>NC_133462.1:33683947-35053947 GCF_048565385.1 Saimiri boliviensis
ATCATTCACTTACTGGTTCATTCAACACAGCAGCTATTTACTGGGTACTGCTGGGGTCAGGGCTGGGAGTACAGACACGAAGAGACTGCAGTGCTCACCCCTCAGGAACGAACAGTCCGGTGCAGCCAACACACAAATCAGTCATCACAGTGCCAGATGAATGCTATGGGGGGAATATTCCGAGTGAAGTAGGAACCCTTAGGTTTGCTCCGTGGAATCACGGAAGGCTTCCCAGAGGAGGAAGCATTGGGCCAAGGTGGGAGGTGAACCAGAGTGTGTCAGGCTGATCAATGTGGTGGGCTGGGGAGGCCATTCCAGATGGATGGGATGGCCCAGGGGTATCCGTCGTAATTCTTTGAATCTTTGAATTGCAAGAGACAGAAACACTAAGCAAACAGACTTAGATTAAAAACTAGGGTAAGGGGAGTTTATTGACCCAAGTCATTTAAATGTAGGCTGCAGGAATGGCTGTATCTAGAGGTTAAGGTCAGTTTTCAGGAACAGCTGTATCCAGGGGCCGAAATAATGTCAGCTTTCAGGAATGGCTGTATCCAGGGACTGAAATAAGGTGGCTGACCTTATTTCAGCCTTCAGGAATGGTTGTATCCAGGGGCTGTATAAATGTCAGCTTTCAGGAATGGCTGTATCAGGTTTCAGAATGTCAGGTTTCAGAAATGGCCCATTTAGGGACTGGAATGAGGTCATTATACTGTCGTATAATAAAAAATATTTTGTTTTTGTCCCCAGTTCCTGTGACACACTCAAGGTAAATCCAGCTCTTGTAGGACACATAGTGGGTGACAGATTTTGGGGCGAAATGCTTTTTTGTCTGGCTGTGTCCCATACTTTGTTGGTTCACAGGCAGCTCTACGGTTTCTCCCCAGCTGCTTTACCACTTGCATGACTTCAGTGGGTTGAATAGTGTCCGCGGTGTTACTGTGATAAAATAAGAAATATTTATTTGATCTTCATCCTTGATTCCTTGGTACAGTGCTCTCAAAACTCTTGTAATTTCCTGAGTAATAAAGATGATAGGGGCATCTTTTGTTTTGTTGGGTCTTAGTCTAGAGTTTCTAATACAAAAGCTTCTAAGACCCTTCAAATCTCCTGAATGATAAGAGTGTCTTGGGTGTGCTAATGATTGATTCAGGGGTGCCTAGATGATTTCAGGACAGGGCCTGGTCACCGGAAAAACCAAGATATGATTAAAGGTTGGGATTTTATTGTATTTTTCAGACGGAGTTTTGCTCTTGTTTCTCAGGCTGGAGTGCAGTGGCGCAATCTTGGCTTACTGCAACCTCCACCTCCCAGGGTCAAGCGATTCTCCTGCCTCAGCTTCCCAAGTAGCTGGGATTATAGTCATGCGCCATCCTGGCTAATCTTGTGTTTTTAGTGGAGATGGTGTTTCACCATGTTGATCGGGCTGGTCTCAAACTCCTGACATCAAGTGATCCTCCCGCCTTGGCCTCCCAAAGTTCTGAGATTATAGCCATGAGCCACTGCGCCCGGCCGGGGTTGAAATTTTCCATCCCACCCTTCAGCCCGGAGGAGTGAAGTAGAGCCGGGGGTTGAGCATTTTCATCTCTTTAATCACCAGTGAGGTCAATGATTTAATCAATCATGCCTGCAAAATGAAGCTTCTGTAAAAACCCCTAAACAATGAGATTCTCAATGCGGGAACTCTGATACATGCCATAACATGAATGAACCCAGAGGATATTACGCTTAGTAAAATAAACTTGACCCAAAAGGACAAATACTATATGATTCCGCTTATGTAAGGTCCCTAGAATAGTCAAATTCATAGAGACAGAAAGTAGAATGGTGGGTGCCAGCAGGTAGGGGAGAGGGAATGGGGGGTTACAGTTTAATGGGGATAGAGTTACAGTTTGGGAAGATGAGACACTTTGGCAGATTATCGGTGGTGATGGTTGTACAACCACGTGACTTGACTTCATCTAAACTGTGCATTCAAAAATGGTTAAGATGCAAAAATGGTTAAGATGGTGACATTTATGTTGTGTGAATTTTGCCGCAATTGGAGAGTTATTGAAGAGTCCTGCCACTGCGGTCGCTCATGTCTGTGATCCCAGCCCTTTTGGAGGCCAAGGCAGGAGGATTGCTTGAGGCCAGGAATTCGAGACCAGGCTGGGCATTATAGCAAGACCTCATCTCTACAAAAAAAAAAAAAAAAAAAAAAAAAAAAAAAGTGCTTGAGATGACACTCACCCGTAGTCCTAACTACTCAAGAGGCTGTGACAGGAGGCTCACTTGAGGCCAGGAGTTGGAGGCTACAGTGAGCTATGATTTTGCCACTGCACTCCAGCCTGGGCAAAAAAGAAAGACCCTGCCTCTTTAAAAAAAAAAAAGTTTTCCGATCTCCTTGAGCAGATGTGTAAGTTAGAAAAGGCCGTCTGCATCTGCAGCCAGTGTAAGGGATGGTCGGAGGAAAATGTGCTAGAGGAGGACCAGGAGGGAAGATACTGCCACAGTCCAAGCAAATGGTGATGGAGGCCGGCATTGAGTGGTCACAGGCGCAGAGCAGGAGGGAATGGGTTACTGAGGTATTTGACCAGTGGCTGGCTGCTTAATGGGATAGGGGTTGTGAAAGGGCTTTGAATTTGTTTAGACCTGGTTATGAACGTTTTCTGAAACCTGTGTCATTTGAACTATGGCTGCCAGCAGGACCTAAACTGGGTGTCTCGGTTTGACCATCTCACATGCCTTGTTGGGCTCAGGGGCCGCTTGGCAAATCTGTACAGATCTGCATGAACTGATAAAGTTTTATGTGGTCCCATCGGGAAAGAATGTTGGGCTGCAGGACACAGCAAACTCAAGCAGATTGAACAGCAAGGGAATACTGGCTTTCATGACTGGAAGTCCAGCGGTGGGGTGGGCTTCAGGATGAGGTTGATCCAGCACTATTTTTCATCTCTCAAGGAGTCAAAATCTTAAGACAGCGGCCACTGAAGTTGAGGCTACCTGTTTTCTTGTTCATGCCCAGAGGAATGGTTGAAAAGGGTAGTTTCCCATGACTCTTGTGAAAGATAAGAATTCTTTGCAGATATCCCCAGTAATTTTTTTTGTGGACTGTTTATTACCCAAAATAAAGTGTGTTAGAAAGTGGGGTCCCTTTGTGGTCACGGCCAGCCATGCAACAGGACTTGAGGTAGATTCTACGATGTCATGTGAAATTGGTTGAGCGAGGTTGGGGGTAAACATGGAAGCTCCAGGGGTGACACACCCCCATCATTCCACAGAGAAGGGTGCCAGCACCTGGCACCCTGATGGACATGCAGAGGGAATCTGCAAGCCAGGACACATTGCCTGGCTGGTGGAAAGTGCCTTCTGGTAAGATAAAGTTGCCCCTTCCTCCAGGCAGCCACAGCCCATCCTAGGGAACACATTTAGATGCATGTAGGCTTAATTTGAAACCATATTCAAAAACACTTTTTATTATCAACATTTTCAAACCCACCCCCCAAATGGAAAGAAACACAAAGACAACCTTCAGGAATCTGTTTCCCGACTTCAGTACTATCAATATTTGGCAAATCTGGTTTCTTTTCTTTTCTTTTCTTTCTTCCTTCCTTCCTTTTCTTTCCGACTTTCACTGTTGTTGCCCAGACTGGAGCGCAATGGCGCGATCTCGGCTCACCGCAACTTCGACCTCCCAGATTCAAGCGATTCTCCTGCCTCAGCCTCCCTAGTAGCTGGAATTACAGGCGTGCACCACCACACCCAGTTAATTTTGTATTTTTAGTAGAGACGGGGTCAGGCTGGTCTTGAACACCCGACCTCAGGTGATCCACCCTCATCAGCCTCCCAAAGTGCTGGGATTACAGGCATGAGCCACCGTGCCTGGCATATCTGGTTTCTTTATGCTCTCACCTACTATCTGCACTTTGCTGGATTATTTTAAAGTAAATTCTCATCGTTGCATCATTGTATCTGTCAGTGATACAGATGATTAGAGTCTAATCTAACGGACTCTAAGAGACACCGTCTGTGATAAAGTCCAGTCTAGCCAAGGGCAGTGGGTTATCCTGTAATCTTGGTGCTTTGGAAGGCTGGGGCAGGTAGATCACTTGAGGCCAGGAGTTTGAGACCAGACTAAGCAACCTAGAAAGCTCCCATCTCTACAGTTTTTAAAATAAATTTACCAGGAGTGGTGGTGTGCATCTGTAGTCCTAGCTACTCAGCAGGCTGAAGCAAGATGGCTGCTTGAGCCCAGGAGGTGGAGGCTGGAGGAAGCTGTGACCGTACCACTGCACACCAGCCTGGCAACAGAGCAAGATCCTGCCTCAAACAACAAAAACGAAGCAAAACCACAGCCACAATGCCATTGTCTTAAAACAAACTTTACGTTTTGGAATGACTTTAGATTTACAGAGAAATGGCAAAGATAATAGAGAGTTTCTGTGTACCCCTCACCTAGCCCCTCCTAATTGTTACCATTTTACGTTACTGTGACAGGTCACCATTCACTAGATTGCAGACTCTATTCGGATTTTACCTTTTTTTTCATGAATGCCATTTTTTGCGGTTCCATGATCCAACCCCAAATACATTGCACTTAGCACAATGTCATTTTCACATCTACCCACAATGGCTGCATTTCCCTAAGACCCACTGAATAGTCGGTCATCATCCCCGTGTCCCTGACTGGCTGATGGATCTTGTAAGACTCTCGGAATCTTGAGTGGTTCTGCCTCCTCCTCTTGTTTGCTTCCCTCTTATTCGTGGAAGAAAGTCGATCCTTTGTCCTGGGGACTGTTCCACACTTGGGATTCTGCCGATTACGCGCCGCGTGGTATTGATTTAGCATGCTCCCCCGAATTTCCCGTGAATGAAGGGATAGATTTAGACCTGGGGTTGGTGAACTTTCCTGTAAAAATCTGGATAATAAATCTGCTAGGTATTGCAGTTCATATAGTTTCAACTCTGCCTTTGCAGCGTGAAAGCAAGCCACAGACAATACTTATAAATGAGTGTGGCTGTGTCCCAGTGAAACTTTTATTTACAAGATCAGGCAGCAGGCTGGATTTGACTCGGGGGCCATAGTTTGATGATCCCTGAACTAGAAAGAGTCGGATTCCGTTCCAGTGTTTTTGTTTTGTGCTGGGTTGGTTTTGCAAGGATATTTCTTCAGTGATGACTGGTACATCTTTTTGCCTCATTGGGTGGCACATCACGTCTGGCTGCCTCTCCTTTAGTGATGTTGAATTTGACAAGGGTTCAGATGTCACCAGCTTGATCTGTCCATCATGAAGGTCTCCATCAGTGGGTTGTGTTTCAGCACTCCTCTCTCTCCTGTGGCCAGGAGCTCTTGCACAGTGCACACCTTGAGCAACCATACCTGGAGACCCCTCTCCAGCCTTTGTTACTGGTTTTGACTTCTCTGTTTTCAAACAGCATATAGAATCGTTATGGGTTCTTGACATCTCTATTTTCAAACAGTATATAGAATAGTTGCCTTACAGGTCTTTAGAGTGCTAGAAACTCTGACACTGAGTCAAGCAACACAACCTCCAGAGGGTTTCCTGAGGACACAAAGGTTCTGGATTCATCTGGATCAGAGGTTGTGGACAGGCCACATTAATTCTCATTTTCTTTTTTTTTTTTTTTAAGAGACGGGGTTTCACTATGTTGACCAGGATGGTCTTGATCTCTTGACCTCATGATCCACCCATCTCAGCCTCCCAAAGTGCTGGGATTACGGGCATGAGCCACCATGGCCGGCATTATTTCTCATTTTCTAAAAAACATTAATTCCTTGCCAACATGTAAAATCTGGAAGGTTTCGTATAAAAACGTGGCTTTCCACTCCTCTTGAAAAATAAGGGAAGCTAGCCACTTTGGACCATTCAGGGTTCGCAACAAGGAGCTGGAGCTGAGAGTAACTTCCTCCTTTAGATGAGAACTCAACATCCAGGCAGACAGTGGGGAGTGGTGGGGACTCAAGAAACTGCAAGTCACACGCCCTGTCAATAATGAGATGAGCAGCTGAGTGTGGTGGCTCATACCTGTAACCCCAGCGCTTTGGGAGGCTGAGGCAGGTGGAGCATTTGAGGTCAGGGGTTCAAGACCAGCCTGGCCAAGAAGGTAAAACTCCATCCCTACTAAAAATACAAAAACTACCTGGGTGTGATGGCGCGTGCCTGTAGTTGCGGCTACTTGGGAGACTGAGGCAGGAGGAGGATCGTTGGAACCTGGGAGGTGAATGTTGTAGAGCTGAGATCGTGCCACTACACTCCAGCCAGGGCGACAAGCGTGAGGGGGCAAAAAAAAGATGAGTGATGCTCTTCTCAGGTACCTGTAAGCTTCCCTGGCAATTTCAAAATTAAATGCTAATGTTTCCATAGTTAATCCCTTTTTCTCTCCCACCATTCCCCATCCCCTTCCCCACTTTGGTCTCCTACCCCTGAAACATTGATTGCTTTCCTGTGTGTCTTCCCAGAGTGACTTCACGCAAACACATGAAGTGTGTGCAAATGTAAAATATTTCTTTTCCTTTCTCCTCTCTTCTTACATAAGGGAGCGTATAGTCTCCATACAGTTCAGCGTCTTGCGTTTTTTCACCTAACAATATGTTCTTGGAGATCTTTCCAGATTAGCTTGGCAGGAGCTTCCTTATTTTCAGAGAGGCAGTATTACAACTGTGTGGTTGAGGGTGCGGAGACAGCTGAGGGAGACAGAGAAACTGAGGCGCCCTCTTCCATCCCACCCACGAGGATCTTCCTGGGAACCTGGGTGTGAGCAGAATGTAACCCCGCAGCATCCTGTTTCTCTGCCCACTGTTACTTATCCCTGTGCATCAAACAGGTTTTTTTTTTTTTTTTTTTAGTTTTGGAGACAGAGCCTCCCTCTGTTGCCCAGGCTGGAGTGTAGTGGTGCCATCTTGGCTCACTGCAACCTCCACCTCCCGAGTTCAAGGGATTCTCCTGCCTCAGCCTCCTGAGTAGCTGGGACTACAGGCACACACCACCACGCCCAGCTAATTTTTGTATTTTTGGTAGAGACAAGGTTTTACCATGTTGGTTAGGTTGGTCTCGAACTCCTGACCTCAGGCAATTTTCCCGCCTTGGCCTCCCAAAGTGCTGGGATTACAGGTGTGAGTCACCACACCTGGCCCAAACAGCTCTCTTGGGCTCCTTCCATCCCTCCTTCCTTCCTTCCCTCCTTCCGTCTGTCCGTCCGTCCGTCCGTCCGTCCATCCTTCCATCCCTCCTTCCTTCCTTCCTTCCTTCCTTCCTTCGCTTTTTAAATTTTTTTGTCTTTTTGTGGGCTTCTTTTATAGCTACATCACCGTGCCTGCTTCCAGCCCCTCAAGCTATCAGCTCCCCTCACTGACCTGATTTGCTGCTTCCAGGCTGTGTGATCTTGAGCAAGTCACTGGTCCTCTCTGGGCCTCCGTTTCTTCACCTGTAACATAGAAAAGTGGTTAGGGAGCACCTGCTATGGTTATTATAAATTATTACATATAATACGTTAGAATTATGCTAGGCATGAGGCCAGTGAGGTGTCTAGGCTATGATTATTGTTCTTTATATAGTGGGCTGTAATTTAGTAAATCAGCCTGTATTGATAGATTCATGGGTTGTTTGCAATCTCCTGCTTTTACCTACAGTGTAATAATGAGTACCATTGTACATGTGTCCTTTACTTTCCTTTTGAGACAGGATCTCACTGTCACATAGGCTGGAGTGCAGTGATGGAGTCATAGTTCACTAAAGCTTTGGTCTCCTGAGCTCAGGTGATCCTCCTGCCTCAGCCTCCCAAGTAGCTGGGACTACCAGTGTAAACATTTTTTTTTTTAGGGGGGTAGAGCTGGGGTCCTGCCATGTTGCCCAAGCTGGTCTCAAGCTCCTGGTCTCAAACAATCCTCCCACCTCAGCCTCCCAAAGTGTTGGAATCACAGATATGGGTCACACATGTCATTTTAAAAAGCATGTCAGCTGCTGGGTGTGGTGGCTCATGCCTGTAATCCCAGCTCCTCAGAAGACTGAGTACTAGCAAGGCTCCATCTCTTAAAAAAAATTCTTTTAAAATGAGCTGGCAGGCACCTTTGGGTGCCTGGACTCCTAGCTCCTCCGGAGGCTAAGGTGGGAGGATCACTTGAGCCCAGGGGTTCAAGGCTGCAGTGAACCATGATCGTGCCACTGCACTCCAACCTGGCTGACAAAGCAAGACTGTCTCAAAAATGAATTTAAAAAATAGATGAAAACATGTCAACGTATCCCAGACAATGGGATAAATTTGGAGAAACTGATTGGCTGGGTCAAAGGGTAAAGACATGGGTGAGCTTGGTGAATTTTGCCAAATGACCCTCCATGGAGATTCTGTGAGTTTCCACTCCCTTCAACAATAGATGTGAATGTCTGGTGCCCCGCAACCTTGCCAGCAGTGTGTGTTATCATGCTTTTGCCCATAGGGTAGGTGAAAAATGATATCTCAGCACAATTTTAATTGGTCTTCTCTTATGATGAGTGAAAATGGGCCCCCTGTCATCTGTTTAAGGGCCATTTGTATTTCCTTGGGACCTGGGGGAAGTGACTACTGAAGCAAAAGGCAGGGCATGCATAATAGGTTGACAGGTCTATTTTTAAAGCCCAGGTATCATTGCCAGTCAGCATGTTCCAGGATCGTTTGGCTTGATTTTTGGCATGGAATTGGCATTCTCACCTGTTTAATTTTAAGTGCCTGGGGTCTTGGGTCACATGCCACCCCTTTAGAGCATGTGGTGCGTGCCATCTTCTGGTACTACCTGGTTTATTTGTGTGTTTTCAATGGTCGTTGCTTCCTCGCCATTATCTACTCACTCCTAAAGAGAATTCAAGGTCTGCAAAAGCAGAGATGAGTGAGAAGGTCATCTCATGGAACTTCTGGCTTTAGGGTTGTCCAGATGACAGTTATCTTTGGTTTCCTTTGGACTCACAGATTCACACACAGCATCTTGAAGAAGAAATTTATTCAGCCATCCATTCTTCCATTCATCTTTCCATCATTCATTCATTCATCTATCCATTCACTCATCCATCCATCAGATGATCTCTCCATCCAATCATCCATCCATTCATCCATTAAATCATCCATTTACTCATTCATCCGTCCATCAGAGCATCCACCCATCCATCAAACCATCTGTCCCTCCATCCATTTTAAAAAACGTATTCAGTATTTTAGCAAGTGCCTACTATATGTCATGTCTCATGCTTGACCCTGAAGTCACAGTAATGAACAACACAGATGTTGTCCCTGCTGGCCAGCTTACCAGTCTAGCAGGTAAATAGAGTGCTCTAAATGCGGGACGTGGTTTATCATTGCAGAGTTGAGTGACATTTAACAAACTCAAAGAAGGCTTCTTGGATAAAGGAGCGTTCAAGCTGAAATCGCGAGAATGAGTAGCAGTTTGGCTGGGGAGGATGAAGAGAAGGGCTTTTGGCGATAAAAACAGTATCTCGAAGGTCCAAAGGCCAGAAGAACATATGGTGCATTTAGAGAATGGAAGAGAGTCTGAGTCAGTTAGAATGTAGAGTCTGAGAGGGAAGAGGCTGGAGTTGGGGCAGGGCCAGATGGCACAGGGGCCTCTGGGCTACATTAACAGAATTGGAGTTTACCCTAAGAGACGATGGTGGCCTGGAATTTGATGGAAGCAATGGTGATGAAAATGGATGGATTTGAGCGGTATATGGATGCAGAATCAATACATCTTGGTGACTGATAGAACAGTGGGATGAGGGGGAGAGGGAGGAGTCAAAAATAATGCCCAGCTGTCTGTCTCACTAACTGGGTGGTTTAAAAGCCTATGTGGTTGGTTTGCCTAGAGGCCGGAGAACAGTATCAAGACCAAAGTCATGGTATGAGGCTTCCAAAGTTTTTAATCTGTCCTGCAGCAGCCAACAGCATCTCTGTCCATTGCGGTTGAAACACACGTTGTCTGCAGTGTCCCTTTGGCATTTCAGGCGGAGGCGAGTGCAAAGGCAGAGAGAGAGGCAAAAAACAGCCTTGGGAGGACAGCGGCAGAGATGGGGATTCCCGGGGAAGTGGCGAAAATGCTGGACGGGTGGTCCGAGCCTTGAAGAAGGATGGGTTCTCTCTCAAAGGAAGGAAACGAAAGATTTAGAAGCAGAATTGGAGGGAATGTCAACTCTTCTCAAAACCTGAATCTACACACACTGTTATGGAAAGGGTATATCATACAGGATAAGGGATGTTAGCTGCTGTGACAGCTAAGCCCTGAACTCTCAGTGGCTGAACATGGTGAATGTTTCCTTCTTGCTCACTCAACCGTCCGAGATGGACGGTGTGTTAGACAGGATAAGGGATGTTAGCTGCTGTAACAAATAAACCCTGAATTCTCAGAGGTTGAACATGATGAAAGTGTCCTCCTTGTTCACTCAGCTGTCCAAGGTGGATGTTTCTCCTGGTAGGCTTTTCTCGCTCCTTTTAAAATTTTTTGTAGGTACCTAGTAGATATATTTATAGGGTATATGGGATATTTTGGTACAGGCATGCAATGTGTAATAATGGCATATCACCTCAAGCATTTATCCTTTGTGTCACAAACAATCCAATTATGCTTTTAGTTATTTTTAAATATACAAATAAATTATCATTGGCTATAGTCGCCCTGTCTTACTATCAAATACTACATCTTATTCTTTCTATGTTTTTGTACTTAATAACCATTTCGCCCTCCCCTCACCCCCCTCCACTACCCTTGTCAGCCTCTGGTAACCATCATTCTACTCTCTACCTCCATGAGTGCAATTGTTTTAATTTTTAACTCCCACGAAGAAGTGAGAACATGCAAAGTTGGTCTAAGAAAGTTCCTGGCTTATTTTCCTTAACATAATGACTTTCAGTTCCATCCATGTTGTTGCCAATGACAGGATCTGATTCTTCTTTATGGCTGAGTAGTACTCCACTGTGTATATGTACCACATTTTCTTCATCTGTCGATGGACACTTGCGTTGTTTCCACATTTTAGCTATTGTGAACAGTGCTGCAACAAACGTTGGCGTGCAGACATCTCTTTGATATACTATCTCCTTTCTTTTGGGTAGATGCCCAGTGGTGGGATTGCTGGAAAGTATGGTAGCTCTATTTTTAGTTTTTTTGAGGAACCTCCAAACTGTTCTCCGTAGTGGTTGTACTTCCTGGGAGACTTTCCTCCAGGTGGTGACTCAGGGATCCAGGGTCCTTCCATCTTGTGCTTTTGCCATTGTCTAGGAAGGGCCTCCACATTCCCCCCTCCGTGGCTTCTGAATTTATACGCAGAGAATTATGCTGGACGTTTTTTATGGGTTAGTCTTAGAACTGGTTCACATCACTTCTCCCTAAATGCCACTGGCCAGAATGTAGTCCCAGGGCCCAACTAACGTCAGGGAAGCTGGAACTTGTCCCTTTGCCGTACGTATGCCCGGGAGGAAAAGAATATGGGATCTGCCAGATCTGTAGCATTATCTCTGCCACAAGTGGGACCAGTCAGAGAGAGTGGTTGGAGAAAAAGAAACCTATCTCCATGATTTACCAAAACTGGAAAGAAAAGCACAGGCATAAACAGTTTGCTTTCGGTGCTGAAGCGTCAGGAACATTCTCTGGGAAGACAGATCATGCTTTAGAGTTAAGAGGCTTGTTAATTCATTCTGCCAAGATCCCGTTTAACATCAGAACCTCCCTTAGAAATATCTTTCTTAAAAGAAAGAACATACCCACTTTCCCTTCTAACCTCAGGGTCTCTGTGCTTTGCCACAACCTTCAGACTCTGTTTTCCTCCGATGCATGATTTCTAGGCTGATTTTTCTTTCCATGTCTCCCTGAGTCCTTGGTCCTTTCTTCGGTTCGATTGGTTATTTTCCTTGCCAGCCCCAGGCAAGAGAGAGGGGTTGAGCAGTTGTATACTAATTACTAGGCTATTACTGTTATTATTCAGCTGTGGAAAGGAGAATTCAGAGAGCCCCAAATATAATTCACCTCACTGACATTTCTCTCTGTCTCTCCTTGCTTCTCCCCCCTCCTCCCCACATTCTCTCTCTTTCCCTCTCTCTTCCCGTATCTTTGTTTCCTTTTCTTTCTCTGTATCTCCGTAGCTCTCTTCCTGTCTCTCTCCCCCATTCCTCTGAGTATATACTTTTCTAGCATCATATACCTTTCTTTCATTACCCACATCAACATTCTAATTTCGCTTTTACCGATTTTCTCTTTTAGTTAGCATAAAGACAAGGACCAGCTGCTCATGGTGGCTCATGGCTGCAATCCCAGCACTTTGGGAGCCTGAGGTGGGCAGATCGCATGAGCTCAGGGGTTCCAGACCCACCTGGGCAACATAGTGAGACCCCCATCTCTACAAAACTTAGCCAGGCATGGTGGTGCACGCCTGTAGTCCCAGTACTTTGGGAGGCTGAGGCAGGTGGATCACCTGAGGTCAGGAGTTCGAGAGCAGCCTGGCCAACATGGTGAAACCCCCATCTCTACAAAAATTACGAAAATTAATTGGATGTGATGGTGCACACCTGTAGTCCCAGCTACTCAGGAGGCTGAGGTATGAGAATCACTTGAACCCAGGAGGCGGAGGTTGCCGTGAGCTGAGATTGCGCCACTGCACTCCAGCCTGGGAGACAGAGCGAGACGCTATCTCAGAAAATAAAAAGAAACAGCGCCGTTTTGCCTGAATGCGTCCTTAGCGCAGAGCAGGGGCCCAGAGACACTTATTAGAGTCCACACACAGTGGCTAATGTCTAACCGTTAACGTCTCCTTCCTACATTTTTTTTTCTTATTCTTGTGACCGATTTCTGCCTCACCTCCTTCAGGTCCCTGCTCACGGTCACCTTCCCGACCTCACCTGTGTAAAACGGAAGCTACTGCACCACCGTTAACTTTTTCCAGCCCCGGTTCCTTCCTTCCCTGATTCATTCTTTTCGTCCTTCCTCCTTCCCTCCCTTCCCTCCTTTTATATTTCTCTTTCCTTCCTTCCTTCTTTCTTTTTTCTCTCTCTATTTCTTTTTCTTCCCATTCTCTCCTTTTCTCCCGCCCTCCTCCTCCTCCTTTTTCTTTCTTTCCCTCCTTTTTCCTTTCTCTTTCTTTCTTCTCTCCCTCCCTCCCTCCCTTCCTCCCTTTCTTCTTTTCCTCAGTTCCCTCTCTTCCCTTTCTGCCTTTTCTTCCCACCCCTCCCCCTTTTTTTGTGATTGGACGATCACACAGCGAAGTCTGCACATTTTAAGTGTGTGGCTCAATCAATTTGTATGTGTGCAGACACCTGTCTAATCGCCACTGGTTCAAGAGCATGAGCTTTGCCATCACTTTTAGCTTCCCTTTCCAGGCCACTACCCCACCCCTGAGGCAACTGCTGCTCTGATATCTGTCACTGTGGATTGCTGTCGCCTGATTTTGAACTTCTTATAAATGCAATCATACTGTATGCAGCCTTTTGTGTCTGGCTTCTTCTGCCCAATAAAATGTTTCTTAGCTCTGGCCCAGTCGTTAAGTGAAATAGTTTGTTGTTTGCTGTTTTGTTTTTTGTTTTTTGTTGTTTTTTTTTTTGAGATGGACTCTCCCTCTGTTGCCCAGATCGGAGTGCAATGGCATGATCTTGGCTCATTGTAACCTCTGCCTCCCAGATTCAAGTGATTCTCTTGTCTCAGCTGGGATTACACGTGCCCAACACCACACCTAGCTAATTTTTGTATTTTTAGTAGAGATGGGGTTTCACCATGTTGGCCAGGCTGGTCTCAAACTCCCGACCTCAAGTGTTCCACGTGCTTTGGCCTCCCAAAGTCCTGGGATTACAGGCATGAGCCATTGCACCCAGCCAGTAGTCTGTTCTTTTTTTGTTGCTGTGTAGAATTCCATTGTATGAATACTCTGCAGTTTTTCATAGCCAGAGGTAGTTGCGCTTGTTCTGAACTTTATATAAATGTTTCATCTTTATCCTAAGCAATCGGGACCATGTAACATACTATAAATTTTACTTATCTTGTGTATGCCTGTTTTCCCTTTAGAATGCCAGTGCTCTGAGGGCAAGGTTCCTGCTAATTGTCTTCACTGCCATGTTCCTTGCATGTAGCAGTTGATTCTGGTCAAATTATCAAGCCAATGAAGGAACTTCCGGTAAAATGGGTCACATTGGCCAGGTGCAGTGGCTCGTGCTTGTAATCCCAATACTTTGGGAGGTTGAGGTGGGAGGATCACTTGAGGCCACGGGTTTGAGACCAGCCTGGGAAACAAAGCAAGACCGTATCTCTTAAAAAAAAAAAAAAAAAAAAGCCGGGTGTGGTGTACACCTGTTGTCCCAGTTACTTGGGAGGCTGAGGCAGGTGGACCGCTTGAGCCCAGGAGGTTGAGGCTGCAGTGAGCTGTGATTGTGCCACCGCAATGCAGCCTGGGTGACAGAGTGAGGCTCTGTCCCCACCATCCCCACAAAATAGGTCAGATTATGCTTGGAGAAGCTTCCTCTGTCCTGTGGGTTACTAGCCTATGGCGTGCAAAGAAAATCTGAGAGTGAGGAAGAGGGCTCCAGGAGTAGCAGGCTTTTAAATTAAAGGATTTAATTTTTTCCCTGACAACACCTTTTAAAATTATTTATTAGAAAATAAATTTTGGGCCAAGCATGGTAGCTCATGCCTGTAGTCCCAGTACTTTGGGAGGCCAGGGTGGGCAGATCACCTGAGGCGGGGAGTTCAAGACCAGCCTGACCAACATGGAGAAACCCTGTCTCTACTAAAAATACAAAATTAGCCTAGTGTGGTGGCGCATGCCTGTAATCCTAGCTGCTCTGGAGGCTGAGGCAGGAGAATCACTTGAACCTGGGAGGTGGATGTTGCAATGAGCTGAGATGGCGCCACTGCATTCCAGCCTGGGCAACAAGAGTGAAACTCCATCTCAGAAAAAAAAAGAAAATAAAAGTTTTTGGTGAAGGCACAGAAACCAGAGCGGGGAGATCACCCATATGTGGGAGCGCGTCACATTTTCATACTGTCAGGGAATGGCTATATAGAAGAGTCTTTTCCTCTTAACCTACTGTTGGGTATATTTTGACATTATACACAATGCTACAATCAAATCTTTATATACATTTTCCCTTCATTGGGATTCGTTTCTTTGTACAGATTTCCAGGAGTGGTTTTACAGAGTCAAAAACGAGTATCATTTTAATAGTTTCTCATATGTATGGTTTTTCCAAAGGGTTGTATCCATTTACACATCTAACAGCAACGCTTGACTATATTCATTTCAATGCACACAGCCCAGTACTGGGTTTTATTGTTTTAAAAACGTTTTTGGGGCAGGCATCGTGGCTCATACCTGTAATCCCACACTTTGGAATGCCAAGGTGGGAAAATTGCCTGAGCCCAGGAGTTGGAGACCAGCCTCGGCCATGTGCGAAAACTCCGTCTTTACTAAAAATACAAATATTAGCCAGACATGGTGGCATGCACCTGTAGTCCCAGCTTCTGTGGAGGCTGAGATGGGACGATTGCCTGAGCCTGGGAGGTCGAGGCTGTAGTTAGCCATGAGTGTACTGCCGAACTCCACCCTGGGCAAGAGAGCAAGAACCTGTCTCAAAAACAATTTTTTTTTGTAAATTTAATAGACAAAAATGGCATCACCTTATTATTTTATTTCATGGGAAGTGAGGTTAGTTATTCTATAAATATTCATTGAGCAACTTCGCTGTGCCAGAACCTGTGTTGGGTCTGGGGTACTAGTGAGTAAAGCGGCTGTGTGTTCTGTGTCCTTGAACTTACAACCTGGTGGGGAGTGCCTCTGAGTCCACAGAGGAAATAGTTCTCTTTCCAGCCCCCAGATATTGCAAAGGAAGAGGCTTTAAGGAGGAGCTTTGCTGGGCGTCGTGGCTCATGCTTGTGATCCCACACTTTGGGAGGCTGAGGTGGGTGGATCACTTGAGCCCAAGAGTTCGAGACCAGCCTGGGCAACATAGTGAGACCCATCTCTACAAAAAATACAAAAATTAGCCAGGCTTAGTGGCACAGGCCTGTAGTCCCAGCTACTGTGGGGAGCTGAGGCAGGAGGATCACCTGAGCTTGGGAGGTTGAGGCTGTAGTGAGCTGTGATCATGCCACTGCATTCCAGCCTGGGCAAGAGAGAGCGAGAGATCCTGGAAAAGAAAGAAAGAGAGAGGGAGAAAGGGGAAGGGGAAGGGAACATGTCAGTGCATTCCAGCCTGGGCAGCAGAGAGACCCTGGAAAAGAAGAAAAGAAAAAGGAGGCCGGGCGCGGTGGCTCACACCTGTAATCCCAGCACTTTGGGAGGCCAAGGTGGGTGGATCATGAGGTCAAGAGATTGAGACCATCCTGGCCAACATGGTGAAACCCCGTCTCTACTGAAAAAAAAAAAAACAAAAATCAGCCGGGTGTGGTGGCACGCACCTGTAGTCCCAGCTACTCGGGAGGCTGAGGCAGAGAATTGCTTGAACCCGGGAGGTGGAGGTTGCAGTGAGCCGAGATTGCGCCACTGCACTCCAGCCTGGCGCCTATGACAGAGCAAGACTTTGTCTCAAACAAAAAAAAAAGAAAAGAAAAGAAAAAGAAAGGAAGGAAAGAAGTAAGAAAGAGAGAGAGAAAGAAAGAGAGAAAGGGAGAGAAGGAGGGAGGGAAGATGCCAGTGCATTCCAGCCTGGGCAACAGAGAGAGACCCTGGAAAAGAAAGGAAGAAAGGGAGAGAGAGGGAAGGGAAGGGGAGGGCTTCCTTACAGAGGAGCGCACAGAGTTAACCCACGTGGGATGTTGGGCACCCAGAGGCTAGCAATAGCAGGAAGCCCCTACCATCCTTGGATTGAGGAAATTGCAACTTTGGAGCCAGTGGGAGTGGGAACGGTGAGGGAGGAGCTCCTAGCAGGAGCTGTCATCATGGAAGGGACCAGCCACTGCCGGGGATGTGGCACCAAAGCAGAGAGTGAGTAGGGGAGGAAGTCCCCACCCCGGGCCTGCTGCGTTTTAAATTACAAAGGTCGTGCTACCTTATTCATGAATTCATCTGACATTTCTTGAGGGCTTATGAAGCCAAATAAAATTGGTTTCTGCACTCATGAAGTCTTCCTTTTTAAAATTACTTTTATTATTTATTTAGCACTTGAGACAGGGGCTTGTGCTGTTGACCAGGATAAAATGCTGTGACGTGATCATAGCTCACTGCGGCTTCAACCTCCTGGGCCCAATCGATCTGAGAAGCTGGGACTACAGGTGTGTGCCATCACACCCAGCTAATTTTTGTATTTTTATTTTGTATTTTGTATTTTTAGTAGAGGTAGGGTCTTGCTATGTTGCCCAGGCTGGTCTCAAATTCCTGGGCTCAAGTGGTCCTCCTGCCTTAGCCTCCCAAAGGGCTGAGATTCCAGTTGTGACCCACTGCACCCAGCCTCAAGAAGTCTTACATGGAGAAAAAGGCTGGTAAAAAGACAGCTTTTTCAGAACACACAGGAGTATCAGTCAAAACTTTTATTTGTTTGTATCTAAAATAAAAATGCTGCAGTGGGCCAGGGATGTTTAGCCAAGACCAAGGTCAGATTGGTCTTTTCCTCATGGTTGGTCTCAGGATGGCTGCTGCTGCCCCAGCCATCACATCAGTGCTTCAGGCAGAAAGAAGGAAGAAGATCAAACGACAAAGGTCAGTTGAGATCAGCATCCTCATGTTTGATTGGCCAGAAGTGTTCACATGGCCTGCGACGGTGCCCAGGAAGTGTAGTTCTGTTTTATTTTATTTTATTGAGACAGAGTCTTGCTCTTGTCGCCCAGGCCGGAGTGCAATGGCGCGATCTCGGCTCACTGCAACCTCCGCCTCCTGAGTTCAAGCGATTCTCCTGCCTCAGCCTCCCGAGTAGCTGGAATTACAGGCGTGTGCCACCACGCCCGGCTAATTTTTGTATTTTTAGTAGAGACATCATGTTAGCCAGGCTGGTTTTGAACTCCTGACCTCGTGATCTGCCCGCCTCGGCCTCCCAAAGTGCTGGGATTACAGGCGTGAGCCACCGCGCCCGGCCTGTTTCGTTGCTGGGTTCTGAAAGCTAGGGAAGGTACACAGGGATAACGGTGGGTGGGCAGCTGGAGGTCTCTGACACGCTGTATCTCGGGCATCTAGTACAGTGCCTGGAACATAGTAGAAGCTTAATAATGGTTTGTTGCATGAGTAAGTAAACAGCTAGATGACAGCGGGACAGTTTAAAGGATCAAGCTGACCACAAAAAATAATGGAAGCAGAGACACAGACTGTGACCCATCCGGCATTGGTGAGGGGTGAGGGTCAAAGAGAAAGAAGGGAAGAACTGCCTGTAGCGGGAGCTAGTTTGGTTTCATCATCTCCTTCCAGCTTGAGAAGTTCTCATCTCATCTTGCCAAACATCCAGTCCCCCGCGATTATTTCGTCTCCTCACTGAACATCTTTCTTTAGCTCCGTTATGTTTATCTTTATGTTCAGACAATCCTGGGTCTTACAGAAGGGTAGATGAAGGCATAGTAATGATAGATTAAACAGATTCTCAGATGAGGCAGGGACTCTGCCATTCTCTGTCTACTCCCTGACGGCGTTTCATTGGCTTCGATAGCTGTGGAAGCTTATTTGGGGATTTTTTTTTTTTTTTTTTCCTGGCAAAATTCCCAGAGAGCAGGGTTTATCTAAACTAGCTAATATGCAGCATTTGCGAATAATTATTAATAGATGTTTGCATTTCCATTCTTTATGAATACTGCTGTGGGGTGATTCTGTAATTCAAGGGAGAGGTGGTGAGTGGATTGTTATCTTGCGCCAACACTACCCCCACCCCCCCACCCCAGTCTTCTTCCCTCAGCTGATGGCAGAGCTGTGTCCTTAGGCTGCTCATGTCAAAATCCCTGAGGCATCCTCCACGTCCAATCCATAAGCAACACCTGTCTGCTTTGCCGCGTCGCAGTGTATCCAGAATTAACTCACCATGGCACCCACCTGGTCACGGCTCCCCCAACCCCGAGTGTGCTTTCGTCTTCCTCCTGTCGCAGCTTCTGCTTTCTTTCCCATCTGCTCTTCTGGCCAGAGGGCCACTGTGAACACCTGAGCCAGGTAACACCCCCTTGCTCAGAATCCCCCACAGCTCCTCACCTCACTCACAATAGAAGCCAAAGTCGGGTTGGGCATGGTGGCTCACGCCTGCAATCCCAGCACTTTGGGAGGCCGGGGAGGGTGGGGCAGACCATGAGGTCAAGAGTTCGAGACTAGCCTGACCAACATGGTGAAACCCATCCCTACTAAAAATAAAAAATTAGCTGGGTCTGGTGGCTGTAATCCCAGCTACTCAGGAGGCTGAGGCAGGAGAATCGCTTGAACCCGGGAGGCGGAGGTTGCAGTGAGCTGAGATTGCACCACTGCCCTCCAGCCTGGGTGACAAACAGACTCCTTCTCAAAAAAAAAAAAAAAAAAAAAGCCAAAGTCCTCCCTGTGGTCCACAAGACCCTGCATGATCTGTCCCCATCTACCTCGCAGTACACACCAAGCACATTCCTGCCCCGGGCCTTTGCACAGGCTGTTCTCTCCTAGGAATGCTCTTCCCGCGGATTTTTGATGGTGTCCTTCCTCGCTGCCTTCAGGTGTCTGCTTGAAGTTTATCTTACCAAGGCAGCTTCCCTGATCATCTCTGGATCCCACCAAAGCTGCGTTGTTCTCTGGCGTAAATACTCAGGGTTCCTTCTCTCACACCAAGGGAATCAATGACACAGACACAAAAAGTAGGTTTAGGAGTGGAAGTTTAATAGGCAAGAGAAAGGAGAACAGCGCTCGCTCTCTTGCCTGAGAAGGGTGCCCTAATGGGACTCACCACCCATGGCAGAGTGCGCCAGACTTTATAGACAGGCTTGAGGGGGCGCTGTCTGATTTGCATAGCACCCAAAGGTTGGTTGGACCTGGTGTGACGTTGACCTAGCACGTGGGGAAGCTGGCTGCCTCACCCTAATCTTAGGCAAACGGAGTCTTGGTCTGGGTGGTGCCATGTGACTTGCTCCTTTCTGGCCACGTGGCTGGCAAAGAGGAGGGAAGGTGGGGCCGCCATGTGGAACATGCCTAGTCCCAGGTAGCCTGTTCCTGTCGGCACAGATGGGCCTTCCCCTGGCAAGTTTCCAGCTTGCTTGTCTATGTCTGCAGCTCGATTTTACAGGCTGCTCTTTGTTTAAAAAAAAAAAAAAAAAAGGTGATTTGGGGGTTGCTTTTCATTAAAAGGAAAACCTTACTGAGGACTCTCATACCCTCACTATCCGCCTAAATAATTTCTTCGTAGCTCCTATATCACCACCCTACATTTCTGTAATATATCTACTGCACTGAACAATTATTTGTTGTCTGTTTTTCTGAATTAGACTGTCAGCTCTATGAGGGCAGCTCTTGGAGGTCAGCTCATTCTAGGCTGTATACCAGGTGCCTAGAACAGTGCCTGGACCACAGTGGTGTTGACCAAGTATGTGTAATCTATGAGGAGCAGATACATCTCCCCAAATGTTTCTGACGCCAGGGTACGTTTGTACAGCCAGTTTGGAAAGACACTGAGAAATGTGTATCAGGAGCCATACACATGTTGCAATTTCACATCGAATCCAGTAATTCCACCTGTGGGATAAAATCCTCACAGTTAAACGCACAGAGGCATATCCTGATTCGTTTCCTTATTGCTTTTAAAAGCATCTCATCAGAAACATTATTAAAAGTTCATAAAAAGGAAATAAGTAAATAAATGCATGCAGCCATCAAAGATAATGGTGGTTATAATGCGATTTTAAGTAAGAAATGGCTGGAGGAAACCTATTCATTTCAGAGTATTAAGTACTGGAAAAGGTGCTTGAACAGAATCCACTGAATACAGGATTCCAAATTTCACAGGGAGCCCCGGGTGTGGGGTGAGGAGAGAGATACAGTTGGTACTTTGTCCTGTAAAATGAAGCTACACTTTTTTTTTTTTTTTGAGACGGAGTTTCACTCTTGTTGCCCAGGCTGGAGTGCAGTGCAATGGCACCATCTTGGGTGACCATAACCTCCGTCTCCCAGGTTCAAGCGATTCTCCTGTCTCAGCCTCCCAAGTAGCTGGGATTACAGGCATGCACCACCACGCCTGACTAATTTTGTATTTTTAGTAGAGATGGGATTTCTCCATGTTGGTCAGGCTGGTCTCGAACTCCTGACCTCAGGTGATCCTCCTGCCTCGGCCTCCCAAAGTGCTGGGATTACAGGTGTGAGTCACCATGCCTAGCAATGAAACCACACTTTCTAAGCCTCAGCTGATTTTTAAATTGTGTTCAACAAAATGTAAATAGTAATTCCAAACATCTACTTTTTAGAATTAATGAAGAATCCAAAGTTGACACGGTCAGTCCCCCACACTGACTCCACAGGTTCTGCCAACTGTGGGTTCAACAAATGGCAGGTGCAACGGTGTGTCTGTATTGAGCATGTACAGACGTTTTTCTTGTCATTATTCCCTAAACAATACAGAAACTGTTCACGTAGCATTTATGCTATCTGGGGTATTACCATTAATCTAGAGATGGTTTAATGCATACTGGGTTAGGTGCAGTGGCTCATGCCTTTAATCCCAGCGCTTTGGGAGGCTGAGACAGGAGGACTGCTTGAGGCCAGGAGTTTAAGACCTGCCTGGGCAACATAGTGAGGTTGTCTCCACCAAAAAACAATCTTTTTTAAATTAGCAAGGCATGGGGGTGTACAGCTTTAGTCCCAGCTATTGGGGAGGCTGAGACAGGAGGATCACTTGAGCCTGGATGGAGGCTGCAGGGGGTCGAGATGGTGCCGTTGCACTCCAGCCTGGGCAGCAGAGTGAGACCCTGTCTCAAAAAATACATGAATAATTAATTAAGGTGTGCTGGAAGGTGTGCACAGGTTATATGCAAACACAGTGCCATCTTATATCAGGGACGTAAGCGTTGGTAGATTTTGGTATGCATTGGGGGGTTTCTAGAACAAATCCCTCACAGATACCTAGGGATGACTGTATTCAAATGCGCATTATTTCCCCACAAAATTGTACAGTAGAACAACAGAACGCCTCTCATTTCACTTGGGCTTCGGTGGTGTAATTTTCCCCCCAACTGATAAGTTCCGGGGTACATGTGCAGGATGTGCTGGTTTGTTACAGAGGTAGACAAGGGCCATGGTTGTTTGCTGCACACATCACCCCATCACCTAGGTACTGAGCCCCTCACGTTATTCTTTCTGATGCTCTTCCTCCCACCTCCGACCTTCAGAAAGGCCCCAGTATGAGTTCTTACTCTCTATGTGTCCATGTGTTTTCATCCTTCAGCTCCCACTTGCAAGTGAGACTATGCGGTATTTGGTCTTCTGTTCCTGTGTTACTTTGCTGAGGATAACAGCTTCCAGCTCCACCCACGTCCCTGCAAAGGACATGATCTCATTCCTTTTTGTGGCTGCGTAGTATTCCACGGTGTCTATGTACCACTTTTTCTTTATCCGGTCTATCATCGATGGGTATTCAGGTTGTTCTATGTCTTTGCTATTGGGAATAGTGCTGCAATAAACACACGCAGGCCTGTGTCTTTATAATGGAACAATTCATAGTCCTTTGGGCACATACCCAGCGTTGGGAGAGAAAGGACAGCTTTTACACTTTTGGTGGGAGTGTAAATCAGTTCGACTATTGCGGAAGACGGTGTGGCGATTCCTCAGAAACCGAGGTCCAGTTGTGTACTTTTGGACTTGGGTGGAAATGATTTTGTGGGCCGACACAAGGTGACTCAGAGAGACTTTTAAACCATTTGATCACACATTCATTCCGTCTCAAAGCATCTGTCAATTTCATCCACTTGTTATCATCTTCTCAACCGTCAGCCGGTCTGACTGCAGAGCCCTCACTGATCAGTGGCTTTCTCTGCGTTGCGGGTAGCTCTCCAATGGCACTTCCCTCGACTTCATGAAATCCTGCCGCCTCTTGCAAAGATTTCCAGTGTTCACCACGCAGTTGTTTCACACGGTGTTGAGTTGTCGTTGAATTTCAAACAACCATCAACAGTCAGAGATAAACATTGATGAACACATTAATCCGGTGGCTTTCAAAACAGTGTTTGTGTTACTCCGAAATGGGTGGTTGAGGGGGATAATCGTGAAGCTGTCGGTTTGTTGGTGATCATTTTTTATGTTAGGATGACTTTTGCTTCCCTGCACACGTAACGGTGTGGATACCTGGATAATGAGCCATATGGTGAATACTCAGATGATGAAAAACGATTGTGTATAAAATCTTTACATTCTAATTACATCTGTATGAGAAATAAAAACCTAGAGAATACAACAAAATACCCAGTGTTTGCATTGGAGAAGTTATGGGAGGGTGACTTTAAAATGTGTTGTGTTTTGTTTTTTTGTTTTGAGACAGTCTCGCTCTGTCACCCAGGCTGGAACAGTGGTGTGATGTTGGCTCACTGCAACCTCCACCTCTTGGGTTCAAGTGACTCTCATGCCTCAGCCTCCCGAGCATCTGGAATTGTGAGCATGCGCCACCATGCCAGATAATTTTTGTGTTTTTAGTCAAGTTGGGGTTTCACCATGTTGCCCTCAAGCGATTCTCCCGCCTTGGCCTCCCAAGGCACTGGGATTACAAGGATGAGCCACTGTGTCTGATCCAATTTTCACATTAATTATACAACTAGCCACCTTATAGAAATAGCTCATTGTTTCTAATATTTTTCTTTAACTTCCTGTTTCATAATTAGATCATTATTAATCTGCAAATAGTATTAATCTCTGTATTTGTTCCTCTTAATTGCGTGTTTTTCTATGGGTACATAATAATTGTACATATTTATGGGATGCACGTGATATTTTGACACAGGCATCCAAGGAACGCATGATCCTCTGAGGCATGCTCTTGAGTGAGTTTCTCAGGTGAGAGCTGAGTGATTTCTGTCGGCATGGGATGAAAGCCTTTTCCACAGCAAAAGTCACAGACAACGCCAGGGAAGGGAAGGAGAGAGGCACAGAAGTGGGAGTTAGTGTCTGTCAAGTCAACCCGCTAAGCTCTCTCTCTGGGACGGGGCATTTGAGCAGTCTGAACACAAATGCGTTCATGTTTCTCTTCACACGTAATCCATGGGTGAAATTTGTACTTCCACCAATAAAGGGTGCTGGGGTCTTTTTTTCTATTATCATTATAGGATCGTGTCTGCAGTGGGTCTTTGTCTGTTTTTGCCTTCTCTGTTTCTGGAGCACCAGTGCTTCCCTGGACGTGAGAGACAATTTCTTTCTTTTTTATAATTTTCAATTTTATTATTTTTTTATTTTTACATTAAGCTCCAGGATACACGCGCAGAACGTGCAGGTTTGTTACATAGGTGTACATGTGCCATGGTGGTTTGCTGCACCCATCAACCCGTCATCTAGATTTTAAGCCCCACATGCATTAGGTATTTGTTCTAACGCTCTCCCTCCCTTTGGCCCCCACCCACCTACAGGCCCTGGTGTGTGATGTTCCCCTCCCTGTGTCCATGTGTTCTCACTGTTCAACTCCCACATATGAGGGAGAACATACAGTGTTTGGTTTTCTGCTCCTGTGTTAGCTTGCTGAGAATGATGGCTTCCAGCTTCATCCATGAACCTGCAAAGGATATGATCCCATTCTTTTTTTTTTTTTTTTTTTTTGAGACGGAGTTTCGCTCTTGTTACCCAGGCTGGAGTGCAATGGCGGGATCTCGGCTCACCGCAACCTCCGCCACCTGGGCTCAGACAATTCTCCTGCCTCAGCCTCCTGAGTAGCTGGGATTACAGGCACGCGCCACCACGCCCAGCTAGTTTTTTGTATTTTTAGTAGAGACGGGGTTTCACCATGTTGACCAGGATGGTCTCGATCTCTCGACCTCATGATCCACCCTCCTCGGCCTCCCAAAGTGCTGGGATTACAGGCTTGAGCCACCGTGCCCGGCGATCCCATTCTTTTTTTAATCTCATTTTTTATGGCTGTGTAGTGTTCCATGATGTATATGTGCTACATTTTCTTTATTCAGTCCATCATTGATGGGTATCTGGGTTGGTTCCAAGTCTTTGCTATTGTAAATAGTGCTGCAATAAACATACGTGTGCATGTGTCTTTATACTAGAATGATATATAATCCTTTGGGTATATAGCCAGTAATGGGATTGCCGGGTCAAATGATATTTCTGGTTCTAGATCCTTGAGGAATCACTGCACTGTCTTCCACAATGGTTGAACTAATTTATACTACCACCAACAGTGTAAAAGCATTTCTATTTCTCCACAGACTTGCCAGCATCTATCGTTTCCTGACTTTTCTTTTTCTTTTTCCTTTTTTCCGAGATGGAGTTTCGTTCTTGTTGCCCAGGCTGGAGTGCAGTGGCGTAATCTCAGCTCACCACAATCTCCACCTCTTGGGTTCAAGCGATTCTCCTGCCTCAGCCTCCTGAGTACCATGCCTGGCTAATTTTGTATTTTTAGTAGAGATGGGGTTTCTTCATGTTGATCAGGCTGGTCTTGAACTCCTGACCTCAGAAGGTGATCCGTCCGCCTCGGCCTCCCAAAGTGCTGGGATTACAGGCATGAGCCATTGTGCCCGGCCTCCTGACTTTTTAGTAATCACCATTCTCACCATTCAGACTGGTGTGAGATGGCATCTCATTGTGCTTTTGATTTGCATCGTGAGAGGCGATTTCAACTGCACTCAGTAAAGGTGATGGCCAATGCAGTCAGTGGGTATTTTCCACTACCCTGTGCTTGGTCCATCACATTTCAAGGGAGGGCATTGTTTCAGCCTTTCGTGATCCCGTGGGGTGTGTCCTGGCCTCATCCTCATTTTGCAGATGAGGAAACTGAGGCTCAAAGAGATGAAATAATAGTTCAAACTTACGCAAGTAGAACCCAGTGTGGACGTCAGCATGGTGTTATCATTCTTTGTTGCTGCTGTGTTGTTCCTAGGTGAGGAAACCATTTCTGAGGGGGTTAAAGGTCTTGCCCACCAAGGTCATGGGGCTTAGAGGGGCAGGGCTGGGGTAGTCTTCCAGACAAGCGCCGTCCAACAGAAATACAACCAGTGGTCAGGGTGCTGTGGCTCATGTCTATAATCCCAGCTCTTTGGGAGGCTGAGGTGGGAGGATTGCTTGAGGCTGGGAATTCGGGACTGCAGTGAGCTATGATTGTGCCACTGTGTTGCAGCCTGGGCAACAGAGTGAGACATTGTTTCTACAAAAAAAAGAAAGAAGAGGCCGGGTGAGGTCCTTCATGCCTGTAATCCCAGCACTTTGAGAGGCTGAGGTGGGTGGATCACTTGAGGCCAGGAGTTCAAGACCAGCCTGATCAACGTGGTGAAACCTTGTCTCTACTGAAAATACAAAAATTAGCTGGATGTGGTGGCAGGTGCCTGTGATCCCAGCCACTCAGGAGGCTGAGGCAGGAGAATTGCTTGAACCCGGGAGGAGGAGGTTGCAGTGAGCTGAGAGTATACCATTGTACTCCAGCTTGGGTGCCAGAGCAAGACTCCACTTCAAAAAGAAAAAAAAAAGTGCAGGGCTTGGTATTCATCCTGATAAACACTGTCCAACAGAAATACAACCAGGGGTCAGGGTGCTGTGGTTCATCCCTCTAATCCCAACTCTTTGGGAGGCTGAGGCGGGAGGATTGCTTGAGGCCAGGAATTCAAGGCTGCAGTGAGCTATGATTGTGCCATTGTGTTTTAACCTGGGCAACAGAGTGAGACCCCGTGTCTAAAAATAAAAAAATACAAGGATCACATATGTAATTTTAAATTTTCAAGTAGCCTCATTAGAAATGGTAGTAAGAAACAGGTGAAATTAGCTTTAACAATGTATTTTCTTTAACCCAGTATATTTTTCAATATATCATTTCCATGTTATTTCCACATGGGATGAACATAAAAATTATTGAGATATTTCACATTCTTTAAAATATTAAGTCTTCAGGCTGGGCATGGTGGCTCATGCCTGTAATCCTAGCATTTTGGGAGGCCAAGACAGGCAGATTGCTTGAGTTCAGGAGTTTCAGACCAGCCTGGGCAACATAGCAAAACCCCATCACTACAAAAAGTTAGCTGGGCATGGTGGCATGTGCCTGTACTCTTAGCGACTAGGAGGCTGAGGCGGGAGGATCCTCTAAAGCTGGGAGGTGAAGGCTGCAGTGAGCCATGACCACACCACCACACTCCAGCCTGGGCAACAGAGCGAGACCCCATCTCAACAAATAGAAACAAAAGTCTTCAATATCTAGTGTGTATTTTATGCTGATCTCAATGCAGATGGGTCACATTTCAAGTGTTTCAGTGGCCACATGTGGCTTGTGGCTACATTTTGGATAGTGTGGTCCTAAATCTTGTGACAAGTATTTCTGGTATTTTTCGATGACACAATAAGGCTCAGGTAATAAACATACTGGCGATACCTGATATATACTTGTTTTGCCCTACAAGACCGTTTGCTTTTGGTCTGGATATTTGACTCCTCCAAATCTCATGTTGAAATTTGACTCTCAGTGTTGGAGATGGGGTCTAGTGGGAGGTGTTTGGGTCTTGGGGGCAGATCACTCATGAAGGGATTGGTATTGTCCTTGTGGTAATGAGTGAGTTCTTGCTCGATTAATTTCCCCAAGAGCTGGTTGTTAAAAAGAGCCTGGCACTTCCGTCTGCTCTCTCTTGCGTCCTCTCTCATCATGTGGCCTCTGCACAGGCCAGTTCCCTTTCACCTTCCACCAGGACTAGAAGCGGCCAGAGGCCCTCGCCAGATGCAGGTGGCTGTGCCGTGCCTCTTGTACAGCCTGCAGGACGGTCAGCCAGACAAACGTCCTTTCTTTATAAATTGCCTAGCCGCAGGCATTCTTTTATGGCAACACTTACAGGCTAAGACAGCTTTCATACTCTTTTTTTTTTTTTTTTTTTTTTTTGAGAAGGAAGGAAGGGAGGGAGGGAGGAAGGAAGTCTTTCCTAAAAATATTTCCCCTAATATGGAAAAAAACCCGTTTTTATGTAACACCATTAAGCATTGCCCCAGCAGAAGCAGCCCCATGTCTTGGGAAGGAAGGGAGGGAGGGAGGGAGGGAGGAAGGGGGAAGGAAGGGAAAGGGGAGAGGGGAAGGGAAAGGATTCAGTAAAAGAGCCAAGAAAATGGAATGCCCTGAAGTTCCTTCTTTCTAAATATTTTGAAGTCGCTAACAGAATCTGTCCAACTCCATTGTCTTAGTTTGAATCCCCCTGCAAGAAGCAGATTCAGAAGCAGAGATTTGAATGCTTCTGGAGGAGGTCCCAAAACACACTGGCAGAAAAGTAGGAAAGGGAAGATCCAGTAATAAGTGAGCCATCAGGCAAGTCACCACCATGAGCAACTGGGTCTCAGTTACCAGTGGGGACCTCTGGGAGACAGCAGAGAGCACACTCCTCAGGGTAACTGCACACTAGTGGTGAGGGAGCTGGGGTATTGATCCACCAGCCCCCATCTCTCACAAGTTAAGGGGTGCTTCTTAGGAGTATTAATTCTCTAACACTCCAGCCTGCTGAGTGAACACTTTGATAGCCAGAGAAATTGCCCTGGGGGCTGACAGGGGGAAGTCAGACCTGCATGCACTGAAGCAGTCAGGGCATGGCTGGACAGTGTTTGCCATGCTGGTGATGCACCTACTTCCTTAGAATTCAAAAAGTACCACAAGCCCTTGTGAACTTTAAGTCCATTAACTTTGTGACAGTCTGGGTGCCATATGGGACACGAGATGATCTAGTTGTTGTCATCTCAGTGACAGAAAATCCAGAACAGCTATGGAAGGAGATCACAGATGTATGCATATATTTATGTGTAACCTTGCAAACGTGTGCGTGCATTTCTGCTGTCACCGAGTCTAATTCTCTTACCACATACTCTGTTGTCTTCTCCATATACATACAAGCTCTTTTTTAGTTATTGGGCAAAACAGAAGAAAATAAGAGGACCAAGTCTCCATTTTCTAGGGAAATGATGCTGTTCTCATTCCGAGGAGGCATCAGGATCACATGTCCCCTCCTTGTGTCCTCAGCTTCATTCATATTCTCTCTCTCTCTCTCTGTCTCTCTCTCTCTCTCTCCCCCCCACCGCCCCCCATTGGAAAATAATTTATATTGGTTTCTGGCTAATCCTTTGTTTCTTCTTGAGAATATGAGCAAAATTCTTTTTCTTTTTTTATGTATTTCTGTCTCTCTCTTTCATAACGATAGTTCAACACCTGCCCTTCTCTGCAGTGTGCCCTTTTCACTTCCGGAGGTGTTGGGTTTCTGTTTTGACTTTTTGTCATGGCTGAGGCTGAGTCAGTGAACGGGACAGACAGGAGTTCTGAGGTTCTATAATCAGCACATTTTAAGAGCCCCAACATGACTTCACAAGAGGAACATCTTTGAGGCAAGTTTCATAAAATCAACGTATTAACCACTTTTTGTTCATTTGTTTGTTTTTTGAGATGGAGTCTCGCTCTGTTACCCAGGCCAGAGTGCAGTGGCATGATCTCAGCTCACTGCAACCTCCGCCTCCCAGGTTCAAGAGACTTTCCTGTCTCAGCCTCCCAAGTAGCTGGGATGACAGGCACCCACTATCATGGCTGGGTAATTTTTGTATTTTTTTGTGGAGACAGAGTTTCACCACGTTGGCCAGGCTGGTCTCAAACTCCTGACCTTCAGTGATCCACCCACCTCAGCCTCCCAAAGTGCTGGAATTATAGGCATGAGGCCACTGCACCTGGTCTTAACTATGTATTTCTGATTCTCTTATATGTGTGGCTTTGCTATCCCTACAAGAATGGCCCTTTCCAGAGCTAGCCAATTTCTAGACAGTAAAGCCCCCACCCCCCTTTTATTTTTTTGAGATGGAGTCTCACACTGTCACCCAGGCTGGAGTTCAATGGCATGATCTCAACTCATTGCGACCTCTGCCTCCTGGGTTCAAGTGATTCTCCTCCCTCAGCCTCCCGAGTAGCTGGGATTACAGGTGCCTGCCACCACACCCAGCTAAATTTTTTTTGTATTTTTAGTAGAGGTGGGGTTTCATGATATTGGCCAGGCTGGTCTCAAACTCCTGACCTCATGATCCACCTGCCTTGGCCTCCCAAAGTGCTGGGATTACAGGCATGAGTCACTGCCTGGCCGTAAAGGGCCTTTTATATGCAAACTAACCAGTCCAGATCTAGGACTTCAACCATCTCCTTTCCTGGGCTCTCACCTGCTGAGACACTATCCCCCCTTGGCTAATCATCTCAGAGCCAGGTACCAAACAATAGGGGTGGCCCCTATGCCCTGAAGCCCTTACCCTGCCTGGCCTGCTCCTTCCCATGGGAACCACAGTAAAGGCTCCTGGCCACATGTTCTCCTCATTCCCTCTGCCCCGGCCCAGCCCTGGTGCTTCCCTGTGTGGCCCCACCTGGCACGGGTGTCCTCCTTCCTCTTGGGACCTGTGAGTAACAAACTATCTTTCAATGGCAGTCATCGCCTGATCTAGTGGCCTTGCCATACCTGTATAGTAATAAAACTGGGCTGGCTGCAGTGGCACATGCCTGTAATCCCAGCAGTTTGGGAGGCCGAAGTGGGAAGACGGCTTGAGGCCAGGAGTTCAAGACCAGCCCTGGCAACATAACAGGATTCCTATTTCTACAAAAGAAACCAAGAAAAATTAACCAGGTATGGCGGCACACACCTCAGTCGTCCCAGCAACTCAGGAGGCCGAGGCGTGAGGTTTGCTTGAGCCCAGGAGGTGGAGGCTGCAGTGAATTTCCCCCACGATCACGCCACGGCATCCAGCCTGGGCAATAGAGTGAAAATCTATCTCAAAAAGATAACAATAATAATAAGACTTATGTTTTAAAACAGTAAAGGCCCGACATGGGATGCCAGCCCCGTCATCCCCATCACCTCCCTGCGCTCATGTCCTTCCATTCTCTCCACTCCAGCCACACAAGCCTCCTTGAGGTTCTTCAAGCATGCCAGGCGTCTCCCACCTAAGCCTCTGCCTGTGCTCTTCCCCATGCCCGCACTGCTCCTCCCGTACGTACCAGCTTGTCTCTTCCTGCCTTCGTGTTTCTGCTCAAATATCACCTTCTTAGAGCAGCCCTTTGCAGAACGGCTCCCACTCCTCTTCTATCTGACCCTTGCCTGCTTCATTTTTCTTTCTTTTGTTCTTTTGTTCTTTTTTTTCTCTCCTTCCATCCTTCCCTTCCCTCCCTCTCCCCTTTCTTTCTTTTTCTTTCTCTTTCTTTCTCTCCTCCCTCCCTCCCCTTTCCTTCTTCCCTCCCTCTCTCCTTCCTCCCTCCCCTCCCTTCCCTCTCTCCCTCTCTCCCCCCTCTTCCCCCCTCTCTCCCTCCCTCCCTCCCTCTCTCCCTCCTTCCCTCTCTCCCCCCTCTTCCCCCCCTTTCTTTCTCTCTCTCTCTCTCTCTCTCTCTCTCTCTCTTTCTTTCTTTTCTTCAGGGTCTCACTCTGTCATTCAGGCTGGAGTGCAATGGTGCGATCTCAGCTCACTGCAACCTCCGCCTCCTGGGTTCAAGCAATTCTGTTGCCTCAGCCACCCAAGTAGCTGGGATTACAGGCATGCACCACTATGCCCAGCTGATTTTTGTATTTTTAGTAGAGACAGAATTTCCCCGTGTTGGTCAGGCTGGTTTCTAACTCCTGGCCTCAAGTGATCCACCCGCCTTGGCCTCCCAAAGTGCTGGGATTGCAGGCAGGAACCATCACACCCTGGCTTCCATTTTTCTTATAAAAACTATCTTTACCTGACAGATAAATCTGCCCGAGTTTATTTATTTGTCCGGTTTCTCGACCCTAAACAGTGAGTTTTTTATGAACAGGAAATTATTTGCACTATTCACGACTGTGCCTGGGAGAGAATCAGTGCATCATCAACATGTGTGAAGTGAATGAACAGACAAATGAAGGTGATAATTTTTCTCAAGGTTTCTGGTGAAATAATGCACTCGGTCCCATCACTGGTCACAGCTCTAGGTGTGGCAAAACTCGTTATTTGCAGCTTGAGGACACCTTGCTTGATTCTCACTCGATAAACTAAGGGCTGCATTTTCATAGCAGGTGTGGTTCATTTGATGAAATTTCCCTTGCTAACTTCTTAGGATACACATGAATATATAAGTAAGCATTTAATCAAGCTCCTGACTTACCAGAGGGGTTAGATGCTGAATATAATTTGTAATTGCCTAAGAATATAGTAAGTTTGAGTACTTTTGTTTCCATAATTAAGTGTGAGGCCCTTGTCTCAATGTGAATTAAGAATGCTTCAAGTACTTTCTATGAAAAGTAAATTTATTTTCTTTCGGAAAAGTTCAAACACAGATGAAAGCAGGGAAAATAGAATGATCTCCCAGCCGATTCCTATGACCCATCTTCAGTAATTATCAACTCATAACCCACCTTGTGTTTCTCGATCCCAAACTTAAACAGAATTTTAATTTGCAAATGGAAGCAAACTTTTAATTGGCCTTAATATAACCCTGGGTTATGTTTAACTCTCTTAAAGCGGATCTCAGACTTCATCTATAAATACTTTAATATGTACCTCTCAAAGCTAAGGACTCTGTGGTGGCTGTGAAAGATGGTATGGTGATTTCCTCACAAAATTAAATATAAAGTTAATGTATAATCAAGCAATTTTACTTCTGGGTATATGCCCCAAAGGAATGAAAGCAGGGACTCAGACAGATGTTCCTTTGTACGTCAATTTCTTTTCGTTTTGTTTCGTTTCTTTTTTGAGATGGAGTCTCACTCTGTCACCCAGGCTGGAGTGCAGTGGAGTGACCTCGGCTCACTGCAACCTCCACCTCCCAGGTTCAAGCAATTCCCTGCCTCAGCCTCCTGAGTAGCTGGGATTATAGGCACCGCCCCCCCAGCTGATTTTTGTATTTTTAGTAGACACAGGGTTTCACTGTGTTGGCTAGGCTGGTCTCGAACTCTCAATCTTGTGATCCAGCTGCCTCCCAAAATGCTGGGATTACAGGTGTGAGCCACCACACCTGGCCACATCCATTTCATTACAGCAATATTCCCAATAACCAAAAGGTGGAAGCAACCCAAGTGTGTGTCAGCAGATGAATGGATAAACATAGGGTTTTGTGTCCATACGAAGGAATATTATTCAGCCTTAAAAAAGGAAAGAAATTCTGACACATGCTATAACATGAATGAACCCTGAGGACATAATGCTAAGTGAAAAAAGCCAGTCACAGGAAGGCAAAGACTGTATGATTGTGTTTATATGGGGGTCCCTAGAGTAGTCAAATTCAGAGGGACAGAAAGGAGAACAGTGGCTGCCAGGGGCTGGGGGAGAGGGAATGGGAAGTTAGAGTTTAATGGGGACAGAATTTCAGTTTGGGAAGATGAAAAAATTCTGGACACAAATCGTGGTGATGATTACACATCCATGTAAATATACTTAATGCCACTGAAATGTACAACTTAAAATGCTTAAAATAATCAAGTTTTATGATGCATATATATATATATATATATATATATATATATATATATATATTTTTTTTTTTTTTTTTGAGATGAAGTTTCACTCTTGTAACCCAGGTTAGAGTGCAATGGAGTAACCTTGGTTCACTGCAACCTCCACTTCCCAGGTTCAAGCAATTCTCCTTCCTCAGCCTCCCCAGTAGCTGGGATCACAGACATGCACCACCACTCTCAGTGAATTCTTTGTATTTATAGTAGAGATGAGGGTTTCACCATGTTGACCAGGCTGATCTCCTGACCTCAGGTGATCTGCCTACCTCAGCCTCCCAAAGTGCTGGGATTATAGGTGTCAGCCACTGCACCTCGCATGATGCATATTTTACCAAAATAAAAAGAGTCACTTATGTTACATGTTATCCTCACTCTGGAGCTAGCCTTAAGGAACATTTGCCATCTGGAGCTTTGCCAGTTCCTGGGCAGAAGAAAAAAGTGGTTTAGAGCACAGCTATCCAATAGAACTTTCCAGAAATGTTCCCTATCTGCAGTGTTTAATAAAGTAGCTACTAGGCTACTAGACACATGTAGCTTTTGAGGACTAGAAATATGGCGTGTGTGACTGAACAGCAGGATTTTAAAGGTCGTTTAATTCTGATAGCCACATGTGGCTACTGCCTTGGACAATACAACATTAGAGAGATTTGTATTGGTGATTAAATGCTTCAACCTGGGAGTGACATGTTTCATGTCCACTGAGAGCTCATTGGTCAGAATTAGTCACGTAGCCCCAGCAAAACACAAGGGGACCAGGAAATGCCATCTTACACATGCCTGCATGTGGAGAACTGGAAATACTTGGTGAACAGCTCTAATGTCTATCTCAGAGAATAAGTCTTTTTGAGATCCAGAAAGGAGGGAAATTGGCTATTTTATTTCAGGAAGAGAAGGTAAGAAATATGGAGACTTGATGTATTAGTTACCTATTGTTGTGTAACAAATTACCAAAACCTTGGCAGCTTTAAGCAACATTTATTTCACAGTTTAAGTGAGTCAAGAAGCAGGGTGCAGCAGGTTCAGGATCTCTCATGAGGCTGCAATCAAGGTATCAATTGGGGCTTCATTCTCATCTTAAGGCTTGACTGGGGGAAGACATGCTTTCAAGCTTAAACGTGGCTGTTGGCGGAATACTACGGAAAAGGAACACTCAAAGAACAATTATAACAATACCAAAAGCTTTTTGAAATTAAAAAATATAAAAGCATACATTAAAAACTGAATAAAAGGTGGATAATAAAATGAGAGAAATCTCTCAAAAAGAAGATTAAGACACATGGAAATACAAAATAGAGGGAAGGGAACAGATGACAAGAGAACCAGTCCAGGCCGGGCGCAGTGGCTCAAGCCTGTAATCCCAGCACTTTGGGAGGCCAAGGCGAGTGGATCACGAGGTCAAGAGATCGAGACCATCCTGGTCAACATGGTGAAACCCCGTCTCTACTAAAAATACAAAAAATTAGCTGGGCATGGCGGCACGTGCCTGTAATTCCAGCTACTCGGAAGGCTGAGGCAGGAGAATCGCCTGAACCCAGGAGGCGGAGGTTGGGGTGAGCCAAGATCGTGCCATTGCACTCCAGCCTGGGTAACAAGAGCGAAACTCCGTCTCAAAAAAAAAAAAAAAAAAAAAAAAAAAAAAAAAAAAAGAGAACCAGTCCAGAAAGTTCAATATCTGAATAAGTTGAGAAGAGAATCAAGAAAAAGGGGTGGGAATCTTAGCTGGGTATGGTAGCACACTCCTATATTCCTTGGGAGGCTGAGGTAGGAGGATTGCTTTGAGTGCAGGAGTTTGTGGCTATGTTGAGCTATGATTACACCACTGCACTCCAGCCTGTGTTACAAAGCTAGACCTTGTCTCTAAGAAAAGGCGGGGCGGTGCAGGGGTGGTGGTGGTAAGAATCATACTAAGTGCCCAGTACAATGACTGAAAATAAACCTAAACTAACTTACATCATAGTAAAATTTTAGAACACAATGGAAAAAGATTCCAAAAACTACTAGAGGGAAAAAATGAGGTCATACACAAGAAATCAGAAATAAGAATGCTTCAAACTTCCTAATGGCAATACTGGAATTGAGAATACATTGGAGCAATACTTCACATTTTTGAAGTAAGATGATCTCCAAACCAGAATTCTATACCCAGCCAAACTACCAATGAGATATAACGCTAAAACAATGGCGTTTCATACATAGAAGTCTCCAATATTTACTTTCTGAGACAGACTGTTCAAAAATGGCTGCACAATGGTTCCCATTTTACATTTGCTTAGACTTTTACCACTTCCCTATAAAGGATTGGAATCTGTTTTTTCTTTCCTTGAACCGAAGTGAGTCTTTGTGACTGACTCAATAGAGTAGGGAAGGAGCAATGATTTGTGACTTCCAAGGTTAGGTCCTAAGATGCAGGTTCTGCCTGGCTTTCTCCCTTGAGACATGTGCCTTTTGAGTCCTGAGCTGACCTGAGAGAAGTTCAGCTATCCTGAAGTTGCCATACTAGAGACACCATGTTGAGACATCACATAGAGATGGAGATATATGCTTGAGAAGCCTCAGTTGTTTGAGTCTTTCCAGCCTAAGTGCCAGCCCTGTGACTGAAGAAGCCGTTGAGATGACTCTAGTCCCTCTCATCATCTGATTGCATTTGCATCAGAGACTCCAAGTGAAAACCACGCAGCTGATCCCAGTTGACCACCCAAATAACAAAATGTAATAATATAAATGAATGTTACTTTTTTATGCTACTAAGAATGGGCTGGTTTTATGCAGCAATAGGTAACTGGAAAACCTCTCATGCATCCTTTCTCAGGAAGCTACTAGAGGATGTGTTCCACCCAAACAAGGGAGTAAACCAAGAAAGAGGGAGACATAGAAAACTGTACTTAGGAAATCCAACAACGAGAAGCAAAGGGAATCTCCTGAATGATGATAAAGAGAGAGCCCAGGATGAAAGCTGTAAGCCAGGGAAGAAGACCAGTTCTGATTAGACCATGTGACAAGTCTTCAGGAAAGACTGCTTCTGGATGATTAAATGGACTGAATACCTGTTAAAGACTTGGGGGTCAAATTTGCAATAAGTACCAAGCAAAGAAAAATCAAAAACCTAGGACAATAATGAGTCCCAAGGGAAACAAAATGCTGTAAAGAAAAAGTAGCTATAGTTTGTTCATGGCATAACTGTAACTTGCCTTGTACGTGATAACATAAACACTGAATCTTCCTGACTCTGTGATAGATCAATACTGGGCAGATGTGCAGGTGCTGGAAGAGCCCTTGTGTAGAGGGATGGAGAGAGAAATTAGCAGAATCTTCCTTTACTATGGCTAATACCTATGAAGTACCACAACACCCAGACAGGATGCTTCTTTGGTGCTTTGGTTGTAATATCCTTGGGTATCACTATCGGTTATTTCTTAATACTACTTAAGTATTCACAAGCGTATATCTTGTTTTCTCAACATAACTATAAGCTCTTCGAGAGTTAATGCTTCCCTACATTCTCCATAGCGGCTGACATAGTATGCTACACATAGTATGTGGCCAGTTTGAGAAATATTAGTTGAATAAAATAATAATGTTAGAAAAAATAAATAATGCCTAAAACTGGAAAATTAGAAAGTAGAAAGAAGTAAGTGAGTGAACAATATGGGACTGGGTGCGGTGGCTCATACTTGTAATCCCAGTGCTTTGGGAGGGTGAGGCAGGAAGATTGCTTGAGGCTAGGAGTTCGAGATCAGCCTGGGCAACACAGCAAGACACTGTCTCTAAAAAACAAACAAACAAACAAAAAACCTTACAATGAGCCAGATGTGGAGGTGTGTGTCTGTAGTCCTAACTACTCAGAAAGATGAAGTGGGAGGATTACTTGAGCCCAGGAGTTTGAGACTATAGTGACCTGACATTGCACCACTGCACCCCAGCCTGGATGACAGAGTGAGACCTCCATCTCTGAAACAACTACAGCTGGTGCTCGACTTACAACCACAATTGGTTTCGACAGACCAGTCGTAACACGATTTGGTCGTAATTTGAGTAGGCTATATGTACAGTATTCTTTCTTTATCTTTCGAAATCGTCGACACAGTCGAGTGAGATAACTTCGTATCACGTGCGATCACATTCACTTTCTTTCCTCCTTCGTACTGCTTAATTACCTTCATTTTCGTGTGGAGATTGATGGCCTTTCTTTCCTTCTTGGCAGGCTGAGGTGTAGACAAAGACAATTTCCCCTTGGTAGACATCTTGGGAGGGGTTTGATGAAAAATATCCAAGACACAAAACACAAATTGCTGTACCGAGTCTGGGATAAGAGTTGAAATGGTGCACGCGGAGATGGCAGTGCAGCCGGAAGCTGGTCCGCACTGTCGTATGCCCAGCTGGGCAACGTTTGCGCTGCCAGACGCGGAGCAGTCGTGGCTAGTGATTGTGGTCGTAAAGTCGAATGGTTGTAAGTTGCATAGGTCGTAAGTCGATCAATACCTGTAAAACCCAGTATGAATAATATGGTAGCAAATAGCAAAAGAATCAGCTAAAGGGAGCCAGGCACAGAAAGACAAATAGTGCATGATCTCATTCACATGTGCAAGCTAAAAAAAATAAATAAATAAACTCATGGAGACAGAGCGTAGAGTGATGTTAATGGGTACAAATGCAGAGTTAGAAGGAGTAAAATCCAGTGCTTGGTAGCACAATGGGGTGACTAGAATTAACGATAATTGATGTCCTATCACAAAAAAAATGATACATCCTTTTTAAAAATACTTTTAAGTTCAGAGGGTACATGTGTAAGTTTGTTACATAGGTAACCTTGTGTCATGGGGGTTTGTTGTATAGATTGCTGTGTTACCCAGGGATTAAGCCTCGCACCCAGTAGTGATTTTTTTGGTCCCCTCCCGTCTCCCCCGCTCCAGTTGGTGCCTCTATGTGTTCACGTGTTCTCAACATTTAGTTCCCACTCAGGAGTGAGAACATGCGGTATTTGGTTTTCTGTTCCTGCATTAGTTTGCTAAGGATAATGGCCTCCAGCTCCATCCATGTCTCTGCAAAACACATGATCTTGTCCTTTTATGGCTGCGTAGTATTCCATGACGTCTGTGTACCGCATTTTCTTTATTCAGTCTGCCATGGTTGGGCGTTTCTGTTGATTCCATGTGTCTGCTGTTGTGAATAGTGCTGCAAGGAGTACGCTTGCATGTGTCTTTATAATAAAACGATTTATATTCCTTTGGGTATGTACCCAGTAATGGCGTGGCTGAGCATAATGGTATTTTTGTTTTTAGGTCTTTGAGGAATCACCGCACTGTTTTCCACAATGGTTGGACTAATTTACACTCCCAGCGACAGTGTATCAGCAGTGCTTTTTTTCCTCAACCTCACCAGCATCTGTTATTTTTTGACTTTTTGATAATAGCTAAGAAATGGTAAATGCTTGATGTGGTGGATATTCCAGTCACCCTAACCCGATTATTACACATTGTATGTTTGTATCAAAATGTCATATATACCCTGTAGATAGGCACAACTATCGATAATGACTTTTTTTTTTTTAAATTTAAAATCAACCAAAATGTGGCCAGGTGCTGCAGTGGCTCATGCCTGTAATCCCCGTGGTTTGGGAGGCGGAGGCAGGCAGATCACCTGAGGTCAGGAGTTTGAGAACAGCCTGGCCAACTTGGTGAAACCCCATCTTTACTAAAAACATTAAAAAATGACCTGGGTGTGGTGGTGGGTGCCTGTAATCTCAGCTATTTGGGAGGCTGAGCTGGAGAATCGCTTGCACCTGAGAGGTGGAGGTTGTTGTGAGCCGGGATACCACCACTGCATTGCAGCCTGAGTGACAGAGCAAGGCTCCATTTCAAAAAAAAAAAAAAAAATCATATCTTTCAGGAGGGGGCTATGAAGCGTGAAAGGAGGCAGGGGGCTGCTATTTTGCATAACCAAACCTATTTCAGAGACATATTTGACTAATTGCCAATGGCAGCACCCTCAGTTCCCGTTCCTGTTTTATTTTTCTCCTTAGCACTCAGGCCCCGTCCAACATACTATGGACTTTCCTTATTATTTATTCTATTTGTCCCACGTCTCCGTTCAACTCCACAGCCACGGGAAACTCGGCCTGCCCTCCTCTGTGCTTGCAGAATTACTGGGCACGTGGCAGATGCAGCAGACAGTCCAGAGAGTGAATGAACCTGGTGCCGCTGCCGTTTTTTATAGCCACTCATTTATTCTATCTTTTTCTTTTGTTGAAATTTCAGATTTACCAAAAAGGTGTAAGACTGGTACAGAGAAGTCATCTATATCCCTTATCCAGGTTTCTCAAATGTTAACATTTTACCACTTACACTTGACTTTATCCCTCCTCTCTCCCTCCCTCCCTCTCTTCCCTTCCCCCCCCTCCCCCTCCATCCCTCTTTCCACCCCGACCGACCTGACCATTGACCACTGAGAGTAATTTGTAGATAGGATGGCCCTTTAACCCTATAGAATTCAGTGTGTTTCCCAAAACAGGGCATTCTCTTACATAAGCGCAGCACAATGATCAAAATTAGGAAATTAGCATGGACACACTGTTATTATGTAATCCACAGATCTTATTCAGATGTCACCAATTGTTCTAACAGCGTCCTTTGTAGCAAAAGAAGGTCCTGGCTCACTTGTGGAATTTGGTCAGCCACGTTTCCTTTAATGGGGACCGCTTGTTCTGTCTTTATTGGAGCTTCACGACATTAACACTTCCAAAGAATACTTATTATATAAAATGCCCCTTAATCTGAACGTGGTTGTTTACCAATTATTCAAATCATGCATTTTTGGCAGAAGTCCCTAGAAGCGATGTTGCGGGCTTCTTGGTACGTCATTCCAAGAGCTGTGATTTGCCCACCGCTCGCTGGTCGGCCAGGGTGTTCTGCTATAAAGTTACTGTTTTGACCATAACAGTTAATAATTGTTGGCCAGGTGCGGTGGCTCACGCCTGTAATCCCAGCACTTTGGGAGGCTGAGGCAGGTGGATCACGAGGTCAGGAGATCGAGACCATCCTGGTCAACATGGTGAAACCCTGCCTCTACTAAAAGACAAAAAGGTAGCCGGGCGTGGTGGTACGTGCCAGTAATCCCAGCTACTTGGGAGGCTGAGGCAGGAGAATCGCTTGAACCTACGAGGTGGAGCTTGCAATGAGCTGAGATCGCGTCACCGCACTTCAGCCTGGTGACAGAACAAGACTCCATCTAAAAAATAAAAAATAAAAGCAGTCGTCTTTAGGGAGATACTCTGACACTGTGTAAATGTTCTGTTATCCCTCAGACTTTCACCTGTGAGTTTCATTATCCCCTGATAGTTCTTGTATGTTTTTGTGGTGGTTGCCAAATTGGCTACATATATAACTTTTTTTTTTTTTTAAAGAAACAAGGTCTTATTCTGTCACTGAGGCTGGAGTACAGGGGCAAGATCATAGCTCACTATAGCCTTGAACTCCCAAACTCAAGCAATCCTCCTATCTCAGCCTCCTGAGTAGCTGGGACTACAGGCCAGTGCCATCACGCCAGGCTAATTTTTGTTATTTTTTGTAGAGATGGAGTTTTACTGTGCTGCCCAAGCTGGTCTGAAACTCCTCAGCTCAAGGGATCCTCCTGCTTCAGTCTCCCAAAACTCTGGAATTACAGGCATGAGCTACTGTGCCCGTAATGAAAGAATTCTCCTTATGAAAGAATTCTAGCCAGGTGCCAGTGGCTCACATCTGTCATCCCAGCCCTTTGGGAGGCTAAGTGGGTGGATCGCCTGAGGTCGGGTGTTCAAGACTAGCCTGACCAACATGGAAAAACCTCGTCTCTACTAAAAATACAAAAAACTAGCTGGGCAGGTGGTGCGTGCCTGTAATCCCAGCTACTCAGGAGGCAGAATTGCTTGAACCCGGGAGGCGGAGGTTGTAGTGACCCGAGATTACGCCATTGTGCTCCAGCCTGGGTAACAAGAGGAAAACTCCATCTCAAAAAAAAAAAAAAATTCTAAAGAATATGTATAGATACTCCCCAATCTAGGAGGGGGTACTTATTCCTCTTCCTCTGCTTCACATGGGTAGCTCTTAGTGAGTGTTCCAGAGGGTAGAGTAGGGAAGGGGAAAAATACCAACTTGATGTTGGGGAAACCTGTCAGACAACACCTTAACCAAGGGATCGAGGTTAACATCACTAACGATAAGTCATGTAAATATCGTACAACGTGATCCGGTGCAGACAGATCAGCACTGCGTCTCTGTGCAATGGTCTTCCCCCAAATCCGTTATTCCAGTCTAATCATGAAAACAGACAAAGCCAAGGTGAAGTCAAAACATTTGGTCAGTACTCCTAGACGTTATTAAGGTTGTGAGAAACAGAGACAGATCGGAGGAGACTAAGGTGACAGAATGAGACTGGGCACGATGGCTCCCACCCGGAATCCCAACACTTTGGGAGGCTAAGGTGGGAGGATTGCTTGAGCCCAGGAGTTTGAGACCAGCCTGGGCAAGAGTGAGACCCTAGTGTGGCGTTGCGTGCCGGTGGTTCCAGCTGCTAGGGATGAAGACAAGACTCCTTGCCCTACAGGTTCCTGTAGAGATGAATTAAGATCAAGCAGAGGCCAGGTGTGGTAGCTCACGACCATAGTCCTGGCACTTTGGGAGGCCGAGGTGGGTGCACTGCTTGAGCTCAGAAGTTCAAGACCAGCCTGGGCAAAATGGTGAAACCCCATATTTACTAAGAATACAAAAATTAGCTGGGTGTGGTAGCACACGCCTGTAGTCCCAGCGATTCAGATACTCAGGAGGCCAAGGTGGGAGGATCGCTTGAACCCAGGAGGTCGAGGCTGCAGTGAGCCGTGATTGTGCCAGTGCACTCCAGCTCGGGCAACAAACTGAGAGCCTGTCTCAAAAAAAAATAAAAAAGTTAATATTACAGGAAGCTGGGTGAAGGGTACAATGATAACTCTCTTGTACTATGTTTTCAAACTTTCTGTAAATCTAAAATTATGTCAAAATGTTTAAGAAATTAAAAATGCCGGGTGCGGTGGCTCAAGCCTGTAATCCCAGCACTTTGGGAGGCCGAGGCGGGTGTACCACGAGGTCAAGAGATCGAGACCATCCTGGTCAACATGGTAAAACCCCGTCTCTACTAAAAATACAAAAAACTAGCTGGGCGTGGTGGCGCGTGCCTGTAATCCCAGCTACTCAGGAGGCTGAGGCAGGAGAATTGCCTGAACCTGGGAGGCAGAGGTTGCGGTGAGCCGAGATCGTGCCATTGCACTCCAGCCTGGGTAACAAGAGCAAAACTCTGTCTCAAAAGAAATTAAAAATAACGTAATATTTAGTCACTCTTGTTCAATGATATTCGCAGACTTGGATTTCAGGTCTGGCAGACTATGACGTCCCATTGACTGTGTGTCATTTGAGGAACCTGTGATGATTTCTTGTCCTATCCGTTTCCATTTTCTAGGCGATAGCTAAGATTCCAGTATTAGAGATTCATTCCATTGGCTACAGAAATGTTATTTCTGCAAAGCGAAGCTATAAAGATAATGCACGTGGAACCCTGACACACTTTATTGTGAATAAGTTATTTAAAAGAATATTTACCACCAATTCTTGACTGCTTATACAATATGTATGCTAGTCATTATGCTGAGGGCTTATCTGCTTGATGTTTTGGGGGTTTTCTTGTTTGTTTTTTCTTTCTGAGGCAGGGTCTCACCCCATCACCTAAGCTAGAATGCAGTGACATGGTCACAGCTCACTGCAGCCTCAACCTTCCAGGATCAGGTGATCCTCCCACCTCAGCCTCTGGAGTAACGGAGTAGCTGGGACTACAGGCGTGTGCCACCACGCCCGGCTAATTTTTGTATTTTTAATAGATATGGGGTTTCACCATGTTGCCCAGGCTGGTCTCGAACTCCTGGTCTCAGGCGATGCACCCACCCTGGCCTCCCAAACGGCTGGGATTATGGTCATGAGCCACCACACCTGGCCTCTGCTTGATCTTAATTCATCCTTTTGGCAACCTGCAGGGTGAGGCGTCTTGTCTTCATTTCATTGAGGAAGTTGAAGTTGAGAGAAGGGAAGCACCTTTCCAAATACACACCAGTAGGAATTTCGAGAGCTAGAATTTGAACCCAGGTCTGTGTCTAGAATTAGGCTCTGGGTGCCTACATCATGACCCACAGATGTCTGGATGATCAGATTTGGCTTCGTCATTTTTATCCTCCACCTCTCAAAGATCTTGGTACTCACTCCCCACGGGTGTCCAGACCAGAAGGCAGAGACCAAATGTCTTTCGGCCGATCCAGTTTTGTGACTCAACATGGCTGGATTTGCTGATAATTGTTTTAGCAGTCAGATGAATGCGATTTGCGGTTATTTATTTGGGGCATTTATTTCCAAGATGCTAGCCCTGTTCAAATGAATAACATTCTCAAAGCCAGTATGGTAATGCTGCTGCTGCTGATTGATAAATGAAACCCCCAGCTGGCAGATGTGTCAAAGATTAGAACCAACGGCTGGGGTTGGCTTCTGGCTGCCTGCTGTTAAACTGCTTCTGTCTGCAATGCTAATAATGTTCTAAATCTTTCTACCTGGTCAACATTAGTAATTTGTATTAGTGGGGGGTCTAGGAAGTACCTACTGCAGTCATTTGAGGATCCTGTGATGATTTCTTGCCCATCCATTCCCATTTGCTAGTTGATAGGTAAGATTCCTGTATTAGACATTCATTCCTTTGGCTACAGAAATGTTATCTCTGCAAAGCAAATCTATAAAGATAATGCACATGGAGCCCTGTCACACTTTATAGTGAAATAGTTAAGTTCTCTCTGGAAAAGGGGTATTGAGCAACTGGGGACTGAAGGACTTGAGAAGATTCCTAGGAAGGAGAGGGGAACCCTAGCACACCAAACTTCATAGTCCTCCCAAAGTGTTTTGGGAAACTTTGGAAATGCCGTTTGGTGAGAGGAAAGTGTAGACTCTCTGTCACCTTGATGGCGGGTGAGGAGGCATTTGGCAATGTGTATGGGGATATGTGATTATCACATGACTGGGGATGCTCCTGACATTTAGTGGGCATTTACCAAGAAGACTACACCAGCCCTCAATGCACAGGACAGCTCTGAGGAGCAACAGGCACTGAACCAAAAATGCCAACAGCTCCTCCATTGATGACCCCGGAGAATGCCAAGGAGGCGATGGTGAGTTTGCCTCCTTCCAGAGTCATGGTTGCTCAAACTGGCTATGCCCCAGGGACCTGCCGAATAAAGGAGAGAGTCAGGGATGGCTCAGGAATCTGAATGTTTACAACACTATTTTTTTTTTTTTTTTTTTGAGATGGAGTCTCACTCTGTCGCGCAGGCTGGAGCGCAATGGTACGGTGTCCACTGACTGCTACCTCTGCCTCCCAGGTTCAAGCAATTCTTCAGCCTCCTGAGCAGCTGGGACTACGGGCGCGCACCACCACACCTGGCTCATTTTTTAATTTTTTGTAGAGATGGGGTTTCCTTATGTTGGCCAGGATGATCTTGAAGTCCTGATCTCATGATCTGCCCGCGTTGGCCTCCCAGAATGCTGAGATTACAGGTGTGAGCCACTGCACCCAGCCATGTTTACAACAGTTAGCAAGCGGTTTTGATACGCAGCCAGCTTCTCTGCTGTCTAGGTATGGTTTAGGACACCATGGAGGACTGTTGTCCTTCAGTAAAGAGGCCTAATGTTGTTGCATAGAGGCTTTGTGGCCAAAGTGTGCAGAGAGAATGATCACAAATTACGGTGACAAATGGTGCTGCCTGGGCTAGACTTCAGGAACATCACAAATGTTTCTTCTTTCTCTTGTTTCTTTTTTTTTTTTTGAGATGGAGTCTTGCTCTGTTCCCCAGGCTGGAGGGCAGTGGTGTGATCTCGGCTCACCGCAACCTCCGCCTCCCGGGTTCAAGCGATTCTCTTGTCTCAGCCTCCCAAGTAGCTGGGATTATGGGCACATATCACCACACCTGGCTAATTTTTGTATTTTTAGTAGAGACGGGGTTTTACTATGTTGGCTAGGCTGGTCTTGAACTCCTGACCTCAGGTGATCCGCCCACCTCGGCCTCCCAAAGTGCTGGGATTACAGGCATGAGCCACTGTGGCCAGCCTACGAATATCTTTTATTTAAGTATGCAACACACATAAAACTGCACAAATTTATCACGTGCAGCTCAGTGAAAAGGTACAAAATGAACAAACCTTTCAAAGTGAGCACACCCATGCCACTGTCACCCAGATGGAGCTGCTTCCAGGAGCTATCCCTTTACCCTCAAAGCGACTACTCCTTTGACTTCCGATGGCGCAGATCAGTGTTGCCCATTTTTGAAGTATGTATTTATTTGAATTTTTATAAAAAAGAGACTGGGTCTCGCTCTGCCACTCAGGCTGCAGCATGGATCGTGTAGCTCACTGCAATCCTTGAACTCCCGGGCACAGCCAACCTCCTGCCGTGGCCTCCAGAGTAGCTGGGACCGCAGGTGTGCACCGTTGAGTTTTTAACTTTATATACCAGGAATTACACAGCGTGTTCTATTCTGTGTCTGGCTCCTTTGGTTTAGCATGAAGTTTGTAAAAGTCACCTATACGTTTGCGTGTAGCTCCAGACTGTCCATTCTCATTGCTACCTAAAGCTCCACGCTCTACACTGTATTTATCCACTGTGATATCTGGGGAGTTTCCAACTTTTAGTTAGTGTGAATAGTGCTGCGCGTTCTAGGGCATATATCCTCAGTCCTTCTGGATATATACCCGGGAGTGACGCTGTTGGGTCATAGATGTTCAAATGGCCGTGTTAATAGAAATGACTAAAAAGGTTTTTTTGTCGTTTGTTTCTTGAGGCTTGGCTGTCCCCCAGACTGCAGTGCACCCTCTTGGCTCACTGCAGCCTTAGCCTCCTGGGCTCACACAGTCCTCCCACTTGGCCTCCCCAGTAGCTGAGACGACAGGTGTGCATCACCATGCTCAACCAGTTTATTTCTTTTCTCATTTTCTTCCTTCCTTCCTTTTTCTTTCTTCCTTTCTTCCTTTTCCTTCCATTCTTAACTCTTCCTTTCCTTTCCTCTTTCCTTCCTTTCTCTTTTTCTTTTTTCTTTCCTTCCTTCCTTCCTTTCTCTTCTCTCTCTCTCTCTCTCTCTCTCATTCTCTCTCTCCCCCCTCCCTCCCTCCCTCCCTCCGTCCCTTTCTCTTGTAGAGGCCGGATCTCACTACATTGCCCAAGCTGCTCTCAAACTCTTGGGCTCCAGTGGTCTTCCTGCCTCTGCCCCCAAAATACGAGGATTCCAGACGCGAGCCACTGCACCCGGCCAGTGGTTTCCAAAGTGCTTGTACTAGATTCCACTCTGGTAGAAAACAAGAGTCAGAAGTGGTTTCAGATCCATGTCAGTGACCTTGGGAAAGTTTTTAAGCCTCCCTCAGCCTCAGTGTTTGCATCTGTTCCATGGGGCTGCTGTAAAGACTCAGTGGGAGCTTTACCCTGGCAGGGACACCGTCAATGAGATTCACTCTTCCCTAAAAAACTCTGGGGTCTTCAGAAATCTCTGCAGGTAATGCTCCTGCTCTAAAACTGAACAATCTTCTCATAGAGGTCCGTCAAAACAAGTTATCACTTCAGTCAGATAGCACAGCCCTCTCGTATGACTGGCTTTTTCCATCTGAACACGTGGGTTTCCTTCTTGTTTCGTATTAGTTGTGGCTCCCCTTTGAGCTTGGAAACAATGTCAAATACAAAAATCATTGATATTTGGTGAATGCCTTAAGAGCCCCTCCTTCTCCCTGAATGCCACACGGTTCCATCTTCTTGCAACTTGAGTCACTCTTGGGTTAATCATTTCATCCATCTGTTGACAAGTTAGAAAAAGTCAAAAGTGCTGTGGGGCAATGCGTAAAAGCTGGTGCATTGGCACCGAATTAGGGACTTTATGTAAAGACATATCGTCTTTCCAAAGTGTTTCAAAAGAACCTGAATACTGATGTGTGTTTGGAGCGGGGAGGGGGGATTAACTAGGATTCCGCTAGCTAAGGCTTGAAAAAATATTTGTCTTTTTCATCCTTTTCCCTTTCCTCTCCATTTGGACTTTCTGCCTATACTTTCTGCTCCATGAAAGTTCAATGATTTCTTGGTACATTCACTTTGGAAGACAGTTTGGTGACATCTTAAAAGCTTAAAGATATGAATACACTGTGGACCCAGAAATTTCCACACCTAAGGCTATTCCTATAGACATGCATTTTTATCTGCACCAAAGATATTTGAGGCAGCAATGTTTAATATCCCTAACTGGAACAAAAAAAAAAAAAAAAAAGAAAACAGATACCTATTGACAAGATGATGCATAAGCCAATTGTGCCATATTCTGTCAATGAAATACTCTACAGCAGTGAAAGTGAATGAAAAGCAGCCACATGTGACAACACATGAATTTTTCTAAAATTCAAACCAGATTAGGCTGTATGAATTTTTTTTGTTTGTTTGTTTAAAGACAGAGTCTCACTCTGTTGTCCAGGCTGGAGGGCAGTGGTGCAATCTTGACTTACTGCAACCTCAGACTCCTGCATTCAAGGGATCCTCCCATCTCAGCTTCCCAACTAGCTCGGACTACAGGTTCACATCACCATGCCTGGTTAATTTTTGTTTTAAAAAAGTTTTTGGAGGGGCAGGGTCTTGCTATATTGCCCAGGCTTGTCTTAAACTCCTGGCCTCAAGCAATCCTCATGCCTCCACCTCCCAAAGCGCTGGGATTATAGGCGTAGCCGCCGCACCCTGCCAGATAAATCTTAAAGACATAATGTTGAACCAAAGAAACAAGAAACTGCGGAATACACACTATATGATTATTCCATTTATATAAAAGCCTAAAAGAAGCAAAGCAAAATTGTATTATTTAGGAGTGTATAATAAGGTAGTCAAACTATATTTTTAAAAAGCAAGATACGAATACCATAAAGTCAGGTAGCGATTATGGCTGAAATCAGGGGCTGTGCAAGCGTGTGGCAGAAGGGGGTTCTGCAGAGGTGGTGCTCCACTTCTAGCCGTAGAGTTGGTTTCATGAGTGTTCATTCCAGATCAGTTTCTTAACCCCGTACCTTTATGTTTTATGCAATTTTTTCCTGTGTGCTTATTGAATTTCACCACATTAAAAAAAGCAGAATGGGAACCAATCAGAGTGGTTCTGGAGAGACGTGAGTACCAAGCAAACGATACCACCCAGAATCCCTATCCAGCCAACTGGGACCTGTTTAATTAATTCCTCCTGGGAGTTCAGACTTGCCAGCTCTGGGGTCTCCAGGATAGAATAAAGCCTTCATTCCAACTTGCAGGACTCCCTGTGATTTGAAATGTTCGAAGAAGTAACCCCAAATCACACTGTCTGCTTTCCAAAACGGTCTTTTGCAAAACAAGAGCCGATTTGTTTAGAGACTGAGGAATCGCACCTTTAGACACAAATCCCCTTCTTTTTTCTGTCGTTTAAGTTTTTTCCTTCCTGCAATCTGCCTTCTCCTTGCAAGATGCTGGGGAGCGTCCGTTTGTCTGCGACCGAAATGGAACCGGGTGGAAAACAGGCTTTCCTCCCAAAGGAGGAGGAATCAGCCCCAACTCCCCCCTCCCTGCCTCCCGACTGTGCGGCGCTCCCCGTCTACCCCACAAACTCCACGGAGCCTGGTCCCCACCCCCACCCCCACCCCGCGCCTCCACGATTGGTCGCGGGCCCTCATGTGTCGAACCTCTGGGTGGGTTCTTCTGCTGGTAAACTCATCAATCGCTCCCCTTTTCCGCTTGCCGGCCAGTGGTTCAGACCTTTGCGCCCATTTTTTCCCCCCTTTACTTTCTTCTACCTGCAACCCTCCACGCCAGTCTTATTTTAGCAAAAGCTAGAGAAGGAGGAGGTGGAGGGATGTGGAGGGTGGAGGGGGATTGCAGCATCCAGGGGCAGCTAGTGAGTGGCTACGCGGAGGGCGCATCCCTCTCTGTCTCTCTTTCCCCTCTGTGGGGGAATTTTCAGGATTTCACTGCTGCAATTTAACCCCAAGACGAGGCACCAGTGAGCGAAACGCTGTGCGCACACACACACTCACACTTCCTCCGGGAGCAGAAGAGGCAGCCGCTGGTGATTCAGGAAGAAAAAAAAATTTTTTTTTTCTTTTTCTTTTTCTTTCTTTTTTTTTTTTTTTAAACCTGGACCCTGCGGTGTGAAGACTCCTTAGGAACCCTCTGGAGCGTCTCATTCCCCCTCCCCCCTTTTTCCCTTCCATCTTCTTTATTTTTATTTTACTGTATTTTTGGAGCTACAGATCTTTCAGCATTTTTAAGGTCTAGGAACTCCAGCAAAACAGAAGGGGAATTAAAAAAAATATATATATATATATATATATTTTTTTTTTTTTGCTGCCCTCCCCACCCAGCAAAGACCTGTTTTATTATTTTTTTAAGTATATATATATATATATATATATATATATATATATTTTTTTTTTTTTTTTTTTTTTTTTTAGTGGGTCGAGCGCACTCCTTTTGCAGGATGCCAGCCTGACCCGGACCTCGGAGGAATTTGAAGCTTCCACTGCGTCCCGGGGGGGGCGTCCTTTGCAAACCGTTTGCGTCTTAAAGGGGGTGTGCGTTGGGTGGTTTTTTTTTTTTTTTTTAACTGTCTTTTTTTTTTTTTTTTTTTTTTTTTTTTCTTCCCCGGAGTGGGTGGACTGGGGATTGCCTGGATTCCTTCCTCGGTTATTTTTTGCCTCGCTTCCCTCTCCCCTCCCCCCTCCTCCCCGGGCCCCCGCGCCCCGCCCCCGCACCCTCCTCCCGCCCCTCCTTCTCCGGGGTCAGCCAGGAAGATGTCCCGAGCTGCTATCCCCGGCTCGGCCCGGGCAGCCGCCTTCTGAGCCCCCGACCCAGGCGCCGAGCCGCCGCCGCCCGATGGGCTGGGCCGAGGAGCGTCTCCGCAGTCGCAGCTCCAGCCGCCGCGCTCCCAGCCCCGGCAGCCTCAGCCTCAGCGGCGGCGGCGGCGGCAGCGTCTTCCGCATCGTTCGCCGCAGCGTAACCCGGAGCCCTTTGCTCTTTGCAGAATGGCCCGCTTCGGAGACGAGATGCCGGCCCGCTACGGGGGAGGAGGCTCCGGGGCAGCCGCCGGGGTGGTCGTGGGCGCCGCAGGCGGGCGAGGAGCCGGGGGCAGCCGGCAGGGCGGGCAGCCCGGGGCGCAAAGGATGTACAAGCAGTCAATGGCGCAGAGAGCGCGGACCATGGCACTCTACAACCCCATCCCCGTCCGACAGAACTGCCTCACGGTCAACCGGTCTCTCTTCCTCTTCAGCGAAGACAACGTGGTGAGAAAATACGCCAAAAAGATTACCGAATGGCCATATCCTTTTGCCCGAACCCCGGCGGCAGCTGCGCCTCCCCCTCCTCCCTCCGCCTCCCCTCTTCCAGGCTGGGAGAGAGACCCGGGGGTTGATGGGAGGTGGGGAGGAGGGGGGTCTTCCAGGGGCTGGGAGAGGGGGCACCGGGAGGAGTGTGAACAGCTCTCTCCACCCCAGCTGGGCTGGGCTACCTTGGAGGCTTGGGAGTGGGTTTGTGGGGGGTTGCAGAGTAGGGCGGGGGGAGCGGAGAGTGGATCCCTCCCAAGGACCGACCTCAGAATGAGATCTGGGGCCTGGGGTCGTGCAGGGGCCTTGGTGGGGGCTTTCGAGCCAGTTCCGGAGGGTTCCGAGTTCTCCGGAATGAGCTTGGAGCGGGTTCGGGCCTGGGCGCTTCTGGCCAGGGCAGGGGAACTATGGGCGCCTCGGTTGGGTTTTCTTGGCCGTCCCTCCCTTGGAGTCCATGCAGGGGAAGCTGGACAGCCTCTCTACTCCTGCCTTCCCCAAGGTGGGGGGGGGGGTCACCGCACTTTTAGGGCAGGGCGCTTGGGAGCTCGCGGGGCGAAGAGCAAGAGGGGAGTGCGTGTGGCCTTCTCCCTGAGAAGCCAGCACTGGCCGGAGTGAAAAGCCCAGGGTGGGCCGCTGGTCCGGTCTGGAGAGGGTAGGACGGGTTGGAAGGCGCTCCTGTCTCCCTCGTGTGTGGAGGTCCCAATGCCTTTAGCGGCTGATCAGGGACCTCATCATCTTTAGGGTGTAGAGAAACATCCGGTTTGCTTTAGCTGGGCCCCTGGCCTGGGAAGACCTGATCTGGACAGTTTCAGTAAGAAATGGCCAGAGCAAATGAGGCGGTGGGTCCCTTCTAGAGCACCGTGTCCAGCTTTTCCTACCCCGAGTAGCCGAGAGGGGACACCAGGAGAATCAGCACCCATGTGGACATCTTAGGTAGGTAAATGCCTTACAAATATATTTTTTTAAATAATCCAAGATCCAGAGAAAAAAGGTGAAGCCCCTATTTTCGTCTGTGGAGGTGCTGTCAAATGCAGAGCTCCTGTGTCTCTTTAAATCTTTGCCTGCTTGAAATAAACCTTGAGGAGGGCTTCGCATCTATTGAGATGTAGGCAGGCAAGGGAGGGTAATTAGTCGGGCTTTCTAGCAGTTATCTAAGCATGACCCAGATTCCAGGAGGGGGGACACACCCTGCTGCCCAGGCTGGCTGGCCACCATGCCATGCCCAGATGTGCCGATTCTCCTCGCGGTTCCAAACAGCTGCCCTCCGTGTAAAACTCAACCAGCTGGATGGGTCCCTGGGGCTCCGCGATGAGTCCCCCGTCCCTTCTGTGTATGGTTTTGCGGTTCTAGACTCAACGGGGCTGGGCCCTGCGTAATCCCTGGTGGGAATGCTGTTTGAGGAACATGGCGGGTGGTAGGGGGGTTCGCTTCAGGTGGCTCAGAATTGAGCCTGGCTCTTCATCCTGGGTGCTGAGATTGTAACAGAGGGCACTGAGGTTTTAGAGTGTGTGAGCGGTCTACTTGGAGGGTGGAGAAAATTAAGAAGTTCAGCAGAGATGCTTTGGAGGGGAGCATACCTCTAACTGCGATGCCATCTCCGTTGGTGCCCAAGGCGGGGGCCGGGTCTTTGCTTCCCAAGTTTCAGCTTCGTGAAGAGGCTGGTTCTTAAGGTCAGCAATTCAACCCCGTCTCAGGCCCATTGAAGTGCTCAGGGGTGGTGTGATTATTCTGCCCATCAGCAGAGTGAGGGGTGGGAGTGCCTTGCTGGAGGGTGCGGTGTTCATGTGTGCACACCCAGATAGCTCCGGAAGTGAGAGGGCTTTGCTCAGCTGACAGGTTTCCTCATGGAAAATGGCTTTAGATCGCCTTCTGGAGCCTGGATTTGGAGACTTCTAAGGGGAAAGGAAGGAGGTGCGGAGCCCTTCTGTTGTGTCCTTAGCTTACCTCTGTCCAGCCTGAATCCTGCAGATTGGAAGGCTGTTGGGGGAGGGGGAGATTGCAGCGGCCCCTCAGAAGGGAGGGAATCGTGGGAGCGGGAGGCAGGTCAGCTGGGAGTGTTGCTTGCCACTTCATCTTTTCTTTGGCCAGCTCGCCCAGGGCTTTCTTGCTCTTATGATGAGTTTGTGCATTTTGCTCTCTGCAGACTGTTTTTCTTCTCTTTGGCTCGAGGTAACGAACACATTATACAGCCCTACTCTGGAAGGGAAAACTCCCCCCCCCCCCCCCCCCCCCCCCCCCCCCCCCCCGCCACCCCAACCTGTCATCAAGCTGGGTCATCCGGGACTGAGCTTTCTCTGTCCTGGATGGAGCGGAGGGTGGTGGCGGCGTGGGTGGGAAGGGTGGAGATGAGAGAATGGACGGAGACCTGGGGAGGGAGGCAGTGAATAAAAGAATTCAGGGCAGTGTAAAGAGAACGACCATGTGGAGTGTCAGAGTCACGCTACCAGGGCAGAACATTTTACTTTTTTCCCCCAAGTATTTCTGCCATTAAAAAACAATGTTGAAGCATATCCTGTAGGGGGAAAAAAATGTGTGTAGGTACTTATTCTGAACTTTTAAAAGAAAGTCTGATATGTGTATGGGCAAATATGTATATTCAGAGTCACAGGGTTTTACAAAATGAACACATCCACACATCCAGCACCCAGGTTCTGATCAGCCCGCCGGAAATCCTCCTCCCCATACCACCTCCTAGTAGCTCCCCAACAAGGGTACGGCTCACCTGACTTCTAAGATTCCTTTTGCCTCTTTTAAGCATCATATAAATGGAGTCACACAGTGTGTTCTTTTGCTGCTGGCTTCTTTGCCTCACAGCTGGGCGTGTGACTGTGCCACAATCTATCCATCCTACTGTTGATGGGCATGTGTTGGGCATTTGTGCTGATCGCCCCTGCTGCTTTTGGATGCGTGTGCTGTGGGATGTGTATTTGGAAATGCGGTTTACTAAGGGTTACAGGTCGTTATGGAAAGCAGGTTCCTCACTGACTTGTGGAAGAGGAGTGAGTGAAAGATCCATGAACTTGGCTCTGTGCTCACAGGGCCTAAGAGTGGTACTACCAAATGCAGATTCCGGCACGGTACACTGGTGAAGGATGAAGTTTCACTTTCTCCACACTCAAGGAAATTCGCCACTGTGACTTCTTTCCTCTTTCACTCCTCAGCGGGTCAAACTTGAAGCCATCCATGAGAATTAAGAAACTGCATGTATTTCGTCTTTTCTCCTCTTCCTAAGTGAGGAAAGCCAAATGGAAGTCTTTGATGTTCAGATTTACATTGCTGTATTTTTCTCATGCCAGGCAGCATGCCATCTTGACCACACACCTTGATTCCATGTTTTCATTGATTGGAATTGTGATTCAAATAGGGCCATGAGGGTATCTAATGATTGCTGATGAGCTCAGATCTGTCAGCTCAAAAAGGAGCATCTGTCAGCCTTCCAAGAGCTCCCTCTCTGCTTATTTCCACTCACTTCTTCTACCAAGTGCCAAGGTGAATGCCATCTTTCCAGCCCTCCCTGTGCCACCAGGTCTCCCACTGAACGAGATGTAGAAACTCAGGCCATTGCAGGAACACTGGAAGAAGGTCTGTGTATTATCACGCACAGCCTCCTGAATGACACGTAGAATTCTGACTTTTCATCCGGTTTGCAGGAATCTTAACAAGATACCTAAAGTCACATTGACATCAGGTGATAACGCTTTGACATCTGTGGACATTGGCTGATTGGTATGCCTCTCATTTTTTTTTTTTTAAAGAAAAACTCTCTAAAGAGAAACTTCTGCATGAGAAGCCCTGGGGGACATGGGAGCAGGTCATAATACTCTTGGCCTGTCCTGAAAGGTAGAATGTTCTAGAAGGTACTGCTATAGCAGGCAGGATAGTGTCACTTATGTGATCCTTGTACTAGACCAGCTTGGCTGGTATTTCCAGAGGAGCAAAATTCTGCAAAGTAAAAAATAGCACAGCGTTTCCATCAGGAGTATTTTCAAAAAGGGTACAGTCTCTCATCCACAATTCCCAAATCCAAAAAGCTCCAAAAACCAAAAGATGAGCTCACAGAGAGATAAAACCTAACCTGAGCTGACTCGAGTTTGAAGGCTTAATTGACAGTTTTCATTCATCTCGCCTGGTGTGCATCTGACAATGTTTTGCAGCAGAAGCGTTCGACGTGCTTGGTGACGGCGTGTTGCGTCACCCCCTCACTGTTTGGTCTGCCTTGTAGTCCTGTCACACTTTCAGGCGCGTGGAGATGGTCTTGTGAACAGGATAGTTTTGGTCCAGCAGGGTTCAGGTGGGGTCTGGGATTCTGCTTTTCTAGCTGGCATCTAGGGATTCCCCACGCAGCAAGTTCGTGGGCTATGGTTGGAGTATCTAGGTTTTATATCATAGAAAAAGTTTGTTATCATTTTTCTTTTCCTTCAAAAAATAATTTATTTGTAGCAAAATTCACCCTTTTGACATACGACTCCGCGAGTTTTGACAAAGGCATGCTGCTGTAGCCGCCACCCAAATCAAGATACGGGACAGTCCGTCAACCCTAAAATACCCCACAGTGCCCCTCTCAAGTCAGCATCCCTCCTCTCCATCCCCTTCAACCACTGATCTGTTCTCCATCCCAACAGTTTTGCCTTTTGCAGAAGGTCACATAAATAGAATCTCACCGTGCGTAGCCTTTTGAGTGTGGCTCCTTTCACTCGTCTTTGAGATTCATTCACGCCATCGCCCGCTACAGTAGCGCCTCCTGGTTGGTGTTGAGCAGTATTCCATGATACGGATGGACCAGAGTTTGCTTCCCAGACGAAGGACCTTGGGATGCTTCCAGTTTCGGTGATTATGAATAGAGCTGCTATAAACATTGGCGTGCGGGTTTTAGTGGGAACATTTCATTTCATACTTTTCGTTTCTCTCGGGTAAATTCACCCAGGAGTGAGATCGCTGAGTTGTGTGGTAGGTGTATGTTTGATTCTGTAAGAAGCTCTCAAACTGTTTTCCTAAGTGGTGGCACCATTTTGCATTCCTGTCTTTGTGATACCGCTAAGAGCCCTGGCTTGTGAACTCCAAAGCACGTCTGGCCTCGATGGCTTGGGATTAGGGATGTGGATTTACAGAAAGGAGCGGAAGTAATAGTGTCAAATGGCAGTCAGAGAAATAAAGATTAAGGATGTCGTTCAAAGATATGTGCCTGCGCTAGAGAGAGAGCGCGAAAGGGTTCTTTGGGGTGGGGTTCCACCCTTCCCCAGAGTTCTACTGCTTCCCAGGAAAAAGTCAAGCTCTGAGGCTGTGAGACCCAGGATCTGTACCCTGTTCTCCACCACGGCTACCCCAGTGTGCAGGACGAAGCAGGCACCCCATACACGTTTGCTGAGCAAATGAAAAAAAAGTGCCTGTCTTCACACATGAATGGAATCGTAGAACATCTGATCTGCCCTTGTGCCAGCGTTTTAGGGTTTTGGGTTTAGGGGGTTGAGAGAATGCCCATGAGATTATCAGACCAATGAAGGTTTCTGAAATGTCAGTGCTGGAGAAGATTGGACACAATGAACCCTTGAGAATGAAGTCTTTCTTCGGGGACTTGGAGAGGGAGGCATCTGCTGGGTGCTTTAGGGCTTATGTTCCCCGCTCCCTGCTTCCCCCCAAGTAGCAAGCACACGTATACACTTTCTCAGCAATAAAAAGCACCGCCGGGAAGGTGGACTCCATCCAGAGATGGTCAGAGCCTAAGAGCCGTGCAGTTAACGCATTTCCGAGAATGCCAGCTCAGCTCCTGAGAAAAGGGCCGGATGGTGCCTGCTCTGAAGGAGGGCAGAGAGGAGAGGGAGAAGGCTGAGGACTCTGGGTCAGACTGGCGCAGGTTCGGGGTATTCAGCAGCTGTGTTTTCTTGGGCGCCAGTGCCTCAGTTTCTTGACATGCATGATGAGGATATTTCTCCTGACAGCTTCTTACCTTGGAGGGCTCTCAGGAGATTAAATTGGGGTCATGTGTGAAAAACGGCCAGCATGGTCTCCGGTGCACACAAACCCCAAAATGCAAGAGCCATGATACCAGGGAGTCGTTTGGTTTCCAGTGTCCTTTTTTTTTTTTAAACTTTGGCTAGAAATGAGGCTCCCTGGGTAGGAATGGGAGCAAAATGCCCCCCCGCACCCCCCCCCCCGACTCTCCGAGACTGGCCTGTGTGGATTGATGAACCTGAACGTGGCACTCTTTAAAGCCACCCTTGGACGTTTTGCATTCTTCATTCTCTCTGGAAGCTTTCAGGGGAAAAAAAAAATTCATGGCCACTTGACCCATTTTTCTATTCCCTTAGGTCTAAGATAAAATTAATTCTCTTTCTTCCTTTGGTCCCTCCCTCCCTCCATGGGTGACAAGGTGAGGGAGTTTTAAAGCATGTAATTAGTGTCCCTTTTCTCCTCTTCCACACCCTGTCTCTTCCTTTGGGGCCGGTCAAGAGTCCAGCCCAGTATGGCCACCCCAGGTGTCCACTGCAAACTCAACAGAAGAACGTGGCTCAACTTTTGGGTTAGAATTTAGGTACCGCCCCTCTCCTGCCACACTTCGATCTTCCTTCTCCCTCACTCCCTAAAAAAAAAAAAAAAAAAAAAAAGGAAAAACAAGGAAGATTCCTGGAGAGGGAACCAGGAAACCAGATGGGTGGGCGCAGCAACTTGGGTTTCAAAAACGGCTGCTGGGCCTTGGTTCTTTTCTGAGTAGGGTAACCATTCATCCAGGGTTGCCTGGGACTGTCCTGGGTCCAGCATCTCTGGAAACTCTCAGTCCTGGGCAAACTGGGATGTGGGTCATCCTAATGGTGAGTTCTCAACACCTGAGGGAGAAGAACCGTGCCAGAGATGGTGCCCTTGACCAAGAAAGGGGGAGAGTAGGTTACTTATGCCTCCTGAAAAGCCAAGACTTTTTATCGGAGTGAATGGCGCTTTTAGAAGCCGTCTTTAAGGCAGCTAATACAAGAGAGATTCCGGCTATGAAGGGAAATACCTGAGTTAAGTCCGGATCAAGTTTTGACATCTCGCTTCGGTCAGACGTGGCTTTCTCTGCCGTTCAGACTGGAAGCAGCCGTGAGTCTTCCTGAAAGGTGTCTGCCGCTCAGGCTGCACCTGCAGTTAGAAATTAGCAGCCTCCCACCCTCAGCCCCCAAATAACAGTATTCAAGAGTCCCCTCTCTGGAGCCACAAGGGAAACTCAACTTAGTCACCCACTTGCCAGTAAATAATATTCACACTGTTAAGTTCTATTCTCATTTTAGGCCTATGTGTAAAAAACATATGTAATTTTAAACTGATTTTTAAAGTATTTTCATATAAGCAGTATTTGCAGGAGGGCGAAGTCTGGATGTTACCTTTTCATTCTCGGAAATAAGTGGATGGATTTGTCTTAAAGGAGACTCTGGGCAGACGTGGAACTTGGCCCGCAGTGGGGTGACATGGATTCTACTCTTCCAGAGTCTGCCACGTTATCTGCATGATCTTTCTTGTCTTCTTTATTGAGAATGATGGGCATGGTGTGTGAGGCTGGGAGGTCTCTGCTGACCATCACTTCAGTGAAATGTGTCTGTGGTGTGTTGTGGCGTCTGCATAGGAATGTGTCTGTTTGATTAACAGCACAAGGAGTGGAGGCTGTAAGGAGGAAAAGAGGAGGGAAGGTGATACTGGGTGGAGGGGAAGCGTATAGAGCTTGGGAACAGGCCACCTTGGCTGCAGATCTCGGCTCCAGCTCACAGTTGTGGAGCCTCAGTCTTCTCCTCTGTAAAATGGGGACAGTAGTCCTATGTTCAAGGAATTAATTATAAGAAAGTTAAAAGATACTGTGCCCAGAAAGCACATGGCATACACAATCATCCTGTAAAAAGTAGCCAGATCAAATGAATTTTATTTATTTGTTTATTTTGAGTCAGAATCTTACTCTCACCCAGGCTGGAGTGCAGTGGCATGATTGTGGCTCACTACAGCCTCGACCTCCTAGGCTCAAGCGATTCTCCTGCCTGAGCCTCCCAAGCAGCTGAAACTACAGGTGTGCTCCACCGTACCCAGCTTTAACAGTATAAATTTAACCTTCCTTGTTTCTGAGCTTTTTCCTCTTTTGGGACTTGCACTTTTCCCCCCACTCAGCTGTATGCTTTTAAGATTCATCTCTGTTGTAGAGTGTAACTGCTGGTCTTTCGCTTTTCTCTGCTCTATATTATTGCATTCTGTGATGATACAATGTATTCATCCATTTTCCTGGGCAAGGGGCCTTCGGAATGTTTCCAGTCTGGGGAAGGATTGCTTGTTTGTTTACTGTTATGAGCAGTGCTGCTATAAGGAATCAATAATTTTGAATGAGTGAACTCAAGGTGTTAATTTTAGTCTGTGTGCTTGGAAATCTGGCTTCACCTAGCATCAGCTGAGAGTCATCAGCATTTATGGCAGGAACTGAGCCGTTTCACAGTTCACTCCTCATTTTCTGCGAGAGGTTGGGTCAACCAGTTAACTCTTATTCCTGCTTGAATTCTGAAAGTCAGAAACCATGGTCCCAGGTGGGTGGCTGGGTGGATAGATGGATGAATGGATGGATAAATGGTTGGATGGTTCAGACACTGGCAATTGATAGGGTTGTAGAGAAGCAGCATGGTTGAGTTGAGAGCATGGATTCTAGAGCCAGGTAGCTGGGGTTCAAATCCCAGCTCTGCTAGTTACTGGCTGTGTGACCTTGGGCAAGTCACTTAAGTGTTCTGTGATTCAGTTTCCCAGTCTGTCTCAGTGGGGATTCTAATAGCTCCTATGGGGATTCTAATAGCTCCTATCTGGGAAGATTAAATGAGTTAATACATCTGATGTTTAGAATGGTGCCTGACACTTAGTAAGCACTATATGTGTTTATATATGGAAGACTGGGTAGGTGGATGGACTTATGTGTGTGGCCATATTTGGGCTTCTCTGACTCAGTGCTTAGAATAGTGTGTGGCACACAGTAGGTGCTGCATAAGTGTTAATATTCCACTCTTTCTTGCTAGATCTCTCAACTCCCTTGATCTCTGTTATTTTTGGTGTCTACACTGTTAACACATTCTCCTGAAAGATCAGCTCAATTGTTATTGCTCCGAGGAGAACACACTCATAACGTCTCATCGATTGTCTATGCTAGAATTCCATGATTCCTAGGCTGAAGCAGGATTTCCCCCACCTCTTAGCAATCCTTCTTCCGTGTTTCTAATCTCCCTTTTCTCTCATTTTCTATGCCCCAATGCCAGACTCTCCAGTCTCCCCACAGCTTCCCGTTCCTCTAACCATACTCTGTCTCTAATCTTGCCCTCTCCCCAAGAGCACCATCTTTGAAGAAATCAAATAGTTCAGAGCAGCAAATATAGGCCAGTTTCTGTGAGGGTCTTGCAAGGACTTGGAGTGTTTGGGTCTTACACAAATTGGAATCAGAAATGTTAAGAGACCTGAGTTGTCTTTGAAAGAGTTGTCAGAATGCAAATTTTTGACTTGTGGCCTGTTTCTGGTTACAACTCAGTCTTTTAAATTATGGATCATAGCTGGATGTTTGTGGTTTAGGGGGGATGGAGGCATCCCATGCAGTTAGTGTTGGATAGCTGGGTGGGTGGATGGATGGATGGATGGATGGATGGTTGAACAGATGCATGGATGAGTGGATGGATGGATGGGATGAAGGAAGGAAGGAAGGAAGGAAGGAAGGAAGGAAGGAAGAATGAGTATTTGGATGGATAGTTGGATGGATCAGTAGATTGGTAGATAACTTGATGAGTGGTTGGACAAATGGTTGGGTGAATGGATGACTGGATGGATGGATGGAAGAGTGGATGAATGGATGACTGAATGGATCACTGAATGGATAGATGGATGACTGGATGGATGGATGGATGACTGGATGGATGGATGATAACTGGATGGATGACTGGATGGATGGATGACTGGGTGGATGAATGGATGGATAGATGGATGACTGGATGGATGGATGAATGGATGACTGAATGGATGACCAGATGGATGGATGGATGGATGACTGGATGGACAGACAGATGGATGAATGACTGGATGGATGGATGGATGACTGGATAAATGAATGGATGACTGGATGGATGGATGATGACTGGATGGATGGATGATGACTGGATGGATGACTGGATGGATGACTGGATGACTAGATGGATGGATGGATGGATGACTGGATGGATTGGTGTATGAGTGAATATATGGATGGATGAATCAATAGGCAGATGACTAGACTGGATTGGGGGTGAAAAGATGGATGACTGAATGGATGGGTGGATGAATGGATGATAGATGGTTAAACAATTGGGTGGATGGGTGGATGTTGGATATAAGGGTGCATGGAAGGGTGGTTGTCTGTGTGGGTCTCTCTGATATTTGGTGTTCTGTTTGACCTGGGAATGACCAAGCCTTTCCACTGAACACCTTAGTTGTACCTTTTCCAGTGTCAAGTGAATTTGGCATGCTTTGGTAAAAATAAATTGTATACTTAGGTTTTGCCTATCTATTTAGAAAGTTCCTTGAGGGTAGAGGACAGTGATTTGCCTTCCTCAAATCCCCCAAAAAGTTCCTGCACTGTATCATGCATAAGTATTTAATTGAGTCATGGTGAGGAAAGTAAACAGTGTTATTGAACAAAGATTATTAAAATTCTGGAAGCACCTGGTTTTGTTTCGGCACTGGGACTGAAAGTGGAATTCCTTGGATTTTGCTCCATCCATGCATAGGATAGTATGTAGTGTTGGGCCGGTAGACTATTTCTCTTCCAAGTAGATTGGTTGGATGCCCCAGATTCTTACCCGCTAGCCAGAGATTACAGATTACTGATTGACATGGTTTGGCTCTGTGTCCCCACCCATATCTCATCTCAAATTGTAATCCCGGCATGTCAGGGGAGGAATCTGGTGGAGGTGATTGGATCATGGGGGTGATACCCCCATGCTGTTCTCGTCATAGTGAGTTCTCATGAGATCTGATGGTTTTAAAGTGTGTGGCTTTCTTTGCACTCTCTCCTCTCCTTGCTGCCATGTAAGATGTGCCTTGGTTTCCCTTTGCCTTCCACCATGATTGTAAGTTTCCTGAGGCCTCCCAAAGCCATGCAGAACTGTGAGACAGTTGAACCTCTTTTCTTTATAACTTACTCTTACAGCAGTGTGAAAATGGACAGACACACTGATGTAGCAGGGTCCTCTAAGGTCCCATGTGATCTGGTCTGTTTTGTCTTTGATCTCATCTCTTTCATTGTCTACCTTTACTTTCATTGTCTACTCTGTCTCAGCCCTGCTGACCATTTACTCACACCCATGTCATCTGCATGACGTGACATTCCCTCTGTTCAGCATAGGCTATTTCCTCTGCCTGCATCACTGCTTCTCCAGGTCTCCCCATGGCTAACTCCTTCTCTTCATTTAGGGCCCCACTTCCTCTAGGAGGCCTATCCTCTTCATTTACTGAACATCTAATATACAAAAAAGAATATAAAATAGATGTATACTCTCCCATCCACAAAAAATCTCTGAAGACATTTTAATGTATCTCATCCCATACCTTTTTATGGATATAAGCTTTTGTGAATGTATTTCCATGCCACTAGGTAGCCTTGAAAAAAGAAGGGCCACCAGGTATAGTTGCACAGGTTGTGTACTGGACAAAGATGGCATGTCACATATCATAATTATCATGGAGCTGTATGATTGTTATTTCAGTACCCCAGCTGATAAAAGCTTAAGTATCTTGTTCTAGCAAGGTGAAGATATTATGACAAATTTTGACAGAGAAAGGGGTGTCTTGTTTAAATTCACAATGAGAGAAAGGGGTGTCTTGTTTAAATTCATACAGTGGTGCTGTACGGGTTGGCGGCAACCCCAGAAAAGACTGCTGTTAATATCTGACAGTGTTCCACTTTATACATGTATTATATTCATGTAACCATCTCTAGCTATTTGTTTTGCCATTATAAGTAACAGTGCAGTAAACATCTTTGTGTGTGAATCTCTGTCCAAGGTTCTGATAGTTTTTAGAGTGAAATTATTGTCTATATATGGCACTCCAAGCCCATAATTGAAACTCTATTGTTACCACTTTCTTTGAATCTGTAGAATGAATTTTGAGAACAGGTGACTGGTATATTCAGGATGTTGATGACAAGCAACAGGGAAAGAACAGTTAAATGGTTTGGAGTTTTCCCTGGGCTGTATGTAAAGCAGTGCTTTTGAACTGGGGGCAATTTTTCCCCCAAGGGGACTTTTGGCAGTGTCTGGAGACATTTTTGGATGTCACGAATGTAGGGGGAGGGGGCAAGATGTTACTGGCATCTGGCAGGCAGAAACCAGGGATGCAGTTCAGCGTCTTAAAATGCACAGGACAGCCTTTCTCAGTAAAGAATTACCCAGCCCCAAATGTCAGTAATACCAAGGTTGGGAAATCTTGATGTAATAGATGTCACGGGTTTCTTCAAGGGGAGTGGGTGGATTTAGGGTTTTTGGGTGACTTAAATTTAATTTACAGTTTCTCTTCCTAGCTGGGTGTCTAAGCCAGCTTTCTGTGAACTTTAGATCCCACACAAGAAGCAACAGGCTTGCTACCGACAGATTCGTTGATGTAAATATAGATGAGTATATAGAAGGAAATCTCACCCGGAGTTGGAAAATGTTGGAATAAAAACTGCCGCGGCCTCCCCTTCTCTCTCCTCCTTCTGTTGCCCAGTTTGAAAGTCGTGCCTTACTTTCTCTGGACTCCTAGCATGGGTGAATGCTGCCAATATAGACCGTGTGTCTATATTCCCTTGGTCCCCACACACTTAGGAATGTACAGGAGAGAGACCCTGGAGCATAGCGGCCTAGAGATGGAGGGGACTGGGGAGGAGTCCATTCATTCATTCATTCATTCATTCATAAATGTTGACTGAGCACCCACCGTATACCAGGTGAATGGGAGGAGGTGAGGACAGGACAGTGACAAGGATGCTTGTTCTGGGCTTTGCAAATTACAGTGAGGATTTTTTCCCTCCAAAAGAAATGGAATAACCACTCCTTTTTTTTCCCGTGATATACCTAAACGTTTTGATCTTCTTAACAAAAACGGCCTTCCTTTTGTAGATTTGTGTTGAGACCGGCTGTTTTTCCCCCAGTACTCACCACACTGCAGTGAGTACCCTGGTAGAGAGGTCTCTGCACAAATCTGTAACCGTTGCCTTAGGACGAGTTCCCGGAGATTGTGTGGCAGGGACATACGTCAGGCTTTTGGGCCAGGTTGCAAGGAGCAGGAAGTCTGTGCCCTTTCAAATGCCAAGGCCCCCTCTTCCGGACCATGTGGCCCGGTCAGGCTTCCCCTCCCTTGATTTTACATCTTCACGAGTCAGATGAGTGACGGTGGAATCCTGTTGTGGTATCATGTGCATTTCTTTGGTGACCTAAGACATAGAACGTTTTCTAGATATCTGTGGGCTGTTCGGATACCCTTTGCGTTGGTTTTCTCAGGGGCATTTTTTGCCAGTGTCTCTCGGGGGATTGAGCCAAGTTCTGTCGAAGTTGAGGCCTGTCATGGCTCTGTGTGGGGCTTGAGGCGGTCCAGCATGGTGGTTAAGAGGAAGGCCGTGGAGCCTGGCTACCTAGGTTCGAATACCAGCTCTGCGTCTTTCCATCCACATCAATTTAGGCAAATCTCTTATCCCCCCCCCACCGGGCCTCATTTTCCTCTTCAGTAAAAGGGGTGTAACATTTGTGCCTGCCTTGTGGGGTGATTGTGAGGATTCAAGCAGCACTCAGAACAGTATCTGACACACAGTGAGTACCAAATAAGACTCTGATGTGTGTTACAGGCATCAGCCTCGTCCCTCCCCAGTGCAGTAGTGTGTGTGTGCTTCTGTGTACCTCCGTTGATGCTTTTTAAAATGTACTTTTAGAGGCGAGGTCTCACTCTGTCCCATAAGCTGGAGCACAGTGGTGCAATTACGGCTCACTGCAGTCTCAACCGCCTGGGCTCAGGCAATCCTTCTACCTCAGCCTCCTGAGTAGCTGGGACTGTAGGTATGCACCACCACACCTGGCCCTTTGACAGCCTCTTTATTTCAAAGCAAAATAGCAGCCACATGATTTAGTGCAAGCTCTCCAAGCTTTAGGACCAGCCACAACTCCTCTCAGTGACCAATCAGGATTCCCCATGCTCCCAATCCCCAAAACCTGATGGAAAGCAAGCAGACCCTTTTCTACATTCACAATGGGAGGGCTCTTCCCTTGGCCCCTGCCCTTGTTCATGCCAAGACTCCACTCCATCTCTGATAAAGAGGAAGCACCATGTCCCAGGAGGACAAGGAAACTCTCTGCTTTGTGGTGAATAGTTACAACAGTAGCTCCTCTCTGTGGGGAGCTTATGAGCCCCTAAGCCTTATAAGAACTGCCTTGGCCAACTTAATCCTCATCCCAGCCCCCAGAGCTCATGGCATTACTTTTTGCCCCCAGTTTGCAGTTGTGCACACTGAGACTCAGAGAGCTAAAGTTGCTTGCCAAGGTCACACATCTAGCAAATGGAGAAATGTTATGAGACAGGGGAAGGAACAGCAGGGATAAAAACCCAGAGGAAAAAATATTCACATTTTCTTGGGAAATGGTTTGCATTCTACAGAATTGCAGTGGGCAAGAGATGGCGTGGGACAGTGGTTAAGGGGTGGAGTCTGAGCTCAGCGAGGACTAGATTTCTATCGGCGATGTGGTCTTTGGGAAGCTACCTCGCCTTAACCGCTGTTTCTTCATCTGTAAAATGAGCAGTGTAGCATTTTCCTCCGAGGAATGTCTCCAGGATTAAATGGATGGTGACTGGAAAACATCATGCTTTGCATAGTAAATTCTCAGCAGGTAGTCATCGCTGGTCATTTACTCCTCTCTGATGACCAGCAAGCTCTTAATTTCCTCCTTGGCATGGGCACTGGGATGTAGATGGACAAAACACAGAAAGAAATAAATGGACAAAAGTCCCTGCCCTGGTGTGGCTGACATTCTGAGTGGGAGAGAGGGAGAGTCCAAGGACCAAATAAACAGATTGTTTGAGCGTGGTCAGTTCTTTTATTTATTTACTTATTTGGAGACAAGAGTTTTGCTCTTGTTGCTCAGGCTGGAGTGCAATGGCGCCATCTCTGCTCGCTGCAAACTCCAGGCTTCAATCCTGCCTCAGCCTCCCGAGTAGCTGGGATTACAGGCACCTGCCATCATGCACGGCTAATTTTTGTATTTTTTAGTAGAGACGGGGTTTCACCATGTTGGCCAGAGTGGTCTCGAATTCCTGATCTCAAAGTGATCTGCCCACCTCGACTTCCCAAAGTGCTGGGATGACAGGCGTGAGCCACCACACCTGGCCAGAGTGTGGTAAGCACTAAGGCTCAAAAATAAAGATCTCTCAGGTCATCTTGGCTGCCTTTGGAGGTGACAGGAAATACAACTGAGAAACTGAGGAGACTCAAGGGGATATGGGCTTGATTTAAGGCGATCTGAGGAGTAGGGGAGGAGAGGGGTGGTGTGGGGTACCCTTGATAGTTCTGTCTGGGGAGTGAGGCAGGGATTGGTTGGGGAGACCCTAAGGGAACAGATGAAGGCCCCTGAGCAGGTGGCCAGTGCTGAGAAAGGAAAGATGGAGGACCCAAGTGGGTTCCTGGTTTCTTCATTGTTCCCATAAGGTGTTTGTCCCATCCTTGGCCATAGGTCTTGGGTCACTTAAAGATGTGGACCAGGGTTGGCTCAGTGGCTCGTACCTATAATCCCAGCACTCTGAAAGGCTGAGGCAGGCAGCACTTTGGGAGGCCGAGCCCAGGAGTTAGAGACCAGCCTGGGCAACGTGATGAAACCGCGTCTCTACAAAAAGTACAAAAATTGGTCAGGGATGTTGGTGCATGCCTGTGGTCCCAGCTACTTGGGAGGTTGAGGTAGGAGGATCTCCTGAGCCCGGGAGACCTATACTGCTGAATAAGGTGGCTGGACATGGCTATTGCAATTTTAGAAATTAATTATGGGCTGGGCATGGTGGCTCATGCCTGCAATTCTAGCACTTTGGGAGGCTGAGGTGGGCAGACCATGAGGTCAGGAGATTGAGACCATCCTGGCCAACATGGCGAAGCCCCGTATCTACTAAAAATATAAAAATTAGCTGGGTGTGGTGGCGTGCACCTGTAGTCCCGGCTACTTGGGAGGCTGAGGCAGGAGAATTGCTTGAACCTGAGAGGCAGAGGTTGCAGTGAGCCAAGATCGTGCCACTGTACTCCAGCCTGGAAACAGAGCGAGTCTCTGTCTAAAAAAAAAAAAAGGAAGAAATTAGTTACAATAAAAACAGCCCCTGAGTTGCAATGGCCACATTTGAAGTGCTGGATGACCATGTGTCTTAGTGACCACTGTACTGAATAGTGCAGATCTAGAACATTCTACCAGAAATACTGCCAGAGTCCCTGAACCAGCAGTATCAGCATCTCCTGGGAGCTTGTCAGAAATGCAGAATCTCATCCCCTACCCAGACCTCCTCAGTCCCAGTCTGCTCTTCGACAAGATTCCTCGGGTGGTCTTGACTGCACCTTCTAATCACTTAGAAGCTTTAAAAATGCTGGGGCCGGGCGCAGTGGCTCATGCCTGTAATTCGAGCACTTTGGGAGGCCCAGGTGGGTGGATCACCTGAGGTCAGAAGTTTGAGAACAGCCAGGCCAACATGGAGAAACCCCATCTCTACTAAAAATTACAAAAGTTACCTACGTGTGGCGATACATGCCCGTAGTCCCAGCTGCTTGGGAGGCTGAGGCAGGAGAACTGCTTGAACCTGGGAGGTGGAGGTTGCAGTGAGCTGAGATGGCACCACTGTACTCCAGCCTGGGTGACAGAGTGGGATTCTGTCTCAAAAAAAAAAAAAAAATGCTGTTTCAAAACTCCGCAAGGGTTTCTTTTCTTTTCTTTTCTTTTCTTTTCTTTGAGGCAGAGTCTTACTGTGTTGCTCAGGCTGGAGTGCAATGGCACGATCTCAGCTCACCACAACCTCGGCCTCCTGGGTTCAAGCAATTTTCCTGCTTCAGCCTCCTGAGTAGCTGGGATTACAGGCACGTGCCACCACACCTGGGTGATTTGTGTGTGTATATATATATATATATATATATATATATATGTGTGTGTGTGTGTGTGTGTGTGTGTGTGTGTGTGTATATATATATATATATATTTTTTTTTTAAGCAGAGACGGGGTTTCACCATGTTGCCCAGGCTGGTCTCAAACTCCTGACCTCATGATCCGCCTGCCTCAGCCTCCTAAAATGCTGGGATTACAGGCGTGAGCCACTGTACCCAGCCCAAGGGTTTCTAAAGTTCAATTAGAGTTGCCAGAGAGCCCATCAGGGGGCTAAGCAGGTAGACTGAAGTTGGAGCTGTGTGACCTTGGGTAAGCCACTTAGCCTCTCTTAACTACAAGCTCTCTTCTCTCTAAAACCAGAGGCCTTCTGGCACGTCCCTCCCAGGGCTGTGAGAAGTAAATTATGGAATGATTCAAAACGCAGAGTAGGGTCAGATGCAGTGGCTCACACCTGTAATCCTAGTACTTGGGGAAGCTGAAGTGGGAGGACTGCTTGAAGCCAGGAATTTGAGACCAGCTTGGCACCATTTAAAAATTACCCGGGTGTAGTGGCACATGTCTGTAGTCCTAGCTGCTTGGGAGGCCGAGGTGGGAGGATCCCTTGAGCCCAGGAGTTCAAGGCTGCAGTGAACTATGATGGCGCCACTGCACTCCAGCCTGGGGGACAAGAGTTGAGACCCTGTTTCTAAAAAAGAAAGAAAGAAACCCAAAATGCTGAGCGGGTGCCTCAGATTGATAGTAAGCACTGCCTGCGTAATATGCGTGAATTTTACAAAATGAGGTCAGCAGCCTGAGAGCTAATAGTTAATGGGTTTGGGTGTGGGATTTTTTTTTTTAAATTTTTAAAACATTGAGGTGAAATTCCTGTAACATACAATTGACCGTTAGTACAGTTCAGTGGCATTTAAGATACTCAGTGTTGTGAAATCATCACCTCTCTCTAGGTCCAAGACCTCAAAAAGGGGACCCTGTACTCACTCAGCATTCACGCCTATCTCTCCTGACTCCCGTATCCCCTGGCCACCACTAGTCTGTCTGTACAGATTGACCTATCCTGGTTTGGGGGTTTTGTTTGAACTCGCCTTCCCTGGCTGACAACCTCTCGCCTTCCAGGTGAGACTGTGTGAAAGCCCAGCTCCCTGCGTTTCTGGGTCTGCTTGTCCCCACCGGGGGCTGCCCCCACCTGTTTCCCTCTCTGGGCACCCTGGTTCTGCTCATCAGCCTGGCTTAATCCCAGCAGCAGGTCCGTGTTCTGCTCTCCTGTGGCTGCCACAAATGAGAGGTTTCATCTCAGCTGGGTTTCTCCTAGTTAAATATTTAATAAATAAGACCTACAACTTGTGATGCTGCGAGTGTTTGATAGTGAAATTAATGATGGGGAGAGAGTGGCAGGCGGCTCACAGGTCCATGACTGAGCCGGGATGAGGCACCCTCGGGCAGGCGTCCATACCCCTGATGCTTGGTGACCACGGTGGGCCATGCCATCCCATTTCCCCTAGGGCCTCTTTTATAGCACTGTGTCCAGGACAGGATACCTGCTTGTTAAATATGTCTTAAAAGAAAGATCGCATGTGTAGGGAAGAAGGAAGAGAGAGAGGAGAAAAAGAAGAGATACACACAGAGAAAAAGAAATGAGAGAGGAAAGGGGAAGGTGAGAGAGAGAGAAGGGGAGAGAAGGACCTGGAGGGAGGACGTGCAAGGAAGCGACGGTGACGGAAACCAGACAAGGACGGAGAGGACGGAGGGGGACGAGGGAAAGGGCGAGAGGTGGCACGAGAGGGAAATGGAGAAAGACAGAAAGAAGCGAGAATATTGCTTCTTGTATCTCCCCCTCTTCTGTTATCCTTGACCATCTTATTTGTTTGTTTGTTTGTTTGTTTTCTGTCTCTCCAGTTCTCATTTCCTTACCCTCGCCTTCTTGCCAGCTCGCCATCCCTTTTCATTTCCTGTGTTGGTGTTATCTTTTCATTTTCTGTCTGGGTATTTGCCCCTTTTCTCTTTCTCAGCATAAACTGTCCCTTGGTGTATGTGTCTTCCTTTTTTTCAGTCTTCAGCTGTCTTGTGAGTGTGAATGTATGTGTGTGTGTGTGTGTGTGTGTGTGCGTGAGAGAGAGAGAGAGAGAGAGACAGAGAGAGAGGCAGAGAACAAACCTAGAGAAGAGTGCAGGAACATAGGCGAACATTTTAAAGATGAAACCATGACGTGTACACCCATTTTACCCAGGCCAAGGGCCACAGGGCCACCATCAGATTCTCCCTCATGCTCATCCCCAGTCACAACCATACCTTCCCTCCTGGAGGGAACTGCTACTGGAGATTGTACGGGAACCATTCACTTGCTTTCCTTCGTGGCTGTACCATCTAAGTATGCGTCCTGAGGCAATATTGTCAAATATTATGTGGTTTTGAGTTTCATATACATAAAAGTACGTCGTAGGAGTTGTTCTGTATTTTGCTTCATCGTCTTGCAGTTACCTTTGTAACTTTTCAGATTTCATCCTCATTATGGTCACCGCAGCTCCTTCCTGATCATGTTGCTCCCTCATGACGAGCGTGTGAGTTCATTCTCTTTTGGGCACTGGCATGAGCACCTTTGCTGGTTGTCCGTGGGTTCTGCTGCACACATGCAGGAGTCTCTCTGCAGCTCATAGCTCTGCATGAAATCGTTGGGTTCTGAGAGTTGTACATTTTCACCTTGACTAAATACTGCCGAACGATTTACCAAAGTGCTTGTGCTAATCTGCTCTCCTGCCAGCGGCGGATGGCCATTCAAGATGCCTCGCAACCTTGCCAACACTTGGTATTGTCGGATTTTTAAGTTAGAGCTTTTCTCATGGTGATTTCTCATTGTGATTTTAGTTTGCATCCCCCAATTACAAATTAGAGTGAACGTATTTTAAATATGTTCATAAATATGTGTTAAAAGAGAGATCGTGTAGGGAAGAAGGAAGAGAAAGAGGAGAAAAAGAAGAGACACACAGAGAAAGAGATGAGAGAGAAAGAAAAGTGGAAGGGGAGAGACTATTGACTATTCACTTTCGACTATTCAAGCTTCCTTTTTTGTGATATGCCTCTATATGCTCTGTCCATTTTTTATTAGGTTACTTTTTTAAAAAAAATATTGATTTGTAGGTGATCCTTATATATGCTGGAAACTGATTCTTCGTTATTGTATGTTGTGCGATATTTTCTCTTGGCTTGACTTTCAGTTTCTTTTCTATAATGCCTTTTGATCACCAACCATTCTAAATTTTAATATGGTTGATTTAGAAATATTTTCCTGTAGTTTGTGGACTTTGTGTCTTATTTAAGAAAATCGTTTTTACCCTGGGGCCATGGATATATTTCATGTTATTTCAGAAAGTTTTACAGTTCTGTTCACTGTATGTTTTTAATCAGCTTGGAATTGATTTTTATGTGTGGTGTTAGGTAGGTGTCCAATTTCCTTTGTATTCCATAAGAATTATCCCAGCATCATTTAGTAAAAAGACCATTCTTGCCCCAGTGATCTGCAAGATCTTGGACTGTTTTAACTTTTACCTTCTTTTCATCTGATCTGTTTTTACACTCAGCTTTTGAAGCCACAAATATTTATTGAGTGCCAACTATGTGCTAGGCACTGAGTTACAGTGAACGGACATGACAGATGCAGTCATGGCTTTTGTGGAGTTTACAGTCTGGCAAGGATGGCATGTAAATAGCTATTACTACTTATAATTTAAAATGCTATAAGCCTTGCAAAAAGGGACAAGTCTGGCTTGCTGTAAGAGAAACCTGTAAAATAACATCCTCCAGGGAAGTGGTGATAAACTGAGTCTTTAGTGGACCTCTGCTATTGTAGGGGTGGGAATGGTGGAAAAGACATTTTGGCCACAGGGAACAGCATATGCAAAGGTCAGGTGGAAGATGCTTAGGAGTTTGATATTTATCCTAAAGGCACCGTCAGGCTACTGAAGCAGTAATACAACGATTTTATGTCTGTGAATGCTTCCACTGGTTGCTGCATGGAGAATGTATTGGAACAGAGCAAGAATAAAAAGCCGTGAGACCAATTAGGAAATGATTCCAGTCATTCATGGAAGAGACAGTGTGCCTTGGGCTGGCATGGTGGCTATGGAGATGGAAATCATTGATCAGATTGAAAGATCTTTTGAGCTGGTGTGATTTTTCCCCTCTCCCCTCTCCCTATCTCTGTTTCTTTTCTGGTTGCGTTTTCTGGGTGAAAAAAGCAGTTTGTGATCCTGCCAAGGGTATGTGCTCTGGAGGATGTATTTGCCACAGATGGTCTTTGGAATGCTGGCCAGGAGAGTCACTGGACCGCCCCTGGCCCCCAGGGTTTCTGGACCCAATTCAACAATGACTGTTTATTAACAACAGCAAGGATGAGTCGCTAGCCTTTCCTTCAGAGCACCTTTTAATTGTTACCTTCTTTTGTTACCCAAACCAACCCTATGATATTGGTGGAGGAGAAGTGGAAGAGTTTTTAATCTCCATTTTATTATAAAATAAGGGAAGTTAATTGCCATTCTTGAAAAAGCACAAAATATGTTGGTTTGGGGATTAGAATTCAGTTTCTGGACCTTCAGCCCAATCTCATTTACTCAAGTTGGTACACCCAACCCCCAAACTTACTCTTCTGCAAATAATTTCCTACTGAGGGTGCTCCTGGCCAATGTTTAAGGTCCCCATTTCCTTGCCTATAAAATGGGAATTAAGGTAAAAATATCTACCTGCTGCCTTGCTGTGAGGTCAGCATGCCTGACACAGGGTGCGGACTCATTACATTTACCTATGTGAATCCCTTCGTTCCCTTTGCTTGCAAGAGGCAGAGAACTCAAAGGGGCTTAAACAAGAAGGGGATTGTGTTGGCTCATGAGACTAAAGAGTCCCAGAAGTGTCCAGCTTCAGGCTTGTCTGGATCTAGGGATCAGATAACACTATTAGGCCTCTGTTTCTGTTTCTTGGCTCTACATTTTGCGGTTGGCTCCATTCACCATGACTTAGCTGCACTTCTAGCCCCCAGTCTGCCCCAGATCATAATCAGAGAGAGATTCTTCTCTCTTTTCCAGCCATCTTCCCAGAATTCTCAGCAGACGCTTTCTTGCTTTTGATTGGCTGTTGCTGAGGTCATGTGCTCATGCCAGAACCAATCACTGTGGGGAAATGGGAGGTAGAGAAAGGGGTACTTTGATTGGCTTAGGCTTGTGTCACATGGCTTTATGGAGTTGGGTAGAGCCAACTTATCTGAGTGGGGAAGAGCAATCTTGTTAAAAGTGTATTAGGATATGCTTGCTGCTGTAACAAATAATCCCCAACTCTGCGGTAGCTTAAGGCACTAAGAATGTACTTCTCACTCACCCTGAATCCAATCAGACAGTCAGCAAGTGGCATTCCACGTGGTGATTCCAGGACCCAGGCTCTTTCCATGGGTAGCTCTACCATCCCCTAAGAACGGAAAGTCCTTCATTTCCAACCTGTAGGAAAAGAGCATGAAGGCTCATACAGTGGGTTTGGGAGGCTACATACAGAAGCAGTGAACTTCATTTCTGTCTGCTTTCTGTGGACTGGAATTTCATCCCATGGTGTATGAGAGAGGGTCCCCACAGGAAACCAGAGACATACACCAAGAATCAAACTAAGAGATAGCTTACAAAGATGTGGGCCCTTACCTAAACAGAGGGGAAGGAGGCAGAGAGAGAGAGGGAGACTGAGATCATTCACACACACACACACACACACACACACACACACACACACAAGCTGAGAGAAAGAGGGAGTTAGAGCAAGAGCAAGAGGGAGGTAGAGCGAGAGAAAGAGAGCATTTCCTAACAGGAACTGTAACCTGAGGAAGCTGGCAGAATAAATGTTCCCCATTGTCCAAAGACAGAGGGTTGGGGGCCCAATGAGCCCATCCACACAGGTCAGCCCCCATGTGACAGTCATAGAAGGGAAGGAAGGAGAGCGGATTTGGGGTAATGGAAGACAGCCAGTACCTGTGGCCCATCTGACTGCAGAGGAACTGAGAAATTTAGTCCATGGAGAGGAATGCTCAGTGGACACATCAGTTTGTCTTTTCCACAGAGTGAAATTAGATTCTCAGGTGGGACGGGGGGGAAAGGTGTGGTTTGCTGCTGCTATTATTGGTGGTGGGAGTGGTGGTGATGGTTATTGGTTCTTGGTTCCCTCTACATGCCAATATCTGCTCTCTTCTTTTTCCTCCCATATGTCTTTCTTTGTTCTGCAAATTCTTTCCCTGTAAGTGAAAATACCTCCGTGTTCTCCAGAGGAGGTAAATTCTATGCCAAGCTTGAGTACGGGGTCCTCTGCTTGGATAACTGTCTTCTCCGGGAGGTAATCAAGGTGGAACTGAGATAGTTGGGGTCTCTGCAGACAGTCTGTGCCCCCGGCAAGCCCCTCACCTTAACCTGAGGTTGGGTGGGGAAAGGTGCCTTGATGGAGTGAGGATAGGAAGCAAGTGATCGCTGCCTGAAGCAAGCAATCGTTTTCCTGGAGGTGACACCTAAAAAAGGTCCCTCGGGCTGGGTCCAGGGAGGTGGACTTGGGTCCCAGGGGCAGGAAGCAACCTGCCCCTCACCTGCTTCTACCTCTGTCTTGGCAACCAGAAGTAGGTGTACAGGTGATATTGAAACTAGACATGTTAACAATGGTATGAGCCTACCTCCCTCCACTCCGGTCCAGCTGTCCTGGCTGCACATCCCTGTCTCCAGCCCCCAGGGTCAGCCCAGTGGCTGTAACAATGGTCTGTCCTCTCCCGCCCCACCCACTTCTTTGAACGCCTCCAAGAATCTGTGATGATAGGGCTGTCACTGTCTCAGCTTCTACCATTCAGGCTTAACCAGCCTTCTTCCGCTCCATGGAGAACGGAAGTGCAACCCCTCATTGCCTCTGGCAGTTGGCCAGCAAGTCCCTGCCTTCTGCCCACTCCTAGGTGCAGGACAGTGAGGTGAGAGGAAAACAGGACAGGACCAAGTTCCCCAGCACTGCCATCTGGGTCCACCTCTCATGACAGCCAGGATTGCTAGTTTTTATCACCCTCTCCCCAACTTTGCCAGATCTCCACTGCTGGCAGTGATGGCTGCCCACGACTTCACCTTCCTGTGCCTCAGTTTTCTCATCTGTAAAATAAGGACAATTATGGTGATGAGAGTTCTGGTCACTATACCAAGCACCTCACTTGCATTAATTAAGCTCATCTTTTCAGTGCCCTGAGGGGTGGATACTGTTATCACCTCGTGTAACAAAAGAGAAAACTGAAACTGAGAGAAGCTCATTATTTGGGGTCTTGCACCCCTCAAGTGACAAAAGTAGGATTTCAACCTAGACTATCTAAATTCAGAGTCTGTGCTCTCAATCCACAATAACAATAATAATATCCTAATTTAATGAGTTTTTTTATCAGATTAAATACACGAGCATAGGCAGAAAAGCTTAGCCCAGTGCCCCACACATGGTAATAACAGTAATTATTATACCATTTTATGTTACGTAATGATATATTTGTAGGTAAATATTGACTCTTTAACAATGTAAGGGTTGGGGCAGTGATCTCCCGTGCAGTCAACAGTGTGTGTATAACTTTTTTTCTCTGTTTTTTAGAATTTTTAAAATTAGAGACAGGGTCTCGCTTTTGTTGCTCAGGCTAGTCTGGGACTCCTGGGCTCCAGTGATCCTCCTGCCTCAGCCTCCCACAGTGCTAGGATTACAGGTGTGAGCCACCACGCCCGGCCTGTGTGTAACTTTTGACTCCTCGAAAACTTAATTGCTAATACTCTACTCTTGACCAGAGCCTTACCAGTAACATAAACAGTTATACGTTATACGCATTGTATACTGCATTCTTACAATGAAGTCAGCTAGGGAGAAGAAGGTATTATTGAGGAAATCGTAAGAGAAAATATATTTACTTTTCATTAATTAGAAGGGGGATCACTATAAAGGTCTTTATCCTTGTCATCCTCCTATTAAGTAGGCTGAGGAAGAGGAGAGCTTGGTCTTGTCTGGGGGTCTGGGGGCAGAGGCAGAAGAGGTGGAGGTGGAAGGGGAGGCAGGAAAGATGAGCACACTTGGTGTAACTGTTACTGAAAACAAATCTACATAAGTGGACCCTTAAAATTCAAACCCGAGTTTTGAATATAACTATGTATTCAACAACATATAACTATATTAGCATATTGTGTGTGTGTGTGTGTGTGTATATATATAGAACTATATATGCTTCAAGTATATAATATGCTAATATATGTTGAATATATGCTAATGTTACATAAATTATATATGCTACAAGTACATAACATGCTAATATATGTTGTCATAGTACAGGGGTCAGCAAATGTTTTCTGCAAAGGATTAGACAGTAAATGTCTAGTAAATACTGTCTCTTTGGGACCACTTAACTCTTCCATTGTAGCAAAGGCAGCTACAGGCAGTATGTAAATGAATGGGCATGGCCGTCTGCCAATAAAACTTTATTTACACAAACAAGCCATGGGCCAGAGTTTGTCAAGGGCTGGTATGGTATGTGTTACCACATATTAGCTTTATTTTTTTGGTTGCTTTGTTTACGTTCTTCTTTGCCCTTCCTTTCTGAAAGGCCAGCCTCTCTTCCTCTGTTGATCTGTCTTTCAGGACAGCATGGCAGGCCACTGGGACACAGGCTCTCCTGACTCTGGGCTTGTTTGTCTGATAGACATGAGGAGTGAGGGTGGCAGGGCTCTGAGCTCAGGACTGTCCTCCTCCTCTTCTCTCTCTTCCTTGTCTCTTTACTCTTTTCTTCCCGAACTCCAGAAGTTGCCATTTTCCTTGCCCATTGCTGATTTTCTCTGCCTTGGGAGAAAGCCCAAGAAGGTCTCTTTGGGAAGCCCATGAGCATCTCTGCCCCCACTCATCCAGCTCCTCACACACTCTTTGCTGTTCCTTAAACACACCAGGCACAGTCCTACCTCAGGGCCTTTGCACTGGCTGCTTCCTCTGTCTGCATTGTTTTCCTCTGATGTGACCTCATGGCTTCTCCCTTACCTCCTTCAGGACTTCACTCAAAGTCCACCTTCTCAGCATCTCCCGCCCCTCTGCCTTATTTTCCCCTTTGGAACTTTTCACCTTATTTATCGGTTTGCTGTCTGTCACCTGTGTCACTGTGATACCCACAAGGGAAGGCAATTTTATTTGTTTTTTGTTTTGTTTTGTTTTGTTTGAGACGGGGTTTTGCTCTTGTTACCCAGGCTGGAGTACAGTGGCACTATCTGGGCTCACTGCAACCTCTGCCTCCCGGGTTTGAGTGATTCTCCTGCCTAAGCCTCCCAGGTAGCTGGGAGTACAGGCACCCACCACTACGCCTGGTTAATGTTTGTATTTTTAGTAGAGCTGGGGTTTCACCTTGTTGACCAGGCTGGTCTCGAACTCCTGACCTCAAGTGATCCACCTGCCTCGGCCTCCCAAAGTGCTGGGATGACAGACGTGAGCCACGGCACCCAGCCTTTCAATGGTTTTGTCTACCGCTGCGGACTAGAACAGCCTAGATCAGCAGGTAGCATGCAATAAGCAGTTGCTAAATGTGTTGGGTGAGTGAGCACTGTAGCTTCGGTCATTCATGTTGCCAGATAGCATTCATCTGGAAATAACCACAGTTTGTTAATCCATTCACCTGTTGATTGGCATTTCTGTTGATTCTTGTTTGGGCCATTATGAACAAAGCTGCTGTGAAATACTTATACCTTTGCCCACTTCTTCACTTGATGAATCCTTATAAATCCTTGAGGCCAGGCATGGTAGCTCAGGCTTGTAACATCAGCACTTTGGGAAGCTGAGGCAGGAGGATCACTGGAGGCCAGGAATTCAAAACCAGCCTGGGTAGCATAGCAAGACCCCATCACTACAAAAAATATATAATTACCTGGATGTGGTGATGCATGCCTGTAGCTCCAGCTACTTAGGAGGCTGAGGTGGGAGGCTTGCCTGAGCCCAGAAGTTCAAGGCTGCAGTCAGTGACAGTACCCTGTACTTCAGCCTGGGTGACAGAGTGAGACCCTGTCTCTGAACAATGACCACAGCGGCCCGGCACGGTGGCTCACGCCTGTAATCCCAGCACTTTGGGAGGCTGAGGTGGGTGGATCACGAGATAAAGAGATAGAGACCATCCTGGCCAACATGGTGAAAGCTCGTCTCTACTAAAAATGCAAAAATTAGCTGGGTGTGGTGGTGTGTGCCTGTAGTCCCAGCTACTTGGGAGGCTGAGGCAGGAGAATTGCTTGAACCCGGGAGGCAGAAGTTGCAGTGAGCCAAGATCGCGCCACTGCACTCCAGCCTAGCACCTGGTGACGGAGCAAGACTCTGTCTAAAAAAAAAAAAAGACCACAGCAACAACCATAATAAAACCTTTAGGTTTCCTCTTAAATGATACATCCTCAGAACCTTTCCTGACCCAGCAACACACCCCAAGTCTGAATTAGACTTCACCCCATTTCTTTCATCGCATTTATCATGATGACATGTTTATTTTGTGTGTGTGTTGGGGGGTGGCCGGAAGGCATTCTGGCCAGAACTGTCGACTTCCAGAGTGAAAATACAGAAGAACCAAATAAAACACAACACACACATTTGCACAACAGCTCAAGGGAGGTGCTCAGTTCTCTGTTTCCAAGAACAGAGAGATGAAGATTTGTCTGGGGAGGAGAAATCAGGGGCTGCTTCTTGGAGGAGGTGGACTGTTGGTGTCCCATCCACCCGCACATTTGCAAACGTGGTGATGAAAAGATGACTCTCACGAGGTCTCTGAGCACAGGGGGATCCTGGTTGAGTGCGAAGGTAGTGGGGCTGACAAATCATCCTCGTGTAACGGAAGAAAAGCCTCCGGAGTTGCACAGTGGAGAGGCGGCGTCTGTAGAGCATTCAGATGGTGTCTCAAGGCATGTCACGTGGTGTTACCCAGGGGCCACTGTCAGAGCTAAAAGTGAGGGTTTGGGCAGGAAACAACAGAACCAGGTACAACGTCCCCTCCGTGAGGGCTTGGCTTGATCTGCTTTGTCTTCTGTTACATCGCCGGCCCTTAGAACGCTGCCTGGTCCATCGTTGCTGCGTGAATAATCGTAAGGAAAAATCGCCGTGTTGAGAGTTCGGGCTGTGGACTCAGACTGAGTTGGTTACTGCGCAGCCACGACTACCCACATACCTGATTGTGAGTCTCAGTTTTCCTCCTCCATAAAATGGGCAGAAACTAGTCCTTGCCTCTGCATTCATTCAGCAAACACGAAGGAGTCTACACGGTGGCCAAGGCACTGTTCAAGTCGCAGGAAGCAGACAAAAGTCCCTGCCCCCTGGGAGCTTACATTCTCATTGAGAGAGACATACGATAAGAAACAAAAGTAATAGGTAAATGGCATAGTACTTTAGAATATGATAAGGGTAATGGGAAGAGAGCAGCAGGGAAGGGGCCGGGGAGGCCAGTTGCTGTATTAGAAAGAGCTTTATTGAAGCAGTGGCATTGGAGCCAAGACGTGAGGAGGCTGTAAGGATGTCTGGGGAACGCAGAAACAGCTGGTGCAAAGGCCCTGAGGTAGGGGTGTGTGTGACATGACATGTGTCACAGTGAGGAGGAAGGCGTGGCTGAAGGCAGTGAGTGAGAGAGAGAGGGAAGGGGTAAGGGTGAGGGTGGAGAGGTGATGGAACAGGTTGTGCTGGGCCTTGCAGGCTGCAGGGAGGACTTTGGCTTTTGCTCTGAGGGAGGTGGGAGCCATGGAGGGCTGTTGAGCAGAGGAGGCATGTGACCGGACTCTTATATTCATAGGCTCCCCTGGCTGCTATGCCAAGAACAGACTTTGAAGGTTGAGGGTGGGCGGGGCAGAAGCTGGGGAACTGGGGAGGAGGTGATAGTATTGGTTCAGGCAGGTAATAGAGGGCGTGGGACAGGTTGTTGGCTATGGACATAATAATGAGTGGCTGGATTCTGGTTATAATTTTAAAATTATTATTTTTTTTTTTTTGAGATGGAGTCTTACTCTGTTGCCCAGGCTGGAGTGCAGTGGCGTGATCTTGGCTCACTGCAACCTTTATCTCCTGGGTTCAAGCAATTCTCCTGCCTCAGCCTCCTGAGTAGCTGGGATTACAGGTGCCTGCCGCTGCACCCGGCTAATTTTTGTATTTTTAGTAGCGACAGAGTTTCACCATGTTGGCTAGGCTGGTCTTGAACTCTCAATCTTAAACACCCACCTTGGCCTCCCAAAGTTCTGGGATTACAGACATGAGCCACTGCACCCAGCCTGTTTATAAATTTTTTTATTGTGATAAAATCCCTAAACATGAAATTTACCATTTTGAGGTGTGCAATTCCATGGCACTTACTATAGTCACCGTGTTGTGCAGCCGTCACATCGACTTAGTCTCAGAACATTTCATCCCCCGCCGCACAGGAAACACTGTACCTGTTAGTAGTCACTTCCAGTCTCGCCCTTCCCCCAGCTTCTGCAAACTGCTAATTCTGGATATAAGCTGAGGGTTGACCAGTAGGATTTCTAGGCAAATAGGTGGTGAGGGCTCAATGCATTCATGCACAGGAAGCATTCAGGTGGCATATAATAGGTGCTCAAAACTGAAATGGTGGTGGTGAGCTGGCACTGTTGGTGGGTCCTTCCAGAATCCCTGCTCTAGTGCTAAACTGACCTACCTGGCTGTGTAGAATTCCCACCTGCTGGCTGGGAGTGTGGCAGAACCAGGATCTGTTCTTACTTCTAGTCTGGCCTGGGTTAAAGATGGGGGAGGAATGACCACAAGGACCAAGCCAGCATCCGTTCTGGAACATCTTCCAACTTCTTGTCCAGATTTCCCAGAACTGAGCAGGAAAATGTCCAGGGAGGGACAGTGCAGCTGATGGAAGTCCTGGCAAGCCCTCGACTTAGCTTCCCGGGCTGCTGTTGCACCAACTAGCATTTGTTGGACCTTCAGTCTGAGCCACGATGGCAGCTTCAGAGGAAGAACAAGAAGTGAACAAGTTCCTTTCATGGTTGTGTCCCCACCTCCTTATATAGCCTCACACAAACCCCTGCTCTGTCCCATTGCTGTTTGCCTCTCCCTGAAAGGAGTGTAAAACTCCCCCACTTTTCCCCTAATGTTCACAGTGTGTTTTGGTTTCTGAAGATGAAACTCCTTTACTGATGCTCTGGTTGTAATTTTCTGGCTCCTTTTATTTCTCCCTCACTTGATGTATTATTTTTCCTAGTTCCTTCTGCCCTCCCCGCACTGCCTCCTTTGATATCTTGCTTCACTGCTCTCTAGGTTTTATTCTCAGCTCCTGCCAAGTTCAGGATGGTAGAGCTAAAAAAGACATGGATCATTTAGTCCTGAATTTAGGTCCCACTTCTGACACCTTGAAAGCTGATTTACTTTGGGCAAGTCATATAATCTTCCTGAGGGGGGTATTCTTTACCTTGTTCAGCTAATACTTCTTGTTTTTCTCTGGGCACCGAGTAGAATGTCACGTTCCCTCCCTGAGGTTAGATATGGCTGTGTGATTTGGTTTCATCAGTGAAATGTGAGGGGAAGTGACCTCAGCATTCTGGACAGAAGCATTAAGGGTGAGTGTGGGATTCACCATGTTTCCTTTTTTCCTGCCTCCACTGTCATGGATGCACAAAGATGGACCCTCTCTCAAAGTAAGTGCTGGAGAGAGGATGACATAGATCAGTTGCCATCCCACTTCATAGCATGAGTGGAAAAATAGACCTGGGGTGTTTTCAGCCACTGAGATCTGGAGATTGGTTGTTACTGAAGCAGGATGTAGACTAGGCTGACTGTATACCTCATTATCTGCATTTTGGAGCTAATACCTAATCACAGTGTCTCCAAGAGGATTATGTGTGTATATATATGTTTTAGAGCTGAATATTCGTGTTTTCTTTTTCCTGCCCCCCTCCCCCGCTACTTTTTTTAAAGACAGAGTCTTGCTATGCTGCCCAGGCTGGAGTGCAGTGGTACAATCTCAGGTCACCACAACCTCCACCTCCCAGGTTCAAGTGACTCTCCTGCCTCAGCCTCCTGAGTAGCTGGGTTTACAGGCACACGCCACCATACCCAGATAATTTTTATATTTTTAAGTAGAGACAGGGTATCACCAAGTTGATTAGGCTGGTCTTGAACTCCTGACCTCAGGTGATCCACCTGCCTCCCAAAGTGCTGGGATTACAGGCATAAGCCACCATGCCCAGTCCATATTTTCATATAAGGGTTCTTATAAGCTCAGTAGGTTCAGAAATGTCACATGCATTTGAACTTCTGATTAACAATTATTTCTTCCCTTCCACTTTCTTCCTATAGTGCTTCTAATTTTCCTGTTTTTCAATCTTGAATAAAATGTGAGAAAGAATTGTTGGACTTTTCCTTCGAGGAGATTAATGGTTTCTAAAGCCTGGGGCATTGATTTAGTCCTTCTCAACCCCTTTCTATGACCTTTTTTTCTCCTTCCCTGGTCCCTTAATGTCTGTTAAGTTTATAATCAGGTTCTAGAACCTGTGATGTTTCTCTGTTGTTGTCTTCCCTCTTCCTCAAGTCTTAAGGGAATCGGTTGTAGTAGCAAATTAACAAATAGCTCTGAAGCGCCTGAAGCTTGGAGGCATTTCCTTTTGCTCACCTAAGCAAGATCCTGGAGCCGTTGCAAATATCCTGCCCCTACTGTAAATCTGTCTTCATGGTTGTGAGAGATTCAGTCGGGGTCAGTGAAGACCCAAGACGAAGATCTTGGCCGAGCATCCTTGATGTTCTGGCTGCTCTGGGTGTTGTCATATTGATTAAGCTTCTGGGACCACTGCCAGCAGCCTCTAGGATTAAATCAATAGAGTTTGCAAAAGTAAAAGCTTCTTTTGGAGACACAGAATATGTGGGTTTATTTTTTAATGATAAAGCTTCAAGGAGAATCTTCATGGGTGGCAGAGCCAGCGATGGGAAAGGCGAGGCAGACCCAAACATTTGGGGAAGTGCGATGGGGAGCAAGTGAGCAGAGTTGCATTGCCAGGCTGGGGCTTTCCAGAAAATGTGTCGAACTGGAGTTGCTAATGCAACCCTGGGAACACTGTCCCCTCTGCCTGGAATTCTCTTCCGCCCCCTCTCTCATTCTGTTCACACTCTGCTCTGTGGGTCCAACCTTCAGGTCTTCACTTATGTGGTACCTCCGTACTTTTGATTATCCTCTACCCAAAGGACCTGTAGTAGGTTTCTTTATTAGTAGTAGTACACTTTAAGTTCTTGGGCACATGTGCGGATCATGCAGGATTGTTACATAGGTATACACATGCCATGGTGGTTTGCTACGTCCATCCCCCCCTGTCATCTGCATTAGGTATTTCTCCTAATGTTATCCCTTCCCAATCCCCTACCCTCTGCTGTCCTTCCCCTAAGCCCCGCCCCCTGACAGGCCCTGGTGTTCCCCTCTCTGTGTCCATGTGTTCTCATTGTTCAACACTCACGAATGAGAACATGCGGTGTTTGGTTTTCTGTTCTTGTCCCATCAAAAAATGAGCAGAGGATATGAACAGACACTTTTCAAAAGCAGATGTTTATGCAACCAGCAAACATAGGAAACAGTGCTCATCATCACTGGTCCTTAGAGAAATGCAAATCAAAGCCACATTGAGATACCATCTCACGCCAGTTAGAATGGCGATCGTTAAAAAATCAGGAGTAGGTTTCTTACTTGGTTTCATTTTTCAGAGGTGAAAATGCCTTGCTCTGTCAACCAGCCTGAGGTACTGTGGTGCAATCATATACACACTTTAGCCTCTGGAGCCTGTGGCCATGACCACAAGCTAGAAAGAGGCAGGGTGGGGAGAGAAGAGAAACACACAGATACCGAGTTGAAGGCCATGTGCAGACAGAGGCAGACACTGGAGTGACGCAGCCATAAGCCAACGACTTGCTGCCAACAACTACTGGAAGAATCAAGAAAGCATTCTTCTCTAGAGCTGTCCAGGGCAGCTCAGCCCTGCTGATGCCTTGATTCTGGTCTTCCAGCCTTCAGAACTGGACGACATTATATTTCTATTGTTTTAAGCCACCCAGCTGATGGCAGTTTGTCCTGGCAGCTGTAGGAAAGGAACCCAGGACCCTACTGGTTTTCTCCCTAACACTTACTGCAATTAGCAATTATGTCTGTATTTGCTTATTCCTTATTTCATGCCTTCTTTTCCTATGCCAAGTTGCAGGAGGGCCAGGAGGAACCACAGCTGTCCTGCCCACTGTCACGTCCCCACCGTGTACATCCCAGTGCTGCCTGATGCTGTTCCCAGCATCTGGATTTGTCACTGGATTTTTGAGCCCCTCAGATAATCCAGGACAATCTCATCTTGAGATCTTTAACTTAATTATAGTTGCAAAGGCCGTTTTACCAAACAAGGTCATGGCTGCAGGCTCCAGAGGCTAAATCGTGGGTATGATTGTGCCACTCCACTTTGGGCTGGGCGACAGAGCAAGGCCCCATCTCTGAAAGATAAAACAAGAAACCTACTACAGGTCCTCTGGGTAGAGGATAATTAGGAGTACAGGGGTACCATGTAAGTGAAGACCTGAAGGTTGGGATGCACAGAGCAGAGTGTAAGCAGAATGAGAGAGAGGGAGGAAGAGAATCCCAGGCAGAGAGAACAGGACGTGCAAAGGCCCTGGGGAAGGAACAAGTTCATCATGTTCAAAAAGAGCCAGTGTAGCTAGAGCCTGATGAGCAAAGGGGCTCACAGGTGGGAAGAGAACTTGGCAGAGACAAGTCACACAAGACCTTCTAGAGCAGGCGTCCCGAAACTTTTTACACAGGGGGCCAGTTCACTGTCCCTCAGACTGTTGGAGGGCCGCCACATACTGTGCTCCTCTCACTGACCACCAGTGTAACAGGTGCTCCTTCCTGAAGTGCGGCGGGGGCGGGGGGGGCGGATAAATGGCCTCGGGGCCGCATGCGGCCCACAGGCCGTAGGTTGGGGACACCTGTTCTAGACCATGTTCTGGAATGCGATGTGAAGTCCTCAGAGAAGTTTTAAGTGGAATGGGACAGAACTGCTTTACTTAAAAATTATATATATCGTATATATTACATATATAAAGCATATATATATATATATACATATCTATTTCTCATATATACATATATATATATTTTTTTTTTTTTTGAGACAAAGTCTAACCCTGTCACCCAGGCTGGAGTGCAGTGGCATGATCTTGGCTCGCTGCAACCTCCACCTCCCAAGTTGAAGTGATTCTCCTGCCTCAACCTCCTGAGTAGCTGGGATTACAGGTGCCCGCCACCCCGCCCAGCTAATTTTTATGTTTTTCGTAGACACGGGGTTTCACTGTGTTGGCCAGGATGGTCTCCAACACCTGACCTTGTGATCCACGTGCCTTGGCCTCCCAAAGTGCTGTGATTACAAGCACGAGCCACCATGCCTGGCCTGCCTATATATTTTTTACCTGGGTATGGTGGCTTACACTGGTAATCCTAGTACTTTGGGAGGCTGAGGTGGGAGAATCACTTGAGCCCAGGAGTTCATGACCGGCCTGGGCAACACAGGAAGACCCCATCTCTACAAAGAAAAATGAAAATTAAAAATTAGCTGGGTGTAGTAATATATACCATTAGTCCCAGCTACTCGGGAGGCTGAGGTGGGAGGATTGCTGGAGCCCCAAAGACTGAGGCTACAGTAAACCATGATTGTGCTCCTGCACTCTAGCCTGGGCAACAGTGAGATTCTGTCTCAATCAAGTAATTTTTGTATTGATGTGAAATTCATGCAACATCGTTAACCATTTTTAAATAAGCAATTCAGCGACATTCAGTGGATTCACTATATTGTACGATATCCACCTCTTTCTAGTGCCAAATATTTTATCATCGCCCCTCCAAAAAGCCCTGTATCTGTGAGGCTGTTGCTCCTCATCCCCCCTCCCCATATCCCCTCCGACCTCCACCACTCCTGGTAACTACAAATTTGTTTCTGTTTCTATGGATTTGCCTATACTGGCTCTTCCATATAAATGAATTCATGCAATATGTGACCTTTTGTGTCTGGCTTCTTTCACTTAGCATAATGCTCTGGCTTCTGTCTGGAGAATGAAATGGAGGTCAGAAAGACAGGCAATAGACCACTTTGGAGTCTACTGAGATTATAGATGTTTCTGTGGGAAGGGACAGTGGCTTGCCCTTGGGTGCTGCTGTAGAGGCAACGCGGAGCAGGAGGATTCGAAGCCTAATTTTGGAAGTAGAATCGGTGGGGTCTGATGATACATCAGCTGGAGGGGGAGGAAGACGTAGGAATTGGGAAGGTCTCTTAAGGTAGCCTTACCTGAGCTCCTTACTCGGCAGCTGGTGGTACAGCTCATGACAAAGGTTAATAGAGACATGGGATTAGGGAAGGAATGGAAGAGTTTGGACCTTGATCACTGTAGGGGTTTGAATCGTGTCCACCAGAAACTCAGATGCATTTGTGTCCTCAGAACCTGAGACCTCATTTGAAAGTAGGATATTTGCACATGTCACTGAGCCAGGGATTGAGATGAGGGATTAATCATCCTGGATTACAGTGGGCTCAAGATTCTATGGCAAGTGCCTTGATAGGAGCAGGTCCAGGAGAGAAAGTCAAGTGGTGATAGAAGCAGAGAAGGGAGTGGTGCGGTCACGAGCCAAAAGACACGTAGAGCCACCAAAACCAGAAGAGGCAAGGAAGGACCCTCCCTTCGAGCCTTGGAAGGGAGCTCAAACCTGTTAACCCCCTAATTTCAGACCCTTGCCTCCAGGATGATGAAAGAACAAATTCCTGTTGTCTTAAGCCACCCAGTCTGTGGCAATTTGTCATGACTGCCCTGGAGAGTAATATAGACCCTCCTGTGAGATGCTCTAAGAACACACAGAGTGATAGAGCTGTTGCCAAGGCCACTCTGAGTAGCAAGGAGGAAGTCACATGGAGAAATGCCCCAACTCCCCCTCCTCTCCAGTCTCTTGCTGGTGCCTCCCATTGGCCAAGCCCGCCTGGAAGGCAGAAGATGTGGTGAAGGGCAGAGTTGGGGGCCTCGGGTGATCCGGTCACAGAAGTCAGCCCTGCCTTTACCAGGACACCGAACAGGACAGTGAGTGGAAATTTTAGGGAGAAGGGACAAGAAGAGAATGATAAAATACATCAAAATGCATGCAAGCTCTAGAGAGAGGGTAGAGATAGAGAAGGGGCAATTACTTAGGATTGGAGCCCCAGGGAAGACCAACATTTAGAGATTGGATAGAAAAGGAGGAGCAAAAAGGGAAGATTGACAAGTAGAGACCAGGAGGGTAGGAGGAAAACTACAACAACATTTTAAGAAGGGCATGGTCAAGTATTATCTGGGCACAGAAGAGTGGCCCTGGGATTTGGCAGCCTGGGGGTCTTTGGCAATCGTCTTGGGAAGAGTTTTGATTGAGTGATGGGAGCTAGAGGCCAGCCTGGGGAGAGTAGAAGAAGTATGTGCAGTGAGGACATGCACGTGAAGGCAGCTCTTTATGAAGGGGAGTAGGAAATAGATTGGTGGCTGGAGGAAAATTTGGAGTCGAGGGTGGAGGTTTTCGTGTTGGAAGAATATTGATTTCTGTAAATTGGGTCATTCCCATCCATTATGCCAATATGCACGGGTGTCTTCTCTTAAATAGGATGCTGGGATTCTCAAATGCCCATTTGAGGTTTAGCATCATGAATTTAATGTCATCAGCCCAGATAGTTGACCTCATTCAGGAAAGTTCCACTACCCAGGTTGGGAAAGGCAACTAGCTGAATTCATGCAGGGATGGAATTTTTTTCCAGGAGGGAAACAGGCAAGCCAGTGTGATATAATCAATTTGTATAAGGTTGACAAGGCAGGAGAACGTCCTGAGAAATGGTGGGGTCACTGGGTTGCCAGGCTTGACGGGATGGACGTTGGTTTGTATTTAAGGGAGTTAATGAGCTGGGAGGTGGTTAAAGAGAAGGATGCTGGAAAGAGGTATTTTGGGGGTAGCTGGTGTAACTTCTGAGCATGCATAGCTGGAGTGGCTTGGAGGAGACATTGGTTATTGATGAAGAGGTCGGGACATCCTCTCTTGATCAAGGAAGCAATGGACCAGCGTGGACAATGGTCTCTCCACAGAGAAATTGGAGATCATGAAATGTTAAAAGGCTCCGTCGGAGTCCTAGCTCCCAGCTTCTGTTTTCCTGTGGATCTCAGGATCTTGGCTGCTGGTGCTGCCTCTGACCTTGGACTTCCCATTGAACCCAGCATCACTGGGAGGGACTTTCATGGCCTTGGCTGGTTTAAGGGGGACCTTCTTGTGTTTGCTGACTTTCTTGGGGGCCTTCTTGGCTACATCTGCTTTTGAGGGAGCCCTCTTCACCTCACCTGGCTTCTTGGGTACCTTTTCCACCTTATCTGGGTTGGGAAGGTCTTTCTTCACTTCTTTTGCTTTCTTGGGGCCCTTCTGATTGGGTTTTCTGGGGGCCATGACGGTGGACATCTTCCAGAGCTGGGTTTTCCTTTTGTTCTTGGGAACTAATTTGAGGCTGCCAGTGGCCTCACCTTGGTCTTGGAGTTGATGGTCTGCAGGGAATTTCCAGGTTTAAGTTTGTTTGTTGGTCTGATTTTGAGATGTTGCTCTGTTGCCCAGGCCGGAGTGCCGTGGCATGATCTCAGCTTGCTGCAACCTCCACCTCCTGGGTTCAAACAATTCTCCTGCCTCAGCCTCCCGAGCAGCTGGGATTAGAGGCATGCACCACCACCTCCAGCTAACTTTTGTATTTTTAGTAGAGACAGGGTTTTACCATGTTGGCTAGGGTGGTCTTGAACTCCTGACCTCAAGTGATCTGGCCACCTTGGCCTCCCAAAGTGCTGGGATTGCAGGCATGGGCCACCATGCCTGGCCTCCAGGTTTAAGTTTAAACCATGAAATAGATGGAATGTATAGAGAGATGCCAGGGAAATGGAGGATTTTACTGAGCACTGAACAGGGATGTCACTCCTGCAAGAGAGGAAAAGGACTCCCCCTTGGTAGAGTGAACATATAAGGGAAAGTGCTTGAAAATTGAATTGGGAGACAGAGATCTTGCACCACTCAGAGGTCCCTAGAGAACTTTACTGACCTGGAAAAAAAGAGAGAGAAACAGGGAGGGAAAGTCTTTAGTTCTTGTTTGGAATCTGACTCCAAAGCTTGCTCACTCCTCACTCTCTTCCCTGACCCCGAGTCTGAAATTGATGAATACTTTCTGTTTAACACTTGGCTTGGTTTTTTTTTTTCTCTTTCTGTTTTCATCAAGAGATCTTTATTTTGCTTTTGTCTATTTGTGTATTTTCCATGAGTCATGTTAATTCTTCCATGTTTACACTTTTGGGCCCAGAGGAATTCATATGTTTAAATTATGGATTTAATTTCAGAAGTTGTACACACACACACACACACACACACACACACACACAGACACACAGACACACACACACACCTCACTTTTTAAAAACTAAAATATAGCCCTGTAAATCTGCAGAAAATATGGAATGTGGGCTGGATATGGTGGCTCATGCTTGTAATCCCAGCACTTTGGGAGGCCGAGGTGGATCACCTGAGACCAGGAGGGGGAGACCTACCTGGCCAACATGGTGAAACCCTATCTTCACTAAAAATACAACAGTTAGCCAGGCATGGTGGCAGGTTCCTATAATCCCTGCTACTCAGGAGACAGAGACAGGAGAATCACTTGAACCCAGGAGGCGGAGGTCGCAGTGAGCCGAGATCACTCCACTGCACTCCAGCCTGGGTGACGGAGCAAGACTCTGTCTCAAAAAAAAAGTCAATATGCATCCGCTCTGACACCTAGCAATTTCACATCTTGGAATCTGTCCTGCAGGAAAATTGTCTCAAGTGCATGAGGATGTATGGTGAGATTATTAACATTTTAAAAGATGGGATCTCACTCTGTCACCCAGGCTGGAGTGCAGTGATGTGATTGTAGCTCACTGCAGCCTTCACCTCCCAGCTTTAGAGGATCCTCCCGCCTCAGTCTCCCTAGTAGCTAAGAGTACAGGTCTATTCAGCTCTGATGATGGTAGAGGTAAGACCTAGAAGGGCAAAAGATAGGAAAAGTTATTTACTATTGGCAGCAATTGTCATAACATAATCAACATTTAGGCCAGGTGCAGTGGCCCACACCTGTAATCCCAGCACTCTGGGAGGCTGGGGTGGGCAGATCATGAGGTCAAGAGATCAAGACCATCCTGACCAAAGTGGTAAAACCCCGTCTCTACTAAAAATACAAAAATTAGCTGGGCTTGGTAGCACGTGCCTGTAATCCCAGCTACTTGAGAGGCTGAGGCAGGAGAATCGCCAGAACTGGGGAGGTGGAGGTTGCAGTGGGCTGAGATCATGACACTGCACTGGAGTCTGGGTGACAGAGCGAGACTCCATCTAAAGAAGAAAAAACATTTATTGCATGATTATAGTGAGATGAATTGTATCCTGTTTTTATAAGCACGTTGTTTCCCTTTTTAAAAAGATATTTATTTATTTATTTATTTATTTATTTATTTTAAGAAATATGGTCTTGCTCTGTTGCCCAGACCACAGTGCCATGGTATGATCACAGCTCACTGCAGCCTCAAACTCCTGGGTTCAGGCATTCTTCCTGCCTCAGTCTCTTGAGTAGCTAGGACCACAGACATGTGCCAACATGCCTGGCTAGTTTTCTTATTTTTAAATGCGTTTTTGTAGAGACAGGATCTAGTTGTGTTGAGCAGGTTGGCCTCAAACTCCTGGCCTCAAGCGATCCTCTGCCTTGGCCTCTCCAAGGGCTGAGGTGATAGGCATCAGCCACTGCATTTGGCCCACATTAAATTTTCCAGTCATCACAGGAACCAAACTAAACTATGAAACACTCATGTGTATTGAGCACTTACTATATGCAGGGCCCTGTAATCGATTATTGTTATTGTATGTATCAACTAATTCCATTCTCACACAACCTATGAGGTAGGTGCTATTTTCTCCCTTTTATATATGACGAAACTGAGGCTCAGAGAAGAAAACTGCCTTGCCTAAGGTCAAAGCTACGTCTGATCCCCAAATCCTTTCAACTCCTCTGCGCTACTATTTTTTAATGCACACATTCTCCAATTTTCGAAGCAGAAGCACCATTTAGCAGCCCGAAGTAGACTTCTCATTTGAGAACCAAAGTATTGGACCTTCTTGGATAATATGAAAAAACAAATGACACACAAACCTACTTGATACTCGGTTTTTAATTTTCTTTTCATTTGATTTTCCTGATGACATGATTAATCTTTTTCGTCTCTACCCTGTATGTGAAATGTAGGTCTTTGCCAATGTCTCAGAGAGTGTTAATAGTTGGTGCTGGGTTTGTTTTTCTCTCCCCGGGGCTTCCTGTCCCTGGTTGCTAGCGAAATGAAACGTGTGCCTCTTTGCCGCTGGCCGTGGTGCTGAAAACATCCCGGGGCGGGCTGGGGTTACCCTTGCTAGCACGCCATCCCTGCTAAGAGTCTTAGGCTGATCAGCGGGTGGAGAGATCTTTTCCGGGCTTCATTTTGGTTAGTACTGTGTGTTGAAGAGTTTGAAGCTCATGTCTGAGAACTGGAGATTGTGTGGATTACTGGAAGTTGAAATAGTCATGAATAATTCCTACTTGAGATGGGCTTATGAGGGTGTGGACTAGCACTCAGTGTCTGGCCTTTGCTAAATTGTGGCAATTGATTGGGACTTGAGTGGGGTGTAACCCATTTGGTCTAATCCATATGGTTAGGGCTTCAAGTGCACTTGCACTCCACTTTTTAAAGGAAGGCAAAACCATCCACCTGCTAACCAGGATAGCTCCCGAGTGGTCTTTGTGAACCACCAGCTTAAAAGCATAGATTGTGGGCTGGGCACGGTGACCCATACCTGTGTTTCCAGCACTTTGAAAGGCCAGGGCAAGAGGATTGCTTGAGCCCAGGAGTTCAAGACCAGCCTGGACAACATGATGAGACCCTCATCTCTACAAAAATGTTAAAAATTAGCCTGGTATGCTGGCATGCACCTATAGTCCCAGCCACTCAGGAGGCTGAAGTGGGCAGATGGCTTGAGCCTGGGAGGTCAAGGCTGCAGTGAGCTGTGATCATGACACTGCGTGTCACCCTGGACAACAGAGCAAGACCCTGACTCCAAACTGGCAAAAGGCATAAACTGTGGAGTTGGGCAGACCTGGGTGTGAGCCCCAGCTCTGCCAGTACCTGCTTTGTGACCTTGAGCAATGTGTTTAATCTCTCTAAGCCTGAATTTTCTTACCTGGAAAATGGGGTTTACCACAGAACCCAACTTGTAGAAATGTTGCAAGGAATTCGCTGAAAGTGCTTACCACAGTACCCGCCCAAAGGAGCACTTGGAAACAAGGCTGCCGTAATTATGGTTGCTATGCTTGTCAATGGCCCCATAATAGTTTATCATATTGCAGAGTTAAATTGGGGCATGTGTTTAGTGGAGCAAGGAATATGTCTTAAACCATGTATCTAGGGTCCTGGGATCCCCCACTCTCTTCCCGGTTATTGTGATGAGCATGGAACTAACATGAAAATCAGGTCTGCTTGGCTTCTTCCCACAAGCCCAATGACCTGGTTGACTGCTACAAGCATCTGTTTCCTTAGAACCCACTCATCAGCAGCCCCCGTAGTGGAGACAAAGTCACCATGAGTTGACAAACCTGATTGGATTTTTCACACCAACCACAGGAGGTTTGAAATAAGCTGAGGGTGAAGAGCACCAGAGAGAGCACCACAAAGGTCTTGTTAAGGGGTGGGAACTGCCAGCCATGCCCGCTTTGAGAATTTTCTTTGATGTTGTGAATCCCAAGACCAAGGTCCTGTTCACAGGTGCAAGGCCTCCTTCTTTCCTATGCAGAATCATTTGTCTTTTCCAGGGTTACGGACAGCCTCTCTCTGGGGCCTCTGCAGGTCCTGATCCGTTTCGTTGTGTATAGAGTTCTGTGTCTCCTCACCTGCCTGCAGGGCTGTCTGCTATTCTGACTTCCGAGAGCCATTTCTGGAGCCAGCTTTTCCTCCCATCAGGGATGCTTCTCTTCTTTCAGCCCCCCGCCCCCCTTTGGCCTCCTAGGATGGCTGATTTTTCTGGATCCCGCTGACACAGGTGCTTTCTCTCCAAGCCAATCAGGGAGCAGAGAGCCTCAGCTCAGCTAACAGAGGCATTGCTCACCGCAGCTGTGAGTTAGAACTCAGGCTTTCTAAATCGGGAGGATCAGGCATGACTTAAGGTTGGGCTGAGAAAGCCTCACCTCCCCCTAGCTCGACTACCCAATGCAACCTTTGACTTCCGCCTAGGGCGAGGTGTCTCTTACCATGCCATGAACTCAGCGGGCCATCAAGTACATTATTGCATATTTCAGGGGGCTTCATTGTGTCCTTAACATGCTCTTGGAGGCTTGGCCTGGGATGAAGTCAGGGGAAAGATGTAGGCGGCAGGATCCCGGCCCCTTCCTTTGTTTCCTCCACTGGCGATTTTTGTTTTGGTTTGTTTGGATTTTGAGACGGAGTTTCGCTCTTGTTGCCCAGGTTGGAGTAAAATGGTGCGATCTCGGCTCACTGCAACCCTCACCTCCCAGGTTCAAGCTATTCTCCTGCCTCAGCCTCCCAAGTAGCTGGAATTACAGGTGTCTGCCACCACACCCAGCTAATTTTTGTATTTTTAGTAGAGACGGGGTTTCACCATGTTGGCCAGGCTGGTCTTGAACTCCTGACCTCAGGTGATCCACCCACCTTGGCCTCCCAAAGTGCTGAGATTACAGGCGTGAGCCACCACGCCAGGCCCTTCCACCGGTGTTTTGTTGTTGTTGGGTTTTTTTTTGAGCATCAGCTATATAATGAATGCTCTCCTGGGCACAGAGGATGAAGCAGTGAACAAGGTAGACACAAAATCCCCACTTACATAGAGTGTGCAGTCTCGTGGGAGAGACAGGGAACAAGACAGAGAAAGAAAAAATAGCAGATGCTTGACTGGGGATCGGAACTAAAGAAAGAAAAACAAAATAAGCAGGCCAAGGGAGCCGATGGATATGACCTTTGAGGAAAGGCCTAAAGGAAGTGAGGGAGGGACTCATGTGGATGTCTCCGGAAAGAGCATTCCGGGAGAATGAACAGCAGGTGTCAAGGCCCTGGGGTAGAAATGTGCCTGGGGAGTTTTGGAAATAAACACGAGGCTGGTGTGGCTGGAGCTGAGTGACTAAAGGGAGAGGAGAGGCGGGAAGTAAAGGAAGCAGACCATGCACCTTGCTTTTGCTTTTGAGTGAGATGGGATCCATGGGAAGGCTTTGAATACTTCCCCATGCATTAAGCTGACATTTTCTTTTCTGCTTTTGTCTCGTTCCAACATTGCTCTTACTTCCTCAAAATCTTGGGTTTCTTCTCACTCTCTTTACCCAAGTGGGAGCAGAAAGCGGGTACCCAGGGCTCTTAAATTCTCCTCCTGGGGTCAGAACGTGGAGGAGAAAGCTTGGAGGAGAAAGAGGAACCCCCACCTCTTTCGGGATGACTCAAAACCGTAATTACCTGAGCTCCTCCTCCTACCCCTCAAATAGAGGCACTTAGCGCCTCCTAAACTTCCCTGCGCACACAGATCCCCTGGCGATCTTTTAAAACGCAGATTCTGACTCAGCAGGTGGAAGCAGGGCCTGAGGCTGCCTTCCTAACCGAACAGATGCTGGCTCTGGGACCACGCTTTGAGTAGCAAGGGTCTAAGGTCATTGTTGCAGATTTCCATTTGGGGCCCGTCTGTGGACATTTGCCGGGGTGTGGGTGCACAGAGGGAGAAGGGAATGATGTTGGAGAAGCAGTGTGAGTATCTGTATTTGACAAGAAGTAAGAAAATGAAGCAGGGTGGGAGAGAAGAACCTCTTTCTTTTTGCCTACATGATAAGGCTTCATTGCTACACCCAGAGGGCCCTGGGTCTGAAACCCAGGTGATACTGGCCAATTGAAACCCTGATAATGCAGCCCATAAAAGGGCTGCATGCTGGCCTTCTGGGACTCTTCCTGGAACCTTCAGTGTCAGACCTGATGCAAAGGAAGTCACATCCCTGCCATTGAGGGGCAGGAGGCCAGGGGACCGGAGGAGTGGGATGGAAGAAGCTCATGTCAGGAGGCTGACTTGGCAGGGAGAGGAAGCGAAGTCAGCTTCAGATCACAGCGAGAGGAGACCGGGGAAGGGCTTGGCATTTCTGCTCTGTGTACAAATATTGTCTCTTATTTTCCGGGCTGCAGGGTGAGGCAGAGTGGAGTATTTGTGCAACACAGCCCAGCTTTGTTCTCTGGGCTCCTGACGCCTGTCAGCTCCGAGGCAGAAAGCCAGTCGGAGAATATCGTCGGCAAGGCCGGCTTTTGTTGGCTCTCCCAATTGCCCTGAGTCTCAGATTTTGCTTTTCAGAGCGTGCGTGGAGCTTGCCTTCAGCTGCTTTCAGCTGGAGGCAAAGGCTGAAGCTGGTGACAAAAGGAAGCCTGGTTTTCCTGGCTTTCTGAGACTTTGACTGAGGAGGTTTCTGTTTTAGACTCTGTTTTCCCAGCTGGAAAGTGGGTTTCGCTCCAAAATACCAAACCTAACTCCAAGACGGAAGGGGAGACTGAAAGCAGTGAATTTTCCAAAGGATGGAGCTAGGAGGAGGGAGAGGTTTAACATGGTCAAGTTGCCCAGGACGCACTGATTGATATCGCTACAGAACACGGAATCTCAGTGCCCCCAGGGGGACACTCAGCAGGGTTTAGAGACCACCTGAGGTTGTCATCACTGGGTAGGAGGGGATGCTACTGGCATCTAACACGCAGAGGCTGGGGATACTGTTGAATGTGCTACAGTGCCCAGACAGCCCCACCAAGGAGAGTGAGTCATCCCTAAACCTAGTGCCGAGGTTGCTCTGGAGTAACCAACACTCTGTGGCTTTTTTACTCAAGCAGCGGCTTCTCCAGTGTCTACACGTCCTCCTCAGAGATTATTACCAGATCCGTATACAGTCCTGTTGGCGTGGGACACTTCTGAGGAGCCTGGCAGGGGGACAGAGGACTTTCCCATTCACCAGCTGATCAGCAGGTCGGGAGCTAATATGAAATAAATAAGAGAGACCCTCCCCACCTGCCCTGCAGATCCTCCAATGGACGTGAGATCCGGAGGCCTCCTCAACCCAGATGAGAGTTCCCGGGATGCAGGGAGGAGGTTGCCTGGGCAGACTGGAGAGAATGCAAATGGGGTATCTAGAGATAAGCTCGTGGATGACCCCTCCCCTGACTTGTAAGAGCAGATTCTCAGAGGTCTGCTCTGACCACTACATTTTTTTTTATTGAGGTAAAATTCATATAACACAACCATTTTAAAATGGCATTTAGGGCTGGGTACAGTGGCTCATGGCTGCAATCCCAGCACTTTGGGAGGCTGAGGCAGGGAGATCACTTGAGCCCAGGAGTTCAAGACCAGCCTGGGTAACAAAGTAAGACTCTGTCTCTTAAAAAAAAAAAAAAAAAAAAAAAGGCACACATAGTAGTGTGCACCTGTAGTCCTAGCTACTCAGGAGGCTGAGGCAGGAGGATCGTATGAGCCTAGGAATTCAAGGCTGCAGTGAGCTATGATCATGCTACTGTACTCCAGCCTGGGTGACAGAGCAAGATCCTGTTTCTTTAAACAAAGAACAAAACGAAAGACAGGTATTTAGTACATTCACGTTGTTGTGTAACTGTCACCTTTATCTAGTTCTAAAACATTAAGCAGTAATTCCCATTTCCCTTCCCGTTCCCCAGGAACCCCGAATCTGCTCTCTGTCTCTGGAGTTGCCTGTTCCAAACATTTTCTCTACGTGGAATTATACATATGTGGTCTTTGATGTCTAGCTCCTTTCGCTTGGCATAATGTTCCAGGGTTCATTCCTGTAACATGTATCCGTACTTCATTCCTTTACCGTGTTTTGTTTGTTTATCCTTTGATGGAATTTAGGTGGTTTCACCTTTCGGCTGTTGTGACTGGTGCTGCTGTGAACATTTGTGTTGGTTGGAGTACCTTTCTTACGGTCCTTTTGTGTTTATACTTTGGAGTGGAGTTACTGCGTCACATGGTAATTCTGTCCTTAACTTTTTGAGGAACCAACAAATGGTTTTCTACAGCAGTTGCCCCAGTGTTGTGTTGTTGCCGGTGGCGGTGGTGGTGTTTTGAGACAAGGTCTCACTCCCGTTGCCCAGGCTGGAGTGCAGTGGTACGGTCGTGGCTCACTGCAGCCTCAGCCTCTCAGGGCTCAAGCAATCCTCTCACCTCAGCCTCCCAAGTAGTTGGCACTGCAGGCCTGTGCCACCATACCCAGCTAATTTTTGGTAATTTTTGTAGAGACAGAGTCTCACTTTGTTGCCTAGGCTGGTCTCGGACTCCTGGGCTCAAGTAATCTCCTACCTTGGCCTCCCAAAGTGCTGAGATTACAGGCATGAGCCACCGCACCTGGCCAGCTACCCTCTTATATTCCCCCCAGCATGAGAACCGCAGTTTCTTCACATCTTCCCCAACACTTGTTTGTGTGTTTGGTTTCAATTCTAGCCATCCTAGTGGGCGTGAAGCCGTATCCCGTTGGGGTTTTATTTGCATTTCCCTGATCACAAATACACTCATCTACTTACTGGCCATTTGACCGTCTTCTCTGGAGAAACGTCTGTTCACCACTTTTCGATTGGGTGATGTTTCTGTTGTTCTGTTGTAAAGGGTTTTTTTTTAATATATTCCCGGTACTAGACCCTTATCAGATGCATGATTTGCAAAGAGCTTCTCCCATTCTGTTATTTGTCTTAACTTTCTTGATAATGTTCTTTGAGGCACGAAAGGTTTAAATGTTGATGAAGCCCAGTGTATCTGTTTTTTTCTGTGGCTCATGCATTAGGTGTCAAATCTGATGACAGTGTTTTGTTTATTATTTTAATTATTTTTGAGATGGAGTCTCACTCTGTTGCTCAGGCTGGAATGCAGTAGTGTGATCTCAGCTCACTGCAACCTCCATCTCCCAGGTTCATGCGATTCTCCTGCCTCAGCCTCCCGAGTAGCTGGGACCACAGGTGTACACTACCATGCTGGGCTAATTTTTGTATTTTTCTTAAGAGACAGTGTTTCACCATGTTGGCCAGGCTGGTCTCGAAGCCCTGACCTCAAGCGATCCACCTGTCTTGGCCTCTATTTATATCTATTTTTAATTTATCATTGATCGATTGATTGATTGAGACAGGACCTCCTTCTGTCACCCAGGCTAGAGTGCAGTGGTACAGTCATTGCCCACTGCAGCCTTGACCTCCTCAGCTCAAGCGATTCTCTCACCTCAGCCTCCCAAGTAGCTGGGACCACAGGTATCTGCCATCACACCGGGCTCTGCCACTGTTTTAAATTGCAGCCCTGACCCCTTCCACCGTCTGTACCCGTCACCATCTTCCTACATACATAGAAATGCGATGAACTATGTAACATGGCATATGCAGGTATAACACCGTATATACATCACGTAGTATACATGATGTAGTTGTTTATTTGCGTCTCCTCTGGGAAGCAGGAGGAAGCTTCTCCTCTTGTCTGCTTTGCTCTCAGCTGTGTCCTAGCCCGGAAGAGAGTCTGGCACACAGCAGGTACTGAGTGAATATGTGTTCAATGAATATTGCAGGTGAGATAGAAACGGAATATCCACATTTCCCTTTAGATGTCACCTGCTCTGGGTTTGGGATCTGAAGGGATTTATTCCGGACAGGAAAACTGAATAATTCCGCCTGTGCTGATGTGGGTTGGGATCTTTCCACTGAGGTCAGTGGGGGTGGGTGCACCTCTACACACCCTTTTTTTCTTCAAACAAGATTATTCCTTAATTCCTCAATACTCCCTTTGAATACATGATTTTAGCCACCATCATCGCGAATTGCATCGTTCTCGCACTGGAGCAGCATCTGCCTGATGACGACAAGACCCCGATGTCTGAACGGCTGGTGAGTGATGTCTGGTCTTGGGGGCTTCTCCTTGGCTCTAGCAGGCCATTGATATTTGGGGGAGTAGAGCAGGGCACAGAGGAGGCTCTCAGTGCTGGAGCCCAGAGCCAGGTCATGGGAAGCCTACATTTCTTTTTTATTTTTTCTCAAAACAGAGTCTCGCTCTGTCACCCAGGCTGGAGTGCAGTGGCTTGATCGTAGCTCACTGCAGCCTCCACCTCCTGGGCTCAAGCCATCCTCCCACCGCAGCCTCCTGAGTAGCGGGGACTACAGACACTGCCACGCCCAGCTGATTTTCTTATTTTTATCTCTTTTGTAGTGATGGGGGTCTCACTAGGTTGCTTAGGCTGGTCTCAAACTCCTGGGCTCAAGTCATCCTCCCACCTCAGCCTCTCAAAGTGTCGGGATTACAGGCATCAGCTGCTGTGTGCAGCCAGTGTCATCACCACCAGTGATGGGGGGTGGGGAAACACCCTCCCTGCCTGCCCCACACCCTCACCATCCAGCGGATCTGGTGTCAGCAGGGAGAGACACAGGTGACAGGTGGTCACATGGTCCCTGAAAAAATCCTATCCCAAACAAGATTCCCGTGAAAAATGTTGACTACACCCCAAAAGAGTGATAACAGAGTACAGTGAGGGCCCCCACGAACCCATCCCCCAGATTCAACCTCTGTCCTTTTCTTTCCCTCGACTTTTTTTGGTAGAAGTGTTTTCAGGCACATCAGTTCACCACGCACGCTTAAATCTGTGTCACTAAAAACATGGATGTTTTCTGGCAGGGCACGGCAGCTCAAACCTGTAATCCCAGCTACTCGGGAGGCTGAGGCAGGCAGATCATTCGAGGTTAGGAGTTCGAGGTCAGCCTGGCTGATGTGGTAAAACCCCGTCTTTACTAAAAATACAAAAATTAGCCGGGCGTAGTGGTGAGCACCTGTAATCTCAGCTACTCGGGAGGCTGAGGCAGGAGGCTCACTTGAAACCAGGAGGTGGAGGCTGCAGTGAGCTGAGATCATGCCACTTTACTCCAGCCTGGGCAATGAGCAAGCCATCTTTAAAAAAAATAAAAAAACATGAATTTTTTTCTTACGTAGGCACAGTGATGTTATCACACCCGGCACAATGAACTGTGGTTCCTCAGAATCATCAAAGACCCAGTCGGTTTTCAAATTTCCACGATTGTTTTGGCAATATCTTTTTTTAAAAAAGGGAGGGAGGGAGGAAGAAACCCCAAAAGGATTTTTCCATGACCTCCCCCACGTGTGCCACCCTCAAGGAACCTCCATGTGTTCAGCTATCCAGAAGCCCTCTGAATCCTGGCCTTTTTGGGGTTTTATGGAGGCCTCATTACATAAGCACAATTGATTAAATCATTGACCATTGGTAATCAACATTGACCATTGGTAATCAACTTGTCCCAGAGGTTGCAGGGTGGGGCTGAAAATCCCAGCCCTCTAATCATGCCTGGGATTTCCCCGCGACCAGCCTCCATCCTGAAGCTACCTAGAAGCTGCCAGCCACGAGTCAATCATTAGCCTACAAAAAGTCATCCCTTTGGAGATCCCCAGGACTGTAGGAGCTGTCTGTCAGGAAACAGTGTCAAAGACCAAACACATGTTCCACAGTGTCACAGTCTCCTAAAAACTGTCACTAGCCTAGCAAACCTATGATTTTTAGACTTTTTCGTTTTCACTTAAGGCTAAATAAAAAGAGTCCATTGAAAGACCGGTAAGCTAATAGAAATACCAGTGGCAAGCTGATATGGAAAAATATCATTTAGGCAGAATGAAATGATTGAAGCTCAAGAAACATTGCTGTAGCAGATGGGAAAACATCCACATAGGGGCTCTGATGGAGCAGAGCTTATAGCTTAATTTCAAATATAATACGTTATCAGCTGGAAGCCAGAACCAGCTGGAGGTTCTGCAGAAGAACTGATGGTGAGGACATCGGCCACTTAGCAGCCAGTACCGAAGTCCTATTCCAACCCTTTAACAGTCTGAATGGCTGTATTGGTATATACCAGCTGAGAACCATCCTAAGGGGTCAGATTTAGCAGTGGGGTCAATGCACATTCTCCATCCTCAAATCCTTGAATGCTGCGTGTGACAAATAAATCCTCTAAATCAATGCTTCCATTAGAACTTTCTGCAGTCACAGAAATGTTCTCCATCTGCCCTGTCCAATGTGATTGCCACTTGAAATGTAGCCAGTGTGACTGCAGAGCTGCATTTTTAAAAATTTTATTGCACTTAAATTAATTTTAATTGAAATAGCCACAAGTGGCCTATAGCTGTCGTATTGACTAAGGCAGGTGCAAGCAAATGATTCTACTTGGCAAAGTGGCCTGAGAGGTTGGCCCAAAAGGAATGGAGGAGGAAGGTGTCTTCTCTGAGCATTGGCTTTGCTTCCAAAAGGCTTTGGATGAGAGAACTCTAAAAGAGGCAGTGAGGGGTGGTGAGTGCAGGAGGGTTGGCAGAAGTGAGAGGGTGCTGGGTACTGATTTCTAGGTGGGCTGGTTCCCTGGTCTTGCCAACATCTGCCCAGCCTAAGATGCTGACCTTGCCTTCTCTCCCTTCCAGGATGATACAGAACCATACTTCATTGGGATTTTTTGTTTCGAGGCTGGCATTAAAATCATTGCCCTTGGATTTGCCTTCCACAAAGGCTCCTACTTGAGGAATGGCTGGAACGTCATGGACTTTGTGGTGGTGCTAACGGGGTAAGTGGCGTATGCTGTACTCTTGAGATTTAACTCGCTGAAGGATTATGAGGCTTTTGGCTGGTGTGGTCCAGGGCAGGCTCAAGAAGCCTGAGTCCTTGTGTTCTCCCTCCCCTCATAATGCACCTGACTCCTTTCTGCCAACCCCCCACATCCATATTTCAGCCGTGTATTACAGCAGATGCTTTCTGTTATAATTAGAATAATAGCTTATTATAGTTGGCTGCTTCCAGAGTGCTTTATGGGCATTCTCTAATTTAATCCCCGCAACAACCCAATGAATTAGGAAATATTAATATTCCCATCTGACCACTGCGGAATCGGAAACTCAGAGTGTAACTTGCTTAAGGCCACCCAGCAAAAGTGATGGAACTGGGATATGAACAGGAGATTATGTGTTCCAGAACTCAAGGTCTTAAATGTTGTGCATGCATGGGTATTTTGCTTTGCTTGGGGATATCTTGCCTTTATTTCAAGTTGGTGAATGTTTTTTGAAAATGTCTGGGTACAGGGGATTGCGGTTATGACGAAGGAGAAAACCAAGCTAACTAAGGTACAGTCACTGTCTTCAAGGAGTTTTCAGATCCACATATGATGAACCATGGTTGAAATGTGTATATACTTTCCTCTAAGCACCCTGTATGAGGTAGCACTTGCTGGTATAACAAAAGATTCAAAGCTAGGAAATGACTTAAACACAGCAGAAGTTTATTTCTCACTCATAGAAAATTCAAAACTGAGCTGGGTTTGGTGGTGCATGTCTAAAATCTCAGCACTTTGGGAGGCTGAGGTGGGAGGATCACTTGAGTCCAGGAGTTCAAGACCAGCCTGGTCAACACAGAGAGACTCCCATCCCTAAAACATACAATAAAAATTAGCTAGGCATGGTGGTACATACCTGGGAGAATTGCTTGAGCCCAGGAGCTGGAGGGCACGGTGAGCTATGATGATACCACTGAACTCCAGCCTGGGCAAGAGCTTCTGGGCTCAAGTAATCCTCCCACCTTGGCCTTCCAAAGTGCTGGGAGCAAGACCCCATCTCAAAAAAAAAAAAAAAAGTCCAAAATAATTGTTCCTAGTTGGCAGGCTGATCTCCTCCAATGACTGAGGGACCCTGGCCCTTGCCATATTGTGGCTCTTCATTGTCGGCCCACAGCATCCAGTAACTCCATGCTTGTCTGTATCAAACCAGGAAAGAGAAATGAGCATAGAAGGTGATACGTGGGAAGGTTTATGAGGTTGGAAGGGGTGTGGCCCATGACTGTTCCGTTCATATCCTGTTGGCCAGAACTTGGTCACATGACCACCCATCGCTGCAGGGGAAGCTGGGAAGTGTCAGATTGTGCTTAGAAGAAAAGGGAAATGGATTTGGAGAATGACCCACCAGTCTCTGTCAGGGACCATGAAGACTTCTATTAATTCTAGTATGGACATTACTTTCTGGTACCAATGGCTGGCTCCTCCCCTTCCCACTCTCTGCTCTCCTCTGAGCTAAGTCTGGTCTCTTCTATTTTAAGACCCTTCTTCCCTGGGACACCTTTTTCATAGTAATTATTTACAGGATCATAGCTCTCTGTGTTTTGTTGCTACTCCAGGTTCCGTCTCTCTTGGCGGATGTGATGGGTTGCAGCACCCACGCTCTGCTGGCTGGACTCTCACAATGCAGATTTGTTTCAGAGCAACGTTGCCTCTCACAGAAGGAACTGTGTCACATTGGGATGTTTCTGTAGAGGCCTTCAGATGTCTGTGATCTGTTGTGAGGACTCGTGGCTAGCTCTCATGGGCTTGGGTGTTCACCAAGGGATATTTGTTAGCTGTGCTCACAGTTCCGTGGCTTGGGACCTTGGTGGATTCCAAGGACATATTATGGTGTTGGGCACTTACACTCTATCAGGAAACTTATCTGAAAACAGCCTAGTGGCTAACGTTTTTATTGTTAAAACGTTAAAAAAAAAATGTAAAGCTGGGCAGGGTGGTTCATGCCTGTATTCCCAGCCCTTTGGGAGGCCAAGGTGGGAGGATTGCTTGAGCCCAGGAGTTTGAGACCAGCCTGGGCAACGTAGCAAGACCACATCTCCTCAAAATAAAAATTAAAAATGTGTAAAGCTGGGTACGGTTGGCACGTGCCTGTAACCCCAATTACTCAGGAGGCTGAAGAAGGAGATCGCTTGATCCTAGGAGTTTGAGACCATCCTGGGCAACCTAGCAAGATCTCATGCAAAAATAAGTAGAGAATAATAGAGCAAACACCTGTAGCACCTGTGTACATATTCATTTATTCAATGACTGTTTCTTGAACACGTCTATGTCCCAGGTCCTGTTCTAGGCTCTGGGATACAGCAGTAAACAAAATAGAAAAATCCCGTGTTCTCATGGAGCTGATAGTCTAGTGATGGAGATGGACAAAATTGATGAATGAATCTAGTGAGTCAGATGGCAGTGAGGGGTACAGAGAAAAAATAAAGCAGGGGGGAGGGAAGGGATGTGTTGCAGGCAGGGATCAGGGGTGCTGGAAGCCGGGGAAGGCTTCACTGGATGAAGACCTAAGGGAGGTGGGTGAGTGAGAGCCTTGAGGGTAGCTGGAACAGAGTGTCAGGCGAAGGGAACAGCCAGTGCAAAGGCTTTGAGGGCTGGACTATAACTGGCATGTTTGGTCAACAGCAAGAAGGCCCGTGTGGCTAAAGAAGGTGACCAGAAGAATGGGGAGAATTGAGAATAGAGAGGTAACGGAGTAACCCGCCATCAAAACAGAACTTTTTTCTTTCCTCCCTTTCCCCCTTTCCCTTTCCTTTCCTTCTGACAGAGTCTCCCTCTGTTGCCCAGGCTGGAGTGCAGCGGTGCAGTCTCAGCTCACTGCAACCTCTGCGTCCTGAGTTCAAGTGATTCTCACTGCCTCAGCCTCCCAAGTAGCTTGGATTACAGGGTGTGCCACGACACCTACCTAATTTTTATATTATTGGTAGAGATGGGTTTACACCATGTTGGCTAAGCTGGTCTCGACCTCCTGACCTCAAGTGAGCCACCTGCCTCGGCCTCCCAAAGTGCTGGGATTACAGGCATGAGCCACCACGCCCAGCAAAGTAAAACCTTTCTAATCCCTGTTTTCTCCCTCCCTAGACCCACTGCTTTCTCTCTCCCATACAGAGGCACTCTCCTGAATTTTATGTTTATTGTTTCCATGTATGTATTTATACTTTATGCTACCTATTTTACACTTAAAAATGTGTCCAAAACAGCATCAGAGTGAGAATAGCTTACATTTTGACTACCTACGTAGATGAGGAATACATGGGCTGGGAATGGTGGCTCACACCTGTAATCCTAGCAATTGAGGAGGCAAAGACAGAAGGATTACTTGAGGCCAGAAGTTTGAGACCAGCCTGGCCAATGTAGTGAAACCCCATCTCTACAAAATGAAGTCCAATAGAATAAAATAATTAGCTGGACGTGGTGGTGTGCTCCTGTAGCCCCAGTACTCAGGAGGCTGAGGCAGGAGGATCACTTGAGCCCAGAAGGTCAACGCTGCAGTGAGCTGTGACTGCACTCCAGCTTGGGCAACAGAGCAAGACCGTGTCCCTAAAAAATAATGGTTTGGTTTGGTTTGGTTTAAGAAATAAAGGCTGGGTGTGGTGGCTCACACTTGTAATCCTAGCACTTTGAGAGGCCAAGGCAAAAAGATTGCTTGAGTCCAGGACCATCCTGGGCAACATGGCAAAACCCTATCTATAAAAAAAAAAAAAAAAAAAAAAAAGCAATAAGTTACCGAGGCATGATGACCTATGCCTGTAGTTCCAGCGACTTGGGAGGCTGAGGTTGGAGGATCACCTGAGCCCAGGAAGCCAAGGCTACAGTGAGCCGTGATTGTACCACTGCACTCCAGCCTGGGTGATAAAGTAAGACCTTGTGAAAGAAAGAGGCGGGGGGTGGGGGGGAAGGGAGGGAGGGAGGGAGTGGGAGGGAGAAGGAGAAAGAAAGACGAGGGGGACGGGAGGGGGAGGGAGGAGGAGAGAAGGGCAGAGGGAAGGAGGAAAGAAGGAAGGAAGGAAGAAAACAGAAAATAAAGAAAAAAGAAATACATGGTGTACGGTACTGGCTTTCAAACTTAACATTCCTCTATAAATGTTCTTCTAAGCTGACTTTTGTATTCAACATGAAATAAATGTGATTAAATAGCTCTGATATGTCCATTTTCACGACTGCATAGTATTCTGTGATAGGAGTATGCTGCCGTGTATTTATCTGTTTGGATTGTTTCTGGCTTTGGGCTATTTTGAAGCAAACTGTCCCTGCTTTCTCCTGAGTGCGTTTCTCTAGGGCACATACCCAGGAGTGGAACTGCTGAGTTGTACGCTGTATGCATCCTCCGCCCCACGAGATATTGCCAAATTGCTCTGCAAAGTGGTGGTGCCAATTCATGCTCCCTGGGGGCTGGCTTCTGCTGGCTGGGGCTGGCTTGACCTTGCTGGCAGGAAGGAGCCTTAAAAAAATCCCTGTGCAGGTTTTAAAACTTTTAAGTTTAGGGGTACAAGTGCGGATCTCTTACATGGGTAAGCTTGTGCCATGGGGGTTTGTTGTACAGGTTATTTCCTCACCCAGATATTAAGCCTAGTACCTGTTAGTTACTTTTCTTGATCCTCTCCCTCCTCCCGTCCTTCACCCTCCGAAAGGCCAATGTGTTGTTCACCTCTGTGTGTCCATGTGTTCTCATCATTTAGCTCCTACTTACAAGTGAGAACACACAGAATCTGGTTTTCTGTTTCTGCATTAGTGTGTGAAGGATAACGGCTTCCAGCTCCACCATGTCCCTGCAAAAGGACATGATCTTGTTCTTTTTTATGGCTGCATAGTATTCCATGCTGTATACGTACCACATTTTCTTTATCCAGTCTATCATGGATGGGCTTTTGCAGCCCTGTTGTTGTTTTTTTTTTTCCCCCCATAATAACATGGTTATGGAAACTCTTAGGGAAACTCATATACTATTGATCACTGTGATAGTTAATATTGAGTGTCAACTTGATCGCCTTAAAGGATGCAAAGTGTTGTTCCTGGGTGTGTCTGTGAGGGTGTTGCCAAAGGAAATGAACATTTGAGTCAGGGAACTGGGAGAAGCAGACCCACCCTCAGTCTGTGTGGGCACCATCTCATCAGCTGCCAGTGCGGCCAGAATAGAAGCAGGCAGAGGAAGTTGGAAAGAGCAGACTTCCCGAGTCTTCCTGCCTTCATCTTTCCCCCGTGCTGGATGCTTCCTGCCCTCGAATGTCAAAGTCCACGTTCTTTAGACTCTTGGGCTTACATCAGCGGTTGGCCAGGAGCTCTCAAGCCTTTGGCCACAGACTGCAGGCTGACTGTCGGCTTCCCCACTTTTGAGGATTGAGGGCTTCGACGGATTCCCCATGGGCTTTCTTGCTCTTCAGACTGCAGACGGGCTACTGCGGGACTTTACCTTGTGACTGTGTGAGTCAGTTCTCCTTAAACTCACTTTCATGTCTACGTCTATCCTCTTAGTTTTGTCCCTCTGGAGAACCCTGACTAATAGAGGCACCCAGTGGGTCCCAAAACGTGGTCATGAAACTGGAGGCCGTCATTCAGCCGGTCAGTTTGTGAGTTGTAAGTGTCTGTATCTCCCTGCTTACAGCAGGGTGGCCTTTCTTCTCATTTCCTGTCATCTAGTGGAGGAGATTCTAGATTCATTCATTTAAGGGAGAAGTTCTTCGTCTAGAACAGATAGGTCCTAAGGCTGGGAGCTCATAGTTGGAATGAATGAACCTACTGAACTTTTTTTTTTTTTTTTTTTTTGAGGCAGAGTTTTGCTCTTGTTGCCCAGGCTGGACATGGTCTCAGCTCACCACAACCTCCGCCTCCCGGGTTCAAGTGATTCTCCTGCCTCAGCCTCCTAAATAGCTGGGGTTACAGGAGTGTGCTACCACGCCTGGCTTATTTTGTATTTTTAGTAGAGACACAGAGTTTCTCCATGTTGGTCAGGCTGGTCTCAAATTCCCGACCTCACGTGATCCACCCATCTCGGCCTCCCAAAGTGCTGGGATTACAGGCGTGAGTTGTCATGCACAGCCCCCCCCCCCCCCACTGAAATTTTCTGCAAAAAAAAAAATGTGTGTGCATATATATATTTTTTTGGTCTGTAGTATTTGTGAGATTCTCAGAGAAACCTGACCCTATCGTGAAGAGCTGCTCTTCCAGATTGCGGTGCTTTCTTATCTCCTTCTCCTTTCTTTTTTAAATTCATCATGCATTTATTTCAGTTGCTTTTCTTGCTCTTGTTTCTCTGGTGATCAATTATCTTCATTATCTGGTGGTTCTGGCTCCTTCAAATCAGGCACATTGCTCAGATTTTGTTACTCTGAATTCCAGGGTGTTGTTTACTGTCCTGTTGGGTTATAAGCTAGGAACAGCGAGAAGAAACTAAAAAGTTCTGTATGAGCTGGTGCAGTGGCAAGCCCCTGGAATTCCAGCTAGTAGGGAAACTGAGGTGGGAGGATTCCTTGAGCCCAGGAATTAAAGGCCAGCTTGGGCAGCAAAGTGAGATTTTTGTCTGAAAAATTAAAAAAAAAAAATCCAGGCCAGGCACAGTGGCTCATGTCTATAATCCCATCACTTTGGGAGGCCAAGGCAGGCAGATCACTTGAGGTCAGGAGTTTGAGACCAGCCAGGCCAACATGGTGAAACCCCATCTCTACCAAAAATACAAAAAAAAAAAAAAAAATTAGCATGGTGTGATGGTGTGGTGTGCGCCTGTAATCCCAGTATCTCGGGAGGCTGAGGCAAGAGAATCACTTGAATCCCGGAGGCAGAGGTTGCAGTGACCTGAAGATTGTGCCACTGCACTCCAGTCTGGGCAACAGCGTAACACTCTGTCTCAAAAAAAAAAATACGCGCGCACACACACACACACACACACACACACAAAGATGCACATGCACACACATACACATACACACATACATGCACAGTACACATACGTGCACACACACACGTACACAGACACACACACACAAAGATGCACGTGCACACACATACACATACATGCACAGTACACGTACATGCACGCACACATGTACACAGACACGCAGACACACACATCATGCAGACCCAGCTTTCTGCCCAATGTCAATGGTGGAGAAGCACAGTAGACACTTAATTCTATGTTTCCGAGAGGAAGGGACTCAAAGATATTAATTTGACATTGAGACAATGATTACTTTAATGAGTACTTTCATTTTTTTTCTTTTTCTTTTTTTTTTTTTTTTTTTTTTTTTGAGACAGTCTCACTCTGTCTTCCAGGCTGGAGTCCCGTGATGGAATCTCAGCTCACTGCAGCCTCCGCCTCTCGGGTTCCAGCAGTTCTCCTGCCTCAACCTCCCGAGTAGCTGGTACGACAGGCCTGCACCGCCATGCCTGGCTAATTTTTGTATTTTTAGTAGAGACGGGGTTTCACCATACTGGCCAGGCTGATCTTGAACTCCTGACGTCAGGTGATACTCCCACCTCAGCCTCTCAAAGTGCTGGGATTACAGGTGTGAGCCACTGCCCGGCCTAATGAGTACTTTCTGATTAATCTCTTGTCCTCTCAGATTCCTGAAGCAAACCACAGCATTAAAACATCATTCTTTTTTTTTTTTTTTTTTTTTTTTGTGGACTGCCAAGGCGTTTGCCTTCTTCTTGGGTGAAGTTTGGTGGAAAAGATCTTACCCATGAATATCTGTTTGTTCTTTGTAGCTCAGAGCCTCAGAGAAATCCTAACTCTGTAATTTTGTCAACCTTTTGTAAGGCGTATTTTTATTGTATTTTTGCTCTGATGATGAAACTTAAAATGGGTGAGAGAAAGATTTCAGAAGCTTGGCTGTATGTCTGAGGTGACAGTGCTTTTACTGTAATGTTCAAATATATATAAATAAATATCGAAGAGATCAAATAACACAAATTGTGCATGTTAAGAAAAGAGACTGTGAACCTCCCCAGAGAAGGGGGTAAACACAATTGTTTGTTTTTTTTTTTCTTTTTTTATTCGCAGGGTTGGCACTGTACTTAGCACATAATAAATGCTCAGTAAAATAAATGGCTATTAAGCTGGAAAATGGTAACTCTTCTAATAATGAGTGTTCTGGGAAATTTACTAAGCTGTTTAAGGAGATGGGACTAACCCACTGATAGAGATAGTCAGATAGTCCAGAAGTCTATGGCAGATGCCCTGAACTTCGGATGAGATATAAGACAGAGAGAAGCTCTGGGTCTTTGCCAGCTCTGACATATTCTGACTCTGTGAAAATAAGCGTTCCCTTTTAGAAGGGTCTCTAAACTCTCTCAGGCTTTGGGCTGTTTTGCTGAAGACCGGAAGCAAGGAAAAGCTGCACCTGTACAGGGACCAGCAGGGAAAGATGTTGTTTTTGGTCTTTTTAGCATCACTGAATTTTAAGGCTCCATGGACTCTGGCTAGTTCAGCCCTTCTGTTCTACTCACAAAGAGGTAAAGTAATTTGCCCAAAGTCACGCAGAGATGGTGGCAAGGGGTATTCTAGAGTAAGAAGGTGTCTTCAGGCCGGCTGTGGTGGCTCACACCTGTAACCCCAGCACTTTGGGAGGCAGAGGAGGGCAGATTATGAGGTCGAGAGATTGATGGTCCAACATGGTGAAACCCCGTCTCTACTAAAAATACAAAAAATATTAGCTGGGCATGGTGGAACAGCCTGTAGTCCCAGCTACCCGGGAGGCTGAGGCAGGAGAATCACTTGACCCCAGGAGGCGGAGGTTGCAGTGAGCCGAGATCACACCACTACATTCCAGCCTGGTGCCTGACAACTGAGTGAGACTCTGTCTCAAAAAAAAAAAAAGGGAAGGTGTCTTCATGTCACAGAGCCTGGGACCCTGGCTTCGTGGGCAATGGGAGTGGCATAAATGCTTAATATTACCCCTCGGGTTCTGCCACTAGGGCCCAGCTCTCTCTTCCTTCCTCTTGCTCCCTGACTAGCCTGTGGCCTCTTTCCAGAGAATTAGAAAGGAATCCTCAGACGATAGTCCCAGTTCCATCACTTTGTATTAGATAATTGAGGAAACCAGGTCTCACAGGAGTCAGTGTCTTGACCATATACCTCTCATGTCCTCTCTCCTTTTTGATTAATTGAATAAATACATGTAGTTGTGTCTTACCTTCTTTCTTCACCCCTGCCCCATGCAGCTTCTCTGAGTTGCCTTCTCATGTAAACAGCATTCCAAAAACAACAACAAAACACAACCAGCATTCTAACTCATGAGACCAACAGCCGTTCCTATAAATACCAGCCACATTTTATTTTAATGTCTGTCTGCAGTAATTTCTCCCCTCCGCAGATCAGTCATCCTTGGTACCAAAAGGATTCCCCACAGTGACACAAATGCTTTTAGTCATTCTCCATGAGTTATACCGTTGAGAGAGCATCGATCTTTTTATTGTTCAAAGCATTTGGTTATCATAGTTGCTGGACTGTGTTTCACCAGGAACCACATCACTTCCTAGCAGCAGGAGCTAGTTCCTTCCATCTTCCAACAACACCAGCAGTGACACTGATAATAATGACATTAGCTGAGATGGTCGTTATTCTTATCATTTATTGAGTATGTGCTGTGTGCCAGGGACTATATTAAGAGTTTTATGTGCATTATCACATTTAGCCTCACTAGTCTTTGTACAGATGAATCTGAGGCTCAGAGAGGTTAAGCTGTTTGCAAGGGGGTCACTCAGCTGCTAAGGGACTGATCTCAACCACTCTACTGGGACACTTCTCTAAACCTAGGATAACACTGGTCAACCCAGTGTCCTTAGGAATGTAATACCTGTTATTGATAGCACTGGCAACATTGATAAACTAAAACTTAGGAGATGCTTACAACACGATATGCTATGTACGCACATAGGCACCCACCTTAATCTCAGCACTTTGGGAGGCCAAATCAGGAGGATCACTTGAGCCTAGGAGTTTGAGACCAGCCTGCGCAGCATAGCAAGATGCTGTCTCTATAAAAAGTTTATTTTTAAGTTAGCCAGGTGTGGTGGCACATGCCTATGGTTCCAGCTAATGAGGAGGCTGAGGCAGGAGGATTGCCTGAGCCCAGGAATTTGAAGCTGCAGTGAACTGTGATCACACCCCTGCACTCCAGCCTGGCTGACAGAGCAAGATTGTCTCTAAAAGTAAAAATAGAAATAAAATTCTTACAACCCTCGAGGTTAAATAAATATTATTATCCCCATTTACAAATGGAGCAATTGAGGCTCAAAGACACTAAATACCTACTGTTTTAGTCTGTTTTCTATTGCTTAGAATACCTGAAAGTGAATAATTTATAAAGGCAATTTATTTTTTATGGTTATGAAGACTGGGAAGTTCAAAGTCAAGGCTGCATGATGTATAATGCACACACACCACTGCACTGCACCCTGGGTGACAGAGTGAGACCCTGTGTCAAAAAATAATAATATAAAACACATTTCAACATGAGTTTTGGAAGGTTTGAAATATTCAAACCAGAGCATCTCTCTCATAAGTGGTGGACCCAGGATTTGAACTATGGCAGATCTGGATCTAGAGACCATTTTCTTGAATCCTACGCTATTTCCCTAAGATCAGGTTTGCCAAGGAAAATAAACTTGAGAATTTGAATAGAGCTCTCTGGGCATGGGAAGTCAGGGTGATCCTTCCTTCCCCTCCCCGATCTTGGGTTCCAATATGTCTGGGAGAAAACAGGAGAAGAGATTTCAAGAAATGAGAGATTGGCCTGCCACCGTGGTTAAGACCTTGACTTCAGAGTCAGAGGAAGCTCTTTCCTCTATGACACTGAGAATATGAGTTGAACTCCCTCAACCTCAGTGTTCTCACCTGGAAAAAGAGAGTAAAACTGGTGTCTACCTCCTAGGGTTTCATCACACATGAAAGTTGGTGAACTGAAGGAACAAAACCTAAATTCTTTTTGTGGGTTTGGGGGGGCGTGTGGTAGATACTACAAATTCTCCATGCCTTATTTACCTAGCTTGCCTCTAAGTTCACCTGCAGCTTCAGTGGTCAGTTCCTGTGCAAGCTCACCTCTTGGTACACTCGCATTTCTCTACATCTCTGTTGGAGGGCCATCTCTGGCATGACAGAGTTTGCTCAGCCCCCACACGAGATGCTTAACAACCTCGGGAGCATCTCTCAAACGGTGAGCTAGAATTTGGTGTGTAAACACCCTGGCTTCCCCTTTGCTCAGTGGGAAAACCTGGAAATATGTTCTACAGCATCACAGAGGCTCCTCAGTAAATCTGAATCCTGATGGTTCACCATAAAACATATTAGCTAGTGCCCCCTTTCCCAGTCTCTCTCTTCCTCATTCCTCCCTTGTAGTTCCTTGGATCATCTCCCAGATTAACCACTGGACCCCGGTTCTTGCCTTGGAGTCGGCTTTCGGAAGACTCCAGGCAAACTCAAGGAGCAAACGTTGGAAGCTTAGTGGGTTACAGGTTTCAGCACCCTGGACAGCTCTCAGCACACCGTATTGTGCTGAAACGTTCTCTTCCCTCCTTCTGCCTCCAGCTGGGGTGGAGAGGGACTGAGCGAAGGCCAGATGGCCAGGTGACCTTGCTCCATACTGAGCTTCTTGGCCATTTTCCCTGTGGGGCTAGAGAAGACCTTGCCATCCATCTCTCTGCAGGTTTGGGGGCCGACTGAGGTCTTGTTTTCTTGAATTGCCATGACAAATGCCAGCCTGCCTCCAAGGGGCACCTGTCCACTGCCTCTGCAGTTTACATCCCTAATGAGTCCTCTCCTCTCACCAGGGCAGGGAGGCGGCTGCCTGGCGGGCTGCTTGAGGCCGGGAGGCCAAGATCGCGCCACCGCACTCACAACAACGTGAGACTCTTTTTTTTCTTTTCTTTTTTTCTCGGGACAGGGTCTCACCTGTTGCCCAAGCTAGAGTGCAGTGGCACGATCTCGGCTCACTGAAGGCCTCACCTCCTGGGTTCAAGCACTCCCACCTCAGCCTCCCAAGTAGCTGGGGTTACAGGCACGCACCACCACGCCTGGCTAATTTTTTTTCATTTTTAGTAGAGACGGGGTTTCAGCATGCTGGTCAGGCGTATCTCAAACTCCTGACCTCAGTGACGTACCTGCCTTGGCCTCCCAAAGTGCTGGGATTACAGGTGTGAGCCACCATACCTGGCACACAGAATGAAACTGTCTAAAAAAATAATTTTTTAATATTCTATTGCAACCCAGCTGCTTATGCAGGCATCTCTAAATGAGGACAGCCAGTCGACACAGACGTGTAAGGAAGCATAGTGGTTAAGACTTGGGCTTTGGGGTTAGCGTAGATTCCCAACCTGACTTCACTGTTTCCAAGTTGTGTGACCTTGAGCAAGTTACTGCACCTCCCTGAATCTTCCATTTCTTCATCTCAAAAATGATAGTAACATTCCTGGACTTGGCGGGGCACAGTGGCTCATGCTTGTAATCCCAACACCTTGGGAAACCGAGGAGGGTGGATTGCTTGAACTCAGGACTTTGAGGCCATTCTGGGCAACATGGTGAAACTTCATCTCTACAAAAACAAAACAAATTGAAAGTTATCTGGATGTGATTGTGTGTGCCTGCAATCCCAGCTACTCAGGAGGCTGAGGTGGGAGAATCACTTGAGCCCGGGAGGTCGAGGCTGCAGTGAGCTGTGACTGCACCACTGCAGTCCACCTAGGCAACAGAGTGAGAAAACACACAAAACAACAACGATAAAATACTCCCACCTTATGGAGTTGTTTTCATGGTTCCTTGAGTTAATGTCTGACACATGCTGGGCTGGGTTTATGGATGTTACTTATCCATGGACGCTCTGAAGAAGGAGAAAGTGATACAGTCCATTGGACCTCAGCTTCCTCATCTGTGGAATGGGAGTAATAATCGCACCTACCTGAAAATGTCAAAGTCAATGGGATACATGTAAGGCATTTAGAACAGAAACCGGCAGAGAAGTGCTCAATTATATTAGCTCCTGCAAGACTAATAACTATAATTATAATGATAATTATTATTACTGTTTCTCCAGGCCCAGTCCCGTTAGTTACCCGTAGAGAACATTTGCTAATATCAGTTGGGTTTCCAATATCTGACCTTCCTTTCCAATTTAGGGCGAATCCTCCCCTTTGTATATAGTAGTGCCGGTTCACGGGACCCACACTCACTCACAAGTTGGAGGTGAAAAGGATCCATCTTCTCCCATCCCTTGGTAGTCAGGGCATGTGATTTAAACTCAGCCAGGGCCAGGCACAGGGGCTGACACCTGTAATCCCAGCCCTTTGGGATACCAACATGGGAGGATAGCTTGAGCCAAGCCCAGAAGTTGAAGACCAGATTGGGCAACATAGTGAGACCCCTATTTCTAAGAAAATTTTTGTTAATTAACTGGGGGTGGTAGCACAGGTTTGTAGTCCCAGCCACTCAGGAGGCTGAGGCAGGAGGATTGCTTTTGCCCAGGAGGTCAAGGCTGCAGTGAGCTGTGATAGTGCCACTGTACTCCAGCCCAGCCTGGGCAACAGAGCAAGACCCTGTCTCAAAAAAACAAACCCACAAAAAACTCAACCAGTCACGTGTTTTCCTACCCAGGAGTTTGAAAATGGACCACGTGATCCCAACGTGATGGTCGGGATTTTTTCATGGCAGCCTGCTGCAGGAGGAGGTCAGGCTGGCTACATTGTTCCTGCCCATTTTCCAGACCCCCTCTTCTGGTCCCCTGTTGATCATCTGAGCTTCCTAAAAATCCCTTTTATGCCTAAGATAGCCGGTCAGTGTTTGGTTTTACAATTAAGAACCCAGACTGATCCTGAGACAGAGATTTGAGGGCAAGTGGTTTGTTTGGCAATACCAGGAAATGGGAACACGACAGTAAGAAGGGAAAGGGAAAGCCGGGCGCAGTGGCTCACGCCTGTAATCTCAGCACTTTGGGAGGCCGGGGTGGGCGGATCACCTGAGGTCAGGAGTTCGAGACCAGCCTAGCCAACATGGTGAAACCCCATCTCTCCTCACAATACAAAAGTTAGTAGGGTGCAGCAACACACCCCTGTAATCCCAGCTACTTGGGAGGCTGAGGCGTGAGACTTGCTTGAACCTGGGAGGCAGAGGTTGCAGTGAGCCAAGATGGTGCCACTGCACTCCAGCCTGGGGAACAGAACAAAACTATGTATCCAAAAAAAAAAAAAAAAAGAAAAAGAAAGTAACTCAGTAACTCATAAATGTCGCATTTGCAGATGAGTTACAGCTGTGGGCAACTAATGCTTAAGCCCTCTGGGGAACTTTGGGAGGTTGTGAACATGCCTTTCAGAGCCAGCCCACCTGAACAAGGAAGGTTGGATGGGGGAATCCTTCTGGGATCATGAGCTCGCCTTCTGGGAATCCTTCCGGGTACATAGGCTCTTGTGGCTTTCCCGGAATTTGGACTAAGCATGTTTTTGTGGCAAGAATGTCATTTGTGTTGGCAGTGAGCAGTGCAGGCGGGGTACAGACACAGCCCCAGTGGTGGGTGCCTCATCACTGCACTCACCTAATCCTGCCCTGAATTGTAATTTAATTGCCTCAGTTTCCTGGTGAAGCATCTGGAGGGTCTGTTCATCTCAGCAACGAAGAGGAAGTAAGTTCCACCCTATTAACCCCAAACAGGAAGTGCAACCAACAAGCTGCTGTATACGGAAGGGATAAATGAGGGGCAGCTGGAAGGCCAGGCTAGTCCTTTACGAAGTTTCATCTCCATTGATGTTCTGGAGACGAAGAATTTGCTCTCCTTCCTGACTCAGTGGATTGCAGGGTTTCTGTGCAGGGAGGAGCAGGTATCAGAGTACACTAAAGGCATGGAAGTTCAAAACAGAAGAGGCAAGCAGGACCCAGGTGGGATCCAGGACCTGGGAGTGGGGATGCATTAGTAACATTTTGTATTGTCTTTGGCTGGGGATGATGAGTAAAGTTCATTTCAGAAAGAGGAATGAGCAACCAGGTTTGCCTCATTGTGAAATGAGAACTGCATCAGCTGGATAACCTTGACGCTGGAGATGGCACAGCGTCCTGTGTGTTCGCGCCTGAAAAAGGAAGAAGTGTGGTTCCTGTATTCCTATTGTGGAGTCACACATGTGACTCAGTTCAGAACTGAGGAAACATTTGAAGGATGTATTAGGGGTGCGTTTGGCAGCAAGTAACAAAAAAATCCAACTTGCAGGGACTTAAAAAACACAGGGGCTTATCGTTTCTATGTTACAAACAGTCCAGAGTGGTCCTTGGTTGGGATTGGTTAGCATCTTTGTGGTTTTTCTTGGCCTTTACCTCATAGTTACAAAATGGTTGCTGGAGCTCCATGCATCACATCAACACTCACAGCAGGAGGAAGCAGGGTTGGAATGGTGGCATCCAGCTCTGCTGGTTTGTGTCAAGTGGAATAAAAGCTTTCCCAGAAACCGTTTGTAAAACTTGTACTTATATCTCATTGACCAGAAATATGTCACAGGGCCACATCTAGCTCCAAGAGTGCTTAGGAAAGTATTTCACTTTTCTGCAGTTCTGGAGACTCAGTTCTAACTTTTGATTTTACATATGGTTAGAGGGTACATTGAAAATCAAGGATGGGAGTGATGGCTCATCCCTGTAATCTCAGCACTTTGGGAGGCTGAGGCAGGAGAATTGCTTGAGGCCAGGAGTTTGAGACTAGCCTGAGCAACATAACAAGACCTCGTCTCTATTAAAAAGAATTTTTTTTTTATTCGCCGGGCATGGTGATGCATGGCTGTAGTCCTTGCTACTTGGGAAGATCACTTGAGCCCAGGATTTGAGTTTACGCGGAGCCATGATTTCACCACTGCACTCCAGCCTGGGCCACAGAGTGAGGCCATGTCTCAAAATAAAACAAAGTCAGGACACTTTATTTTAAAACTCTGTCTTAGTGTACCTCCTATTTACCTCTTCTGTATGCTCCTTTGCATCAGTTATATATTGCCATATTACTGCTGTGTAACAAACAATCCCCAAGATCCAGTGGCTTACAATGACAAGCGTTTATTTAGCTCACGATTCTGAAGGGTGGCAGTTCAGGCTGGGCCCAGTTAGGTGCTTTATCTGGTCTCAGTTGAGCTCATTCATGCATCTTTGGTCAGCCATGGGTCAACTGGGTGGCTCTTCTGTTTGGCTGTTGGCTGGCTGCAGACTGGTCTAGGATGACGTTGGCCGGAATGACTGTGGTCTGTTCCCTGTGGTCTTTTATCCTGCAGCAGGCTAGCCTGAGCTAGTTCACCTGGCGGCAGTGGGATTCTAAGAGAAAGAGGAAGTGTTCAGCCTTCCTAAGGGCTAGTCTCAGGAATGACACACCATCATGTGGGCCACTGTTGTCCAAAGCAGGCAATGAGGCTGGTCCAGATTCAAGGAATGGAGCAACAGACCCCATCTGGTATTCACCTGGGGCCACTGGGGCTCTGTTTCCATTCCTGACCCTTGAGGCTTTCTGCCCTGACCTCTGTGGGCAACAGAGCCCACTTTCCCCTTCCTTTCCACCCCTGACCCTCAGCAATAAATGTAGATGACATGTCGTTACTGTGTCACTTGCACAGTGAAAAGGAGGAAAAAATGTCAGTAAAAACTCTGCTGAGAGCGTGGGGCCCATCATACAGCAAGCTGGGATGAAGAGCGGGAATGATTCCACGGCCGCCTCAGATGCTTCCAGCTTTTATCAAATGTCACTGTGATGTCTGAGTTCTGAACCCGACCAGGTGGTTGGAGTGCAAGGGAAGAGATTTCTTGTCTGCCATGCCGACTTGCACAGCCGTGCGGCCTGGCTCCCTCTGTCCACTGGGGCTTTTGATTTTGTTTGTTGAAGTGTCACCCACTCCCGATTACGGCTGGCTGGAAACCTGGCTCTGATTCCACTGGCTCAGGTGGGGGCAGAGGCCAGGCTGGTGGGCATCTATGTGGAGACTTTAACTCTTCTCCCTCCACCTCAGCTCTTTTTGTTTCTGTCTCTTTTTGTTTTGCTTGTTTGATTTTTGAAACGGAGTTTCACTCTTGTTGCCCAGGCTGGAGTGCAATGGCACAATCTCGGCTCACTGCAACATCTGCCTCCTGGGTTCAAGCGATTCTCCCACCTCAGCCTCCCGAGTAGCTGGGATTACAGGTGCATGCCACCACGCCCAGCTAATTTTTTTTTTTTTTTTTTTTTTTTGAGACAGAGTCTCACTACATCACCAGGTGCCAGGCTGGAGTGCAGTGGCGCGATCTCGGCTCACTGCAACCTCCACCTCCCGGGTTCAAGCAACTCTCCTGCCTCAGCCTCCCGAGTAGCTGGGACTGCAAGCATGTGCCACCACGCCCAGCTGATTTTTTTTTTTTTCTGTATTTTTAGTAGAGACGGGGTTTCATTATATTGGCCAGGCTGGTCTCAAACTACTGACCTCAAGTGATCCTCCCACCTCAGTCTTTCAAAGTGCTGGGACTACAAGCGTGAGCCACTGCACCTGGTCTCCCCCTTTTTTTTTCTTAGCTGCCTCCACCTCTCTTCCCTTCTGCAGTGCCAGGTTTATGGAAACCGAGGTCAGTGTAGAGATCAGCTTCAGAGAGCATGGGCTGAGCCGCTGCTGGGTCTTAGATCCTTGACGTAGCTTATCACCTTCAGGCCTCCCCACAGATCCATGAAGCTTAACACAGAGAAAAACCAAGGCTCGGAGAGGGGAAGTCACGTGTCCAAAATCACACAGATAACAAGTGCTAGAGCCAGGATTCGGACATGGCTCTGCCCCACTGCAGAAGCAAGCTTCCTTCTGTCCACCGTAACATTTTAGAGGGAGAAAATGGGGAAAGGGACACCCGCCTTCTCCACCAGCTTCTGCTCACTCACCCCAGGGACTTTGCACCTGCCGTGTGCCTGTGTCTGTGTCTGAAATACGCTCTCTCCTTTGTAGCTGCTTAATTCTCACTCAGACGTGATACTTAAAGTACTTAACATCCAGGTGGCAGGGGCACTAGCCAACCTGAGAGAAGGTTTCCCTATTGTGCCTCATGTGTCTTCATTGTTTGCTGCCTTTCGGGGACAGTCCAGGGGCCTTGAAGAGGGACTGAAGTGCCAAGGGGGCACTCTCAGGCCTCAAGGAAGTACATGTTTATTGATATTGTCTCTTTCTCCAGGAAGCCTTCCCTGACCTCTCCACCTCATGCCCACTGTGATACCACTTTAGGTCCCCTCTCTGTGGCTGTCTGATGGCATCAGTGTATCCTCAGTCTTGTTTATTTGGTTAATCATCTGCCTCCTTCCTCTGATGGGTAAAGGCGAAACACCAGAGCCTTGTGGGTAACTTGAGAACGGGGTTCAGCAAAAATCTTTGAAATGCATAAATGGGTGAGTGAGTGAGTGAGTGAATGAATGAATGGGTGACTGAATGAATGGGTGAATTCATATCTGATGGTGCATGCTTCGTGGCTTTTGTTAGGCTTGCCCAGACATTGCCAGGGGATGGACAGAAGGAAGAAGAGCTATGCTCAATTCCAGTCCTGTTGTTTGGTAGTAGGAGGAGAAAGACAGAGACTGCCCAGCCGGGTCTGCGTGAATTCAGTAGCAGCTGAGGTTTCTCTCTCGTTTGCAAACAGGGAATTCAAAAGCCCCAACCTCAGAATCACACTCACCCCAGTGGCTGTGCCAGCCAAGGGGATGATGTGGGACGCCTTGGGCACCAGGAATGGTGAGGCCTTCAAAAAAGCAGGAGGTTGGGGGAACTGTCCCTGATTTTCCATTCCCTTGTCCCTTCTAAAGACACAAGCAAAGGCACAGTGGCTCATGCCTCTCTCTAATCCCAACACTTTAGGAGGCCAAAGTGGGCGGATGACTTGAGGTCAGGAGTTCGAGACCAGCCTGGCCAACATGGTGAAACCCCATCTCTACTAGAAATGCAAAAATTAGCTGGGCGTGGTGGCGCATGCCTGTGATCTCAGTTACTCGGGAGGTTGAGGCAGGAGAATCCCTTGAACCAGGGAGGTGGAGGTCGCAGTGAGCTGAGACCATGCCACTGCACTCCAGCCTGGATGACAGAGTGACACTCCATCTTAAAACAAAAACAAACAAAAAACAGGCAAAGCCTTGTTTGTTTTTAAATTGTAGGTTCAACGGCAAAGCTCTGTAATAAGGAGCTGGACCCTGCAGTTAGGCAGTCATGGGCTTCCCCAGTGCCCAGCTGTGTGACCCGAGTGAGTTACGACAAACGGCGACATTCGTTGACAGTTTGTACCTAGTGCTGTTCTCAACATCTTGAGTAAATTATCTCATTTAATCCTCCAGGCACATTTTTCTTGGTAGGTGCTGTCATTGTCCTTGGCAGAGCACCCTTCCTGCCACCTCTGCTGCTCTGCTGACCCCTGGCAAACCTGCTGTCTCTCTGAGCCTCGGCTGTGCTCCCGCATCAGCCTCCTGAGCAGCTAGGATTACGAGCACATGCCATGATGCCTGTCTCATTTTTAAATTTTTGTATAGAGGTGGTGTCTTGCAACGTTGCCCAAGCTGATCTCAAACTCCTGGCCTCAAGCAGTCCTCCTGCCTCAGCCTCCCAAAGTGCTGGGATTACAGACCTGAGCCACTGCACCCAGCCTGACTTTTTTTTCTAACTGACAAATTAATTGTATATATTCGTGGGTTACAATGTGATAATCTATATGTTTACATTTTCAAATGATTACATCAAGCCAATTAATGTATCCACTACCTCACATACTTATTTTTTGTGGTGAGAACATTTAAAATCTACTCTTCTCGCAATTTTGAAATACACAATACCTTACATTGTATATTGCATTATGTTGTACGGTATGTTGAAACATACACTACATTATCATTAATTATGGTCACCGTGCTGTGCAGAAGGTCTCTAAGACTTACTCCTTCTGTCTGACAGAAACTTTGCATCCTGTGACCCATGTATCTCCCCATCCCCTCCACCACCAGCCCATGGTTCCCACCATTCTCTCTGCTTCCATGGGTTCAAATTTTTTATTTTTTAAAATTTTATTTATTTTCGAAATGGAGTCTCGCTCTGTTGCCAGGCTGGAGTGCAGTGGCGCCATCTCAGCTCACTGCAACCTCTGCCTCCCGAGTTCAAGTGATTCTCCAACCTTAGCCTCCTGAGTAGCTGAGATTACAGGCGCATGCTACCATGCCCAGCTAATTCTCATATTTTCAGTAGAAATGGGATTTCTCCATGTCGGCCGGGTTGGTCTCGAACTCCCGACCTCAAGTGATCCACCCACCTCAGCCTCCCAAAGTTGTGAGATTACAGACGTGAGCCACTGGGCCCGGCTTCAAACTTTTAAAATCTCACGTATAAGCAAGATTGTGCAGTATCCGTGTTTCTGTGTCTGGCTTGTTTCACTTTGTATAATGTCCTCCAGGTTCGTGCATGTTGTCACAAAAGATGTCATTTCCTGCTTTTTAAAGACTCAGTGGTATCTCATTGTGTATACAGACACACTACATTTTCTTTATCCATTTCTCCATTGACATTTGGGTTGTCCCCATATCCTGGCTGTTGTGAGTAGTGCTGTCATGAACATGGTGTGCAGCTGACTTTGAGGTGTCAGATGGAGTACAGCCCCGCCAGAGGACCGCTGCCACCCAGACCTGCTCCTCCCGCCGTATTCTCTATTTAGGTAAAGGCGGCTTCAACCCCCACCGGTGTTCCAGCCTCAGACCTCCGGATCTTCCTCTCCGCCTCTTTTTCTCCACCCCCTGCATTCAGTCTGTTAGCACGTCTTATTGGCTCTATCTTTAGAATCTACCCAGAATCCACCACCCACCTCTGACCTCCGTCACAGGCCCACCTTGGTCCAGCCCCCGTCCTTGCTGACCTGGGCCAAACCGGCTGCCCTCTGTCTGGTCTCTTAACTTCCGCCCTTGCCCCACCCCAGGACTGTTCCCCACACAGCAGCCAGAGGGCTCCTGTGAGCACCTGAGTCAGGACCTGGCTCTCTGCTCGCTGGGAGAAAAACCCTAAGTTCTCCTCGCAGAGACCCACAGACTCTGCCCCTGGGACCCCCCTGCAGCCCTCTGTTCCCACTCTGCTCTCTGCTCACTCGGCTTCAGCTGCACAGGTTCCCTGCTGTCCCCTATGCACCAAGCACTCTCCAGCCTCAGGGCCTTTGCACGGGCTGTTCCCTCTGCCTGGAACACGCTTCCCCCAGATACCTGCTTGGCTTCTCCCTCTCACTTCCTTTGGGTCTTTGCTCAAATGTCCTTGTCATGTGTCACTGCCCCACCCGAACTGTGCCACCCTACTCCCCGTTCTAGACTTAATTTCCCTCTGCACCCCTGAAGAGCATTTCCCAACGTATATTTACTTGCTTATTGGTGATTTTCAATCCCTGACCCCCACTAGAATGCTGGCTCCATGAGAACAGGGACTTTTGTCTGTTTTGTTCACTGTTGTTCCCCCAGAGCCTAGAACACAGCCTGGCACATAGTAGGTGTTCACTAAATAATTTGTAGTATGAATTGTCCCAGTAAAATCTTCCAGGCCGAGCCCCTGCCGTGACTTGGTGGTAACATGCCCACCCCTGTCTCCTCCTGACCTGTTCATTTCATGGTTCCTCTGGTGACTCATCCCTGTAATCCCAGCAGTTTGGGAGGCTGAGGCGGGAGGATCACCTGAGGTCAGCAGTTTGAGACCAGCCTGGCCATCGTGATGAAACCCTGTCTCTACTAAAAATACAAAAACTAGCCAGAGGTGGTGGCGCATGCCTGTAATCCCAGCTACTCCAGTGGCTGAGGCAGGAGAATCACTTGAACCCGGAAGGCAGAGGTTGCAGTGAGCTGAGATGGTGCCACTGCACTCCAGCCTGGGCAACAAGAGCGAAACTCTGTCTTAAAAAAAAAACAACAAATTTTTTTCATTGTGGTAAAACACGCATAATATACAATGCACCATTTTTAAGTGTATCGCTCAGCGGCGTTAAGTGCGTTCACACTGTTGTGCAGCCAGGACCACCGTCCAGCCCCAGAACTTCTGCATCTTGCAAAACCAAAACTCTGCCCCCAGAAAACTCTCACTCCCGCAGCCCTGGCACCCGCCGTTCTGCGTTCTGCCTCTGCGGATCCGGCTGCTTTGGGCGTCCCCTGTGGGTAGAGTCGTGTGGCATTTGTCTCTTTGTGACTGCTTTGTTTCGTGGAGCAGAGTGTCCTCTAGTCTCATCCGTGTTGCCGCATGAGTCAGAATTTCCTTCCTTTCCAGGCCGAAGCATATTCCATGGTGTGGATGGACCACGCTTTGTATGTTACCCGTTCTTCCCTCTATGGGCACTTGGCTCCCACCTTCTGGATATTGTAAATCACGCTGCTATGAACCTGTGTGTACAAATATCCGAGTCCCTGCTTTCAGATTTTTTGGATATATACCCAGAAGTGGAATTTTTTTTTTTTTTTTTTTTTTTTTTTGAGACAGAGTCTTGTTCTTGTCGCCCAGGCTGGAGTGCACTGGTACGATCTTGACTCACTGCCACCTCCGCCTCCCGGATTCAAGCGATTCTCCTGCCTCAACTTCCCGAGGAGCTGGGACTGCAGGCATGTGCCACCATGCCCAACTAATTTTTTGTATTTTAGTAGAGACGAGGTTCCATCGTGTTAACCAGGACGGTCTCAATCTCCTGACTCGGTGATCCACCTGCCTCAGCCTCCCAAAGTGCTGGGATTACAGGCGTGAGCCACCGCACCAGCCTGGAATTTTTTTTAAAATCAACAATTGACCCACTGGAGCTCTTGGAGGTCTCATTGGCTCTGAAGCGTTGTTTTTTTTTTTTGTTTTTTGTTTTGTTTTTTTTTTTTGAACACTTCGAAACTAAAAGTAGGGTGAGGGGCATGGTGGGGGGGCACACATCTCTCGTGTCAGCATTTTTAAAAACCACCCCAGGAGGAAGATGTGTGAAATCCCTCCCTTCCCCCCGCTCCCACCCCCTCCAGTATCTCAAAATACCCCCTTGTTTTACGAAGCGGCTGTGACATCAGGCAGGCAGCGTGTGGCATCTAAGACACAATATCGCAAGTGGCTGGGAGCCCAGAGAAACCAGGACAGGCGTGCTGGGGCTGTGGACTAGAGATGGAGCTAATTTTAGTGGCTGAAGAGGCTGCAAGAAGAGAGAGAAAGGGGTGTGTGTGTGTGTGTGTGTGTGTGTGTGTGTGTGTGTACACACAGTGATAGAGGCTGAGGGGGAAAACGACAGATAAATCCGCTTGAGCAAAGTAAGGCTAACGGGCAGAGCAGTGAGCCCCAGCCCAGGAGGTGGTCAGCAGATCTAAAGATGTGTGCCCGAGAGTCAAGGTGATGGGTGGAATCCACAGGCAAGCGGTAGAGAGGCTGTTCATTTGCGGCGGCTCACTCTGAGGCACGATTTCCCTGTGCCGCCCTCAAGGGCATTCTGAGAACACCACTATGACTGTTCTCCTTTTATGAGTAGGGAAACTGAGGCATTGAACTCCGGATGTTCTTCAGTAAGAAGAAGCAGGGAGAGCATATGGTAGAAGCAAAGAAATACACACCTGCGAGGCTCTCACAGTCAATGTGAGTTGGCTGTGGGATACATGAGAGTGGATCTCAGGTTGAAGGAAAGACTCTGGTGGCAGAAAGTAGCTGAATATTTGGATTTGGGAATCCCAGTGGACACGGCAAAAATTCTGGCTTTTCCGTTCATAGGCTGGGGGGCCACTCTGACCTGCAGTTTCTTTATCTGTGAAACGGAACGATGCCTCCTGTCTCTCAGCGTTGCTGTGAGGATGTGAGGAGATGATTGATGTCATGTGTCCACTAGGGGGCCTGCTCCAGGGTAGATTCTCAGCAAACGGGAGTCATCGGGGTTGGTATTGCAGGTAAAAAGGAAAGATTTCATTGATTCCGAAATCGCTCGCTGAGTTTCTACTGTGTGCTGGCTCCGATGACACAGTGATCAACAAGACAGGCCTGCTTTCTGCCCTTGCGAAACTTCAGTTCAACCGCGCTGCACTCAACAGGCTGATCATCCACGTACATTGTGATGAGAGTAACAGCTAGTGTTTACTCTGAGCCCTTTAGAAATACTAACCCATTTAAGCTTCTAAAGAGCCTGTAAGATAAGAGCTGTTGCCAGGCACAGTGGCTCACGCCTGTAATCCCAGCACTTCGGGAGGCTGAGGTGGGTGCATCACCTGAGGTCAGGAGTTCAAGACCAGCCTGACCAACATGGTGAAATCCCATCTCTACTAAAATACAAAAATTAGCTGGGCGTGGTGGCAGACACCTGTAATCCCAGCTATTTGGGAGGCTGAGGCAGGAGAATCGCTTGAACCCAGGAGGCAGAGATTACAGTGAGCTGAGACTCACTCCACTGCACTCTAACCTGGGCAACAAGAGTGAAACTCCATCTCCAAAAAAAAAAAAAAAAAAAAAAAAGATAAGAGCTGTTATTATCCACATTTTACCTATAAGGAAACCAATGCCCAGAGAGGTTAAGTAACTTTCCAAGGGTCACACAGCTACTGAGTAGTAGAGCTGGAATACAAACCCAGGAGTGTGGTCCCAGAGTGTGTGAGTTTTTGTGTTTTTTGCCACTGTGCTCGCCTGCCTCTCCAACAGAAGTCATCACCAGTCGCATTGAGCAGTTGTTATGTGCCATGCCATTTATACACATCTCATTGTATCTTTGTAAAGAATCCTATAAGGTTGGTTGCTCATGATGCACATTTTACGGAGAGAGAGATCAAAGCATAAAGATGGAAGTAACTTGCTCAAGATCCTGTAGCTGAAGACTCTGGAGTTGCAAATCAGGGGCAGCCCTGGACCCTGCATTCGAGCTTCTAGGGACTCAAGGGAGAATGCTTTTATCAGTGTGTTTCTTCCATTTTCCCCGAATCTGTATAAAGATAAACACTCCCAAGCCCCTTGGCTGTGAACTGTGGCCATAATGAGTTAATGGAAGGTAAATGTTTTAGAGATGGAAATTGCTGTGCCTTTTTTGCTCTAGGCATTGTTGCCTGCATGCTAATGCAACACAATGTGCCTTTCTTCTGTCAGGCGTTTTTAGACAAATTCTATTTTCCCCAAAATATTTTGCCAAAGAAAATAGCAAGTGGGAAAGACGTTCAGAGACTCAGGCAGGGAGAGGAAACCATTCCCTTGGGTTTAAACAGAATGGCAGAGTGCTTCACAGCACAGATCTTGAGTTAGGCGGATGCCAATTTGTGGTTTCTTTCCCAGCAAGCAAGAGGCTGGCTTTCTGTGTGCCTCAGTTTCCTTATTTGTCAAATGAGAATAATGGTACCTGTGTCTCACCAGCTTACCAGTTGCTTCTCTAGCTATGCCTAATCTGCTGTTAATCACTCCCACTGTGTTTTTAACTCCAAGTATTGGCATTGTTTTCTTCCTACAAGTTCTGTCTGATCTTTTTAAATCCTGCTTCATCTTTTGTAGTATTGTCTCTCTACAGCAGGATTTCTCAACCTTGGCACAGTTGACATTTTGGGCTCGATAATCCTTGGCTGTGAGCCACCACCCTGTGCACTGTAAGATACTTAGAGCACCCCTGGCCCCTCACCCCACTAAAGGCCAGTAGCAACCCCTCCCCAGTTGTGACATTCGAAAATGGCTCAGACATTGCCAAATGAAATGTCCCATGGAGGGTATAACCGCCCCACTTGAGAATTGTTCTATAGGTGTTTCCGAGCATGTCTTACATTTCCTTAAATATGCAAAAGAAAAGGCTAAATCTTAAAAAAAATAAAACCGTAATATGCAAAGAAATTTTATAATCGGTGTCCAAATAACTTAAGTATCTAAAATTGTTACGGCTTTTTTTCTGCTGTCTCTTGTTTCCCATGGTTCCTCATCAGGTGCCTTGGTTTCTTGACTGTCTTGTTGTCTTTGGTTGTGTGAAGCTCATTTTTCATGGGACTTTTGTTTTGTTGTGTTGTGTTGTGTTGTGTTGTGAGACAGAGTCTTGCTCAGTCGCCCAGTCTGGAATCCAGTGGTGCAATCTCAGCTCATTGCAACCTCAGCCTCCCAGGCCCAAGTAATTCTCCAGCCACAGCCTCCCAAGTAGCTGGGATTACAGGTGTGTGCCACCACACCCAACTTATTTTTTTTGTATTTTTAGTAGAGACAGGGTTTCACCACAGTGCCCAGGCTGCTTTTGAAATCCTGCTCTCAAGTGATCCACCTGCCTCAGCCTCCCAGAGTGCTCGGATTACAGGTGTGACCCACCATGCCCAGCCTCCATGGGACACTGTTGACGGGAGTTCATTGACGCCTATAATGAAGGTGTTTCCCCCATGGACAAGTTGCATTTACTTTTTCCGGGTGCCTGGGACACTCCCAGTTTAGGACCACCTTAGACTTTTAGACCATCAGCGTGTTGAGAATTAAGGTCATCAGTGTCTGTAAAAGCCAGCTTGTGGTTATAATTTCTCAAAGACTTTCGCTTTTTTCCCCTTCTATGAAGTGCCAAAGTAACTTTCTTCAAAATCTCTGGGGATGGGAAGATGAGGGTAAATTAACTTCAGGTTTTTTACCTTAAAGTGATAGCCTACTGGGGGCCCCACCCTATTTGGGGAGTGGGGTCTCCTTTGAGACTTTCTAACATGTGTACCCTGGACTTTGCCCCACCCGTGCTCCCCAGGATGCCATAAAACTTGAAACAGCAAGCTGGGTGCGATGGCTCACTCCTGTAATCCCAACACTTTGGGAGGCCAGGGTGGGCGGATCATGAGGTCAGGAGTTTGAGACCAGCCTGGACAATATGGTGAAACCCTGTCTCTACTAAAAAAAAAAAAAAAAAAAAAAAAAAAAAAAAAAAAAAAAAAAAAAACACACACAAGTATTAGCTGGGTGTGGTGGCATGCACCTGTAGTCCCAGCTACTTGGGAGGTTGAGTCAGGAGAATTGCTTGAACCCCGGAGGCAGAGGTTGCAGTGAGCCAAGATCACGCCACTGCACTCCAGCCTGGGTGATAGAGTGAGACTCTGTCTCTAAATAAATAAACAAATCTTAAAGCAGCAGTTCTATGGGTTAGAAAGAAGCCTTCAGGGCAAAAGTTTTCATGCTCTGGTAGATGCTCAGGTTACCCCTGAGAAATTCCTGACTTCACTTATTTATCTGGGGCTGATAACTACTAACCATCAGGACTTCAGTGCTTCAGTAACATGGCCCTTCAGATTTTATGCAGGATTTGTCATTGTTTTCAGCAAGAGGGCCAGCCCTATTACCCAGCTTACTGCATTAGAAATAGATGTCTGGGCCAAGTGCAGTGGCTAATGCTTGTAATCCCAACACTTTTGGAGGCTGAGGGGGGCAGATCATGAGGTCAGGAGTTCTATACCAGCCTGGCCAACATAGTGAAACTCCTAAAGATAGAAAAAAATTAACTGAGCATGGTGACACGTGCCTGTAATCCCAGCTACTCGGAAGGCTGAGGCAGGATAATCACTTGAACCCAGGAAGCAGAGGTTACAGTGAGCTGAGATCATACCATTGCACTCCAGCCTGGGTGACAGGGCAAAACTTCATCTCAAGAAAGAGAGAGAGAGAGAGAGAGAGAGAGAGAGAGAGAGAGAGAGGAAATGGATGTCTGTTGTGTGGATTATTTAAAAGAGCAGATGGCCAAGAACAATGACTCATGCCTGTAATCCAGCACTTTGAGAGTCTGAGGTAGTGGGGATCACTTGAGGCCAAGAGTTAGAGACCAGCCTATGAAATACAGCAAGACCTCCATCTCTGCAAAAATGAAATAAAATAAGTTACCTGTGCATGGTGGTGCAAGCATGCCTCTGGTCCTAGCTACTCAGGAGGCTGAGGCAGGAGGATCACTTGAGCCCAGGGGTTCAAGGCTGCAGTCATCTATAATCATGCCACTGCACGCCAGCCTGGGTGACAGATCAAGACCCTGCCTCTAAAACATAAAAATTAAGTTAAAAAATTAAATAAATGATGGTGCATCCAGCCCAACTCTTGGCATGCACGGGCTGTTTTGATTGCTAAATGAAGATGGTATGAAAGGGAAAGAAACACAGTGACATTTGTGAGCGGCGCTCCCTGGAGGGCAGGGCAAGGGAGTTGTGGTGTAGAGTATTTAGAGAATATGATTGCCTTGGGTGGTGTTTTAGATTTTAGCCAACATCGGCAAAGGGCCTCATTTATTTCTCAGAGTCACTCAGAGTCACTGTGGCTATTGGAAATGCTACACAACTTCAGGTGGACTTTCTAGAAGAGAATTCTTGGCCAGGTGTGGTGGCTCACACCTGTAATCCTGGCACTTTGGGAGGCTAAGGCAGGTAGAACACTTGAGCTCAAGAGTTTGAGACCAGACTGGGCAACAGGGCAAAACCTTGCCTCTACAAAAAAAAAAAAAACCCGCAAAAATTAGCCAGGCATGGTGGTACATGCCTGTATCCCAGCTACTCGGGTGGCTGAGGTAGGAGGATGGCTTGAGCCTGGGGAGGTGGAAGTTGTAATGAGCCAAGATTGCGCCACTGCACTCCCACCTGAGTGACAGAGCAAGACTCTGTCTCAAAAAGAAAAGAAAGAAAATTCTCTCTAGGATTCAGTCCTGGCTCACACAGCATTGGCTCCACTTCACCTCCTTCGCCCCTGAGAAGCAGCACAGCACCACTGCCCCCAAGCTTCATCAACTTAATCTCTGATCCAGGTACTGCGACTTGTCCCCATTCCTGGCCAGAATTTAAGGTGGTGCTGAACCCACTGGCCCTGCATCACGCACTCTGCTGTAAAAACACTTGGCATGCTGATGGCTATCTTTGATCTCCCTTCTGCCTTGCCCTCTAGACTCTGAGCTGCTTGGAGACAGAGACCAGTCTCGCCCATCTCCAAATGCCCTGACGTCCTGTAGCCGGCAAGCAGGCAGGACATCTGAAAGTTTGTCAGAGAGAGAATTCCTTTTCTTCTTGAGATGCAACTAGAACAGGAACCTTACTGACCTGGAGTAGCCTCAAGGGTGGAAGAATATGTGTCGGGTTCTCCAAGACCACTGTCAGGCTTGAAGATTTGCTAAAAGGGCTCACAGGACCCAGAAAAACTGTGAAACTCAGTTATGGTTTATTACAGTGGAAGGATACAGATTAAAATCTGCAGAGCAGAAGGTGCACAAGCCAATGTCCAGGGGAGATCAGGCCTGAGCTTCCAGCTGTCCACGCCCAGTAGAGTTGTGCAAACAGTGCTCAGTTCTCCCAGCAATGGTGTATGACAATGCAGTGTACCACCAACCAGAGAAACTCCTCTGAGCCTTGTTGTCCAAGGTTTTCATTGGGACTCAGTTACATTGACGTGGAGCACCCATGTGACTGACTTAAACTGATACATTGTGACTCAGCTGAACACAAACAGGCAGTCACCATAGATCACGTTGTAAGCATAAACTACCAGGCATGGCCCAAGGCCCTAAGATATATAGATATTCCTTCCAGGAGCCAGCCAAGGGCCAGTTCTTTCTATTCCAAAGGAATAGAATGTAAATCTTTACTGCACAGAATGTAAATCTCACCAAGTCTTTCTTCTTGTAAAGTCCTTTCAAGGTGACCATTGCTCTTAGCAGTATTTTTGAGACCCTGCATCATCTGGCCTTGACCCATATCACCTGTGTTCTCTCTCCACCCTAGCTACATCGAAATCTTCTTTTTTGAGACATGGTTTCACTCTGTCACCCATGCTGGAGTGCAGTGGTGCGATCACAGCCCACTGCAGCCTCAAACTCCTGGGCTCAAGTGATCCTCCCACCTCAGCCTTCTGAGTAGCTGGGACGACAGGCACATGCCATTACACTCAGCTAATTTTTTAATTTTCAGTAGAGATGGGTTCTCACTCTGTTGCCCAGGTTGGTCTCAAACTCCTGGGCTAAAGCATTCCTCCCATCTTGGCGTCCCAAAGTGTTGGCATTACAGGCATGAGCCACCACATCCAGCCCATTGAACTTTTTAAGGATCCCCTAACATCCTATACTTTCTTTCACTGAATAGCCCTGAAACTATTTTTCCTCCTTCTTGAAATACTCCTCTCCTTTTCTCCCTTTGCCCTCAAGTCTCAGAATAGGCATCATTTCCTCCAGAAACCCTTTCCTGACCCTCTAAGTCTGGATTAGGACACTTCCTTTGCCCAGAGAGTACCTGTTTTAGTCCTCTTGCGTGGCTATAATAAAATACCTTAAACTGGATGGCTTATACACCTCAGAAATTTATTTTCCACAGTTCTGGAAGCTAGGAAGGTCAAGGCACTGACAGATTTGATGTCTGATATGGGGCCACTTCTTGTTTCATGCAAGGTGTCTTCCTATTGCATCTCTACATGGTGAAAACAGTCAAGGCAGCTCTCTGGAGCTTCTTTTATAAGAGAACGAATCCGTCTTCTTGATCTAATTACCTCACAAAGGCCCCACTTCCTGATATCTTCACATTGGTGACTAGGTTTCAACATACGAATTTGAGAAAGACATAGACATTCAGACCATGGCAGTGCTCTTCCACCAGCTTTTTTATCCTACTGTATTATAATTGAGGTTTAAATAATCTGCTTTCTTTCCCTTAGACTATAAGCTCCATGAGGGCAGGACCGTACCCATCCAGTCATTGTCCTATCCCCAGTGACTACAACTTCCTGGGTACGTAATTAGTATTTATTATATTATGTGGCAAAGGCATGTTGCCGTAGTAAGAGGCCCAAAAGGCCACTGGATTAAAACCTTAAAGAAAAAAAAAAATCCCTCCTGTAATAGCTGCAAGGTCAGCCATGCAGGTTGGCAGGGAAGCTCACTTCCATGAAGTCATTCAGGGATTCAGTTTCCTGCTGCCCTCTTCTTTCCCTACTGCCAAATGATGTTCAGCATCATTTGCACAGTCAGGACTTAACTGGTCTTGAATAGGCAGAAGAGGGGTTCTCCTCCAATGTCTTGAGTCTCAGACCCCGAAGTGGCAGCTGTCACTTTCACTGACATATCACTGAAGAAACTTAATCGTGTGATCATACCAAACTGCTAGGGATGCTGGGAAATGTAGTTTTGTTGAGAAGTCCAGGACTTGACTAAGATTTCATTGCTGTGAAAGATGGTGGGGGATGGGGGAGTGGTGAGCATCAGTGGTGGCTACCATATTTAGTGAATCCAATTGTCTAACAGGACCTATCTGTTAAGGGGTTCTTTTCCAGAATTAATTGAATGATTAAATCAGGGGCAAAAGCATGTTAACTCATCTTTCTTTCCTTATGTTGGCTTTCTAGGGCTGCTATAACAAAATTCCATGAACTTGGTGATTTAAAACAACAAAAATTTATTTTCTGACTGTTCTGGAGGCTTGAAGCCTAAAATCAAGGTGTCTGCAGAGCCACCTTGACAACTGCTTTAGGGAAGAATTCTTCCTCGCCTCCTCTGGTGGCTCCTGGCAATCCTTGGTATTCTTTGTCTGGCTTCCACTTCAATCTCTGCTTCCATCTTCTTTTGCCTTTTTCCTCTTGTGTCTGTGCCCTTTCCTTTTCTTAGAAGGATACCAGTCATTGAATTTAGGGTTTACTCTAAATCCAGGGTGATCTCATGTTATGATCCTTAATTAATTACATCTGCAAAGAACTTATTTCGAAACAAGACTGCATTCTGAGGTTTTGGTAGACCAGAATTTAGGGGAGATACTATTCAACTCAACTCACCGCTTTACTTAACAAAAGAGACTCTGAAGTGAGCCTCCTTCTGCTTGGGAGAAAGAGAGCTTTTCTGTGCAATAGATCAATAAATGAATGCAGCCGTATTCCACATAACTTTATCAAAATAGATGGCCAGCCCGTGGGGTTTGCTGACCCCTGCCCAAAAATTCCAAAGTCAACAGCATTCTTTAAAAAAAAAATTTTTTTTCTATTTATTTATTTATTTACAGAGATTCGCTCTTGTTGCCCAGGTTGGAGTGCAGTGGTGCAATCTCAGGTCACTGCAACCTCCACCTTCCAGATACAAGCGATTCTCCTGTCTCAGCCTCCTGAGTGTCTGGGACTACAGTTGTGTGCCACCACGCCCAGCCAATTTTTTGGATTTTTAGTAGAGACAGGGTTTCACCATGTTGGCCAAGCTGGTCTCGAACTCCTGACCTCAAGTGACCCACCCACCTGAGCCTCCCAAAGTGGTGGGATTACAGGTGAGAGCCACCTCACCCAACCAGGATTTTCTTCATTTTAACAGCATTCTTATTTGCCCCATATCCACTCTACCCTGGGTCTGGCTACATAACAAAATCTACGCTTCTTGTTTAACTGACATTACCCTGGGGGATACGTCTTAATTTTTATTTTATTTTATTTTATTTATTTATTTACTTACTTATTTTGAGATGCTCTGTCGCCCAGGCTGGAGTGCAGTGGCACAATATCGGCTCACTATAACCTCAGCCTCCTGGGTTCAAGTGATTCTCCTGCCTCAGTCTCCCTAGTAGCTGGGATTACAGGCTTGTACCACCATGCCAGGCTAATTTCTGTATTTTTAGTACAGACAGGGTGTCACTATGTTGACCAGTCTAGTCTCAAACTCCTGACCTCGTGATCCGCCCGCCTTGGCCTCCCAAAGTGCTGGTATTACAGGCGTGAGCCACTGCACCCAGCCTGTTTTTTGAGACAAGGTCTCACTGTTACCCAGGTTGGAGTCCAGTGGCCTGATAACAGCTCACTGCATCCTTGACCTCCTGGGCTCAAGTGATCCTCCCACCTCAGCCTCCAGAGTAGCTGGGACCACAGATGCTTCCACCACACCCAGCTAATTTTAAAATTTTTTGTAGAGATGGGGTTCCCTGTGTTACTGAGGCTGGTCTCAAACTCCTGGGCGCAAGAGAGCCTCCCACCTTGACCTCCCAAAGTGCGGGGATTATAGGTATGAGCCCCCGTTTCCAGCCCTGGGAATACAGTCTAAGAACTGAGTCATCAGGCAGCGTTGTCGTTGTATGAACATCAGGTAGTGAATTTATGCAAACCTGGATGGTGTGACCTACCGCACACCTCAGTTATGGGGTATGCCCTAGTGCTCCCAGGCTGGAAACCTGCGCTGCAGATTACTGGACTGAATACTCTAGGCAGTTGTAACACAATCTAAGTATTTGTGTATCTAAACATATCTAGGTTGGGCACAGTGGCTCACGCCTGTATTCCCAGATCACCTGAAGTGAGGAGTTTAAGACCAGCCTGACCAACATGGTGAAACCCCATCTCTACTAAAAATACAAAAATTAGCCAGGTGTGGTGGTGCACACCTGTAGTCCCAGCTACTCAGGAGGCTGAGGCAGGAGAATTGCTTGAACCCAGGTGGCAGAGGTTGCAGTGAGCTGAGATCGCACCACTGCACGCTAGCCTGGGTGACAGAGCAAGACTCCATCTCAAAAAATAAAAGATAAATCTATCTAAACAGAAAAGGTGCAGTAAAAATACAGTATTATAGGGCCAGGAACAGTGGCTTACACCTGTAATCCCAGCACTTTGGGAGGCCAAGGCGGCCAGATCACAAGGTCAGGAGTTTGAGACCAGCCTGACCAACATGGTGAAACCCCATCTCTACTAAAATAAAAATAAAAATTAGCTGGGCATGGTTTGGGTGCCTGTAATCCCAGCTACTTGGGAGGCTGAGGCAGGTGAATCACTTGAACCCCAGGAGGCGGAGGTTACAGTGAGCCAAGATTGTGCCACTGCACTCCAGCCCGGGCGACAGTGCAAGACTCCATCTCAAAAAAAAAAAGAAAAAGAAAAAACTCGGTATTATAGCCTATGGGACCACTGTTGTATAGGCAATCTGTTGTTGACCAAAGCATCATTATGTAGTGCATGACTGTACCGTAAACCGCACGGCTTATAGCAGAGGAAACATATTCTCTCACTGTTTTGGAAGCCATGGGTCCCTCCAAAGGCTCCAGGGAGGATCCTCCCATTGGCTCTGGAGTTGCTTCTCTCCAGTCTCTGCCTCTCTGGTCACACGGTCTTCTCCTCTTCCCTCTGCCCTTCTCTCATAAGGATACATGTGACCGTATTTAGACCCCACTCAGAAAATCCAGAAATAAGCTCCTGCTCTCATATTCTTAACTAAATCATACCTGCAAATCAGGTAGTATTCCTAAGTTCCAGGGATTAGCACATCAGCATAGCTTCTGGAAGGTTCGCTCTTGAGCCCACTACCCCCAGACTGCGCTTTGGAATGCAGGTTCTGACATCTGGGACCGCCTCCCACGTACACGCCCCACTGCCTTGTATTGAATGCCTGAAGGGTTTTGCCCCCGCCTGCACTGGCCCAGATACGCGCCGTGGACCTGACGACGCCGACTTCGTGGAAGCGCCGTTCCACTCTTCTAAGGACTTTACATATATTAACAAATGTCTTCTCTCTACGGGGAAAACCACAGAGAAGTCAAGACGGAGTGGGGTTAAGTGACTCACCTGAGGATGAGCAGTAAGCGGCAGAGCCAGGATTCAAACCAACGTGGTTTCTGCATGGTTTTGACATCATTTGCAACACAAATATTGTCACAGATACCTTTTTGAGCAGCTACTGTGCTAACTGCCAGGAAAGAAAATAACATGGGGTTGAAAGAGAGCTCATGACAGAAATGGCCACGGAGGTCTGTGCCTTGGTAGAAGATGCTTGGGTTCTCTCTCTTTTTTTTTTTTTTTTTTTTTTTGAGATGGAGTCTCACTCTGTCGCCTGGGCTGGAGTGCAGTGGCAAGCGATTGTCCTGCCTCAGCCTCCCAAGTAGCTGGGATGACAGATGCCCGCCGCCATGCCTGGCTGATTTTTGCATTTTTTAGTAGAGACTGGGTTTCACCATGTGGGCCAGGCTGGTCTGGAACTCCTGACCTCGTGATCCGCCCACCTCGGTCTCCCAGAGTGCTGAGATTACAGGCGCTGTGGTTCTCTTCTAACTCTTTGTGCTGGAATTAGTGCAGAAACCCAGGCCAGCACATCCCCAGAAAGTGAGGCATTCACATCCTGGGCTGTACAGGAGCAGAGGATCCAGGACTGGCGTGATGGAAGCCACCTCACTGCCTGCAGAACGTGCTCTGGGTGGATTTTTCTGTTTGGGGAGGCAGCCCACCCACCACTCTCAGCCCTTGGCGACTGTTCCCTGCTGTCACAACAGCTGGACATTCAGAAAGCGAAACATGACAGCCTCCCCTCCCTGTCCCTGCCCAGCGGAGTGGAAAGCCCTCGGGACCCGCATACCGAGCGTGCACAGGAGCACAGAGCTGCAGAGTCAACGCAGCGCGTCTCCTCCAGCCCTCCGGATGCGAGCTGACAGATTGGCAGCTGGCTGACTTCCAAGGTCCAGTGAGTTCTTGGCAGTCGCATTCTGACCTGGACAAGTGGCTGCCACCTCCTGGAACGTCAGGCTGCCCCCTTGGGGGGAAGGGGATGGTCTCTTTGGAAAGACTGTGAGCTTTGAGGCGGTCATCAAAAGCCATTCTTGGAAACATTCTTAGAGCTGTACTGTGCAATTTGGTCACCATCATAGCCATATGTGGATATTAAGTTGGTTTTGGGTTCTTTTGTTTGTTTGTTTGTTTTGATTGTGGCAACGTATACAAAACAACCCTCCTGCCTCAGCCTTCCAAGTAGCTGGGGTTTGTGGCGTGCATACCACACCCAGCTAGTTTTTGTATTTTTAATAGAGGCAAGATTTCACCATGTTGGCTAGGCTGGTCTCGAACTCCTGACCTCAAAGGATTCAGTGCCTCGGCCTCCCAAAGTGCCAGGATTACAGGCATGAGCCACCACACACAGCCTAAATGCAGTAGCTTACACCTATAATCCCAACACTGGGAAGCTGAGGCTGGAGGATTGCTTGAGCCCAGGAGTTTGAGACCAGCCTGGGCAACATAAGAAAACCCCATCTCTATAAAAAATAAACATAAATTACCCAGGCATGGTGATGCAGGCCTGTGATCCCAGCTACTCGGGAGGCTGAGGCAGGAGGATCTCTTGAGCCCAAGAGATTGAGGCTGCAGTGAACTGTGGTTGTGCCACTGCACTCCAGCCAGGGTGACAGAGCAAGACCCTGTCTCCAAAAAATTAAATCGAGCAAAATTTAAAATTCTGTTTCTCACTCACACAGGCTGCACTTCAAGTGCTTAATCATCCCTTGTGGGTGGTGGCTATCATATTGGACAGCATGAGCAGAGAATATTTTTATCAGTGTAGGAAGCTTCATCAGAGAGGACCGCTCAGAGTCCTGTGGGGACCAGCACAGCGCAGTAGAAAGACACAGCCAGCTGGTGAGAGACTCATCTTGTGGTCCCAGATCTGTCCCTCACTTGCTGAGTGACCTTGGACAGCTCCCTCAGTCCCTCTGGAATTTTCTCTTCATTGTAAAATCAGGAAGTTGGTTTCAGTGAATTCTGAGGCCTCATCTACTTTTTGGGGGGGGGGGGCGGTGAGGGAGGGCAGTCTTGCTCTGTTGCCCAGGCCGGAGTGCAGTGGCATGATCTCGGCCCACTGCAACCTCCACCTCCCAGGTTCAAGCAATTCTTATGCCTCAGCCTCCCGAGCAGCTGGGACTACAGGCGCACACCACCATCACCACGACTGGCTAATTTTTGCGTTTTTAGTAGAGATGGGGTTTTGCCGTGTTGGCCAGGCTGGTCTCAAACTCCTGACCTTGAGTGAGCCTCCCGCCTCGGTTTCCCAGAGTGCTGGGATTACAGGCGTGAGCCACCGCGCCCAGCTGCATCTACTTCTAAATGTTAGGACCCACCCAGCTCTGAAAACGGGAGGAGCATCCTCTCAGTCCAGCTCTGACGTGCAGGAGCCTCTCGTCCTGTCCCCCGAGTCATAAAGCCAGGAGCGTTGTGAAGAGCACAGAATGGGCTGAGAAGAATCTGCAGGGATTGCATCTGTCTCCCTTCCTTCCACCCGGTTTCATGTCGGCACCACCTGCCTCTGCTCCATGCCACACACACAGCCGCCTTCTCTCTGTCTCAGAGGAAGGCAGGATCTTCCATCCCCCGGATCCTGCCCTGATTCCTTTAAGCTCCCTGAGAATGCAGCCCATCTCCTATGCCCTCCTCATCTCAGTAGTTCCCAGATTCCCGAGAACTGCTTTGGGAAAAGCCCCCCAGTGAGTAACCACCTATATGGGCATCTCTTTCTTTCTTTCTTTTTTGGTTGGTTTTTGTTTTTGCTTTTGTTTGAGACAGGATTTCGCTCAGTCACCCAGGCTGGAGTGCACTGGTGTGATCTCAGCACACTGTATCCTCGACCTCCCTGGCTCAGGCGATCCTCCCACCTCAGCCTCGGGAGTAGCTGGGACTACAGGCACACACCTGGTACTTTTGGTAGAGATGGGGTTTTGCCGAGTTGCCCAGGCTGGTCTCTCATTCCTGGGCTCAAGCAATCTGCCCACCTTGGCCTCCCAAAGTGCTGGGGCCGCAAACATGAGCCACTGCACCCAGCAGAGATTCTGTTTCACAAGTGTGTTCTCAGGCATGCTAAGGCATTTTCTCTTCTCAGCCTGATGATACTTTTGGCTTCTGTTTCTTGCCTTTTAATTACCCCTTCCTTGTCCCTGTCATGGGATCATGAGGGTCTTCTGTCTACCTAGGTGGTACCTTTTTTGTGCCACATATGATTCCTAGGCTATCTCTGACAGTCCCTGGTTTTTAGACCCTTATTGCTTCTAGGATACCATCCAAAGTCCTTAACGTGCCACATTGGCCTTGGCTGGTTTCTGCCTGCATACTTTTTTCGTTTTTTTTGTTTTTTTTGGTGGTGGTGGTTGGTTTGGTTTTTTTGTGTGTTTTTTGTTTTTTGTTTTTTTGTTTTTTTGTTTTTCTGAGGCAGGGTCTCTATTGCCCAGGCTAGAGTGCAGTGGTGCAGTCATTATCCAGCTGTGGTAAGACACACCTGTAGTCCCAGCTAGTCAGGAGGCTGAGGCAGGAGAATTGCTTGAACCTGGGAGGCAGAGGTTGCAGTGAGCCAAGATCGCGCCACTACACTCCAGCCTGGGTGACAGAGCAAGATCCCCTCTCGAAACAAAAGCAAAAGGTTGTAAAGATAGTACAAAGAGTTCCTACCTACCCTTCAGCCAATTTCTGCTGTGGTTTGTATCTTATATCACCACCATATACTTTTCAAAGCTAAAGAGTTGCTGAGTGTAGGGTGGCAGACGCCTGCAGTCCCAGCTACTCAGAAGGCTGAGGCAGGACGAGATCGCTTGAGCCCAGGAGTCAAGTCCAGCCTGTGCAACACAGCAAGATCCCTTTTCTGCAAAAGAAAGAAAACATTTTAAAAATAATACACTAGAGGCAGCATGGAAACAAGGACATCATTTGGGAGTTGCTTGCAATGTTCTGAGCAAGCAGTGATGAAGCCCTCAAGTCAGGGCTGTGGTCGTGGAGGTGGGGAGGGGTGGTTGGTTTCACTGTCTGTGTTGAACATAGAGATAACCAGATTTGCAGACTCAACTGAGTATGAACATCAAGAGAAAGACAGACGCTGGGCACAGTGGCGCACACCTGTAATCCCAGCACTTCAGGAGGTCAAGCGGGGAGGGCCACTTGAGCCCAAGAGTTCGACACCAGCCTGGGCAACATAGTGAGACCCCTGTTTCTATTTTAAAATTTTTAAAAATTAGCCAGTCATGGAGACGCATGCCCGTAATCCCAGCTACTCGGGATGGTGAAGCAGGAGGATCACTTGAGCCCAGAAAGTTGAGACTGTCGTGAGCTGTGGTTGTGCCATTGCACTCCAGCCTGGGAGACAAAGTGAGAACCTGTCTCAGAAAGGAGAGGCGAGAGAGAGAAGGCAAGGAGGACCCTGTGGTTTTTGACCTGGTGCATTAGTCCGTTCTCACACTGCTAATAAAGACGTTCCAGAGACTGAGTAATTTATGAAGGAAAGAGGTTTAATGGACTCACAGTTCCACATGGCTGGGGAGGCCTCATGTTCATGGCAGAAGAAAAATGAGATGGAAAGGCACATCTTACATGGCGGCAAACAAGAGAGCTTGTGCCATTTACGAAGCCGTCAGGCCTCATGAGACTTATTCACTACCACAAGAACAGTATGAGGGAAGCTGCCCTGTGATTCAGTTATCTCCACCTGTCACTGTCCTTGATGCAGGGGGATTATCACAATTCAGGGTGAGATTTGGGTGGGGACACAGCCAAACCCTATCACATGGGCAGTGGAAAGGATGGGTTTGCCATTGACTAGAATGGGGAAGGAGACCAACCGGGTGGGCAGATTAGGAACCCAGCTTTCTGTGAGATGTCTACTAATGGTAGAGATACTGTGTTGGCCATCTATTAGGTTGGTGTAAAAGTAATCACAGTTTTGCCATTAAACGTAATGGCAAAGTGGCCGGGCATGGTGGCTCACGCCTATAATCCCAGCACTTTGGGAGGCCAAGGTGGGCAGATGACGAGACCGGAGATCGAGATCATGCTGGCTGAAACGGTGAAACCCTCTCTCTGCTGAAAAATACAAAAAATTAACCTGGTATGGTGGTGGGTGCCTGTCATTTCAGCTACTCTGGAGGCTGAGGCAGGAGAATCGCTGGAACCCGGGAGGTGGGGGTTACAGTGAGCTGAGATCACGCCACCATCTCCTTCCTGTGCCCTCCCCATCCCAGTAGTTCCCACATTCCCCAAACTCGCTTTGAGAAAAGCCCCCCCAGTGAGTAAACCAGTTGTCCTACGTGGGCATCTCAGAACTTTCTTTTGTCGTTGTCGTTGTTGTTGTTGTTTGTTTTTGCTTTTGTTTTGAGGCAGGATCTCACTCTGTGGCCCAGGCCAGAATGCCGTGGTATGATCTCAGCTCACTGTATCCTTGACCTCCCAGGCTCAGGTGATCCTCCCGCCTCAGCCTCTGGAGTAGCTGGGACTACAGGCACACACCTGGCTAAATTTTTTTAGTAGTTCCTAATCTGCCCACACTGCAGCCTGGGCAACAGAGCAAGATTCCGTCTGGGAAAAAAAAAAGCAATGGCAAAGTAAATAACTTTTGCACCAACCTAATAGGAATTGGAGTCTAAAATTCAAAAAAAGGCAAGTCAGAGCTGGGGATCCAAATGCAGGCGTGGGCATCCTGTGGAGGCTGTTTAGAGCCGTGGAACTGAATAAGGGTGTGGATGCAGAAGAGCACCCAGGACTGAGCCCAGGTCTTACTCCCCATCATTAGAGAGGTTGGAGAAGATGAAGAGGAGCCAGCAGAGAAGACCGAATTGCAGCAAATCAGAAGGATGTGGGTGCCGGCCGCTGTGCAGGGAAAGTGCTGGGGCATCTCAAGCATGAGGGAATCATCGATGATGCCCACTGATGCCGACAGGTTGACTCAAATGAGAAATGAGAATTGGCTTTTGGATTTAGTGGCATGGAGGTCTTTCATGACCCAAGCCAGAGCTGCTTAGGTGAAGAGGTGAAGCCAGGAGGCCATTGGAATGATGACACCTAGCTCTTCTAAAGAGTTCTGCTGTGAAGGGTACAGGAGAGAGAGTGGAGAGAGGAGAGGAGAGATGGGTGTGTGTTAGCTGGTGGGGGAAGTGGATTTTAGAAGTTTATTTCCTGAAAAAAGAAAAGAAAGGCCAGGCACAGTGACTCATGCCTGTAATCTCAGTGTTTTGGGAGGCTGAGGTCAGGAGTTTGAGACCAGCCTGGACAACATTTCTACAAAACATTTGTTTTTTTTTTTTTGATTAGCTGGGCATGGTGGTGCATGCCTGTGGTCCCAGCTGCTTGGGAGGCTGAGGTGGGAGGATCTCTTAAGCCTGGGAGGTTGAGGCTGCAGTGAGTTATCATCACGCCACTGCACTCCAGGCTGGACAACAGAGCGAGACCCTTTCTCAAGAAAAAACAAAACCAAAAAAGATGGGAGAGCCAACAGCAGATTTTATGCTGATAGGAATAAAGTATTGGGGAAGAAAAACATGAGGATGCTGGAGGAAGAAGGGAAGAGTGTCAGGAGGGACATCTCTCAGCGGATGAGAGGAGATGGCATTTGGTGTACAGGTGGAAGGTTTTACTTTAGATGGGAGCACACACGGTTGTCTAAGCAAGCAGGAGAAAATGCCCTGTATGGGCATACGTGCTGGGAGGTAGGAAGTAAATAATAGTGGTGGATGCTTGTGGAAGTTCTATTCTAATGTTTTTACATTTTTGTGGTTTATCAAGGACAATTTATATTTTTACAGCTTAACCACAAGCAACAAGTTCTAATTTATTCCATAATTATTTGTGGGTGGGCCAGGCACCGTAGCGCACACCTGTAATCCTAGCACTTTGGTAACCCACGGTGGGAGGATCACTTGCACTCCTGAGTCACTTCTGAGCTTGAACCAGGAGTTCGAGACCAGCCTGAGCAACATGGCAAAACACTGTCTCTACACAAAATACCAAAATTAGCCAGGCATGGTGGCATGCATGTAGCCAGCTATTCTGGAGGCTGAAATGGGAAGATCATTTGAGCCCCGAAAGCAGAGGTTGCAGTGAGCCAAGATCGAGCCACTGTATTCTACCCTGGGTGACAGAATGAGACCCTGCCTCAAAAAAATATATTATTATTATTTGAGGAGACATTTAATTTATACCAGGCACTGTGCTAGATGCTGGAGATCCAGACAGCAGCAATGGCAAGGCTAATGCCTGCTGTTTGTGTCCTTTGAGCCTAATAAAAGGCATCACACAGACACACAACACACACACACACGAGATTGTTAAAGGATCAGCCATTTCACATGTCAAAATCAGGAATGACACTTGTCTGCCGCCTCAGCATGTCTCCCACCATGATCCCATCTTCCTCTTGTCGGATTTTAAGTCTTTACACCTCAGCTCCTCCCAGAACTCTCTTCGCCTCGCAGCCTATCACAGTGTCATACCTACACCACGGCCAGGACTCCGTCATTTGGAAAGCAAAGTTCCACAGAGCCACGATTGTATCAATGGACCTGTCTCTATGGCAACAGTCATGAATGAGCCAAGCAAGGTAACCCTGGAGATGGCGTGAATGAGAAAGTGGCCTGTTGCCACGGAGACATGCTGAATGGGAAGGCCCCCACGAGCCGGGCTATGTCAGGAAGCTGAAACAGTCAGCATGAAGTCGGTGTGTCTATTTTCAACTCGGAATTACAAAAATACATTTTAATAGAGCTCATGACCCATCTCCTTCCTCGGCCCTGCCTCCCACCCCACTCTTCACCTTCATCCTACAACACAGTGGAGCCTCACCAGGTATCCTTCGAACCCCTCAAGGACACCTTAGGGACTGTTCCTTCAGTACACAATCCCCTCCCTGGGCTGCAGCGGTATTCTTTTGACCAACTGCTGTCTTCCTTTTGGGACCAGCAGTATCCTTAAAAGCCATGAGCTCATGGGAAGAACATTAACTACATTGTCTGGGGCAAGAGCTGTCGCTCAGCTGTGGACCAGCTCAGCTTGCACCTGTGAGAATGATCACGATGGGTAGACCAGTTCTCCATCAAAGAATGGCCATAGGGCCGGGTGTGGTGGCTCACGCCTGTAATCCCAGCACTTAGGGAGGCCGAGGCGGGTGGATCACGAGGTCAAGAGATCGAGACCATCCTGGTCAACGTGGTGAAACCCCATCTCTACTAAAAATACAAAACATTAGCTGGGCATGGTGGCGCGTGCCTGTAATCCCAGCTACTCAGGAGGCTGAGGCAGGAGAATTGCCTGAACCCAGGAGGCGGAGGTTGTGGTGAGCCGAGATTGCGCCATTGCACTCCAGCCTGGGTAACAAGAGCGAAACTCCGTCTCAAAAAAAAAAAAAAAATGGCCATAGCACCCCACGCACTGTGTAATCTGACCGTGCTGGTGGTATCGAACATTGAACCTTAGTGCCGCGTGGAAGGAACTTGTCAATGGACTTCGTGCCTCGAAAGATGCCTTTGAAGATCTTGGGATCTCTGAAACTCTACCCAGGTTCCTTATGTCCTGCTCAGAGTATTCCTACATTTATTTCTTCATTCATCTGTTCTTTTGTTTCACCACATAAATTTTTTTGAAACAAGGTCTCATGCTGTTGCCCAGGCTAGAGTGTAGTGGCACAGTCATGGCTCACTGCAGCCTCAACGTCCCCATCTCAGGCAGTCCTCCCACCTCAGCTTCCTGAGTAGCTGGGACCACAGGCACAAGCCACCATGCCTGGCGAATTCTTGTCATTTTTGTAGAGACAGGGTTTCACCATGTTGCCAGGGTATTAGTTTGTTCTCACGTTGCTATAAAGAACTACCCGAGGCTGGGTCATTTATAACGAAAAGAGGTTTAACTGACTCACAGTCCACAGGCTCTGCAGGTTGCACGGCTAGGGAGGCCGCAGGAAACTTACAATCGTAGGAAAAAGGAGGGGGAAACAAGCACATCTTCTTCACATGGTGGCCAGGGAGAGGGGGTATGTGCTGCACACCCAGATCTCGTGAGAACTCACTGGCATGAGAACAGCAGGGGGAAATCCACCCCCATGATCCAATCACCTCCCACCAGGTCCCTCCCCTAACATTGAGGAGCAGAATTCAACATGAGATCTAGTTGGGGACACAGAGCCAAACCATATCATCCAGGTTGGTCTCAAATTCCTGAACTCAAGCAATCTGCCCACCTTGGCCTCCCAAAGTGCTAGGATGGCAGGGTGAACCATACTTATTAAGCACAGTTGCAGCAAAGGGCTAGTAATAACCAATCAACTATGGTACACCCATCCCTTGGCATGTTATGAAGGCGTTACAAAAGGAAGAAGCAGATCTCTGGATGTCAGTAAGACCTAGTACTTAAGAGTGTCTACTGTATACACGGTACTGTTAAAAAATGAGTATTAACTCATTTAATCCTTGTAACAAGCCTGTGAGGTGGCTTCTTTCATATCCCCATGGTACAGAAAAGGAAACAGGATCTCTATATCCAAGATACATTGTCAGGCGATAAAGGCGATTTTCGAATGGTGCTGCCATTTTCTTGTAAGAGCAAATCTGGAAGATTCCATAAGAAGTTAATCATTGTGTTTACCACCGTAGAGGCACCCGGAAAGATTTGGAGGTAGATGTGGAAAGGAAACTTATTTCCTGTGTTTTTCTGAACTTTGTAACACCTATGCATTTTGTCTTCCACAAAACCAAACAGAAAATGACCACTTGGTGCATTTTGTGCGCCAGGCACTCTCCTAGTCTAGAGAAGCACAGGAGAGCAAAGTATTTTACTGATGAGAAAAATGAGGGATGGGGAAAGTAAGTCACTTGCCCAGGTGGCAGAGCTGGGATTCCACATCATAGAGTTTCTACAGGAAACAGAGTAACCAGAGCTGTGTGTCTACGTGGGTATGTGTGTACACATGCTTATATGTGTGTGCGTGTGTGTGTGTGTGTGGTGTTTGTGTGAATGTGCTTGTGTGTTGGGAGAGGGGAATGGCCAGAGAAGAATCTACAGAAGTTCAGCAGGACCAACCCATGTTTTGAGAGGTTTGGACTTTATCCTGAAGGTACAAGGGAGCCATGGAAGGACTGAGATAGGGGTGGTTGTGAATAGATTTTTGTTTAGAAGGGTGACTCTGGCTGAAGGGTGGTGGCCCAGGATACGGGTATATGGGAAGACTTCCCCTGCTCTGGTAGAAGGATTCCCACCTGCCCTCTCTGCCCAGTGCAATAGCCAAGGCCGGATCGGGTACAGAGGATTCTCACCAAGCTGGGTAGAACCCCCTGCAGCGCTGGGCAGTGGACATGGAGTGCACCAGCCTCTCCTCCTGCCCAAACTGTGAACTGAAGGTTTTCCACTAATGTTAGGGATCAGATTTCCTTCTCCAAAAATATACAGATTTTTTGAGACAGAATCTCACTCTGTCACCCAGGCTTAAGTTTAGTGTCATGATCTTAGCTCACTACAACCTCCACCTCCCAGGTTCAAGTGATTCTCCTGCCTCAGCCTCCTAAGTAGCTGGATTTATAGGCACCCGCCACCACACCTAGCTAATTTCTGTATTTTTAGTAGAGACAGGGTTTCGCCTATGTTGGCCAGGCTGGTCTTGAACTCCTAGGCCCAAGTGATCAGCCTGCCTCAGCCTCCCAAAGTGCTGGGATTACAGGCATAAGCCACCATGCCCAGTCTTATTATTATTATTATTATTTTTATTATTATTATTTTATAGAGATGGGGTTTCACTGTGTTGCCCAGGCAGGTCTCAAACTCCTAGCCTCAAGCGATCCTCCTGCCTCAGCCTCCCAAAATGCTGGGATTACAGGTGTGAGCCACTCCATCTGTCCAGATTCCCTTCTCCATAATGCTGACACATGGAAAGAGGGAAGTCCATCTAGACAGTCAAAGTCTATTGGTGCTCATGTGGGTGCTGGGACCACACGAATGGATACCTTCTAACTCTACCTCCTCTCAGCTATGTGACTCTGTGCTCGTCGGCAAGTCTCTCCATAGTTCAGTTTCCTCATCTGTAAAATGGCACCAACAGTAGCCAACCCCAGCAAATAATGTGAAATATGCAGAACATAATTATAATGGTGAGGATGATGAAGATGCTATGTTACCAGATCACCTGGGTTTGAACCAGCTCCCCTTCTTGCAAGCTGTGTGACCTGGGGCTGATGCCCAAACCTCTCTGGGCCTCATTTCTTTCATCTGTTTAATGGGGATAGTAAAACTCTTACTTCATAGAGTTATCGAGGATTTATTGAAATAATTGACATACACCTCTTAGAACCTGGCTCCTTATAAGTGCTCAAGAAATATTAGAGACTGTTGATAATAATACAGGACTGTTACCAATAATATGGCCAGGAGCAATGGCTCACACCTCTAATCCCAGCACTTTAGGAGGCCGAGGCAGGCTGACTTGAACCCAGAAGCTCAAGGCCAGCCTGGGCAACATAGGGAGACTCTGTCTCTACAAAAAAAAAAAAAAAAAAAAAAAAAAAAAAAAAAAAAAAAAACCACTTTGCCAGAAATGGTGGTACACACTTGTAGTTCCAGCTACTTGGGAGGCTGAGGTGGGAGGACTGCTTCAGCCCAGGAAGTCGAGACTGCAGTGATCTGTGATCACACCACCGCACTCCAGCTAGGGCAACAGTGAGATTCTAGCTCAAAAATAATAGTAATAATGGCCACACACGGTGACTCATACCTGTAATCCCAGTACTTTGGGAGGCCGAGGCGGGCGAATCACTTGAAGTCAGGAGTTTGAGACCAGCTGGGCAACATGGTGAAGCCCCATCTCTATTAAAAATACCAAAATTAGCCAGGCACAGTGGTCTGTGCCTATAGTCCCAGCTACTCAGGAGGCTGAGGCAGGAGAATCGCTTGAACCTGGGAGGCGGAGGTTGCTGTGAGCCCTGACCCCACCACTGCACCAGCATGGGCTACAGAGCGAGACTCCATCTCAAATGCAAATAATAATAATAGTAATACTACTAATAATACCATTTGTATCATCATCCTTACTAAAGGTCTGTCACTCCGTGCCCTGCAGTTTTACCATTTTCTTGAAATAACCCTTCCACACCTTTCCACTCAGAGATGGTCACATTTAGCATCATGACCCATCCCTGGGGATTAATTAGCTCATTTCTAGAAAGCAATTGGAGCTGTAGGTGCTCTGCAGGCTGGAAACATCACAGAACTTGTACCGTATTTAAACAATGCCAGATTCTTCTGCCTGGCAGGAGGAGGACACAGAGGATACGGCCCTGCTGTCTTTTTTCCCTGCCTACCTCGGCTTTGCTCTGAGCCATTTTCTGTCCCGTTCGGGGTAACCTGGACCACTTGCTACCTTCAGCTTTCTCGGGAGAGGGCGTCTTCCCAATGGCACGCCTCTTAACCAAACCTGGTGGTTTTTGTTGAAAAGGCAACAGCTGACTCCAGCATCGGCACTGAGAGGCTTGTCCTTAAAATTAGCAGGAGCCAATGGAAGGTCGCTGTTGGCACTTTTGACTCGGACACACCGTTCCCCAGGTGGCATGCAGCAGAATACGATGCAGGGATTGGCTCTGCTCTCAGGTGGCCCGCTGCAGGCTCCTGAGCTCCAGGTGGAAGCTTTGATCATTACTTCCTTAACAGACACACATATAGCAGCATTGGCTATGAACATTATTACTATGCGTGTGTGTATGCATGTGCCTATGAGCCTGTTCTGAACCCTTCACAAATATTAAGTATTTCATCCTCGCAACAACCCATTTTATAGATAAGACTGAGGCACAGAGAGATTAAGTTACTGCCCCAAGATCACACAGCTGGAGAATGGTGAGGCCAAGATTAACTGTATGTACCTTTGTACCATATGTACCAACTTTTTATTTCATTTGGGGATACAGTCTTGCTCTGTCACCCAGGCTGGAGTGCAGTGGTATGATCATGGCTCATTACAACCTCGACCTCCAGGTTCAAGCTATCCTCCTGCCTCAGCCTCCCCAGTAGCTAGGACCACAGGTGCACACCACCATGCCCAGCTAATTTTTTTTTGCAGAGTGGGGGTCTCCCTATGTTACCCAGGCTGGTTTAGAACTCCTAAGTTGAAGCAGTCTCCCCACCTCAGCCTCCCAACATGCTGGGATTATAGGCATGAGCCACTGCACCCAACTCCTCCATCCTTATAAAGGTCACCAAGCACAATTTTGTGAGGCTTGCCCTGTCCACAGCTGTCACAAGATGGTGTGTATTTTTCAAACAAAAACTGAACAAACACCTCTGGTTTGGGTTCCCCTCACACCTGTCTGGGGTTTGTTGACTCTGCGTCGTAGGCCTAGCAAAGCAACATCTGGCGGTCCTAGATCCAGGGACCAGACAGACAGTCTGGGTTCAAATCCTGGCTCTTCCACTTCTGGCTGAGTGCTCTCTCTGAACTTGTCTTTCTTTATCTGTAAAATGGAAATAATTTTTTTAAAACTCACCACTTGGTCAAACCTGCTTTGAGCATGCAAATGAGTTTATATGTATAAACCTCTTAGAATGTCCCAGGCAAAGAACAAGCTCTCCATTCAGATCAACATTTATTTAGCATCTACTGTGTACCCATGACTATTCTAGTTGTTGAGGAGACCTCTGGTTCTTATGAGTTAGTGACGTAGGAGGGAGCAGGGCGGGAACCCTAAACATTAATGATGGTGTGTTAGCAGATGTGGGGAGGGTACTGTGGAAAAACAGTTAAGTCAGGTAAAAGGAGTCTGGAAGTGCTGTGTTCAAATCCCGGCCCCGCCACTTTCTAGGGTGCAAGATGCAGCATTGAATAGGGTGGTCAGAGGAGGCCTGATTGGGAAGGTGATATTAGAGCAGGCAGGCCAGCCGTCGGCACATATTGCTACTGTTTGGTGGTACTAATGTGAGTTTGAACCGCAACTCGTATATATATGCAATTTGGTCCATTTATTTATGCTGATAAATTAATTGATGTTGAAATTATAATTGAATGTTTTATTATTAAATGGATACTCACATATTATTTTTCCAGGAATTGTTAGGTTTGGGTTTTTGGGTTTTTTTTAATTTTGATTATTTTTTATTTGCTTTTCTTTTTTTCTTTTTTTTAATATTATTTTTCCATAAGGTAGGGAGTACAGGTGGCATTTGGTTGCATGAGTAAGTTCTTTAGTGGAGATTCGTGAGACCCTGGTGCACCCATCAGCCGAGCAGCATATACGGCACCGTATTTGCTGTCTTCTATCCCATGTCCCCTTCCCACTCTTCCCCCACAAGTCTCTCCAAAGTCCATTGCATCATTCTTTTACTCATCCACAATCTTTGGCCTGAGATGCTGAAAGCTCATGACTCCCAGATCCCTTCTTGTTTCTATATCAAAGATCTTCCTAAGATCCTGGCCTGGGGAACCCATTCCTTTTCCCCATCCTCACTTGGAGAAGAAGTTTCCTCCCCAGCTTATTTGCCAGCTCATAGGAAAGGTAAGAAGGACAGGATTGTAGTCATCTTGAAGCTGGTCAGATGTTGAAGAGATGTTATTTGCTGATCAAAAGGAACAAAGCAATGCTTTATCAAGAGGCTCTTAGTTAACACCAGCTTAAATAACCAATAAAACCAAAAATCCCTGGCTTACGAGTATACATGAGTGAGAAATCAACTTCTAAAGTACAACTGATAGCCGTATGTAGTAGCTTATGCCTGTAATTCTAGCACTTTGGGAGGCTGTGGCGGGAGGGTCACTTGAGCCCAATAGTTCACCAGCAACCTAACAACATAGTGAGACACCATCTCCACTAAAAATGAAAAATAATAAAGTACAACTGGTGAGGGGTGCAATGAGGTGGAGGGGTGGGTAACTCAAATATGGCTCTACTCCATGCAGTCACTCAGGGATCCAGGCTATTGGAGGCTCTTCCTGCTTAAACATGTGGCTTCCAAGGTTGTTCTAAGAGCCTACATTGAGACAGCACTTGGGGGAAAGGGAGAATGGAGTGAGAGGTACTTATGAGGGCACCAGGAAATGGTGAACAGCACTTCTGCCTGCATTCGGTTGGGTGGAATTTAGTCACATGGCCCAGGCTAGCTGCAAGGGAGGCTGGGAAATGTAGTATCCGATTGGACTACCATTTCCGTGTCCCACTTTTGGAAGGGGAATGTGAATCTTCAGTGGAAAGCTCACCATGTTTGTGCCAGGGATTCAGTCCATCTCCCACTCATGCCTCAAGTATGTATCAGGCACTGTCCTAAGTATTTTACATATCACCCTACCTAACACAAACAACTTTACTCAGTGGGTGCTTTATAAGTCACTTTATTAGTGAGAAAATGAAAACCCAGAGCAGTTAACTATCTCACCCAAGGTCACACAGCTAGGAAGTGACAGAGCTGGAATCTGAATACAAGAAATCTGTCTGTTGAGCCCTAAGCTTAGTATAAATTCACTGTAGTTTAGAAAGAAGCAGAAGGGCCCTAAAAGTTGACATAATCCGTTTTTGGTCACTAAGGAACTGACTACTTGTAAAAGTGAGTCCTGGCCAGGCATGGTAGCTCAGGTCTTTAATCCCAGGACTTTGGGAGGCCAAGGCGGGCAGATCACCTGAGGTCAGGAGTTCAAGACCAGCCTGACCAACATGGCAAAATCCTGTCTCTACTAAAAATACAAAAATTAGCCGGGTGTGGTGGTGGGTGCCTGTGATTCCAGCTACTCGGGAGGCTGAGGCAGGAGAATCACTTGAACCTGGGAGGCAATGGTTGCAGTGAGCTGAGATTGCACCATTGCACTCCAGCCTGGGTGACAGAGTGGGACTGCCTCAGGACCACCGTGGCCCCCTGGGTTCTAGGTCAGAATTTCTCCACCACAGCACTGATGGCTTTGGGGACTGCATTATTCTCAGCTCTCCAAAATGGGAGCTGCCTTGCACACTGCCTCAACTCACTTGATGCCAGTAGCACCCGCGCCCCAGTTGTGAGAGCCAAAAATGTCTTCACACATTACCAAATGTCCCCTGGGAGGTGAAATCACCCCTGGTGGAGAGTCAGTGCTCTAGATTGTTAAATATTATCTTACACTATAGTGCAAGTCCAAGGCAAACTGACTTGGAAATTACCAACCTTGCAAAAAATAGAAGATTTCATAAAGTCAGTGAGCATGATGGTGGCAAGCTGCTGAAATCACACCCCCAGACATTAGCAGATGGGATCTGGACAGTGTTCGTCTAGTTAAAAATTGACAAGGACGGCGACACTGCAAGCTCTGCAAAAGAGAATGGTTTGAATAACAAGGGGTCAAGACAGGGGTAACTGGTGAAAGCCCCTGCTCATAATTTGCAAATATAAATAGGCATCTTGAAAAGTCACCCTCCAGAAGTCAAAAGTGAAATGTGCAGTGTTAAGTGTGACCAGTTGACGATTTGACAGGGGAAATTGCATACACACACACACACACACACACACACACACACACACACCCCTGCTCAAGTGCCATTGCTCAGTGAGGACCATCTCCCCAACCAGTCTGAGCATCTTGCTTTGGGGTGACCCTATGGGCGAGGCAGAAATTCTCAGATCATACTTTTCTAATGAATATTATAATTGCTGACTCCTAGTGCATGCTGACTTTTTCATCTTCACAACACTCTGCATAGGTTTTTTTACTCTCCCCATTTTACAGATGAGAAAACTGAGGCTCAGAAAGATTGATTAGCTCTACACGAAGCCAGGATTCAGGCTCAGCCTGGCTCCAGGAATCATGTTTTGAGCTACGTGGCTTCCCTGATCCAGAGGGGCTCCCACTTCTGAAATCTACCCTCACTCCCCATGGCCCTTTTCTATTGACCAGAGGTGCCACAATGGATATCTCACCCATCGTCTTATGAAACATGGCCATGGTGTGTGAATTCAAAGGAGAGCCAGAACTTTGTGGGTAACAAGAAACAGAAAAAGAAGGGTGGAGATTGGTAGCTGTTTTTGGCATGGTGAGGAGCCTATCATTGCTGGAAGAAAGCAAGAAAGGAGATGGCTGGGGCTTGGGTCCATCTCTGGGTGCCTGTGGGTCTGCCTGTAAAAATGAGAAATGGTTGTGCTCGTTAGAGGATTTGACTGGTAGGCCTAGAGATAGCGATTTGGGAACTTTTTTCTGCTAAGACAAAGAATAATATGGTTCAGGTTCATTTTGCTCCTGCTTTCCCAAGCCCTTCATCTCTTCTGGGCTTTTTTTTTTTTTTCTTCTCCTCCTCCTCCTCCTCCTTCTCATTTTTGGATCCGGACTTCTGCTGACTCATCTCTCTGAGCAAGGAAGGAGGGAGGAAGTCAGAATTGCTCATTGACCGTTTTCTTTCTTTAGTGACTCAGCTGTGATTCACATTTTAATTAATGGAGGAAAAAAAAAAACCTGATCAGTCCTAGGCATCTGCCCAATCACGCATAACTCCAGGCTGGTGATAATAATAATACCTAAAAAAAAACGGGGTGTCCTGAATTAAACTATGGCTCATTCCCCACATTAGTCTTGAGGACTCCACCAGACCCTCTAAGTTCCAGGTCTCCAGTGGGGCTCCCTAAACCAGAGCAGCTAGTCCAAGCCCCGAGATGCATTTCTGCAGAGTTGGTCTGAGGTCAGGACAAGAAACAGAGGCTCGAGCCCTCCTGGGATGCCAGGAGGATCATGGGAATGTAATATCGTTTCCTGAGTTGGTCTCTGGCTATAATCCCAGGCTCGAGCCTGGCCTCCCTCCCCTCGGGGCCTGAAATTTGTCAGAGCCGGCTGCAGGGGCAGCTTCTGTGCTTTTTGTTTGCCCAGAGAATGAGAAAAGTCCAGATCATCGTGACCACTACTTCCTGAGCACTCACTATGCATCAGGTGGTGTGCTCAGCACTTTTCATGAATGATCACATTGAATCCTCACTCTGTCCACAAAAAGAAAGAGCTTTTCTATAATTCTCCATCCTCCCTATGAGGAAACTGAGGCTTGGCAATTGCCCAGTGTAGACAATTAGTAAATAGTCGGGCAGGATGTAAACGCAACCCCTTCCCACCTGGGAGCCAGAGCTTGCATCTATTACGCTTCTCTGCCTTCCAGTCAGCTGCAAAGAAACATTGGAAGCTGATAGCTCATTGGACAAACAGTTCTTGAGCCCTTCCATCTGTTCAGCCCTGTTCTAGGCCCCAGAGATCCATTAGTGAACCAAAGAGACAAATCCATGGTCTCACGAAACTGACATTTTTAGCTGCCCCAGTGTGTTAGTTACAATTACTTGTACTATTAAGTATATTATAAGTTCTTGTACACATGAAGTTCAAAAGGTGTGTTCCTTTTTTTTTTTTTTTCTTTCTCTTGAGAAGGAGTCTTGCTCTTCTCGCTCAGGCTGGAGTGCAGTGGTGCAATCTTGGCTCACTACAACCTCCGCCTCCTGGGTTCAAGCAATTCTCCTGCCTCAGCCTCCCGAGTAGCTGGGATTACATGCGTCCACCGCCACACTGAGCTAATTTTTTGTGTTTTTTAGTAGAGACAGGGTTTTACCATGTTGGTCAGACTGGTCTTGAACTCCTGACCTCAGGCAATCCACCTGTCTCCGCCTCCCAAAGTGCTGGGATTACAGGTGTGAGGCACCACATGCGGTCAAAAGGTATATTCTTGAATAGCAAGCATCTCTCCTCTAAGCAGTAAGTCAGGGGCCCAGGCTTGTTCCATATTGTGGCTCCTCATCTTCAGCCCATGGCTTCCAAAGTCTCCATGCTTCTTGGTATCAAGCCACAGAAGGGAAAAGAATATGAGGAGGGCATAGGAGAAATGTTTCCAGGAGAGACCCAGAAGTAGTCCTTACGACTTGCATCTACTTCCAACTGGCTAGAGCTTACATGGTGGCTCCCATTGCAGTTAGGAAGCAAAGTCTAATTGAGCATCCGGGAAGGAGAGACAGACATCAGTCTCTGAGTGGGTCCTCACTGAGAATCGAGCTCCACATTTTGACTCATGTCACCTCCTTGCAAGCCCTACCTTAGGACAATTTTAAGGGACACTCCTGCCTTCTTCCACCCTTAGGACAATTTTAAGGGACACTCCTGTCTTCTTCTGCCCCCCTCCTCTGTTTCTTAGGCTTCCTGCTCTCAGGATTTGCCTTTGCCTTACAATGGGGTGAGGCAAGAATCTGGAATAATGTCTCTCCCCACAATTTGAAGTCTTATTTGAAAAAAAAGAAAAGAAAAGAAAACGCAGTAGAGCATCCCTGCCCCTTGAGGTAGGAAAATCTAGAATCAAATCCTGCTTCTCCAGACCTTGACTTCAAAAACTGGGGGGGGGAACTTCAGGGTCTTCAGGTGGGCAGCTTTCATGCACCATTCATTCCTCCCGCCTTGTACCACAATCAGGGTCCTAACAGGAAAAAGAATTAACTTCTTCTAGATGGTTCAAATGAAGACCATGTCATGAAGAGACTCCTTAAAGAGACGGAGGCAGGTGAAATAAATAGGTAAGGCTTGACTGAAGTCCTCAGGGAGAAGCCACGGCTAGCCTTACATTCCTGGAACCCAGTAGAGGCAGAGCTGTGCAGAAAGGACTACAGTACTGTCAGAACCAGGGAGGGAGCAGGGAAGCAATATTCCAACCTCGTCCCCTCCCCACATCTTTTGCCAGCGCTTCCCCTCAGCCCAACCCAACCGGAAGCCAGAGCAAAGCATTCTGGGAGTTGTAGTCTTCAAGGGTCCGCCTCGAGGGCACAGAGCCTGCTGGAGCATTGACCTAGAGGGCACACGGAATAACTAGTTTGCACCAGCATGTGATGGACTGCACGCCCTCGATGACGTAATCCACTCTATAATTCAACTGCAGAGCTGCACAGTACAGCAGGATAGCCGCTAGCCACACGAAGCTATTTAAATATAAATGTACATTCATTAAAATTTAACCAAATGAAAATTTTAGCCGCTCAGCCCCCTTGCAAACGCTCATTAGCCACACGTGGCTCTTGGCTACTATATTGGACAGATCAGAATAGAACATTTCCATCACCCCAGAAAGTTCTAGGGGCCGGTGCAGCTGTGGTGTAACCTGAGCCCATGCAGGGTATGGAATGGAGCAGGGAGGACAGCAAACAAGAGAGCTGTGGATCAGGAGGGAGGAGATTCTCCAGGAAAAGGAGCAGATAAGAAGCAAGAAAGCTGAGTGAGATGCTTTGCTGGGATGGAGGCTTCACTCACGGGGAAGAGTCGAGTCAGAAAGTTTCAGTTCAAGTTCAGCTCTGAAATGAACCAATGAGCGCTCTCACAGAAAACACCTGGCCTCCTGGAACCTTGGTCTTGTAGTGGCCAAGGGCTTGGCCCTCTGAAGTTTCACTGAAAAAAAAAAATCAACTCACAGGCTAGGCGCGGTGGCTCACGCTTGTTAATCCCAGCACTGTGGGAGGCTGAGGTGCGCAGATCACAAGGTCAGAAGTTCGAGACCAGACTAGCCAACACAGTGAAACCCCGTCTCTACTAAAAATACAAAAATTAGCTGGGTGTGGTGGCAGGCACCTGTAATCCCAGCTACTCGGAGGCTGAGGCAGGAGAATTCCTTGAACCCAGGAGGCGGAGGTTGCAGTAAGCTGAGATTGCACCACTGCACTCTAGCCTGGGCGACAGAGCTAGACTCTGTCAAAAAATAAATAAATAAAAACTCACAAGAGGCAGATTAATTGGAGAAAAGGTATGCAAATTTATTGAATGTGTATACACGAGAGCCTTCAGAATGAAAACCCAAAGCTACAGGGAAAATGGTACATTTTTAATCATAGGTTCAACAAAGTATGGACAGCGGTGTAGAAATATGATTGAACAAAACGTGGATTATCTAAGTGCTAATTGACTGAGTGGGGAAACCCTAAAAGAGCTGTCTTGATTCGTCCTGGCCTCTCTGAGCGTACGTCCCTTCTCAGTATGGGGCAGGACCCTCTCTGGAATGGGAGTCTTATAACCTAAAGTCAAATAATGTAATTTAGATATTTTCTTTCTTTCTTTCTATTTTTGAGACAGAGATTCTCATTCTGTTTCCCAGACTGGAGTGCAGTGGCACAATCTCGGTTCATTTCAGCCTCTGCCTCCTGGGTTCAAGCGATTCTCCTACCTCAGCATCCCAAGTAGCTGGGACTACAGGCACGCACCACCACACCTGGCTAATTTTTGTCCTTTTAGTAGAGACAGGGTTTCACCATCTTGGCCAGGCTGGTCTCGAACTCCTGACCTCATAATCCACCTGCCTCAGCCTCCCAAAGTGCTGGGATTACAGGCATGAGCCACTGCACCTGGCCCTTTACCCCCTGTCTTTGAGAAATCCTTGTCCTTTTACTTTTCCAACCCTGGAAAGCATTGCAGAGAAGTTAGAATTGAGCAGGACATGGACATAAGACCCAGCTCAGCCATGTACTAGTTGTATGGACCTGAAACAATGATTCCACCTCTCTGACTTGGAAGGTAGAGGGAATGACAGGCCACACCACACCTGTAGGGTCGTCACAGGGATTCAATAATAAAATACTGCATGAGACTCGGCCCACAGCAAGCACTCAATAAGTGTTAGCTACTTTTTAAATAGATTTTTAACCTTTATATTGAATATAACATACGTACAGAAAAGCACACATCGTGCAGGTAGCGCTTGGCTGATTTTCAAAAACCGAACACACTCATGTAACCGGCACCTAGGTCAAGAAACAGAACATAGCCAGGTGAGGCTGAGGCAGGAGAATCGCTTGAACACGAGAGGTGGAGGTTGCAGTGAGCGGAGATCACGCCACTGCACTCCAGCCTGGGCAACAGAGGGAGACTGTGTCTGAAAGAAAGAAAAAGAGAGAGGAAAAGAGGGAGGGAGGGAGGAGGTGAAGGAGGAAGAAGGAAGAGGAGGAGGGAAGAAGGGAACAGCTGCAGCTTCAAGAAAGAGAAAGGAAGGAAGGAAGCAGAGGAAGGGAGGAAGGGAAGGAGGAGGGAGGGAAAAGAGGGAGAAAGGGAGAGAAGGAAGGGAGGAGAGGAGAAAGAGGAGAAGCGGGGAGGGGAGGGGAAGGATGAAAGGAAAGGAAAGGAAAAAGGAAAGAAAACAGCTTGCAGAAACCCTCTCGTGCCTTTGTGGTCACCAGCATCCCCATCCTGACTTCAGACAACATCGATCCGTTTGGCTTGTTTTTGAAGTTGAAGCAGATGGGCTCATACTGCATGCGCGCGTTGGCTTCTTTCCCTTGACGTTGTATGTGTCAGATTCATCCTTGCTGTTGCGGTAACGCTAAGTCGTTCGTTCTCGTCGTGTGTGCCGAACCGCCTGTTCATTCATTCTGCTAATGGTGGGCATTTGGGTGCTTTCTACTTCGGGGCTGTTCCACAGAAAGCTGCTTTGAACACACTCAGATATGTCTGTGGATGACCACCCTTCACATTTCTGTGGGAGACATTCCTAGGAGTGGAGCCTCTGAGTCGGAGGGAGGAATCGGTTTAGCTTTGGTGGGAACCGCTTTGCAATTGGCTGGGCACCGTGGCTCACGCCTGTAATCCCAATACTTTGGGAGGCTGAGGCGGGCAAATCACTTGAGCTCAGGAGTTCGAGACCACCCTGGCCAACGTGGCAAAACCCCATCTCTCCAAAAAAATACAAAAAGTAGGCCAGTGTGGTGGCACGTACCTGTAAACCCAGCTACTCGGGAGGCTGAGGCAGGAGGATCACTTGGACCTGGGAGGCAGAGGTTGCGGTGATCTGAGATTGCGCCACTGCACTCCAGCCTGAGCAACAGAGTGAGTGAGACTCCGTCTCAAAAAAATGAAGAGAGCTAATTTTTTGTTTTTTGTTTTTGAGACAAGATCTCACCCTGTCACCCAGGCTGGAGTGCAGTGTCGTGATCACAGCTCACTGCAGCCTTGAACTCCTGGGCCCATGTGATCGTCCCACTGCAGCCTCCCAAGTAGCTACAGGTGCAAGCCACCCTGCCTCACTAATTTTTGTACTTCTTGTAGAGACGAGGTTTTACCTTGTTGCCCAGGCTGGTCTTGAACTCCTGGGCTCAAGCAATCCTCCTGCCTCCCAAAGTGCTGGGATTACAGGTGTAAGCCACCATGCCCAGCCATGGCTAGCTTTTTCATTTTTTGTAAAGACAGGGTCTCATTTTGTTGCCTAAGCTGGTCTTGAACTCCCGGACTCAAACGATCCTCCTGCCTCAGCCTCCCAAAGTGCTAGGACTACAGGTGTGAGCCACTGCACCGGCAACCTCCCCTTCTTGACTTCTCCAGAGCACTCACCCCTCTCGAGCTCCTGTCTCTTCTAGAATCATTTACCTCGCCACCTTCTGGGTTTTTTGCCTGTGTTCCTACTCCTCTTTATTTAAGAAAGCGCTGCACTTAGAGGGCTTCTGAAACCACCCAAAATAGAAACGTGTCCTTTTGTTCAATCCTTTGCTTTAAAAGACAAATAAAATGAAGAACTGCTTACCAGAGAGAAGGTTAAAGAGCTTGGGAGGACCTTCTGTGAGTGGGGAGAAATTTACATTAAAGGAAAAAAAAAAAAAAGCTGGAAAATAGCTGTGCAGCCCAGGAAGGAAGGAGGACTTCGTCCACTGAACTTTTATTTATTTATTTATTTGTTTGTTTGTTTATTTATTTATGAGTCGGAGTCTCACTCTGTCGCCCAGGTTGGAGTGTAGTTGTGTGATCTCACCTCACTGCAGCCTCCACCTCCCAGCTTCAAGTGATTCTCCTGCCTCAGCCTCCTAAGTAGCTGAGATTACAGGCACCTACCACCACGCATGGCTGATTTTTGTATGTTTTAGTAGAGATAGTGTTTCACCATCTTAGCCAGGCTGGTCTTGAACTCCTGACCTCATGATCCACCCACTTCTGCCTCCCAAAGTGCTGGGATTACAGGTGTGAGCCACCGAGCCCACTGAACTTGTAAAGCACAAACGCTTCAGGCAAAAAAGACTTGATTACACAAAAACTAAGATATTTGTTCAAATAAAGATGCAATTGGGGGTGATTTGGGAACCAAACCTTACATCCAGATGCTGGTTGTCCTATTTCCTGTGACTCCTTGGGCAAGTTATCAACCGCCCTGTGCCTCAGTTTCCCCATCGATAAAATGGAGAAAATAGTATCTACCTATGGAGTTGTTATAAGATTTGAATGAGTTAATATTTATAAATCATTTAGAATAGCAGCTAGCACATGGTAAATAGTGGATAGAATCATAGAAAAAAAAAATGATCAGGGGTTAATTTCTCTCTGCTGTTTGTTGCAGAGGTCCCTAGCACCGTGCGGTCCTTTTAAATTTAAATGAATTAAAATTAAATGAACTTTAAAACTCAGTTCCTTGTTCACACTAGCCACATTTTCAGTGCTCAAAACCCACAGGTGACTAGTGGCTACCATATTTGGCAGCACAGATTGAGAACAGATTTATCATCCAGAAGGTTCTGTCGGACAGCGCCGATCGAAGCCACATGAGGGTCTGGGTGCAGTGGCTCACACCTGTGACCCCAGTGCTTTGAGAAGTCGAGGAGGGGGAGATCACTTGAGGCCAGGGGTTTGAGACCAGCCTGGGAAACAGAGATCCCATCTCTACCAAATTTCTTTTTTTGAGACGGAGTCTCACTCTGTCGCCCAGGCTGGAGTGCAATGGTGCAATCTCGGCTCACTGCAACCTCCGCCTCCCGGATTCGAGTGATTCTCCTGCGTCAGCCTCCAGAGTAGCTGGGATTATAGGTGCACACGACCATGCCCAGCTAAGTTTTTGTATTTTTTTAGTAGAGACGAGGTTTCACCATGTTGGCCAGGATGATCTCGAGCTCCTGACCTCACGATACGCCCACCTCAGCCTCCCAAAGTGTTGGGATTCTAAGCATGAGCCACTATACCCAGCCTACCAAAACTTTAAGCATTAGCAGGCAAAGTGTTGCATGCCTGTAGTGCCCACTACTCAGGAGGATAAGAAAGGAGGATTGCTTGAGCCCGGGAATTTGAGGCTTCAGTGAGCTGTGATCGGACCACTGCACTCCAGTCTGGGTGACAGAATGAGACCTGTCCCTAAACAGAAACAATAAAAACGTAAAGACTACCTGAGGGAATGTCTGCAAGGCAGCCAGAATAACGCAGCAACCCTAACAGGAAAACAGACCAGAAATGTGAACAGGCAGATCAGGAAAGTGAAGCCTGAAGAGCTGATCAGCCTGTGACATGGTACTCAACATCGTTTATCATCGGAAAGACGGAAATGAAAGCAGTTTCTCTTTGTGCCTTTAATATTGGGGAGGGAAAAAAAAGGTGACTAAGCCAAAGGTTTCCGGGGATGTGGGGACAAAGGAAAGCCTTGCCCCACTCAAAGTGGTGTGGCCCACGGAGGCCACTCTGGAGACGTTATCAGTAGTACTTAGTCCAGTGAAGTCCAGCACCATCAGCGGATAGATCCCCAGGCACCCATTTCTGGGACATTCTTACCAGGTGTGTTAGGGTTAGGTACTAGAATGCTTACTGGTGTCCTTCCTGAGGACTGGGAGGCAGTATCACGGAGGTACCCATGGAGTACCAGAACGAGTGGGAGCTCCAGACCATATATCCAACAGATCCTGCGGGATGGGGCTTTTAAAAACATGATTCTTGCTGGGCACGGTGGCTCACGCCTGTAATTCCAGCACTTTGGGAGGCCGAGGCAGGTGGATCACCTGAGGTCAGGAATTCAAGACCAGACTGGCCAACGTGGCAAATCCCGTCTCTACTAAAAATACAAAATTGAGCTGGGCAGGGTGTGGGTGCTATAAGCTCAGCTACTCGGGAGGCTGAGGCAAGAGAATCACCTGAGGCAGAGACGGCAGAGAGCCGAGATCGTGCCACTGCACTCCAGCCTGGGTGACAAGAGCAATACTCTTGTCTCAAAATAAATATAAAAAACAAAAAATAAAAATATGGTTCTGGGTGAAAACAGGAAACAACAGAATGTGTCTAACTTCATCCTGCTTACGTCAGTTAAAAATAGACGCACTGAAAATAACGCACGTGTTTTTGCAAGAATGTACTCCCATAAGGCCAGATTAAACATTCTATCAGTTTGTCTCCGGGAGGGAGAAGAATAAAAGTAGAGTGTGGGGGTAAAGGGAATGAATGTATGAATGAATGAAAGTATAAATGAGAAAGGAGAGTTGCACAGCTAAAGGTGAAGATATCCCGTAACCTGAGCAGTACAAAGAACTTGACTCTGCATTTGAAGATTTAGAAAATGAATTTCAGAAATAGTTTTCTTGCCGGGCGCAGTGGCTCACGCCTCTAATCCCAACACTTTGGGAGGCCAAAGCGGGTGGATTACTTGAGGTCAGGAATTTGAGACCAGACTGGCCAACATGGTGAAACCACATCTCTACTAAAAATATAAAAATTAGCCAGGCATGGTGGCGTGTGCCTGGAGTCCCAGCTACTCGGGAAGCTGAGGCAGGAGAATTGCTTGAACCCGGGAGGCAGAGGTTGCAATGAGCCAAGATTACGCCACTGCACTCCAGCCTGGGAGAGAAAGACTCTGTCTCAAAAAAAAAAAAAAAAAAAAAGGAAAGGAAAGAAAAGAAAGGTTTTCTCAAGAGGGGGAAAGCTGGGTGATATAAAAATGAACTTGAAGAGAATCATTCAGTCCTCAGTCTAGGAGTGGCAAGACTACAGACGCCATGGGAGGCGGCTCTGCTCCTCGGTAACCGTCTCAGAAGTATTTGGCCTGCATCTGTAAGAGGCAAGTGCTTTATCTAACGTGAAGTTAGGGGCCACTACCTCCCCATCTCCTCCCCTCTCCTGTCTCCTGTCCTTCTCACTCCCCTCATCTGCCTCTTCACATTTGGGGCCTGTTTTGCTATTGGGGTTGCTGTGTTATTCTTGCTGATTTGCAGACATTTCCCTGTGTTGTCTTTTACTTTAAAAAAAAAAAAATTTAGAGATAGGATGTCACTCTGTTGCACTGGCTGTAGTGACGTAGCTCACTGCAGCCTCAAACTCTTGAGCTCAAACTCCTGTCCTCGGCCTCCACCACTCAGCTGGTAACCTCACTTCTCTCTGTGAGGTCTCTCCAGCCCCAGGGCCTTTGCACATGCTCCCCTCTCATCTGAGTGGCCCATGGTAGTTGCTCCTCCATAAATACTGATTGACACCCTGACTTCCAACCAGCAGAGAAGAATTGAGCTCCTTCCCATGCTCAGGCTAGTGAAGGCATGAGCTTGGCTGAGGGTCCAGGGGGGCTGGGTGTCAATTACAGTAGCAGTGGGAGGGAGAATAGACCAAACCACTGGTAAGCAGCATACAGTGAGATCTCAGGATATAAAGCAACAAGCACACAACCTGGCAGAGAATAAACTTAATGAATATTGGCTCCTTTAATCAGTGGGTTCTCATATAACTTAGCTACGATTAAGAAAATAAAAATGGAGGCAGGGCACAGTGGCTCACATCTGTAATCCCAGCACTTTGGGAGACCCAGATGGATGGATCACCTGAGGTCAGGAGTTCAAGACCAGCCTGGCCAACATGATGAAACCCTGTCTCTACTAAAAAATACAAAAAACTAGCCAGGCGTGGTGATGCATCCCTGTAGTCCCAGCTACTCGGGAGGCTGAGGCAGGAGTCCCGCTTGAACCTGGGATATAGAAGTTGCAGTGAGCCAAGATTGCACCACTGCACTCCGGCCTGGGTGACAGAGTGTGAGTGGTCTCAAAAGAAAAAGAAGTTTGTAGCCAGGAGGTTGGTTGCAGGGTTAGTTACATGACTCAACAATGTCTCCAAAGAATACTTTTCATCATTCCACCCTAACATCTTCACCGTAAGGACTTTCTTTCACCTTTACCACTCCCAACCCCAAGATGACTGCCTCAGTTCTAAGATATTTACCCAGCCATGTAACATGTAGACAGACACAAAAGCATCCAGCCAAAGAAGGAGAGGAAGGGCTGTCTCTAGCCACGTGACTCATCTCAAGGGGAAGAAATCCTTTTCCAGAAGCATCCAGCAGATTTTTCACCCAGACCCTGTTAGGCCTATGACTGAGTTATGTGACAGGTACTCTCATGGCAAGGAATCTTGGGGAAAAGAGACTGTTAGGCATTTTCTGCCTCTGATGGGAGGTGGGCTCTGCCAGTCAGGAAGGGGGTGGTGGTGGCTCTTGGATGGTCAACTGTGTTTATTATTATTATTATTATTATTAAGAGACAGGATCTCACTCTGTTGCCCAGGCAGAAGTGCAGTGGCACAATCACAGCTCACTGCAGCCTTGACCCGCCAGGCTCAGGTGATCCTCCCACCTCAGCCTCACAAGTAGGTGGACCACAGGAGGGTACCACTATGGCCGGCTAATTTTTATATTTGTTGTAGAGATGGGGTCTCCTTATGTTGTCCAGGCTGGTCTTGAACTCCGGAGTTTAAACAATCCTCCTGCCTCAGCCTTTCAAAGTGCTGAGATTACAGGCATGAGCCACCATACCTGGACCACCACCACCTCCTCCTCCACCACCACCTCCTCCTCCTCCTCCTCCTCCTCCTCCTCCTCCTCCTCCTCCTCCCCCCTCCTCCCTCTCCTCCTCCTCCTCCTCCTCCTCCTCCTCCCCCCTCCCCTCCTCTTCCACCTTCCTCCTTCCACCTTCCTCCTTCCTTCCTTCCTTCCTTCCTTCCTTCCTTTCTTCCTTTCTTCCTTCTTTCTTCTTCTTCTCCTTTTTTTTTTGAGATGGGAGTCTCACTCTGTCGCCAGGTTAGAGTGCAGTGACACGATCTTGGCTCACTGCAACCTCTGCCTCCCGGGTTCCAGCGATTCTCCTGCCTCAGGCTCCCGAGTAGCGGAGACTACAGGCACCTGCTGCCACCTCCAGCTAATTTTTGTATTTTCAGTAGAGATGGGGTTTCACCATGTTGGCCAGGATGGTCTCGATCTCTTGATCTCGTGAATCGCCTGCCTCAGCTTCCCAAAGTGCTGGGATTACAGGTATGAGCCACCACACCTGGCCAGCTCCCTTCTTTAAATACTGAGCCTTCCACCTCTTCTAGAATATACTCTTGCTATCAACCACCCTTTTCTACATTTTTACTTCATTATTCATTTAGTAAACATTTATTGAGTGCCTACTGTATGCCAGGCACCATCTTGAGTGGTACAAAACAGATGAAAATTTCTAACAAAATAAAAATAAATTTTGCAAAACCAGGCACAGTGGCTTACGCCTGTGGTTCCAGCTACTCAGGAGGCTGAGGCAGTAGGATCTCATGAGACTGGGAGTTTGAGTCCAGCCTGGGCAACATAGTAAGACCCTGTCTCTAAAAAAGAAAAGACAGTTCCTGCCCTGCGGGATGGACATGCTAGATCATCACAGTCCAGTGGAACTTTCTACAGTGATGAAAGTGTTCTGTGTAGGCACTGTCCACGTGTGGCTATGGAGCACTTAAAACGTGACTGGTACAAGTGAATTTTTCATTTCATTTAAATGAATTTAAATCTAGATTTAAATAGCTCTGTGCAGCTAGTGGTTACTTTATTGGGCAGTGCGGCTCTCTAAAGGCCGAGGGATACATCATCAACTTCTCTCCCTTGACCTACACTCATTTCCCTCCCACCCTGAAGATTTTCTCTTCTTCTTCCCAGCCTCACATTTCCAATTCTTCTCTTGTTCTCCCTCAGCCGTCCATCCCGGCAAGACTCATACGGCCCTAATGCCGCATGAAATGCGTTTCCTCATCCTCTTTGCTCTTACTCTGTGCAGCCCTGGAGACCAGTGACCTCTCCTTTCTCAAAATGCTTTTGTATCTGTGTGTTTGTTTGTTTGTTTTGGAATTTTTTTTTTTTTTTTGAGACGGAGTTTCACTCTCGTGACCCAGGCTGGGGTGCAAGGATGCGATCTCGGCTCACTGCAACCTCCGCCTCCCAGGTTCAAGCGATTCTCCTGCCTCAGCCTCCCAAGTAGCTGGGATTGCAGGTGCCCACCAGCATGGCTGGCTAATTTTTTGTATTTTTAGTAGAGGTGGCATTTCGCCATGTTGGCCAGGCTGATCTTCAACTCCTAAGCTCAGGTGATCCGTCTGCCTCGGCCTCCCAAAGTGCTGGGATTACAGGCACGAGCCACCACGCCCCCGGCCTCAGAATGCTTTTGAACTTGACTCTCAGGTTTCCCGTTCTCTACCAGGTCTCCTCCCATGTCTTCTCTTCTCCCTCTTTCTCACAAATCTCTTTCCTCTGCTTGTCTCTTAAAATGTTCATTCATCTCCTGCCATGCTCCACTGGGACCCTTGGCTTTTTCCAATTCACTCATCTTCCCTGGGTTATCTGGTCGACCAGCACCCTGACCTCTGCCACACCTCACTTACTCTCCCACCCCGGTATCTATTGAGCACCCACTAGTGCGTGAAAGGTGCTACAGAAAAAAAAAAGCCCCTGTCCTCGTGGAGCTGACATTCCAGAAGAGGGCATGAATAATTCAATACGACTTAATAACAGTACGGCCAGGCACGGCACGGCACAGCACGCCTCTAATCCAGACACTGGGAGGCCAAGGTGAGAGGATTGCTTGAATCCAGAAGTTTGAGACCAGCTTGGGCAACGTAGTGGGACCCTGTCTACAAAAAATATATATTAAAAATTAGCTGGATAGGGTGGTGCATGCATGTAGTTCCAGCTACTTGGGGGGATGAGGTGGAAGGATTGCTTGAGTCTGGGGGGTCAAGGCTTCAGTGAGCTGTGATTGCCACTGCACGCCAGCCTGGTGACAGACTGAGATCCTGTCTTAAAAACAAACGAACAATATAATTCCAGGAAGTGAAGGGACAGGATCTCTTTTAAATTTTTTTATTTTTTTATTTTTTTTGGAGATGGAGCCTCACACTGTCACCCAGGCGGGAGTGCAGCGGCTCGGCGCCAACTTCTGCCTCCCAGCTTCAAACAATTCTCCTCCCTCGGCCTCCCAAGTAGCTGGGATTACAGGGGGCCACCACCATGCCTGGCTGATTTTTGTTTGTTTGTTTTGTATTTTAGTAGAGATGTGGTTTCACTGTGTTGCCAGGCTGGCCTCGAACTCCTGAGCTCAGGCAATCTGTCCCCCTCGGCCTCCCAAAGTGCTAGGATTATAGGCGTGAGCCACCGCGCCCAGCCAGGATCTCTTTAACTAGGAAGTTGAGGGATGTTCTCTCTGAGAAGACAAAATCTGTGTTTCAACCTGAAGAATTCAAATAGGCCAGCCAGGCAAAAGGGAAGAGCTGAGGGAGTAGAGACAGTAGAGGGCATAGCCGATAGAGGAATTCTCAGCAAAGCAGAAGATGAGCTTGTCCTATTGTCAGAACAGAGAGGAAGTCCAAGTGGCCAGAGTGTTGTGGGACAAGGTGGTCAGCAGGAGTCCAGTCACGCAAGGTCGTGTGGTCACGGTAGAGTTTAAATTTCACTCCAAGCCTGATGGAAGCCATTGGAAGATTATAACTGAGGAAGCGACAAGGAACTGGCATCTCAAACTCAACAAGTCTGCAACCCAGGTCTTGATCTTCCTGGAAACCTTCCTTCATCTTCCCCATCTCCACTGACAGCTAATCCATCCTTCAGGTAGCTCAGGCCAAAACCCTGGTGTCGCCCTTGATACTTCTCTCTCCTGCTCCACGCTCAATCCTTCCATTGGAAGCCCTAGGGGCTGCCATATTGTTCTCAGAGCACTTCACCCCGTCTGACATACTATGTATTTTCTCATCATTGCTTTGTTCTTGGTAGCATCTTTGGGCACTGTCTGAGTATCCGGCACACAGTAGGTGCTCACCGAATCCTTGTTGAATCAATGAATGAACAGCACTCCTTGGTATCTGTAGCGCTATAGACATTTCTCCCTTTCTTCACCACCACTGCCCCTCGCCCCACCCAAGTAGCCATGGGAGCTGAAGGATGACGCAGTGGAGAACTGCGACTCTGGAGTCCCGTGGTCGGTCTGGGGTTCGAGTTCTTACTCAGCAGTAGGAACCCCCACGTGGGATGAACTCATCCGGGCTTTGGTTTCCCCCTCTGGAAAATGGGCCTCAAACTGCCAACCGCTGGGATGCAGGGAGGATTTGATGAGCCCAGGCAAGCTCCCCGGAGCACGGCAATCAATGGCACTATATATAAACCGGGCCTCTTTTGTACGCCCACTGCCTTTGTCCTAGTTCCAGCCCTCATTACACCAGCCTGCTCTTGCAGCTCCCTTCTAACTTCTGCTCCATCACCACCAATCTGTCCTTTCAGCTGTCAGGCTTGTCTTCCGAACGCCAACCCTGATCACGTCCCTCCCCTGCTCCGAAACCGGCCATGGCTCTCGTTGTCCACAGGACGAGACCCAGCCTCTAGTTGACGGCCTCCGCTGTTGAGGTCACGCAGCGTCTCCCCTACCACATACCCTGAGTAAAGCCTTCTGCCTCCATAGGGCGTTCTTCGCCCAGAGAAGCTTCCCTTATCTTCCTCTTCCCCTCCTAATTCCTTCTTATCCTTCCAGGGAGGAGGATGTGAGGTAATGCGTCTTGGGAGCCAGCTGGGATTACACAGGGAGATGGGATTATCTGCATTTCGGAGGCTTGAACAAGTTAAGGCAATGGGAAAGGTCACACAGTGAGAAAACGCAGGGCCAGGATTTAACCCGTCTCGGATGTTCCGCCTGTGCTCTGCTGCCTCCCCAGATGTGAGCTCTGTAATAACGCCTTCCCCGGTGTATAATCATTTCCTCCTCGTCCCTGCCCCCTCCGTCCCTGGGGTCAGAGGGACGTGTAGTTGAATCTCTCACCCACTCACTGGTTGGGCTCCCCCTGAAGCAGGGTTGAGTCCGTCTCAGCATCATCACTGCGTCCAGCACAGCCTCCCCGGCCCAGGTTCATCAGCACTCACCTGCGTCAGTGCAGTCACCTCCCCCTCAGGCTCCCAGCTTCCGGCCTGGCCCCCAAGAGGGATCGGATTTTAACACAAGTCACATCACATCCCTCCTCTGCTCAGAACCCTCCGTGGCTCACACCTTCCTCAGAGCAAAAGCCAAAGCCCTCTCCGCAACCCACAAAGCCCTGCTGCACCACCCGTCTCCTCCCCGCCTTCGGCCCTTCCCGCTCTCCCCCTCGCTCGCTCTGCTCCGGCCACACTGACTCATCCCCGTGTCCGAAATACACCGGGCATATCTAGCCATGAAATGCATGGCCCAGCCCGGTGCATTTGAAGAACAGGGATGAACTGGTGTGGCTGGAGCAGAGTGAGTGAGGGGGAGGGCGGGAGGCGGACCTTTGCACCTGCCGGGCCTTTGCACTGGCTGTTCCCTTTGCCTGGAGTTTTCCCCGACCTATTCGTAGGGCTCACTCCCTTGCCTCCGTTGCTTTCTCTGTCATTCAAATATCTATTTCTCCGGACTTGCACGTCTGATATAGTTCCCGCTGGCCACACGTGGCCTTTGAATACTTCAATTGAGACACATGGAAATGTAGACTATTGATCGGATTCCAAGGAAAATAATGTACAAAATGTCCTTTTTTTCTTAAGCTACAGGGTCTCATCCTGGTCAACATGGTGAAACCCCGTCTCTACTAAAAATACAAAAAAAATTAGCTGGGCGTGGTGGCACGTGCCTGTAATCCCAGCTACTCAGGAGGCTGAGGCAGGAGAATTGCCTGAACCCAGGAGGTGGAGGTTGCGGTGAGCCGAGATCGCGCCATTGCACTCCAGCCTGGGTAACAAGAGCGAAACTCCGTCTCAAAAAAAAAAAAAAAAAAAAAAAGATACAGGGTCTCGCTCTGTCTCCCAGGGTGGAGTCCAGGGGCAGGACCACAGCTCACTGTAGCCTCAAACTCGCAGACTCAAATGATCCTCCTGCCAACAGCCTCCTAAGTAGCTGGGATTACAGGCACACACCACAATGCCTGGCTATTTTTTTAATTGTTATTATTATTTTTTAATAGTGACAGGGTCTTGCCATGTTGCTCAGGCTGGTCTGGAACTCCTGGCCTCAGTCCTCCTGCCTCAGCCTCCCAAGTAGCTGAAATTATAGGCCGGAGCTTTTGTGCCCAGCAGGTCTACAATTTTATTAGAATGATTCCGGCTGGGGACAGTGGCTCATGCCTCAAATAGCAGCACTTTGGGAGGCCGACGTGAGCAGATTGTTTGAGCTCAAGAGTTTGAGACCAGCCTGAGCAATATGGTGAAAGCCCATCCTCCAAAAAATGCAAAAATTGGCTGGGCATGGTGGCTCCCACGTGACGTCCCAGCTACTTAGGAGGCTGAGGCAGGAGGATCACCTGAGCTCAGGAGGCGGAGGTTGCAGTGAGCAGAGATGGAGCCACTGCACTCCAGTCTCATAAATTAATTTATTAATTAACCTGTTTGGGTTTTTTTTTAATATGGCTCCTAGAAAATTTTTCTTTTTTTTCTTTCTTTTTTTTGAGACAGAGTCATGCTCTGTCGCCCAGGCTGAAGTGCAGTGGCATGATCTCAGCTCATCGCAACCTCTGCCTCCCCAGTTGAAGCAGTTCTCCTGCCTCAGCTTCCCAAGTAGCTGGGATTACTGGCACCCACCATACCCAGCTAATTTTTTGTATTTTTAGTAGAGATGGGGTTTTGCAGTGTTGACGAGGCTGGTCTAGAACCCCTGGCCTCAAGTGATCCGCCCGCCTTGGCTTCCCAAAGTGGTGGGATTTTATAGGGATGAGCCACCATGCCTGGCCATAAATAGCTCTTAATAGATTTCTCCTGGGTAGTGCTAGCCTGAACATTTTTTTTTTTCAGATGGAGTCTCACTCCGCCACCCAGCCTAGAGTGCAGTGGTACGATCTCGACTCACTGTACCCTCTACCTCCTGGGTTCAAGTGATTCTTCTGCATCAGCCTCACAAGTAGCTAGGATTACAGGCATGCGTGACAACGCCCGCCTAATTTTTATATCTTTAGTAAAGACATGGTTTCTCCATGTTGATCAGGCTGGTCTCAAACTCCTGACCTCAGGTGATCCCCCCACCTCAGCCTCCCAAAGTGCTGGGATTACAGGCGTGAGCCACCGTGCCCAGCCCTGAACACTTTGAACACTGAACTGCTTCCCTTCTAGGTGGTAAAGAGTAGGTGCCTTTACCAATAGAAATGTCGCCACTCCCCTCACCACCACCTGCCACGTCACTGACACGTCCTTTCCCCTTGCTCTGTGTTGACTTTCTCCTGACCACGCATCACCCTGACGTCTGTCAGATGGGTATACCTCAGAGACTCTGTCGTTTAGTTCCAGATCACCATAATGAAGCGAAAATTGCAATAAAGTGAGTCTCATGGCCTTTTGGGTTTCCCAGTGCACATAGGCGTTTTCACTGTAGTCTGTTAACTGTGTGATATCATTATGTCTAAACAGAATGTACATACCTTAGTTTTAAAATGCATCAAGACTGGGCACAGTGGCTCCAAGCCAAGGCGGGCAGATCACGAGGTCAAGAGATCAGGACCATCCTGGCCAACATGGTGAAACCCCATCTCTACTGAAAAAATACATAAATTAGCTAGGCGTGGTGGCACGCGCCTATAGTCCCAGCTCCTTGGGAGGCTGAGGCAGGAGAATTGCATGAACCTGGGAGGCGGAGGTTGCAGTGAGCCGAGATCGCACCATTGCACTCCAGCCTGGCGCCTGGTGACAGAGCAAGACTCTGTCTCAAAAAAAAAAAAAAAAAAAAAATTGCTGTGTGTGGTGGCGCAGGCCTGTGGTCCCAGCTACATGAGAGGCTGAGGTGGGAGGCTCACTTGAGCCCGAGAGATTGAGGCTGGAGTGAGCTATGATCACACCACTGCACTCCAGCCTGGGAGACAGAATGAGACCCTATCTCTCAAGAAAAATTAAAAGTAAAATTTTTTTTAAAAAGGCCAGGCACAGTGGCTCACTCCTGTAATCCCAGCACTTGGGAGGCCAAATTGGGTGGATCACAAGGTCAGGAGTTCAAGACCAGCCTAGTGAAGATGGTGAAACCCCATCTCTAATAAAAATACAAAAATTAGCCAGTGGTAGTGGCAGGTCCCTGTAATCCCAACTACTTAGGCGGCCAAGACAGATAACTGCGTGAACCCAGGAGGTGAAGGCTGCAGTGAGCCGAGATCACACCACTCCACTCCAGCCTGGGTGACAGAGTAAAACTCTTATCTCCAAAAAAGAAAAAAACACCACCAACAACAACAACAAAAATAGCCAGGTGTGGTGGTGTGAACCATAGTCCCAGATATTCAGGAGGCTGAGGCACAAGAATTGCTTGAACCTCGTAGGCGGAGGGAGGTTGCAGTGAGCCGAGATCGCGCCACTGCACTCCAGCCTGGGTGACAGAGCGAGACTCTATCTAAATAAATAAATAAGCTTTCTTACTAAGAAGGTTAACTATCATCTGAGCCTTCAGTGAGTCCTCGTCTTGCTGGTGAAGGGTCACTGGCTCAGTGTTGATGGCTGTTGACTGATCAGGGTGGTGGCTGCTTAAGATTGGAGCAGCTGTGACATTTTCAAAAAGTAAGACACCAAGGAACTCTTCTGTACCCATTGACTCTTCCTTTCACAAAAGGTTTCGCTAGCACGAGATGCTTGGGGACAGCATTTTCCCCCCGGTACAACTTTTTTCCACATTGGAGTCAGTCCTCTCAAACCCTGTCACTGCTTTGTCAGCTAAGTTTATGTCGGATTCTAAAATCTCATGCTGTCATTTTAACAACGTTCACAGAACGTTTACCCTGCGTAGATTCCATCTCCAGAAGCCACTTCCTTTGCTCTTCCGTAACGAGCGACTCCTCATGCGTTGAAGTTAGATCGTGAGGTTGCAGCAGTTCAGTCACATCTCCAGGCTCCGCGTCTGATTCCGGTTCCCTTGCTGTTTCCACCACTTCTGCAGTGACTTCCTCCAGTGAAGTCCAGAACTCCTCCGAGTCATCCATGAGGACTGGAATTGGCTGCCTCAAAATTCCTATTAATGCTGATATTTTGACCTCTTCCTGTGAATCACAAATATGTTCTTTTTGTTATTGTTGGTTGTGAATTTTTTAAATTTTTAATCGAGTTGAGGTCTCACTATGCTGCTCAGACTGGTCTTGAACTCCTCCTGGCCTCAAGTGATCCTCCTGCCTTGGCCTCCCTAAGTGCTGGAATTACAGGCATGAGCCACTGCACCAGCCACAAACGTTCTTAATGGTATCTAGAATGGTGACTCGTTTCCAGAAAGTTTTCCATTTATTTTTCCCAGATGCATCCGAGGAATTTGTCCATGGCAGCAATAGTGTTATAAAATATATTTCTTAAATAATAAGACTTGAAATTCATAATTACTTCTTGATCCATGAGCTACAGGATGAATGTTGTGGCTGGGCATGGTGGCTCACACCTATAATCCCAGCACTTTGGGAGACTGAAGCAGGTGGGTCACTCGAGGTCAGGAGTTCAAGACCAGCCTGGTCAACATGGTGAAGCCCAGTCGCTACTAAAATTACAAAAATTAGCTGGGCATGGTGGTGCATGCCTGTAATCCCAGCTCCTCAGGAGGCTGAGGCAGGAAAATTGCTTGTACCCAGAAGATGGAGATTGCAGTGAACCAGGATAACCCCACTACAGTGACAGAGTGAAACTGTCTCAAAAAAAAAAAAAAAATGAATGTTATGATAGAAGGCATAAAAACAACATCCGTCTCCTTGTACATGTCCATCAGAGGTCCTGGATAACCAGGGCACTGTCAGCAGTAATATTTTTTCTGGTTGGATGCGGTGGCTCACACCTGGAATCCCAGCACTTTGGGAGGCCGACACAGGTGGATCACCTGAGGTCAGGAGTTTGAGACCAGCCTGGCCAACATGGTGAAACATGGTCTCTACCAAAAATACAAAGATTAGCTGGTCACGATGGCATGTGCCTGTAATCCCAGCTACTTGGGAGGCTGAGGCACAGGAGTCACTCGAACCTGGGAAGCAGAGGTTGCAGTGAGCCGCGGTTGAGCTATTGCACTCCAGCCTGGGCAACAAGAGTGCAGCTGTGTCTCAAAAAAAAAAAAAAAAGAAAGGGAAAGAAGGAAGGAAGAGAGGGAGGGAGGGAAGGAGGAAGAAAGGAAGGAAGGGAGGGAGAGAGGGAAGGAGGGACGGAGGGAAGGAATCTTTTTTCTGAGTAGATCTCAACCGTGGGCTTAAAATCTCAGTTATCCATGCTATAAACAGACGTGCCGTCATTCAAGCTTTGTTGTTCCATTTCTAGAGCACAGGCAGAGTAGATTTAGCATAGTTCTTAAGCCTCCAGGACCTTTGGAATGGTAAATGAGCATTGGTTTCAACCTAAAGTCACCAGGAGCACTAGCCTCTTAACGAGAGGATCAGCCTGTCCTTTGAAGCTTTGAAGCCAGGCATCGACTTCTCCTCTCTAGCTATGGAAGTCCTAGATGGCATTTTCTTCCAATAGGGCATTTTGTCTGCATTTAAAAAATCTGTTGTTTCGTGTAGCCAACTTCATCATCTCAGCTAGATCTTCTGGATAACCGACTGCAGCTTCGCCATCAGTAAGATGGCTCTTCACCTTGCCCCTTTATATTATGGGGATGGCTTCTCTCCTGAAACCTCAAGAACTGAGATCTGTAGCTTCAGATTTTTCTTCTGCAGCTTCCCCACCTCTCTCAGTCTTCACAGAATTAGAGCTAGAGCCTTGCTCTGGATTAGGCTTTGGCTTAAGGGAACATTGTGGCTGGTTCGATCTCTCCAGACCACTAAAAGTGTGTCTATGTCAGCAGTAAGCCAGTCTCGCTTTTTTTTTTTTTTTTTTTTTTTTTATCATTCATGTGTTTGCTGGAGTAGCCCTTTAAATTTCCTTCAGTAACTTTTTCTTCACATTCTCAGCCTGGGTAACTTTGGCTCAAGAGGCTTAGCTTATGGGCATTTTTTTTTTTTTTTTTTTTTTTTTGAGACAGGGTCTCACTCTCTTGCCCAAGCTACAGTGCAGTGGTGTGATCACCACTCACTGCAGCCTCAACTTCCTGGGATCAAGTGATCCTCCCACCTCAGCCTCCTCCTGAGTAGCTGGGACCACAGGTGTGTACCACCACACTCAGCTCATTTTTAAATTTTCTGTACAGACAGGGTCTCCCTGTTTTGCCCAGGCTGGTCTCAAACTCCTAGGCTCAAGCGATCCTCTCACCTCAGCCTCCCAAAGTGCTGGGACTACAGGCACGAGCCACCATCCCTGGCCCTGTCTCAGCTTTTGACATGCCTTCCTCACTGTGTTTATTAATCATTCCTAGCTTTGAATTTAAAGTGAGAGGTGTGTGACTCTTCCTTTCCCTTGAACACTTAAAGGCCGTTGTAGGGCTATCACTGACCTAATTTCAATATTGTTATGTCTCAGGGAATAAGAAGGCCCAGGGAAAGGGGGAGAGGTGAGGGGAAGACCAGTTGGCGAATCAGTCAGAACACACACAACATTCATCGGTCAAGTTTGCCATCTTATGTAGGTGTGGTTCGTGACACCCCCAAACAATTACAGTAGTTAAAGATCACTGATCACAGATCACCATAAAAAATGTGATCACTGTGTAAAAGTTTGAAATACCGCAAGAGTTACCAAAATGTGACACAGAGACACAAAATGAAAACACGCTGTTGGGGAAAAAATGGCCCCGATAGACTTGCTTGATGCAGAGTCGCCCCAAATTTGTGACAAACACAATCTCTGCAAATTGCAACAAAGCAAGGCACAATACAATGAAGTCTCCCTCGCCGGGTGTGGTGGCTCACATCCATAATCCCAACACACTGGGAGGCCAAGGCAAAAGGATCCCTTGAGCCCAGCCAGGAGTTCAAGGCCAGCCTGGGCAACACAGGGAGACCCCATCTCCAAAACAAAACAAAGCCGGTTTGTATTTCTTGGGTTTACTCTCAGTCTCTCCCACCGAGAGATAGGGCTGGCTTGTTATTAGTGCTCAGTGAATGTTTCTCAAGTGAAAAAATAAGATCTTAGCCAGTGCCTGCCCTTTGCTGGGCACACCCGATCAGCTTTTATCTGCCAGCACAGGAGAAAACACGATACAAGAAGAGAATAGTGATCTGTAAGTCAGATTTTGAGGAACCCAAATGAGTATGAGAAAGCTGGTAGGAGAAGGGAAAAATAAAGTAAATCGAATTAAAAGTTGATGGGCCGGGTGTGGTGGCTGACGCCTATAATCCCAGCACTTTGGGAGGCCGAGGCGGGTGGATCAGGAGGTCAAGAGATCGAGACCATCTTGGTCAGCAAGGTGAAACCCCGTCTCTACTAAAAATACAAAAATTAGCCGGGCATGGTGGTGCATGCCTGTAGTCCCAGCTCCTCGGGAGGCTGAGGCAGGAGAATTGCTTGAACCCAGGAGGCGGAGGTTGCAGTGAGCCAAGATTGTGCCATTGCACTCCAGCCTGGGTAACAACAGCAAAACTCCGTCTCAAAAAAAAAAAAAAAAAAAAAAAAAAAAAAAAAAGTTGAATGGGCCATGTGCAGTAGCTCCTACCTAGAAATCCAGCACTTTGGGTGGCCAAGGTGAGAGGATCACTTGAGGCCGGGAGTTCAAGACCAGCCTGGGCAATATAGCAAAATCCCATCTCTACAAAAAAAAATTTTAAGTTTTCTGAGTGTGGTGTCGTATACCTTTAGTCCCAGCTACTTAGGAGGCAGAAGTGGGAGGATCACTTGAGCCCAGGAGGTTGAGGCTGCAGTCAGCTTTTATTGCACCACTGCACTCAAACCTGGGTGACAGAGTAAGTCCCTGTCTCTAAAAATAAATAACAGATTCATTTTTTGTAAAGTTGTATGTCATGGCCCCTGCCTACTCTGGATTCATAGCTTCTTGCTTGAAGCTCACCATCCAAATCCCAGTGGTGACACCATGTGATTTCTTGAATTTTCCAAGCCTCTTTCAGTCCCAGTTTCTCTGTCATGACTGCTCTCTCAGCCTGGAAAGTTCTCTCCTCACTGGCCAGATTTCTACTCCTCATCTATAGGAATTTGGCTTGAAGTAGGGGGTATCCCCAGTCCCCGAACTGGTTAACACAACCTGCTGTGTGCCCCTCAAAGCCATTGCCTTCCTAGCTGAGAAAGCATCACACCTGCAACAGGTTCATTCATTGTGTGCATGTTTTTCTTAAGCACTTCTCTTCTGCATGAGCTCCATGGGGCAGGAATAGTCTCATGTGTCACTCTACCCAGCACATAGGATGTGCTCAGATGCACACTTGTGGATGGTGGAAAAATAAGTCAGCTCAACCTAATATGCCCATCTCTCCTCTAGGAGTAATCTTGAGAAGAAAAAAGTTGGGAATATGCCTTGTGTTGGTTTAGGATGACCCAGAATAGACCCTGAAACAAGAACTTAGGGCAATACTTGTGCAACTAGTTCATCTGAGAGGGGACCCCAGAAAGCCTTGGAAAGGGAGAAGGAGGTGGGGCAAGGAAGGGTGAGTTGTCCCGTGGGCACCTGCTCTTGTGGAACTCACATCTTAAGTGATCCAGAATGAGGGGGGAGGGAGCTGGGGTATTGATCCACAAACTCCCAGCAATCTTTGTTGAGGGCTGTTTCTTAAGGGCATTCATTCCCTGGAGCTGCCCCAGCTTTGGAGAAAGCCCTGAGGCAAGATGTCCAGATACCAGTTGGCCAAAAGACTGAAGTGTTAAGACCCAAGCCCCTGGATAAAACTGAAAAATCAAACCAGGTGTGGTGGTTCCCGCCTGTAATCCCAGCTACTCAGTAGGCTAAGGCAGGAGGATTGCTGGAGTCCAGGAGTTCAAGGCTACAGTGAGCTATGATTGCACCACTGCATTCCAGCCTGGGCATCAGAGCAAGACCCCATGTCTAAAATAAAAAAATAACCCGAAAAATCCCCAAGTTATTTGCTGTGGGCGACCTTCCGTTAACCACAGAGCCCTCTGGTACTCCGCATTTCTTGTCCATGATATGAAGCTCTGATGACAATCTGTTTTATTGTATTGTGCCCTGACCACACGCTATACATCACTTTGCACTGAAATGGACATGTTCAGGAAACAGGGCCAGAAGGGACCCTGCGTTTCAACAGCAATACTTTTACAAATGAGGTCTCACAACAGGGTCTTGCCAGGAGGGTTTCTACAGAAGCCCATCCCACCTACTGTTACCATCCTTACCAACTTGCATTTACAAAAGGGACTCTTTGTGACCAGAGGCTTGGGGTCTGTGGCTGCCTTCTAGCTGGCTGATGCCACTAGTCCTCACGGGCAGGATCACACTCTTTTTTTTTTTTTCTGTGGTGGAGTCTCACTCTGTCACTCAGGCTGGAGTGCAGTGGCGTAATCTCGGCTCACTGCAACCTCCGCCTGCTGGGTTCAAGCAAGTCTCCTGCCTCAGCCTCCCGAGTAGCTGGGACTACAGGCGCCCACCACCATGCCCAGCTAATTTTTTCTATTTTCAGTAGAGTCGGGGTTTCACCATGTCAGCCAGGTTGGTCTCGATCTCCTGAATTTGTGATCCACCCACCTTGGCCTCCCAAAGTGCTGGGATTACAGGCCTGAGCCACAGCACCTGGTCCATTTTTCTGTTTTATACCACCTGTGTGCCTAGCACTGTGCTGACCACTTTATCAGCTTACTGAAATCCTCACAACCCTTGGAGGTATTGATACTATTGTTATCCGGGTTATACAGAAAGGGGAAACTGAGGCACGGAGCAGGGAAGTCACTTGCCCAAGGCCACCCAACTGGAAAGTGAGAGTTGGGATTTGAACCCATGTAGGCTGGGCTCTTAACACTGAACTACTTTCCTTCCATTTGTTAAAGAGCCACAAACCAGTCAGGGTGCGGTGGCTCACGCCTATAATCCCAGTACTCTGGGAGGCCAAGGTGGGTGGATCACCTGAGGTCAGGAGTTCAAGACCAGCCTGGCCAACATGGTGAAACCCCATCTCTACAAAAATACAAAAAAAGTAGCCAGGCATGATGGCAGTGTCTGGTCATCCCAGCTACTCAGGAGGCTGAGGCAGAAGAATCCCTTGAACCCAGGAGGAAGGGGTTGCAGTGAGCTGAGATCGTACCATTCCACTCCAGCTTGGGCAACAGAGTGAGACTCTGTCTCAAATAAATACATAAAATAGGCTAGGCATAGTGGCTCACGCCTGTAATCCCAACACTTTGGGAGGCTGAGAAGGGCGGATCACCTGAGGTCAGGAGTTCAAGACCAACCTGGCCAACATGGTGAAACCCCCATCTCTACTAAAAACACAAAAATTAGCTGGGCATCATGGCGCATGCCTGTAATCCCAGCTACTTGGGAGGTTGAGGCAGAAAATTGCTTGAACCTGAGAGACGGAGGTTACAGTGAGCCGAGATCATGCCACTGCACTCCAGCCTGGGTGACAGAGCAAGACTCTATCTCAAAAAAAATAAAAATAAAGAGCCACAAACCCCGAAAGGTCTGCCATTCCCCCAGGGCCCCAAGCCACCCCACAATCCATTGACATTGTAGCTTGTGAAATATACTGAATGTCACCCCAATCATGAGCCATGGGGGGCGGTTTCCATTTCTCTCATTGCAACATTTGGGGAGCATCAACCATCTGGGGGAGTCTTCATAAGTCACCTTTTATCCCTTGAGGCAGGTGCTGTTATGACCATTTTACAGGTGACAAAACAGGCCAGTGGTGTCGAGTCCCCAGCCTGTGGCCATTCAGCCAATACAGGATGGCTCGGAATCCCAAGCACCCCTGCCCTGCTGTCTGACCCCCGAAGCCCACCCTCTGTTCTCCATTGTGGCTTCTTTCTTTCAGCATCTTGGCGACAGTTGGGACAGAGTTTGACCTGCGGACGCTGAGGGCAGTTCGAGTGCTGCGGCCGCTCAAGCTGGTGTCTGGAATCCCAAGTGCGTGAGTTTCCGACCCTGACAAGGGGTTTGCTCAGGGGCCCCGGGAGCCCTCAGTTTCCCCTATGCACAGCATCTCGGGAGGCCACCCCCCCCCACCAGCCATATGAGGGCAGTCTCCTCTTTGGGATTCCCTACAGGGGACCCGTAGGAACATGGCTGTAGCTCCCCGTGAGCTCCTGAAAGCAAGCTAGGAGCCACACCCGTTTATTGAGCACCTACTGTCTATCAGGAGCCATGCTAAGCACCACACGTGATCTCATTCAGTGCTCACAGCCCTATGAAGTCAATAGGACTGATGTCTCTATTTTATAGAGGGGGAAACTGAGGCTCAAAATAACTGAAAAATTGGAGCAGGGTTTTGTGGCTGAGAAGTGGCAGAACTAGGAGTGAGCAAGTGTGATTCCACACCTGGGCGGTAACACTGGTGGCAATGACCATTCCCATTTGCCGAGTGCCTGCTGTGTACAGGGCACTGCAGAGAGGACTTCACATGCGTTACCTTATGTCATCCTCACCCAGTGAACACCCATTTTTCAGATGAGAAGGTTGAGTCTCAGGGAGGTTAAATCACTCACCTGAATTCTTGCAGGTGGGCAGTAACGAGCTCTAAAATTCATACTCATTCCATGCTGCTTTCTCATTCTGCATGGATGCATCTACTCCCGCTTCAGGGTGGCCACCATATGCAGGGTCAAGATTAGGCAAAGGTGCAGCCAAAAAACTGTGAAAAGCAAAAATGAAACAGGGCTGTCCCTGTCTTCTTGTCTTGGTTAGTAATAATGGTTTAGTCAGGCATGGTGGCTCATGCCTGTAATACCAGCACTTTGGGAGGATCACTTGAGGCCACAAGTTCAAGATCAGCCTGGGCAACATCATGAGACCCTGTATCTACAAAAAAAATTTCTTTTTAGAAATTAGCCAGGTTGGCTGTGCACAATTGGCTCACACTTGGAATCCCAGCGCTTTGGGAGATAGAAGCGGGCAAACAGCTTGAGCTCAGGAGTTAACCAGCATGGAGAACATGGCAAAACCCCATGTCTTAAAAAAATAAAAATAAAATAAATAAAATAAAATAAAAAAATTATCAGGCATGATGGTGCGACCGTATTCCCAGCTACTTAGGAGGCTGAAGCAGGAGGATCACTTGAGCCCAGGAGGTCAAGGTTGCATTGAGCAGTGATCGCATCACTACACTCCAGCCTGAGCATCAGAGTGAGACCTGTCTCAAAAAAAGACCAAAAAAAAGTAAAAAAAAAAAAAAAAAAAAAAAATTTACAAAGCACTTATTATGTGCCAGGCATTATTCTAAGTATTTCAATTTTTTAAAGCCATTTATCTTCCCAGCAAGCCTGTGAAGTAGTTTCTGTTATTAGCACCATTTTACAATTTATTGGCTTCATTCTTCAGGTTCATTTCTACCCAAGTTTAAAGAGTAAGATTTCCCGCCGGTTGAGGTGGCTCATGCCTGTAATCCCAACATTTTGGGAGGCCAAGGTGGGACCATTGCTTGAGTCCAGGAGTTCAAGACCAGCCTGGGCAAAAAAGTGAGATCCTGTCTCTAAAAAGAAATATGAAAACTAGCCAGGCATGGTGGTGTGCAGCAGTAACCTCAGCTACAGGAGGGAGACTGATGTGGGAGGCTCGCTTGAGCCTGGGAGTTTGAAGCTGCAGTGAGTTGTGACGGTGCAGCTGCACTCAGTCTGGGCAACAAAGTGAGACCCTGTCCACCTCCCAAAAAAAAAAAAAAAAATATATATATATATATACACACACACACACACACACACAATAGTGACAAGAGTCTGTTTAATAGCCACATATGACATGCCAGGCACTTCACTGTGTATGAACTCTCTCCTTTAATCCTGTGCGGGAGATACTGTTCCAGTCCCTATTTACAGATGGAGAAACTGAGGTTTGGAATGAAGACCTGACTTGCCCAAAGTCACCTCACTAGTAATTGGATGACTAGGTCACGTTTCCTCGAAGCAGAGACTTAGGGTGGGTGTTCAGATGCACCTGCTTTATTGGGGGATGGCTCTCGGGAGAGACAGCACCAGGCCAGCAGGGTGTACAGAGGAATGGATGGAGCAGAGAGATCAGCAGGGTGGACAGGGGTTGGATGGAGCAGAGAGATCAGCAGGGTGGACAGAGGAATGGATGGAATAGAGGAATCAGCAGGGTGGACGGGGGACGGATGGAGCAGAGGGATCAGCAGGGTGGACAGAGGTCAGCAGGGTGGACGGGGGGATGGATGGAGCAGAGAGATCATCAGGGCAGGGGGATGGATGGAGCAGAGAGGTCAGCAGGATGGATGGAGGGATGGATGAGCAGGGACGCAGCTTCAGCTGGAGCGTGTGGCACCAGAGTTGTCCTCCCATGTGTGGCAAGGATGCCAGCCTCTTTGACTTCTCCGGTCAGTTACTGGGGATGTGAGGTAGAGAAACAGTCGCTCCCAGGTGACATCGCTTTTGATCACCAAGGGCAGCTCTACTGAGAAGAGGGGCAGCTGGGAGGCATTAGCACCCCACATCCATAGCAGCTGGAGGCGGGTACACCAGAGAGAAAATGGGATCTTGGCTGGACACCAAGAGACTCCAGCACCACACAGCCCACATTACATTTCTAAGCCCTTGGAGTGGCATGGCCCCTCGAGCTATCCTGACAGTTTCCCTCTCTTCCTGTGGCCACCACCCATTGAGAGCCATGGGACGTTCCTCCAATCAGGAAGCAAAGCCCAAAACTGTATGTTTGAACCTTCCTTTTGACTGTAGATGTTCCTAGTAGATAGCACAGTGCTTACAAACACAGGATGTTGATACTATTCAGACCTGAGTTAAAAGCCTCAAAAAAAAAAAAAAAAAAAAAAAGGTAGTGGAGCCAGGCATGGTGGTATGTGCCTGTAGTCCCACCTGCTCAGGAGGCTGAAGCAGGAGGCTCATTTTTGCCCAAGAGGTCGAGGGTGCAGTGAGCCATGATCATGCCACTGTACTCCAACCCGGGTGACAGAGCAAGTCCATCTCAAAAAAAAAAGAAAGAAAAAAATCCAATGATGGGCATAGAAATTCCTCTGTCACCCAGGCTGGAGTGCCATGTGCAATCACAGGTCAGTGCAGCCTCGACCTCCTCAGGCTCAAGCAGTCCTCCCATCTCAGCCTCCCAAATAGCTGGGACGCCAGGCACAGATCACCATGCTCAGCTAATTTTTTTTACATATTTTGTAGCGATGGGGTTTTGCCTTGCTGCTCAGGCTGGTCTCAAACTCCTAGGCTCAAGCGATCCCCCCACCTCAGCCTCCCAAAGTGCTGGGATTACAGGTGTGAGCCACCGCACCTGACCAGCTGTCATTATGATGAATGTTCTTTGAGTCTTACAACAGTGAAATTTTTAGTGTAGGATACAAATTTCAGTATTATCAACTTAACCCCTTCCTCTCCCAAAAGGATTTGAAGCCCAGAGTCATTCAACCACCATGAATGAACCATTTGTTAGATGAGAGGCTACTGGAGGCTGAACTTGGTAGGATAAGAGCTTCCGTGGGGTCCCTGATTGACAGCAATACCCCCACATTCAGGTCTTCAGATGCTCATTTGGATGGGTCTTCCATCCCACTCTGTCCCTTTGGGGACTGTTCCCTCCCTTTTGATCCGCCATCTTTCTGAATCGGGTTGCTCTGAGCACAGAAAGTAACATTAGCACGTGGGCAAACACAGGACTCCATGTCAAATTGACAGGGTTCAAATCCTAGTTCTGCCATTTCTTTTTCTTTTTCTTTTTCTTTTTTTTTTAAGATGGAATCTCACTTTGTCACCCAGGCTGGAGTGCAGTGGCACAATCTTGGCTCACTACAACCTCTGCCTCCTGGGTTCCCCTTCTCAGCCTCCCAAGTAGCTGGGATTATAGGCACCTACCACCATGCCTGGCTAATTTTTTGTATTTCTAGTAGAGATGGGGTTTCACCATGTTGGCCAGGCTGGTCTCGAATTCCTGACCTCAGGTAATCCACCCTCCTCAGCTTCACAAAGTGCTGGGATTATAGGCATAAGCCACCACGCCTGGCTAATTTTTTGTATTTCTAGTAGAGATGAGGTTTCACCATGTTAGCCAGGCTGGTCTTGAACTCCTGACCTCAGGTGATCCGCCCTCCTCAGCCTCCCAAGGTGCTGGGATTACAGGCGTGAGCCACCAGGCCTGGCCTCTTCTGCCATTTCTTACACACTTGGATGAATCATAGCATCTCTTTCAGCCTTGCTTCCCACGCCTGTAAAATGGGAGTCACTTTTCACATATGGCCGCCTCAGGGGTTTGTCAGTAGAAGCCAGTGAAATAACGTAGAGTCTGGTTCCTTAGGGTTGAAATTGGGACCGATGACTGCTTTCCTACCGGAAGCTGCAGCCAGCCTCTGTGGTGCCCTTGTATGAATTAGGAAAAGATGCCCCCTCTTGGCAGAAAAGAAAAAAAATAAGAAAACGGCTCCGTCTTCTGGGTGCCAGTTGCCCAACACCCACGAATATGGCTCCAAAAGCAATCCATTTCAACCCTTTTCTCGCCCAAAAGATCATCAAATGGAAGAGCATATGGTCCATAAAATAGCTTTATTAAATACTTTAAAGTTGGCTGGGCTCAGGGGCTCACACCTGTAATCCCAGCCCTTTGGGAGGCAGAGGCAGGAGGCTCGCTTGAGGTCCAGAGTTCGAGACCGGCCTGGGCAACATAGTGAGACCCCTTCTCTATAAAATATGTATGTATTTCTTTGAGATGGTCTTCCTCTGCTGCTCAGGCTGGAGTGCAGTGACACAGTCATAGCTCACTCAACCTCCTGGGCTCAAGCCATCCTCCGCCCTCAGTCCCTGGAGTAGCTAGGACTACACATGTGAACTCTCATGCCTGGCTAATTAAAATAAATAAATAAATACTTTTAAAGGTGCTTTTTTTTAAAAGAGAGAGAGAGAGAGAAAGAATTGGGGCCAGGTATAGTGGCTGACACCTATAATCCTAGCACTTCAGGAGGCTGAGGAGTTTGAGTGCTTGGAGGCCAGAGTTTTCAGGCCAGCCGTAGCAAGACCCCATCTGTACAAAAAAGTTTTAAAACTTAGCCAGGCGTGGTGGTGCACGCCTGTAGTCCTAGCTACTCCAGGGACTGAGGCAGGAGGATCGCTTGAGCTCAGGAGGTTGAGGCTGCAGTGAGCTATGATTGTGTCACTGCACTCCAGCCTAGGCAGCAGAGCAAGACCCTGTCTCAAAGAAAAAAAACCTAGGAAAGGTTGTTCCTATGGCAAGGACCAGCCTCACATGGTGCTTCCTTCACCATTGCCCCATCCCCAGGCTCCTGTCCTTAAGGTTCCCTCAGGGACACACCTGCTTTATTTGGGAGAGAGCTTGGCATCTTGGTGGCGGGGTTTGGGGGTGCTTGCTCATGGGCTTATGGGGCCTCTCTCTGTGTCCTCCCAGGTTTACAAGTCGTCCTGAAGTCGATCATGAAGGCGATGATCCCTTTGCTGCAGATCGGCCTCCTCCTATTTTTTGCAATCCTTATTTTTGCAATCATAGGGTTAGAATTTTATATGGGAAAATTTCATACCACCTGCTTTGAAGAGGGGACAGGTAGGTCCACAGAGCACGATGTGCTTTTCCAGTTTTCTCCTTCAGGGACAAGCTCTCGGGAGGGTTGTGCAGAGGCCTGCTGCTTTCTCCTGGCAGCTGGGAGGACCGTCTCCTTCAGAGAGCACGGCAGGAAGGCAGCGGGGGAAATAGCCTCTGAGATCTTAGCTATTGCAAGGGTTGGGGTTCCACAGAAGGTGACCCAGCAGAGAAAGAGTTTAGCTGGGAATAACCTCAGGAAGGACCATCGGGAGAATGAGGAAGTGAGACAGAAAAAGGAAGGGGTCTGTTAAAGGGCGTGTTACCAAGCAGGTTATCACTTGCAACTGGGACTGGATCCTCCCGGGCAGCTCTGGGAGACAGCAGAGAACATACATCTAGCCGGGTGTGGTGGTCACGCCTGTAATCCCAGCACTTTGGGAGGCTGAGGCGGGCGGATCACAGGATCAGGAGTTCAAGACCAGCCTGGCCAGCATGGTGAAGCCCCGTCTCTACTAAAAATACAAAAGTTAGTCAGGTGTGGTGGCACATGCCTGTAATCCCAGCTACTCGGGAGGCTGAGGCAGGAGAACCCCTTGAACCCAGGAGGCGGAGGTTGCGGTGAGCTGAGATCGCGCCACTGCATTCCAGCCTGGATGACAGAGTGAGACTCCAGCTCAAAAAAAGATTTTTAAAAGGCCGGGTGTGGTGGCTCATGCCTGTAATCCCAACACTTTTGGAGGCTGAGGTGGGTGGATCACCTGAGGTCAGGAGTTTGAGACCAACCTGACCAACATAAAGAAACCCCATCTCTACTAAAAATATAAGAATTAGCCAGGCGTGGTGGCGCATGCCTGTAATCCCAGGTACTTGGGAGGCTGAGGCAGGAGAATCGCTTAAACCCAGGAGACAGAGGTTGCAGTGAGCCAAGATCACACCATTGCATTCCAGCCTGGGCAACAAGAGTGAAACTCCGTCTCAAATTTAAAAAAAAAAAAAAAAAAAAAGAAATTTAAAAAGGAGCACACACCTCAGAACTGTTCCAGCCAAGAGGCAAGGGAGCTGGGGTATTTATACACCGGCTTCTTTCTGGCTGGGTGGAATAGGTGTTCCCCGCACCTTCAGACCTCAGCCAGTCCTGACTTTTAAAGCAAGCAAGAAGTGGGAGCGTTTGGCCAGAAAAGGGTTATTGCCCGAGAGCACTGTGAATGGTACCTTGCAGAAGATGAGAGTACCTGGTGAGTCCTCCTGGACTCTGCCAGTCCCCAGGATGTGCCAGAAATACCCCAGTTGGGAGTCCTGGCACCAACCAGTCAGAACCTGGCACTCAGCAGCATCCTGCCCCTCCCTGACTGTGCCCACATTAACCCTTCAGTGTCTGGGTCTGGTGGGTGAGGTCTGGGGATGGGGTGAGCAGGGGAAAACCCAGGCAGGCCAGAGACACACTCCCGGGACTGAGCTCGGAACCAGCAGTGTGGAAGCAGTACGTCCGCCGTTGTCCACACTCAGGGACCAGGTGGCCCTTGGACACATTTTCAGTGAAATCTTTGCCTGTCCAAACTCTAGCTGCTCGCTCTCTAAAGCTCCGAAATGAAATGGAATCAAGTAGGAAGGGATGCCTTCGGTATTTCAGCATTTGGACCCCTGGCTGTCTGTGCAGGCAGACTGAATGGCAGCGCGGGTTCTGAGGATCCGGGGCATGGGAGCCGTGCATTAGGGAGGGGATAGACTGAGTTAAGAAGCCCGAAGGAGGCCCCAGGTGGGCAGAGAAAGAGGTTTCAGGCCTCTTACTTGGGAAAGGCAGCCACAAAAGATTCTGTCTGGGAGTGGATTTCCACTCACTCTCCCTACCCAGTGACCCCTAAGTGGATCCTCAGAGGCACCCCCAAGCCCTCCCTCCCCACTCCTCCCCAGGGGGAGGGAAACCCATTGGGAAGGTTTATGTGCAGTGGTTGGAGGCTTTGCTTTAGTCTGTGTGTGTGCTTTTTCCTCTTTTTCTCTCATTCCTGCTGTCTCCTTTTCTCCTGGGCTTGTGAAGTTTGCTCAATATGGAATGTCCTAATTATTTCTTTCCCCGATGAAGAAGGTGTTAATTGAGGCAGAGCTATTTCTGCTTCTGGCCTCGTCACCCAGGCGGAAATTCGAGAGAGAAAGAGAGAGAGAGACAGAGAGAGAGAGAGAGAGAGAGAGAGAGAGAGAGAGAGAGAGACTCGAGCACGCACGAGCAGGGTCCCTTGGAAAAATCAGCCGTGAGCAGAGAAACCAGGACTCCTGAATCCTAGGTTTTTGTGAGGTTTTATTTTATTTTTTCTACCCAAGACTCCCTAAAGGAGAAGAGGCCACAGGGTTGGCTTAGGTCCGAGTGGGCTTTTGAGGGGACAGAAGTGGGTGGTGCCACCAGAGGGGAGGAAGCCTCGATTTAGGAGAAAGACCGAAAAGCTAGCTCACGATTAAAAATATAAGACGTGTGAGTAAGAGACAGATATATACAGACACCCAGGCAGCGGGTTAATTTTAAAATGTATTTATAACCAAATTCCTCAGACACTCTGGACGGTTGTTTTTCTAGAAGCAGGGCTCAGCGTGTTTCGTGTCGGTGGTTGGGGGGTTGAGGGGGGATCGCAGCGCTGCTAAAGATAGACCCGTTTTCGGTAGCATTCCTCCGTGTCGGGAGCCCAGTTCCTGTGCGCCCAGCACCGTGCCAGTCGCTCAGAAGGAAGCAAAGATGAAGTGGAAGGCTTCCTGCTTTCTAAGAGCTTCTAAAATAGAGGAAACAAGACCCTTCATTTGCAGCCATTTTTAACAGTGAAGGCTAATGTGGGATGATACCCACGCCCCCCTAAATACGGAAATTCAGTAGCTATTGTATGCCTGAAAGGGGCCGGGTGTGGTGGCTCACACCTGTAATCCCAGCCCTTTGAGAGGCCCAGGTGGGAGGATCCATTGAGACTAGGAGTTCGAGACCAGCCTGGGCAACGTAGCAAGACCCTGTCTCTACTAAAATAAAAATAAGTTAGCCATGAGTGGGGGCATGTACCTGTAGTCCTGGCTACTCAGGAGGCTGAGGAAGAAGGATCTCTTGAGCCCAGGAGTTGGAGGTGGCGAGGTTGCAGTGAGCTATGGTGGTGCCTGCACTCCAGCCTGGGTGACAAAGTGAGACGCTGAAAAAAAAAAAAAAAGGAAGGAAGGGAGGGAGGGAAGGAAGGGGTGAGGCAGAGGGAGGGAGGGAAGAAGGGAGGGAGGAGGGAAGGAAGGAAGGGAGGGAGGGAGGAAGGAAGAGAGGGAGGGAGAGACGGAGGGAGGGAGGGAGGGAGAGACAGAGGGAGGGAGGGAGGAAGGAAGAGAGGGAGGGAGAGACGGAGGGAGGGAGGGAGGGAGAGACAGAGGGAGGGAGGGAGGGAGGAAGAGAGGGAGGGAGAGACGGAGGGAGGGAGGGAGGGAGGAAGGGAAGGAAGAAGGAAGAAAGGGAGGGAGAGACGGAGGGAGGGAAGGAGAGAAGGAAAGAAAAGGAGGGAGGGAAGAAGGGAGGGAGGGAGAGGCTGAGGCTGGGGCTGGTTAACTGGGCTACACAAGAGGCTACATGGCGGGTGGGAATTGAGCCAGACTTGGGCATGGGGTGGAGACAGGGAAGATTCCAGGCAGAGGTGCTGTCCCCAACAGTAGTTCTCATTTATCCTAGGAGCCCATGGATTTATTTTGTGCTCTGCTCTGAGCCTTATGTTTAGAAGATTTTTGCCTTCCAACCTGTATTTACTCAATAGCAGTTCAAGTCCAGCACAAGGGAGGAAGGTGTTTCCCACCACTCCAGTTCGTGGCGAGGCTAGACTTGGAGTTTCGATTCAGCCAGAGCTTGAAAGGCCGATGAGATTCATTCGCTCAGCACTGGCCTGTTTCCCTCTGCTGCGTGCTCGGTCAGGGAGCCGAGAGTCGGTGCTGCGAAGTCTGTGGCACGTCCGTCGAGAGACAGTTGTGTTGAGTAGGAAGCTTGAGTTGACACACACTCGGCTGTTGGTGTTCTTGTCCGACAAGGCCACGGTCGTCTTTGAAACCCTTCAGAAGCATCACTCACAAAATGAGGTCCTCTCAACCCCGCTGTGCTGGGAAAGTGAGGATGCTCCCAGGACGTGAGCTTTCCTGCGCCCCACCCCGTCAGCACCTTAGGAAGGGGCAGGGAGGCAGGACTGACCTTTAGCATGCAGCCCGACTGCCACCTCCCAGGAAGCTGCCTTTGGTTTCCAGCAAAAGGGGTGTCTGTTGGCATGTTTCTCTCTCCTTGTGGCATTTTCACAGTCTGCCTCCTGCTATTTGGGGAGAAAGCTCAGCTCCTGTTCCTTACCCTTAGGCAAGGGTAGGAACTGTGTGTACTGGTGTCCCTCACCCCCAGAACAGCTCTCCGAGCCCAGTACATCCCAAGAAGAAGAAAAAAAAAATCAGCAAGGCTTACAGGACAGTAACACAGCGCACTTGACAAATCCGTCCTAATGGATGTCAGGAGAATGCCACCCTTGCCAGCTGCGCTATGCACGCAGCACATTTAATAAAACTGACTATATTATGGACTGTAAAGTTTGTCTCAACAGGGTTCACAAAGCTGAAAAAATACAAAGCATGTTCTCTGGCCACAGTGTAATAAAGCTGGAAATCAGTAGCAAAAAGAGAACTCTGAAAGTGTTTGCAGATTAAGAGACACGCCTCTCATTTATGGATGAAAGAATACAATGTCTGAGCTTCCCTTTAAAAATATTCCAGGCTGGGTGCAGTGGCTCATGCCTGTAATCCCAGCACTTTGGGAGGCCAAGGCAGGTGGATCACCTGAGGTCAGGAGTTCAAGACCAGCCTGGCCAACATGGTGAAACTCTGTCTCTACTAAGAATACAAAAATTAGCCAGGTGTGTTGGTGGGCACCTGTCATCTTAGCTACTCGGGAGGCTGAGGCAGGAGAATCTCTTGAACTGGGGAGTCGGAGGTTGCAGTGAGCTGAGATTGCACCATTGCACTCGAGCCTGGGTGACAGAATGAGACTTTGTCTAAAAAAAAAAAAAAAAAACAAACAAAAAACCGTTTGGTGGCAAGGCAAAGCATTTGGAGGGGGGATATAGATGAAACAAGATTGGCTGGAAGTAAGTAGACGAGTGTCTAAATTGGTAATAGGCACATGGTGAATCATTATACGATTCTATACCTCTCTCTCTCTGTCTCCCCCCCGCCTCCCCCTCCTCCCACTCCTTCTCTTCCTCTCTCTCCCTCTGTTTTCATATATACCTAACAAGTTATTTTAAAAAGAAATACGTCTAAGTTACCCATAGGTCGAAGAAGAAATAATGGTGGAAAAATTACTTGAACAATAAAGATAATGCGTGACAAAATTTATGAGATGCAGGTAAAGCCACACTTAAAGGCAATTTATAGCCTTAAAGGCAGTTAAGGAAAAGAATAGCAAAAAAAAAAAAAAAAAAAAAGAAAGAAAGAAAAGAAAACTCGGGAAAACAGAAAGAGAAAAGTAGTAAAACTCAGAGAAGAAATTAATCAATAGAAAACAATTAATAGGCCCACGAAGCCAAGCATAGATTTATTTGAAGGCTGATCCCGTTCATCCCAATAGTTATTTGTTCCAACAGCATCGTAGAGTCACTGGTCCCTATACCTCAGAGCTGGTGTTCCCTGCTCCTTCCTCTGACTTTTCTCCCCTTCCCTTTCATAGATGACATTCAGGGTGAGTCTCCAGCTCCATGTGGGACAGAAGAACCCGCCCGCACCTGCCCCAATGGGACCAAATGTCAGCCCTACTGGGAAGGACCCAACAACGGGATCACTCAGTTCGACAACATTCTGTTCGCAGTGCTGACTGTTTTCCAGTGCATAACCATGGAGGGCTGGACTGATCTCCTCTACAATGTAAGTGGTGCTGGGGCGGCGTGTGTGGACAGTCGGAGTCTTGGGGAGGTGGCCTCCTGGGACCAGTGAGACCTCAAGGCTGCAGTGGAGGGATCCTGACCTTGGAAGGGCAGCCCAGGGACAACACAGCCCCAGTGAAGCTGTCCCAAGGCCCAGGCTTTTGAAGATGACAGGGACTCATAAGCAGAACCCTTAACTCTAGGGCTTGGAAGTCTGGAGGGCCCCCAGCTGTGACGTCAGTTTTCATCATGCAAGTGTCTAGATATAATTTTAGATGTTTTAATATGGAAAGGTTATGTGATCCAAAAATCAACGTAGATAAAAGATAGAGTAGGCCGGGCGTGGTGGCTCACGCCTGTAATCCAAGCACTTTGGAAGCCAAGGTGGGCGGATCACCTGAGGTCGGGAGTTCAAGACCAGCCTGACCAACATGGTGAAACCCCATCTTTAAAATAAAAATTAAAAAAAGAAAAAAAAAAAAGATAGAGTAATATCTTGGACGTAGGCAAGAGGGCCCTGCCCTGAGGCTCACCTGGCCCTCCTCCAGCCGTGCCACTCCCATGGGCTGAGAAGTGCCTGGAGCCAAGGGAATGTGTCTACCAAGAGCTTGTGCCCCACTTTCTAGACCATGTTTTGTATCACCGGGATCCCGGAATTCCCTGCCCAAGCCCAGATTCCATGAACTTGCATGAGATTCCCATGTGGGTCTGTTCGTAACCCAGGGACATCCAAGGGGTGGCTGTTGGCACAGACGTGGCTGGAGCTTGGACGTACAAGCTGAAGTGCCCACACACGTGTATGGAGGCCCTCTGGCAGGACAGAGCCATGACTAGGAAGAGAAGGGGGCAGGGCTGGCTCTCCCCACACCTTGACCCGGTGCAGATATCTGGATTCTAAATTCCACCCTGACCTTCCAGAGTGTAAAGGAACGTATGTTTGCGACGTAGAAGCATAAAAGGATGTTTTATTTGTTTTTTATTTTTGAGACGGAGTCTCGCTCTGTCACCCAGGCTGGAGAGCAGTGGCACAATCTCGGCTCACCGCAACCTCCGCCCCCTGGGTTCAAGCGATTCTCCTGCCTCAGCCTCCTGAGTAGCTGGGACTACAGGCATGTTCCACCATGACCGGCTAATTTTTGTATTTGTAGTAGAGACGGGGTTTCACCATGTTGGTCAGGCTGGTCTTGAACTCCTGACCTTGTGATCCACCCGCCTTGGCCTCCCAAAGTGCTAGGATCACAGGCGTGAGCCACCGCCCCCGGCAAGCATGCTTTATTTAGTTACCTTTTAAATATTTCCTCCATAGTATGCAGTCTCTTTTTGTACTCTTGCCCTAGATCTTAAAAATGTTAGGGATGTTTCTGGAAAGACGTGTATCTCCACCTGCTCCACTTCCATTCTATTTCCTGTCCCCCCCAGTATCCAACCCCTTTAGTTCCTCAGCATATCCTTCCGATGTTTGTTTATGCAATTATAAGTATAATCAAATCGACATCCTCCTCCTCTTTCTTACCCCAAGGAGTAGCAGTCTACACATGCCGTTCAATTCTGTGATTCTTTTTTCTCATAACCACACATTCTAGAGACCTTTCTGTTGCAAAACATGGACAGTGTCGTCACGGGTGCACACCAGTACGCCCAGCTAATTTTTGTATTTTTTGGTAGAGACACGCTTTTTCATGATGCCAGGCTGCTCCGGAAATCCCGGGCTCAGGCGGTCCTCCCGCCTCCGCCTCCCAAAGTGCTGGGATTACAGGTGTGAGCCATCGCGCCCGGCCGTCTTTATTCTTTTGCGTGGCTGCATAGTGTTCTGTTGTGTGACTGTAGGTTGGAGGGCGTCTATTCCCAGAAGTGGGATTGCAGGGTCAGAGACTAAATGTGTTTATAATCTCAGTTTTGGGGGAAGTTTATTTTGTTTTGTTTTTTTTAGAGACAGGGTCTCCCTCTGTCACCCAGGCTGGAGTGCAGTGGTGCAATCATAGCTCACTGCAGCCTTGAACTCCCGGGCTCAGGTGATCCTCCCACCCCAGCCTCCTGAGTAGCTGGGACCACAGGTGCATACGACCATGCCTAGCTAATTTTTAAATTTTTATAGAGATGGGGTCTCACGATGTTGCTGAAGCTGATCTCAGACTCCTGGCCTCAAGCACTTCTCCTGCCTCAGCCTTCCCAAAGTGCTAGGATTACAGGTGTGAACCACCACACCCAGCCTATATGCATTTATAATTTGGATAGATATCTAGGTGTGCAAGATTTTTACTGCCCCTCCGCCGTCCTCACCACAGGACACCTTCCCTCACCTGCTGTGCAGGTGGGCAGTCCCCAAGCAGGTCACCTGTCAGCAGCTGGAGTGGGGCAGAGCCAAGGATTCAGGATCAATCACAAGATGCCACAAATGTAGTGACCCCATAGAATCCCCTGTTGACTCCTGAAGGTCTCCTCTTTGTCTGCCCTAAGGGCTGAAATTAGCATTTAAGTTTAGGCCAGGGGTTCGCCTGCCCAGGGAGCAGTACCTGGCTTCCACCTGTACATAGAGAAGCTGAACTTTCCTTTTGGTCCTGGTGTCTATTCCCTAACAACCTACTTATGCCTAGCATTCCATTATTGGAACATTCCAATAATGGAACGCTAGGCTTGTGGGAGTTATTTATATCCTGCTGCTCAAGGTCATTGCCAAGGTCTGGTTTTTCACACACACACAAATTTGCAACCTCCAGCATAAATGGGTTAAGGAATTTCCCCCTTGAGGGTGGAGAGAGAGTCGAAAAAACTCATCCTTGCAATCCTGATTGCCAAAGGCCCATTTTAGTTGGGAGTAGGCAGCCTAAGGAGCCACATGAACAGTTTGTGCCTGTCGCGCACTGCACAAGTCACCGCATCACGAGAATGTCATTCATGTCATAGACCATACATGATTTCTCCTGTTGTCATGATAATTTATTGACAGACAAGTATGTGGGGGAGGGGCGTGGTGTTCTAATTTGCGTGAAAACCTCATCTGAGTGTAGCATCTCTGGGAACAGGGGCAGATCTGAGCTCAGGCCCTCTCTTGGGCCTCACCTGCAAACAGCTTGGACAGAGGGTCAGACCCAACCGGCCAAAGCTCGCTAGGGGATTTTTATGAGTTCTAGGTTTTCACTTTGCAAGGCTGGTATGAGAGGAGGCTTTAGCAGGAAATGAATCCTCCTGAGAGGGAAAGAGTCTGGGAAATGGAGAAGATTAGAGAACTCAGGGAGAGACTGGGTGTGGGGAACGGGAGCTGAAAAAAATTGTGAGCATAGAAAAGGGACGTGTCTAAGCATAGAGTTGGCCAAAAAACAAAGGGGGACATGTCTCAGGGTTGGACACCCAGAGAAAGCGTCTGGGGTTCAGGCTCAAGCCTGTAATCCCAGCACTTTGGGAGGCCGAGGCGGGTGGATCACGAGGTCGAGAGATCGAGACCATCATGGTCAACATGGCGAAACCCCGTCTCTACTAAAAAAAATACAAAAAACTAGCTGGGCGTGGTGGCGCGTGCCTGTAATCCCAGCTACTCAGGAGGCTGAGGCAGGAGAATTGCCTGAGCCCGGGAGGCGGAGGTTGCGGTGAGCCGAGATCGCGCCATTGCACTCCAGCCTGGGTAACAAGAGCGAAACTCCGTCTCAAAAAAAAAAAAAAAAAAAAAAAAAAAAAAAGATGCTGGGGCGTGCCCAGTGATGGGACAGGAAGCATGAATTTCCAGAGGGCTCAGTTATGAACATCATTGCCCAGAGGCTGTTTGCCCTGAAAGCCTCTAAGCTTAAAGCTAAGCCACCTCTGGGGACACAAGCTGAGTGGCTAAGAGCAGAGACTCCGGTGTCAGCCTGCCTGGGTTCCTCCCAGCTCTACCACTTCCTTGCTGTGCAGCCTTCAGCAAGGTGCTTGGCCTCTCTGTGCCCCGATTTCCACACGTGCAAAACAGTTAGAAGCATAATCCCACCTCACGAGGCATGAGGACTGCGTAAGATGAATTCACATAAAGTATTTAGAACTGATTCAGGCCGAGTGCCGTGGCGCACACTTGTGATCCCAGCACTTTGGGAGGCCGAGGTGAGTGGATCATGAGGTCAGGAGATCAAGACCATCCTGGTCAACGTGGTGAAACCCCATCTCTACTAAAATTTTTTAAAAATTAGCCAGGGGTGGTGGTGGGCGCCTGTAATCCCAGCTACTCAGGAGGCTGAGGCAGGAGAATCACTTGAACCCATGGACTGTCAAGAGACAGAGGCTGCAGTGAGCCAGGATCGCGCCACTGCCTTCCAGCCTGGCCAACAGAGTGAGACTGTCTCAAAAAAAAAAAAAAAAAAAAAAAAAAAAAAAAAAAAAACTTGTCCTGGCCCAGGGTGACCTCCGTGTAAACTGGATTCCCCAGCCTGAATGGTGTTCCTTTTAGAAACGTGCATGAATTTTTCATCATAACAACTCCAGCAGCGCCTGAGGAAGCGGAGTGAGGTGTGGGGGTCTTACTTTATTCCCCACCCTGGCCCTGCTATTAACCACTAACGCAGAATAGCCGCCTAGCACTTTCCACACGTTGACATCCCACCTTTGTCCCTTGGGTCGCAGCCTATGCAATGACTTGGTCCTGATGTGAACCTACGGTACAGCTTCTCACCCGGGGATGATTTCTGCCCCAGGAGACACTCTGCAGTGTCTGAAGACATTTTCAGTTGTGAAAACTGGGTGGGAAGGAGGATGCTGTCGGCATCAAGTGGGTGAAGCCAGAGGTGCTGCTCAACAGTCTAGAATGCACAGCACCCCCGCCCCGCCCCGCCAGAGGGAAGGATCCAGGCCCATAGGTCAGTAGGGTTTCTGTCTGGAAACCCTGGCCCAGAAGACCGAGGTTCCTTGAGGACGGGGATGCCTTACACTGCAACCACCTGTCACTCTCTGCCTCTCTCTGGGGCGGCTGTGACCACCTGGCCTGCATGGACAACCCCTAGGAGCAGCCCCCAGCCAGTGCCTGGAGAAGTCAGCGGATCAATCCCCCAGCTCTGTCCCCGTCAGGCGTTTTGCTCTGCCCTGTGTCTCCCCAGTGGGGTCAGGCTCTGGTCGCCCACAGGGTTAGCCTGGTCACTTACACACCCTCCACTTGCCACCTTCCCTTCCTGTCCGGTGTTTCCTGGGATGAACTCCTAGATTCATTTCCTGGGGCTGCTCTCATGGAGCGCCACAGACTGGGCTGCTTCAAACAATAGGAATTTACGGTCTGCCAGTTCTGGAAGCCAGAAATTCAACCTCAAGATGTCCGCAGAGCTGACAACATGGCCCTCTGGCTCTGACGGAGGACCCTTCTTTGGCTCTTTCTGGCCTCTGCTGGTTTCCCACAATCTTTAGGAATCCTTGGTTTCCAGAATCTTCACTCGAGTCAGCTGTCATCAGATAGCATCTTCCCAGGCCGGGTGCCGTGGCTCTCACCTGTGATCCCAGCGCTTTGGGAGGCCGAGGCAGGTGGATCACTTGAGGTCAGGAGTTTGAGACCAGCCCGACCAACATGGTGAAACCCCATCTCTCTACTAAAAATACAAAAACTAGTCAGGCGTAGTGGGCGGGCTCCTGTAATCCCAGCTACTTGGGAGGCTGAGGCAGGAGAATCACTTAAACCTGGGAGGTGGAGGTTGCAGTGAGCCAAGCTCATGCCACTGCCTCTAATCTGGGTGACAGAATGAGACTCCTTCCCCCGCCCAAAAGAAACAAAATAGCATCCTCCCTTCATGCGTCTGTGTCTCTTCTCTTCTTAGAAGGACATCAGTCGTATTGGAGCAGAACCTTCCTACCCCAGTCCAACCTAATTTTAACTAATTACATCTGCAATTAATTACCCTATTTCCAAATCAAGTCACAGTCTGAGGTACCGGTGGTTAGGACTTAAACTTTCTTGTGTACGAAGCAGGAGGACACAATTCCGTTTATAACACCTCCCAAATAAACTGCTTGGACGTGAACTCTTGTCTGAGGCTTCCCGAAGTAAGATAACCCCTCTCTCCACCCCTAGAACAACCAGTAGCTCGGCCAGCGCCAGGGTGCAGGGGCTGAGGTGCCCATCTTTGATTTTCTGCTGAGGAGGACACGGCTGCTCCATTGCGGCACTCTTGGGTTCCGCCCTCGTGCCCAGCCATCTCCCTTGGGCTAGCCCTGCCAAGGGCTACAACCTGGGAGGTGGAGGTTGCAGTGAGCCAAGATCATGCCACTGCATGCCAGTCTGGGTGACAGAGTGAGACTCCTTCTCATAGAAAAAACAATTCGCATCCTCCCTTCGTGTGTCCGTGTCTCTTCTCCTCTTCTTAGAACGGTATCGGTTGTCCTTAGAAAGACATCAGTTGCCCAGGTGTGTCCTAGAAGTCGCCTCGCTGTTTGGCCGCAGGCAAGCAGAGTGTCTGGGATCTTTATCCTCCAGGACTGGTGCTGGAGCCAACGCCAGTGGGTGTGGCCCCGCCAGCCAACTCCCTTTGCCCAGCTCCGAACGAGCTCGTAGATGAAATCCACCGAGAGTCCAGACACAGTCGCTCCAAGTGTCTCGGAATCCATGGACACAGACACACCGCAGGGGCTGCCCACCTGCCTAGACAGCCCTTTGTAAGTTCCTGGCACCTCATTTCTTCTCTTAAAATCCTTTCACTTATCCAGTAATTATTTATTGAGCACCTACTGTGTGCCCAACAATGGTTAGGTGATTAGAGACGCTGTGACGAAGAAGACAGACTAAAATCTCCACCCTGGTAGGAGAGACAGATGCAAACATGATAAATAATAAACCACCCAGAAAACAGGAGACACTAAGCAAGTGCGTGTGTACTATGGAAAGCCCAATAGGAAGGAACGTTGCGCAGGAGAACAAGTGGTGGGTGGTTCCCTAGTCTAGGTCAGGCAATCCGGGAGGGCTCCTCAGAGGAGGTGATGTTTGAGCAGAGGAGGAGGGAGCCAGGCAGATGTTTTGGAAAGAGCATTGCCAGCATGGAGAACAGTGGCAGCTCACCTATAGGACATGCCTGATTCCCTTCCAGATTTTTTACTCGTTTCTTGTTTTTCTCCCTCGGCTTCCTGGTTTAAATGCCTTTTGAAGAAATCCTAAGCTCAACAAATCAGCGATGCCGTCGAAGGTTTATATCAGGATATGCATCCCAGAGTTATTTACAAAATTAGAACAGAACTGGAAGCAACTGAAAGCCTGGCAATAGGAGATCGGTTAAATGCCGTGTGGTCCTTCCGTATGATGGCATATTATGTCATCATTAGAAATCATCTGCTCCGAGGATATTAAGGATACGGGGGAAAGGCTCCCCATATCATGATGAGTTGGTGTGGGGGCTGGGCTCAGTGGTTCACGCCAGTAATCCCAGCAATTTGAGTGTCTGAGGCAGGTGAATCATTTGAACCCAGGAGTTTGAGGCCAGCCTGGGCAACATAGTGAAAACCCATCTCTACAAAAAAACAAAACAAAACAAAAAGTACAAAAATTAGTCTGGCATAGTGGTGCACATCTGTAGTCCCAGCTAATCAGGATACTGAGTCAGGAGGGTCACTTGAGCCCTGGAGTCAGAGGTGGAATTAAGTTGTGATCATGACACAGCACTCTAGCCTTGGCAACAGAGTGAGACCCTGTCAAAAAAAAAAAAAAAAATATATATATATATATATATATATATATATATATATATATGTATATATATATATATATATATATATATGTATGTATATATATATATATATATATATATATATATGTATATATATATATATATATGATGAGTGGGAGCAATGGGTTTTTCAACAGGAATCAAGGGGTCCAAGGGGTGGCGGCGGCTCACACCTGTAATCACAGCACTTTGGGAGGCCGCAGTGGGCAGATCACCTGAGGTCAGGAGTTTGAGACCAGCCTGGCCAACATGACGAAACCACATCACCACTAAAAATACAAAAATTAGCTGGGCATGGTGGCAGGCGCTTGTAATCCCAGCTACTCAAGAGGCTGAGGCAGGAGAATTGATTAAGCCCAGGAGACAGAGGTTGCAGTGAGCTGTGATCATACCACTGCACTCCAGCCTGGGTAACAGGGCAAGATCCTGTCTAGAAAAAATGATGAGAGGGGAAAATGAGTTTTCAAAAAGGAATCGAGGCGATGTAAACCTTGTGATCTCAAATGCACAACTATGAAAATCTAAAGAAAAAAAACGAAGACATTGTATCAAGCTGGCCTTAGGGTAGTGGGATTTGGGGATCTTGATTTTCTCAACAGTTCTCTGTATCTTCAGATTTCTCTAAGATAAGCAAAATTTACTTTTTCGAGACAGAGTCTCATTCTGCTGCCCAGGCTGGAGTGCAGTGGTGCAATCTCAGCTCACTGCAACCTCCGCCTCTTGAGTTGAAGCGATTCTCCTGCCTCAACCTCCCAAGTAGCTCGGGCTACAGGCATGCACCGCCACACTCAGCTAATTGTATTTTTGGCAAAAACAGGGTTTTATCATATTGGCCAGACTGGTCTTGAACTCCTGAGCTCAAGTGATCCATCCACCTAGGATTCCCAAAGTGCTGGGATTACAGGCATGAGCCCCACAACCAGCCAACAGTTTACTTTTATAATCAGGAAAAATATTTAAACTTGTCTTGCTAAATGTTTAGGGGGGGGAAAAAAGATCTGGGATCATTCCTAGACCAGGAGGCAGGGAGAAAGGGAGGAGAATGAACATTTCTTGGGCAAACAGAGTCCTGGGTGGCCTTATCTTGCATAATCGGTCCAGAGAGTCCCCACTAAAATAAGTAATTAATAAATCGATTGACTGATAGATCAGTAATAAATGACCAGGCATGGCGGCTAACACCTGTAATCCCAGCTACTTGGGAAACCTAGGTGGGAAGATTGAGACAAGGAGTTTGAGACCAGCCTGGGAAACATAACAAGACTCATTTTTTAAAAAAATTTTTCTTAATTAGCCGGGTGTGGTGGCCCATGCCTGTAATCCCAGCTACTCGGGAGGCTGAGGTGGGAGGATTGCTTGAGCCCAGGAGTTCAGAGCTGCAGTGAGCCATGATCCTGCCGCTGCACTCCAGCCTGGGCAATGGCAAGACCCCATCTCTTAAATAAACACATATGTAAATAAATGATCGCCTTTATTTTACTGTTAAATACACAAGATAAATGAAAAACAGGCAGATCTGTCTTATGAAACAATTCCATTTAGAGTATGGAGACTTCACTCCCCACTGCCCCAAAGAACGCACTCATCTCTCCTTCTCTGAGGGTGGGCTGGACTTCGTGATTCCTTTCTGAAGAACAGAGTAGGAAAATGGGAAATAGCAGTTTTACGGTGGAGGAACAGATAGATAACCACTTTAACTAAATGATGGAGACTAGCATCCCCTGGGGACGTGGATATTATGTAACCTTGGTTTTATGCCTACATAATGTTCTTCCCAAAAACTCCTAATCCCAGTTTTTTGGGGCTTTGCTCTGACTCCTAAACTGGAGTGCAGTCATAGCTCACTGCAGCCTCAAACTCCTGGTCTCAAGCGATCCTCCCACCTCAACCTCCTGAGTAGCTAGGGCTACAGGCACACACATATCACACCCTAATTCTGTTTTTTTGGTAGAGACATGGTCTCACTGCGTTGCCCAGGCTGGCCTCAAGCTCCTGGTCTCAAGTGATCCCTCCCACCCCACCCTCCAGAGTTGCTAGGATTACAGGCATGAGCCACTGTGACCAGCCCAGAATATTTTTTTTTAAGGATTTGTGATGTCATTTAAGAGATCTGATTCTTTATAACACATCAACAATAAGACCCAGTGATGGGTTGGATAAGTCTTATAATTTCATGGGAGTATTAAGCTTTAAAGACTTTTTATGGTGTCTGTGAACTATATGTGATTCGTGTCAGTGATGGAGTCACTGATTCTATGGTTTGCCACCTCCGATCACCATGGAAGAAAATGGCCACTTCCAGTGAAAATGAGAGGAAGTAAAAGCATAATTGTTTTCTGTCTAAATTCTTGGACTCCTTGAATTCTGTCCACCGACCCCTAAGGATTTTCTCCCCAAGCTGAGACTGGGAGAATCTTTTCAGTGACTTCTGCAGTCACTGTTGCTAGAAAACCCCTCAGAGGAGGTGATAGTTTAGCAGGTAACTAGTTCATATCTGGCGCAGCCCCCATCACACCCAGTTACCCAGCCCAAAATGTCAGTAGTACTGAGGTTGAGAGCTCTGCTCTAGGAGACCAAGCGTCTCTGAGGAAGAAGGATTGGGGTGCTGGCTGGGCATCAAGGTGAACCTACCCCCTAACAGCCTTGGAGGTGTGAGTGCCTGTCCATACCCAAGGACTGCAAATGCAGATTTACTGGAAATTTTGTGCCAAAAGTGACATCCAACTCACTTCTAACTGCCACAAAACAAACCTCCATCAACATAGCCTATCTCTGCTCTTGTCCTGGAGGCTCCAAGGTGTCCACGTGGCTCCCATGCCCCTAGACAGGCCTCTTACCTGAACCTTCCTGAGCCAGGGCTGCTTTGGGTAGCCTTGTGGAATCATGATGGGTGATCAGCCACTGGCTCTGTGCCGCCCTGTTCTGGCTACTTCCCTGGGGATCAGCCTGGGATTCCCTTAATGGTAAAAGTAAAACCCTCTGAGCTAGGGCCTTTAATATCCCCATTTTACAGATGAAGAAACTGAGTCCCAGAGCTGTGCACAGCAGTTTAGAGTCAGAATTCAGCTCTGTCTCATCCTCACATCTGAGGATGTCAGTGTCCTCAGATTCTGCCATTTATAGCCTCCCACAGCAAACAGGGTTAGGGCTTGCTTCTCTGAGCTAAAGGGGAAGGATGGGGAACCCCATGAGCACCGCACCAAAACTGTTTGCTGGAGAGAATAGCTGGTGGCTCTGTGCTCTGTACTGACAGGTGGCCTTATTTCACAGGGACCCCCTCACCATTTGTGCCCCATGTGGCTCAGAAAAGCCAGAAATTGTCTCCGCCCTCACAGGGGAAGGTCCTCAACACCCTCTTTGCCAGCTGGGCCAAGGCAGATTGGGGGTCGCTTCAGGGGGGACAGGACCTAGCCTCTCTTGGTTGCTCTCACGGAGGGGATGTGGAGGGTCTGTGGTCCTGGCAGGACTAGGATGTCTTGAGTTAATTTGGGGCTGCCTTCAGCTGAGGGCTTCTGTGTGCCTGGCATCAGCTTTGCCTTGTTTCTTGACATGTAAAACAGCCCTGTGAGGAAAGATACTTTTAACCCCATCTTCCAGATGAGGAAATGGAGGCCCACAGGGGTGACATGACCTACTAAGGTCCCCTAGCCAAGAGTGAAAAAGACAGGCTTCACACACAGGTCAGACACAATTCATTACCCGTCATCCATCTCTCTCTGACTCTTTATCCTTCTGTCTCTTTGTCTCTCTTTTTATTTTATTTATTTATTTTTTGAGACAAAGTCTTGCTGTGTCTCCCAGGCTGGAGTGGAGTGGCACAATCTCGGCTCACTACAACCTCTGCCTCCCGGGTTCAAGTGATTCTCGTGCCTCAGCCTCCCAAGTAGCTGGGATTACAGGTGTGTGCCACCACACCAGCTAATTTTTTTTATTTTTATTAGAGATGGGGTTTTGCCATATTGGCGAGGCTGGTCTCGAACTCCTGACCTCAAGTGATCTGCCCGCCTCAGTCTCCCACAGTGCTGGGATTACAGGTGTGAACCACCGCGCCCAGCCTTTGTGTCTTTTATTCTTGTGTTCTCTCTCTCCCCCTCCTTCTCTTTCTCCACCTTCTCCTCTTTCTCTTCCTCCTCCTCTGTGCTTTTCTCTGTGAGTTTCTTTTTATTTCTCTCCTTTGGTGAATGTCAATTAGGAAAGCAGGAAAACTGTGTTTAATTTGTGATCATAAATGCATGGCCCTGGCCAGGCGTGGTAGCTCACACGGGGAATCCCAGCACTTTGAGAGGCTGAGGCAGGAAGATTGCTTGAGACCAGGAGTTCAAAACCAGTCTGGTCAGCAAGCAAGAACCTGTCTTTAAAAAAGAAAATAATAATTAGCTGGGCATGGTGGTGTGCACCTGTAGTCCCAGCTACCCGAGGCTGAGGCAGGAGGATCGCCTGACCCCAGGAGTTTGAAGCTACAGCAAGCTGTGATTGCACCACTGCACTCTAGCCTGGGTGACAGAACCAGACCCCATCTCAAAAAAACTAATAATTAAAAAGAAATAGGCCAGGCGCAGTGGCTCATGCCTGTAATCCCAGCACTTTGGGAGACCAAGGTGAGTGGATCACCTGAGGTTGGAGTTTGAGACCAGCCTGATCAACACAGTGAAACTCCATCTCTACTGAAAATACAAAATTTGCTGAGCATGGTGGTGGCCACCTGTAATCCCAGCTACTTGGGAGGCTGAGGCAGGAGAATTGCTTGAAACCAGGAGGCAGAGGTTGCAGTGAGCTAAGATGGCACTCCAGCGTGGGCAACAAAAGTGAAACGCCACCTCGAATGAATGAATGAATGAATGAATGAATGAATGCATATATGTCCCTTGGCAAGTGGTTGCTAATAGTGGGAATGACCTTTGACCCAAGCCCCCTTTCATTCATAGATGTTCGTCTTGACCAAACTCAAAGCATTAGACTTTGGACTGTAAACCACTGGTTCATTCAGAAGCCATCATTGAATGCCTACTGTATGCAGGCACTCTTCTGACACACAGAAGCTGACGTGTTAGTGGGGAAAGCCAGTGATGAATGAGATAAAAAGGCAGATAGCAGACATTAAATAGGCTGTGTGGGCCAGACAGTCTCCATCGCAATGACTCCGTCTGCTCCTGTAGCGGAAAAGTAACCACAGATAAAACACGTGAATGAGCATGGCTGTTGGACGATTAAACTTTAACCTGTAAAAACAGGTGGCTGGCCCGTGGGCTGTCGATCGCTGTGTTAGAGATAGTATTAGAGGGTGGTGAGAGTTCAGGAATAGAATAAAACAGCAGAGAGGTTGCGCATTGTCAAGATGAGAGGCTGGAATTCTTCTTATAAACCCTGAGCGGCTGGGCACCGTGGCTCATTTCTGTAATCCCAGCACTGTGGGAGGCTGAGGCAGGAGGATCGCTTGCGCCCATGGGTTTAAGACCAGCCTAGGCACATAGTAAGACCTTGTCTCTACAAAAAAAATTAAAAGTTAGCCAGACGTGGTAGAGCATAGCATGCCCGTAGTCCCAGCTACTTGGGAGGCTGAGATGGGAGGACTGCTTGAGCCCGGGAGGTTGGGGCTGCAGTGAGAGGATCAGGCCGCTGTACTCCAGCACGACCTGTCTCAAAAAAAGCAAACAAACAAAAAAGACCTGAAGGAACAAATCATATGAATGCATTTATCACATGTATCCAAAAAATACATCTGTCAGCCTGGCACGGCAGCTCATGCCTGTAATCCTACTGCTTCGGGAGGCCAAGGCAGGCAGATTGCCGGAGCTGAGGAGTTCAAGACCACCCTGGGCAGCATGATGAAACCCTGTCTCTACTAAAATACAAAAAATTAGCTGGGCATGATGGCAGGCGCCTGCAGTCCCAGCTACTTGGGAGGCTGAAGCATGAGAATTGCTTGAACCCTGGAGGCAGAGGTTACAGTGAGCTGAGATTGCAACACTTCATGCCAGCCTGGGCAACAGAGCAAGACTCTGTCTTAAAATATACATATATATATTTCCATATATATATATATATACACACACACACACACACACACACTCACATACACATATATACATATATAGATAAGGTATCGATTTAAAATTTTCCTTAGTAATCAAAAATTTCTCTCCTTCTCTCCCTTGGTGAATGTTAATTAATAAGGCAGCAAAACTGGGTTTAGTTCGTGATCATAAATGCATGTCCCTGGCTGGGTTTGGTAGCTCACAACTGGAATTCCAGCACTTTGAGAGGCTGGGACAGGAGAGGATTGTTTGAGGCCAGCAATTGCTTGAGGCTTTTTTTTAAAGACATGAAGGAGGTGAGGGAGAGCCATGGAGGTATCGTAGGGAAGAGCAGCCCAGGTAGATGGAACAGCCAGTGCAAAGGGCCTGAGGCAGGATGTTCCTGGCATTTGTGAGGACATGTGGCTGCCCAGGTGTCCAGGGGACACTGAGTGATTAGGAAGGAAGGAGCTGATGAAGGAAGGAGCTGATGAAGGAAGGTGATAAAACACTTCATGGATTGGCCAGGCATGATGACTCATACCTGAATTCCCAGCACTTTGGGAGGCCAAGGCAGGCAGTTCAGTTAAGGCCAGGAATTGGAGACCAGCTTGACCACATGACAAAACCCCTTCTCTACTAAAAAGTACAAAAAGTTAGCCAGGCGTGGCCATGACCATCTGTAGTCCCAGCTACTTGGGAGACTAAGACTCGAGAATCGCTTGAACCCAGGAGGCGGAGGTTGCTGTGAGCCGAGATCGCGCCATTGCACTCCAGCCTGGGTGACAGAGCGAGACTCAAAAACAAAAAAAAAGACTTTATGGACAGACAGCCTATATAATTTATCATCCAAACCAGGACAGTTTTGAGAGTGAAAGGGGAAAAAGAGGACTCAAAAAAATAATTAACAGGCATGACATGATCTATAACGGGTATAAACTGGGACACGCAGCCTCCCTCGCGGCCACCGTCAGACCTCAGCTTTTTCACGGTCAAATCCACCCCCATCTTTATCCTGTATACTGGAGAATCGGCTGTTCTCCTGAGCTGAGTTTTGGTTTTTTGTTTTGTTTTGTTTTTTAAAACATCCTGTATACTTTTTCTCAATGAACTATGCTACAAAAAATTAGAGGAAAATAAACCATAAAAGAGAAGGCACTTAAGAATTTCACTGGGACTCAGCCATAAATTTGTTTGATGAGTATTTATTGAGTACTTTGTGCCACCAGCAATACTGAGATGAATCAGTGACTTCCCTCACCCTTGAAGCTTTCTTGAGCCCATTATTATATACATGAAATACTATAGGCCAGGCGCGGTGATTGACGCCTGTAATCCCAGCACTTTGGGAGTCTGAGGCAGGTGGATCACGAGTTCAAGAGATCAAGACCATCCTGGCCAACGTGGTGAAACCCTGTCTCTACTAAAAGCACAGAAATTAGCTGGGCGTGGTGGTGTGCAATTGTAGTCCCAGCTACTTGGGAGACTGAGGCCGGAGAATCACTTGAACCTGGGAAGCAGAGGTTGCAGTGAGCCGAGGTCACGCCACTGTGCTCCAGCCTTGTGAAAGAGCAAGACTCTGTCTCAAAAAAAAAAAAAAAAAAAATACTATGCAAATGCAGAGAAGGGGCGAAGTGGGAAAAGATCAGTTGGTTATAAGCAAGAATAACAGGTCTAGTCCCAGCCATGCCAGCTGTTCCCTGTGTGACCCAGGCACATCATGTTTCTGCTCTCAGCCTCAGTTTCTCCATCCACCAGGCACAGAGGTGTCAGGAATTGCGGAAGATGTGGGGAGCATTTCATCAGCCCAAAAAGACTTGGCTAATGTGACCATAATCCTGCCTTCTGCCTCTCCTCTCCCGGAAAAATAGCTTAATCGTTTGGACTTGAGATAAACACATTTTCTGTCTGGGTTTATTATTTAAATGATCCACCAGACTAGGCGTGGTGACTCAAGCCTATAATTCCAACACTTGGGTAGGATGAGGCGGGCAGATCGCTTGAGTCCAGAAGCTTGAGACCAGCCTGGCCAACATGGTGAAACCCCATCTCTACTAAAAAAAAAAAAAAAAAATTAGCTGGGCCTAGTGGTGCATGCCTGTCATCCCAGCTACTCGGGAGGCCAAGGCACGAGACTCGCTTGAACCCGTGAGGCAAAGGTTGCAGTGAGCTGAGACAGCGTCACCACACTCCAGCCTGGGTGACACAGTGAGACTCTGTCTCAAAAAATAAATAAATAAGAGAAAATAAATGATCCACCAACAGGAACCCCAGGAACGTTTGTATTGTTTGTGCGACTAATACTTAGTGAGCACCTACTATGTGTCTGGGGCTGATCTGGACACTAGGATCAAGACAGGAAAAGTTTCTACCCTTGAGGAGCCCATGTTCATGATGGCAGTCTTGGATTGCATAATTTGACAAGATGATTCAGACCGTGGAACATGCTGGGAAGAGAATGAGATGTCTGGCTGAGCTGCAGGGAGGGGCCGGTCCTTTTGATTGAGAGGTCCGGGAAGGCTTCTCTGATGGGCACAGTGGATATAAGATTGAGTGATAAGATGAAATTGGCCAAGCAAAGACCTAAAGGCAGAGGTGCCCCAGGCAGAGGTTCAGAGAATGGAAATAATTGGCTGATTGTGATCTTGAACTTGACCTTTCTTTTCTTCTGCTAACACTGGGTTTGGTTTGTTCTTGCTTTTCTGACTCCTCGAGGTACATGTTGGGTTGTGACTTTATAATCTATTTTTCTGTTGTTTTTTTTTTTTAACTTTTTTCAGACAGAGTCTCACTGTGGTGCCCAGGCTGGAGTACAGTGGCATGATCTTGGCTCACTGCAACCTCCGCCTCCTGGGCTCAAGTGAGCCTCCCACTTCAGCATCCCCAGTAGCTGGGACTACAGGTGCACAGCACCACACTCAGCTAGTTTTTTTATTTTTATTATTTTTAGAGACGGGGTCTCACTGTGTTGTCCAGGCTGGGCTCAAGCGATCCTCCTGCCTCAGCCTCCCAAAGTGCTGGGATGACAGGCACGAGCCGCCACATCTGGCCTTTACTGTTTGTGATGTAGGTATTTAATGCTGTAAGCTTCCCTCTTAGGCGCTTCTTGGCCCTTTGGCTAAGGTCAAGCGTGAACTTCCCTCAGCACTGCTTCTGCTGCATGTCACAGGTGTTGGGGTATTGTTTCCATTCGGTTCAAAAACTTTTTTTAAAGGCCAGGCACGGTGGCTCACGCCTGTAATCCCAGCACTTTGGGAGGCCGAGGCGGGTGGATCACGAGGTCAAGAGATCGAGACCATCCTGGTCAACATGGTGAAACCCCGTCTCTACTAAAAATACAAAAAATTAGCTGGGCATGGTGGTGTGTGCCTGTAATCCCAGCTACTCAGGAGGCTGAGGCAGGAGAATTGCCTGAACCCAGGAGGCGGAGGTTGCGGTGAGCCGAGATCGCGCCATTGCACTCCAGCCTGGGTAACAAGAGCGAAACTCCGTCTCAAAAAAAAAAAAAAAAAAAAAAAAAACTTTTTAAATTTCCGTCTTAATTTCTTCAGTGAGCCAGGTCGTTCGGGAGCATGTTGTTTCATGTCCATATATTTGCCTTGTTTCTGAAATTCTTCTTGGTATCGATTTCCAGTTTTATCCCACGGTAGTCTGAGAAGATACTTGACAGAATTGCAATATTTTAAAATTTGTTGAGATTTGTTTTGGGGCCTAACATGTGGTCTGTCTTGGAGAATGTCCATGTGCTGATGAGAAGAATGTACGTCCTCTGTCAGACATGCAGGAGACAGACGCTTTCTCGCCTGCCTCAGGGGATCCATAAAAGAGCCTGTCAGAGGTTGGCATTTAAGAAAGACCAGAAGGAGTCAGGGAGCAGTGGCTCATGCCTGTAATCCCAGCACTTTGGGAGACCAAGGCAGGTGGATCATCTGAGTCAGGAGTTCGAGACCTGCCTGACCAACATGGTGAAACCCTGTCTGTACTAAAAAAAAAAAAATATGAAAATTAGCTGGGAGTGGTGGTGGGCACCTGTAATCCCAGCTACTCAGGAGACTGAGGCAGGAGAATCGCTTGAACCCAGGACACAGAGGTTGCAGTGAGCCGAGATCACGCATTGCACTCCATCTCAAAAAAAAAAAAAAAAAAAATGGAAAGGAAAGACCAGAAGGAGGTGAAGGAGCAAACTATGGAGATATCAAACTGTATCAATGTGGCTGGGCATGGTGGCTCATGCCTGTAATCCCAGCACTTTGAGAGGCTAAGGCAGGAGGATCGCTCAAGCCCAGGAGTTTGAGACCAACCTGGGCAACATAGAGACCCTCTCTCTACAAAAAAATAAAAATTTAATTAAAAAGATGTATTGGTCAGGGCAGCCAAGTTATGCTGCAGTAAGAAACATCCCCAGAGGCTCCATGACTAACAACAGATATATTTCCTGCTCATGCTACATGTCCAGTGAAGGTTGGCAGTGGAGAATAAGGGGACTCTGCTCAGTGTAGTCACTTGGGACCTGACTAATCACCTAGAACATTGCCACTTGCTATTCCAGAAGAAAAGAAAGAATGCTGGAAGGTCCCACACTGAAAGTTCAATACTCTGGTTCCAAAATGACAGTTGTTTCCAGTCATCCCTCATTGGCCAGCACTTAGCATGTGGCCCTCAGCCAACCCCAAAGGGACCAGGAAGGACCATCCCGCCATATTGCTGGAAATATTTGATGACAGCATGAATGGGGAATAGTGTGCCAGGCAGCGGAACTCTCTGAGCCCTTGGAAGAAAGACAGGGCAATCTCTAGGGCACATCCTTCCCCGTATTATTAATGAATTTAACAAACGAGCACGCCATCCTCGCCCACTCTCCTCCCTGCATCCAGACTTGTGCATACCCTCCCTTAACTTGAACTGCCAAGGAAGAAATGAGAACCAGGAGAGGAGATCTGTGACCTCGTCTTTGCTGAGAAACTGCTGCAGAACAGCCATAGCATCTCCAGTCTTTGCGCTTGTAAAATGTTTCCGTTTTGCTCCTGAACCAAATCCAGCCACCCTCACCCCCCAACCAGAGAAAGCCTGTCTCCTAATCCAAAACTGCACCCAGCCTTCTACCAGCTTCTTCCCTGTGGATTGTTGAATCCAGAGTATGGAATTGAATAATTGAATGAGTCTGGAAGATAAAAAATGTCTCTAAAATCAGGCAGCAAAAGCCCACCCCCCCAGGAAGGTGTAGATGAGAGTTCAGGAGGGAGCATGGCGTGGGGTTGACGATCTGAGCTGTGCAGGGAACTTGTACCCACCTCTCAATCAGATATTCAACAAACACCAGTTATTGAGCACCAGCTGTGTGCCAGATGTTGTCCTAGGGGTTGGGAATACAGCAGGGAACAAGAGGGACAAAGCCCTTACCCCTTGTTGGATGGACATTCCAGCCAGGAAGACGAGAGAACAAGAGAAATAAGTCTACAGGCAAAAGGGAAAAAAGAAACAGAAGAAAAAAAAAGGAGACGAGAAATAAGAGATGCAATTATAAAGGGCCATAGGGGAGGCTTCCCTCAGAAGGTGGCCTTTGAGTGAAAAAACCTGAAAGAGGTGAGAGGGGAAATAATGGCAATCTCAGGGAAGAGCATTCCGGGTAGGGGAACAGCATGTGCAGGGGCCCTGGGGCAGGACTGTGCTTGGCTTGGTTGAGGAGCTAACCGCAGGAAAGCCATGTGGAAGCCATGTGGCTGGAACAGAGTGAGCGAGGGAAGAGTGGAAGGAGAGAAAACCAGGGCGGCGGGAGGGTTGGAGGCGCCCCCCTCTGCCGCTTAGTAGCTGAGTGACTTCATTTATTTCCTGTAGCTTGTGTAATAGAGAACCACAAATAGAGTGGCTGAAAACAACAAGAATGTATCTATTCTCTCGCAGTTTGGGAGGCCAAGAGTCCACAGCCCGTCAAGGTGTCAGCCGGGCCATGGTGCCTCTGAGACCCAGTCTGAAATCCCTTCTTGCCTGCCTCCTGGCTTCTGGTGGTTTGCCGACAACCTGGTGTTCCTTGTCCTTTAGACACATCGCCCTGGTCCTGCCCTCATCTCCATTTCACATGCCCTTCTGTCTCTGTGCAAGGCTCTCTCTGTGCCCAGGTTTCTTCTTTCCTTCTTATTTTATTTATTTATTTATTTTAGAGACAGGGTCTTGCTGTGTCTCCCAGGCCAGAGTGCAGTGGCATGATCATAGCTCACTGCAGCCTCAAACTCCTGGCCTCAGACTGTCCTCCCCGCACCGAGCCTCCTGAGTGGCTGGGACTACAGATGTGAGTCACTGCGCGTGCCCAGATGTCCCCTTTTTACAAAGAAACCCATCATGTAGGATGAGGGTCCACCCTAATGACCTCATCTTAACTTGATTCCTCTGCAAAGACTCTGTTTCCAATTCATAGGTACCAGGGGTTAGGACTTCGGTGTATCTTTTTGGGGGGACCCACTGCAACCCACGATGACAGGGCTGTGGGCATGTAACTTGACCTCTCAGCTGGTCACTGTGGCTCATGCCTATAATCCCAGCACTTTGGGAGGCTGAGGCAGGTGGATCGCCTGAGGCAGGAGTTCAAGACCAGCCTAGCCAACATGGTGAAACCTCATCTATACTAAAAATACAAAAATTAGCTGGGCATGGTGGCAAGCACCTGTAATCCCAGCTACTCAGGAGGGGGAGGCAGGAGAATCACTTGAATCCAGGAGGTGGAGGTTGCAGTGAGCTCAGATCACACCGTTGCACTCCAGCCTGGGTGATAGAGTGAGACTCCATCTCAAAAAAAAAAAGAAAGAAAGAAATAGATCTCTCTGTGCCTCAGTTTCCCCACCTGGGAGGATGGGGATGATTATGTACTTACTCCTGGGGTTCATGAGAGGATTGAATGAGCTCAAACAGTCCAAGCTTCCCTGTGTGTCTGTTGTGGTGCTGGGCAGTGTGTCATGTGGCCAGAGGTCCCCAAGCATGCCAGGGACCTGGGCAAGGGCAGATTCGGGTCTTTCGGGTCTTGTTGGCAGCATCTGAGGTGGACGGGCTGCCTTGGCGTGGAAGGGCCTTGGCCGCTTTTCCCTGTTCAGTCTTGTCCCTGTCCCCCATCCTCCACTCTGTCCCTGTCATCTGAGCCTGCTCCTCGTGATGGCTCAGTCTCTTTCTACTGGCGGCCCGTGCAGAGTTTCATGCCCTGGGCTATATTTAGCCCTGAGAAATGGGAACAAGAAGCCCTCAGCCGCCACAGTGACGGAGAGAAGCACAAAGCCAGTGCCGCCTTCTGTCCAGCCATGTTCCGCTGACTCGGTTCTTTCTCCCAGAAACTTCCAGAAGCAAAGCATTGGCGTTTCTGGGCCTGTTAAAACAAGGATGTCAGCTGGTGGCTGACATGTTCATTGCCCCCAGAACCTGTCTGTGTCCAGGATTAAGGTTGATTTTGTTAGTTTTATTTTCAGGGCGTGTGTGTGTGTGTGTGTGTGTGTGTGTGTGTGTGTGTGTATTCATGGCAAAACACACATGACATAAAATTTACCATCCTAATTATTTTTTAAACTTTTTAGTATTTTTTAATTGACAAGTAATAGTTGTACTTACGGGGCATGTAGTGATGTTTCAATGCATGTCATAAATGGTGCTCAGATCAGGGTAATTAACATAGCCATCTGAGAGGTTTATTGTTTGTTTCCATTGGGAATATTCAAGATCCTCCTTCTAGCTATTGGAAACTGTTAATATACTGTTGCCATCTGAGCCATTTTTAAGGATGTAGCTCTTTGACAGTAAGTCTAATGGCTTCACATTGTTGTGTAACTGCCACCGCCATTCATCTCCCAAACCTTTCCGTCTTCCGGATGTAACTCTGTCCCCACTAAACATGAGCTCCCTGTTCCCCCTCCCCCAACCCCTGGCACCTACCATGCTACTTCCTGTTTTTATGAATCTGATGACTCTAGGGACCTCCTATAAATGGAATCATACAGGATTTTTCCCTTTTATGACTGGTTGATTTCACATAGCATGATGCCCTCAAGGTTCATCCATGCTGCAGTGTGTATCAGCATTTTCTTCCTTTTTAAGGTAAAGTTGACCATTTAAAAAAAAAAAAAAAAACACTTTTAAAAACTTGAAGTAGAATAAACATACAGAAAAATCCGTAAGTGGAGAGCTTGGTCATCACAAACTAAACACACTCGTGTGTAACCAGCACAAAAATAAGAAACAGAACCTTCTCGGCCCCAGAAGCCCCCCCTCATATCCTGTCCCCAGTCACTACCTCCCCACAAGGGTACCCCTACCAGGACTTTCAGCATCATTCACTAGGTTAACCTGTTTTGTACTTTACATAAATGAAATCTTACCTGTATGCTGTTTTCTGTCTGTCTTCTTTTGCTTGCCATTAACTTTTTACCATCTCAGTTGTTCATTGCATGTATCCTCTCTCTCCTGTTGATGACGATGTGGATTGTTTGCAGCTTGGGGCTAATATGAATATCACTGCTATGAATGTTCTTGTGCATGCTTTCTGTTGGGCAACTATTCAGAATTACTATCTAATTGTAATGATCTTGGATAAGTAACTATCCAGCAATTACTGGGTCTTGGCAAAGGTACATACAGTCATACACTGCATTATGGCATTTTGGTCAACCACAGACCAAATATATAACAGTGGTCCCGTAATGGACCAATATATAACCGTGATTATCATACAGTATTTTTACCGTAGCTTTTCTGTTTTTGGATATTTTTAGATACACTATTGAGTTACAGTTGCCTGCAGTATTCCATACAATAGCATGCTCTATGTGTTTGTAGCCTAGGAGCAATAGGCTAGACCATGCAGCCTAGGTGTGTGGTAAGCTATACCATCTAGGTTTGTGTCAGTATACTCCATGAAGTTTGCACAACAAAATGACCCAATGACACATTTCCCAGAACACATGCCCATTGTTGAATATGATTTAATTCATTTTAGTATAGAAACTCTCAACCAGTTTTTCAAGTAGTTGTACCATGTGTTACGAGTTTTATTGTCTCACCCCAAAATTCATATGTTTAAGTCCTAACCCCCAGAACCTCAGAATGTGACCTTATTTGGAAGCGGATTCATTGCACAGGGAACCGTTAGGTTGGTGCAAAAGTAATTGCATTTTTGCCACTAGCCAAACTGCAACTGTTACTTTTGCACCAACCATAATAGCTACGATGAGATCATTAGGGTGGGCCCTAATCCAATATGATGGAGTCCACAGAAAAAGGACAGATTTTGACACAGAGACACACACACACACAGAGGAAGAATGCCATGTTTAAACAAAGGCAGAGATCAGGATGATGCCTCTCCAAGCCAAGAATCATCAAAGATTGCCAGCAAACCTCCAGAAGCTAGGAGAGAGGCATAAAACAGATTGTCTCTCACAGCCCTCAGCAGGAACCAGCCCTTCTGATACTTTGATCTTGGATTTCTGGCCTCCATAACTGTAAGACAATAAATCTCTGCTGTTTAAGCCACCTAGATTGTGGTTCCTTGTTACAACAGCCACAGGAGATGAATACAGCATGGTACCCTCCCATAGGCAGGATATGAGGGTTCCAGTTGCTCCACAGCTTCACAGATACCTAGTAGTAATGACCTCATCTTAACTTCTATCTCATTTTAGCCTTTCTTCTAGACAATAGCAGTGTCATATGTGCTTTTAAAGGTGGGCTTTTAAAGCCACACTTGAGAGCCCTGCATTCTGCAGGTGTCACAGGGTGATCAACTACTGAGAGGCTACCCCTGCCCTGACAGCTGGAGGCAAGGCTTCCCAGCACAGAGGTTAAGCCCATGGACTCTGGGGCCCACCTGACTAGTTCAAATACCATGTCTACTACTGAATAGCTCTGTGACCTGGGACTGATGATTTTGTCTTTCTGAGCCTCAGTTTACTCAGTGGTAACATGGGCAGTATAACATAGAGGTATCATGAGGATTAAATGATTAAGTAAGCTAACATACATAATGTGCTTAGGAGGGTGCCCAGCATACCACAAATATTCTATAAGTTCTGACTTTTATACGTTTTTCCTCTCTGTCTCTTTCTGTCTCTCTCTCCCCCCAATCCTTGATTTTCTTCCCTTCATCTTACTTCCTTCTTGCTATAGTGTTCTATTTTCGGTTTTTGAGAATATTCTATTTGTGGATATTTTCCCCCTTGAAAATTGAGCTGAAACTTCTGAGAATTTTTTGTGATTGGCATTAAAGCTGCAGGGAATGGAGCAGGGAGACACTTGAGGAAAACGCTCATGGCCCATCTGTCTGGCTTGGTGATATCACCAGGCCATCAGACCCTGTGGTCATGCATCTTCTCTAAGGGGAATCTGTGACTGTGTTGGCAAAAGGGAAGGAACCAGAGATTGATTAATCCATTTCAGTAGGCTTTGTATTGTGTTTTGTTTTCTTTTTCTTTCTCCTCCTGGACTCTGATCTGGGAAGTCTTCTTGTGTTTCTTGCTGGTCACCATGTCCTGCGAGGACAACATAATTAAGAGAAAGCTTTTCCCTTTGGATGTTTTCTCCAGAAAATGTTCCTCCATTTCCCTCTCTGGGCTGCCAAGCCAGACTCCACAAGCCAAGAACATTTAAGACAGAGCCATGAGAGAACCAGAGCTTCCCCTTCCCTCGCCCGTCAGATCCTATGTGAGTCCCAGTCAACTCTCACCTGCTTTCCCTCCTCACACCCTACAGAGCAACGATGCCTCAGGGAATACTTGGAACTGGTTGTACTTCATCCCCCTCATCATCATCGGCTCCTTTTTTATGCTGAACCTTGTGCTGGGTGTGCTGTCAGGGTAAGTCTCTGCTACTCCCCACCCCATCCCATTCATTCCTCTTTGCCAACTTCTTCCCAAGGAGAGGCCATTGAAGCTTTGTTTTCATTCACTAGGCAGAGAAAAGGCTTCTTCCCTTGTTTGGGTTTTCATACTGTGATTAGCAAGCCATGTATAGGTACGGACGTTGTGTACTGCTAGGGTTACCCAGTGAGGGAGTCCATATGGGCTTTACTTTCTTTACTTTAAAAAAATAGTTTGGGTTTACTTCTCTCATGTTTTCCAAATACAAAATCATAGCCTATGATCTAACAGTGTATTTTCCTGACGCATATTGTCCTCTATCCCCAAGATTTTTTTTTTGGCTTAATCATAAATGAGCTTCATTTTTCTTACCATAAGAAGTCTGGGCACTTGTACGGTGGTTCTGTGGCACCATTAGCAATCCCAGATTCTTCCAGCTTTCCATTCTGACATCTTTACCAGAGGCGTCCAATCTCATGGATACCTCATGGTCTTAAGATGGCTGCCTCATGCCCTCAAGATGGCCGCTTCATGATCCAAACCAGAAAAGGAAGAAGGGAAACAGGAAGAGGTGGGGCCTATGGCAGAGAAGGAGACCTGATGCAGAAATCGTTAGTTTATGGCTTATTGGTCTAACCTAAAAGAGGGTTGAAACAATTTTTAGCCAAGCGTATGAAGAAAATGAGAATGAGGTATGCAGCCAGTGGTGGTTGGCATGGCGTGGTTTTATCCTTTTGTGTTTTTTCTTGATTACTATTTTTTTAGAGACAGAGTCTAGCTTTATCACCCAGACTGGAGTGTAGTGAGGTGATCATAGCTCACCGTAACCTAGAACTTCTGGGCACAAGCGATCCTCCTGCCTCAGCCTCCTGCATAGCTAGGGCAACAGGCACATGCCACCATGCCCAACTAAATATTTTATTTTTCTTAGAGATGGGGCCCACTGTGTTGCCGAGGCTGGTCTCAAGTTCCTGGCCTTAAAGGATACTCCCGCCTCAACCTCACAAAGTGCTGGAATTACAAGCGTGAGCCACGGTGCCTGGCCTTTTGCTTTTTTCTTTCCCTAGGCACAGTTGTTGGGAAATGTGTGAAGCTGGCAGAAGCACCCATTGCTGTAATATCCCAGTCTTTTCCCAGAAGACCTGACTCCTGTTGAAAACTCCTGACCTCCAGGGACTTCTGAATCCCCAAACACACACACACACACACGCACACACACACACACACACACACACACACACACGTCTCCTGACATTGTCAAAGCAGCCATACTCTGGCTTTTCTATGCTTCTACAGGGAGTTTGCCAAAGAAAGAGAACGGGTAGAGAACCGGCGGGCTTTTCTGAAGCTGAGGCGGCAACAGCAGATTGAACGTGAGCTCAATGGGTACATGGAGTGGATCTCAAAAGCAGGTGAGACCCTTTCATCCTGGGGCCCAGGGATGGAGCTCCCAGGCCATGGAGAACACAGAGTCATGCATACAGTTTGGAGAGGGCTGAGCTGAGAGGGTCAGGATGGGAGGAGAAGGAAAACCCGAACTGGCAGCCCCAAATGTTAACAGCAAGATCCAGAGTATGATACGAAACAGTCTAGGATCAAGCCAGGATCTGGCATCATGTAACCGTTGAGTTCTGAAGTCAAATGTTGGCTTACATCCGACCCTGACACTTTTCACCCATGCACCACACATCCTGTGCCTCCGTCTCCTCGGCCGTTCCGTGGAGGTGATGATAGGACCATTTGAGTGTTTAGTACTAAATAGAGCTAAATAACCTCAGTTAAGTCACTTGGGGAGAGTGGTACCTGATACACAGTAGGCACAGTTTAGCCATTTAACAAGCACTTAGGGAGTACCTGCTGATCAGGCACTGATCTAAGCACTGAGGATATGGCAGTAAGCAATACAGACCAAATCCCTGTCCTCAGGGCTCTGATATCTAGTGAAAGAGACAAAACAAACAAATAGATGTCATGCTGGGGACTCCCAAATTCAGAGAAGGAAGATAAAACAGGGTAGGAAGTTGGCCGGGCACAGTGGCTCACGCCTGTCATCCCAGCACTTCGGGAGGCTGAGGCGGGCAGATTACCTGAGGTCAGGAGTTCAAGACCATCCTGGCCAACATGATGAAACCTCGTCTCTACTAAAAATACAAAAATTAGCTGGGCGTTGTAGCACGTGCCTCTAATCCCAGCTACTCGGGAGGCTGAGGCAGGAGAATCGCTTGAACCCAGGAGGTGGAGGTTACAGTGAGCCAAGATTGTGCCACTGTACTCCAGCCTGATGGACAGAGCGTGACTCCATCTCAAAGAAAAACAAACCACACAGAGTAGGAAGTTGGAGGCAGGGTGATCAGGGAAGGCTTCTCTGAGGAAGTTCCTTCTGAGCAAAGAGACCTGAAGGACGTGAAGAAGGAAGCTGTGGGGATATCAAGGGGAGGGGCATTCCAGGCAGAGGACACAGCAAGTGCAAAGGCCCTGAGGTAGGTTCATATTGGAGACACAGGAAGGAAGCCAGTGCATTGGGGAGAGTCAGAGAAGAGACAGACAGGGAGACGATGGAGATCAGATCAAGCTTATAGGCTGTGGTGAGGATGTTGGTTTTTATTTTGCGTGAGGTGAGGAGAACGTTGCTCCTGTTGTGGAGGTGGGGCTTGAAGTCAGAAACCACCCAGCAGCATGTTTTTTGGCCAGTTGAGCTGTCACCATCAACCAGGGGAGAATGGGGTTGGCCAGGGAGACCTCCTTCTTCCCGGTCCAAGGGAGAACTCATCGTCCAAATGCAGGAGCTTAACTCTGTGCTCTTCCTCTTCAGAAGAGGTGATCCTCGCCGAGGATGAAACTGACGGGGAACAGAGGCATCCCTTTGATGGTAACTGCTCTGAACCTACCTCGGGGGTGGGTCCCAGGGGAGATGGGAGAAGCGGGGGTGGGGAGTGAGGGAGAGCAGGCGACCTGGCTCTAAGGATCCTCCAGGGGGTGGACGTTCCTCCTGGAGGGATTTTCAGACTTCATGCAGGGTTTCCCTATTTGGGCCTCCACTTTTTTGCTTTAATCACGAACCTGACTTTTCCTGCTTTGCACCTTGGTTTTTCTCATCTGCGAAATGGCTATGCTATAAACAGTACCCCATCTCATGAGACCGTGTCTCAGAATGATACTCATGATGGAAAGAGAACACCTAGGATAGTGCCTGGCACTATCCTAGTGCCAGGGCTTGGCATGTTTCTGTTTGCTAAATAAATAATCCCAATAATCCAGTGGACTGGGAAAGGCTGCTGGCTCCCATGTTAGAAACTTAACCAGACAGAGCCATGACTTACTTTTTTTTTTTTTTTTTTAAATTGAGACAGAGTCTCGCTGTGACATCCAGGCTGGAGTGCAATGGTGTGATCTTGGCTCACCGCAACCTCCACCTGCCATGTTCAAGTGATTCTCCTGCCTCAGCCTCCTGAGTAGCTGGGATTACAGGCGCCTGCCACCATGCCTGGCTTATTATATTATTAGTAGAGATGGGGTTTCGCCACGTTGACCAGGCTGGTCTTGAACTCCTGGCCTCAAGTGATCTGCCCACCTCGGCCTCCCAAAGTGCTGGGATGACAGGTTTGGAGTGTAGACATTAATTTGTGGTCCCCTGGAAACCTGAATATGCAAGAAGGGACCATTAGGAGTCCAAAAACCCAACCTGCCCAGCATAGCGGGGAGTCAGCAGGGAGACTGTAAGAGTGTATCCAGCCTGGAGCTTCATGAAAGTAAAGTTTCTTTGAATTTAGAGATAGGGCTGGATGCTGTCTGTTCATGGCTCACACCTGTAATCCCAGCACTTTGGGAGGCCGAGACAGGAGAATCACCTGAGCCTGGGAGTTCAAGACCAGCCTGGGCAACATAGTGAGATTCTTTTGCTATGAAAAATAAAAAATGAGCCAGATGTGGTGGCACACGCACACTATGGTCCCAGCTACGGGCTGGAGGATCGCTTGAGCCCAAGAGATAAAGGCTGCACACTGCACTCCAGCCTGGGTGAGAGAGCGAGACCCCGTTTGAAAATAACAAAAAGAATATAGAGATAGGCTAGAAGACTGTGTCTGCAGTGTAATAATAACGGCAATAAGAAGAATTGTGCTCCCTGAAAAATGCAACTTCTTGCTCAAGATTTATCTTCTCACACTTTAGAAAGCTGGTTTGGCAGGGGCCAGGTGCCGCGGCCGCACCCATAATCCCAGCACTTTGAGAGGCCAAGGCGGGTGGATCACGTGAGGCCAGGAGTTCAAGACCAGCCTGGCCATCATGGCAAAACCCCATCTCTACTGAAAAGACAAAAATTAGCTGGGTGTGCTGGCACACACCTGTAATCTCAGCTGCTCGGGAGGCTGAGGCGGGAGACTCGCTTGAACTTGGGAGGTGGAGGTTGCAGTGAGCTGAGATCACGTCACTGCACTCCAGCCTGAGTGACAGAGTGAAACTTTGTCATAAAAGAGAGAGACAGAGGGAGGGAGGGAGGAAGAGAGAAAGAAAGAAAGAGAGAAAGAAGAGAGAGAGAGAGAGAGAGAGAGAGAGAGAAAAGGAAAGAAAAGAAGGAAGGGAAAAGAGAAGAAAGAAAAGGAAGACCAGAGGGAAAACAGTGGCTGAGGGCCGAGACCTGGAGTCGGACTGAACCTGACTCGATTCTTGTCTTTACCCCTCTAAGCAAAGTGATAGTACCACCTTGAACCTCAGTTTACACATCTGAAAAATGGGTATGCTGTTCATTCCCACCAAACTGGTTGCCGTGAGAGCTGAATCCCAGGACACGCTGCGTCCTTTGGGTATGTGTTGCAAAAAGGGTAACGTCTTTTTCTCTTGCCATGTTTCCATTGTTGGAGCTCTGCGGAGAACCACCATCAAGAAAAGCAAGAGTGATTTGCTCAACCCGGAAGAGGCTGAGGATCAGCTGGCTGACATAGCCTCTGTGGGTGAGTCCCTTCCTCTGCCACCTATCAGTTTTTCGTCACCCGTCGCCCAAGAGATGATGTGGGGTCGGGGCAGTGGGCTTGCACACCGGGCTGCTTGAATTTGGCTGTCAACTCCACCCCTTCCCCCCAGTGTGTGTGTCCTGGGGCAGATTACATCATTATGGGAATGACATCCGTGCCTGGCTTCTCATTATTTTGCGGAAATTCAACTAAATGGTCCCCATGAAGCGTGGGGACCCAGCACCTGGCAGGGACTCAGTTCTCAGTCATGTTGGTGAATGTGCGCAACTCACTCGGGAAGTATTCATGGGAGACCTGCTTATGTTAGGTGCCTGATTGCAAATAAGACACAGGCAATTGGGAGGCTGAGATGGGAGGATCACTTGAGCCTGGGAGGTGGAGGCTGCAGTGAGCCATGGTTGTGTTACTGCCCTCCAGCCTGGACACAGAAAAAAAAAAAAAAAAAGACACAAACTGGGCCAGGCACAGTGGCTCATGCCTATAATCCCAGCACTTTGGAAGGCTGAAGTGAGCAGATCACCCGAGGTCAGGAGTTCAAGACCCAGCCTGGCCAACATGGTGAAACCCTGGCTCTACTAAAAATACAAAATATTAGCCAGTTGTGGTGGTGCATGCCTGTAGTCCCAGCTACTCAGGACGCTGAGGTGGGACAGTTGCTTGAACCTGAGAAGCAAAGGTTGCAGTGAGCTGAGATCTCATCACTGCACTCCAGCCTGGGCAACAGAGCAAGATCCTGTCTCAAAAAAATCTTTTAAAAGACACAAACCGAATCCCTACTTATATATAGGACCTCACAGTCCAGTGTAGGAAGTAGAAATTAAACAGAGAATTACACAAATAAACCTGTAAAGGTGATAACACTTCAGGGAAAGGCTCCGGGCTTAGGGTGCTCTGGAAGGATGGGGAGAAGTCAGAGGAGGCTACCCAGAGGAAGTGATGTTTAAGCTGGAAACTGAAGGATGGGTAGGGGGTGACTGGTGGTGATAGCCGAACGAACAGTGTGACGGACAGGGCTCAGGCCTTTGCCACCACAAAGGGCCAGAGTTGGAGGGGAGTGTTCGTTCCCTTCTCTCTTCTCTGTCCTGTTGATTCATTGGCTGTGATTCTGTTGAGCTTGACCTTCTAAAATGAGAATGTGGTGTTGTCGCTGTTGTTATTGTTGTTTAATGGATTTTGTTTTGTTTTGTGTTTTAATGGTTGGAAGAGCATCCAGGCAGAGGAAATAAGACTGGAATAAGATAGAGGGGATGGCCAGACGTGGTGGCTCACGCCTGTAATCCCAGCACTTTGGGAGGCCGAGACGGGGGGATCACAAGATCAGGAGTTCGAGACCATCCGGGCCAATATGGTGAAACCCCGTCTCTACTGAAAATACAAAAATTAGCCAGGTGTGGTGGCATGTGTCTGTAGTCCCAGCTACTCAGGAGGCTGAGGCAGGAGAATCGCTTGAACCCGGGAGGCAGAGGTTGCGGTGAGCCAAGTTCACTCCACGGCACTCCAGCCTGAGCAACAGAGCAAGGCTCCGTCTCAAAAATAAATTAAAAAAATAAAATAATAGATTGAGGGAAGGAGGAATTTAGGCTGCTTGGGAAACTGTGTGGCTGCAGTTTAGAGGAAGAAAGGATGGCAAGAGAAGGAGGAAGGGAGAGAAGGAGGGAGAGAAGTGAAAGGAGGGAAGTGAGGGCATCCATGTGTTTTTGATCCATAGTTTCTGATTTACTATTTCATAGTCCACTTGTTTCCACTCACTCCTAGTTTATAACCTTATTGCTGAGGGTAGGCATAATTTCCATTGCGATCACATATCTCATAGGGTGGATACGCTGTGGTTTGTTTAGCCATAGCTCTATTATAGAGTGTTTGAGTTGTTTCCAACAATTTCTCTTACGAAGAGCACTGCTGTGCACATTTATGTACAATGACTCCCCCCAGCCTTCGGGCGTATTTCCTTGGAGATAATTACAGGATCGAAGATATTAACAGCTTTTCAACTCATTATTCAAAGAGCCATTCTGAGTTTCAAAACCACGGAACCCATTTAGAAACCTGCCAAGTACGCATACGTTCGTGGGTCCCCCACCCAGACCATCGAATATTACCAATTTAACATCCTTTCCCAGTTAAGTGGGTTGGTAATGAAAGCTTAAAGCTTGTTTTCATTTGCGTTTTTAATTTCCAGCCAAAACACGCTTTTTCTTGTAACAGAGGACTCATTCTGCCTTCACTTGTATGTGCATCTGTTTAATCTCCTGTAAGCAAATGTCAAGAAATGGAGCACTCAGTTGGTATCTTGTGTATTTGATCAATTATGTCTGTCTCACGTATTAGGTTACTTCCATTGTTTAAAATCAGTTTTATGGCCAGGCACAGTGGCTCACACCTATAATCCCAGTGCTTTGGAAGGCCAGGGCAGGAGGATCTCTTGAGGCCAAACATCCTGGGCAATATAACAAGACTCCATCTCTTGAGGGGGGGGAGGCGGTGGGGGGGACTGTTTAAAAACTTAGCCAGGCATTATAGCACATGCCTGTAGTCCCACCTATTTGGGAAGCTGAGGCAGGAGGATTTCTTGAACCCAGGAATTGAAGGTCATGGTGAGCTATGATTGTGCCACTGCACTGCAGCCTGAGCACCAGAGTGAGAACCTGTCTCTTAATAAAACAAAATAACAATAAATGCTTTAAAATCTTCTTTGTTGGCCAGGCACAGCGGCTCATACCTGTAATCCCAGCACTTTGGAAGGCCGAGGCGGACGGATGGCTTGAGGTCAGGAGTAGGAGACCAGCCAGGCCAGTGGGGTGAAACCCCATCTCTACTAGAAATACAAAATCAGCTGGGTGTGGAGGTGTGCGCTGGTAATCCCAGCTATTTAGGAGGCCGAGGCACGAGAATCACTTGAACCTGGGAGGCGGAGGGTGCAGTGAGCTGAGATGATGCTGTTGCCCTACAGCCTGGGCAACAAGAGTGAAAACTCCATCTTTAAAAAAAAAAAAACTGTTTTATATATTTATATATATCTGTCTCAAAAAAATCTGCTTTGTTTTAGACATATATATATATATATATATATATATATATGTGCATGTGTGTGTGTGTGTATGTATATATATATATATATATTTTTTTTTTTTTTTTTTTTTTTGAGATGGAGTCTTGCTTGTTGCCCAGGCTGGAGTGGGGTGGCGTAATCTCGGCTCCCTGCAACCTCCACCTCCCGGACTAAAGCAGCTGTCCTGCCCCAGCCTTCTAAGTAGCTGGGATTGCAGGTGTGCACCTCCACGCCAGGCTAACGTTTGTATCTTTAGTACAGACACGTTTCTGCCGTGCTGGCTGCGCTCCTGACCTCAAGTGAACCGCCCACCTCTGCCTCCCCAAGTGCTAGGATTACAGGCGTGAGCCACGTTGCCCAGCCAGTAATCTATTCTTCTAAGAACACCAGTCATACTATATTAGGGCCCCCTCATGACTTGATATTAACTTATCTTTTTAAAACTCTTATCTCCATATGCAGTCCCATTCTGAGGTACTAGGGATTAAGACTTCAGCCTATAAATGGGGGGAAGATTGCAATTCAGCCCATAGCAGGAGAGTAATGCAGGGAACCTTGACAGAGAGTCGCAGAGGGTTTGTCTGTGCGAAGCCCTGCTCTTCAGTCTGTGGCTGACAAAAGAAAACTCGCTACAGGGGAAACCCAGCTTCAAGGCAGGGCTTTAATAAAGAAGAGATAAGCCAGGCACGGTGGCTCATGCTTGTAATTTCAGCACTTTGGGAAACCAAGGCAGGTGCATCACTTGATGTCGGGAGTTCGAGACCAGCCTGGCCAACATGGTGAAACCCCGTCTCTACTGAAAATACAGCAATTAGCTGGGCGTGATGACAGATAGCTGTCATTTCAGCTACTTGGGAGGCTGAGGTGAATCGCTTGAACTTGGGAGGCTGAGGTTGCACTGAGCTGGGAACGTACGACTGCACTCCAGCCTGGATGACAGAGCGAGACTCTATCTCAATAAAAAATAAAAAGAAGAGGAAATAAAAGAACGTAGAGAAAGCACAGCGGTGAGACTGAGAGCTAATGCTGTCCTAGGACACCTCCGCTAACAAGGCAGGTGACATCGCAGCTTTCTAAACAGACCCAAAACCCAAGCCAGTGGCTTATTCTTTCCTAGCCAGAGTTGCTATAGGCAAATCCACCGAAACCCACCTTGTCGGCCTGATTACTCAAAAAGACAAAGGAGCCCTGAATCTAGTCAATGATTTTCTAGACACCCCAAAAGAGATCTCTGGAATTCCAGAATTCTGGCAAGGAGACCTATTTACCTCTTTTTTTTTTTTTTTTTTTTGGAGACGGAGTTTCACTCTTGTTACCCAGGCTGGAGTGCAATGGCGCGATCTCGGCTCACTGCAACCTCCGCCTCCCGGGTTCAAGCGATTCTTCTGCCTCAGCCTCCTCAGTAGCTGGGATTACAGGCATGTGCCACCATGCCCAGCTAATTTTTTGTATTTTTAGTAGAGACGGGGTTTCACCATGTTGACCAGTATGGTCTCGATCTCCTGACCTCGTGATCCACCCGCCTCGGCCTCCCAAAGTGCTGGGATTACAGGCTTGAGCCACCACGCCCGGCTACCTCTTTTTATTTATGTAAAGAACGCAATAATACAGGCTGGATGTGGTGGCTCACACCTATAATCCTAACATTTTGGGAGGCCAAGGCCGGAGGATCGTTTGAGACCAGGAGTTTAAGATGAGCCTGGGCAACATGGTTAGAGCCTGTCTCTATCAAATATTAGCTGGGCATTGAGTCACGTGCCTGTAGTCCCAGCTACTCGCAAGGCTGAGGTAGGAGGGTCGCCTGAGCCAAGGAGGTCAAGGCTTTGCATGTTTGCAGCTCACTGCAAACATGCACCTCCACTCCAGCCTGTGTGACAGAAACCTCATGTCAAAAAAAAGGAATAATACAGTAACGCATATTTCAAAGTAAGGTGAGAGCTGTGTGATGTTTCCCTTCACGTTGTACCACACTATGCACAGTCCTTTATTTATTTATTTATTTATTTTGAGACAGTGTCTTGCCCTGTTGCCCAGGCTGGAGGGCAGTAGCACAGTCATAGCTCACTGCAGCCTCAAACTCCTGGACTCGAGTGATCCTTGCACCTCAGCCTCCCAAGTAGCTGGGACTACAGGTGTACACTGCTACACCCAGCTAAGTTTTTTTATGTTTTTTAATAGAGATGGGATCTCAGTATTTGCCCCGGCTGGTCTCAAACTCCTGGCCTTAAACAATCCTCTGACCTCGACCTCCCAAAGCGGTGGGATTACAGGCATGAGTCACCACACCTGGCCCACATGCAGTCTTATGAAATTGGTGATTCTACTGTGCTGTTGAATCAGTTGATAAATGCATTATAAAGCAAGTTCATTTCTAATTGATGAACTTAACTGCTGAAATAAGGAACTTGAATCATTTACATGGAAAGTTGAGCCATGTTGCTAAAAGGATATCAAATTTCTTTTTTCTTTTCTTTTCTTTTTTTTTTTTTGAGATGGAGTCTCACTCCGTCACCCAGGCTGGAGTGCAGTGCTGTGATCTTGGCTTACTGCAGCCTCCACCTCCCAGGATCAAGTGATTCTCCCACCTCAGCCTCCCGAGTAGCTGGGATTACAGGTGCACACCACCACACCTGGCTAATTTTTATATTTTTAGTAGAGCAAGGGTTTCACCATGTTGGCCAGGCTGGTCTCGAACTCCTGACCTCAAGTGATCTCCCCACCTCAGCCTCCAAAAATGCCGGGATTGCAGTGTGAGCCACCACCCCTGGCAGATTGTCAAATTTCATTTAGACTGGAGGAATATGTTCAAGAGATCTATTGGATGGTGTGGCAAATGTATTAATAACAATGTATCATAGTCTTGAAAATTGCTTAGACAGTAGATTTTAAGCATTCTCGCCGTGAGAAAAGTGATAACCATATGTGGTGATACATATGTTAACTAGTTCAGTGGAGCCATTCCACGGAGTATACATATGGTCAAAATATCATGTTGTGTGCTATAAATAGATACAGCCTGTATCTGTCAATTTAAAATAAAAGAATAATAATTTCAAAAAGAAAAATAACACTATGGCTGGGCGTGCGACTCACACCTGTAATCCGAGCACTTTGGGATGCTGAGATGGGCAGATCACTTGAGGCCAGGAGTTCGAGACCAGCCTGGCCAACATGGTGAAACTCCATCTCTAATAAAAATACAAAAATCAGCTGGGCGTGGAGGTGGACACCTGTAATCCCAGCTACTCAGGAGGCAGAGGCATGAGAATCACTTAACTTGGGAGACAGAGGTTGCAGTGAGTCAAGATCTGCACTCCAGCCAGAGCGATAGAGGGAGCCTTTCTTTATTTCTGTAAAGAATGCAGTGATGCAGGCCAGGTGCAGTGACTCACGCCTGTAATCCCAACATTTTGGAAGGCCAAGAGAAGAGAATCATTTGAGGCTACGGGTGCATGCTGCAATGCCCAGCTAATATTCGATAGAGAGAGGGTCTCACTATGTTGCCCAGGCTGGTCTCAAACGATCCTCCCACCGTGGCCTCCCAAAGTGTTGGGATTATAGGCATGAGCCACCATACCTGGCCTGTGTTAAAAAGAAAAAGAAGGAGATGGAGCAGAAAGATAAGTAAAATTCAGAGCAATTTAAAACAAAAACAAAAACAAAAAAAGTTGAGCCATTATGAATGGAAGCTGCCATTGTAACTGCTTTTTTAGGAAAACCAGATCCCATTGAGGTGATTTTGTTTATTTGTTTTTAGAGACAGGTTCTTGCTCTGTTGCTCAGGCTGGAGTGTAGTGATATGATCATAGCTCCCTGCAGCCTGGAGCTCCTGGGCTGAAGCAATCCTCCCAGCTTAGCCTCACAAGTAGCTGGGACTATAGGTGCCACCGCACCCAGCTCATTTATTGTTGTTGTGGTAGTTGTTGTTGAGATGGGGTCTGGCTGTGTTGCCCAGGCTGGACTCAGATTCCTGGCCTCAAGTGATCCTCCTGCCCTGGCTTCCCATAGTGCTGGAATTACAGGCATGATTTTTTTAATTAATTTATTTGCAGCTGACAAATGGTAATTGTGTATGTTTATGGGGTACAGTGTGATGTTTTAGTCTATGTAGACATCATAGAATGATTCAGTCATGCTACTTAACACATCTGTCACCTCACCACCTCATCATTTTTTTGTGGGGAAGGCATTAAAAATCTCTTAGCAATTTTGAAATACACAATACATTGTTATGTATTAATAATACAATAAAAACACATAATAGTTTATTAATGCATCACTAAATGCACTGCAATGCAATAGTTCATTAAAACTTCCTCCTCCAGTCTAAGTGCAACTTACACCCTTTGATCAATGTCTTCCCTTTCTCCATCCCTCCTCCTCCCCTGCAGCCTCTAGGAAGCACCTTCCTGCTCTTTCTGGGAGATCAATTTTTTCAGTTTTTAGCTCTCACAAGTGAGATCACGCAGTAGTTGTCTTTCTGTGCCAGCTTAGTTTACTCAGTATAATGTCCTCCAGTTCTATCCATGTAGTCACACGTTATAGGATTTCCTTCTTTTTAGGGCTGTATAATAGTCTATTTGTAGATATACCACATTTTCTTTACCCACTCATCCACTGTGGGACACTTCATTTGCCTCCATATTTTGGCTATTTTGCACAATGCTGAAGTGAACGTGGGAGTGCAGATGTCCTGAAAAGATTTCAGTGTAAGACCCGAAATGGTAAAGATGCTGTAAGAAAACATTGGGAGAAAGCTCCATGGCATTGATCTCAGGAATGATTTTATTTTGATTTTTTTTTTATTATACTTTAAGTTCTGGAGTACATGTGTGCAGAACATGCAGGTTTGTTACCTAGGTATACACGTGCCATGGTGGTTTGCTGCATCCATCCCCTCATCATCTACATTAGGTATTTTTCCTAACGTTATCCCTCCCCAGTCTCCCCACCCACTGCTATCCCTGCCCTAGCCCCCCCACCTCCCGACAGGCCCCAGCGTGTGATGTTCCCCTCCCTGTGTCCATGTGTTCTCATTGTTCAGCACCCACTTATGAGTGAGAACATGCAGTGTTTGGTTTTCTGTTCTTGTGTCAGTTTGCTAAGAATGATGGTTTCCAGCTTCATCCATGTCCTTGGAATGATTTTTGGACAGGACGTCCAAAGTGCAGGTAACAGAAGCAAAAGTAGACAAATGGGATTGTATTAAACAAAAAGTTTGCACACAGCAAAGGAAGCATTTAACAGAGGGAAGAGATAACCTAGCAATGTGAGAAAATGTTTGCAAACCATATGTCTGATAAGGAGCTAATATCCAAAATATGTAAGGAACTCAAACAACTCAACAGCAAGAAAACAAATAACCCAATTAAATATGGTCAAAGGCAGCTGCTCAGGAGGCTAAGGTGTAAGGATCCCTTGAACCCAGGAGGCAGGGGTTGCAGTGAGCTGAGGTCGCATCGCTGCACTTCACCCTGGTGACAGAGTGAGACCCTGTCTCAAAATAAAAAATAAAGCCGTTCATAGGATCTGAACATACGTATCCCAAAAGAAAAAAGATACAAAGAGATACAAGTGGCCAACAGGTATATGAAAAATGCTGAATATCACTAATCATCAGAGAAATGCAAATTAAAACTCCCATGAGCTATCACTTCACACTTGTTAGAGTAGCTATTTTTTTTCTTTTTCTTTTTCTTTTTTTTTTTTTTTTTTTTTTTTGCCTGAGAGGGAGTCTTGCTGTGTCACCCAGGCTGGAGTGCAGTGGTGTGATCTCGGCTCACTGCAACCTCCGCCTCCTTGGTTCAAGGGATTCTCCTGCCTCAGCATCCCGAGTAGCTGAAATTATAGTCACATGCCACCATACCTGGCTATTTTTTATATTTTGGTAGTGATAGGGTTTCACCACGTTGGTCAGGCTGGTCTCGAACTCTTAACCTCAAATGATCCTCCCTCCTTGGCCTCCCAGAGTGCTGGGATTACAGGTGTGAGCCACTGCACCCAGCCTAGAGTAGCTGTCAAAAAGACAAATGAGGTTTATTGAAGTCCGAATCCCTGGTACCTGCAAATGTGGCCTTATGTGAAAATAGGGACTTTGCAGGTGGTAATCAAGCTAAGATGAGGTCAAACTAATTTAGGGTGAGTCCTAAAGCCAAAGACTGGTGTCTTTATAAGAGAAGAGGCAGGCTGACCAACATGGTGAAACCCTGTCTCTAAAACTACAAAAATTAGCTGGGTGCAGTAGCACAAACCTGCAGTCACAGCTACTCAGGAGGCGGAGGCAGGAGAGGTTCTCAATTTAAACCCAGGAGGCGGAGGTTGCAGTGAGCAGAGATCACGGCACTGCATTCCAGCCTGGGCAACAGAGTGAGACTCCGTCAAAAAAAAAAAAAAAAAAAAAGATAAATCATAAAGTGCTGGTGAGAATATGGAGAAAAGGGGACCCATTTACATGGTTTTAGTAATACAGGCTCTAAATGGGTGGTATTGAGTTCCCAGAGTTGCCATTACAAAGCGTCGCAAACCCAGTAGCTTAAAACACAGAAATTTCTTCTCTCACAGTTCTGGAGGCTGGAAGTCCAAACTGAAATCAGGGTATCAGCGGAGCCACCATGTTCCCTCAGAAGGTTTTAGCAGAGAATCTGCTCCAGGCTATTTTCTTAGCTTCTGGTGCTGCTAACAATCCTTGGTGTTCCTCGGTTTATAGATGCGTCATTCCATTCTCTGGCTCTGTTGTCATATGGTCCTCTTTCTGTGTGTCTGTATGCCATTTCTTTCTTTTTTTTTTTTTTTTTTTTTTTTTAATCCGAGACAGGGTTTCACTCCATCACCCAGGCTGGAGTGCAACGGCACAATCAAAGCTCACTGCAAGCTCAACCTCCCAGATTTGAGCAATCTTCCCAGTTCAGCCTCCTGAGTGGCTGGTATTACAGGCACGCGCCACCACGCCCCGCTAATGTTCGTATTTTTAGTAGAGATGGGGTTTCACCAGGTTGGCCAGGCTGATCTTGAACTCCTGACCTCAAGTGATCTGCCCACTTTGGCCTCCCAAAGTGCTGGGATTATAGGCATGAGCCACAGCACCCAGCCTGCCTCCCCTCTTATAAAGACACCAGTTGTTGGATTTAGCTAATTAAGTTTGACCTCATCTTTTGATTACCACCTACAAAGACCCTATTTTCAAGTAAGGCCACTTTTGCAGGTACCAGGGGTTAGGACTTCAACAAACATTTTTGGGGGACACAGTTCAACTCGCAATATGGGCAGCAGCTACATTCACGTGCTGCATACTGTCATTTTGGTCAATGACAGAAGATTACTTTACTTTTTTTCTTTGTCCAAGACAGAGTCTTGCTCTGTTGCCCAGGCTGGAGTGCAATTGCAATGGCATGATCTAGGCCAGGCGTCCCCAAACTACGGCCCCCTGAGGCCATTTATCCGGCCCCCCGCCGCACTTCAGGAAGGGGCACCTCTTTCATTGGTGGTCAGTGAGAGGAGCACAGTATGTGGCGGCCCTCCAACGGTCTGAGGGACAGTGAACTGGCCCCCTGTGTAAAAAGTTTGGGGACGCCTGATCTAGGCTCACTGCAGCCTCTGTACTTCATAATAACACATCAGACTTGGGAGACATAGTACAAAAAGAAGCAGTGTAAAATATCTGGTCCGGGCGTGGTGGCTCATGCCTGTAATCCCAGGACTTTGGGAGGCTGAGGCGGGCAGATCACCTGAGGTCGGAAGTTTGAGACCAGCCTGACCAACATGGAGAAACCCCGTCTCTACTAAAAATACAAAATTAGCCAGGCATGGTGGTGCATGTCTGTAATTCCAGCTACTCAGGAGGCCGAGGCAGGAGAATCACTTGAACCCGGGAGGCAGAGGTTGCAGTGAGTCAAGATCGCGCCACTGCACTCCAGCCTGGGCAACAAGAGCAAAACTCCATCTCAAAAAGGAAAAAATCTTTTGAATCCATTTTGATATTGATTCCATGTTGAAATGAAAATATTTTGAATGTATTGGCTTGAATAAAACATCTTATGAAAATGATTTTTTTAAATCTGGAAATTGTCTGCAATTATAATTCCAGATCCCAGGGAAAAATGCGAGACAGAAATGTATAGAAAAAGGGAACATGGGTCACAGTGAGTATGAAATGGAATTAATAGAAATGACAGTACCCAGCATGGGGCCCAGCACTTAGTAGGTGTTCAGTTAATATTCTCCCTTCCCAGTGAAGTGTTTGGGAATGTTTTATGGTAAGGTGAGGGGTATGTCACCACCAAGGATTTATCTGACAATTCATTCACTACCAGAATTAATCTGGGGATGCATTCACCACCAAGGATTCATCCCTCTCCCTTCCCAGTGAAGGGTCTTCAACATTTTATGGTGAGGGAAGGGGTATGTCACCACTGAGGATTCGTCTGGTGATACGGGGTATTTGTATGCCCGTTGTGGGGATGTGTTTCCAGGCTGAGTGATCAGGAAAGACTTTCTCAGTGGCTGGCACATGAACCTAGTCATGATTTCAGCTCTTGACGTTGTACTAGATTTATATCCAATAATCATAAGGTACCAGACATCATGCTAAGGTATATTAATTCATTTATGCCTTTGGATGGCCCTTTGAGGTAGGAAGTGTGGTTGTCTCCAGTTTACCAGTGGAGTTGCTGGAGATCTAAGATGCAAGGTGGCTTGCCCAAGGTCACCAACCTGGTTGGTGATTAAGCCAGGTTTTCAGTGTGGCTCCAGCAGGAGTGGGGGATGGGGACCTTCTGTCTGCTGTGGTTGATATGTTTCTCTGTCTTCTCTCTGCTCTCTTCCTCCCTCTCTCTCCTCGATCTGTGGAACATCTACCCCGACCCCCAAGGTCCAAAGTGTCTTATTTCTTTTGGCAAAACCTTTTGGAGACCTACAGATCTGGACACATCTTTGAGCGTTTCAGAGACTAGGGCCAGAAATGCTAGGCAGAGTCATGAGGAGCTGCCCCTGGGTTCGAGAAGGTGATGAACATGAGGGGAAGGGTCTTTGCAGAGAAGAGAGGGATCGCTGTAAGGAGGTCACAGCCTTCCCGGCCTGGCTGACTGCAGCCGAGTGGAATGTACCCCTACCCCATGGCCACGTGCCCCTACCCTATGGCCACATGCCCCTGGCGTGCAGTGTGGTGGCCCAGAGTATGTGCTCCAATCCCTCTTGACACATCCTCGCCAGTTACTAGACCCCTCTCAGCCTGTTTCCTTGGCTGTAAAATGGGGATAACGCTGGTCCCTACTTACTAGGGCTCTGAGGAGGAGCAAGTAGCTTGTGGTGTAAAACATGTCCCCACAGTGCCTGGTGCTTGCTAAATGTTCCATAAACGTCAGCTGTTATTTTCATCCAGGGGAAGCTGAAATCCATATTTTCATGGAAAATCTCCCAGTTTTTAAATGCGGACCAATAATTTCAGCTTTCGCAAACCCAGTATGAATCGGTATGGCCCCGAGGGTGCCAACTCAAAATCTCTGTCGAGAATTTTGCTGGTAGGAAGTGGCCTCCTCAGAGGTGTTTTGTGTCCTGCGTCTGGCAAGTGAGGTGGTTTTGATAAATGTGCTGGATGGATGAATGGGTGAATAGATAAATGGAGGAATGAATGGAGAAACGGATGAGCAAATGAATGACGAATGGATGGATGAATGCATGAGCAAATGAATGATAAACACACAGAGGAATAGATGCATGATGAATGCGCTAATGAATTTAAGAATAATGATAGAATGAATGAACAAATGGATGAAAGAATGAATGAATGTATTAGTGAATGAATAAATCAATGAAGAATCATCTAAAAATGAATACAACTGAGGGTTTATAAGAAGAGGTGTCTTAAGGCTGGTTCGTGCTGTAACCCCAGTGCTTAGGGAGGCTGAGGTGGAAGGGTCGTTTGAGGCAAGGAGTTCAAGACCAGCCTGGGCAACATAGGGAGACCTCATTGCCACCAAAAAAAATATATATATATATGTTGTAATTAAGAGGGAATGGTGGTATGTGACTGTAGTCCTAGCTACTTGAGAGGCTGAGGTGGAAGGATCACTGGAGTCCAGGAGTTCAAGGCTGCAGTAAGCTGTGATCACGCCACTGCACTCCAGCCTGGGCAACAAAGCCAGACCCCATCTCAAAAAATAATAATAATAATAGAGGTATTTTAGAAGGTAAATTCAATCTGTCCAAAACTGAGCTCTGACCTTCCCCTAAACCTGTGCCCATTCAGTAGATGAGGGCTCCATCCCTCAAGGGGTTCACCAAAAGCCCAAAATCCCTCTCTCTTACACCCACACTGTTCCATCAGCAAATATTGACTCTACCTTAAATGATTCATCCCGAATCCTCTCTGCTTAAACACCGCCCAAGTCCAGCCCCCATCCATCGTCATCATCATCACTTGCCTGGATGGGTTCAGTCACCTCCAGCCCAGTCTCCCAGCTCCAGTCCTCACCTTTCATTGTCTACTCTCCCCAACGGCAGCCAGAGGCTGCCTATGAACACCCAAGTCAAGTTCCATCCCTCCTCTACTCAGAACCCTCCATAGCTCCCATCTCACTCAGGGTAAAAGCCAAAGTCCTCTTTATGGTCCACCAGGCCCTGCATGATCTGTCTGCCACCTACCTGCCTTCATCTCCTTCCTCTTTTCCCCTCAACCACGCCCCACTCCAGCCACACTGACTTTTTTGTGCTGTTCCCTAAAAATGTCAGGCAGGTACCTTCATGCTTCAGGACCTTAAATTTGCTGTTTCCTCTACCTAAGATACTAAAGTGACAAGTGAACACACTCACCTTGACCACACAATTTAGTGCTGCAGCCTGCCTTGTATACTCTCCTAGGGCTCTCAGTCCCTCCATGGTGCTTTACTTTTTAAAAAAAAATATATTTTTGTTATTTAAAAAAAAAACAAACACGTTTTGATATGTTGCCCAGGCTGGTGTCAAACTCCTGGCCTCAAACAGTCCTCCCACTCCAACTTCCCAAAGTACTGGGATTACAGGCATATCACTGCATCCACCCCCAACTTTTTTTTCCCATAGCACTTCCATTTTCCATCCCACTGTTAATTTACTTATTAGGTCCACTGTCTATCTCTCCCCCTTTGAGAATCAGACCCAGGAGGTCCAGGCTCTGTTGCCTGATGTATCCTGAGCCCCTGGAACAGAACCTGGCACACAGTAGGTACTCAATAAATGCATAAGACCAAAAATATTTGCAGGCAGAGGACACACCCAGCTCATTCCTTAGTGATCACTTCTAAAGTGAAATGCCCATGGAACACTAGGGTCTTCTTCACATCTCTTTCTGGAGGCCTTCCAAGCGTGTTCTCTGCAGCCCTGTTGCCTGCCCCTGCATCAGGGAATGGAGACCGTGCTTTATCCTGCCCGGTGGTGTGACTGACATCCAGAGGCATCAGATGTGGCTGGGAGTTGAAGATGTGGAAGATGGGCTCCTGCCACAGAGAGCTTTCAGACTCCCCATCTATATCCTGCTTTCTCATTGGTTATTTCCAATGCTGTTTTTTCAGAGACATTGTCTTCTCATATGTTCCATCTCTGCAAAACTAAACCCATGGGTCATGATGGTTCCCTCGGGCCAGAGGGCTTGCTGGAGAGACTAATGGATCCCTGGCTAAGATCCGTGTTTGGGCTGCACATTGGTTAATTTCTTCCATGGGAACGGCCTGAGCCTGACATTCTCCATCTTTTCCCTGGCAGGTTCTCCGTTCGCCCGAGCCAGCATTAAAAGTGCCAAGCTGGAGAACTCGACCTTTTTTCACAAAAAGGAGAGGAGGATGCGTTTCTACATCCGCCGCATGGTCAAAACTCAGGCCTTCTACTGGACTGTACTCAGTTTGGTAGCTCTCAACACGCTGTGTGTTGCTATTGTTCACTACAACCAGCCCGAGTGGCTCTCTGACTTCCTTTGTGAGTATCACCCGGCCCCACCCCTGCCAATTCCCTGATCCCTCCCTCACACCCTTTTTTCACTTCTCTTTCTCTGGTAGTATGTGGGTCTTCTGTGGTCCTCATTGAATCTGCCCTTTCATTTGGCCATTTCTGTAACTGTCACTGGGGCCAATGTTGCTGCTGCTATGATGACAGAACCCATCTCCCTTAGGTCTGAGAGCTGGTAGCTGGAATTCAGGCCAACATACGCTCCTGTGATTCCTTTCTAAGAGAGAGACAGAGGGGTACTGATGAAGGGAGTATTGAAATAGAGATGGAGAAAGACAGAGCTCATAAGACAAATGGATAGAAACAGAAACATACAATATTAATAATTGTTATGCATATCTTTGGAAATGTTCATAACTTATGGTTAAGAGATAGAGACTGCCTTAGAAATAAGGAGGGGCTTGATCACTGCTTGTTTTTGCCTCTGCTTCTCTTTTCTTTCAAACCTTCTGCTACTTTCCTGTTAGGTTGGTACAAAATTAATTACAGTTTTCGCCGTTTTTTAAACCCACAATTACTTTTGCACCAACCTAATACTTCCTCCCCTGCCCTTTTTGGCTTCCTTATTCATTCATAGAACATCCCCTCTATGTATTGGTGAGAGTATCTTGCTCCCTCAGGGTACAAGGACCACCAAGGCTTTGCCCTCTGGACCTATTCCCAGATTCTGTATGAGTTAGCATGAGGTAGTATTAAAATTGAGGGCCAAGTGAGGGAGGGGAAAAGCAGCAAAAGATGGGGAGATGTCTGAGCAGGATTTTAAAAGTAAAGAGCTCTGAGAAATCAACAAGAGCAGTGATTGGGGCCAGGCATGGTGGCTCATGCGTATAATCCCAGCATTTCAGGAGACGGAAGTTGGTGGATCACTTGAGGCTGGGAGTTTGAGACCAGCCTGGCCAACGTGACAAAACCCTGTATTTATAAAACATCCAAAAATTAGCCAGGCATGACGGTACACACCTGCCTTCCCAGCTATTTGGGAGGCTGAGGCACTAGAATTGCTTGAACCTAGGAGGGGAAGGTTGCAGTGAGTCAAGATCGTGCCACTGCACTCCAGCCTGAGCAACAGAGAGAGTCGGACTCAAAAAAATAAGATAAAAAGAGTAGTGATTAGACAGAGAGGGGAGCAGATGGATGCCCTGGCTTTGGTTTGTGGACCCCAAGCGAGGATTTCGCAAAACCTCTTTTGTCTGCTGGCTGTCTAACGTATTCACTGCCCTTCTGACCTGGTTCAGAATTTACTTAGGACAGCAATAAGAGACAGCCTAGTCTTTGACCTAGAAAGGCTCATGAGCCTAGTCCAGGTCATTGTCTTCATATAATCCTTTTTCCCAGTCACATTGGCTAATACCGCCCCCCACCCCAAGGACACCCCTCAGGAACCAGTTCTTCTTCCCAGGGCCCTGACCTAGTTTCATACTTAGTAATTGTTTTTAGTCCCTCTGGAGTCTCTTATAAATGAGGACTCTACTTCTTGTTTTAACTTCATCTAATACTCTATTTTTAATCTCCTATATTCTCTCCACTAATCATCTTGCACAGTCTGTCCTGGTTCAGGAACAAGGGACTGAGACTTCCTGCCTGGGACCTCGGTGTCTATAAAGGTCCTTTACTCATTCCCACTTTCCATTTGAGAAAACTGAGACACAGAGAGGTTGACTGCTCAGGGTCACACAGCTAGTAAGTGATAAAGCCAGAGTTTGAACCCAGGCACTTGGGCTCAGAGTCCAAGCTGTGTCTAATGACAGATGCATACCCTGGGTACCAGATGACCTGAATTCTCAAAGCCTGCCCTGTTCCTAAGACCATGTGACCTTAGACAAGTCCTTACCATCACTATTGATCAAAGACATCTTCAATTATAAGGCACTCTTTTATTTATTTTTTATTTTTATTTTTATTTGTTATTATTATTTTTTTTTTTTGAGACAGAGTCTTCCTCTGTCAACCCGGCTGGAGTACAGTGGCACAACTTCAGCTCATGGCAACCTCCACCTCCTGGGTTCAAGCAGTTCTCCCTGCCTCAGCCTCCTGAGTAGCTTGGATTACAGGCACCCACCACCACGCCCGACTAATTTTTGTATTTTTTAGTAGAGATGAGGTTTCACCATGTTGCCAGGCTGGTCTTGAACTCCTGACCTCAAGTGATACACCCACCTTGGCCTCCAAAGTGCAGAGATTATAGGCGTGCACCACTTCACCCAGCCTGAGACTGGGTAATATGATAAGAAGAGAAATTTATTTTTTTACTCTTAGCTACCATTAAGAAATGCTGCCATCTAAATTAGGACATGCTGATTTTAAGATACACATTAATTTCAGAGATGTCAAAATATAAACAAAAGTGTATGTCTTGGCTGGGTGTGGCAGCTCATGCCTGTAATCCCAGCACTTTGGGAGGCCCAGGTGGGCAGATCACAAGGTCAGGAGATACAGACCATCCTGGCCAACATGGTGAAACCCTGTCTCTCCTAAAAATGCAAAACTTAGCTGGGTTTGGTGGCATGCGCCTATAATCCCTGCTACTCGGGACGCTGAGGCAGGAGAATCGCATGAATCTGGGAGGCAGAGATTGCAGTGAGCTGAAATCTTGCCACTGCACTGCAGCCTGGTGACAGAGCAAGACTCCATCGCAAAAAAAAAAAAAAAAAGGAAAAGTATGTCTTGGAACCAGTGAAGTACAGTTGTTTCTCTGGGTCTCAGACTCCCATCTATGTGGTGGAAACTGGATTCGATGGTCCTGAAAGTTCTTCCAGATCCAACAATGCTATGGATAAGTAATTCTTATGGATAAGTAATTCTTTCAAGTCTCATGCATCACTTGCTATCATGTTTCCATGGTAACTGAGGAGCAAGATCTCAGAAACTCTTCAGTCCTCCCAGAGTTACTTCTGGTGGGTCTTGGCATGTATCATATGCTATGAACAGACTTCCTTTGCTGATATTTTGGTCTTAGGGACCCTAGAGTTTTTCTCAGACACTAGGATCTCTTCGTGTCCTATAAGTAAGAAGAGATTTTGGTGATCAATAAGTGTGAAGGACTTTGACGGTCAGTTCAGAACACCTCTTAAAAGCATGAGAGAGCAAAACCCTTGACAGTTGTCTTAGTTCATTTGTGCTGCTGTAACAAATTACCTGAGACTGGGTAATTTGATAAGAACAGAAATTTATTTTTTCACAGTTCTGAAGGCTGGGAAGTCCAAGATCAAGGCATTGGCAGCTTTGCTTGTCTGGTGAAGGCTGCTCTCTGCTTCCAAGATTGCACCTTGAACACTGTATCCTCTGGAAGGGAGGAACACTGGGTCCTCACATGGCAGAGGGTGGAGAAGCAAGAGGGACAAACTTTCTCTGTCAAGCTCTTTTATAAGGCACCTAATCCCATTCATGAGAGCGCCACTGTCATGTCTTAATCACCTGCTGAGGGTCCCACCTCTTGATGCCATTACACTGGCAATTAAGTTTCAGTGTGAATTTTGGAGGGGACACAAACATTCAAACCATGACAACCAAACACAATTAGCTATGTGGCCATGATTAACTATATGAAATTCTTGGAAGGCAGTTTCAATCCTCTGTCTTTCCTTTCTGTGTGCTTTCTGCTCCTCAGAAACCTTCTTCATCTCTCCTTTCTAGCCATTCAGTAAGTACCCAACCCCTTCCTAACTCCTCATCTTCCTACCCCACCAAGAAAGCCGTCTCAGAAAGGGATCTCATATCAGCCATTTATTTGCTGGAGCAAATGCATATCCATGTTTTACCCCTCCCTGAGGCATTTGCGTTTACGCTTTCTCACCAAAGAACAAAAGTCTTTGTCTTACGCAAGACTTTTAGATCACAAGCAACGAAGGATTTCTAGGGGACATAAGACAAGTTTTCCAAGTTGGGAGAAAAGCCAGGCCTTAGATGGGTTGCCTGTGTCACTCCAACTAAGTACTTAACTTCAGGACTTCAAATAGGGCTTCTTTATGATTTCTATTTCTTTTTTTTTTTTTTTCCTTTGGAGCTCAGTCATGTAGAATTAGATTAGGTATAATTGTTAGATCAAAACACCCTGGCGTTATGGGGTCATTATGGTCCATTGTTATTTTGTGAATTATTCAGTTAATCAGTTTGTTTTCTAAATGTGATAAACACCCAGGAACCCACCAATAACATAAAAGCTAAGTCCCTGCAAATAATCTTTATTCAGTCCTTCTTATCAAACCAGGGCAAAAACGACAAGGCGGAGATCCACTGAACTTTTTCTCATCTCTTTTAAGATTGGCCTGAGGTTGGTTGGCTTGCTGGTTGGAGGGTAAAGCACCATTGTTGCTTTTTTTTTTTTTTTTCTTTAGACAGGATTTTGCTTTGTCACCCAGGCTGCAGTGCAGTGGCCCGATCTTGACTCACTGCAACCTCCACCTCCCAGGTTCAAGTGATTTCTGTGCCTCCACCTCCCAGGTAGCTGGGTTTACAGGCGTGTATCACCACACTCAGCTAATTTTTGTATTTTTAATAGAGATGGGGTTTGCCCTGTTAGCTGGACTGGTCTCAAACTGTTCTGACTGCTTCAGCCTCCTAAAGTGTTGGGATTATAGATGTGAGCCACCATGCCCAGCCAGCTCTTCCTTTTTAACAGATGGGAAACTGAGGCCCATGGAAAGGGCACCTTGGGCAGAGCATGGGCACAGTAGCTCATGTCTGTAATCCCAGCACTTTGGGAGGCTGAGCTGGGGGGATCACTTGAGGCCAGGAGTGCAAGAACAGCCTGAGCAGCACAGTGAGACCCCCATCTCCACATAAAAATTTAAAAAAAAAAAAAAAAAAAAGTGTAAGTCCAATTTTGGGTGTGGTGACATATGCCTGTAATTCTAGCATGTGAGAGGCCAAATCAGGGAAACCATTTGAGGCCAGGAGTTTGAAACCAGCCAAACAGCATAGCAAGACCTCATCTCTACAAAAAATAAAAAGTTAAAAAATGATAACAAAAGGAAAGTCAGAACCACTTGGAACCCCTACCCTTAGCAAGCCTAACCTCCTGTCTGTTTCTTCCTTCTCCCTTGTAGACTATGCAGAATTCATTTTCTTAGGACTCTTTATGTCCGAAATGTTTATAAAAATGTATGGGCTTGGGACGCGGCCTTACTTCCACTCTTCCTTCAACTGCTTTGACTGTGGGGTAAGTGCTCTTGTTTCTACGAAGTTCATTTCTTCTGCTCTTGCCTGGAATGACAGATGCCTGGGCATATTAAAGGGGGAAAGGTAAAGTTATCCCTGAACATAAAAGACTCAGATGGATGCGGAAGGAATGAAGAAACAATCCCAAACACTGGTGAGGATACAGGGTACCCAGAACCCTCAACCGCAGCCAGTGGGAGGAAAATGTCTAGACCCCTTTGGAAAGCTAAGTGGGGGGCATAAGACAAGTTTTCCAAGTTGAGAGAAAAGCCAGGCCTTGAATGGGTTGCCTGCGTCATTCCAGCTAAGTAACTAACTTCAGGATTACAAATAGGACGTCATTATGATTTCTATTTCTTTTTTTCCTTTCAGTCGTGTAGAATTAGGTGAAGCATAATTGTTAGATTACAATGCCCTGCTGTTATGGGGCCATTGTGATCCATTGTTATTTTGTGAATTACTCGGTTAGTTAGTTTATTTTTTAAATGTGATGAACACCCAGGAACCCACCAACCAAAACAAAAGCTAAATCCTTGGCGAGAATCTACATCCAACCCTTCTCATTGAACCAGGGCAAAAACTATAAGATGGAGATGTGACCCAGCACTCCATTGCTAGGAATTCATCCTAGAAAGTCTCACCTGCGAGTCACAGGCCAGAATGTCCCCCTCCTGCAGCTGGAAATGAAATTAAGGTTGTTAGCAAATAAATGGAGAATGCCTGGCCCAGGGCAGCCCTAATCATTTACCACAGTCCCGCTGGTCTCAGAAAGGCTTCATAATTTATAATAACTGAATGTTGTACTATTTTCTGCCATTATAGAAAGTTACGTTGGAGAAAACGAAATACGTACAAACATTTCCTACGTAAATGATCCAAGTGTGGCCGGGCGCGGTGGCTCAAGCCTGTAATCCCAGCACTTTGGGAGGCCGAAGCGGGTGGATCACGAGGTCAAGAGATCGAGACCATCCTGGCCGACATGGTGAAACCTTGTCTCTACTAAAAAAAAAAAAAAAAAAAAAAAAAACAAAACAAAACAAAAAAGTAGCTGGGCATGGTGGTGCATGCCTGTAATCCCAGCTACTCAGGGGACTGAGGCAGGAGAATTGTCTGAACCCAGGAGGCGGAGGTTGCGGTGAGCCAAGATCGCACCATTGTACTCCAGCCTGGGTAACAAGAGTGAAACTCCATCTCAAAAAAAAAAAGATCTAAGTGTTTAAAGAATAAAACTAATTTCTGTTAAAAAGAAAGGAGGCGGGTGTGATGCCTCGTGCCTGCAGCCTCAGCTATTCAGGAGGCTGAGGAAGCAGAATCACTTGAGCCCAGGCAACAAGCAAGACCCTGTCTCTACTGAAAAAAAAAAAAAAATAGCCACGTGTGGTGATACACACCTGTAGTCCCAGCTACTCAGAAGGCTGAGGTGGGAGGATTGCCCCGGCAGTTTTGAGGCTACAGTGACCTATGATCACAAAACTGTATTGTAGCCTGGGCAATAGAGCGAGACCCTATCTCCAAAAAATAAAACTAGGCCAGGCACAGTGGCTCATACCTATAATCCCAGCACTTTGGGAGACTGAGGTAGGTGGATCACCTGAAGTCAGGAATTTGAGACCAGCCTGGCCAACATGGTGAAACCTCATCTCTACCTTAAAAACTACAAAAATTAGCCAGGCATTGTGGTGCGTGCCTGTAATCCCAGCTACTTGGGAGGCTGAGGCAGGAGAATCGCTTGAACCCAGGGGGCAGAGGTTGCAGTGAGCTGAGATTGTGCCACCGCACTCCAGCCTGGGCAATAGAGTAAGACTCCGTCTCAAAAAAAAAAAAGAAAAGAAAAAAGAAAAATGAACAAATGTCTTGAGCAGCCTTGTCTGTAATAGTTCCAAGTCCCAATAGCCATGATGTACCCCTTTGCTATAGACTAGATAAATATTTTGTGGCACATCTATGAAACCAAATACTCTGGAACAGTGAAAGCCCAGCAGCAGCAGCCATGCCCAGCAACAAGAATCTCACCCGTGGCACAGGAGGAGGCAGAGCTGACAACCTAAGTCCATACAGTTCATGCCAAGTTCAAGTGGACAAAATCAAACTCTCTCTATATATATGTACAAATTTTTTTTTGAAACAGTCTCACTCTATTACCCAGGCTGGAGGGCAGTGGCACAATCTCGCCTCACCACAACCTCCATCTCCCGGGTTCAAGCAGTTCTCCCACCTCAGCCCCGAAAGTAGCTGAGATTATAGGCATGCATCAACACACCTGACTAATTTTGTGTTTTTAGTAGAGACAGAGTTTCACCAGTTTGTCCAGGCTGATCTTGAACTCCTGACATCAAGTGATCCACCCACCTCGGCCTCCCAAAGTGCTGGGATTACAGGCATAAGCCACCATACCAGGCCTTAAACTATATATTTTAAGGTTGATACTTGAATACTTTGAAAAGGCAGGGACCTTGAAAACACAATGTTCAGTAAAAGAAATCAGACACAAAAGGCCAAGTATTGCATAATTCCATTTGTATGAAATGTTCAGAGCCAGCAAATCCATAGAGACAGAAAGTAGATTAGTGGTTGCTAGAGTCTGGGGGAGGGAGAGAGGGGCGTGACTGCTGATGGGGACAGGGCCTCCTTTTGGGGTAATGAAAATGTTTTGGAACTTGATAGAGGTGATATTTGCAGAATATTGTGCATGTACCTAAATGCCACCCAATTGTGTAATTCCGAGTGTTAATTTTATGTTATGTGAATTTCACCTCAGTTTTTTTTAAAGATAAGAAAGTGGTTATTACAAAATTCAGGATGGTAGTTACATCACAGTGTCTCTGGAAGCTTCCAGGGTATCCACATGTTCCTTTTGTTTGGTTTTTGTGGGTTTCTTTTTGTTGTTGTTGTTGAGATCGTCTTTCTCTGTTGCCCAGGCTGGAGTGCAATGGCAGGATCATGGCTTTCTGCTGTCTCAAATTCCTGGGCTCAAGCGATCCTCTCTTCTCAGCCTCCTAAGTAGCTGGAACTACAGGCACAATGCTACCATGCCTGGTTAATTTTTTTTTTTTTTTTTTTTTTTTTTTTTAGGTAGAGTCAGGTTTTCCCTATGTTACCCAGGCTGGTCTTGAAGTCCTGGGCTCAAGTGATCCACCCACCTCGGCCTCCCAAAGTTCTGGGATTACAGGCATGAGCCACTGCACCCAGCCTTGCCCTAATTCTTGATATAGGTAGTAGTTCCATGAACATTCAATTTGTAACTTTATGTTTTAGGAATTCTCAGGTATGTGTGAGCTCTTAATAAATAAAAATGAGGCCAGGTGCAGTGGCTCAATGCTTTGGAAAGCCAGAGTAGGAGGCCAGCACTTGGAGAGGCCAAAGCCAGAGGGTGGTTTCAGCCCAGAAGTTTGAGACCAGCCTGGGCAATACTAGCGAGACCCCATCTCTCTAAAAATGTTTTTAAATTAGCCAGGTATGGTGATACATGCCTCTAATCCCAGCTACTCAAGAAGCTGAGGTGGGAGAATCAACTGAGCCCAGGAGGTCAATGCTGCAGTGAGCTGTGGTCGCGCCACTGCACTCCAGCCTGGGTGACACAGTGAGACTTGATCTCCATAGATAAATGAATGGGTGAAAGAGGAGGTCAGGGTTCCTCGCCCAGCTTCCATTTGGAGGTAGGAGTTGGGCCAGCTTCTTGCAAGGTTGGCGCCTAGGAAATGCTTGCCAGTTCTGGAGCCCAGATGCCATCCCTGGACGTGAGACCAGATCCTCTGCTCTAGGTTATCATTGGGAGCATCTTCGAGGTTATCTGGGCCGTCATAAAACCTGGCACATCCTTCGGAATCAGCGTGTTACGAGCCCTCAGGTTATTGCGTATTTTCAAAGTCACAAAGTAAGTCTTTGGGGTCCCTGGACATTGGTACAGGGGGTGCGGATGGGGGACATGGTGGGGGCACCTCCAGAAAGTTGGGAAGGTGAGCCTCGTGCTTCAAGGGCTGCCTCCAGGGCCCCTGCCTCCCCCCGCCTGGCCTGAGTCCTCACCCGACCTCTGTCGACAGGTACTGGGCATCTCTCAGAAACCTGGTCGTCTCGCTCCTCAACTCCATGAAGTCCATCATCAGCTTGTTGTTCCTCCTCTTCCTATTCATTGTCGTCTTCGCCCTTTTGGGAATGCAGCTCTTCGGCGGCCAGTAAGTCCTTCACAGGAGCTTGACTCCTGCTTCCCTGGGGTCCGGCTCGGGGCATCCAGAAACCCACACTCCCCTCCAACATGCAGGCTGCCTTCCTCGTAGCCCAGATACCGTTTGCGGTCACCCAGGTGGGCAGGGCCCTGGGTACCAGTCAGGGTTTCCTGGGGACAGAGATGATGGAGACGTGTGTTTCCTTGGAGATGAGATGCTGAGCCACACCCTGGGAGCACCAGGGGTGGGGCCAACGTGAAATGACCGTGTCCTCCCTGCAGGTTTAATTTCGATGAAGGGACTCCTCCCACCAACTTCGATACTTTTCCAGCAGCAATAATGACGGTGTTTCAGGTACGGCCTCCACCTGGCCCCACGGGCCGACACCTCTCAGTGTCAAAGATGAAAGTGCCCACTCCACACCCAAGGGGCTTCCCTGAACTCCTCCTTCTCTACCTTGCCTTTTCACAGTGCTTTAAAATACAGATTTTATGATCATCATTGTTCAGATCATGGTGAGGCCAACAGATCAGGTGATGAATGTCATTGGAAAGATAGTTTGTGACTGGGCATGGTGGCTCACACCTGTAATCCCAGCACTTTGGTCAGGTGTGGTGGCTCACACCTGTAATTCCAACACTTTAGGAAGCCCCAGTGGGCAGATCACTTGAGATCAGAAGTTCGAGACCAGCCTGGCCAACATGGTGAAACCCCATCTCTACTAAAAATATAAAAATGAGCTGGGCATGGTGGTGGGTACCTGTAATCCCAGCTACTCAGGAGGCTGAGGCAGGAGAATTGCTTGCATCCCGGGGGCGGAGACTGCAGTAAGCCAAGATCATGCCACTGCACTCCAGCCTGGGCAACAGGGCAAAACTCTGTCTCAAAAAAACATAAAAGCACTTTGGGAGATCAAGGCAGGCGGATGACTTGAGGCCAGGAATTTGAGAACAGTCTGAGCAATGTAGTGAGACTTTTTCTCAGCCAGACGTGGTAGTTCATGCCTGTAATCTCAGCACTTTGGGAGGCAGACCACCTGAGGTCAGGAGTTCGAGACCAGCCTGGCCAACATGGAGAACCCACATCTCTACTAAAAATACAAAAGTAGCCGGGCACGGTGGCGCATGCTTATAATCCCAGCTATTCTGGAGGCTGAGGCAGCAGAATTGAGAATTGCTTGAACCCCAGAGGCAGAGGTTGTGGTGAGCTGAGATCGTGCCATTGCACTCCAGCCTGGGCAACAAGAGTGAAACTTCATCTGAAAAAAAAAAAAGAGAGACACTCTGTCTCTACAAAAATGTAAAATAAAATTTAATTAGCTGGGCCACCTAGCTACTGGGAGCTACTAGGGTGGCTGAAGCCAAAGGGTCACTTGAGCCCAGGAGGTTGAAGCTGCAGTGAGCTATTATCACACCACGGCACTCCAGCCTGGGTGACAGAGCAAGACCCTGTCTCAAAAAAGAAAGGAAAGTTTGTTACACTCACAGATCCTCAGAGAAGGAGCATACCATGCAGGACCAGTCAAGGAGGCAACAGGGTCAGACAGAAAGCGGGAAGAAAAGGAAAATGTGGACAACACCATTGACTGGCTTCCATGGGAAGGAATGGGTGAGGCAGAGTAACAGGCTTGGGACTGGCTTGTTTGGATCATTTCAGTGGGCTCCAGGGCAGACGAGCTGTTCTGCCTTGTCTAGGACTTGGTCCTGGAGTGGTTAGGGCAGGTGGATAGCACTGGAAAGATAAAGGAAGTGGCTGGGATATGGGCTAGTTGGGATAGTGGTTGGTTTGCACTGAGAAGCCTGCTCAGGGCTAATTTATTTACAACCTCTAGGGACTGGCTAGTGCCAGACCTGGTAGACCCTCCATAGTCAGCAAGACCTCAGATGCATCAGAATCAAGAACATGAAACACAGGGCTAGGCCAGTTAGGCAGCTCGTGCCCGTAATCTCAGCAGTTTGGGAGACCGAGGCGGAAGGACTGCTTGAGTCCAGGAGTTCGAGGCTGCAGTGAACTCCAGCCTGGGTCACAGAGCAAGACCCTGTGACCCTGTCTCTTCAAAGAAGAAAGAGAAAAAAGACGTGGCTAATACACCCAAGAAGTCTGAAGATACCTTGGTCTCATATTCCAGGGTGAAGGGATTGACCTTGAGTGTTCAACCCAAAGCAGCTTCTGCATCCATGTGGGCACATTCCCTGAGGCTGGGGACTGGCCCCGCCTGGACCTTCTGAGCACCTCTGGTGGATTCTTTCTCTTTGGGGGACAGAGAGTGTATAGAAAACGTGACTTCACTGTCTCCTCCTGGGGAGGTAGTTTCTAAATGAGACCCCGAGACAGGGAGTTGAAGAGGAAAACACTCCATGAAGGGAAGTTCTGAGCCCCCTCATAAGCGATTATTAGTAGCACTGATCGCTACTCGCGTATCTTTAGCTCGGAGGTTCTCACCCGAGAGCCAGTCTGTTCTCCACGCGTGTGCGGCAATGCCTGCAGGCACTGTTGTTTGTTCCAGCTGGGGAAGGGGTGCTGCTGGCGTCTGGTGGGTGGAGACTAGGAATGCTGCTCAAATCCCTGCAATTTACAGGACAGCCCCAAATATCCGCAGGGCTGAGGCTAAGCAGCCCTGTTTTCGCAGATGAATGTTTTCGGAGTTCTTTGACATTTACTTTATCCTCATGGAACTATGGGTAGAAGGAAGGAAGTTGGATTGTTTTTACAGGAATGTGTAGGTGCTATTTGAATATCCCTTTGGTTCTTTCAGTATACATCAGCAAAACTTCCGTCAACGCCGTCATCCTTTGCCTTGGTCTTTCTCTGGTCCCCTGCCCTGCCCCCAGGGAACGGCAGTCCAGTAGTACTGTGAATCTTTTGCAGCACATCCTAAAAGGAGCAGCCGTTGGTGGATAAATGCCCCAGCTCCCTCATCCTCAGGTGGGATGACCCCACCTCACCCCCCAGAGCTCCCTAGCAAGACCAAGCCAGGTTCCCTGCAGTGGAAACTTGCTTGATCACATACTCTTTACCTTCCGCCCTCTCCTCCCTTTCTCACTTCTCCTCTCCCTACTGGTGCTTCCTGAGATCACCTCCCAGATAAACCCCTTGCACCTGAACCCTTCTTCCGGGGTCTGCCTCAGGCAGGGGGACCCCGAACATGGCCTTGTGCTATGTTTGCGCTATCCTTGTAGTAGCGTATTTAATCGTCGCCATGACCACATGAAGCACATAGGTAAATATTGAAAATGCTGTCTTAGCCTGCTCAGGCTGCCGTAACAGAATACCACAGACCGGGTGTCTTACACAGGAAACGTTTGTCCTCTCACAGTTCTGGAGGCTGGAAGTCCAGGATCACGGCGTCAGCAGGGTTAGTTCCTGGTGAGGGCTCTCTTCCTAGCTCGCAGATAGCCACCTTCTTGCTGCGTCCTCATATGGCAGAGAGAGAGAGAGTTCTGCTGTCTCTTCCTGTTCTCTTTCTTTCTTTCTTTCTTTGAGACAAAAATCTCAAAAAAAAAAAAAAAAATCTGTTTGTTTGTTTGTTTGTTTGGAGACAAATCAGGTTTTTTGTTTGTTTGTTTGTTTTTTGTCACCAGGGCTGGAGTGCAGTATTGCAATCAGAGCTCATTACAGCCTCAAACTCCCAGGTTCAGATGATCCTCCTACCTCAGCCCTTTGAGTAGCTGGGGCTACAAATGTGCACCACCACACATCCAGCTAATCTTTTCTAATTTTTTTTGTAAAGATAGGGTCTTGGGGCCGGTCATGGTGGCTCACGTCTGTAATCCCAACACTTTGGGAGGCTGAGTGGGCGGATCACCAGGTCAGGAGTTTGAGACCAGCCTGACCAATATGGTGAAACCCCATCTCTACTAAAAATACAAAAATTAGCCTGGCGTGGTGGTGGGTGCCTGTAATCCCAGCTACTTGGGAGGCTGAGGCAGGAGAATCGTTTGAACCCAGGAGGCGGTGGTTGTGGTGAGCCGAGATCGCGCGGTTACACTCCAGCCTTCATTACAGAGCAAGACTCCATCTCAAAAAAGAAAAAAAAGACGGAGTCTTGCTAAATTGCCCAGGTAATCTTGAACTCCTGGGCTCAAGTGATCCTCCCACCTTGGCCTCCCAAAGTACCGGGCTCACAGGCATGAGCCATGGCACGCGGTCTCTTCCTGTTCTTATAAGGGCACTAATACCATCATACAGTCCCCATGACCTCATCTAACCCCAGTTACCTCCCAGAGGCCCCACCTCCAAATACCATCCCATTATGAATTAGGGCTTCAACAGGTGAATTTGGAGGGGGACACAAATCCCCTTAATGACCCCAAGTAAGAGAGAGTGACAGGCGGGTTTGTGACTCCTCCAGGGTTCCATTTTCCTAGAAGCCAGGCTAAGAGCCCCCTGATGCAGGAACAGCCCTTTCTACTCACAAAGAGGAAAGCCAAGGAGAAGCCAGCACAGCGTCTGGCTCGGCGAACCGGGCAGCATGGTTAAAGACCTCCTGGGCTTGGGGATGGGGTGGGCGGATTCCGGCTCCACAGCTGCGTCTCCGAGGGCCCCGTGGCTGAGAGGGGGGTTGGCTGTGTGTTTCTTGCTCCCCTTTCAGATCCTGACGGGCGAAGACTGGAACGAGGTCATGTACGACGGGATCAAGTCTCAGGGGGGTGTGCAGAGCGGCATGGTGTTCTCCGTCTATTTCATTGTACTGACGCTCTTCGGGAACTGTATCCTTCGTGGAGGGAGAGATGGGGACAGGCCTGGACCTCTCTGGCAGAGGAGAGATGGGAGGGGCTTCAGGGAGGGTACTGAAGCCCCTCCGGGGGCCCGAGTGGTGTCCCACGAGTGGTTGCTTTTCCTGACTCAGACATTTACAGACACCCTCCTGAATGTGTTCTTGGCCATCGCTGTGGACAATCTGGCCAACGCCCAGGAGCTCACCAAGGTGGAGGCGGTGGGAGGCTGTTTCTCTGGCAAAGTTACCACCTGCCCATGGCAGATCAGGACGGGAGTGGGGGTGGGGGCACAGGAACAGGGTCAGAGCTTTTGCCGGGGATGCACCGTGCAAAGAGAAGGTGCCTCTCCCCCACTCTCAGAAACAGACTGTCCCTCATCAAGCAAATTCTACAGCCAAGAGGGTGGGAAAGGGGGAGGCAGCGAGGTCACTGCAGGGAACAGATAGCAAACTCAACCAAAAGGCCGTTTGCAGGGAGTAAACAGGGCTTCCGAGGAACGGTGTAGCCCCCAGGCTAGTGGGTAGGAGAGGGGGTGCTGATATGGGGACCCAGCCAGAGCTGGGGCCAAGGAAAAAGGGATGCCACCAGCCCTGTGACCTTAGGGGACCCAGAACCATGGCAAGGCACAGATGGAATGGCCAATAAATGTCCCCACTTTCTCTCTTCCTCTGGCTTCCTGCTGGAGCCTCCCCTTCCCTTAGCCAAACTCAGCATGTTAAGAGCTAGCCTGGGTCCAGCCTAAGCCTCTCCCCAAGGACCCTATTAAGATGACACGTAACAGGTACAGGGTCTTCCTGTCGGCCCTGGGGTCTCCCCCAGCATTGCGGCCCCACCTCCAGTGCCTCAAAGTGTTCAGGACATGTTTGTGAAATTGAACCAAACTAAGCAGACGTTGCCAACACTCCATCTGCCGGCCCTGGCAGGAGGGAGAGAGAGTTTCCCGGCCCCAGCTCCCACTGGAGGGAAGCGGAAGTCTCTGCCATCCCAAGCACACGACCACAAGCCTGGCCACCGGGGAGCCGGCTGGCATGGCTGAGCCAAGGGCTGATCCAGCCATGAGCTCATCCAAGTTCCAAGAGCCCATGCTCAGGGGCTGGTGCAGCAGAGCGGGGAGGGAGGCGGGTAGGAGGAGGGGAGGGAGAAAGACCAGCTCGTTTACCTCCTGGGAGGCGTGGACATTCCTTTCCACGCCTAACCTTCTTTCTTTCATTGATCCCACAAGCATTTCTTGGTCACTTAATACGTGTTTTTAATCCTATTGGAACCATGAGGAGGCAAGTTCTCTGAGCCCCATTTTACAGATTTCATCATCAATAAGCACTTAATGAGCACCTGCTGTGCCTGAGGCCCTGGTCTAGGACTTAAGGATGCAGTAGTGAACAAAAAAGAGGCCAAAATGCCTGCCTTCGCAGAGCAGGGATTCCAGTGGGGAGACAGTCAAGAAACAAGATAACGTTTGTAAACATACATGGCTTGTCAGATGGTAAGAAATGTCAAAGAGAAAAATGCTATAGAGAAAGTCGGGGAGAGTTGGAATTTTAGATGAGGAATGCGTGGCACAGAGAGGTTGAGACACTTGCCCAAGGTCACACAGCAGTGAGTTGTGGAGCTAGGATTTGAACCCAGGCCATCTGGGTCTGCAGCCTGTGCTCTTAACTGCTGTGTACCAGTTGCTTGAGTTTGAGCCTGTTTCATGCTCACTTGGGAACCTGTGGCAAATGCCGATTTCAGGGCCCAGCCCCGGCTCTATAAATTCTTGGGGGAGCCTGGGAATCTGCATTTTAGGTGTTTTCTGAGGCAGATGGTCCAGAGACCTGGCTCTGAAAAATGCTGGGAATGGTGCCGGGGGGCGGGGGTAGCCCTACGAGAGCAGGGTGGCCAGCCGGATGCCATCTCCATGTTGTCCCTGACAGTGTCCTGATCTGACCATCTCCAAGGTGGTAAGGTTGCTCCCCGTGGCAGTGATTCCGAGCACAGCGGGGGAGCTGCCCTGCGGTGGCATGACTTTTCTTATGGGCGGGTTCCTTTCTGGCCGTTTCTTTCTCGTTGCTTTTTCTTTGCTTTTTCTTTGTCGGCTTTTCTGTTTTACAAATGAGGCCCTGCATGAAGGCTGAAGAAGGATTTAAAGTCCAAAAACGTCTTTTTCTGTATGTATTTTTAAAACATCTTCCCCCATTCTCCTCCTCTCTGAACCTCACCACCAGTGAGCAGCAGCACCCGGGGCAGCTGGCTGTAGCCTGGGTGCCCTGCTCTCCTCTCCCCACTGCCTTCCTGTCATGGGGGCTGGGAATACGAATTCCTCTCCTGATTCTCCTTCTGGGGGCTGTTGACGGTGCACGGCATGGGCCATCGGATGCCAGGCTTTTCTGTGTGTGAAGCTAGTTGAGTGTTTTTTGAAACTTGGTTCAGAGAGTTCCCACGGCTGAGAAAGTCCAGCGAGAGGAAAACCTTTGCATTGCTTTCGAGCTCATTAAGACAGGATGCAGGGGCCAGGCACGGTGGCTCATGCCTGTAATCCCAGCACTTTGGGAGGCCGAGGAGGGAGGATCATTTGAGGCCAAAAGTTCAAGACCAGTCTGGGCAACATAGTGAGACCCTGTCTCTACCAAAAAAAAAAAAAAAAAAAAAAAAATTAAATGTATCTGGGCATAGTGGCATGCACCTGTAGTCCCAGTTGCTTAGGAGGCAGAGGTGGGAGGATTGCTTGGGCCCAGGAGTTCAAGGTCACAGTGAGCTATGATTGTGCCACTGCACTCCAGCCTAGGCAACCAAGGGAGACTCTGTCTCTGAAAACAAAGGAAAAAAAAAAAAAAAAAAAAAACAGGCCGCAGAAAAGTCTTCACTGTAAAAAGAGAAGGGACATTTTTATCTTTTATCTTCTGGCAGTGTGTTAAAATAGACCTCAGACTGAGTTAGACGTCAAGCTTATACCCAGAGGGGATAGCAGTGCACTTGACCGATAGCAGGTACCCATTCCCCTTGGGGAGCCTTGGTTCTGATTGGTCAATACTCAGGCCAAACCTGTTTCTAAATATTTCAGATGTTGCCCCTGGTCAGCAACAGGGTCGGAAGTGAGTCCTCTAGGCCTAGTTCATGTTTTGTGAACAGAGATTCCATATGCCTTTTAGGATGAACAAGAGGAAGAAGAAGCAGCCAGCCAGAAACTTGCTCTACAGAAAGCCAAAGAGGTGGCGGAAGTGAGTCCTCTGTCGGCGGCCAACATGTCCATCGCTGTGTAAGTGGCCCAGATCCCTGGGTGCCTCCCTGCTCCTCAGTCTCCACACTGTCCCAGACACAGATTTGGGAAGGAGTCAGGGTGGTCCTTGACAGAACTGAGCTTTAGGAAGAGACACTTCTTGTCCTTCCGCCTGCTTTCACTCAATAAATATTTAGTTAGCAGCTATTATGTACCCAGCACTGTTCTCATTTCTGGGGATACAGTATTAACAAAGAGAAAACAAAAATCCCACCTGTGTGTAGCAGTTCTAGCAAGGGAGAAAGTCAATATATGAGATAAATAAAGTATGTATTGTGATAGAAGGTGATGGGGCCGGGCGCCGTGGCTCATGCCTGTAATCCCAGCACTTTGGGAGGCCAAGGCGGGCAGATCACATCAAGAGATCGAGACCATCCTGGCCAACATGGTGAAACCCTGTCTCTACTAAAAATACAAAAAATTAGCTGGGCATGGGGGTACGTGCCTACAGTCCCAGCTGCTCAGGAGGCTGAGGCAGGAGAATTGCTTGAAACCGGAAAATGGAAGTCACAGTTAGCCAGCATTCCGCCACTGCACTCCAGCCTGGCGATAGAGTGAGACTGCGTCTCAAAAGAAAAAACAAATTTAAAAAGAAGGTGACGGACCTACAAAATAGGGAGGGAAATAGAAAATGATGGACGTGAAGAGAGCCGTCATTTTAAACAAAGTTGTCAGGGAAGGCATCACCTAGAATAGGCGTCCCCGACTCCTGGCCTGTGGGCTGGTACCAGTCCGAGGCCTGTTGGGAACCAGGCGGCACAGCAGGAGGTGAACAGTGGGCACACGGGCATTACCGCCTGAGCGCCACCTGCTGTCAGATCAGAGGCAGCATTAGATTCTCACAGGAACACGACCCTATTGGGAACTGTGCGTGCTGGTGGGGGGATCATCTGAGGCCGGAAGAGGAGCCTGGTCCTTATGAGACTCTTTAATGCCTGATGATCTCAGGCGAAACAGTTTTATCCCAAAACTACCCCTTACACCGGGGTCTGTGGAAAATCATCTTCCACAAAACTGGCCCCCAGTGCCAAAAAGCCGGGGGGCTGCTCACGTAGAACGTTACATGGCCTGAAGGAGGTGAGGGAAGAGCCATGGGGGGGCCTGGGGAAGAGCATCCCAGGCCGAGGGAACGGCATAGGCAAAGGCTGTGGGGCAGGAACGTGCCTGATGTGAAGGAGGCCTGCGGGACTGGAATAGTAAGTGTGGGAAGGCGAAGGCCACGAGGTGACAGGCAGATGACACGGGGCCTGGACCTTGTGGGTCGGGGGGAGGACTTGGCTTTTGCCCCGAGGTAGGTGGGAGCCGTGGAGGGTTCTTGAGCAGAGGAGGCCGGGCCGTGACTCAGATGCTCCAGGCTCCTTCTAGCATCCAGTGGGCAGTAGAGGGTGGCGAGCAGGCGTGAGAGTCCGGCTGAGAGGCGGGGTCGCCCGGGTCAGCCATCCGGGCTGCCGGGCCTGGCAGAGCTCTAAGGCCCGTGACCTCCCCGCTGCAGGAAAGAACAGCAGAAGAACCAAAAGCCAGCCAAGTCCGTGTGGGAGCAGCGGACCAGCGAGATGCGCAAGCAGAACCTGCTGGCCAGCCGCGAGGCCCTGTACAACGAGATGGACCCGGACGAGCGCTGGAAGGCGGCCTACACCCGGCACCTGCGGCCCGACATGAAGACGCACTTGGACCGGCCGCTGGTGGTGGACCCGCAGGAGAACCGCAACAACAACACCAACAAGAGCCGGGCGGCCGAGCCCGCGGTGGACCAGCGGCTCGGCCAGCAGCGCGCCGAGGACTTCCTCAGGAAGCAGGCCCGCTACCACGACCGCGCGCGGGACCCCAGCGGCTCGGCGGGCCCGGACGCGCGGAGGCCCTGGGCGGGCAGCCAGGAGGCCGAGCCGGGCCGGGAGGGGCCCTACGGCCGCGAGTCGGACCACCACGCCCGGGAGGGCGGCCCGGAGCAGCCCGGCTTCTGGGAGGGCGAGGCCGAGCGCGGCAAGGCCGGGGACCCGCACCGGAGGCACGCGCACCGGCAGGGGGGCAGCAGGGAGAGCCGCGGCGGGTCCCCGCGCACGGGCGCGGACGGGGAGCCCCGACGGCACCGCGCGCACCGCAGGCCCGGGGAGGACGGCGCCGAGGACAAGGCGGAGCGGAGGGCGCGGCACCGCGAGGGCGGCCGGCCGGCCCGGGGCGGCGAGGGCGAGGGCGAGGGCCCGGACGGCGGCGAGCGCAGGAGGCGGCACCGGCACGGCGCCCCGGCCACCTACGAGGGGGACAAGGAGCGGAGGCATCGGAGGAGGAAGTAAGTGGAGGCGACCGCGAATCCGGAGAACGACCGTAGCGATCGATGGCGATGACAGCAGCAGCCGAAGTGGCGAGTGCTGTGTGTGCGCTTAACAAAAATAGATGATCAAATGCCGGCGCGGGCGCGGGCGCGGGGGCTCGGGCCTGTCATCCCGGCACTTTCGGGGGCCGACGCGGGTGGATCACGAGGTCGGGAGTTGAAGACCAGCCTGGCCAACGTGGGGGAACCCCATCTCCACACACAAAAAAAATACAAAAATTGGCCGGCCCTGGTGGCGGGCGCCTGTAATTCCAGTTACTCGGGAGGCTGAGGCAGGAGAATCGCTTAACCCCAGGGAGGTGGAGGTGGCAGTGAGTGGAGACCGTGCCATTGCACTCCAACCTGGGTGACAAGAGTGAGACTCCATTAAAAAAAAAATTTTAAAAAAAGGCCGTATTTGGCCAGACACAGTGGCTCATGCCTGTAATCCCAGCACTTTGGGAGGCCAAGGTGGGCAGATCACTTGAGGTCAGGACCTCAACATGGTGGTCTCAAACAGCTAGCCAACGTGGTGAAACCCTGTCTCTACTAAAAATATAAAAATTAGTTGCCCGCCTGTAATCCCAGGTACTCAGGAGGCTGAGGCGGGAGATTTGCTTGAACCTGGGAGGTGGAGGTTGCAGTGAGCTGAGATCATACCAGCACACTCCAGCCTAGACAGCAGAGCAAGACCCTGTCTTAAAAAAAAAAAAAAAAAAAAAAAAAAAGGTGACTCTATTTTTGTTTGTTTTTAGTTTGGTTTGGTTTGGTTTGGTTTGGTTTGGTTGACTCAGGGTCTCGCCTTGTTACCCAGGCTGGAGTGCAGTGGCACAGTCATAGCTGATGGCAGCTTCCACTCCTGGGCTTAAGCCATCCTGCCATCTCAGCCTCCCAAGCAGCTGGGACCACAAGCGTGTGCCGCCATGCCTGGCTGAGTTTTGTAGAGAAGTGTTTGGTACAGACAGGGTTTCACTGCGTTGCCCAGGCTGGTTTCGAACTCCTGAGCTCCTACTCAAGCATTCTGCCTACCTTAGCCTCATGAAGTGCTGGCACTACACGTGGGAGCCACTGCACGAAGCCTCAATTTTTTAAATCTTCAGTAGAAATGAGGTCTTGCTATGTTGCTCAGGCTGGTCTCCAACTCCTGGCCTCAAGCAGCCCTCTCACCCTAGCCTCCCAAAGTGTCTGGATCACAGGCATGAGCCTCTGCACCCAGCCAGAAGCAACTCATTGAATCTTCTCAGCGACCCTCTGAGATAGAGCCCTTCTCACAGACCCATTTCACAGATGGGAAAACTGAGGGATTGAGTGAGTTCCTCAAGGTCGTGCATCTAACTGGTGTCCTTGAACCCAAGCTGTCTGGCACCAGAGGCCTTGAACATTTCAGGGAAACTCTAAGAGAAATCCCACTGTCCTCCAGAATTGTGTAGGTCTTCCATGTCCTTGCTGTGTGACTTTTGGAAAGGGACTTCGTATCTCTGGGCCTCACACGATAGAAATAGTGGGATCTAATTGGGTCATTGCCAGGATTAAATGAGGCAATGTATGCAAAAGGTTTGGAAGAGCAGCTGACACATAATAAGTGCTCCGTAAATTCAGACCATTTTTGGCCATTTTCAGCCAACTGTCTTTACCTAATGCTATTCCTCAGAAGTTTGAAAAGCCACTCTGTTAGGAGGATCACTTGAGACCAGGAGTTTGAGACCAGTCTGGCCAATAGAGGCAGATCCCATCTCTATAAAATATAAAATAGTTATGGTAGCATGCCTGTAGTCGCAGCTATTTGGGAGGATGAGGCAAGAGGGTCACTGGAGCTCAGGATTTCTTTTTTTTTTTTTTTTTTTTTTTGAGACGGAGTCTTGCACTGTCTCCCAGGCTGGAGTGCAATGGTGCGATCTTGGCTGACTGCAACCTCCGCCTCCTGGATTCAAGCAATTCAGTCTCAGCCTCTCAAGTAGCTGGGATTACAGGAGCCCACAGCAATACCCAGCTAATTTTCTACTTTTATTAGGGACGGGGTTTTCTCCATGTTGGTCAGGCTGGTCTCGAACTCCTGGGCTCGAGTGATCCTCCCACCTCGGCCTCCCAAAGTGCTGGGATTACAGGCATGAGCCACCGAGCCTGGCAGAGCCCAGGATTTCTAGGCTGTGATGAGCTATGATCACACCACTGTACTCCAGCGTGGGTGACAGAGCAAGATCTAGTCTTGGAAAAAAAAAAAAAAAAAGAAAGAAAAAGAAAATCCACTCTGGGCACTAAGAATTAAAAGGAGAGGCCGGGCACTTTGGCTCACGCCTGTAATCCCAGCACTTTGGGAGGCCGAGGTGGGAGGATCACTCGAGCCCAGGAGTTCGAGACCAGCCTGTGCAACATAGTGAGACCTCATCTTTTAAAAATAAATAAAAATGTGAAACAGCTTTTGAGGCATCTTCCAGGCCAGCCCCTTATCCATTCAGAACCAGCATCCTCTTTTTCATAATGATATTTTGTAATACTCTCTAGAAGATGCCATAGTGATTCCACACATCAGGATTCAACAACTTACCTATTAAAATAGACATTGTAGATATCGTTCTGTTACAAATTAACCTGTTCTTGGTCCTCTTTTGTTTTACCATCAGGGCATAATACTGGGTTTTTTTAATGATGGGTTTAAGTGGTCCTATTGTATGACGTATGAACCAGGCCAGCACTTCCCAAAATTGAATGTGTATGTGAATCCCCAGGGATCTTGTTAAAACACATATTGTAATTTGGCAGGGCCAAGGACTCAGTGGAGCCTGAGATTCTGCATTTGTAATGAGCTCCCTGGTGAGACTGAGACTGCTGGTCCAGGGACCATATTTTGAGTAATGAGACTCTAGGGGACATGGTGAAGTAATTCTGATATGTACACCCATACACAAAATCACCGTGAATCGACAGGCACAAATGATAGCTGACTCTGGGCTGTGTGGACAATTCAAACCACAGGAGGGAAGTCACCAGCAGTGTCAAGGCATTCCACAATGGTGAACACCTCTTGGTCAAGTTCTGTATATGAAAGAGTCTAGTCTTTCTTCCATGTATTTAATAGTTGCATTTCAGGAAAATGCAATGTATATTAAAAACAGGCACAAAACATTCTGTGTTCTTATGAAAAACAGAGTTAGGTTTAAACTAAAGGCACAGGATCAGGTGCAGTGGCTCCCGCCTGTAATCCCGGTGCACTGGGAGGCTGAGGAAGGAGAATCGCTTGAGGCCAGGAGTTCAAGACCAAATTGGGCAGCATAAGGAGGCCTCCCCTCTATCTCTACAAAAGAATTGTTTTTTTAATTAGCCAAGTGTAGTGGCAGGTGCCTGGAGTTCCAGCTACTTAGAAAGCTGAAGCAGGAGGATTGCTTGAGCCTAGGAGTCCAAGATTACAGTGAGCTATGATTATGCCACTGCGTCCAATCTGGGCAACAGAACAAGACCTTGTCAAAAAAAAAAAAAAAAAAAAAAAAAAAAAGCACAGGTAATTACAAGCAAGATTGTTCACCTCTTTGAGGGACATTAGAAAGTCATGAAGAGGCCAGGCGCGGTGGCTCAAGCCTGTGATCCCAGCACTTTGGGAGGTCGAGGCGGGTGGATCACGAGGTCAAAAGGTCGAGACCATCCTGATCAACATGGTGAAACCCCGTCTCTACTAAAAATACAAAACATTAGCTGGGCATGGTGGCGCGTGCCTGTAATCCCAGCTACTCAGGAGGCTGAGGCAGGAGAATTGCCTGAACCCAGGAGGCGGAGGTTGCGGTGAGCCGAGATCGCGCCATTGCACTCCAGCCTGGGTAACAACAGCGAAACTCGGTCTCAAAAAAAAAAAAGAAAAAGAAAGTCATGAAGAGGAAACAGTAAGTCTTTCCCATGTGGGCCTGACCTGTACATGGTAGCGTATTTAGTATTCCTGCCTCCCATTCACTAAGTGCCCACAGAGCCCCTCAGTCATTATGTTATTAGGTTTCCACGCAGTTCTACAACGCCCTCCTGAAAACCATTGTTCTAGATCATTCTTCTGTGGGTTTATTCATTCATTCAGTTAGTACTTACTAAGTGCCTACCATATTCTAAGCTCATGACCTGAGCTTAGTCAGATAAGTACAAGTAAAGCAATCTGAGACATTCTGAGAAATAGGACCAAGAAGCTGCTCCCAGGGTCTCAGGGCAGGTTTCCAGAGGAGCAACCTGAGAAGGGGATAGAGCATTTCGGTCTGACAAGAGCATGTGCAAAGGCCCTGGGGTGGACCAGAAGGAGGCCAGTTTGAAGGACGCGAATACTGATAAGAAGGTGACAGACAAAGAAATTAAAGGGGCATGGATGAGACTCTGGGACTGTCGGTCACTCAGGGGAATGAGAGGTCAAAAAGGGAGTTTGGGTGGAATACAGCGTTTACCACTGCACTCCATATATAGTAAAGACCGATGAAGTGCCAGGTACAGGCCAGGCGTGGTGGCTTACGCCTCTAATCCCAGCACTTTGGGAGGCCAAGATTGTGCCACTGCATTCCAGCCTGGCAAGAGAGTGAGACTCTGTCTCAAATAATAGTAATTAAAGAGAGAGCAGAGTTTCAAAGCTCTGGTTGTAGCGGGATGTGGTGGCTTATGCCTATAATCCCAGCACTTTGGGAGGCCAAGGTGGGAGGATCACATGAAGTCAGGCAGATCACATGAGGTCAGGGGTTCAGGACCAGCCTGGCCAACATAGCGAAACCCCATCTCTACTAAAAAATTAGCTCGGTGTGGTGGTGGGTGCCTGTAATCCCAGCTAGTCAGGAGCCTGAGGCATGAGAATCACTTGAACCTGGGAGGCGGAGGCTGCAGTGAGCTGAGATCGCACCACTCCACCCCAGCCTGGGTGACTTAATGAGACTGTCTCAAAAAAAAAAAAAAAAGCCAGGTACAGTGGTATACACCTGTCATCCCAGCTACTCAGGAGGCTGAGGCAGGAGGATTGCTTGAGCCCAGGAGTTCGAGACCAGCCTGGGCATTTAGAGAATGGGAGGCCAGTGTACTAAGTACCCTACCATGTACAAGACGGTCTCATACAGGAAAGAATTATCCTTTCCTCTTCATGACTTTCTAATGCTCCTCACACAGGTGAAAAATCTTGCTTGTAATTATCCGTGCCTTTGTTTCTTTGTTTAGGATTTTTTTTTTTCTGAGACAGGGTCTCGCTCTGTTGCCCAGGTTGGATTGCAGTGGTATTGGTCATTTGAGAGATGAGCAAGATGTCCTCTCTAAAACAGAGACCAATGATTCTTAATTACTCATGCAATTTTTCTCCCACCTCGGCCTCCTGAGTAGCTGGGAATACAGGCGTGCACAACCATGCCTTGCTTGCTCTTGTTACTAATATTACTATTGTTATCAGCCTTCTTATTGAAGGAGGCAAAGTGACAGGGACAGAATGTCTCTCCCTAACAATATGCCAGGAAGTTTTTGAAAGGCAATAGTAAACACTGGAGATTACAAGAACAGCAAAGCCTCGTTGTGAAAAGCAAGGGCTTTGGGGCAATTGGTCAGATTCCTGTCCGGTCACTGCCAGGCTGTGTGACTTTCAGAATGTCCCTGCTCCTCTCTGGGCTTCCATTTCCTCATCTGTAAAATGGGCATAAAAATAGTAGCTACTGGCTACTTTGGGTGTAAGATTGAGTACATGTGAAATGCTTTGAGCAGTTCCTAACTTACAGCAAGAGGTCAATAAATGTTAGCTATTTTTTTTTTTTTGTAGAGTTACGGGGTCTCACTATGTTGGCCAGGCTGGCTGGTCTCAAACTCCTAGCCTCAAGAAATTCTCCTACCTCAGCTTCCCAAAGTGCTGGATTTACAGGCATGAGATACAGTGCCTGGCCATGTTAGCTGTTGTTAATATGAGTATTATCAAGTACTCAATGAATGCTATTTTAGCGGTAGTAGTAAGCACTCTATAAGTGTCAGCTAATACTGTTACTAATACTCTCATCAATAAACATAAAAAACAATAAGGACCCAGCTTGCCCAAATCCCACAGATGGTTCCTGCTCCCTCTCTTCTTCAGGGGAAGAAAATATCTCCCCACTTTCACCCTCAAAGCCCCAGCTGGCCAGACCCCTATTCTGAACAGAAGAGCACTGCTAATTCCATTTTGTTCTTGTAGTTATCTTTTGAGACAGAGTCTCAATCTCTCACCTGGCTGGAGTGCAGTAGTACCATCTTGGGTCACTAAAACCTCCACCTCCCAGGTTCAAGCAATTCTCCTGCCTCAGCGTCCAGAGTAGCTGGGATTACAGGCGTGCACCACCACGCCCAACTAATGTTTGTATTTTCAGCTGAGACGGGGTTTCACCATGGTGACCAGAATGGTCTCGATCTCTTGACCTCATGATTCACCCGCCTCGGCCTCCCGAAGTGCTGGGATTACAGGCGTGAGCCACGGCGCCCGGCTGCTAACTCCGTCAATAGACACGTCAAACACCCTGACCGGGAGGGGCACTATTCATTTGGCTGATAGAGAGGTTCTAAGGATCTTTGGAAATAAAACTTCACCGAGATTCATGCCCCTTAAGAGAAAAGAAAATCCAAGATCAGTCATTCCTCTGCTTTAAAAAAAAAAAAAATGGCAAAGATAAAATTTCATTTGAGGATATAAAATCATAAAAAGACATTTTCGTTCTCCGCTGTGACAAAGCCAGCGGCCTTCAGAGGTCTGCCTTGTGCGTTTTTCCTTCCCTCCAGTCGTTCCTTGAGGCTTTTTGCAAACGTACCGTGGTTTTCATCCTCCAGCATACTGATAATTATTTTTTTTAGAGACACGGTCTCGCTTTGTTACCCAGACTGTAGTACAGCGGTGCAGTCACGGCTCACTGCGGCCTCAACTTCTTGGGCTCAGGCAGTTCTCCCACCTCAGCCTCCTGAGAAGCTGGGAATACAGGCGTGCACAACATGCCCGGCTCATCTTTTGTATTTTTTGTACAGACCGAGTTTTGCCACGTTGCCAAGGCTGGACTCCAACTCCTGGGTTCAAGTGATCCTCCCACCTCAGCCTCCCAGAGTGCTGGGATTACAGGAGTGAGCTACCTTGCCAGGCCGATCGTAATTTTTTCCTTTTTGCTCACTTTGTCTTTTCCTCATTCCTACCTTCATCTCTCCTTCCGTGGCTCATCAGTAGGCTGATGCACCTTCTATTTCATACGATTCGATCGCTGCTGGCCCCAGATCCCCCATACCAGGTGGCCAAGCCCAGTGGCCCTGCAGGGTGGACAGAATGAGGGTGGAACTCTCCCAGACTCTCAGCAAAAGTCGATGGACGACAGAGCTTCTGCCTCTCTCTGGCAGCCAGGCAGTGCCTCCTCCCAGCCTGTCTGGGTGCAAAGGGAGCTTTTGCCAAGACCGACCTGCTCCACCCTAGAATTTTTATCTCTACTGTTCGAATCCTAATGCCACCTGCATCCATCACCATGACAACCCACTCTCCCCAAAAGGAACAGGAAGAGAGATGCTGGACTTTTTTTTTTTTTTTTTTTTTTTTTTGAGACGGAGTGTCGCCCTGTCACCCAGGCTGGAGTGCAATGGTGCAATCTCTGCTCACTGCAACCTCCACCTCCTGGGTTCAAGCAATTCTCCTGCCTCACCCTCTCAAGGTAGCTGGGATTGTAGGCGCCCTCCACCACACCCGGCTAATTTTTGTATTTTTATTAGAGATGGGGTTTCACATCTTGGCCAGGCTGGTCTTGAACGCCTGACCTCGTGATACACCGGCCTCAGCCTCCCAAAGTGCTGGGATTACAGGCATGAGCCACTGCACCTGGCAGTGCTGGACTTTTCAGTTCCACAGTTTAGCCTGCATGGGGGGCCGGGGTGCTTAATTCTTAAGCACTCTAATTCTGTGGCACCCCTGATGGGCCCTAGTTTTTGTTCCTGTTGTTGTTTGCTTTTAGAAACAGTCCTGCTCTGTTGCCAAGGTTGCAGTACAGTGGCACAATCACAGCTCACTGTGGCCTCAAACTCCTGAACTCTAATTGTCTTCCCACCTCAGCCTCCAAAGCAACTGGAACTACAGTCTCGTGCAACCATGCCCAGCTTTGCTTCTTTCTCTCTCTCTCTCTTTTTTTTTTTCTTAGAGATGGGACCTCACTATGTTGCCCAGACTGATCTCAAACTCCTGGGCTCAAGCGATTTTCCTTCATCAGCCTCCCAAAGCGCTAGGATTACAGGCGTGAGCTGCTATACAAAGCCACCCCATTAAAGCGTCTAAAACCAGAAAGCCCAGCTCAGCTGTTTTCCAGCCGGCTGACACTGGGCAAACGAATTTTCCTCTCTGAACTTCTGTCTCCTCTGTAACATGGGGCTGATTGCTACACCCATCTCAGATGGTGATGGTTGCAGGGATGAAATGAGTTAATACGTGAAGTCCTTAAGACAGTGTGGTGGGAACAGGAGGAGGTGAGCAATAAGCAGGGGTTGCTGTTGTTATCACCCCCACATAATCTGATCTCCGGGTCTGTTATCCTCCACAGAAGGATGCCAATGTTATTAGCTGGCGCGAGAACGCCATGCAGAGCAGATATTATGCAACTGGCCACCTACCCCAGGCAGAGACGATGCCAGATCCAGGGGCGAAAGGGGAAAAGGACCCAGCTTCAAAGTTCTCTCCCCCTTTTGAGTTCTCCTTGGAGACACTTTGGAAATGAAACCTCCTGGAAGTTGATATTAGACCTCTGCAGGCTGAGTTTGTTAAAATTTCCCAACAAACAGCCAGCAGAAACTCTGTGAGGAGGCAAGAACAAGACAAAACAAACGTTTGCAGATCCTTTTCCATCCACTCTTGGCAGAGGGCATTCCTCTGAGAAAACGCCCCCACGAGTTTCTCCGTGGCCTCTTGAGTCGGTGGCCAAAGGATTGAGGTTCTCTTTGAAATTGTCACTTGACTGGGCCTGCTTTTTGGTAGGGATCTCTCTCTCTGTCTTATATGTGTATCTATACAGGGACAGGTATAATGACACTTTGTAATCCCAGCACTTTGGGAGGCCGAGGCAGGTGGCTCACTTGAGCCCCAGGAGTCCAACACCAGCCTGAACAACATAGTGAGACCCTGTCTCTACAAGAATTAACAAAAATAACCAGGCACGGTGGCATGTACCCGCAACCCCAGCTACTCGAGGTGGGAGGATGGCTTGAGCCCAGGAGTTAAAGGTTGCAGTGAGCCATGATCACACCACTGCACTTCAGCCTGAGCAACAGAGCAGGACCCTGTCTCTTAAAAAAAAATTATTATACACACACACACACCATACAGATGATGAGAAAATACTCTCAGCCAGGTTTTCATGTGATACACATCTTCTCAAAAAGTATCATGGCCGGGCGCGGTGGCTCACACCTATAATCGATCCCAGCACTCTGGGAGGCTGAGGCAGGCAGATCATGAGGTCAGGAGTTCGAGACCAGCCTGGCCGACATGGTGAAACCCCGTCTCTATTAAAAATATGAAAATCAGCCGAGCGTGGCGATACGCACCTGTAGTCCCAGCTACTCTGGAGGCAGAGACAAGAGATTCACTTGAACCTGGGAGGCGGAGGTTGCAGTGAGCCGAGATCGTGCCACTGCACTCCAGCCTGGGTGACAGAGTGACACTCCATCTCAAAAAAAAGCAAAAAAGCATCACAAGCAGGTTGGAATTCGAAATTTCTTTGTGGACTAAGATGTTGGGGAAATGTTGGTTTAGAATGTACCTGATTTAGACCAGGCCTGTAATCCTAGCACTTTGGGAGGCCAAGGCCGGCAGACCCCTCGAGGTCAGGATTTTAGCCTGACCAATGTGGCGAAATCCCGTCTCTAATTAAAACATAAAAAAAGAAATTACCTGGTGTGGTGTCACATGCCTGTAGTTCCAGCTACTCTGGAGGCTGAGGAAGGAGAATCACTTGAACCTGGGAGGCAGAGGTTGCAGTGACCTGAGATCACCAGGATAGTGCATTATACTTCAGCCTGGGTGACAGTGAGACTCAAGATACATAAGATAAATGTATTTTTATTTATGTATAAATGTGTATATTTATAAATATATGTAAATATATATTTATATATAAATATAAATATGTATAAATGTATAAATATATAAATATATTTATAAATATAATTTATAAATATACACATTTATAAATAAAAATATATTTATAAATATACACATTTATAAATATATTAAATATTTAATAAATATTTATTAAACTCATGCCTATAATCCCAGCATTCTAGGAGGCTGAGGCATGAGAATCACTTGAACCCGGGAGGTGGAGGTTGCAGTGAGCCGAGATCCTGCCATTGCACTCCAACCTGGGCAACAGAGTGAGATTGTCTCAGAAAAAAAAAAAAACTATTTATTAAATAGTTTTAAATTGTGTATGTATGTATATATATATGTTACAAAACAAGTGATATTTGTATGTTTCCAAAATATAACAGCAGTACAGGCGTAGCATAGATGTTCCCATTGCCAAAGGCAGAAATGACAAGGAATAAAGAGGTCACCAGTCCTGAGCAAGTGCTAAATTCAGGACGACAAAATCCCATTAGGTTTCAAGGCCTGAGAATAATCCTCAGTGACTCTCAGCTCATTAACATACTTAGCTCTCAGAGCCAGACTCAATGAGGTTACCACTCCCCTGTTACGGGTCAGGAACTGGGGCTAAGTAACTCACTGGAGATTTTGTGGCAAAGAAGTTCTAAGAGCATCACTTCAGTCTCCAAGATATGCACAAGGTTCTACTCCTGTTGTCCCAGATTTTTAAAATGAGGGAACCCAGGCTCAGAGAGGTTAAGCAGACCACACAGGGCCACGCGGCTCATTATGTTGCTGGGGCTTCGCCAGGTATAGGGACTCATGCCTGTAATCCCAGCGTTTGGGGAGGCTGAGGCAAGAGGATCACTTAAGCCCAGGAGTTTGACACCAGCCTGGGATATACTGAGACCTCATCTCTGAAAAAAAGAAAAATTAGGCCGGGCAAGGTGGCTCATGCCTGTAATCACAGCACTTTGGGAGGCCGAGGTAGGTGGATCATCTGAGGTCGGGAGTTCAAGAGCAGCCTGACCAACATAGAGAAACTCTGTCTGTACTAAAAATACAAAAATAGTCTGGCGTGGTGGCGCCTGCCTGTAATCCCAGCTACTCAGGAGGCTGAGGCAGGAGAATTGCTTGAACCCGGGAGGCGGAGGTTGCAGTGAGCCAAGATTGTGCCATTGCACTCCAGCCTGGGCAACAAGAGTGAAACTGTGTCTCAAAAAAAGTAAAAAGAAAAAGAAAAATTAAAAAGTTAGCCATGCATGGTGACCTGCCCCTGCAGTCTCCAGCTACTCAGGAGGCTGAGGTGGGAGGATTGCCTGAGCCTGGGAGAGGAAGATTGCAGTGAGCTGAGATCACACCACTGCACTACAACCTGGATGACAGAGTGAGACCCTATCTCAAAAAAAAAAAAAAAAAAAAAAAAAAAAAACCTTGCTGAAATTCGAACCCAGGTCACCCTGTCTTCTCAAACGTCACTCTATGACCCACTCATGAAACTGAGAAGGGCAGAAAGGTGCTTGGACCTGCCCGTTTGCCCTGTGTGGTCTCAGAGACGCAGTAGAATTGCCCCGGCTGCTCCTTCCGGGAAGTATTCATAGAAGCATCCCACTTACCTACTTTGGTCTGAAAATAAATTAGCTTGTCTCTCTTCTGCGTACTAAAAACACCATGGGTTTTTGCAAGTTAAAATGCAAAAATAAAATGAGGAACATGATGCTGATAGTTGAGCCAGTGGAAAGCCCTCTAGGGAAAGCCAGCCTATCTGTCTGTCTCTCTGTCTGTCTCTGTATGAATGTACATAGGTATGTATGTATCTCTCTGTCTGTCTATTATTTTCAGGCAGACTGTGGGAAGCCAGGGCTGTGTTTTCCAGGAGTCAGTAGTCCAGAAGGCATCAGATGGGCTGCAGAGTGAGTCTCTGTCCACGTGCAGATGGCAGGAGGCAGGGCCCAGGTGTCCATGACCTGGAGAGGCAGGGGTTGATGGGAGGTCTGAGGCTGTGGGGTCTCTCCTGGGGCCTCAGTATCCTCGTCTGGATAATGGGGGCATTCTGGCCAGGCATGGTGGCTAATGCCTATAATTCTGGCAGTTTGGGAGGCTAAGGTAAGTGAGTCACTTGAGGCCAGGGGTTCAAGATCAGCCCGGGCAACATGGCAAAACCCCACCTCTATTGAAAATAGAAAAACGCCGGGCACGGTGGCTCAAGCCTGTAATCCCAGCACTTTGGGAGGCCGAGGCGGGTGGATCACGAGGTCGAGAGTTCGAGACCATCCTGGTCGACATGGTGAAACCCCGTCTCTACTAAAAATACAAAAAATCAGCTGGGCATGGTGGCGTGTGCCTGTAATCCCAGCTGCTCAGGAGGCTGAGGCAGGAGAATTGCCTGAACCCAGGAGGCGGAGGTTGCGGTGAGCCGAGATCACGCCATTGCACTCCAGCCTGGGTAACAAGAGCGAAACTCCGTCTCAAAAAAAAAAAAAAAAAAAAAAAAAAAGAAAATAGAAAAACAAGCTGGACGTGGTGGTCCGCACCTGTAATCCCACCCATTCGGGAGGCTGAGGCATGAGAATCACTCAAACACAGGAGGCAGAGGTTGCAGTGAGCCAAGATCCTGCCACTGCACTCCAACCTGGGGACAGAGTGAAACTGTCTCAGAAAAAAAAGAAAAGAAAAGAAAATGGGGGTATTTGTTCATCATTTGACAGTAAGTTACCCAGCATCGACTGTGTGAGAGGCCCTGCACTAGGCAGTGAAAACTCAGCTATGAATAAGAAAGTTAAAAACAGACTGGGCATTGTGGCTTAATGCTTGTAACCACAACATTTTAGGAGACTGAGGAGGAAGAATCATTTGCACCCAGGAGTTTGAGACCAGCCTGGGCAACATAGTGAGACGCTAGTCTCTACAAAAAATTTTAAAATTAGCCACTCATGGTGGCATGAGCCTGTAGTCTCAGCTACTAAGAGGCTGAGATAAGAGCATCACTGGGACCCAGAAGTTCAAGGCTGCAGTGAGCTGTGATCCTGCCACTGCACTCCAGCCTGGGCAACCGAGTGAGACCCTCTCTCAAAAAAAAAAAAAAAAAAAAAAAGGCCAGGCACAGTGACTCATACCTGTAATCCCAGCGCTTTGGGAAGCCCAGGCAGTGGATGACTCGAGGTTGGGAGTTCGAGACCAGCCTGGCCAACATGGTGAAACCCATCTCTACTAAAAATACAAACAGTTAGCCAGGTGGTGGGGGCAGGTGCCTATAATCCCAGCTACTCGGGAGGCTGAGGCAGGAGAATGGCTTGAACCCAGGAGGCGGAGGCTGCAGTGAGTCGAGATCGCGCCACTGCACAACAGAGCGAGGCTCCATCTCAGAAAAAAGAAAGAAGAAGAAATAAGATGTTGGGGATTTGCGGAAAACTGTCCTCAGACACGTGAAGGTCTTGATCTCTTAGCAAGAATTGAACAGGCCCCTCTCAATTTCGGGTGCCGGAGGGATCTGGGACATGACTTCTTCGTGACCAGATTGTACCCTTTCCTTTCCTTTTCTTTTTTTCTTTTTTTCTTTTTTTTTTTTTTTTTGTGACAGAGTCTCACTGTGTCACCCAGGCTGGAGTGCAGTGGGACGATCACGGCTCACTGCGGCCTCAGCTTCCTGGGCTCAGGCAGTCCTTCTGTCTCAGCCTCCCAAGTAGCTTTGACTACAGGCACACACCACCACACCTGTAAATTTACGCATTTTTTTGTGTAAAGACGAGGTCTCCCGACGTTGCCCAGGCAGGTCTTGAACTCCTGGCCTCAAGCGGCCCTCCTGCCTCGGCTTCTCAAAAGTGCTGGGATTACAGGCGCGAGCCACTGCGCCCAGCCCAGGTGGTGCTCTTGAAAGATGGAATCTCGGCTAGGGTCCGGAGCCGCTGCCCTTTCTCCTAACTCGGGTATTGGTTCTTTTTCGTTCACTTGCCTTCTTCAGAGAGAACCAGGGTTCTGGGGTCCCTGTGTGTGGCCCCAACCTGTCAACCACACGGCCGATCCAGCAGGACCTGGGCCGCCAGGACCCACCCCTGGCAGAGGACATCGACAACATGAAGAACAGCAAGCTGGCCACGGCGGAGTCGGCCGGCCCCCACGACAGCCTTGGCCACCCCGGCCTGCCCCAGAGCCCGGCCAAGATGGGAAACAGCACCGACCCCGGCCCCACGCCGGCCGGCCCTGCCGTGGCCACCAACCCCCAGAACACCGCCAGCCGCCGGACGCCCAACAACCCGGGGAACCCGTCCAATCCCGGCCCCCCCAAAACCCCCGAGAACAGCCTTATCGTCACCAACCCCAGCGGCACCCAAACCAATTCAGCTAAGACTGCCAGGAAACCCGACCACACAACCGTGGACATCCCCCCGGCCTGCCCACCCCCACTCAACCACACCATCGTGCAAGGTGAGACCCTCCGCCCTCACACGTCGCCGGGCAGGGGACCCGGTGCCCCCGCAGCCAGAGGCTCTGCTGAGTGACCCTGGACTGTGACCCCATCTCTCCGGCCTCAGTTTCCTCCCCTGGAAAATGGGCGTAGGTGTAGTTTCCCACCCCAGAGGGCTGTAGAGGGTTCAGTGAGATCTTCTGTGCGCTGTGCCTGGCACGGAGACGTGCTCAATTGGTTAGGCCTCCCTTCCCTTCGGGGAGCCAGGAGGCCACCCCATTTGAGGAACAATGGGGTTCTTTGATGGAAGCTTTAGGGGGATCAGATGATTGATTCTGTCGGCCCAGCACTGTCCAAAAGAAACGTAACACAGGCCACATGCATACGTCTGTTTAAACTTTCCTGTCACCACATTTAAAAGGGGCAAGGTGTGCTGGCTCATGCCTGTCGTCCCAGCGCTTCGGGAGGCCAAGGTAGGAGGATTGCTTAAGCCCAGAAGTTCAAGGGCAGCCTGGACAACAGAGAGAGATCCCATCTCTACAAAAAAATTTTTACAAATTAGTCGGGCACGGTGGTGCGCGCCTATAGTCCTGTCTACCAGAAGGCAGAGGTGGGAAGGTCACTTGAGCTCGGGAGTTCGAGGCAGCAGTGGGCTGGGATTGTGCCGGCGCTCTAGCCTGGACAGCAGAGGGAGATCCTGTCCAAAAAAAAAAGGGAAGGAGGGAGGGAGGGAAGGAAGGAAGGAAGGAAAAAACAGAAACAGGTGAAATGAACTTTAATAGTTCATTGCGTTTAGCCCGAAATGTTGTTTATCCAAAATATTATTTCAGCCTATCATGAATATTTTTAAAATTATTAACAAGATATTTTACATTCTCTTGTACTCAGTCTTCAACATCTGGTGTGTTTTTCGTTTGTTTGGTTTTTGGTTTTCGGGTTTTTTTAGAGACACAGTCTGGCTCTGTCGCCCAGGCTGGAGTGCAATGGTGTGATCTTGGCTCACTGCAACCTCCGCCTCCCAGGTTCAAGCAACTCTCAGGCCTCAGCCTCCCAAGTAGCTGGGATTACAGGTGCAGGCCGCCAGGCCTGGCTCATTTTTGGTATTTTCAGTAGAGACCGGGTTTCACCGTGATGCCCAGGCTGGTCTCAAACTTCTGGCCCCAGTGATCTACCCGCCTCAGCCTCCCCAAGTGCTGAGATTACAGGTGTGAGCCCCTCACCCCGCCTCTGCTGGGTGCTTTGTTCATTTTCAACACATCCTACATTGGACTCGCCACATTTCAAGGGCCCAGTAGCCACTTGGAGGCAGTAACCACCCTGTGGAACGGCACAGATCTAGACTCCCGGGGCAATGGCAGTTCTTGCCCCTGTGAGATCAGGATCAGAGAAGCACTGAGGAGTTTACAGATGAACTGCTGGCCAGGCGTGGTGGCTCATCCCTGGCACCCCAGCACTTTGGGAGGCCAAGGCAGGAGGATCGCTTGAGGTCAGGAGTTCGAGACCAGCCCGGCCAACATGGTGAAACCCCATCTCTACTAAAAAAATACAAAAATTAGCCAGGCATGGTGGTGCCTGCCTGCAATCCCAGGGACGCAGGAAGCTGATGCAGGAGAATCGCTTGAACCCCGGAGACGGAGGTTGCAGTGAGCTGAGATCATTGCCATTGCACTCCAGCCTGAGCAACAAAGTGAGACTCCGTCTCAAAAAGAAAAGGAAAGGTGAACTGCTGAGTGGTTGATGTCTTAAGTTCCTGTAGTGTCAGTTCTGTGTGAGAGAGGTTCATGGGTTTGCTGGATAAAGGCTTTCCATGGTCCTGAGACCTAAGTTCCTAAGATCTTGTCACTGTGCCCATTTTATAGTCGTAGGAACTGAGGCTCAGAGAGGCTCAGCTTGCCCGTGGACACATAAGCAGGCTGGGCTGCAGAATGGAAGCTCCGGAGGCTGGTGGCTCCTCCCCGCCAAATCAAGAGAGGGGTGCTAATGGGGGCGAGCCCTGCGGTTTATGGGAGGTGTCAGTATTTCCATCTGTTCAATGGGTCTCTTGGCACTCTCCCTACTGCCTCCAAGTGAGAGTGTGAAGGTCCAAGAAGGACAGGGGCAGGTCTGTGTTAAGATCCCACAAGGGCCCCACGAACTGAAGGCTGTGGAATGGTAGACAGCAGGCTCTCGGGGGCCAGTCCGCCTGGGTTCCAAATGCCAGCTCTGCCACTTCCCGCCGTGTGACCTTAGACAAGTCACTTCACTTCTCTGTGTCTCCATTTCCTCATCTGTAAATGGGGGATCCGAATAGATCAACCTCAGGGCCACGCGAGGGTTTAGTGATGTCAGGAGATGCCTGGTATACAGCAGGCACTTTATAAATGTCAGCCACTTGTTGCCCGCCCTGGGAGTTACACGGAGTTCCCAGAGACTTGTGGGAAATTGTGGAGGGCGCCCTGTGTCGGTTCTTGTCCCAACAGTGAACAAAAACGCCAACCCAGACCCACCGTCAAAAAAAGAGGAAGAGAAGAAGGAGGAGGAGGAAGACGACCGCGGGGAAGACGGCCCTAAGCCGATGCCTCCCTATAGCTCTATGTTCATCCTGTCCACAACCAACCCGTGAGTACGGCCCCCAGCAAGGGCCGCGGGACCTGGGGCTCCCACCAGGGTGGCGGAAGTCGGGCCAGAGAGAGGGCAGTGAGCGAGCGTTGACCACCGCGAGTCCCAGGGGACCTCTGAACAGGCTGGAAACGGATGCTCCTTCCCTAAATCACATGCAATGATTTGTCACAATATACCGACTTTGTTGAAAGAGACCCCCTTCCTGCCATCCACTGGAAAATCATTGTCATACATTCCCAAATCTATGTTGTATGTGATATAAGAGGCACCCTCCCCAAGCCGGGCGCAGTGGCTCACACCCACAATCCCAGCACTTTGGGAGGCCGAGGTGGGCGGATCATGAGGTTGGGAGTTCGAGACCACCCTGACCAATACGGTAAAACCCCGTCTCTACTAAAAATACAAAAATTAGCCGGGTGTCATGGCACATAGCTGTAGTCCCAGCTACTCGGGAGGCTGACGCCGGAGAATTGCTTGAACCTGGGAGGTGGAGGTTGCAGTGAGCCGAGATCACGCCACTGCTCTCCAGCCTGGCAACAGGGCGAGATGCCATCTCAAAAAAAAAAAAAAAAAAAAAAAGAGACATCCCTCCCACTTAGAAATGGCTGAATTAGGTTGGGTGCGGTGGCTCACGCCTGTAATCCAAGCACTTTGGAGGCCAAGGCGGGCGGATCACCTGAGGTCGGGAGTTCAAGACCAGCCTGACCAACATGGTGAAACCCCATCTTAAAAAAAATAAAAAAAGAAAGAAAGAAATGGCTGACTTGTGCAGTACGCAGCCTAAACAGCAGCATATGGCAGCCCTGAGACCTGAACTCTGTTCCTAAGCCCGGCTCTGTAAGGGTTTAGATTCTGGGCGGATGGTCTTTGAGTTCGCTGACTTTCTATCTTGGCCATCTTTGAAATGGATAGATTATTGAGGGGAGAAATCATTCCCGTGAATGTCACAGTAGCTCAGAGGTTGTCTTAGAATTGAATGTCTCCCAAGGATACGTCTTGAAAGCCTGACCCCTCAAAATGCTTCTTGACCGTGAGGAATCATGGCGGATGACATGGGGGCAGCAGCTTTCTGTAACCTGCCTCTTGGCAGCTCATCCTGGGTAGTAATACATCAAAATAATTTTAAATTACTTTTCTATTTGGTTGACTTACCTATTTTACTAAAGAAACGCTTATGTGCTGTTTACTCTGTGCCAGGCACTATTCTGAATGCCTTAAAACATTTTTTAAATTTATCTGGGATCATTACCATGCTTAGCTCCATTTGACAGATGAAAAAACTGAGGTCCAGAGAGGTGAATTCACCCACCCAAGGTCACACAGCAAGCCAGTGAGAGAGCTGCAGTTTGAGCCCAGACACGGTCCCTGGCATCCTTGTTGTTAACTACTCAGCTCTGCTGCCATTCACACAACCTTATGACCTATTTACTATTGGCTCCACTTAAGAGGTTAACTGGCACATCCCGTTGGCACATTCAAGGCTCTGATAGGGCCTGCAATTCTTAATTTCAATAACTAACTTTTCGGAGCCCCTGTCATGAGCCAGGCGTAAATTAGCTCTTTCGGGTCTCACAATTTTGTGAAGTAAACACTAGTATCATGGCCATACACATGAAGGCACTGACGCACAGAGAGGACAAGTAACTTGCCCAAGGTCACACAGCTAATTTTTAAATAAAGAAAGAAATCTACTTAACATTAGAATTAGACATAAAATGACCCTGGGACGTTTTATATCAAAAAACCTTTTTATCTCCTACAGAATTAAGGACCGTATTTCTTCAACCCAGCTTGGAAATCGAGATATTTCAAGAGGGTCTTTGGGGAGTGATAGGAACTTTGCTAAATAGGACGTGTGGATGTCTTCTCTCCCCAAGATCTCCTCTGCCTTCTTGGGGTTCCGGGACCCAGAAAGGTCCCCCACCTGGAGGAGCTTAATAGTTTGTTGTGTATGAGGCCTTCGGGGTTGGAGCTCTCAGGCAGTGGTGGGTAACCTGAGATTATAGAAGAAAAGGGTGTGTGAGCCTGTGGTCTGAGTGGACCTCTGCACGCGCTTGTGTCTCCAACAGCCTTCGCCGCCTGTGCCATTACATCCTGAACCTGCGCTACTTTGAGATGTGCATCCTCATGGTCATTGCCATGAGCAGCATCGCCCTGGCCGCCGAGGACCCAGTGCAGCCCAACGCGCCTCGGAACAACGTGAGTCCTGCAGAGCGCGCCCCTTCCTAGCCCGGCTCCTCTGCCTCAGGCCACTTTCTCCTGGATCCAAAATGCTCCTAGGTAGGGTGGGATGTTGGGGGCGCCCCCAGGCATAGCCCTTACGGCTGCTGTTTGAGAAGGGGTGCTCTGATGCTGTGGGGATGCTTGTGGGAGCAAGACTGTCCTTGCGGCGGTGGCTCTGTGAGCCGGGAAGGGAGGCGGCAGCCCAGAGCCACTGGTGCTGAAAATTGCTGGATTCTCTAAAGGAGGCGTGAGACTCGCAGGGTGCGGATGTTGCACATTCTTTGGACGGAATAGGGGGGTTACTGGGGCAGGGGCGGTGCTCAGAGCTGCTCCCCTCAGCAGCCAGGTCTAACCAAGTAGGCGTTTCCCTTTGGATAGGAAACTTTGAAAGAAACAACTATTTGGTTCAGAAACGCAGCCTCAGCTTTTAGCTTTTTGGAAAGCGAGCCCCTTTCGGGTTGGAGGGTCTTTTGACAACCCCTGTTAACTGAGCACTTGCTGTGTCCCAGGAAGAAACTCAGGTACTTAGCACGTAGTATCTCATTTAATCCTCACAATGCCCCACCCCAGCCCCCACCCAGGCATCCCTATTTGACAGATGGGGAAACTGAGACTGGGGGAATGAGGGAGTGGTGGGTGTCCCGTCCAGGGTCACACAGCAGAATTCCAACTCTGCATCCCCCAAAGCTCCCACTGCTTCCCCCAACTGTCTGCATTTACTAATCACCTACTGTATGCCAGGGATGGGTGTGTGTAGCCTCTTTGAGTTCCAACAAGCAGGAATAAGGGCATGCTTGTGGTTGAGATGGGGAAACCAAGGCACCAGTAGACAAGAGTGTGCCTCAGCCATGGGCTGCAGGCAGAGACAGGCTTGACCCCAGGGCCTGGTGGAAGCCGCCCTCGTGACTCCGATTCCCTCCCCGGCTCCTCCCCCATCCCTTCCCTCCCAACCCAGAGCCAAAGAAGTGTTTTCTGCTGGTCTGAGCCTCGGCTGCCCTAGCTAAGTAGGTTAAGACCCAGGCAAGGCTGGCGAGCCTCATCCCTCAAGCCCGCCCCCAGCTTACCATGCACTTTCCCTGCCTTCCCAGGCCTGGCAGGGCCCCCGGGGACCCGCTGGGGGAGATGGAAGGGAAATGAGAACGCAGCTCCCGGAGGAAGCTAGAGCCGGTGCCCGGCGTCCTCCCAGCCGGCCCAGTTGCCTCTTGAAGCCTGGTTTCCCCCAGAGGCCTCCAGGAGCCAGGCCTGGCGGGAGAGGGGGTGTCCCAGGAGGGGTCCACAAGCCCCCTGCTGCCTCCAGGAGGCTGGAGAAGGCATTGCCTCCGACTGGGGGGGGGAGGGCACAGCCTGGAAGATCCAGGGGGCACAGCAGCTCCCAGGGCTGAAGGAGATCTAGGCAGCAGCCCTCAGACCAGCCCCCAGGGAGCGTCTGCAGGGTGCTCAGCTCCCGCCCCACTCCCTCGTCCACCTCACAGTCGAAACTTCTCTGCAAGAACACTGTGGCCCCATAACGTTCACACCACGTAACCACCATCCAGGGCAAGAAATAGAACAAAAACGCCCCGCACGGCATGTGCCTCCTGGATCCCTGCCCCCACCCCCACCGCCTGCCTTCCCTCTAGAGCTGCCGGGGACACACTCTGGAGACATTTTTGGTTGTCACGACAGGAGGGGGGAGGTGTTCCTGCATCTGGTGGGTGGAGGCCAGGGGTGCTGCTCAGTACCCTACGATGGCCAGGGCATCCAACCCCAACTGTCACAGAGCCCAGCTTGAGAAACCCTGTCTTAGAGGTAACCACGACCCCAGCTTCTGGAATGAGCATTTCTCAGCTTCTCTCTTTTTCCCACCTGCACAGGCTTTTTTTTTTTTTCTTTTTTTTTGAGACAGAGTTTCACTCTTGTTGCCCAGGCTGGAGTGCAGTGGGACAATCTCAGCTCACCGCAACCTCCGCCTCCCGGGTTCAAGCGATTCTCCTGCGTCAGCCTCCCAAGTAGCTGGGATTACAGGCGTGCGCTACCACACCTGGCTAATTTTGTATTTTTAGTAGAGACGGGGTTTCTCCATGTTGGTCAGGCTGGTCTTGAACTCCCGACCTCAAGTGATCCGCCTGCCTCAGCCTCCCAAAGTGCTGGGATTATAGGCATGAGCCACTGCACCCAGCCTTTTTTTTTTTTTTTTTTTTAAGAGACAGTGTCTCTCTCTGTCCACCAGGTGGGGGGGTGCAGTAACGTGGTCTCAGCTCACTGCAGCCTCAACCTCCCCGGCTCCAGTGATCCTCCCACCTCAGCCCCCCAAGTAGCTAGGACCACAGGCACGCACCACCACACCCAGCTAATTCTTTTAATTCTTGTAGAAACAGAGCCTTGCTATGTTGCCAGGCCAGTCTCAAATTCTTGACCTCAAACAATCCTCCCTCCTCAGCCTCCTGGAGCTTGGAATCCCAGGCGTGAGCCAACACACTGGCCATTTCGTAAAAACTAGAATTTATTTTGGCTCTTCTACAATATCCAATAAATGAGACATTTCTATGCTTTCCTTTGTCACCCAACGTTGTATTCACACTACATGAGTGCAGTATTGCTGTTGGAGTATTAATGGGCGTTCATTCGTTCTTTTTTTCTTTTTTTCTTTTTTTTTTTTGAGACGAGTCTCACTCTGTCTCCCAGGCTGGAGTGCAGTGGCGCAATCTCATCTCACCACAACCTCCGCCTCCTGGGTTTAAGCGATTCTCTTGCCTCAGCCTCCCGAGTAGCTGGGATTACAGGCACGCGCCATCACGCCCGGCTAATTTTTGTTTTTTTTTTTTTTTTTTTTTTTTTTTTTTGAGACGGAGTTTTGCTCTTGTTACCCAGGCTGGAGTGCAATGGCACGATCTCGGCTCACTGCAACCTCCGCCTCCCGGGTTCAGGCAATTCTCCTGCCTCAGCCTCCGGAGTAGCTGGGATTACAGGCACGCACCACCATGCCCAGCTAATTTTTTGCACCTTTAGTAGAGACGGGGTTTCACCATGTTGACCAGGATGGTCTCGATCTCTTGACCTCGTGATCCACCCGCCTCGGCCTCCCAAAGTGCTGGGATTACAGGCTTGAGCCACCGCGCCCGGCCTAATTTTTGTATTTTTGATAGAGACGGGGTTTCACCATGTTGGCCCAGGCTGATCTCAAACTCCTGACCTCGTGATCCGCCCACCTTGGCCTCCCAAAGTGCTGGCGTGTCAGGCGCGAGCCACCGCGCCGGGCCGCTGGGCACTCTTTATGATGCTGTTTTCCGATTCTCTGTGTGGCATGATGTGTTATCGATCCTCCTGTTGATGGATGTTTGGGTGTTTCTGAGTTTGAACACTGTCCTCAACGTGTTTCCTGAGTCACCTGGACCAGAATTTCTCCAGGAAGCCGGATGCAGCGGCTTACACCTATAATCCCAGCACTTTGAGAGACCAAAGTGGGAGGATTGCTTGAGGCCAGGAGTTCGAGACCAGCCTGGGCAACATAGTGAGACCCCCCCCATCTCTACCCCCCAAAAAATATTTTTTTTTAATTAACCAGGCGTGATGGTGCCCACCTGTGGTCCCAGCCACTTGGGAGGCTGAGGTGGGAGGATCACTTGAGTCTGGAAGGTAGAGGCTGTAGTGATCCGTGTTCATGCCACTGCCCTCCAACCTGGGTGACAGAGTAAGACCCTATCTCAATCCATAAATACAAATTCCTCCAGGGTATAAACCAAAAGCAAAGTTTCTAGATTATAGAATTTGCAAGTGGCCAGCCTCAGTTAATGCAGCTGGAATGTTTACTGGACAGTAAACACAGTGACCCTTTTGGAGGTGGATGCAGGTGGATCCCCTGAGGTCAGGAGTTCGAGACCAGCCTGGCCAACATGGTGAACCCCTGTCGCTACCAAAAATACAAAAATTAGCCAGGCGTGGTGGCGCATACGTGTAATCTCAGCTACTTGGAAGGCTGAGGCATGAGAACCATTTGAACCCAGGAGGTGGAGGTTGCAGTGAACTGAGGTCGTGCCACTGCACTCCAGCCTGGGCAACAGAGCAAGACCCTGTCTCAAAACAATCAGTCAATCAATCAGTAAAACACAGTCTCGGGGCACCGTAGCTCACACCTGTAATCTCAGTACTTTGGGAGGCTGAGGCAGGCGAATCACCTGAGGTCAGGAATTCAAGAGACCAGCTTGGCCAACATGGTGAAACCCTGTCTCTACTAAAAATACAAAAAAATAACTAGGTGTAGTGGCATGTGCCTATAATCCCAGCTACTCGCGAGGCCGAGGCAGGAGAATCGCTTGAACCCAGGAGGCAAAGGTTGCAGTGAGCCAAGATCGCACCACTGCACTCCAGCCTGGGCAACAGAGCGAGACTCCGTCTCAAGAAACAAAAATGAAGACAGCGGTCCTTGCACCTGCAGCACGTGGGAGCGCCTGTTCTTCCCCGTCCTCTTCAGTACTTGGTGCTCTCCTGTTTCCTTGGGCTCCTGGGCCGGGTGTGGAGTGAGATCTCACTGGGGTCTTGCTGTAGACATTTCCCTGTAATGAATGAGATCAAGCACTTAGAAATAGGTCAGAAAGATCTAACTATTAGGACTACTTGAACTGAATTTCTTGGTCTTTTGATTTCCTCTTGTATACCTTATTAAGTGCTCCAGAATTAGAGTCACCTGACCCCCTGGCCTGCCCTTTCCTAACTCTCTCTCTCCTTTCCTTTCATTCATTCCTTTAGTAAGTATTTAATAAGCAACTACTATGTGCCAGGTACTGAGCTAGCTGGGGAGGATTGACAGGGTATAAGACAGTCGCTGCACTCCCAGAGCCCACAAAGCATCAGGCCTTTGACCAGCCTATGCCACTGCCTGGTGCACCTGACATACTCCCCCAGCACCATCCCCTCTGCCTACCCAGCTCCTTCAAGCCAATCCCCTTGAACCAGCCCCTCCCTCGCGGAAGTCACCCCACCCCGACCCCAGGCACCCTGGTCTCTAATTCCTCTTCAAGCACCACACATAACAAAAATATATGTTATAACCACACGGATCACAGAGTCCAGCTCCTGCAGGACCCAGCACAGCCCCAGCTGTTCATGCATCCATTCAACAAACATTTCTTGAGCACCTACTATATGCCTGACCCTGTATTATAAGCTAGAGATGCCATGGTGACAGACAGACATCCCTGTCCTGTGGGGCTGACGTTTGGGTAGGGGAGATGGAGAATGAGATTATCAGTGACTATAACACATAGTTGTTTGGGGAGTGATAAGCGACTGGGAGTGTGGCAGACAGAGGGAAAGAGAGGCTTCATAAGGGGGATCTCAAGCATCAGGAGATGGAATTTTGTTTTGTTTTGTTTCGTTTTGTTTTGTTTGAGACAGTCTCACTCTGTCACCCAGGCTGGAGTGCAGTGGCACAATCTCCGCTCACTGCAGCCTCCATCTCCAGGGTTCAAGCAATTCTCCTGCCTCAGTCTCCTGAGTATCTGGGATTACAGGTACATGCCACCACACCTAGCTAATTTTTTGTATTTTTAGTAGAGATGGTGTTTCACCATGGTGGTCAGGCTGGTCTCAAACTCCTGACCTCGTGATCCCCCTGCGTTGGCCTCCCAAAGTGCTGAGATTACAGGTGTGAGCCACCACGCCCAGCCCGGGAGATGGAATTTAAACAGTCAGCCAGGGACGTCCTCACTGGGAACGTGTCATTTGAGCTAAGTCATAAAGGAGGAGAAAGAGGGAATCACATGGGATGTGGGGAAAGCATTCCGGAGAGACGGAACAGCCCGTGCAAAGGCCCTGCGGTGGGAGCATCTCAGGCCACAAGAGGAAGTCAGCAAGGGGGAGAGTGAGAGGAAGTGAGGTCAGGGATGTGACTGGGCAGATCGTGCAGGGCCTTGAGGGCCTGGGGGAGGCATTTGGCTTTGATCCCTGAGTGAGGTGGGAGCCATGGAGAGTTGTAAGCAGAGGCAAGACTTTCGTGACTGGAGTGTTCACAGCGTCCTCTGGTGGCCACGGTCGGTAATGCTCAGCCCTTGCTGCTTCCGGGTGGATCCAGTTACCCCCACCCCCACCCCAGACAGTTTTTGGCTCTTGTTACCCAGGCTGGGGTGCAATGGCACCATCTTGGCTCACCACAAACCTCTGTCTCCCGGGTTCAAGCGATTCTCCTGCCTCAGCCTCCCGAATATCTGGGATTACAGGTGCATGCTGCCATGCCCAGCTAATGTTTGGATTTTTAATAAGAGACGGAGTTTCATCATTATTGGTCAGGCTGGTCTCGAACTCCTGACCTCAGATGATCCGCCTGTCCCTGCCTCCCAAAGTGCTGGGATTGCAGGCATGAGCCACCACACCTGTCTTTTTTTTAGTTTTAGACAGAGTCTCCATCTCCTAGGCTGGATTGCAGTGGTGTGATCTCAGCTCACTGCAACCTCAACCTCCCAGATTCAAGTGAATCTCATGCCTCTGTCTTCTGAGTAGCTAGAATTACAGGCACACGCCACCATGCCAAGCTCATTTTTGTATTTTTAGTAGAGATGGGGTTTTGCCATGCTGGTCAGGCTGGTCTCGAACTCCTGACCTCAAGTGATCTTCCTACCTCGGCCTCCCAAAGTGCTGGGGTCACAGGCTTGAGCCACCACACCTGGCCAGTGTCCACCCCCTGTACCTACCACCAGCCAGACACCAGGCAACACACCCTCATCTTTATGCCCGGGTGACACCAGATGTGTGCTGTGGTGTGTCCTGGAAAGGGGCTGGGCCAGAGAATGTTGTTCGTCCAGGAGAAACATCGGGCCTGGAGAGGGGGACGGGAAGAATTAACCTACCCTGGCAGGGGCCTGGCCATGAGGCAGGAAGAGATGTGGTGGCAAGGGGTTGGCCCCAGTGTTTAAGAAACCACGTAGCACCGGGCATGGTGGCTCACACCTGTAATCCCAGCACTTTGGGAGGCCGAGGCAGGCGGATCACTAGGTCAGGTGTTCAAGACCAGCCAGAGCAACATGGTGGAACCCCGTTTCTACTAAACATGCAGAAGTCAGCCGGTCGTGGTGCCATGTTCCTGTAACCCCAGCTACTTGGGAGGCTGAGGCAGGAGAATCACTTGAACCCAGGAGGCGGAGGTTGCAGTGAGCTGAGAGGGCACCGTTACATTCCAGCCTGAGAGACACAGTGAGACTTGGTCTCAAAAAAAAAAAGGAAAAAAAAAAAAAACCACAAAGCAATGATTTCTCGTCCAGGACACCCAGGAAAGCAAGGGTATCGGGGGATTAGATCCATCACCAAGAGGGATACAGTCAACCCTGAACTTTTCTGGGGCCGCCTCTAATTCTCGGTAGGGCTTGGGGCAAATTTTAAAAGGCGCCTTTCCCATGGGTCAGCGAACCGACCTAATACAGGGATTTCTGTTAGGATTTGCTGCCATCTGCTGGACAGTTTCATTCACCACACACAAATCTGCGCTATAGAAGAGACGGGAGCGGGCAGCGCCCGCCCTGCCCAGCCAGTATGGCAGCTGTGTCTCCGCCCCTGGGTACAGGCTTCGCTCCCCAGTGGGCAGTCGTTCTTTCACTGGGGCTCTGCTGGAACGGGCCAGTAATCCAGTGCTCTCTTGCTTTTAACCCCTGCAGGTGCTGCGATATTTTGACTACGTTTTTACAGGCGTCTTTACCTTTGAGATGGTGATCAAGGTGAGCGCACGTGAGAAGCGAGAACGTGCAGTATCGTTTCGCTTTGTTTTTTCAAGCCTGGCAGAGTGGCTCATGCTTGTCATCCCAAAACTTCAGGAGGCCGAGGCGGGCAGATTCTTTGAGGTCAGGAGTTCGAGACCAGCCTGGTCAACATGGTGAAACCCTGTCTCTGCTAAAACTACAAAAACTAGCCGGGCGTGGTGGCTCATGCCTGTAGTCCCAGCTACTCGGGAGGCTGAGGCAGGACACCTGCTTGAACCGAAGGCTGTAATGAGCCAACGTGGAGGCTGCAGTGAGCCGAGATCATGCCACTGCACTCCAGCCTCGGTGACAGAGTGAAACTATGTCTCAAAAAAAAAGTGCAGAGAGCCAGAGTTCCAGGAGATTCTGAGCCTTCAAGAATGCCCCCCTCTAGAGGAGGAGTCTGCCAGAGGATTAGAAATGCCGGGTGTGTTTGAGGCTCAGCGAGGAGGCTGGTGTGGCTTCGCAGAGTGCGAGAAGAGGGGAGACGAAGGGTAGAGATGAGGACAGGGAGGTGAGGAGCACCTTGTGCAGGGGGTCACAGACAGGGCTCTTTGGCTTTGACTTTAAGTGAGGCGAGAGCCATAGAGGGTTCCGAGCAGAGGAGAGATTTGACCCAGGTGTTCACAGGTGCCCTCTGACATGTGTAGGAAGCAGAGGACCTGGGAGCAGGTGATCACACTGGTCCCCATGGACGATGACAGGGACGGGATCAGGCTGGTGACCAAAGAAGAGGTGAGATGTGGACAGATTCTTGGAAGGTTCTGGAATCAGAGCCGGTGAGCTTTGCAGGTGGAGCCAATGAGGGATTTGGGACAAGGAGGCATCAAACAGGACCCCGAGGTTTGAATGTCAGAGCCGGCAAGCCGCAGCTGCCTTCCATCAGGCAGAGGGGCCGCCTCTCATGGAGCAGGGGCTCTCCACTCCTACCCAGAGTCCTCTGGCCACTGCCCATCCCTGCAGGAGGAGGCCACCTCATTGGCTTCCCTGCCTCTCCCCGAGAGGCTAGGGAGTGGGTGGCAACACCCCAGGGTGGGGATCAGACAGGGGCTCTGAGCACCCTCTCTTCTCCCCCGCAGATGATTGACCTGGGGCTCGTCCTGCATCAGGGTGCCTACTTCCGCGACCTCTGGAACATCCTCGACTTCATAGTGGTCAGTGGGGCCCTGGTAGCCTTTGCCTTCACGTAAGTCTCTTCGCAAGGCCTCCACTCGCCTCTGTTCCCTCACCCCCCGGCCTGGGGGCCACCCATCAGATCAGGGGACATGGTCTCAGGGTCCAGGGACGGGGTGTGTGGGCTCTGGGGACAGGGGAGAGATCAGCATGCCACCAGGAAGAGCTTCGATTGGCTTTTTGCATGACAGCCGTGGAGGAAGAAGGAGAAGGGACCCCCCCCGCGCACCTTCTACCTCCTCGCACAGCAACGGGCCTCGGCCACGTCCCCAGCCTCTTGCTGCGCTGCTTCCCGTAGACTAGCCTCGCCGGAACATGTCATTCCCCAACGGCTCCACACGCGCCGCCCGAGCCGCTGTCTCTTTGGGGAGTCCCTAAAGAGACGATCAGGAAATGAATGTGCATGAGAATTCTGAGCCCTCCCTGTGCCCGACGGCCCCGTAGTTGTAGACCTGGTGACTCCATTTGTGTGTCTTTCGCTTCTCCCGGTAGTCCTGGGATTCTCTGCCCCCTGAAAGGCCACGCGTCATCATAGGGCTCCACCATGGTGCCCTAGCTGTAGGCAGCCACTTCGGGATGGCACCCAAGCCCTTAGTAGTCATGCCAGGATGGCATCCAAGTTCTGGGTGGCCATTCCAAGATGGCCCCCGGAGCTCTGGGCTCTCATTCCAAGATGGCTTCTGAATTTGGGATGGCCATTCTTAGATGGTCCCTGAGTTCCAAGGTGGCCTTCAAGTTCTGGGTGGCCATTCCTAGATGGCCCCCAAGTTGTAGGAAGCCATTGCAAAATGGCCCCTGAGTTCCAGGGTGGCCCCAAAGTTCTGGGCAACCATTCCAAGGTGGCATTTAAGTTCTGGGTGGCTGTTCCAAGATGGCTTCTGAATTCTGGATGGCCATACTTTTATGGTCCCTGAGTTCCAAGGTGGCCTTCAAGTCCTGGGTAGCCATTCCAAGATGGTCCCCAAATTTTGGGTGGTTATTCCAAGATGGCCCCCAAGTTCCGGGCAGCCATTTCAAGGTGGCCCCCTCGTTCTGGGTAACCATCCAAGATGGTGCCCAACTTCTAGGGCAGCCATTTCAAAATGGCCCCCAGGTTCTGGGTAACTATTTCAAGATGGCACCCAACAGCTGAGTGGCCGTTAGCCCTTAGGACCCTGATAGCAGACGTAGCAGTACATTCCTGAGGTTGCAGACATTTGGAGCAGGAAGAAACGTATCTAATAAGTCTCTAACTGAGAAACAAATTTTGGGGAGCCCGACTGTGCCCATCATGGTGGATTCTTCCCTGAACGGTTCTGGAAGGATCTTGACCTACTCACTCCCACTGAGAAATCAGGGGCTTCCTCCTGTGCCTCTGCCTCCAGGCTCCCTCCTCGGCCCATCTGGAGGGACCCTTGAATGGTCTCCGTGACCAAACAGTGAGGACGTGCTTTGTTAGGAGGGCCAGAATGGTGGCCCATGTCCAGCTGAAGACCTATAAAATAGGCCACACTTAGATTCTTGTCTGGGAACACGGTGAGGTGACGTTGTGTGAGAACAGGAACTCTCCAGAGTTTCCGGATGCGTGCCGCAGAGCTGGAGGAGATGTGTCCCGGAGGCCGGGAGGCCGGTTGTGCTTCCTTCTCGCGCTCTTTCTCTCCTCCCTCCTCTTTCTCCCTCGTCCCTTTTTGTTCACTTGTTCTTTTCTTTTTCTCTCTCCTGCTCTCCCTCCCCACATCCTTCCCTCTCCTCAGAGCTCTTCAGCAATGGAAGAGATTGCTTAAAAAAAAAAAAAAAAAAAAAAAACCCACTGGGCACAGTGGCTCACACCCGTAATCCCAGCACTTTGGGAGGCTGAGACAGGCAGATTGCTTTGAGCCCAGGAGGTCGAGACCAGCCTGGGTAACATAGGGAGACGTCATCTCTACAAAAAAAATACACACACACACACACACGTATACACACACATATATGTATAAACACACATATGTATACACACATGCATGCGCACATGTATGTATACACATGTATACACATGTATACACGCATGTATGTGCACGCATACACATGTACACATACATGTATACACATATATGTATAAATACACATGTATACACATATATGTATGCACACACGTGTGTATACACATATGTATGCACGCATACACACATGCACATACATGTATGCACACACATACACATACACACGTATACACATGTATAAACACATGTGCACACATGTATACACATGCATACACATATATGTATGCGCACATGTATGTATGCACACATGCATACACACATATGTATATACACACCTGTATACACGTATACACACACACACACGTACACACACACACACACAATTAGCCAGGCATCATGGTGGCATGCCTGTAGTAGCAGCCACACAGGAGGCTGACGTGGGAGAATCCCTTGAGCCCAGGAGGTCGAGGCTGCAGTGAGCCAAAATTGGGCCATTGCACTCCAGTCTGGGGAACACAGGGAGAACCCGTCTCAAAACAATAAAAATTTTAAAAATTAAAAATCAACGAATTAGCTATGCAGGATATTATTGCTGTATATGGTTACTGAATGATTTTAATAGTGATGAGTACCAAAGGAACAGGTTCAGCAGGCTGTCCTGTATTTTATTAAAAGTAAATAAATAAATAAAACAAAATACAATGCGCTTCACACTAGGGGACAAAGATTGCAACAGAGACCACAAGGAGCCCACGTCCTTAAAATATAAAACGCAGTTACAGATCAGTAAGAAACACCATTGCTCAGTAGATAAATGGGCGAAGGATGTAAACAGAAACCTCACAGAATGCTGGCAGCTAGTCAAACTGGACGGCAGATCAACCTCATTGGAGTTCAGAGAAATGTAACATAAAAAGGAGATGCAATTTGTTCCGTGTCAAATAGGCACTGTTTTTCACCCCCAAAAAATGATGGTTTTAGCTAATCACAGTGTCCATAAGAATGCATTATAAGGCCGGGCGCGGTGGCTCACGCCTGTAATCCCAGCACTTTGGGAGGCCGAGGCGGGTGGATCACGAGGTCAAGAGATCAAGACCGTCCCGGTCAACATGGTGAAACCCCGTCTCTACTAAAAATACAAAACATTAGCTGGGCGTGGTGGCGCGTGCCTGTAATCCCAGCTACTCAGGAGGCTGAGGCAGGAGAATTGCCTGAACCCAGGAGGCGGAGGTTGCGGTGAGCCGAGATGGCGCCGTTGCACTCCAGCCTGGGTAATAAGAGCGAAACTCTGTCTCAAAAAAAAAAAAAAAAAAAAAAAAAAGAATGCATTATAATAGACTGGGCACAGTGGCTCACACCTGTAATCCTAGCACTTTGGGAGGCCAAGGCAGGCGGATCACCTGAGGTCAGGAGTTCAAGACCAGCCTGGCCAACATGACAATTACAAAAATTCTCGACTAAAAATACAAAAATTATCCAGGTATGGTGGCACATGCCTGTCATCCGAACTACTCGGGAGGCTGGGGCAGGAGAATTGCTTGGACCCAAGATTGTGCCACTGCCCTCCAGCCTGGGCGACAGAGCAAGACGCCATCTCGAAAAATACATACATATATATTATCATAAAATAGGCTTCTCTCTTTTCCTCCCCCTTCATCACCTATTTGAGCAGGCCCTTCGAAACGTCAAGTAGATGTCAGGCTAGACTCGAAGAAAATCTGAATCCTGAAAAGCCAAAATATCTTAGCACCCTCAGCCTCAAGTGAATCCTTCTCCTCTGGAAATACCCGAGGGGTTTCCGCACCCCGCTGCCCCTCACCCCTTCCTTCTCCTCTCCCCTGCTTTTCCGTCTCCCTCTTTCTCTTCCCCTCTCCTCTCTTCCTCTGTCTTCTTCCCTCTCTCTGTCTCTCTCCTTTTTCCCTCCGCTTTCTTTCTCCCCTTACCCCTCTCAGTTTCTGTCTCTCTATCTTCCCTTCTCTCTCCCTCTCTCCCTTCCCGCACTGCCAATGACCCTGGCCTCTGTCCTTGGGCGATGTGAGCCACCCCTAGACGGTGCAGCTTGGAGAAAGCTGAGCCTCTGTCGTTGTTTCGGCATCAGGGACTGGGCCCCCTCCCTGTACTCTGATGGGGAGTGGTATTCAGACGCAGGCAGAGCCCAGGACACAGGAGGACATGCTTAGGCAGGTGCCCCCACCCCTCTCCTCTGGGGCAGGGTCTGCCCAGCAGCCTCCAAGATTCCTAGGGCTCCGAGAGGTGACAGGCAGCTCAGGGAACCAGGGTGGGCAGTGGGGTGACCGTGTCTGTCGGTCATACCCACCTGTCCACGCACAATGCTCACCTCGGCCACCTGTGCCCAGGAGGTGGGTTTTACCCTGTGACTCCTCCCAGTGACCACCGCTGAGTGTGGCACAGCATAACTGGTACCAAGCCCAAGACGTTCAGGTCCCCGGTGGCATTCTCCTCTCAGACCTTTGTTGTGGCTGACATACTTGAATGCTGAAGAGGGCCGGGCATAGTGGCTCACACCTGTGATTCCAGCACTTTTGAGAGGCTGGGGAGGTGGATCACCTGAGGTCAGGAGCTCAAGACCAGCCTGGGTAACACGGTGAAACCCTGTCTCTACTAAAAATACAAAAAGTAGTCAGATGTGATAGTGGGTGCCTGTCATCCTAGCTACTCAGGAGACTGAGGCAGAAGAATTGCTTGAACCTGGGAAGTAGAGGTCGCAGTGAGCCAAGATCGCACCACTGCACTCAAGCCTAGATGATAGAGCAAAGCTCTGCCTCAAAAAAAAAGTGTTGGGGCGACAGTCCCACTTCCATCCCCCAAGTTGACCATCACAATTTAGGGAGGGGGGTGACCTTCAAAGGGCCCAGGAGCGGGCCTTTCAATCTGAGCTTTACCGTTAGGGGCCAATGTTTACAACATACTGTTTCTAGGTTCTCTGGAGTTACAATTAGCCTCTCCTTTTAAACAAAGTTAATCTGCACAAATCAACCAAAAATTATTTTCCACCAGAGGTCGATTCGCATAATGAGCTGGTGCAGTGACTCACACCTGTAATCCCAGCACTTAGGGAGGCCGGCGATCACTTGAAGCCTGAGGCACAAGACCAGTCTGGCCAACATAGTGAAACCTTGTCTCTGCTAAAAATACAAAAACTGGCTGGCCATGGTGGGGGGCATCTGTAATTCCAGCTACTCAGGAGACTGACGCAGGAGAATCGCTTGAACCCAGGAGGTGGAGGTTGCAGTGAGTCGAGATTGCACCACTGCACCCCAGCCTGGGTGACAGAGTGAGACTCCATCTCAAAAAAAAAAAAAAAAAAAAAAAAAATCAAGTTCTACCAGGGCGTTCAGATTTGGCCTGCAGCTCACAGCAGTTTGGCAGCCTGTTTGCAGAGTCAAGCTTTTACATTGTTCTTGTGAAATTAGTACAGGCATAAAGCCACCCCGCATCCTTGAAAATCCATTTTGAATGTTGTTGTTGTTGTTATTTTAATTCTTACCCAAGAAAATGATCCGGATAGGGATTTCAGGCCATCCTGTCAGCCTTGGCAGGCTTGTAGATTGTGCAGGAACTGGGAGGTGTGAGATTTTGCCAGTGGGATTCTGGCAAGTGTCTGGGACTCTCCCAGAGCTTTGGAGCAGCCGACGGCCATGAGTCCAACAGGGAGCATCTGTATATAACAGTCAGAGGTATGCGAAAGGAGACCCTGAGACCTCACCCCTACCACATCCTCCCCACCCCACTGTCAAAAGTCCATCTGATGCTGCTGTTCCTCCCCCAGGGCAAGGCTGCCGGCCCAGCACAGCTGGTCAGGTGCCTTGATCAAGCCATTCCTGCACACCTAAGAGCCACACATTGCTAGAAAGCCAGGATAGGCGCTACTACTCGAGCTACTGCTTTTTCCCCCCAAGAAAAGTTTTGGAATCTTCCCCTGGTTGCAGGTTTCTGGCCTCTTTGGCCTGAGAGGGTCTCTCACCCTATGAGGACTTGGCTTATTGTCTTTCCTTGTCACCAGATAGTTGGCACGTTGGAAGGAGCACGGGATGCTCTGAGGTTCTGAGTGCCGAACCCACCCCCCGCCCGACCAGGTCCTCTGCTTCTTTCCTTTCTGGTCTTTCAACTTGCTATGTCTGTCCTGTGTGCACATCTCCTCCTAGACAAGGCTGAGAACCCCAGCGAGTATCAGATTGACCTTCCTGTTTGAGGAAAAGGGCCCTGCAGGTCTGTGGGATTTCTCTAGACATGCAAGTCCTTCAGCCTGTCTGTGCCTCAGTTTTTCCCTTCTAGATGAGGAAACTGTGGCCCAGAGAGACTGTGGAGGAAAATAAGCCCAGCAAGATGGCTGCGGTTGGGTTGAGCTGTCAGATGCTGCCCATCCCGCAGCCCTGCATACGGAGGCTCACAGTGGGCAGGATACCCAGCCTGCATTCTCTGAGGTCCTGGCAGGGCTGCAGGATCCAGGGGAAGGGAGCGTGAGGTTGCTCTCTTCCTTGTTGAAAGGAATCTTGCTATTCTGGCCCGTTGGGGGCAAAGCAGGGATTCTCCCCGCAGTGCTGTGATTGTGGCCCCGTCTCTGTTATGGGAAAAAACTATCCCTGTGGTCCCACCAAGGGATGTGTTGAAGCTCTCCTGAAGGTGTCCACCCCTCCTGCACCTCACCCAAATATCTGTGTGTGTGTGTGTGTGTGTGTGTGTCCTGCTCAATTCACTGACTGTGTCCCATGCGTCCGTCTGTCCACCATAAACGCACTGTTTCGTGAGCCATCACACATTGTATCACGCTCTGTGCCCATGCATTGGGGCAGCCAACTGACATTTCTCAGCAGCTGGCGGATCATGATCCTGCCCTCACTGCCAAGAGTCCGTCTGGCGCGGCTGCTCCTCCCCTAAAGGCAGGACTGCAGCTGGTAGAGCACCTTGATCTAGCTGCTCCTGCATACCCAGGAGCCAGACTGTCAGGAAGCCAAAGATGGAGCCCTCAGCTGCTATCTTTCGATCCTCATCTTCAAAACAGCCCCTGCCCTGAAAGCGTTCTTCTTGCATGTGATGAAATGGAAAGATTAGAGCGCAAGAGACCCACACCTGGGTTTGAATCTCAGTCTGTCTGTCTTCCCCGCTGTGTGCCTGCCCTTGGGCAAGTCACTCTTTTTCTGTAGGCCTCAGCTTCCTTATCTGGAAAATGGGCATCAGGGTGCCAGCTTCCCACAGGCAAATGTAGTGATGTTCAGAAGACTCCCACCTTAAACCTAAAGTCAGCAGATTGGGCAAAAATCACTATCATCGGCTGGGTGCAGTGGCTCACACCTGTAATCCCAGCACTTTGGGAGGCCGAGGTGGGCCGATCACAAGGTCAGGGGTTTGAGGACCAGGTTGGCCAACATGGTGAAACCCCATCTTTATTAAAAATACAAAAATAAGCTGGGTGTGGTGGCTACTCAGGAGGCAGAGACAAAAGAATCGCTTCAACTCGGGAGGCATAGGTTGCAGTGAGCCAAGATTGCACCATTGTACTCCAACCTGGGTGACAGAGCAAGACACCATCTCGAAAAGAAAATCACTATCATTGAAAAATGCCTCAATCATTTATAAGGCAGCTGGGTATGGTGGCTCTTGCCTGTAGTCCCAGCTACTTGGTAGGCTGAGGTGGGAGAATCACTTGAGTCAGGAAGTTCAAGGCTGCAGTGAGCCATGATCACACCACTGCACTCCAGCCTGGGTGACGGAGCAAGACCCCGTCTCTAAAAATATAAAATAAGGCCGGGCATGGTGGCTCACGCCTGTAATCTCAGCACTTTGGGGTGGGTGGATCACCTAAATCGATGAGTTTGAGACCAGCCTGACCAACATGGCAAAACCCTGTCTCTACTAAAATACAAAATTAGCCGGGCGTGGTGGCCAGCAACTGTAATCCCAGCTACTTGGGAGGCTGAGGCAGGAGAACCACTTGAACCCGGGAGGCAGAGGTTGCAGTGAGCCGAGATGACCCTGCTGCACTCCAGCCAGGGTGACGAAACAAGACTCTGTCTTGAAAAAAAGGTAGAATCTATACGATTCTAGGTATGCAGTAATTCCTAGATATACTGAGTTTAAGAACCCTAAGTCAGAATACAGGAAAAAGAGATGAGAGGGTGTAGAAGAGAATCCATGGGAAATATTTGCAGGCATGTAAACCATTCTGTGCTGTAAAAAATATATCACTAGCTTGGCGCAGTGGCTCACACCTATAATCCCAGCACTTTGGGAGGCCGAGGTAGGCAGATCACCTGAGGTCGGGAGTTCAAGGCCAGCCTGACTAACGTGGAGGAACCCCATCTCTACTAAAAATACAAAATTAGCCGGGCGTGGTAGTGCATGCCTGTCATCCCAGCTACTCAGGAGGCCGAAGCAGGAGAATCGCTTGAACCTGGGCAGTGAAAGTTGCGGTGAGCCAAGATCATGCCATTGCACTCCAGCCTGCACAACAAGAGTGAAACTCTGTCTCAAAAAAAAAAAAATCGCTAACTTCCAAAGGGTTTGTGGATGGAAAATTCCATAGAGTCTTTGGTGACAGGGTTTCCGCCACTCTGATGGTGATCAGGTGTTTGTAACTTGAATCTCTGGTCATTGTTGAAGGCTCCTAATGAACCCCAAGCCTGATTCCAATGACGAGTCATGAGAGGACTCACTGTCCAGTGCTCACGGCTTTCTCCAGCCCCGCATATGCTCAGACAACCTCAGAGTTTTAATTCCATCCCCGGTCAGAGCTCTTTGCTGACCCTGCCTTCATAGGGAGCAAACCGAGGCCATAGCTAAAAATGAAACATCAGAAGTCCACAGACCTGGGTGGTTTATTTGTTTGCCTGTTTGAAGAGACAGAGTCTTGCCCAGGACATGGTGATTCACACCTGTAATCCCAGCACTCTGGGAGGCCTAGACAGGAGGATCATTTGAGCCCAGGCGTTTGAGACCAGCCTGGGCAACATAATGAGATCCCATCTCTAGGAAACGTAGAAAAATTCACCTGCATTTCTAGCTACTTGGGAGGCTAAGGTGGGAAAATCACCTGAGCCCTGGAGGTTGAGGCTTCAGTGAGCCAATATCCTGCTACGGCACTCCAGCCTGGGTGCTCAAAAAAAGAGAGAGAGAGAGAGGGAGGGTCCCCCTGTGTTGCCCAGGCAGGTCTCGAACTCCTGACCTCAAGCGATCTTCCCAACTTGGCCTCCCAACGTGCTGGGATTATAGGTGTGAGCCACCGTACCCAGTCTGAGCCTGTTTTGCAGATGAGGATGATGAGAGGCAGAGTCAGGATTCAAACCAAGGCCCCCTCAACTTCAAAGCTCACAACCTTTAAGACATTCTAAAACCTTGCAGCTCCGCAACGCCTGGAGAAGAGCGGTTTCTCCGGCTCTTGGCAGTGACTTTCCGCGGCGAATTCGCCTTTGGTAACTGACAGCTTCGCAGCTGTCCGGCTACTTGGAATTTTGGCTTTCCTGGGTGCTGTTGGCAGTGCCGGGGGCCTGCCAAGGGTGGGGGATTGAACGGAGGTAGGGGCGGCTTCCAGACAGAAGGATGGACACCGGCCAGCGCCATGAGCCTGAGGCTGCCCCCACTGCTCCCCGGGCGGGACTCGGGGGTGCTCAGGGGCGAGTGTGTTCGTGCGTGTTCTGTGTTCTTTCTTCTGAAGCCGCTTACGATCTGTCTCTCCTTCCGATGCCACATCACCAGGAGCAGTACACGGTAAAGTCTCTCTCTGTCTCTGTCTGTCTCTCCCTCTTTCTCTCTCTCTCTCTCTCTCTCTCTCTCTCTCTCTCTCTCTCTCTCTCTCTCTCATATTCCGTCTCTCGTGATCTGTGACCTGGTGCAGCCTTGTTAGTTCTGGGCCTGTTTCCGTGGCCTCGTGTCTTTGCCACCGCTGTCCTGTTGCTTAGAATGACCAGAACACACTCCGTGGGAAAGAGGCGTTTCAAAGGGTCTCGATGATGCCTCCGCCCATGCCCCACCAGTTCCTGCAAAGAACAGGAAGGGCAGAGGTTCCATTTCAGTAGGTGAGCTGGGTGGAGCAGTTATCAGAAGCAATGAAAATGAGCCGGACACGGCGGCTCACGCCTGTAATTCCAGCGTTCTGGGAGCCCAAGGCTCGTGGATCACTTGATGTCAAGAGTTTGAAACCAGTCTGGCCAACATGGTAAAACCCCATCTCTACCAAAAATGTAAAAAATTAGCTGGGCGTGGTGGTGCCCGCCTGTAATCCCAGCTACAGAGGAGGCTGAGGCAGGAGAATTGCTCAAACCTGGAAGGTGGAGGTTGCAGCGAGCTGGATCGCGCCACTGCACTCCAGCCTGGGCAACAGAGTGAGACTCAGTCTCAAAAAAAAATTTAAAGAATAAAGTGGCCATGGAATACATACAGAATGCCACGGAGATGTGTTCCCAAATGTCACTTGTTTGGGACATCAAGATTTTAGTCCATGTGCAACCTGGAGGTATCGTTGCTTGATGTTTTTTTCCACCAACACATATTCCAAACTTCAATTTCAAAAGGAAACTTCAGCCAGGTGCAGCAGCTCATGCCTCTAGTCCCAGCCATTTGGGAGGCTGAGGCCGGAGGATTGCCTGAGCCCAGGAGTTGGAGGCTGCGGTGAGCTATGATCGCACCACTGCACTCCATCCAGCCTGGGTGAGAGTGAGACCCCATCTTTTTAATAAAAAAAAATAAAAATAAGAACAAATTGAAGAAAAGGAAACTGTTATCCACTCATAACCAGTATTGCTAGGCTTAGATAAATCTGCAACTGGGAAAGTCAATCTACCAGAACTCAGACAGTGTTGCTGCCTTCAAGCTGGGCTCTGTTAAAAGGGAAGTCATTGTTAGGTGTTAAAGACCTGGTGGCATCTGCCTGAGGCTCCCTTTCTCACACAAGCAGAACGTCTGAAAGATACGTGGAAAAGAGAGAGTTATGCCCCTCTGTGATCCATTCAATCCATGCCCCTGTTCTGCCTAAAATTATCTCAGTGACTGTCCAACATGTGTCTTGCACTTGGGGGCATGGCCTTGAGATGATGATGATGTTAGTTTTAAAAAGAAAAAAAAAATGTTCAGACTGCTGAATCCCAGAGTATGTCTGTGACTAGCAGGCTAAAATACAACTCTCTTCTTTGTTCCCTGAAAACTGAGAGAAAAGAGTCCTTTGAAAAGCAAATGGTGGCCGGGCGCCGTGGCTCATGCCTGTAATCCCAGCACTTTGGGAGGCCGAGGCAGGCAGATCACGAGGTCAAGAGATGAAGACCATCCTGGCCAACATGGTGAAACCCCATCTCTACTTAAAAAAATACAAAAATTAGCTGGGCATGGTGACACGCACCTGTAGTCCCAGCTACTCGGGAGGCTGAGGCAGGAAAACTGCTTGAACCCGGGAGGCAGAGGTTGCAGTGAGCTGAGATCGCGCCACTGCACTCCAGCCTGGGGCCTGGTGACAGAGCAAGACTCTGTCTCAAAAAAAAAAAAAACAAAACACCAAATGGTGTGAAGAGTGATGTTTTTGCTCCTTGATGTCAAGACATAACGTGATGGGGGTCTCTGGGGCAGCTCTGCTTGTGACACAGGAGTTCACTGTAGGGAGATGTTTGCTAGGTGACCTCCCCACCCAAAGACTCAACCTGGAGGCATCCGGGTGTCCTGACACCACACACCAGGTGCAGGCTAGGGGCTGGGACAGGGATCAAGATTAGAGGGGAGGGCCGGGCGCGGTGGCTCAAGCCTGTAATCCCAGCACTTTGGGAGGCCGAGGCGGGTGGATCACGAGGTCAAGAGATCGAGACCATCCTGGCCAACATGGTGAAACCCCGTCTCTACTAAAAAATACAAAAAATTAGCTGGGCATGGTGGTGCGTGCCTGTAATCCCAGCTACTCAGGAGGCTGAGGCAGGAGAATTGCTTGAACCTGGGAGGCGGAGGTTGCGGTGAGCCGAGATCGCGCCATTGCACTCCAGCCTGGGTAACAAGAGCGAAACTCCGTCTCAAAAAAAAAAAAAAAAAAAAAAAAAAAAAAAAAGATTAAAGGGGAAATGGCCGGGCGCAGTGGCTCACACCTGTAATCCCAGCACTTCGGGAGGCCGAGGCCAGTGGATTGCTTGAGGTCAGGAGTTCGAGACCAACCTGGCCAACACAGTGAAATCCTGTCTCTACTAAAATACAAAAATTAGCCAGGTGTGGTGACTCAGCTACTCAGGAGGCTGAGACAGGAGAATCACTTGAACCCAGGAGGTAGAGGGTGCAGTGAACCGAGATCGTACCACTGCACTCCAGCCTGGGCAATACAGCAAGACTTTATCTCAAAAAAAAAAAAAAATAGATTAAAGGGAAAATGAACACAGAGAAGAATAAAATACAATGTCAGCCTTTGAAGAGTTTTCTGTCTAAAACCGGAGACCAAAGAAAGAAAGAAAGATCAGTGGCTCACACCTGTAGTCCCAGCACTTGGAAAGGCTGAGGTGGGTGGATCACAAGGTCAGGAGTTCAAGACCAGCCTGGCCAAGATGGTGAAACCCCATCTCTATTAAAAAATTTTTTTAAAAAACATTTTTTTTAATTAGCCAGGCATGGTGGCAGGTGCCTGTAATCCCAGCTACTCAGGAGACTGAGGCAGAGAATTGCTTGAACCCAGGAGGTGGAGGTTGAAGTGAGCTGAGATTGCACCACTGCACTCCAGCCTTGGCAAGAGTGAGACTCCGTCTCCAAAAAAAAGAAGAAAGAGAAAGAAACAAACATTAACTCCGAAACAGCACACAGGACATAGGAGCTGGCAGGAGCCAGAGGCAGGCAGGCAGGGAAGACTGATGGAGCAACGTAAAATTTGGACTTTAGGGACCAGGTAGTTCTGTGACTAGAGAAGCAGAGGAAGGGCATTTCTAGCAGCAGGAACAGTATATGCAGAAGCGGACAGAGGCAAAAGAATTGTGGCTGGGGCTGGAGATACGTATCCATAAATGGGAACGCAAGATGAAGGTAAGTTGGGCTAGGTTTCGAAGAGCCTTGAATGCCATGCCCAGAAGTTTGCACCTGCTCTTCTAAGAATTCAGGTGCTCCAGAAGAATTCTGAGCAGCAGACAGAGTGACATGGTCACTACGCATAAAAGATGGAAGAAGGGCCGGGCGCAGTGGCTCATGCCTGTAATCCCAGCACTTTGGGAGGCCGAGGTGGGTGGATCACAAGGTCAGGAGATCGAGACCATCCTGGCCAACATGATGAAACCTAAAAATACAAAAAATTAGCCTGGCGTGGTGGCACATGCCTGTAATCCCAGCTACTCGGGAGGCTGGGGCAGGAGAACTGCTTGAACCCAGGAGGCAGAGGTTACAGTGAGCCAAGATCGCGCCACCGCACTCCAGCCTGAACGACAGAGTGAGACTCCATCTCAAACAAAAGATGGAGAGAGACAGGGAATGCGGAGAAAGTTGGGAGATGGGTGATGGGGGTCTGACCTAAGATGGCAGCCAGGAACGGACAGATGGCAGGATATCCAAGAGGGTGACCCACTGGGGATGGGGATAGAAGGCAGGGAGTTGAGCATGATGTTGAACGTGACCCTCAGGAGGGTTCTGGTTTGGACAACTGGATGGGTGATGAGTGCCATGAACCACAAGCTATTCATGGTCCCACCCAGTACCCTCCTCTTGGTGGACCTGAGTCATGGTTGGCCAAGGGTGTCATGGCATCTCTGGGGTCTGCATTGCTAAGCTCAGTTCCAACAGGCCTTGGACTGAACTTCTGCACGGTCCTCTCTGCCAGAGATGGGCTCAGAGCCCCGTGGAACAATGCAGCAGAGACCATGGCGGCAGCCACGTCAGCATCTAAAAGGAGCGGACGGTGTTATTTCCTCTCCTGCGGGCTCAGGGAATACGGCAGGGGAGGGGAGATGTGGTATAAGCGCCACTTTCAGATCTTCCAGAATCCCACTGGAAGGGAGGAGGAAGTCTCATTTTTTAAGAGCCCACGATACCATGTTTAAAAAGAATACACAGGAGCCACTGAACCGCTGGACCAGGGGCTTTTTTGAAAATGGGTGTGACCAAGCACGGAGGCTCACGCCTGTCAGCCCAGCACTTGGGGAGGGCGAGGTGGGCAGATCGCTCGAGCTCAGGGAGTTTGAGACCAGCCTGAGCAACATAGTAAAACCCCGTCTCTACAACAAAAACCACACTAAACAATTAGCCAGGCACGGTAGCATGTGCCTGTAGTCCCAGCTACTTGGGAGGCTGAGGTGGAAGGATGGCTTTAGCCCAGGAGGCAGAGGTTGCAGTGAGCTGAGATCGTGCCACTGCACTCCAGCCTTGGTGACAGAGCCAGACCTTGCCTCAAAAAAAAAAAAAAAAAAAAGCTGGAAAGAAAACGGGGGGAATCAGCCAACCCCCTTGAACCCCCTTGTACTGGGTCTCACGGCCACCCCCTGTAACTGATCAGGCCCAGCCAGACGGCAAAGGGCCCTCAACCAACCCCGGGACCAGAAACACAAAAAGCCACCTACTCACCGGCTCCCGAGCCCCAGCTTAACAGGTCAAATGGACCTCTCTTCACCAGGAAGGGCAGGGCTGTGCTGAGCTCACCCCAGACTTCTAGGCCTGGAGGGTAGGGGCCTGTGGACCTGTGGGCTGCCCCCTACCCAGCCTGACCTCTGCTCCCTCTCTTCCCTTCTCCCTACCCTAACGTTCCTCCACAGTGGCAATAGCAAAGGAAAAGACATCAACACGATTAAATCCCTCCGAGTCCTCCGGGTGCTACGACCTCTTAAAACCATCAAGCGGTTGCCAAAGCTCAAGGTGAGACTGGAATATGGTGGGGTGGGGTGGGGTGGGGTGGGTGGGACTGTCTGGGTTATGTACAGTTGAGCAAGTTGCACACTGCTCAAGGACACCATATTAAAGGAGGTGTTGATGACATCCTAGCCATCGTATATGGATATTTGTATTATTACAACTTCCCAGCAGATGGCAGTAAAGTCAGTTGACCTGAAGTAATCTGTATTATGGCAGTTTTTCTTTAGATGAAATGGCTTAGGGTTAATTAAGATCCTTTTTCCTAATTCACATGAAGGCATCATAGGGATTTAAAAGGGTATAACTGTGATCTACGAAGCAAGAACTACATTTCCTGTTCCATGTAACTTTTGACTTCTTCTGTTGTAGGCTCTAATATCTCCCATTCCAAAATAGCATGAACCAGCATTTCCCAAAAGCCTGTCATTCAAAATAAATACGGGAAATAAAATCCAGTCATTAGAGCACCCACTTTCCATGTATGCTTCACCTGAGGGCCCCCAGCATTATCTCTTATGTAATATGTTTCTTTAAATCAAGTCACGCCTATAATCCCTGCATTTTGGAAGACCAAGGCAAGAGTAGTACTTGAGCCTAGGAGCATGAGACCAGCCTGGGCAGCATAGTTAGGCTCTGTCTCTACAGAGTCTAAAATTAAAGACGGAAAAAAGACACTGTTACGGAAATTAACCAAATATGACTGCCTGCCCAAGGCTTTGAACACTGACACCTGCTCTTTCTTGGTTAAAAAGGGAAGGCATTGGCCAGGCGTGGTGGCTCACGCCTGTAATCCCAGCACTTGGGGAGGCCGAGGCAGGCGGATCACGAGTTCAAGAGATCGAGACCATCCTGACCAACATGGTGAAACCCTGTCTCTACTAAAAAATACAAAACTTCGTTGGGTGTGGTTGTGTGCACCTATCGTCCCAGCTACTCAGGAGGCTGAGGCAGGAGAATCGCTTAAACCTGGGAGGTGGGGATTACAGTGATCCGAGATCGTGCCACTGCACTCCAGCCTGGCAACAGAGTGAGATTATGTCTCAAAAAAAAAAAAAAAAAAAAAAAGATCGAGAATATCCTAGCCGGCATGGTAAAACTCCATCTCTACTAAAAATGCAAAAATTAGTTGGATGTGGTTGCGCCTGCCTGTAATCCCAGCTACTTGGGAGGCTGAGGCAGAAGGATCCCTTCAACCAGGGAGTCGGAGGTTGCAGCAAGCCGAGATCAAGATCGCACCACTGCTCTCCACCCTGGCGTCAGAGTGAGCCTGTCTCAAAAAAAAAAAAAAAAAAAAAAAAAAAAAAAAAAAAAAAAAAGGGCAAGTGTCCGTGGTAGGTGTTAACATAGTAGCAACTAAGTAGAAATTTCTCCTTGACTCAAAAGGATTGAGAGAGTTGGAAAGGAAGTAACTTTGTTACCTGGTTTTCTGTGTTGGGCTCCTGTATCACCTAAAAGCATCTCTGGTATCCCGTTTGGGAGTTGTAGATTCGTAGAAGACAGAGATTGAGTCCAACGCCTCCAACACATTTCTCAAAGCTACCCGGGTGGCCTTGTCCCTGTGAGCTGACTTATGACCTTGCCCGTGACGTGGGAATGATAGTGGGAGTATTTTGGTATTATGGGCCACTGGAGGCAGAAGGTCAGGCAGGTCCCCAGCCCCTCATGCTCTGTGTCAACCCCACCCTGCAGGCTGTCTTTGACTGCGTGGTGAACTCCCTCAAGAACGTCTTCAACATCCTCATTGTGTACATGCTGTTCATGTTCATCTTCGCCGTGGTGGCCGTGCAGCTTTTCAAGGGGAAGTTCTTCCACTGCACTGACGAGTCCAAGGAGTTTGAGAAAGACTGTCGGTGAGTCTCAGCTCTGCGGCGCGTTCCCATTGGGACTGGCAGGTGGGCAGTGGGGAGGTGGCTAGGGGCATCGGCCACTCGGGCTCAGAGACTGGAGAAGTGCTGAGCCTTGGGAGTGACCAAGCTCGGTTCTTGGGTAGAAAGACAACCGGTTTTAGAATCTGAGTCACCACCCATAGCCACAGGATGAGTCATAAGCAAGTGGCTTGACCTTTCGGTCGTCACCTTTGTCATGTGAGGGATATTAATACACGTCCACAGTTCCTTCCTTGAAACCTTTACAGGCAGCTGTGTTTCAAAGTGGAGAATATTTTGAGATTTTAGAATGTTGGACTGTGGACATCCCATGTCGGATGTGACAGCCTCAGCTGGGTCTAAGGCAGCCTTATAAGCAAACACAATATTTCTGCTATAAAATGTGTAACGAGTAGGCTGGGCGCGGTGGCTCATGCCTGTAATCTCAGCACTTTGGGAGGCCAAGGCAAGCAGATCACAAGGTCAGGAGTTCAAGACCAGCCTGGCTGACATAGTGAAACCCTGTATTACTAAAAGTACAAAAATCAGCTAGGCATGGTGGCGTGTGCCTGTAATCCCACCTACTCAGGAGGCTGAGGCAGGAGAATTGCTTGAACCAAGACCCAGGAGGCCGAGGTTGCGGTGAGCCAAGATCACACCACTGCACTCCAGGCTGGGCTACAGAAGGAGACTCAAAAAAAAGTGTAACTATTTACATTAAATGGGGTAAATAACAAGTATGAAGAGCTTCATGTCCTATCAGATCAGGTTTCATTGCCAAATAAGTTAGGTAAGAGGCCAGGTGCAGCCACTTACATCTGTAATGCCAACACTTTGGGAGGCTGAGGTGGAAGGATCCCTTGAGGCCAGGAGTTGGAGGCCAGGTCGGGCAACATAATGAGACCCCATCCCTACAAAATTTTAAAAGTTAAGAATAAAAAAAAAGAAAGAAATACAAAACAAAATTTTTTTAAAACCTCAAAATTAAAAAAAAAAATAGAAAAAATAAAATAAAAGCTAGCGGGGCATGGTACCACACACCTGTAGTCTGAGCTACGCGGGAGGCTGAGGCAGCAGGATTGTTTAATCACAGGCGTTCAAGGCCGCAATACACGGTGACATACCACTGCACTCCAGCCTGTGTGACAGAGTGAGACCCTGCCTCTCAAACACATATACATCTAGATGTGTCATGTGTGTGTATATATGTAAACATGTATATACATAGTGATGTTGTCACCAGTGTAAAGTGGATTTTGCAACAGATGGCAGCCTGTTATCTTAATGGCTATTTATTGAAATTAGGAGGGTGCCAGATGTCTGGGTGGGACTCTGGTAGTGGCCGTTGTTTCCTTCCTTGAAAGGGAGTGGCAGCCTGTAATGTCCCCTGTGTCCCTTTGCCTCCTCCTAAACTGCCCCTGCCCCACCCCCGCAAGACCGAGGCGCTCACCGTGAGGACTAGAGGTTATCACGTTGGAAGGGAATGCTGGACCCTGAGTCTGCTCTCCCACCGCGAGCAGGGTGGTGGCATCGTCCATGGATTTATCTCAAAGTAGATGCACACGCAGTCCCCCGTGAAGCGCAGGAAGCCGTGGTGGCGGGGTGGGGAGTGACCGCTTCCCAGGCCGAGGGAGGCAGCATAGGCTGGTGAAGCCCTGTTCTTTTCCCTGCTCCTGTCTGTGATGACCAAAGACAAAGGCAAGAGGGCCCATCTTGCCCCTTTACTGACAGTCCCCACTCTCTTTGGCAGAGGCAAATACCTCCTCTACGAGAAGAATGAGGTGAAGGCGCGAGATCGGGAGTGGAAGAAGTACGAATTCCACTACGACAACGTGCTCTGGGCGCTGCTGACCCTCTTCACGGTGTCCACGGGAGAAGGCTGGCCGCAGTAAGCTGGAAAGCTACCCAGGAGCCTCAGGGAGCAGGAGAACAGGCCTGAGAGTTAAGCAATAAGAAAGGTCTTGGAGGCCGGGTGTGGTGGCTCACACCTGTAATTCCAGCACTTTGGGAGGCCGAGGTGGGTGGATCACCTGAGGTCAGGAGTTCAAGACCAGCCTGGCCAACATGGTGAAACCCCATTTCTACTAAAAATACAAAAATTAATCGGGCATGGTGGCGGACGCCTGTAATCCCAGCTACTCGGTGGCTGAGGCAGGAGAAGCACTTGAACCAGGAGGTGGAAGTTGCAGTGAGCCAAGATCACGCCACTGCACTCCAGACTGGGTGACAGAGTGAGGCTCTGTCTCAAAAAAGAAAAAAAAAAGAAAGAAAAGAAAAAGGTCGTGGAGGCTGGGCGTGGTGGCTCAGGTCTGTAATCCCAGCACTGTAGGAAGTCAAGGCAGGTGTATCACTTGAGGCCAGGAGTTTGAGACCAGCCTGGCCATCATGGCAAAACTTAATCTCTACTAAAAATACAAAAAGAAAAAGAAAAATAGCCAGGCATGGTGGAACACATTGTGGTCCCTGCTGCTGGGGAGGCTGAGGCACGAGAATCACTTGAACCCGGGAGGCGGAGGTTTCAGTGAGCAGAGATTCCGCCACTGCACTCCAGCCTGGGCAACAAGAGCGAAATGCCGTCTCAAAAAAAAATAAAGTAAAAATAATTTAAAAAGTGAAATTAAGAAATGACTGACATCGCCGGGTGCGGTGGCTCAAGCCTGTAATCCCAGCACTTTGGGAGGCCGAGGCGGGTGGATCACGAGGTCGAGAGATCGAGACCATCCTGGTCAACATGGTGAAACCCCGTCTCTACTAAAAATACAAAACATTAGCTGGGCATGGCGGCGCGTGCCTGTAATCCCAGCGACTCAGGAGGCTGAGGCAGGAGAATTGCCTGAACCCAGGAGGCGGAGGTTGCGGTGAGCCGAGATCGCGCCATTGCACTCCAGCCTGGGTAACAAGAGCGAAACTCCGTCTCAAAAAAAAAAAAAAAAGAAATGACTGACCTTGTTGCCAACCTTTCAAAAACAGTGACTACTTACATTTCCTTTTCCTTTCCCTCTGTTCCTGTTCCGAATCTTACTTCCATCCTCCCTCCACCTCCCTCGTCACCCCTTGGGTCCCTGTCCGTCTCCTTCCTGCCCCTTCCCTCTCCCTGCCCCATTCCCTGCAGGGTCCTCAAGCACTCAGTGGACGCCACCTTTGAGAACCAGGGCCCCAGCCCCGGGTACCGCATGGAGATGTCCATTTTCTACGTCGTCTACTTTGTGGTGTTCCCCTTCTTCTTTGTCAATATCTTTGTGGCCTTGATCATCATCACCTTCCAGGAGCAAGGGGACAAGATGATGGAGGAGTACAGCCTGGAGAAAAATGAGGTGCCGCTTCCAATTCCGTCTGTCCTTTAAAAACTGGGGATACACACGAACTTTAAAACACACATGCACACATACACAGCACCCAGGAACCAGTTTCTAGGGGTACTGGGGTGGGGGGGATAACAGAAGCATCCTCCAAACAGAACCCAGCCTTCAGGGCAGCCCTTCATGGCGTTTCCAGAGGAAACACATCATGTGGTGTATGTATCAGTCAGTTTAGACTAGGTTATGCCGCAGTAACAAGCAACCCCGGTCTGATTTCATTGCCGGATATCCACAAAGGGGCTTATTTTTTGCTCACACTGCGTGTCGAGATCAGTTGTGTCTCTCCTGTGCATCATCTTTATTCTGGTTCCCAGGCTGAGAGCAGCCTCCCACTGAGATGCTCCAGATGAAAAAGAGAGTGTGTTGGATGGGCGCGGTGGCTCACACCTGTAATCCCAGCACTTTGGGAGGCCGAGGCAGGTGGATCACAAGGTCAGGAGTTTAAGACCATCCTGACCAACATGGTGAAACCCCATCTCTACAGAAATGACAAAATTTAGCCAGGTGTGGTGGCGGGCGCCTGTAATCCCAGCTACTCAGGAGGCTGAGGCAGGAGAATCGCTTGAACCCAGGAGACAGAGGTTGCAGTGAGCCGAGATCGCACCATTGCACTCCAGTCTGGGTGACAGAGCGAGTCTCCACCTCAGAAAAAAAAAAAAAAAAAAAAAAAAAAAAGAGAAGATGTCAGACCGGGGTTCAGCTCTTCAGGCTTGTGCTCAAAAATTACACATGTCACTTCTGCTCACATTTCATCAGCCAAAACAAGTCACGCACCCATTCTGACATCAGTGGAGTGGGGAAATACAGTCTCCCCCAGGCAAGGGTGGTGAATATTTATGAATGAAAAGCCAAGCCAGGTGTCGTGGCTCACACCTATAATCCCAACATTTTGGGAAGCTGAGGCAGGAGGATTGCTTGAGCTCAGGAGTTTGAGACCAGCCTGGCCAACATCGTAAGACCCCATCTCTACTGAAAACCACAAAAATTAGCCAGACATGATGGAGCACACCTTTAGTCCCAGCAACTCAGCAGGCTGAATTGGGAGGATGCTTGAACTTGGAAGTTCGAGGCTGCAGTGAGCTATCATCACGCCACTGCACCCTAGCCTGGGCGACAGAACAAGACCCTGTCTCAAAAAAAGAAAAGGAAAGAAAATCCAGTCCCCAGTCTACCAGAGAGCGTAGACAGGACTCTTTGCCTCTCTGGCATCATCCAGGCTAATTAGAGGACCTAGAATATTCCCCTGCTCCCTTGACCCTTAAGGCTTAACCGCTATTCCTCCCTCTCTCTCCCTCGAAGACAAAGAGAAGCTGCAGCAAAGTGTTCCATAGGAAAGAATGGGCCAGGCGCAGTGGCTCATGCCCATAATCTTAACACTTTAGGAGGCCAAGGCAGGACGATTACTTGAGCCCAAGAGTTCAAGACCAGCCTGAGCAACCTAATGAGATTCCCCCTCTCTACGATTAAAAGAAGACTTTTTTTAATCGTAGAGAGGGGGAATCTCATTATGGGTGTAGTGGTGCATGCCTGTAGTCCCAGCTACTCAGGAGGCTGAGGCAGGAGGATCATTCGAACCCAGGAGGTCAAGGCTACAGTGAGCTGTGATTGTACGACTACGCTCCAGCATGGGTGACAAAGCAAGCCCCTGTCAAAAAAAAAAAAAAAAAGCAGAGAAGGAGGGAATAAAGGAAGGAAGGGAGAGAAAGGGAGGGAGGGAGGAAAGGAAGGGAAGGAGGGAGGAAGGGATGGGAGGAGAAAGGAAAAGGAGGGAAGGAAGGAGAGAGAAAAGGAGAAAGGGAGGAGAAAGGGAGGGAAAGAAGGAAGGATGGAAGGAAGGAAGAAAGGAAAAGGAAGGGAAGGGAAGGTTAGTCTTCAACTTGACTTGGCACACTTGGTAGCTGTGTCACCTGAGGCAAGGGGTTTAACCTCTCTCAGCCTCTATTTTCCTCATCTGCAAAATGGGGCTATTGATAGTACCCACTTCCCATGTGTGCATTAGCCATGCAATAATGGGGAAATGTCAGTGCACGTTTTGGCACGTGGTGACATCTCAAGCAGCCATAGCTGTCAGGATAAGAAAGCAATGATGAGAAGGAGAAGGGAGCCCAGGAATCCTGGCTGGGGGCAAGAGAGGCAGGGACCTGTGCCGAGTTAGACAGAGGGTGCCCGGTGTGCAGCCGCCTTCTCCCCGCTTCTGCCACTCACACCACCGGCCTCCCCCCCCGCAGAGGGCCTGCATCGATTTCGCCATCAGCGCCAAACCACTGACCCGACACATGCCGCAGAACAGGCAGAGCTTCCAGTACCGCATGTGGCAGTTCGTGGTGTCTCCGCCTTTCGAGTACACGATCATGGCCATGATCGCCCTCAACACCATCGTGCTTATGATGAAGGTAAGCGCCCACGCCAGCCCCCGGCACCGCTTCGCCCCCACCTCGTTCCTGCCCCTACCGTGGTAAAACGAAAGCCTCTGCAGTTTCCCAGACAGGCCACATTCTGGGTCGCCTCTGAGATTTTGTTCCGGCTGTTCCCTCTACCTGACACGCTGTTTCCACCAGTCTCCCTGGCCGGCTGCTGCTTCCCAGCTGTACCTGCCGACCTCTTCCTCCAGAAAGCCTTCCCTGACCACCCAAGACTGCTTGAGGCGCCCGTCTCTGCAGGCAGCCTATTTTTATGTCACCTGCCACAAAAATCAGTGTCAGGGTGCATGGCAGTGTCCCCCACCCACTTGTGAGGACCTCACCCCTGAATTCCTAGAGTCCCACAAGGATCTGGCTCGGACCAAACAAGAAGCTCCCTATAAATGTTTGATTAATGAGATGAGGGAGGAGCGGTAGGTGAGAACCCTAAAAGCCCCAGGGCCAAGGAGCTGCTTCTAAATAAAAAAACTCTGGGTCGGGCGCAGTGGCTCACATCTTTAATCCCAGCACTTTGAGAGGCTGCCGCAGGTGGATCACAAGGTCAGCAGTTTGAGACCATCCTGGCCAACATGGCGAAACCCCGTCTCTACTAAAAATACAAAAATTAGCCGGGTGTGGTGGCACGCACCTGTAGTCCCAGCTACTCGGGAGGCTGAGGCAGGAGAATCTGCTGAACCCAGGAGGCAGAAGTCTCAGTGAGCCGAGATTACACCACTGCACTGCAGCCTGGGCAACAGAGTGAGACTCTATCTCCAAAAAACAGGAAAAGAAAAGAGGCTGAGTGTGGAGGCTCACGCCCGTAATCCCAACACTTTGGGTGGCCAAGGTGGGCAAATCACATGAGGTCAGGAGTTCAAGACCAGCCTGGCCAACATAGTGAAACCCTGTCTCTACTAAAAATACAAATATTAGCCGGCATGGTAGTGCATGCCTGTAGTCCCAGCTACTCGGGAGGCCGAGGCAGGAGAATTGCTTGAACCTGGGAGGCAGAGGTTGCAGTGAGCCGAGATTGCGCTGTTGCACACCAGCCTAGATGACAGGAGTGAAACTCCATCTCAAGAAAAAAAAAAGAAAAGAAAAAAGTATTATTATTCAACCAGGCACAGTGGCATATGCCCATAGTGCCAACTACTCAGGAGGCTAAGATAGGAGGATTGTGAGTTTGAGCTCAGCCTGGGCAAAATAGCAAGACCCCGCCTACAAAAAAAGAAAGGTGGATGGGGGGAGTTTTTGTTTTTTGGATGTGAAAAGAAGAGCCTAGTCGGGTGGAGAGCTGGGCTTGCCTGAACCGCGCTTCCACCAGCGAGGTTGCCCCGCCTTTACCTGGGGCCGGGGTGTTGCCTCGAGGAGCACAGGCCTGACGCTGCCTTTCCACTCCCCCCTTCCCACCCGGCCCGCTGACCTCTGCCACCCTTGCTCCTTTCCCCTAGTTCTACGGGGCTTCTGTGGCTTATGAAAACGCCCTGAGGGTGTTCAACATCGTCTTCACCTCCCTCTTCTCTCTGGAATGTGTGTTGAAAGTCATGGCTTTTGGGATTCTGGTAAGTACTGCGTTGGGGCTACGGCTGTGGGCTGGAGAGCCGCCCAGGGGGAGGAACAGGTGCTGGATGATGGTCCCCCCGTGTGGCCCCAAGACCCCCAAGCTCAAGGGTGGCTTCAGCATCCTGCCAGTGGCCACAGATCCGACTTAGGCGTTCTTGTGTTTGCAGGGATTCCCAGGGAGACCCACTACATGAGTGTTACTATATGCCGGGTGCTTCTGTGTTCGGTTTTCTGAAAATGATGGGACTCATAATGGCTCAGAGTCATTAGCACCATTTTAGAGATAAGAAAACTGAAATCAGGCTGGGCACAGTGGCTCATGCCTGTAATCCTAGCGCTTTGGGAGGCCAAGGCAGGAGGATGGCTTGAAGCTAGGAGTTCTCAACCAGCCTGGGAAGCAAAGACCCTGTCCCTACAAGAAAAAAAAAAATTAATTAGCCAGGACTGGTGATTCATGCCTGTAGTCCCAGCTACTCGGGAGGATGAGGTGAGAAGGTATTTTGAGCCCAGCAGGTGGAGGTTGCAGTGAGCTATGATCATGCCACTGCACTCCAGCCTGGGCAACAGCTAGACTCTGTCTTTAAACAAGAATCTAAGAGGCGGGGCACGGTGGCTCACACCTGTAATCCAAGTACTTTGGGAGGCAGAGGCGAGCGAATCCCTTGAGCCCAGGAGTTCGAGACCACCTTGCCAACATGGCAAAACCCCATCTCTACTAAAAATGCAAAAAAATTAGCCATCATGGTGGTGGGGCCCTGTAATCCCAGCTACTCAGGAAGCTGAGGCACAAGAATTGCTTGAGCCCAGGAAGTGGAGGTTGCAGTGAGCTGAGGTCCTGCCACTGCACTGCAGCCTGGGTGACAAAGCGAGACTCCATCTCAAAAAAAAAAAAAAAAAAAAAAAATTACATCTTTCTTTTTCACCAGCCACTAACTAAATTTTAACATTTCCTTCCATCTGAATGGGAGACAACAAACCCTTAGTATTAGTATTGTCAACACTTAATATAATCAACATGACCTGTGTCACTTATAAACATCAGCTGTTTTCGTATTGCAGTATAACAGCTACAGATACCTTAAAATTTAGTTTGCAGTCATCACTTCTTTGAAATGCTGCTTGTGATTAAACCTACAGCTAAAATTTGTTAGTGTGTTAATAAAGAAGTGTATTAATTGTTAGATGGCCATTTTTTAGACTTTTTTTTTTTTTTTTTTTTTTTTTTTTGAGACAGAGTCTCGCTCTGTTGCCCAGACTGGAGTGCAGTGGTGCAATCACAGCTCACTGCAACCTCCACCCAAGTTCAAGTAATTCTCCTATCTCAGCTCACTGCAGCCTCCGCCTACGGGTTCAAATGATTCTCCCAGCTCAGCCTCCTAAGTAGCTGAGACTACAGATGCATGCCATCATGCCAGGCTAATTTTTGTATTTTTAGTAGAGACTGGGTTTTACCCTGTTGGCCAGGCTGGTCTCCAACTCCTGACCTCAAGCAGTCTGCCTCCCTCGGCCTTCCAAAATGCTAGGATTACAGGCATGAGACACCGAGCCCAGGCTTAAAAGATATTTTGATAGCCATTTCGTTACAAAAGGTAACCTTGCTGGGCACGGTGGCTCATGCCTGTAATCCCAGCACTTTGGGAGGCTGAGGCAGGCGGATAACCTGAGGTCGGGAGTTCAAGACTAGCCTGACCAACATGGAGAAATCCTGTCTCTAATAAAAATATAAAATTTGCCAGGCGTGGTAGTGCACGCCTGTAATCCCAGCTACTCAGGAGGCTGAGGCATGAGAACTGCTTGAACCTGGGAGGTGGAGGTTGCAGTGAGCCAAGATTGTGCCACTGCACTCCAGTGTGGTGACAGAGCAAGACACCATCTCAAAACAACAAAAAAGTATTATAGTTCACACCTGTAGTCCCAGCAGTTTGGGTGGCTAAAGTGGAAGGATCGCTTGAAGCCAGGAGTTTTAAGACCAGGCTGGGCAACATAGCAAGACTCCATCTCTACAAAAAAAAAAAAAAAATTAAAGGCCAGACGCAGTGGCTCACACCTCTAATTCCAGCACTTTGGGGGCCCAAGGTGGGCAGATGTCTTGAGGCCAGGAGTTCGAGAACATCCTGGCCAACAGGGTAAAACCTTGTCTCTACTAAAAATACAAAAATTAGCCGGGCACGGTGGCACATGCCTGTAATCCCAGCGACTTGGGAGGCTGAGGCGCAACAATAGTTTGAAACTGGGAGGCAGAGGGAGCCAGGATTTTGCCACTGCAGTCCAGCCTGGGTGACGGAAGGAGACTCTGTCTGTCAAAAAAAAATTAAAAATTAGCCAAGCGTGGTGCATACATCTGTAGTCCTAGCTACTCAGGCGACTGAAGTGAGAGGATTGCTTGAACTCAGTTGGCCGGAGTTGCAATGAGCTACAATTGCACCATTGCATTTCAGCCTGAGTGATAGAGTGAGACCCCATCTCTAAAAGAATAAAAATTATTTTTAAAAATTGGGGGACGAGGTATAGTGGCTCACCACCTGTAATCCTGGCACTTTGAGAGGCTGCGGTGGGCAGATTCCTTGAGGCCAGGAGTTCAAGACCAGCCTGGACAACATGGTGAAACCCTGTCTCTACTAAAAGTACAAAAATTAGAGCCGGGCGCAGTGGCTCAAGCCTGTAATCCCAGCACTTTGGGAGGCCGAGGCGGGTGGATCACGAGGTCGAGAGTTCGAGACCATCCTGGTCAACATGGTGAAACCCCGTCTCTACTGAAAAATACAAAAAATTAGCTGGACATGGTGGCTCGTGCCTGTAATCCCAGCTACTCAGGAGGCTGAGGCAGGAGAATTGCCTGAACCCAGGAGGCGGAGGTTGCGGTGAGCCGAGATCGTGCCATTGCACTCCAGCCTGGGTAACAAGAGTGAAACTCCGTCTCAAAAAAAAAAAAGTACAAAAATTAGCTAGGCGTGGTGGCGGGAACCTGTAATCCCAGCTACTGGGGAGGCTGAGGCAGGAGAATCCCTTGAACCCAGGAGGCGGAGATAGCAATGAGCTGAGATCGCGCCATTGCACTCCAGCCTGGATGACAGAGCAAGACTCCATCTCAAAAAAAAAAAAAGAAAATTTAAGGTGAAGAAGGCTTATGCTAATGGGCTGGGACTAGAAGTCTTGAAGGTCTCCAGTGAGTGGCCAAGGTGAGACTTGAACCAGGACATCTGTTCTCTTGACCACCAGCTTAGTCCATCTCTTTGAAGAGAATGACCTGTGGTCTTAGCCAGGGTCTCGGGAAACCAGATTCCCACCTTGGCTCAGGAGGTCGTTAGGGGCATCGGCTTTGGCACCAAGTGGGGCTCAGTTTCAGTGGGGACCTCCAGGGGGCAGCAGGGAGCACACACCACAGATTCATCCTACCCTACCGGGAGGGAGTGGGGGTATTTATCCTCCAGTGCCCATCAGACGTAATCACAGGCCACTCCCAGGGGAGCTGTTAATTCCCAAACACATGTGCAGCCAGAGAGAGACCCTGGGCAAAGTAACGTACCATAGGTGTGCAGTTGAGATGTGGGCAGGGCCCCAGCAACATCTGCTAAAATGCCGAAAGTGCCAGTAGGACTTGAAATCCTTTTAGGTAGTTGTGAAACAGCAACATCTCATCTGTTAAGCACCTACGGTATACTCCATGCTCACGACTCACATTCATTGTCTGATTGCTGTGATACCCCTGCCTTCCAGAGAAGGGCACAGAAGCCTTTGATTATGTCTGATGGGCACTGGAGGATAAATACACCCACTCCCTCCCCATGAGGTGGGATAACTCTGTGGTGTGTGCTCTCTGCTGCCCCCTGGAGGTCCCCCTGAAACTGAGCCCCAGTTGTTAGTGCTAAAGCTGATGCCCCAACCATCTCCGTGAGCACTCCAAATAGGAGACGACCACAGCTCTCAAGTCAGGCTCCTTCTCTGTAAGGCAGAGGGGCTACTTCAGGGTCACACTGACCACCCCAACCCCTGACCTGGCCTCTGCTTCTGCGAAGATGCTCAGAAGGCCCTGTGTTTTGTGTTTTAAGTCCCACTGACCCCAAAGGGGAGGCCGTCTCTTTGACCCAGAGTCTTGGATCCGAACGGGGGTGCCACCCATCCCCATGTCAGTACTCAGTTGAGGGGAGTCAGAGAAAGAGGGAGGGCTTGTGGGACTGTTTTCCAAACAATGTGGAGTATTTCTGTATTTTAATAGCAGAGAGGCTATGCTTGTGTTTCACCTTGAGCCAGCACCCAGTCTAGGAATGTAGCAGTCAGGATAGATCAAGTGAAGCTGCAGTAACAAACAGCCCCACATCTCAGTGACTTACATTGATGAAGGTTTTTTACACTCAGCAGAGAAGCTGTTTGCCTCACAGTTACTCAGGGACCCAGGCTCCATCTGAAATGTTACCGGTTGCCAAGCCCAGGGTTGAGAGGCTGGAGAGTCCAAAGCTGGCCAGCAAGTGGCCATGCAATTTCCACGGACAGCATGTTACCGCACCTAGACACACATGGCCCCATCGAAACACAAGGAGGCCAGGAAGTATGTGTGCCTGGAAGGCCGCAAAGCCCTGTTGTGCACCCTGTTACCATCCTCCTCCTCCAGGTCAGGAAATGGAGGCTCAGAAAGGAAGCCACTTGCCCATAGCCACACAGCTCTGGTAGCAGAGTTGGGACTTGAACCCAGTCTGCTTTCGTCATGAGCATGCTGCCGCCTAGTGGGGTCCTGAATACAGACTCTGGGCTCTCTGAGGTCTGGGTTCAAATTCCGGCTTTATATCTCTGTGCTGCTGACCGCAGGCAGATGAATGGCTTGGCTCTTTGAGGCTTGGTCACCTCCTAGAAAATGGGTGTAGCCATGAGCGGTGATTCACGCCTGTAATCCCAACACTTTGGAAGGCCAAGGTGGGCAAATCACTTGAGGTCAGGAGTTCAAGACCAGCCTGACTAACGTGGTGAAACCTCGTCTCTACTAAAAATACAAAAATTAGCCGGGCATGGTAGCATGCACCTGTAGTCCCAGCTACTCAGGAGGTTAAGGCAGGAGAATTTCTTGAACCCATAAGGCAGAGGTTGCAGTGAGCCGAGATCATGCCACTGCACTGCAGCCTGGGTGACAGAGCGAGACCTCATCTCAAAAAAAAAGAAAAGAGGCCGGGCACGGTGGCTCACTCCTGTCATCCCAGCACCTTGGGAAGCCGAGGCGGGCGGATCACCTGAGGTCAGGAGTACAAGACAAGTCTGACCAATATGGTGAAACCCCGTCTCTTTTTTTTTAAAGATGGGGTTTCACCATGTTGGTCAGGCTGGTCTCGAACTCCCGACCTCAGGTGATCCGCCCGCCTTGGCCTTCAAAGTGCTTGGTTTACACGCATGAGCCACAACCCCGTCTCTTAAAAAAAAAAAAAAAAAAAAAAAAAGGAAAGAAAGAAAATGGGTGATAAGCCTTCCCTCCAGGATCTTCATGAGGATCTCGATGTCATTTATAAAGCCCCTGGGGTCTCAGGAGCCTTCAAAAGTGCTAGAGAGACAGGCCACAGCTCTGAAGGGCAGCCCCATCCCGGTGCAGCTGAAGCAGGGTCTGGAGGCCCCCTCTGGAGCCAGGCCAATCATGGGAAGGTCCCCAGGGAGGGAGACTCAACACAGATGATGTTGAACAGCCCTTGCCACAGCACTTCGAACAACCACAGCTATCCCGGGCACTCCGCTGATTGGCAGCTGTGCCCCTCACATGCCCCTGGCCAGCCTAGGGGGCCGGGGAACCAAGCCCTCTGTTGGCATCTCTGTCTTGTGGGTCCCCATTCTAGAATTATTTCCGCGATGCCTGGAACATCTTCGACTTTGTGACTGTTCTGGGCAGCATCACCGATATCCTCGTGACTGAGTTTGGGGTAAGTCTACCACCAGCTTCTCTCTGGGTAACTCTGGGCTGGATGAGGCGGGTGGCAGGTGGGGGAGGGAGGTTGGCCCCAGAAGTAGTGGGTCCCAACAGCCACAGCTGGCTTGAGCCAGCACTTGGCCACGACCAGAGATGGAGACCTGGGGACCCAGGGACAAGGGCAGCCCCTCAGGAGGGCATCGTGGGAAGATGGGGGTGACCAAACCCTGGCTGTAGGGCTAGTACTGAGGGGTGGGCTTCCCTGCATCCTGGCCTAAGAATTAATAATGCAGATGAGCACATTGAGAGAACTGAGACACTTAAAAGCTCTCAAAGCTGAGCCTGTCCCCCAAACACCACACCGTGTCAGGAGCCCAGAAAGAATGAGTTTCAAGTCAATTCTGCTTGAACCAACCCTCTGGGAGAGCCACAGTCCTCAGGCCAGAGTGGGGACACGACTCCCAAGGCTCTAGGGGGAGGGTCCCCAGGATGTCCTCCCTCTAGCCCCAGGCCTGGGAGACTCCCAACATGGGGCGTCTCTGGGCCTCTCTGTGGCAGCTACGCAGGCCATATTGCCCTTCCCCTTTTCTGAAAGACTCAGAGCCCCAGCGTTCCTGTCCCAGACCCTCTCCTTGGCCATCTGCCAGTCAGCCCAGGCTTGGGGGCCCTCAGGAGATCGGGGGGAGGGTGGAAGATCCTTGCAGGGGAAGCAGTGGTCAAAGGGCGTCAAAGCCAAGGGTCAAGGGTGACATCGGTGTCCTCTGAATAACAATAAAAGTAACAGTAGCTCACAAGAATCGCAGCCTTGCTGTGTGCCAGGGAACTGTGCCAAGCGGTTTACGTGGATTGGGCTCGGGTAGAGGACTTGGTCTCAACACGTAAGAGAATTCCCTCAGAGGTGTCAACTGAAGACACCTGTTGGAAGCAGATGCTCGGTGCCGCAAAGAAAAATCAGCACTGAGGCAAAGAATATTTTAGCAACACAATTTTTACCTCCTGGACTGCAGAAAGGGTATTCCTGGTAGCCATTGTGCCACGAGAGTACAAAGAACAAAGGGAATGCGTGCAAATTAATCCCTTACGCATTTGGGGTCATCCTTATGGCCGTGTCTGATCTCCATTGGCTGGAGCCAGATCTCACAATCTAAACCAAAACCCGAGTGGCTAACAGCTTAACACTCTTCTGTACAGGTAGAAGCAATGGAGAGCTGGGACATGCCTGTGAGCACATCCAGCAGATATCTTGGTTAAAGTACAAGGACATAGAATGTACCACGTGTCTGTAAGCATGGCATGTCTAATAGCTACATAGGATAGAGTTTAACAAAGAGTTATTAGCACACTTAGGATTTATTCTTTAACAAGAAAAGAAACTTTAAAGAGGAACTTTTCTGCTTCCTATAACACCCAATGCAGAGACCACTGGTGGAGGGGAAGGGAAGGACATCCCCAAGGGTGGCAAGGTACCCAGCGGCCAGCCTCCACCGTGGGGAGCTGTTACCTGCCCAGGTGCTGAAGTCGGGGGGGAACCTGAGCAAGAGACAAGGAGAAGCCACCAAGTGGGAGCTGTCCTGTCAGTGCGAGGGACAGACCAGGGCCAAAGCAGACAGAGAGCAGTGGGGGATAAACCTGCCAACCTTTCTCTCCCCCTGTCCATTACCTCCTGCCGGAGCCTCCCATTGGCCAAGGTAAATTGGAAGGAAGCTGAATATGATGCTCAGAGCAGGCAGAGAAGTCAGGAGAGCAGATCTAGGTGTGGTCGTGCTTGAGGACAAGGGTGTCGCACCATTTCACAAATAAGAAAACTGACCCTCGGTCAGGCACGGTGGCTCACACCTGTAACCCCAGCACTTTGAGAGACCAAAGCTGGTGGGTCACCTGAGGTCAGGAGTTCAAGACCACCCTGGACAACATGGTGAAACCCCATCTCTATCTACATAATACAAAAATTAGCTGGGCATGGTGGCGCACACCTGTAGTTCCAGCTACTCAGGAAGCTGAGGCGGGAGAATTGCTTGAACCCAGGAGGCGGAGGTCGCAGTGAGCCAAGATCGCGCCATTGCACTCCAGCCTGGGTAACAAGAGCGAAACTCTGTCTCAAAAAAGAAAGGAAAGGAAAGGAAGGAAGAGGGAGGGAGGGAGGAGGAGAGAGAAAAAAAAGAAGGAAGGAAAGGAAGGAAGAGAGAGAGAGACAGAGACAGAGACAGAGAGAGGAAACTGATTCTCAGTGCTTGGGGAAGTGAAGGACACTCCCAAGGTCACAAATCCAGGCCTGGATGACTCCTGAGAGTACACTGACAGCCCCTGGGGTGTCCTAGTCAGATTCCCCTACAGAGAAGGATCCTTTTGCCTGCTCTTCCATCCTAGAAGGCCAGGAGGGGCTGGGGAACCACACAAAAGAGGCCATTCTAGGCCAAGCTCGGTGGCTCATGCCTGTGACCCTGGTACTTTGGGAGGCTGAGGTGGGCGGATCGTCTGAGGTCAGGAGTTCGAGACCAGCCTGGCCAACATGGTGAAACCCCATCTCTACTAAAAATACAAAAATTAGCCAGGCGTGGTGGCGTATGCCTGTAATCCTAGCTACTCCAGAGGCTGAGGCAGGAGAATTGCTTGAACCCGGGAGACAGAGGTTGCAGTGAGCCAAGACAGCACCTTTGCACTCCAGCCTGGGCAACTGACAGAGTGAGATTCCATCTCAAAAAAAAAAAAGGTGGGGGGGGGCATTCTTTGATGTGTCCCCAGCGCCCACAGCCAAATGATACATACTTCTTTGCCTTCAGCTCCAGTGAGCCAGAAATTTCCCATTCCCCTTCACCCTATCCCTGAAACCTTCCTCTCGAGGGTCCTGGCCCACCCAGGGCTCTCTCCACTGAGTTGCCCGCACCTGGCCATTCTCTGCTGTCCTGAGTTTCTAGAGAGGGCTGGAGCTCCAGCTGGCAGTCAGGATACCTTGCCATCCAGGTACACACAAGACAACCTTGCACCAATGTCCCTTTGGGTCAAGAGGTTGGAGGGGTGGTCCAGCTCCCCAGAAGGGCAGGTGGGGTGGAGGAGGTTAGTTGAAACCTTTAATCACCAGTAAAACAGATGTAGGGATAGGCTCCGATAGCCTGTTCTCCTGGCTGGCAGGAAGATGTGGCGTGAGGTGGTGAGGGACTTCAGGACTGCTACAGTAGCGAAACAGCCCCCAGCCTCCCTACCAGCTGTTTGATCTTCAACAGCTTGTGCTGCCTCTTCTCATACAGAGTGAGGCTAACCATTGCAACCGATTTCAGACACTTGCAAGACTCACATTGATGCATGCACTCAAAAGACATTCATTGAGCACCTACTGTGTGCCAGGCATAGTTATAGGTGCTGGAGACAGAGCGGGAAGGAGGGGTGCCAAACAAAACAGACCAAGAATGCAGAATGCCTGCTCCCATAGCTCTGACATTCTAGGGAGGGAGATGGGAACGTTTAACAAGTGAAAGCATCTATGGACCGGGCATAGTGGCTCACGCCTATAATCCCAGCACTTTGGGAAGCCAAGGCAGTCGGATCATTTGAAGTCAGGAGTTCGAGACCAACCTGACCAACGTGGTGAAACCCTATCTCTATTAAAAATACAAAAATTAGCCGGGCATGGTGGCAGGTGCCTGTGATCCCTCCTACTCGGGAGGCTGAAGCAGGAGAATCACTTGATTCTCGGGAGGTGAGAGGTTGCAGTGACCCGAGATTGCGCCACTGCACTCCAGCCGGGGCAACAGAGTGAGACGCCGTCTCAAAAAAGAAAAAAAAAGGCCGGGCGCCGTGGCTCACGCCTGTAATCCTAGCACTTTGGGAGGCTGAGTTGGAGTTCAAGACCAGCCTGGCCATCATGGTGAAACCCCATCTTTAAAATTAAAAAAAAAAAAAAAATCAACGTGAAGTGCTTGGCACAGAACCTGCTAAAAAAAAAAAAAAAAAAAGGTGTTCTGATTATTATTATAATAGCTGGTTATTATTATTCTGGTTGTTATTGCTATTGTTATTATTATTGTGAAGGGGTATGTAGTTTTGTTAGCTGGCCCTGAATTATATAATCAGCGTACGGGAAAGATAGTGGTTGGGTGTTTGGACCCTTCTAGAACAATTCACTCCCAGCCCGGAGTAGGGAGTGGCATGTCCTGGCAGGCAAGGAGGTCTCAATTGCTCCTTTCTGCCTCCCAGGTAAGCCTACTAGGTCTGAGGCCGGGGCTTGGCCAGGCTGAGGCAGGAAATGGCAGGCTCTTGGGAGGGCAGGCCCCTGGGGTGGGCGGGGCAGAGGGCCTGTGGCAGTACTACCCAAGGCTGCCTCAGCTGCCGCCCCCAAATGGCCGGGGTGACGTGGGTTTGCCCTGTGTGCAATGGATAATGACTCTGTTTCTTGTCTTGTCTCTTTTCATGCCTGCTCTTAAAACTGTATATTGGCGCAACGCCGTCTGAAAAACTCATCCAATCAAAATGCACTATGAAATTCATTTGTTCATCCATGACGTGGTCTGTGTGTTCATACACCAATGACTTATCTCCTAACCCACCGCCACCACCACCCCCACTCCCCGCCCGGGAACCGAAACCCATTGGTCTTTTGGCACTGGTTACAAATCAACCTAAAAAATGCTGAACACGCCTCCCCAACTGCCCCCGCCCGCCCGCTCCCCCTCATCTTCAACATCTGCATCTAGAATCCGGTTGGTCTTACTTCTTTCTGAAGTCTAAATGCCTTACATTAACTGTGAACGCATCTCCTTGCCTAGGCATTGCATGCCACACCCTGCCTCTCCAATGTGGGATGCCTGGTGCTCTCCCCACCCCTCCACTCCTGTCTGTCTCTCCCTCTGTCCTCCCGCCCCCAGCCCTGTGCCTCCCACTTCCTGCAGATTTTCTGTTTTTATCGGGTTCTGAATGGGGTTTTTCTGTTTGGGGTTTGTGTCTTTTGCAGAGGAAGGGATGGGTTTTTCCAGTGCAGCACCTCTGTGTCTCACCCCATTCCACACACACGTCCCGTACACTCAGAGACAATGGAGGCAAATCCATTCCTGGCCACCTCTCACCGCTGCTGTCCCCCATTCAGCTCCATGGAACCCAGGCCCCAGGAAAGCTGCCAACTCCATCCTCACCCCTCCGGCTCTCTCCAGCCTGCTATCCCCAACCCTCCATCTCAAAGTCACAAGGTCTTTGGCCTTGACCAGCAGAGACCTGACTCTCCAAGTCTGATGGAGACCTGCAGGCCAGGCAGTGTGCTGGCAAAGACTCTCAGGCAGGGGAGCTCAGAAGTGTCAGGCTCAGGTCTGGTAGCTTCGTGAGGCCCCTTCCTGGGGCCTTGAACTACACCTGCACACACAGTCACACAGTCACTGCGCACACCCAGTCACTGCACACAGACACTGCACACACACACAGTCACTACACACACAGTCACTACGCAGGCAGTCACTGCATACACACTGCACACAGTCACTGAGCATGCACATGCAGTCACTGAACACACAGTTACTACACACAGACACTGCACACACACAATCACTATGCACACACAGTCACTGCACACACAGTCACTACACATGCAGTCACTGCATACACACTGCACACAGTCACTATCCACATACACACTGTGCACAAAGTCACTGAGCATGCACATGCAGTCACTGCACACACAGTCACTACACACAGACTGCACACAATCACTATGCACACACAGTCACTGCACACACTGCACACACACAGTCACTATGCACAGTCACTGCACACACACAGTCACTGCACACATGCAGTCACTGCACACAGTTCACTACACATGCAGCCACTGCATACACACTGCATGCAGTCTCTATCCACACACACTGCACACACACAATCACTATGCACACACAGTCACTGCACACACACAGTCACTGCACACAATCACTATCACAGTCACTGCACACACAGTCACTATGCACAGTCACTACACATGCAGTCACTGCATACACACTGCATGCAGTCACTATCCACACACACACTGCACACACAGTCACTGAGCATGCACATGCCATCACTGCACACACACAATCACTACACACAGTCACTACACACAGACACTGCACACAGTGACACTGCATGCACAGTCACTGCACAGACACTGCACACAGTCACTGCAGTCACTGAGCATGCATATGTAGTCACTGCACACAGTCACTACACACAGACACTGCACACAGACACCACACACACACATACACTGTACACTGACACTGTACACACAGACACTGCACACACACAGTCACTGCACACAATCACTATCACAAGTCACTATGCACACACAGTCACTATGCACACAGTCACTACACATGCAGTCACTGCATACACACTGCATGCAGTCACTATCCACACACACACTGCACACACAGTCACTGAGCATGCACATGCAGTCACTGCACACAGACACACACACAGTCACTGCAGTCACTGAGCATGCATATGCAGTCACTGCATACAGTCACTACACACAGACACTGCACACAGACACAGCAGAGACACATTCACTACACAGACACTGCATACACAGACCGCACACAGTCACTGCACACACACACCACACACACAGACACTGCACACAGACACTGCACACACAGTCACTGCACACACAGTCACTACACACACAGTCACTGTGCACACAGTCACTGTACACACACAGTCACTGCACACACAGGGTCACAATACACACAGCCACTGTGCACACAATCACTGCAAACACACAGTCACTATGCACACTGTGCAGTCACTATATACACACACACTGCCCACACATTCACTATGCACACAGTCACTATACACACAGTCACTATGCACACACAGTCACTACACACACTATGCAGTCACTATGCACACAGTCACTGTGCACAGTATACACACAGTTACTATGTACACACACTACACACACAGTCACTGCACACAGGTTCACTGCACACACAGTCACTGCATGTACAGACACTGCACATAGTCATGACCTCTCTTCTTTCTCTCTCATTCTCTAATTTTCTCTTTTTTGGGGGGACAGAGTCTCACTCTGTCACTCAAGCTGGAGTGCAATGGCACAATCTCGGCTCACTGCAGCCTCCACCTCCCAGGTTCAGGCAATTCTCCTGCCTCAGCCTCCTGAGTACATGGGATTACAGGCACGTGCCACCATGCCAGGCCACTTTTTGTATTTTTAGTAGAGATGGGGTTTCACTATGTTGGCCAGGCTGGTCTCCAACTCCTGACCTCAGCATCCGAAAGTGCTGGGATTACAGGTGTGAGCCACCCGCCTCAGCCTCCCAAAGTGCTGGAATTACAGGCGTGAGCCACCATACCCAGACTCTAATTCTTATTCACTGTCCCTGTCGCTGTGTCACACACACAGTCGTGCACACACACACACACACACACACACACACACACAAACTGCTCCTCTCTGCTACATCTACCCACCCTGTACCCATACTCCAGTACACACTGCACACATCTCCCTCCCTCCCCCACTTAGCTCCCTGCACACTCCTCATTCTGTTAAATCTCACCTGCCTCTGCCCCTCCCCTACTGTCCCTTAGACAGACGCCCTAATGACATCTTTGCCCTGGGATCCCTTCCCTGCCGGCAATACACATGCACTCACCCACCAAACATTTCATGAGGCCCTATTTGGTGCCACAGATGGAATTATGGGCAGAAGCAGACACCATTAATGTCCCCCACCGCCACCACATACAGTCAGGTGGGGGAGGCAGGCATTGGTCAAATAACCCCTTGACTCCACTTTAAATTATACCTGCGCTGAGAGCTGAAGGTTGAGCCGCATTGACAAGGCACAGAGAGATGCTCAGAGCATTCCAGCCCCAGGACAGCATGTGCAAAGGCCCTGTGGTGGGTTGGAGCCTGTGGGGATCTACAAGTGAGGGAGTGTGGCTGGTGCAGAGACAGCAGAGAAAGACTGACCTGGAGACAGCTAAAGACGGCAGAAGGGGACGGGACCCTGGGCTGGAGAGGGCGGTGCGTTGTTGTGGAATTCCAGCTTTCTCCTAAGCACTAGGAAGGGCCTGGGAGAACAGGAAGCAGGGGAGACATGACTGGTCATGTGGCTAGACAAGCTCAGTCTGGTTGCAGGGCAGGGAACAGCTTGACAGGATGCTGGCCTGGAGGTGGGCACCAGGAATCTCAGCAAGCGCTGACAGTGGAAAACAGAGAACAGTGGGAGAGTTGTTCCTCTCAGATGGATCTCTGCAGGACCCAGGAAAAGATCAGGTTAGAACTGATGGGATGAGAGGTGCCTGGGAGTCTCAGGTGTGTTTTAAAACTGGGAGATAGGACAGGTGGGTGGCTCACACCTGTAATCCCAGCACTTTGGGAGGCCGAGGCATGCAGATCACCTGAGGTCAGGAGTTGGAGACCAGCCTGTCCAACATGGTGAAACCCCGTCTCTAATAAAAATACAAAAATTCACCAGGCATGGTGATGCGTGCCTGTAGTCCCAGCTACTCAGGAGGCTGAGCCAGGAGAATCCCTTGAACCCGGGAGGCAGAGGTTGCAGTGAGCCAAGATCGTGCCACTGCACTTCAGTCTGGGTGACAGAGCGAGACTCCGTCTCAAAAAAAAAAAAAAAACAAACAAACCTGGGAGATAGAGGTGAGTGAGTGCCAGGAAACAGCCAGGTTGGGGGAAGAGAACAGGTGTGGGCATAGCGAGTCTGAGGTGCCTTTAGGACATTCAGAAATAAGTCAGACAGGTGGGTCGTTATGGGGGCTGGAGCTTGGAGGTGAGGTGTGCAGTGGCACAACTTGTCTGGAGACCTTAGGTGGATGGTCTCCCCATCCTGAGTGCTTGCGGGGTACCTGAGCACGGTGCTGGAGGAGGATAGACCACAAGCACGCTGTCCTCGTGCCTTCCAGGGGCTGTGTCCCACCCCCGTCACATTCTAGCCAGGAAGTTCAGGGGAGGCGTTGAGAGGAAGCCGCACCTCCCAAGCTGTGGAATGAAACGTGGAAGCCAGGAAGAGGGAGCTTGCCAGAAGCTCTGGGGGCAGTGGAAAGACTTGGTACAGATTCAGAAAGAGATGGAGGGTGGAGGGGCAGGCCAGTACCCTTGCCCCACTGCCCCGAACCCTTCCCGTCTTCACTCCTCCCCTCCTCGTGTGTCTCCTCCCCCCTCTTGGCTCCAAGAAGGGAAGCATGTTTTCTGCACGCATCTCCCTGCCAGATCCTTGGCTTTTCTGCATGGCTGCAAGCTTCCCCTGCTCTCCCCCAAAACTCCCCCTGAGGCTGCTTCCAGGGTCTGCCTGCCTTTGCATGCCTGGCCGAGTCCACATGTTATGATCCGCCCCATGAAAGGGATGGCTTGTACTCCGGGGTTGAACGGGAGGGGGCTGGGGACACCTGAGCCATCGGCCCCATCCCCAGGTGGAGCTGGCTGGCCAGGCAGGGATGGGGGTCAGGGTAGCAGGGCACAGAGAGTGACTCTCTTAGCCAAGCTGGGTTTGGGGGCTTATTCAAGGCACTGGAGACATTCTTACACCAATTGAGCGCATTGTGGTCAGGGTAGGATCCCCAAGCCCCCTTCCCCACCCTGGAGGCCTAACGACACACGGATGTGTCCCAGAGAGTGTCCTAGACATTGCTATCAGACCCAGAGGCCTCTTGTCAGCCTCAGAAATTCCTTCAACTCCAGTCCTTGCCTCTCAGTTCCCAGGCCAAAGCTAGCACAAGACACAGATGTGGTGGCCGGGAAGCCCTCTGGAAGCCGCCAAGTAGGATTCCCATGTAATGCGTCACCCAAACTAGGACACTTGTGAAACCAGGAGGGAGGCTGTGAATGTATGGTCACCCTGTGCCATTTAGGGGGATGAAGTTTAGGTCAAGTTCAGTCTTGCTATGTGGCCTGTATTTAGGGCTCCTGCAAACCCCATAGAACAAGTCTGGTGAAGGCCCCCTTACTGGGGAGACCCTCTACTCCTGCCTTCAACCTGCTGGGTATTGGCCAGTGAGGAAGGGTTTCCACGTCTGCCCAAGGCTGGGGTCTCAAACGCAAATGCCTCTGGCGGCCAAGCAGACACCAGTCAACCAGGAAAGCAGGTGCCATTTCTAGAACTCGAGGACCTTAGAAAACCAGAGAGCATGTGGCCTGCTTCCAGGGAGCAATTGCAGCAGGCCTGGGGTTGCCAGAAGGCCAGATTGGTGGGCAAAACGCTCTTGATTTTTAAACAACGGCAATAATTTTTAATTAAAAACAAGGACAAATGAAAAAACAGTGCTGAGGCCCAACAAAACAGCTTTATTAGCCAGATTTGGCCCACACATGACTTTGAGCCTCACACCCCCCAACCAAGGTCCCCTGAAGCCCCGCGATGGTCACAAAACACCGGCAGTCCACGTCCACCATCTCCAGCTGGTCTCCCTGGCCCCCCAACTCTCTGGACCCCCGGTTCTTCTAGCTTGGGTGGGAGGAGGCAGAGGCAGTGACTAGATGGGGTTTTTGAGCAGAGGCAGTGGCCACCCAGGGAGGTCCTGGGGGCAGGGATGGCCCCACCTCCCGGCCCCCAGCACCCGCCCCTTGGTGGGCCTGGGCTGATTTCTGAGCTCACCCACCCATGGGAGCTGAGTGCTTCCTGCTTCCTGCAGGCCTGGTCCCGTGCTACTCCACCCAGCCCCAGAAGCTGAGAAGCCATCCCTGAGAGGGGGGAAAAGGGCCCCAAATGCATCTTCTCCGACTCAGCGGGCAGCGAGGACTCACCCTGCAGCCGAACAGCCCCAGCTCCCTCCCGTCCTCCCCATTCCCGCTCGCCAAGGGGGTAAGAAAAGATGCTCTTCCGCTTCTCCCAATTGGCTCGAGCCGCTGCTCCTCTTGGCCGTGGGGTGAGGTCAGGGCGGGCAGGAGCGGGTGGGCAGCTCGGCAGGGCAGGGCAGGGCAGGGTGCCCGGTGAGTCCCGTGACAGATGCATTTCTGGCCCGGAGCGTAACATGCCCTCGGAACCCGCACATGTCCACCAGGCCTGAGCGTGCTGGCGACCTCCACCCCCACCCCTGCCCTGGTGTTTGTGCATTGTACACGTGTGATAGATTCCGCAACTTGACCGGCTTGTGTCCTTTCGTCTCAGTGCATTTGGTTGTTGGGAGAAACAAAAACCATCTCGATTTTTTTCCTGATTGGATGATTCTGATGTATTTTCTTTTTCTTGTTCTTTTGTTATTTCTTCCCCATCCCCATTCCTTTTTCCTCCTTCCTTTTTCTTTCCTTTCCCCATTGTGGGTGGGGCTGGCAGGGAGGGCTTATGCTTTTGAGTTGATGCCTTTTCCTCCCTCCCACCCTCTCTCTCCCAACTTCGTTCCTTTTTCGAGTTTTTCCTCTGCATCATTGCATTAATAGTGCTTTCTCTCTCCCTCCTTATTTGGGGTCTGGCTTGCTTTTTTCCTGTTGGTTGGCTTCATGTAGGGGCCTCTGTGAGTGGTGACGGCTCTGAGCCCTTTGGGGTGGGTGGATGGTCACCCCTTTTCCTCCGTCTCCCCAGAATAATTTCATCAACCTGAGCTTTCTCCGCCTCTTCCGAGCTGCCCGGCTCATCAAACTTCTCCGTCAGGGTTACACCATCCGCATTCTTCTCTGGACCTTTGTGCAGTCCTTCAAGGTGAGTCCTCATTCCTCCTGCTGGTCCAGGGCTAAGAAGACAGGCGACCCCCATGCTCTGGCTGAATATAGAAGTCAAATCGGAAGTGCCTCTATGATATAGTCATGCAGAGAATCTGTTACCTGCAGGGCTCTTGTCTAACTTCCCACCCCTGGTGTGTCTTCAGAGCTGTAAAGCCCTCATCCTAGGGCCCCCAGAGACGCCCACCAGCCCCAGCAGGACTCTAGTGCAGCATGTGGCCACCCAACCCAGTGGGGCAGAGCACTGGGACAAGGGAGGAAGATGATGTGGCTGAGGGACCCCCAGCACCCTTCTTCATTGCCTCTTTTCCCACCAGGCCCTGCCTTATGTCTGTCTGCTGATCGCCATGCTGTTCTTCATCTATGCCATCATCGGGATGCAGGTGAGTCCTGCACCCCTAAGGTTCCCAGTCTCCCAAGGAGGGCAGCCACCCTTAGGAAGGGATGGGTGAGAGAAGCCTGGTCCACAGAAGCAGCCATGGAGGTTGAGCTGGGTTTCCCAGAAGCCACTCGGGGAACGACAGCCCCTGGTCATCACCCTCGAATTCCGCAGGTGTTTGGCAACATCGGAATCGATGTGGAGGACGAGGACAGTGACGAAGATGATTTCCAAATCACCGAGCACAATAACTTCCGGACCTTCTTCCAGGCCCTAATGCTTCTTTTCCGGTGAGAAGGGGGCCTGCTCTCATAATTCTGTTCCCTTGGTGGGGGTGCCTGCCTTCATCTTTCTGTTCCCATAGGGAATCTGTCCTCCTCTTCCAATGGAGGACGTGTCTTTATCCTTCTCTTCCGGTAGGGGGCGTGCCCTCCTCCTCCTCTTCCGGTAGGGGGCGTGCCCTCCTCCTCTTCTTCCGGTAGGGGGCGTGCCCTCCTACTTATCTTCCGGTAGGGGGCGTACCCTCCTCTTCCGGTGGGGGCGTGCCCTCCTCCTCTTCCGGTAGGGGGCGTGCCCTCCTCTTCCGGCGAGGGGGTGACTGGATGTGCATTTATCCTTCTTTTCCCCTTGAGGCTGGAAATGGGTGTCTGGAGGCCCAGGAATCCTAGCAGGGCAGAACCAGAGGGCCCCGGGATGTAGTCATGAAGGTCATTTTCCAGGCATTATCTCCCTGAATCTTCCTGACCCCCTTGTGAGGAAGGGATTCCTGGCAGCCCTAACAGATAAGAAACCTGAGGCTTACAGACCGTGAGGCTTGATTCTTGGGTTGGTCATCCCGGCTTCGCACAAAGTTCCTTCACTCGTTCAGTGGAGGGTTATTGAGCACCTACAGCATGCCAGGCACCGCTGTAGAAACGAGGATGCAGCAGGAAGTAGAGAAGAGGAAAAGAAACATTTTCAGCACTTTGGAAGCTAACATCCCCATGGGGAAGATACATCATCAGGGAACAAATTATAAAGGATGCTAGAAAAAGGATGAAATGCAAGAATAAAAGGGAATAGGGCTGGGTGCAGTGACTCATGCCTGTAATCCTAGCATTTTGGGAGGCCGAGGTGGGAGGATTGCTTGAGCCCGGGAGTTTGAGACCAGCCTGGGCAGTGAGACCCCCGCCTCTACAAAAAAAAAAAAAAAAAAAAAAAAAAAAAAAAAAAAAATTTAATTAACTGGGCATAGTGCCTCACACCTGTATTCCCAGCTACTTGTGAGGCTAAGGCGGAAGGATTGCTTGAGCCCAGAAGTTCCAGGCTACATTGAGCTATGATTGTGCAGTGCACTCCAGCCTGGGGAACAGCGAGACTCTTGTCTCCAAAAAGAACAATATATATTTTTTATTTTTTAAAAAGCCATAGAGGGGCCGGGCGCGGTGGCTCAAGCCTGTAATCCCAGCACTTTGGGAGGCCGAGGCGGGTGGATCACAAGGTCGAGAGATCGAGACCAACCTGGTCAACATGGTGAAACCCCGTCTCTACTAAAAATACAAAAAATTAGCTGGGCATGGTGGCGCGTGCCTGTAATCCCAGCTACTCAGGAGGCTGAGGCAGGAGAATTGCCTGAACCCAGGAGGCGGAGGTTGCGGTGAGCCGAGATCGCGCCATTGCACTCCAGCCTGGGTGACAAGAGCGAAACTCCGTCTCAAAAAAAAAAAAAAAAAAAAAGCCATAGAGGTAGATAATGGTGATAGTTGCATGATAATATGAGTGTGCTTAATGCCACTGAATTGTACACTTCAAAATGGTTGTTTGTTGTGTGTATTTTGCCACAATAAAAAATACGTTTTTTTTTTTTTTTTTTTTTTGAGACGGGGTTTCGCTCTTGTTACCCAGGCTGGAGTGCAATGGCGCGATCTCGGCTCACCGCAACCTCCGCCCCCTGGGTTCAAGCAATTCTCCTGCCTCAGCCTCCTGAGTAGCTGGGATTACAGGCACGTGCCACCATGCCCAGCTAATTTTTGTATTTTTTTAGTAGAGACGGGGTTTCACCATGTTGACCAGGATGGTCTCGATCTCTCGACCTCGTGATCCACCCGCCTCGGCCTCCCAAAGTGCTGGGATTACAGGCTTGAGCCACCGCGCCCGGCGCAAAATACGTATTTTTAATCTAACAACAAAAAGAGAGGGCTGGTAGGTTGTACCTCTCTGAAAGTGTGACGTTTGAGAGAAATTGGCAAGGGAGGGAGCCATGTGGATATTGGGGAAGGGCCGTGCGAGCCGAGGGTACTGCCTGTGTAAAGGTCCCAAGGCAGGAGTGTGGCTAGCATGTTTGAGGACTGTGAGAATCCCAACATGCCTGGAACAGAGTGATCCAGGGAGAATATGTTATGAGATGACTGTCACCTGAATGGAGGGGAGCTTTTCTTTTCTTTTTTTTTCTTTCAGATGGAGTTTTGTTCTTGTTGCCCAGGCTGGAGTGCAATGGTGCGATCTCGGCTCACTGCATCCTCCGCCTCCCAGGTTCAAGCGATTCTCCTGCCTCAGCCTCCCGAGTAGCTGGGATTACAGGCGAATGCCACTACGCCCAGCTAATTTTTGTATTTTTAGTAGCGACAGGGTTTCATCATATTGGTCAGGCTGGTCTCGAACTCCTGACCTCAGGTGATCCATCTGCCTCAGCCTCCCAAAGTGCTGGGATTACTGGTGTGAGTCACCGTGCCCAGCCTAGGGGAGCTTTTAAAGCATACCGGTGACCAGCCCGAGCAATGCACTGAGACCCCATCTCAACAAAAAAAAAATTTTTTAATTGGCCAGGAGTGGTGGCATGTGCCTGTAATCCCAGCTACTCAGGAGGCTGAGGTCGGAGGATCACCTGAGCCTGGGAGGTTGAGGCTGCAGCGAGCAGTGATTGTGCCACTGTACTCCAGCCTGGGTAACAGAGCAAGACCTTGTCGAAAGAGAGAGGAAGGGAAGGGAGGAAGGAAGGAAAGGAGGAAGAGAGGGGAGAGAAGGAAAAGGAGGGAAGGGAAGGCACACACCACACATAGCAAATCTTACCCTAGACCGACTGAATCCAAGTCTGCTGAGGTGGGGTATTGGTATTTTTTCAAAGCTCCCCGTGGACTTCAGCACACAGCTCCCAGAAAAAGGAGGTGGTCCAGCTGGGACTTGCCTGGCCAGCTCCAGAACCCATGTGTGCCCCACCTCCCAGGGAGGTGTTGGTGCCCAGTCGGGGCTGGGTGCCCGAGCCTCTGATTTCTCCCTGTCCTCAGGAGTGCCACCGGGGAAGCGTGGCACAACATCATGCTCTCCTGCCTCAGCGGGAAGCCGTGTGATAAGAACTCTGGCATCCTGACTCGAGAGTGTGGCAATGAATTTGCTTATTTTTACTTCGTTTCCTTCATCTTCCTCTGCTCATTTCTGGTAAGTCTGGACACCATGAGGGCCGGGTGGGCTCCCTAAGGCTGTCTCCGTTTCAGGGGAGTGGGTTTCTCTGGAACGTGGCTGTGTCAAAGGTTTGTTCCCTGCAAGCCTTCTCTGAACCAGCCTAGGATCAGGCGACCCTGAGTGTCTCAAACTCAGAGTTGTTGACATTTGGGGCTGGCTGATCCTTTGGGGTGGGGTCACGCTGTGCCTGCACAGTACATAGCAGCATCGCTGTCCTCCCCCAACCAGATGCCAGCAGCACACGGCACCCCTTTCTCCTGCTGCGACAACCACAAATGTCTGCATACATTCCCAGATGCCCCCAAGGGATGGGGGTGGGGGTCGGGGACAGAATTCCCCCATTTGAGACCCAGTGAAATACTTCAGCCAGGCACAGTGGCTGACGCCTGTAATCCCAGCACTTCGGGAGGCCAAGGTGGGAGGGTCACTTGAGCCCAGGAATACAAGACCAGCCTGGGCAGCATGGTGAAACCCATCTCTTTAAAAATAAATAAATAGGCCGGGCGCGGTGGCTCAAGCCTGTAATCCCAGCACTTTGGGAGGCTGAGGCGGGTGGATCACGAGGTCGAGAGATCGAGACCATCCTGGTCAACATGGTGAAACCCCATCTCTACTAAAAATACAAAAACTTAGCTGGGCATGGTGGCGCATGCCTGTAATCCCAGCTACTCAGGAGGCTGAGGCAGGAGAATTGCCTGTAAACCCAGGAGGCAGAGGTTGCAGTGAGCTGAGATCGCGCCATTGCACTCCAGCCTGGTAACAAAAAATAATAATAATAAATAAATAAATAAATTGAGGCCGGGTGCAGTGGCTCATGCCTGTAATCCCAGCACTTTGGGAGGCCGAGGCAGGCAGATCACCTGAGGTCAAGCGTTCGAGACCAGCCTGGCCAACATGGTAAAACCCTGTCTCTATTAAAAGTACAAAAATTAGCTATGCCTAGTGGTAGGCGCCTATAATCCCAGCTACTTGGTAGGCTGAGGCAGATGGAGGTTGCAGTGAGCAAGATTGCACCATTGCACTCCAGCCTGGGAGACAGTGAGACTCTGTCTCATACAAACAAAAAAAGACTGAATTAGCTGCACACGTGGTGCTACACACCTGTAGTCCCAGCTACTCAGGAGGCTGAGGTGGAAGGATCACTTGAGCCCTGGAGGTTGAGGCTGCACTGAGCCACGATCACACCATTGCACTCCAGCTGGGGCGGCAGAGTGAGATCCTCTCTCAAAAATGAAAAATAAGGCCGGGCGCGGTGGCTAACGCCTATAATCCCAGCACTTTGGGAGGCCGAGACGGGTGGATCACGAGGTCAAGAGATCGAGACCATCCTGGTCAACATGGTGAAACCCCGTCTCTACTAAAAATACAAAAAAGTAGCTGGGCATGGTGGTGCGTGCCTGTAATCCCAGCTACTCAGGAGGCTGAGGCAGGAGAATTGCCTGAACCCAGGAGGCGGAGGTTGCGGTGAGCCGAGATCGCACCATTGCACTCCAGCCTGGGTAACGAGCGAAACTCCATCTCAAAAAAAGAAATGAGAAATAAAAATAGGAAAACTTTGGCCTTGTTGGGGGCAGATGTGGGAGGATTTGGGGTCACAGTGGTTCTCTTGCTGTCGGTCTTCATTTCAGTAGCCTCCCCTCCCTCTCTCACTGACTGTCTCTCCGTCATTCTTGGGTTTTGTCCTCTTTTTTTTTTTTTTTTTTTTCTTTGAAACAGAATCTCACTCTGTCACCAAGCTGGAGTGCAGTGGCGTGATCTCAGCTCACTGCAGCCTCCACCTCCCAGGTTCAAGCGATTCTCCTGCCTCAGCCTCCCAAGTAGCTGGGATTACAGGCACACGCCACCAAACCCAGCCAACTTTTGTATTTTTAATAGAGATGGAGTTTCACCAGGTTGGCCAGGCTGGTCTTGAACTCCTGACCTCAAGGGATCTGCCTACCTCGGCCTCCCAAAGTGCTGGGATTACAGGCGTGAGCCACCGCGCCCGGCCAGTCTTCGTCTCTTTGTATCTCTCTCCATCTCTCTCTGTCTCTCCGTCTCTTCCATCTCTCCACTTGATCTCCCTCTCACTGGCCCTCCTCGTGTGCGTGAGCGTCACCTCTCTGTCCCCCCCCCCCCCATCTCTCTGTCTCATTTCCTTTCCCATCTTCTATCCCTTGCTCCATCTGGGCCTCTGTGTACATGTGTTTGGGTGGGTCTGTCTGTCTGTATCCTTCACCCTCACCCCTTCATTCCCTCCATCTCTGCCCCGACTCCATCTTGGTCCCCGGTGTCCCCACAGATGCTGAATCTCTTTGTCGCCGTCATCATGGACAATTTTGAGTACCTCACCCGAGACTCCTCCATCCTGGGCCCCCACCACCTGGATGAGTACGTGCGTGTCTGGGCCGAGTATGACCCTGCAGCTTGGTAAGAAACCACCCCGAATCCTCCAGCCACAATACACGCCTCTCCCGGGAACTGGAACACGGGCTAGGTCAGGACCCAGACCCAGGAGCACTGGGCTCCGGGGTTCCCAGCAGGGGTCTCACAGGTTCAGTCGGGAGAGGAGGCGTAAGAATCATCGCCCTTGCATACCCCAGATTAGACACGTGGGTGCCAACGCTGCCCAAACCCTGGACTTTCTGGAAAATGAGGTAGGGCATCAGCCATGATGTGTCCTGAAGAGCCCTCCCCGCCTCCGAGCCTCTCCTGTCTCTCACTGTGAAGTCTCCAGATGGTGAGGACGCATTAGCCAGGCTCCAGGGAGAAAACCAGCAGTGCCTCCGCCTCAGTTCTCCTGCGAGTGTGGGGAGGAGGGCTAGCCCACCCTTGGCAGACAGGATGCACTGCAACATCCGGGTGGCAGAACTCAGCTCCTGCTGGGACCTGTGAACCTTGGCGTGAGAGGTCACACGAGCCAGGGAGGCCACAGAGCCTCGGGGCCCTTGCATCTTTGTGGCCACAAAGGGAGTGGGTGCTCCCATCTGGGTAGACACCAGAGGGGGCCCCCTCTTCACTGACAGGCAGTGGTTTCAGAGGGAGGGTTCCAACTTGTACATGTGTATTGAGTACCCACCTAACAGCAAGCCTTGAAGGGCACTCAGGGATCTGTCCAAATACCTGGGGCCCAGCAGCCACTGACTGAGGATTCCAGTCCAGGCTGGGCTTGGGGCCTGAAGAAGCATTACTGGGGGGCCCCCAGCAGGCTAAGCCCCATCTTCCTCTGGCCTCAGTGCTGGAGAGGAGGCCCCATGAAGAAGGTGGGCAGGAGGTGGTCTTGGCTATTCCCAAAGCGTCAGGTACGTCCTCCAGGAGACCGCGAGGCTGGGGAGAGCCGTGGGTGTGGGGCTTGGCTTTTGGCTGGTTCCTAACTCTTCCTCTTTTGATTTTAGGTCACAGCAGTTGGATGCTGTCCCCGAGTCCTCTATTCCACACGCTTCCCCTCCACTCCCAGTAGTCCTTGTAGATCGTGGAGGAGGCAGATGCAGAGAGCGCCCCGGGGGAGGTGCCCTGCAGTCCAGAACCCCTGGCACGCCCCAATTGAAATCCTCCAGCCCTGGGTCGCCCCAGTGTCTGGAGACTTTCACTTGTCCCGTCTCTCCCACTCCCGCAAGCCAGGGAGACCCCTGCCTCAAGCATCGTGAGCTCGCCGTGTGCCCAGGGAGCCTGTGTGAACCCACTGCCTGCACTAACCCCCTTTCTTCTCCTTTCAGCGGTCGGATTCATTATAAGGATATGTACAGTTTATTGCGAGTAATATCTCCCCCTCTCGGCTTAGGCAAGAAATGTCCTCATAGGGTTGCTTGCAAGGTTTGACTTCCACTAAAACCTGCTAGCATCCATGGAATGAGTGTGGCTTGGGGTTCTTCAATATATATATTTCATATATATATATATATATATATATATCTCTAAAAAACAGAGCCATCTCTCTCTCTTGCATTAAACTAGAAAACTCTCTTAGCCAACAGAATGCAGTCATGTAGACCGATGAAGCATGGAACATACTTCTTCCTTCCCTTCAGCCTTCAGCCATCTTTGCTTGCTCTTAGCTGAAGCTGCCCATCCTGGGGTCTCCACGGCACCCCAAATCAGACACATCCCCTGGGGGATTGTAACTTTGCATTTCTCCCCCCACCATCACCTCCACACTCTCCTCCTCCACCCCTCACCACCCAAAGCCCCAGCCCATCTCCCCTCCCCAACCCCGGCCCCTCCTCCCCACCTAGGCCCCCTCAGAGACCAGCCTCAGCCAAACCAGAGAATGTGACCCAACCTTAGAAATGGCAATGATGGCTGGGTGCAGTGGCTCACGCCTGTAATCCCAGCACTTGGGGAGGCCAAGGCAGGAGGATCACTTGAGCCCAGGAGTTCAAGACCAGCCTGGGTAACATAGCAAGAACTCCCTTCTCTACAAAAAAAAAAAATTAGCTGGGCATGGTGGCAAGTGCCTGTAGTCCCAGCCACTCCAGAGGCTGAGGGAGGAGGATTGCTTGAGCCCAGGAAGTGGAGGCTGCAGTGAGCTATGATCACACCACTGCACTCCAACCTAGGCGACAGGGGGAAACCCTGTCTCTTTTAAAAAAAAAAAAAAAAAAAGGCAGTGAACAAAAGCATGGCTGTGTGTCTTCCAAAGTGAGAATCCCCCTTCCCACATCCCTCCAGAACTATAGCTCAGAGCCCAAGCTGAATCTGACTTTTCTCTTTTCTCTCTCTCCCTGCTCCCGAGCAGTGAAGTAATCTTTTTTTAATGACCTTTTCTTCCATTTTTTCCTCTTCTTTTCCATTGATTTGAAATACCTATTTTGTCATCCTCTGCATCTTTCTCTGTCTATTTTTTCGGCTCGCGTGGATTTCTTTTTTCTTTCTTCTGTTCCTCCCCACCCCTGTTCCTTTGGTTCTCTGTTCCCATTCCCGTTTTGTTTTTGTTTTTGTTTTCGGTGCTGCCAGGGGCCGCATGCCTTACCTGGACATGTATCAGATGCTGAGACACATGTCTCCGCCCCTGGGTCTGGGGAAGAAGTGCCCGGCCAGAGTGGCTTACAAGGTAGACTACCCTTGCCGACCACCGACGTCCAGGCGCTGGGTTGTTTTTTTTTTTTTTTTTTCCCTTTTTTTTTTTTTTTTTTAGTGCTGACCAGAAACACCCAGCCGACTCTCTTTTTCCAGCGTTTCTCTTCTTGTTTTTGATTCTTTTTTTTTCTTTTCTCGAGTGAACTGATCATGCCCATCCCTCGATTCCAAGCAGCACACTGTGTCCGTCCTTTCTGATGAGTGTCTTCGTGTTCTGAGACTCCATTATGGCCGACACGCCGGGGGGAGGGGGAGGGGAGCGCCCAGGTCCCCTTGCACCTGGTCTCCCAGGTACCAAATTGGAAACAAACACGCTTCTTCAGGGAGTCAACACCCACGCCTCCCACTTCTGCCCCCCATGCCCAGGCCGGGACAGGCGCCTTGCAGAGAGGGGCTTAAGCCCCCGAGAGCAGGCAAGGTCCCGGGCCCATCTTTCACGCCTCGAGCCCCCAGCTTCCCCAGCCCCGCGCACACCTGAAGCTGATCTCTGACCTAGGGCCTTGGGGGATTAGAGACCTTCCGAGGAGCACCAAGAACCTCTCTTCCCCTCTCTTCCCTCCCATGGAGTTTTGTCCCCAGTCCCCATCCCTAATCTGCCCAAGACACCCCAACATGCCTCTCCATTGTTCCAGAGTGGGCAGGCGGCCGCAGCTGGACCCCTGGACGGTGGCACACTGATGCAGGCCATGCACGCTGCCTTGGCGGGGCCTGGGGCGGGCAGGCACCATGGCCGACGGGGGGTGGTGCATGCTGGCTGAGAAAACGAGTGTCCTGCCGCCAAGCGGCTGGGCCGGGCCACCCCTCTAGATCCCCGTCCTGGAATCTCCCTTGGCACCCAAGGACAGATGCTCTGTTTCCTCCACTCATCCACGAGAAGTTCCGGGATGACCTTTAAAGATTCTCCCCACTCAAAAAATACTACCCTATCAACCTGTTCTCCCGTCCACCCTGATCTTCCCTGCGTCCCATCCATCAGTGCTATCTGTACCCGCCCGGTGTCGCCACCTCCCCGCAAGCTCCTTTCCTTCCTTCCTCTGTGCCCCACTCCTCACCTGACCTGTATGTCTCCCCTCACTTCTCAGTCAAAGCCGGGGACAAGGAGCCTCTCCCCGCACCTGTCGCTCCCCTCCCCAGTTTTCCTCAAGTCACTTCTCTGTCTGTGTAGTTGAATGTGTGTGCACGTGCAGGAGAGGGAGGAAGAGCCCTTCCCCTCCTCGTCCTGGTGCAGGCCCACCATGGGTCCATCAGACAGCTCGGTGCAAATTTGAAAAAGGCTCCCTTTCTACAAAACATGTCCGTTGGAAAATTGTTGCAGTCCACCAACGTGGCGAGAACAAGACGCTTGTCTGCTCTTAGCTGGGAAGCTGTTGTATTTAAGGCACAAATTGGAGGCGAAGCATCGAGGCTCATGCCTATAATCCCAGTGTTTTTGGGAGGCTGAGATGGGAGGATCACTTGAGCCAAGTTCGAGACTAGCCTGGGCAACATCGCAAGACCCCCATCTCTATGAAAAGAAAAGAAATATTTTAATCAATAAGTTCATATATCTGCCATTTCCGAGATGGGAGCACCTTGTGCAGTGCACAGCCTGCACAACTGTGCACAGAGGCTCAGTCGGTGTTTCTCTGTTTCCCAGCTCCTTCCCCACCCTGCCCCAATGTCTCCTCAAGTGTCCTGCTCTGAGCTTACCATTCCTCTCCCCATCTCTAGCTCTGTGTTTCCTGCCCATGTGTGTCCGAATCCCCACCCAACTCGACCTCACCCCCCTTCTCTGTGCCACACCAGCCCAGCATCCTCTCCCATGCCACCCAGCACGGTGGACAGAACCCCTGCCTGGGACATGAGGAATCTTTTCTTCCCTGGGCCACAGGAATGCCCCTCATCCCCTCCCCCTGCCATTGCACAGAGAGCCAAGATCCGGACAAGTCCCTGAGATACACTTCCCACGGAGCTATGAATGAGTCTCGAGATTCCGTCTGCATGCGCCCCGTCTGTGCTGCTCTGTGTCACAGCCTCGCTGCATGCCTGCGAGGGGCCTGCCCCGTCAGTGGGGGGCTGCCTGCCTGCTGCTTCTCAGAGGAATGATGTGGTCTGTGCCCATCTGGTCTGTCCTGGTCTGGGCCAAGCCAGGAGGTGGGGGTGGGGAGCCGGCGGAGCCCCCACCCTCGGCTGTGGTCCTGGCCCCCTCAGCCTTGGCTGTTGCACGTGCTGCTCAAATCCAGCTTGTGCTCTTTTTCTTTGGGATCAGACCAAAACGGGGCCGTCCAGAAGAACTCTGGGGCGGAACGAGGCAGGGAAGGATTGAGGCCAGCTCTGGAAATACCAGCTCTCAGGTCAAGCACATAGGGGGAGAAAGGGGAGGGCAGGGGACCAGAAGTGTAGGAGAGCCCTTGTCCCCTCCCTACAGACCACCAAGAGAAATTGAGTACTGGGACAGGTAACCTACGTAGGGAACGCCTCCGCCGCTGCCCGCCTTCAGAGTTCTTCCTGGGACTCCCTGGGTAGGGGTGGGCATGGCTCACGGGAGACCCAGGAGGGATGCCCAGGAATGACTGCCCTCACCTTGGGTTTTCTGTAGAGGCTTCTGCGGATGGACCTGCCCGTGGCAGATGACAACACCGTCCACTTCAATTCCACCCTCATGGCTCTGATCCGCACAGCCCTGGACATCAAGATCGCCAAGGGTAAGGAAGGGACGGGGCCGGCACCGAAAGGGGGACAGGGTGGAGCCGGGGGTTCCCCTCCCTGCCCCAAACTAGAGGAGCTGCTGACACCGCCCTCTTCATTCACTCTTCCCCTCATTCGTTCTACAGGGTTTTTGGTTTGGGGGGCTTTTTTTGAGACAGAGTCTTGGGCAGTGAAGTGTCATGATCGCAACTCACTGCAGCCTTGACCTCCCAGGCTCACGCAATCCTTCCACCTCAGCCTCCCCAGTAGCTGGGACTATAGGCACTCACCACCACACTCCGCTATATATATATATATATATATATATATTTTTTTTTTTTTTTGGGTGACAGTTTCCCTCTGTCACCCACACTGGAGTGCAGTGGCACGATCTCAGCTCATTGTAACCGCCACCTCCCGATTCTCCTGCCTCAGCCTCCCAATAGCTGAGATTATAGGCATACACCATAACGCCTGGCTAATTTTTTATATTTTGGGTAGAGACGGGGTTTCACCATGTTGGCCAGGCTGGTCTTGAACTCTTGACCTCAAGAGATCCACCCACCTCGGCCTCCCAAAGTGCTGGGATTACAGGCGTGACCCACTGGGCCCAGCCTAATTGTTTTTTTTTGAGATGGAGTCTCGCTCTGTAGCCCAGGCTGGAGTGCAGTGGTACCATCTCAGCTCACTGCAAACTCTGCCTCGCGGGCGGGTCTGGGTTCAAGCAGTTCTCCTACCTCAGCCTCCCAAGTAGCTAGGATTACAGGCACAAGCCACCATGCCCAGCTAATTTTTGTATTTTTTAGTAGAGACGGGGTTTCACCATGTTGGCCAGTCTGGTCTTGAACTCCTGACCGTGTGATCCGCCTGCCTCGGCCTCCCAAACTGCTGGGATTACAGGCGTGAGCAACCACAACTGGTCTATTTTATTTTTTTAATAGAAATGGGGTGGCCGGGCGCAGTGGCTCAAGCCTGTAATCCCAGCACTTTGGGAGGCCGAGGCGGGTGGATCACAAGGTCAAGAGATCGAGACCATCCTGGTCAACATAGTGAAACCCCGTCTCTACTAAAAATACAGAAAATTAGCTGGGCATGGTGGCGCGTGCCTGTAATCCCAGCTACTCGGGAGGCTGAGGCAGGAGAATTGCCTGAGCCCAGTAGGCGGAGGTTGCGGTGAGCTGAGATCGCGCCATTGCACTCCAGCCTGGGTAACAAGAGCGAAACTCCGTCTCAAAAAAAAAGAAAAAAAAAAAAAAAAAATAGAGATGGGGTTTCGTCAGGTTGCCCAGGCTGGTCTCAAGTTCCCGGGCTGAAACAGTCCTCCCGCCTCGGCCTCCCCAAGTGCTGGTTTTACAGGCATGAGCCACCACAGCTGGCCCATTTGGCAGATACCTAGTGCAACCCAACGTACCAGGTACCAGTCTAAGCTTGCGGGACCCAGCAGCTTACACTTTAGGTGGACGGGGCGGCCTCCGCTGAGGAAGTGGAGCAGTGAGTCTCGTGGGTCCCTGGCGAGAAAGCGCTCCAGGCAGGAGGACTGGCAGAGGCCCTGACGTAGGGGTGAACACGGGACACCCAGGGCACTGAGCTGACTCACGCTCTGAGTGAGGGTGCGCCACACAGGTTCAGAGCAGAAGAGGAACCTGACCCCACTCACATTTGAACAGCTTCCCTCTGGCCACAGTGGGGATGTGAGACCAGAAGGCCAGCGTGGGGGTTGCTGATATCATCCCGGTGGAGACAGGGTGGCAGCTTAGATCTAGCGACTCGGCCAAGCATGGTGGCTCACGCCTGTAATCTCAGCAGTTTGGGAGGCCGAGGTGGGTGGATCACTTGAGGTCAGGATCACCAGCCTGGCCAACATGGTAAAACCCCGTCTCTATTTAAAGAATGTAAAATTTAGCCAGACATCGTGGTGTGCGCCTGTAGTCCCAGCTACTCGGGAGGCTGAGGCAGGAGAATCACTTGAACCTGGGAAGCGAAGGTTACAGTGAGCGGAGATCGCACCACTGCACTCCAGCCTGGGTGTCGAAGTGAGACTCCCTCTCAAAAGAAAAAAACAAAAGATCTAGGGGGTGGGGTATAGAGCATTCAGGCACTGGATAGCACGTAAGGGTCAGCCAGCAGGATGAGTGACGGTGGAATGTGGGGTGGTGGGGAAAGACACCCCCAGGGTTGGGCCTGAGCTCTGGGAGCACAGAGCAGCCAGATCCTGAGTCAGGGGAGAGGTGGGAGGGGCAGGTTGGGCATCAAGGGCAGGCGTGGCTGTTGGCTGTGGCACGTGGAGATGGGGAGCAGGCAGGGGCTCCGGGCCGAGCTGGGGCCATAAAGCAATCAGGCATCAGATGCTGACAGAGTAAGCCAGGAGACTGTATAAGCTCAGAGTAATTGGAGGGATCCGTGGCCAGGCATGGGGGCCCAGGTGAGAGGCTCGCTTGAGGCAGGGCGTTGGGGGCCACAGTGAGCTCTGATAGTGGACACATAGTGAGACTCCATCTCTACAAAAAATTTAAAAGTTGGCCAGGTGCGGTGGCTCACGCCTGTAATCCCAGCACTTTGGGAGGCTGAGGCAGGAGGATCACTTAAGGTCAGGAGTTCAAGACCAGCCTGGCCATCACAGAGCGACCTGTCTCTGCAGAAAACTGTAAAATTAGCCAGGTATAGTGATGTGTGCCTGCACTCCCAGCTGCTTGGAGGGCTGGAGTGGGAGGATCACGGGGGACCATGAGGTCAAGGCTGCAGCGAGCTATATGATGACCACAGATGTAGCGGCTTAAGACACACCCATTTCTCAGGTCACAGTCCTGTAGGTCAGACATCCACGAAGCTAGATAGCGCGCTCTGCTGAGGGTCTCTCAAGGCTGAAATCAAGGTGTTGGCCAAGCTGGGCTCCTCTCTGGAGAATCTGGGGGAGAATCTGCTTCCAAGTTCATGTCCTTACGGCTGGTAGAACTGAGGTCTTGTTTGATCACTGGCTTTTAGCTGTTTGCTCCTGGGGATGCGTGCAGTCCTCATGTGCTCCCATTCTCTCCGACTTCCCCATCTGCCACCAGGCCCAAAGAATATTATGCTTAGGCTGGGCGCGGTGGCTCACGCCTGTAATCCCAACACTTTGGGAGGCCGAGGCGGGTGGATCACAAGGTCAAGAGATCGAGACTGTCCTGGTCAACATGGTGAAACCCCGTCTCTATTAAAAATACAAAAAATTAGCTGGGCATGGTGGCGCGTGCCTGTAATCCCAGCTACTCAGGAGGCTGAGGCAGGAGAATTGCCTGAACCCAGGAGGCGGAGGTTGCGGTGAGCCGAGATCGCGCCATTGCACTCCAGCCTGGGTAACAAGAGCGAAACTCCGTCTCAAAAAAAAAAAAAAAAAAAAGAATATTATGCTTTACAAAGGCTGACCTGATTGGGGCAGGCCTACCCCAAAAATCTCTGTATTTTGAGGTCGGCTGACTTGATTTTTTTTTTTTTTTTTTTCTTGAGACAGAGTTTCACTTTTGTTGCTGAGGCTGAAGTACAACGGTGTGATCTCGGCTCACTGCAGCCTCCGCCTCCCAGACTCAAGCAAATCTCCTGCCTCGGCCTCCTGAGTAGCTAGGATTACAGGTGTCCGCCACTATGCCCAGCTAGGTTTTCTGTGTGTGTATTTTTAGTAGAGATGGGGTTTCACCATGTTGGCCAGACTGGTCTCGAACTCCTGACCTCAGGTGATCCACCAGCTTTGGCCTCCCAAAGTCCCGGGATTACAGCCATGAGCCACCTCACCGGTATTTAATTATATCTGCAAAGTCCCTTCATAGCCTGGGCAGTGGTCCCTAGATTAGTGTTTGATCGAATAACTAGAATCTTGGTGGACAGGCAGCTTTTGAATTCTGCCTACCACAGTTCCTTCATCTGCAAAATGGGTCTGACAATGCCCCCACTCGTATGTAATGCCATGAAAAGTCAGCTGCTGTGGCACCCTGTGGATCTGTGTTCAGGGGTCCCAAAACCACCCACAGGTTCAGTGATTCCCTAGAAGTCAAAACTGAGAAAAGTTTTTATACTCACAGTTACAGTTTATTACAGTCAAAGAATACAGATTAAAATCTGTAAAGGGCTGGGCACAGTGGCCCACGCCTATAATCCCAGTACTTTAAGAGGGCCAGGCAGGCGGATCACGTGAGGTCACGAGTTCCAGACCAGCCTGACCAACATGGTGAAACCTCATCTCTACTAAAAATGCAAAAATTAGAGGGGCGTGGTGACAGGCTCCTATAATTCCAGCTACTTGGAAGGCTGAGGTAGGAGAATCGCTTGAACCCAGGAGGCGGAGGTTGCAGTGAGCTGAGATTCTGCCCCTGTATTCCAGGATGGACAGAGTAAGACTCTATCCCCCGGGCCGGGCGCGGTGGCTCAAGCCTGTAATCCCAGCACTTTGGGAGGCCGAGGCGGGTGGATCACAAGGTCGAGAGATCGAGACCAACCTGGTCAACATGGTGAAACCCCGTCTCTACTAAAAAAAAAAATACAAAAAATTAGCTGGGCATGGTGGCGCGTGCCTATAATCCCAGCTACTCAGGAGGCTGAGGCAGGAGAATTGCCTGAACCCAGGAGGCGGAGGTTGCGGTGAGCCGAGATCGTGCCATTGCACTCCAGCCTGGGTAACAAGAGCGAAACTCCGTCTCAAAAAAAAAAAAAAAAAAAAAAAAAGACTCTATCCCCCACCTCCCCCCAAAAAAAAAATCTCCAAAGGGCCAGAAGTGGTGGCTCACGCTGTAATCTCAGCACTTTGGGAGGGTGAGGTGGGCAGGTCACTTGATGTCACAAGTTTGAGACTAGCCTGGTCAACGTGACGAAACCCCATCTCTACTAAAAATACAAAAATTAGGTGGGTGTGGTGGCAGGTACCTGTAATCCCAGCTACTTGGGAGGCTGAGGTCAGGGAATTGATTGAACCCAGGAGGCTGAGGCTGCAGTGAGCTGAGACCACACCATTGCACTCCAGCCTGGGCAATAAGAGCAAAACTCCATCTCAAAAAAAAAACAAAAAAAGAGACAGAGAATTAGCCCAGCGTGGTGGCACACACCTGTAGTCCTAGCTACTCGAGAGGCTGAGGCACAAGACTCCCTTGAACCCAGGAGACAGAGGCTACATTAAGCCGAGGTTGCAACACTGCACTCCAGCCTGGGCGACAGAGCAAGACTCTGATTCACACAAACAAAAATCTGCCAGGTGCAGTAACTCATGCCTGTAAACCCAGCGCTTTGGGAGGCCAAGGTGGGTGGATCACCTGAGTTTGGGAGTTCAAGACCAGCCTGACCAACATGGAGAAACCCTGTCTCTTCTAAAAATACAAAATTAGCGGGGCATGGTGGCACATGCCTGTAATCCCAGGCACTCAGGAGGCTGAGGCAGGAGAATCGCTTGAATCCGGGAGGAGGCTGCAGTGAGCCAAGATCGCGCCACTGCCCTCCAGCCTGGGCAACAAGAGCGAAATTCCACCTCAAAAAACATAATCCATGGTCCAAGGCCACGTCCATGGCAGTGGAGACTTGAGAAAGGGGGAGAAAACCTCCTCTGGGCTACGCACAGTGGCTCTCATGTGTAATTCCAACACTCTGGGAGGCTGAGGTGGGAGGATCGCTTGAGCTCAGGAGGTCGAGACTGCAGTGAGCTATGATTGCGCCACTGCACTCCAGCCTAAGCGATAGAGCAAAACCCGGTCTCAAAAAATAAAACCAAAACCACCTCTGTTGCAGATGCTCCAGGGCATCCCAGCCTTGTCCCAAGGCTGCATGCACGTGAGCACCAAACCACCAGGTGATAGCCGGGCATGGTGGTGCGTGCCTGTAGTCCCAGCTACTCAGGAGGGTGAAGCAGGAGAATCTCTGGAACGCTCAGAAGGCGGAGGTTGCAGTGAGTCGAGATTGCATCACTGCTGCACTCCAGCCTGGGAACAGAGTGAGAATCTGTCTAAAAAAGCAACAGTAACAACCAGGTAAGACAAGCAAGTACTCTTGCTGTCATCTCCTTTATTTTTTTGAGACGGAGTTTTGCTCTTGCTGCCCAGGCTGGAGTGCAGTGGCACGATCTCGGCTCACCGCAACCTCCGCCTCCCAGGTTGAAGCGATTCTCCTGCCTCAGACTCCCGAATAGCTGGGATTACAGGCACGCACCACCACGCCTGGCTAATTTTGTATTTTTAGTAGAGACGAGATTTTACCTCGCTGGTCAGGCTGGTCTCGAGCTCCCAACCTCAGGTGATCCCCCCACCTCGGCCTCCCAAAGTGCTGGGATTACAGGTATAAGCCACCACACCTGGCCTGTCTCCATTTCACAGATGGAGAAACTGAGGCACCAAGTGGTAGAAACACCTAAGTCATGCAGTCGATAGCTGGGTGCCAAGACTGGGCCCCGGGTCAGCCTGCTGTTGTCCGTGCTGGGCTGTCTCCCACGCAACTGCTCCATGGTCCTGGCCCTGCTGAGAAGCGGAGTCCAGATGTCATTCTACCAGTGCTGCCAGGGCCACCTCTGGGCCAGGCTGTGGGGCAGTTGGAGACCCTGTGGGGACCAGAAAGATTGGAGTCCCGGGGCCAGGCATGCTGGCTCACCCCTGTAATCCCAGCACTTTGGGAGGCTGAGGCAGGCAGATCACAAGGTCAGGAGATCAAGACCATCCCGGCTAACGTGGTGAAACCCCCATCTCTACTAAAAATACAAAAACTTAGCCAGGCATGGTGGCACTCACCTGTAGGCCCAGCTACTCGGGAGGCTGAGGCAGGAGAATCGCTTGAACCCAGAAGGTGGAGGTTGCAGTGAGCTGAGATGGAGCCACTGCACTCCAGCCTGGGCTACAGAGCAAGACTCCGTCTCAAAAAAAAAAAGAAAAAGATCTCAGGAGCCATTGGCTTTGCAGCTGACCCAGAGTCCGGCTAGCACCCAGGCAGGCAGTCAGGGTCTGTCTGCACCCCATTGCAGGAGGAGCCGACAAACAGCAGATGGACGCCGAGCTGCGGAAGGAGATGATGGCGATTTGGCCCAACCTGTCCCAGAAGACACTGGACCTGCTGGTCACCCCTCACAAGTGTAAGAGCCAAGCCCCGCCCTGGGGTCCCATCCACCTGGACGCACGGAGAGGGAGGGAAGGAGGAGGTCCGAGCAGAGTGTGGGCCCGGGCTGGTGCTCATGGAGGCAGGATGAGGGCCCCACGGAGACCTGCCCATGGTGAGCTGGCCCTGTGTGTGCCCCCAGCCACGGACCTGACGGTGGGGAAGATCTATGCAGCCATGATGATCATGGAGTATTACCGCCAGAGCAAGGCCAAGAAGCTGCAGGCCATGCGTGAGGAGCAGGTGCGTTATTCGTCACCCTGAGGAAACCCGGGCTGGGGACAGTGGCTTGCATGTCACCATGGGAACCAACTGGTGGCTGAGCCCAAGGGGAGGGTGGCTGAGCCCCAGGGCAGCTCACACCTGTAATCCCAGTGCTTTGAGAGGCCGGGGAGCGGCAGGATCGCTTGAGGCCAGGAGTTCAAGATCAGCCTGGGCAGCACAGTAAGCGTCCCCCTCTAGACTAAAAACTTAGCCAGGCATGGTGGTGCATACCTGTAGTCCCAGCTATTTGGGAGGCCAAGACAGGAGGATCACTTGAGGCCAGGAGTGGGAGAACAGCCTGGACAACATAGAAAGACCCCCGTTTCTACAAAAAAAAAAAAAAATTAACTGCATGTGGCGGCATGCACTTGTGGTCCCAGCTACTTGGGAGGCTGAAGCAGGAGAATCACTTGATCCTGGGAGGTGGAGGCTGCAGCAAGCCGAGACCATGCCACTGCACTCCAGCCCGGGCAACAGAGCAAAACCCTGTCTTGGGGGGAAAAAAAAAAAAAAAAAGGTTCTTACCAAGGACACATAATGTGGATTCATTCAGCTGCTCCACCAACACTTATTTGAGTACCTACTGTATGCAGGGTGCTGTTCTTGGCCCTTGGGGGTGCAGCCGTGGCAGAACAGGCCAGAATCCCTGCCTTCAGGGAGCAGATGTTCCAAGTGGGGAAGATGCCAACAGTAACAAATGACTGAATCATGTAGCATCCAGCAAAGAGGAAGAAGTGTCAGGGGAAAAGTGGAGAAGAATCCAGGAGACAGGCGTGCCCAGGAGAGGAGGGGACGCAATGGGAAATGGGTAGTCGGGGAGCCTCCCTGAGAAGGGGACCTGTGAGCAAAGGCTTGAAAGAAAAGGGGAGAGGTGGTGAGCTAAGCAACACCTGGAAGGGTGTTCAGGCAGAGGGAATAGCCAGTGCAAAGGTTCTGAGGCTGGACTGTGCCTGGGTTGTTTGGGGAGCAGCAAAGAGGCCATTGTGGCAGAAGAGAGCAGGGAGGAGATGAGGGCAAGGAGGTGACAGGGCAGATCCTTCAGGGCCATGGGAGGTGCAGGAAGGACTCTGGCTTTTACCCCACGTGAGTGGGAGCCATGGAAGGTTCTAAGCAGAGGAGGGATCTGACTTGCCTTGGTGCTCACAGGCGCCCTCTGGTGGCTCTGGTGGGAGAAACAGTGGGGTTGAAGGTAGGAGCAGGAGAAGGCACCAGCAGTGGTCCAGCAGATGAGGGGCGGGACCAGGTTGGGGCTGTGACTTGGGTGGAGGGGGGAGAAGTGGCCCAGTTCTGGGTGGAATTGGCAGGAAGGGTCTAGGTGGATGAGACCTGAGTGCTGTGTGTGTGTCCGTATTGAGGATGTCACAATGCCTTCTGGGTAGCTCTGTCCGACCACACTGCCCTTGTTCAAACTGCCCTCTGCCCCCTTCCCCAGGACCGGACACCCCTCATGTTCCAGCGCATGGAGCCCCCATCCCCAACGCAGGAGGGGGGGCCCGGCCAGAACGCCCTCCCCTCTACCCAGCTGGACCCAGAAGGAGCCCTGTGAGTGTCGCCCCTGCCAGGGAGGTGGAGCATGGGGGTACCACGGTCCCCAGGTTCTGGAAGCCACCCAAGCACCCACACTACCCCAGCCTCTGTCCCCCACGCAGGATGGCTCACGAAAGCGGCCTCAAGGAAAGCCCATCCTGGGTGACCCAGCGTGCCCAGGAAATGTTCCAGAAGACAGGCACGTGGAGCCCGGAGCGAGGCCCCCCGACCGACATGCCCAACAGCCAGCCTAACTCTCAGGTGCCTCTGTCCCCCGATTCCCCAACAGCTCCCGGGCCTGGGCGGTTCAGGAGGGAGGGGTCCCAGCCCACACCCACCCCTGCAGCTCCCTCCCTCTGCAGACACCAGGGATCGGGGGGTCAGGCCCCAGGGCTCATCCAGCTTTGCCATCTACCCCGCAGTCCGTGGAGATGCGAGCAATGGGCAGAGATGGCTACTCGGACAGCGAGCACTACCTCCCCATGGAAGGCCAGGGCCGGGCCGCCTCCATGCCCCGCCTCCCTGCAGAGAACCAGGTGAGGGCTTTCACCCCTGCCCTGGGGCTGGGCAGGGCCGGACCCCCCACAGGCAGCCCAGCACATCCCTTCTCTGCCAGACTGAGGCCTGGGTAGGGACGCCTGTGGCCTCTGAAGCAGTCTGCAGGCCCCACCCCCTGGCCACACCTGGAGCACCCACAGACCCTCCTCCCTCACAGAGGAGAGAGGGAAGGGCTCCCCCAGGGCAGAGGGCAGTGGTCACTGCAAAATGGTCTCTGGCTGCCCTGGTTGGAGGTTGCAGACGGGAGATTTGTGGGTGCGGCGAGGTTCGTCAGGGCCAGGTGAGACCTGGCATGATCAGCCCAACACACACACACATTACACACGTGCATGTACACATGGGCATATACATGCTGCACGTGTAACATACATGCACACGTGTCTGCGTATGGGAACTTGGCAGCTCCTAGAATGCAGTAGCAGAGTCTGAAATGGGTGTAGCAACAGCTGGGTTTGCATTTCCTGTCTGGTCTCCGTGGGAGCCACTGGGAACGGAGGGATGGGGTTGTGTGCTTGATGTGTGTCCGTGTGTGGCTGCTACACTCAGCTGCCAGGCCCACCTGCAGGTGATCCCGTTGGCCCGGGTTCATGGGACAGAGAGCCCCAAGGCATGGCTGGCTGCCCACCTGACGTGTGGCAAGGGACCATGCACGCAGCCCAACGTTGGAGGAGAACAGGGCGTGGCTGTAAGAGCCTGCCCCTGGCGTGTGTTCTATGTGGCTGTGGCAAGCTTTCCGTGTGCTGTGCCGTGGCATCTGTGCGGGGCAAGGCTGTGCTGTGCCTGGCTGGACCAGGGTCGCCCGAGGCCCGGCCTCTGGCTGCTGGGAACCTAGGTTGGGGAGCACCCAGCATGCATGCCGCTGCCCCTCAGGACGGAGCTGCTGGGCCCCAGGAGGGGGTTGGGACAAGCCTAGCTGACGAGCACCACGTGGAAGCTTTGAGCATCAGCTGGAGTCCGGGGCTGGGGTGTGCATCGCATGGGGCAGAGCCCAGGGCCAGGGGCTCGTGGCCGCACCGTCCCACCTGTTGGTCCCGTGCCTCTGCCATCTGTCTGTCTGCATCTCCTGTCTGTCTCCTCTGTACCCATGGAAATGGAGGACACCAGCCCCAGGGGCCTGGGACACCTAACCACCAGGACTTTAACTTTTCTTTTCCTCCTGCCTTCTCCCTCCAATTTCTCCTAATGCCAGTGCCACCCACCTCCCTGGCTTCTCTCCCTGCACCACCACCTCACTCTCCCTCTTGCCTTTTATATTTATTTTCTTCTTTCTGTTTTTTCTGTGTGCACCATCCCATGGGGCTGTGACAGAGGAGGAGGGGCCGGCCACGTGGGAATAACCTCAGTGTATGTACCGCGCCCACCCAGCACCAGCAGGGCTCCGGTCCCCTCTTCCTCCCCACCCCCCCTCCAGAGAGTCCCGTCATCTCACCGTCCCCGGACCCTACCCTTTCTTTGCCGATCGCACCCTTTCCCCCCATGGAGTCCCATCCTCATGTGTGGTGTCCTGTGTGTGCCCCCCATGCGCCCTGGTGGGGTGGGGACATCCCCATCCTCACTCCTACCCCCTTCTCTTCAGGGCCCCCCACACTGGGGGACACCGGCTCTCCAAGAGCCTGGCCCACCCTGCACCTCTTTCTAGGGGGCTTCTTCCCCTGACACCATCACCGCCCCCTGGTCCTGCGCCCCTACCCGGAGCAGGGCTACCAGTGCTCAGCTGGGCTGGACCCTGGGAGGTGGGCGTCTGCCACATCTCCCTCCCTTCACTCCTCTGCCTGCTGCAGAGAATCCTCTGTATCAGGGCTTGCCCCAGGGGTGCAGCACCAGGAAAAGAGTGGACTCCCCAGAGCCTCGGGTGCCTGGGCACCCACCGCCCCACCCAGAGCTCCCTAGTTTGGGCCTGGCCAGAAGGCCTGAGGAGACTTGGGGGGCAGTGAGCATAGCCCCATTAGCCGGGAGGACGAGGAGCTGCCATGCCGGGCGCCTGGTCCTGAGCCCATAGGTCAGCCAGCCACAGGAGAGCAGGCTGGGCAGGGGTGAGGGTGGGCGGGGCAGGGGTGAGGGTGGCGCGGACCAGGGCTCCCAGGTTTGCACCCTGGATGTGGAGAGGGCTTCCCTCTGGCCAACCTGAGCCTGCCCAAACCCTGGCTGGGCCCCAGGACTGGAGGGTGAGGATCAGATCTTTCTGGTCAGAACCCAGGATGGGCCCAGAAGGAGCAGCCCTGTCTCTGAGGGACAGAGGCGTCCTCAGTCCCACCCTCAGAGGCCTGGCCAAACTCAGGGCCCAGATTCATCAGGGGGAGCCAAGGCCCCACAGCACCCCCAGACCCCAGCCCCAGGATGGTCACACCCCAGTCACCAAAGGCCACCGCCAGCCTGCCTCAATGGGGCGGGGCAAGGACTGGGACCACTTGGTGCCAGCTGCTGACCTCAGCCCACCGGCCTGTCCCCCTCCAGACCATCTCAGACACCAGCCCCATGAAGCGCTCAGCCTCCGTGCTGGGTCCCAAGGCCCGGCGCCTGGACGACTATTCGCTGGAGCGGGTCCCGCCTGAGGAGAACCAGCGGCACCACCAGCGGCGCCGCGACCGCGGCCACCGTGCCTCCGAGCGCTCCCTGGGCCGCTACACCGACGCAGACACAGGTGGGCAGCACTGCAGGGCTCAGGGACCAGGGGAACAGAGGGCAGGAGAGAGGAGAAGGCAGGGCAGGGGACACTGAGGAAGAAGGGAGAAGAAAGGGAGATGCCTCCATGGAGAGGGGACAGATGGGGCCAGGTGGCGGCTGCAGGGGCTTGGGGGCTGGGACCCCACCACGCACTGACCTGCCTCAGTCCAGGGGATCTCTAGGGCCCCCACACCCCCAGGTGGCCTTCTCTGTGCACATCTGCCCCAGCCCTCCTTCATGACCATCTGCCTGTCTCGCCCGGCCCAGGCTTGGGGACAGACCTGAGCATGACCACCCAATCGGGGGACCTGCCATCTAAGGAGCGGGACCAGGAGCGGGGCCGGCCCAAGGATCGGAAGCATCGACACCACCACCACCATCACCACCACCCGCCACCCGACAAGGACCGCTATACCCAGGAGCGGCCGGACCATGGCCGGGCGCGGGCCCGGGACCAGCGTTGGTCCCGCTCGCCCAGCGAGGGCCGAGAGCACATGACGCACCGGCAGGTGGGTGCGACGCAGTGATCGCAGGCTGGGCTCACGGGCCAGGAGGCGGGGAGGAGAGAAGGGGACCCCCATCCGACGGCCACCCCGGGCCAAGGTCCCCAATCCCGGCTGTGACCACCTCCCCTCCTATCCCTAAGCCACGGGGGTGCCCGGCAGACATGGCTCCCCGCCCCCTCCCTGCCGCCCGCAGCTGCTTCCTCCTCGGTTGTGGATCACATTTGAGTTCTGGGCGCCGCCCGACCCTTCGCTTTCCTTTAACCCAGCTTCCCTTTTTGTTTCGATTATGATTTCTGTCCTCTGGACGCCTGTGAGTAATTTTTGAAACTTCTGCTATTTTTAACCCCGAAACTTACAAAACTCCATTTCTCATTTCTCTTTTCACTTTGTTGTGTTGGTTTTCGACTCCTCCCCTCCCTCTTTGTCTCACTCTCCTCCTCCCCTCCCTCCTCCCTGTGGCTGTTGCTTTTTTCCATTCAAATGTCCTGTGTCCCCCTCTCCTCCCCCTCCCTCCCCATCCTGTGTCTCCTTTGATTTTGTTGTATCTTTTTTTTTGATTTCCTTTGTTTCAATTTTCGTGTAGGGCAGTAGTTCCGTAAGTGGAAGCCCAGCCCCCTCAACATCTGGTACCAGCACTCCGCGGCGGGGCCGCCGCCAGCTCCCCCAGACCCCTTCCACCCCCCGGCCACACGTGTCCTATTCCCCTGTGATCCGTAAGGCCGGCGGCTCCGGGCCCCCGCAGCAGCAGCAGGCGGTGGCCAGGCCGGGCCGGGCAGCCACCAGCGGCCCTCGGAGGTACCCAGGCCCCGCGGCCGAGCCTCTGGCCGGAGATCGGCCGCCCACGGGGGGCCACAGCAGCGGCCGCTCGCCCAGGATGGAGCGGCGGGTCCCGGGCCCGGCCCGGAGCGAGTCTCCCAGGGCCTGTCGCCATGGCGGGGCCCGGTGGCCGGCATCCGGCCCGCACGTGTCCGAGGGGCCCCCGGGTCCCCGGCACCACGGCTACTACAGAGGCTCCGACTACGACGAGGCCGACGGCCCGGGCAGCGGGGGCGGCGAGGAGGCCATGGCCGGGGCCTACGACGCGCCACCCCCCGCACGACACGCGTCCTCGGGCGCCACGGGGCGCTCGCCCAGGACTCCCCGGGCCTCGGGCCCGGCCTGCGCCTCGCCTTCCCGGCACCGGCGACTCCCCAACGGCTACTACCCGGCGCATGGACTGGCCAGGCCCCGCGGGCCAGGCTCCAGGAAGGGCCTGCACGAACCCTACAGCGAGAGCGACGACGATTGGTGCTAAGCCCGGGCGAGGTGGCGCCCGCCCGGCCCCCCACGCACCCCACGCACCCCCCCCACCCGAGGAGCCGCGCAGAGGCCGCGGGGGGCCCAGCACAGAGGGCCCGGGAGAGGCCCAGCCGGGAGACCCCAGACGCTGGAGAGGCCAGGGCTGGGCCACAAGGGTGTCCCGCAGAGACCCTCAGCCAGAAGAGACCCTCCTGGGCAGCCACGGCGCCCCCCAGCCAGCCCCGATCTCCCCCACCCACGACAGGGGCTCTCGGGTGGGAGGCAGGGGGCAGACAAACCATACAGCCAAGGGATTCGAATTAACTCAGCCATTTTTGGAGAACTTTGGGGAATACGGAAAAAAACAAACAAAAAACAAAAAAAAACAAAAAAAAAACACAAAACATTTTTAAAAGAAAAAATGGGGAGAAAAAATAGCTTCTATTGATGAGTTTTATCATCTCAATTGAATCTTTCCTTTCCCTGATGAAGAGAGCTGGTGGCCGAGTGCGGCAAAGAAGCCGGAAGGAACCGGAACCCCAGCGCCCCACACCCACCACCAGACACACCCACATCCACACACGTTCTCAGACACACAGGAGTGCTTGCCGGTCATACCAAACCCTACTATTACTGCCTGCAGAAATCAATTTAAAAAATAAACAATTTTAAAAGACAGCAAAATTAATGATTGAGAAAAGAGGCATTTTCTTCTGACATTTGGTCCTGCTTGAAATAACAAAAGAAGAAGAAAAAAAACCACCACCACCACCACCACCACCACCACCACTTCCTTTGCTTCTTTTGTCCTTTTTTTCCTAACTTGTTTGAAAACCGTGGGCTTGGGACTGTGAATTATTGCATGACATTCAAAAAGAAAAAAAAAAAATAAAAAAAGTTGAGTCAAAGGGCTTTTGGATGGGAGTGGTCTTTATCCCTTTGCCAAGTACTGCCTGGGAGGGTCTCTCTTGGGGCATCATACAAGGAGGGACTTTGTTAGCTCCTAGAAAGAGGCCGGGTGTGGTGACACAGGCCTGTAATCCCAGCACTTTGCGAGGCCAAGGCCGATGGATCACTTGAGGTCAGGAGTTCGAAACCAGCCTGGCCAACATGGCAAAACTCTGCCTCTACTAAAAATACAAAAAAAATTAGCGGGGCGTGGTTGCACACACCTGTAATCCCAGCTACGATGGAGGCCGAGGCACAAGAATCACCTAAGACCAAGAGGTGGTGGTTACAATAAGCCAAGACCCCACCACTGCACTCCAGCCTGGGTGACAGTGAGATTGTCTCAGAAAAAAAAGCCCAGCATGGTGGCTCACGCCTGTAATCCCAGCACTTAGCCTGGCCAACATGGTGAAACCCCATCTCTACTAAAAATACAAAAATTAGCCAGGCGTGGTGGTGGGAGCCCGTAATCCCAGCTGCTCAGGAGGCTGAGAAAGGAAAATTGTGTGAACCCAGGAAACGGACAGGAAGCGGAGGCTGCAGTGAGTCAACACCACACCATTGCACTCCACCCTGGACGAGAAGAACAAAACTCCATCTCAAAAAAAAAAAAAAAAAAGAAAAGAAAAAGTGGTGAAGGCTAAGGACACTGCAGCTCTCTATCCCTGGCTGTTTGCCACGTCTGAGCAATTGTCACAGTGACAGAGAGAGCCATGCAAGCTTCTCCTGTCACGGGGCTCAGTGGAGGGAGCTGGCTGTGTTGTTAGCTCAGGAAAGCAAAAATCAAAGATCCTATCCAGGACCTTGGAAGCTGTCCTCGCTGGGCTGCAGGGCAGGGCACCCCTCACTCCATGCCCAGGTTCCAACTTCTCCCAGAGCTTAGGTCCGACCTAAAAGCGGCCATCGTGGGCCAGGTGCGGTGGCTCACACCTGTAATCCCAGCACTTTGGGTGGCCGAGGCGGGCGGATCACGAGGTCGTGAGATCAAGACCATCCTGGCCAACATGGTAAAACCCTGTTGCTACTGAAAATAGAAAAATTAGCCAGGCATGGTTGGCGGATGCCTGTAGTCCCAGCTACTCAGGAGGCTGCGGCAGGAGAATCGCTTGATCCCAGGAGGTCAAGGTTGCAGTGAGCCAAGATTGCGCCACTGCACTTCAGCCTGGTGACAGAGCGAGACTCCATCTCACAGAAAAAAAAAAAAAAAAAAAAAAAAAAATATATATATATATATATATATATATATATATATATATACACACACACAAATTAGCCAGGCGTGGTGGCACACACCTGTAATCCCAGCTACTCAGGAGGCCAAGGCAGGAGACTAGCTTGAACCCAGGAGGCAGAGGTTACAGTGAGCCCAGATCGCACCACTGTACTCCAGCCTGGGCAACAGAGCAAGACTCCATCTCAAATAATATTAATAATTTGGCTTGTGGACCCCCAGAAGGGTTTCAGCCATCCCCAGAGTCCCAGACCCCTTTGAGAGCTTCTGTTCTCTGAATAGTACCTGACCAATAGCAAGCTATTATTGACTATCACCATCACTACTGTAGCATCAAGGCAGACATTTCGGAGAGGTCTCGTTCCCGACAACAGGCCTGCATGAGCTTACCTCGGGCAAGAAGTCTGCAGACTCCAGATGGCAAGACAGATAGAAGTCCTTCTAAAATAATGGTAAGCCAAGTGTGGTGGCACCCACCTGTATTCACAGCTGTTCAGGAGGCTGAGGCAGGAGGATCACTTGAGCCCAGGTGGTGGAGACCAGCTATGATCACAGCTGTGGACAGCCACTGCACTGCAGCCTGGGTGATGCAGAAAGATCTCATCTCTAAAAATAACCAAAAGTAAAAATAAATAAAATATTATGACATCTAGGAGAAGATCAGTCCAACAAGAAGTCAAAATTTTGGTGGCGCACGCCTGCAATCCCAGCTACTCAGGAGGCTGAGGCAGGAGAATCACTTGAACCTGGGAGGTGGAGGTTGTGGTGAGCCGAGATCACACGACCGCATTCCGGCCCGGGCAACAGAGCAAGACTCCATCTCAAAAAAAAAAAAAAAAAAAAGAAATTTTAATGAAAGAAAGAAATGGAGAAAAGGAAGGATGGAGGGAGGGAGGGAGGGAAGGAAGAAGGGAAGGAGGGGGAAGGAAGGGAAGGTTTTACCTTTCTAACCAGGCAGGCTGGCAGCCACCACAGGCCTCTAAAGAAGCTGCCCATCCATGGCAGAGCTGGCCTCTTGGCCAAGGTCCGCCTCCCATGGTGCTGGGGCTGCGTGTGTCCAGGGGCCACTGGGGTGAGCCAGGGCTTATGCGATTCCCTCCACTGCCAACAGGGCTGCAGCCATCTGTCCCCCAGGAATGAAGTCCACTGCCGAAGCCCTCAATGAGCCCTGAACTCGAAGGCCAAGTCTATGTCTGAGTGCCAAGAGGTGGACCCCAGGCCTCCGCAGCCTACACCATCAGGCTAGGGTGTTAGCTGCCCAGGAGACAGGCAGGAGGGTCAGGGATGAGGAAGAGGAGGGGAGCCTGGCCAAGTCCTTGGTCTCACCTCCCCTCAGGCTGTTGCTTGAGCCTCATCCACTGGAAGGCTGAGAGGGCATCTATGTCACAGAAATGCCCTGCGGTGCAAAACCCCAAGCATCGGGCATTGGCTGGGCATGGTGGCTCATGCCTGTAACCCCAGCACTTTGGGAGGCCGAGGTGGCTGGATTGCTTGAGCTCAGGAGTTTGAGACCAGCCTGAGCAATATGGCGAGACCTTGTCTCTACTAAAATACAAAAAAAAAAAAAAAAAAAGGAGCGTGGTAGTACACACCTGTGGTCCCAGCTACTTGGGAGGCTGAGGCAGGAGGATCTCTTGAGCCCAAGAGTTCGAGACCAGCCTGGGCAACATGGTGAAATTCCATCTCTACAAAAAATACCAAAATTAGCCGGGTGTGGTGGTGCATGCCTGTGGTCTAAGCTACTTGGGAGGCTGAGGCAGGAGGATCTCTTGAGCCCAGGAGTTCGAGACCAGCCTGGGCAACATGGTGAAATTCCATCTCTACAAAAAATACCAAAATTAGCCGGGTGCGGTGGTGCATGCCTGTGGTCTAAGCTACTTGGGAGGCTGAGGTGGGAGGCTCACTTGAGCCCAAGAGGTCAAGGTTGCAGTTAAGTGTGATCACACCACTGTACTCCAGCCTCGGTGACAGAGCAAAACCCTGTTTCAAAAAAAAAAAAAAAAAAAACAGAGTGAGTGAGTTATTTGAGTATGGTTTATGTAGACTCAACTTGGGACTATCTCCAGTGAGGAGTAGCTCTACTCTCTCTGGTAAGGAGATGCGGGAGAGGACACCTCCACAAAGAAAAATTTATGTCACTTTTTTGTTTTTGAAACGGGATCTCACTCTGTTGCCCAGGCTGGAGTGCAGTGGCATGATCTCGGCTCAATGCAACCGCCGCCTCCCGGGTTCAAGTGATTCTTGTGCCTCAGCCTCCCAAATACAGGCATGCACCACCACGCCCAGCTAATTTTTGTATTTTTAGTAGAGACAGGGTTTCACCAGGTTGGCCTGGCTACTCTCGAACTCCTGACCTCAGGTGATCCGCCCACCTTGGCCTCCCAAACTGAAAGTCCTGAGATTATAGGTGTGAGCCACTGTGCCTGGCCATCACTGATTTTTTCTTTTTTTTTTTGAGACCAAGTCTCACTGTGTCACCAGAATGGACTACAATGGCGTGATCTCGGCTTGCTGCAATCTCTGCCTCCTGGGTTCAAGCAATTCCGCTGCCTCAGCCTCCCAAGTAGCTAAGACTACAGGCATCAACCACCATACCCGCCTAATTTTTTGTATTTTTAGTAGAGATGGGGTTTCACCGCGTTGGCAAGGATGGTCTCGATCTCCTGACCTCCTGATCCACCCACCTCAACTTCCCAAAGTGCTGGAGGTATGACATCTCGCCTGGCCCATCTACTGATTTGTATTGGATTCAGCTCAGAATAATAGAGATAATAATGATGCTAAAGGTGATGATTGATTAACTGAAGATGATAGATATTGTTTTTGAGACGGAGGCTCACTCTATCACCAGGCTAGAGTGCAGTGGCGCTATCTCAGCTCACTGCCAACCTGTGACTCCTGGTTCAAGTGATTCTCCTGCCTTAGCCTCCCCAGTAGCTGGGACCGCAGGCATGCACCACCACACACAGCTAATTTTTGTATTTTTAGGAGAGATGGTGTTTCACCATGTTGGTCAGGCTGGTCTCAAACTCCTGACCTCGTGATCTGCTGGCCTTGGCCTCCCAAAGTTCTGGGATTACAGGCGTGAGCCACCGCGCCCAGCCCCAACTTTTGTATTTTCAGTAGAGACAGGGTTTCATCATGTTGGCGAGGCTGGTCTCAATCTCCTGACCTCACGATTCATCCGCCTTGGCCTCCCAAAGTGCCGGGATTACAGGCGTGAGCCTGGCCTTGTTTTTTTGGGTTGTTTTGTTTGTTGTTTTTGAGACATTCTCGCTCTGTGTCCCAGGCTGGAGTGCAGTGGCTCCTGCAACCTCTGTCTCCCAGGCTCAAGCCATCCTCTCAACTCAGCCTCCCAAGTAGCTGGGACCACAGGTCGACACCATCATGGCTGGTGATGTTTTGTATTTTTGGTATAGATGGGATTTTGCCATGTTGCCCAGGCTAGTCTCGAATTCCTGAGCTCAAACGATCCACTCACCTCAGCCTCCCAGAGTGCTGGATTACAGGCATGAGCCACTGTGCCTGGTCTCTAAGTGATATATTGCTAAGAGTAACATATCCTGATCTCCTTCAGCTGCCATCAGAGGACTGGGGTGGAGACACGGATGGGTCACATCACTCAGCTGGAGGACTTGTGAGACAGCCAGGACTGTGCAGGGGGCCCAGCCAGAGCACCCCAGCTTCCAGGACTTCTGGCTCCTTGGGAACTCAGGGCAATGCTGGGGTGAAGGCCCGACTTTAGGGAAATACCTGGAAGCAGGGGGTCTGGGGACAGGACACCCAGCCAGGAAGCTGCCTTTATTTCACTGTGCATTGGAAAAAGCCTCACCAGCCCAGCAAAGCCAGCCTCTTACAAATACCAGTGATAAAACAGGCCTGGGCTCGGTGGCTCACACCTGTAATCCCAGCAGTTTGGGAGGCCAAGGCGGGCAGATCACTTGAGGTCAGGAGTTTGAGACCAGCCTGGCCAAGGTGGCGAAACCCCATCTCTACTAAAAATACAAAAATTAGGCTGGGCGCGGTGGCTCAAGCCTGTAATCCCAGCACTTTGGGAGGCCGAGGCAGGTGGATCACGAGGTAAAGAGATCGAGACCATCCTGGTCAACATGGTGAAACCCCATCTCTACTAAAAATACAAAAAATTAGCTGGGCATGGTGGCGCGTGCCTGTAATCCCAGCTACTCAGGAGGCTGAGGAAGGAGAATTGCCTGAACCCAGGAGGCGGAGGTTGCAGTGAGCCGAGATTGCGCCATTGCACTCCAGCCTGGGTAACGAGCGAAACCCCGTCTCAAAAAAAAAAAAAAAAAAAAAAGAGATCGAGACCATCCTGGTCAACATGGTGAAACCCTGTCTCTACTAAAAATACAAAAAATTAGCTGGACATGGTGGTGCGTGCCTGTAATCCCAGCTACTCAGGAGGCTGAGGCGCAGGAGAATTGCCTGAACCCGGGAGGCGGAGGTTGCGGTGAGCAGAGATCACGCCATTGCACTCCAGCCTGGGTAACAAGAGCGAAACTCTGTCTCAAAAAAAAAAAAAAAACAAAAAACAAAAATTAGCAAGGCCTGGTGGCATGTGCCAGTAGTCCCAGTTACTCGGGAGGCTGAGGCAGGAGAATCACTTGAACCCCGGAGGTTGCAGTGATTCCAAGATCACACCACTGCACTCCAGCCTGGGTGACTCCAAAAAGTGTCTCAAAAAAAAAAAAAAAAAAGCCGGGCGCGGTGGCTCAAGCCTGTAATCCCAGCACTTTGGGAGGCCGAGGCGGGTGGATCATGAGGTCGAGAGTTCGAGACCATCCTGGTCGACATGGTGAAACCCCGTCTCTACTAAAAATACAAAAAATCAGCTGGGCATGGTGGCGTGTGCCTGTAATCCCAGCTACTCGGGAGGCTGAGGCAGGAGAATTGCCTGAACCCAGGGGGCGGAGGTTGCGGTGAGCCGAGATCGCGCCATTGCACTCCAGCCTGGGTAACGAGCGAAACTCCATCTCAAAAAAAAAAAAAAAAAAAAAAAAGCTAAAAAGAGTGATAAAACAGGCCAGGCGCAGTGGTTCATGCCTATAATCTCAGTATTTTTGGAGGCTGAGGTAGGAGGATTGCCTGAGCTCAGGGGGTTGAGGCCAGAGTGAGCTGTCTTTGCACCACTGTAAACCAGCCCAAGTGTCAGAGCGAAACCTTGTCTCAAAACTCAAAAAGAGGCTGGGCGAGGTGGCTCACACCTGTAATCCCACTGCTTTGGGAGGCCAAGGCCAGCAGATTATCTGAGGTCACGAGTTTGAGACTAGCCTGGCCAACATGGCGAAACCCCATCTCTACTAAAAATACAAAAATTAGCCGGGTATGGCGGCACATGCCTGTAATCCCAGCTACTCAGGAGGCTGAGGCAGGAGAATTGCTTGAACCGGGAGGCAGAGGTTGCGGTGAGCTGAGATCACACCACTGCACTCCAGCCTGGGAGACAACAGCGAAACTCCATCTCAAGAAAAATAAACCGGGCACGGTGGCTCAAGCCTGTAATCCCAGCACTTTGGGAGGCCGAGGCGGGTGGATCACGAGGTCAAGGGATTGAGACCATCCTGGTCAACATGGTGAAACCCCGTCTCTACTAAAAATATAAAATTAGCTGGGCATGGTGGCCCGTGCCTGTAATCCCAGCTACTCAGGAGGCTGAGGCGGGAGAATTGCCTGAACCCAGGAGGCGGAGGTTGCGGTGAGCCGAGATCACGCCATTGCACTCCAGCCTGGGTAACAAGAGTGAAACTCGGTCTCAAAAGAAAAAGAAAAGAAAGTCCTGGTCTTAGACTCCCGTGCCTCCAGAAATGTGAGCTACACGTTTCTGTCGTTTATAAATCGCCCAGTCTACGATACTTTGCTATAGCAGTCCAAACAGCCTGAGGCAGATGCTATTCAACCCACAGCAGTAATACAAGCAAGAAAGGAGGCGTAGACCGTGTCCACAGATGACCCTGCATTGTGGGACGCGGCTAGCCAAGGACTCACTGGGTGCCCGGCTCTGTCTCCCACCGTGAGTCGAACGGGAACTGGCTTCTCCCTGGGCATCTGTCTCGAGTACACGGTTAGCGTGATGACTACTCGCTCCGCTTCCCTCACTGAGGTCACTAAGCACCGCCTGAAGGCCAGGTGAGGACAAGCAGACGGGGGCAGCCGTCGCAGGAGACTGCAGAGAGGACAGACACAGAAACCAATGTCATCCCACCCACATCCTCAATCGGCGATGACAGTCACGTCCGCTATACACGGCGCCTACGTTCCATCTGGGCTCCTGTCTCTGCCGCCCCTGCCCTGCCTGGAAGGGTGGCCGGTCCCACGCTGTGGTCTCCTGTCAAACCCGTCACGGCTATCACTTCTCCCCGTGAGCTTCCCCCAGCCCCAGCCAGCCCTGCACACTTTTACATCAGGCCCAGCCCCTCTCACCCAACCCTGGTTCCCTCATACCTGCCCCTGCAGCCCTGCAAAAGGCCACCTCCCTCCTGCCCAATCCCATGTATATATGGGCACATATATCTATCAACAGGAGCTTGCTCATCGCCCAAGCTGGAGTGCAGTGGCACGATCCTGGCTCACTGCAACCTCCACCTCCTGGGTTCAACCAAGTCTCCTGCCTCAGCCTTCCAAGTAGCTGGGACTACAGGCATGCACCACCACACCTGGCTAATTTTATTGTATTCTTAATAGAGATGGAGTTTCACTATGTTGGTTAGGCTGGTCTCAAACTCCTGACCTCAAATGATCTGCCTGCCTTGGCCTCCTGAAGTGCTGGGATTACAGGTGTGAGCCACTGCACCTGGCCTCTTTTTTTTCTTTTTTTTTTTTTTGAAAGAGTCATGCTCTGTCATCCAGCCTGGAGTGCAGTGGTGCAGTCTCTGCTCACTGTAACCTCCACCTCCTGGGTTCAAGTGATTCTCCTTGCCTTGGCCTCCCGAGTAGCTGGGACTACAGGCGCACCACCACACCCAGCTAATTTTTTTATTTTTAGTAAAGATGGGGTTTCACCATGTTGGCCAGGATGGTCTCGATCTCTTGACCATGTGATCTGCCCTCCTCGGCCTCCCAAAGTGCTGGGATTACAGGCATGAGCCGTGGCTCATTGCAGCCTCAACTTCCCAGGCTCAGATGACTCTCCCATCTCAGCCTCCCAAGCAGCTGGGACTACCGGTGTGCACCACCACGCATGGCTAATTTTTTGGTATGTTTAGTAAAGATAGGATTTTGCCATGTTGTCCAGGCGGGTCTCAAACTCCTGGATTCAAGCAATTCATCCACCTTGGCCTCCCAAAGTGCTGGGTTTCTAGGCATAAGCCACCACGCCCGGCCTAGTCATTTCTTTATGCTGGAACGGTCCAATTCTTTTCTTCTAGCTAGTTTGAACTATACTATAGACTATTGATAGACTATTGTAAACTATAGTCATCCTAATGATCTAACACTACATTTTACTTCTATCAAACCACGTATTTGTCCCCATTAATCAACTTCTCCTCACCCTACTTTCCCCCAACCCTTTCCAGCCTCTGGCAACCACCAATCTACTCTCTATCTTCATGAGATCCACTCTATTTTATTTTTATGTTTTAGAGATGGAGTCTCGCTATGCTGCCCAGGCTGGAGTACAGTGGTTATTCACAGGTGTGATCCCACTACTGATCACCACAGGAGTTTTGACCTGTTCCGTTTCCGACCTGGGCCGGTTCACCCCTCCTTAGGCAAGCTGGTGGTCCCCCGCTTCCAGGAGGTCACCATATTGATGTGTAACTTCGTGCGGACACCCGGTTGGCATAGCGTACTACAGCCCAGAAATCCTGGGCTCAAGCGATCCTCCCACCTCAGCCTCCCAGGTAGCTGGGACTACAGGCACATGCCACTGCAACCAGCCAGATCTACTTTATTTTTATTTTTGAGACAGAGTTTTGCTCTTGTCACCCAGGCTGGAGTGCAATGGCTCAATCTCTGCTCACTGCAACCTCCACCTCTCTAGTTCAAGGGATTCTCCTGCCTCAGCCTCCTGAGTAGCTGGGACTACAGGCATGCACCACCACACCCATCTAACTTTGTATTCTTAGTGGAGACGGGATTTCTCCATGTTGATCACGCTAGTCTCAAACTCCCAAACTCAGATGATCTGCCTCTCAAAGTGCTGGGAATACAAGCACAAGCCACCTTGCAAGTCTTATTTTTTTGAGCCAGGATCTCACTCTCTCACGAAGGCTGGAGTGTGGTAGCATGATTATAGGTCCAGCTTCGAATTCCTGGGCTCGAGGATGATCCACTTTGTTAACTTCCCAATATAAAACCACACATTTACAGCCAACTCATCTTCAACAAAGGCACCAAGAACATATAGTTGGGGGGCCAGGAGTGAGGGCTCGCACCTGTAATCCCAACACTTTGGGATACCAAAGCGGGTGGATCACCTGAGGTCAGGAGTTCGAGACCAGCCTGGCTGGGTTTTCACAGTGAAACCCCATCTCTATGAAAAATACAAATACATGGTGGAGCACGCCTGTAATCCCAGCTACTCGGGAGACTGAGGCAGGAGAATCGATTGAACCCAGGAGGCAGAGGTTGCACCAAAACCATGCTACTGCAGTCCAGCCTGGGCAACAGAGCGAGACTCTGTTGCAAAAAAAAAAAAAAAAAAAAAAAAAAAAATATATATATATATATATATATATATATGTGGAGAAAGGACAGTTTCTTCAATAAAATGGTGCTCAACAAAAATACAAAAATCAACCAGGTGTGATGGCAGGTGCCTATAGTCCAAGCTACTCAGGAGGCTGAGACAGAAGAATCACTTCAACTAGGGAAGCAGAGGTTGCAGTGAGCCGAGAAGGCGCCACTGGCTTGCAATGTGCAGAAGAATGAAACTAAACTCCTGGCCAGGTGCGGTGGCTCCTGCCTGTAATCCCAGCACTTTGGGAGGCCGAGGCGGGGGGAATCACCTGAGGTCAGGAGTTCGAAACCAGCCTGTCCAACATGGTGAAACCCCGTCTCTACTAAAAATACAAAATTAGCTGGGCGTGGTGGTGCATGACCGTAATCCCAGCTACTCAGGAGGCTGAGGCAGGAGAATCACTTGAACCCGGGGGGCAGAGGTTGTAGTGAGCCAAGATCGTGCCACTGCACTCCAGCCTGGGCAACAAGAGCATAACTCCATCTCAAAAAAAAAAAACCAAAAAAACAGAAACTAAACTCCTGTCTCTCACCACATAAAAAAAATCAAATCAAAATGTATTACAGACCTACATCTACGATTTGAAACTATGGGCTGGGCATAGTGGCTCACACCTGTAATCTCAGCACTTTGAGAGGCTGAGGTGGGTAGATCACAAGGTCAGGAATTCAAGACCAACCTGGCCAACAAAGTGAAACACTGTCTCTACTAAAAATACAGAAATTAGCCAGGTGTGGTGGTAGGCACCTGTAGTCCCAGCTACTCAGGAGGCTGGGGCAGGACAATCGCTTGAACCCAGGAGGCGGAGGTGGCAGTCAGCCGAGATTGTGCCACTGCACTCCAGCCTGGCAACAGAGGGAGACTATGTCTCAAAAAACAAGGCAGGTGGGCCTCGGAGAGGAATAGCAGCGGGTCGGGGGACTGGGGAGGGACAGCATTAGAAGAAATACCTAATGTAGATGACAGGGTGGTGGATGCAGCAAACCACCACCATGGCACATGTATACCTATATAACAAACCTCTACCATCTACACATGTACCCCAGAACTTAAAGTATAATTAAAATACATACATATGTATATATGTATGTATTTGAACCTATGAAACTCCTAGAAGAAAACTTTGGAGGCCGGGCATGGTGGCTCATCCCTGTAATCCCAGCACTTTGGGAGGTCGAGGCAGGCAGACCACTTGAGTCCAGGAGTTTGAGACCAGCCTGGGCAACATGGTAAAACCCCATCTCTACAAAAATACAAAAACTGGCCCAGTCAAGGTTGCTCACCCCTGTAATCCCAGCACTTTGGGAGGCCGAGGTGGGCGGATCATGAAGTCAGGAGTTCGAGACCAGCCTGGCCAATATGGTGAAACCCTGTCTCTACTAAAAATACAAAAATTTGCCATCTGTGGTGGTGGGTGCCTGTAATTCCAGTTACTGGGGAGACTGAGGCAGGAGACTCGCTTCAGCCCAGGAGGCAGAAGTTGCAGTGAGCCGAGATTGAGCCACTGCACTATACCTGAGTGACAGAGCGAGACTCCATCTCAAAAAAACAAAAAATGGAAAGAAAACATTGGTAAAATGCTCAGATGTTGGTCTGGGCAAAGATTTGTGTGTGTGTGAGGCCTCAAAAGCACAGACAACTAAAGAAAAAGTCAACAAATGGGATTACATCAAGCTTGTGTGTGTGTGCGTGTGTGTGTGTGTGTGTGTGTGTGGAGAGAGAGAGTGAGTGAAAGTGAGTGTGTCAGGGTCTTGCTATATTACCCAGGCTGGCCTGGAACTTGTAGACTCAAGGGATCCTCCTGCCTCAGACTCCCAAGTACCTGGGACTACAGGCACATGCCACCATGCCCAGCTCAGAAAAATGTTTTAAGAGCACCCAGGCACCTTCATCTCCAAAAACTGCTTCCTGAGCCTCAAGGACCACCCTGTCCGATCAAAGACCACAACATAATAATCAATTGAGCAATCAAATAAGATTCAAAACGCCACAAGATCAAGTCTCAGGCCTTGTTCAAGGTGGTGTCCTGAGCTCCAGGCTCCAGGGACAGTCGCCTGGGGTCTCTTGGTTGACCTGAGGTGGCAGTCTATACAAGTCGAGGAGGAGGCAAGTAGACAGCGCCACCTGGAGGCCAGATGGCAAACAGACAAAGGTGAGACCACTCAACTGTAACCGGTTAATGAATGCAGGGCTTGGGGCTGGGGGCAGTGGCTCACACCTGCAATCTCACCACGGGGGGAGGCCTAGGCGGGCGAATCGCGAGATCAGGAGATTGAGAGCATCCTGGCTAACGCGGCGAAACCCTGTCTTTACTAAAAATACAAAAATTAGCCAGGTGTGCCTGTAGTTCCAGTACCCTTGAACCTGGAAGGTGGAGGTTGCAGTGAGCTGAGATCACGCCGCTGCACTCCAGCCTGGACACACAGCAAGACTCTGTCTCAAGGATAATACTACTGATTTTTGAAAATTTTTTTTAAAAGGCCAGGAGCCGTGACTCACACCTGTAATCAATCCCAGCACTCTGGGAGCTGAGGCAGGCGGATCACCCGACATCAGGAGTTTGGGACCAGCCTGGCCAACATGATGAATCCTGTCTCTACCAAATAGACAAAAGTTAGCCAGACGTGGTGGTCCATGCCTGTAACTCCAGCTACTCGGGAGGCTGAGGCATGAGAATTCCTTGAACCGGGAGGCAGAGGTTGCAGAGAGGCGACATTGCACCACCACTGCACTCCAGCCTTCAGAGTCAGACCATGTCTCAAAAAAAAAAAAAATAACTCCATTGGAAAATTAAATTAGAATCTGAACTCACACACTTAGGTCCAGGGCCTTGCTCGAGGTAGTGTCAGAGAGCTCCAGGATCCAGGGGCCCTTGGCCCTGAGGTCTACGTCTGCACGGGTCGAGAAGGAGGCAGGCTGCCAGCACCACCTGGACGCCACACGGCAAACAGCCAAAGCGTGAGACCACTTTTCCGTTCGCGTTTGCTGCCCGCCCAGCTGGAGTGCATTAGCGCCATCTCAGCTCACTGCAACCTGCGCCCCCAGGGTTCAAGCAATTCCCCTGCCTCAGCCTCGGGAATAGCTGGGATTACAAGGGCCCGCCACCACGCCTGGCTAATTTTGGTAATTTTAGTAGAGACGGGGTTTCACCGTGTTGGCCAGACCGGTCCACCTGCCTTGGCCTCCCACAGGCCTGGGATTACAGGCATTTTTTTTTTTTTTTTTAAATAATAATAAAATCTAACTGGTTAAGGAATCCGGAACTTGAGGCAGGGCACAGTGGCGCACGCCTGTAATCCCAGCACTTTGGGAGGCTGAGGCAGGCAGATCATGTGAGGTCAGGAGTTTGAAACCAGCCTAGCCAACATGGTAAAACCCCATCTCTACTAAAAATACAAAAATTGGCCACGCATGGTGGCACATTCCTGTAGTCCCACCTACTCGGGAGTCCAGGCAGGAGAACTGCTTGAACCTGGGAGGCAGAGACTGCAGTGAACCCAGGTCGCACCACTGCACTCCAGCCTGGGCAACAGAGTGAGACTCCATCTAAAAAAAAAAGAAGGGCCGGGCGCGGTGGCTCAAGCCTGTAATCCCAGCACTTTGGGAGGCCGAGGCGGGTGGATCACGAGGTCGAGAGATCGAGACCATCCTGGTCAACATGGTGAAACCCCGTCTCTACTAAAAATAGAAAAAATTAGCTGGGCATGGTGGCGCGTGCCTGTAATCCCAGCTACTCAGGAGGCTGAGGCAGGAGAATTGCCTGAACCCAGGAGGCGGAGGTTGCGGTGAGCCGAGATCGCGCCATTGCACTCCAGCCTGGGTAACAAGAGCGAAACTCCGTCTCAAAAAAAAAAAGGAAAAACAAAGTCAGAAGCAGTCTCCTCCTCCTCCTGCTTTTCCTTCCTCTCCTGCCTCTCCCTGCCCCTCCTCTCCCTCCTCCTCCTCCTCCTCCTCCTCCTCCTCCTCTTTTGTTGTTGAGACAGGGTGTCACTGTTGCCCAGGCTGGAGTGCAGTGGCATGATGTCACTTCACTGCAACCTCGTGGATTCAAGCAGTTCTCCTAAGTCAGCCTCCTGAGTAGCTGGGACTGCAGGCACCTACCACCATGGCTCACTAATTTTCGTGTTTTCAGTAGACGTGGGGTTTCACCACATTGGTCAGGCTGGTCTCCAACTCCTAATCTCAAGTGATCCACCCACCTTGGCCTCTAAAAGTGCTGGGATTACAGGCGCGAGCCACCTCACCCAACCTTTTTGTTTGCTTGAGACAGGGTTTCAGCCAGGCGCGGTGTTGCTGTATTGCTCAACCTGGTCTCAAACACCTGGCCTCAAAGCATCCAAAGGAGAAAGTTTCTCATCAGAAAATTAAGAGTCAGGCTGGGCGTGCTGGCTTACACCTGTAATCCCAGCACTTTGGGAAGCCGAAGCTGGTGGGTCACTTGAGGTCAGGAGTTCGAGACCAGCCTGGCCGACATGGTAAAACCCCGTCTCTACTAAAAATAGAAAAATTAGCTGGGTGTGGTGGTGGGCGTCTGTAATCCCAGCTACTCAGGAAGCCGAGAAAGAATTGCTTGAACCCGGGAGGTGGAGGCTGCAGTGAGCCAATATCAGGCCACTACATTCCAGCCTGGGTGACAGAGCAAGACTCCATCTCAAAAAAAAAAAAAAAAAAGAAAAGAAAAGAAAAGTAATACTCATGGCTGGGCGCAGTGACTCACACCTATAATTCCAGCACTTTGGGAGGCTGAGGCGTGTGGATCACCTGAGGTCAGGAGTTCGAGACCAGCCTGGCTAACACGGTGGAACCCTGTTTCCACTAAAAATAGAAAAAATAAGCCAGGTGTGGTGGTGCACACCTGTAATCTCTGCTGCTCGGGAGGCTGAGGCAGGAGAATCGCTTGAACCTGGGAGGTGGAGGTTACGGTGAGCCGAGATCACACCACTACACTCCAGCCTGGGCAACAAGAGAGAAGCTCTGTCTCAAGAAAAAAAAGAAAGAAAAATAAGAATCAGAACGGCTGGATTACTTGCCTCATGTCACACAACTGTAAAAACGATGAGACTCGAATCTGCACCCAGCTGGTTTCTGGCTCCCGTCCAGTCACCCTTGCCATCTCCCTGAGGTAAGGACACGCCCCTGCTGGTTGAGACCTAGTTACCTCGGCCACGTCCACCACACCCCCGCCCCACCCCCTCCTCAATCTCTGATTCAGAACAACAATCTCCAGGTCCTCGAACTTCAGATAGTCCAAAGTTCGGCTTGGTTCAAGATATTGAAACCATCTCTCCCCTCTCCCTCCCGGCCAGCCAGAGAGAGTTAGGGCCCGCTACTTCCAGAACAAAACCAGAAGTCCAAAGTCCAGTTAGGGGCTGGGCGAGGTGGCTCATGCTTGTAATCCCAGCACTTTGGGAGGCCTAGGTGGGCAGATCACTTGAGGCCAGAAGTTCGAGACCACCCTGGGCAATATGGCAAGACCCCATCTTGCCTTTAAAAAAAAAAAAAAAAAATTAGGCTGGGCTTTGTGGCAGGCACGTGTAATCCCAGCTACTTGGGAAGCATGAGGCAGGAGAATCGCTTGAACCTGGGAGGAGAAGGTTGTGGTGAACTGAGGAGCATGCCATTGCACCCAGCCTGGGCGACAGAACAAGACTCCATACCGCACCCCCCCCCCCCACACACACACACACACACACACAAATACAAAAATTAGCTGGGCATGGTGGCAGGCACCTGTAATCCCAGCTACTTGGGAGGCTGAAGCAGGAGAATCGCTTGAAACCGGGAGGTGGAGGTGCGAGTGACCCAAGATCGCACCACTACACTCTAGTCTCAACGACAGAGTGAGGCTGTCTCTAAAAAAGGGAAAATAATTAAACATAATTTAACAGAAAATACATTAAAAAGAAAAATACAGACCAGTCACAGTGGCTCACGCCTACAATCTCAGTACTTTGGATGGCCAAGGCAGGCAAATCATTTGAGGTCAGGAGTTCCTGATCAGCCTGGCAAACATGGTAAAACCCCGTCTTTACTAAAAATACAAAAATTAGCTGAGCGTGGTGGCACATGCCTGTAATCCCAGCTGCTAGGGAGGCTGAGGCAGGAGAATCACTTGAACCTGAGAGCCAGAGGTTGCAGTGGACGGAGACTGTGCCTCTGCACTCCAGCCTGGATGACAGAGCAAGACTCCATCTCAAAAAAATAAAATAGGGCCGGGCGCGGTGGCTCACGCCTGTAATCCCAGCACTTTGGGAGGCCGAGGCCGGTGGATCACAAGGTCAAAAGATTGAGACCATCCTGGTCAACATGGTGAAACCCCGTCTCTACTAAAAATATAAAATTAGCTGGGCATGGTGGCACGTGCCTGTAATCCCAGCTGCTCAGGAGGCTGAGGCAGGAGAATTGCCTGAACCCAGGAGGCGGAGGTTGCAGTGAGCCAAGATCACGCATTGCACTCCAGCCTGGGTAACAAGACTGAAACTCCGTCTCAAAAATAAAAAAATAAATAAATAAATTAGCCCAGCATGGTACATGCCTGTAGTCTCAGCTGCTCAGGAGGCTGAAGTGGGAAGACTGTTTGAGCCAAGGAGCTTGAGGCTGCCGGGAGCCACAGTCACGCCATTGCACTCCAGCCTGGGAGACAGCAAACCCCATCTCTAACAAATAAATACACAGGAAAAGGACAGGAATGTGTCCCTCCGGGAAGAAGTGGGTGCCTCAGAATCCCACAGGCGTTCCCAGCTATTACAGAGGTCACTGCGTAAACCCAGGGGGTTCTCACTGCCTTCAGCTCCGTGTGGGAACTCCCGAGTCGGGGCCACCCACAGGGCTCCTCATGTGGTGCCAAGCTGGGCAGGGATAGGGAGGACAGCCCGGGTCCGCAGGGACTCACCAGCACGGCTTCTCAGGGAGGACCCTTCAGACCTTGCTCTGAACCATTCATCCCAGTGAGGACACAGCAGTTGGAGGCAGAGAGTGGCCTTCTTTTATTTTTATTTTATCTGAGACAGAGTTTTGCTCCGGTTTCCCAGGCCGGAGTACAATGGCGAGATCTCAGCTCACTGTAATCTCCACCTCCAGGTTCAAGCAATTCTCCTGCCTCAGCCTCCCGAGTAGCTGGGATTACAGGCACGCGGCCCCACACCTAATTTTGTATTTTTAGTAGAGATGGGGTTTCTCCACGTTGGTCAGGCAGGCTGGTCTTGAAACTACTGGCCTCAGGTGATCCGCCCGCCTCAGGCTCCAAAAGTGCTAAGATTACAGGCATGAGCCACTACACCCAGCTAATTTTTTTTTTTTTTAAGATGGAATTTTGCTCTTGTTGCCCAGGCTGGAGCGCAATGATCTCGGCTCACTGCAACCTCCGCCTCCCAGGTTCAAGTGATTCTCCTGCCTCAGCCCCCCGAGTGGCTGGGATTACAGGCACCTGGCCACCACCACGCCTGGCTAATTTTGTGTTTTTAGTAGAGATGGGTTTCACCACATTGGCCAGGCTGGTCTTGAACTCCTGACCTCAGGTGATCCACCCGCCTTAGTCTCCCAAAGTGCTGGGATTACAGGCGTGAGCCACCTCGCCCAGCCTTATTTATTTTTTGAGTCAGGATCTGTGTCACCCAGGCTGGGTGCGGTGGCACCATCATAGCTCACTACCACCTCAATCTCCTGGAATCAAGCAATCCTCCAAACTTTGCCCAGCTGAGTAAAATATACCTATATTTGTAGGGCTGGGCATAGTGGCTCACACCTGTAATCCCAGCACTTTGGGAGGCCAAGGCGAGCAGCTCCCCTGAGGTTAGGACTTCAAGACTAACCTGACCAACATGGTGAAACCCCATCTCTACTAAAAATACAAAATTAGGGCCAGGCGCAGTGGCTTATGCCTGTAATCCTAGCGCTTTGGGAGGCCAAGGTGGGTGGATCACCTGAGGTCAGGAGTTCAAGACCAGCCTGGCCATCATGATGAAACCCCATCTTTAAAAAATATATATATATAGAAAAGTAACTGGGCACAGTGGCACATGCCTGTATTCCCAGCCACTCAGAAGGCTGAGGCAGGAGAACTGCTATATATAAGATGGGGTATTGCTATGTTGCCTAGGCTGGTCTCAAATCCTTTAGTTCCAGTGACCCTCCCACTTCAGCCTCCCAAAATGCTGAGATTACACGTGTGAACCACAGTGCCAGTGTTTTTTGTTTTGTTTTTGTCTTTTTTTGAGACGAAGTCTCACTCTGTCATCCCAGGCTGGAGTGCAGTGGTGTGATCTCGGCTCACTGCAACCTCCACCTCCCTGGTTCAGGCGATTTTCCTGCCTCAGCCTCCCAAATAGCTGGAGCTACAGGTACCTGTCACCACACCTGGCTAATTTTTATATTTTTAGTAGGGACAGGGTTTCACCACATTGGCAAGGCTGTCTTCAAACTCTTGACCTCATGTGACCCACCTGCCTCAGCCTCCCAAAGTGCTGGGATTACTGGTGTGAGCGGTGCCCAGCCTGCCAGTGTTTTAAAAAGTATCTCTGGCTGGGCGCAGTGGCTCACGCCTGTAATCCCAGCACTTTGGGAGGCCGAGGCGGGTGGATCACGAGGTCAAGAGATCGAGACCATCCTGGTCAACATGGTGAAACCCCGTCTCTACTAAAAATACAAAACATTAGCTAGGCATGGTGGCGCACGCCTGTAATCCCAGCTACTCAGGAGGCTGAGGCAGGAGAATTGCCTGAACCCAGGAGGCGGAGGTTGCGGTGAGCCGAGATCACGCCATTGCACTCCAGCCTGGGTAACAAAAGTGAAACTTCATCTCAAAAGCAGAAAAAAAAAAAAAAAGTATCCCTGCATCATCTGACCCTGCAGGGCTGTGGCCCCAGGCTGCGGCCCTGGGCTGCGTGCCCTCAGTGCCAGTGGAAGGAGGCTCACAGCCGCCCCTGACCCAACTATCATCCCTCCATCCCAGGGTTTCAGACGCCTCCACCTCTCAGCACCTTCCTTCAAAGCTTCAAACAGCCCACTGACAGGCCCAGGCTCAGAGGTCCAGGCTTTCTGTAAATGTGAGATATAAAAAGAACCATGGGGTAGGAATGGCCCCGGCTCGCTAAGAGATGCCACCCCCACGCTGCCCACAGCACCGCAAACACCCCCACACGAACAGATGTGTGCTCGTGCGCCTACGCGCAGACACACGGTGACAAGCCCGCATTTAGAATCAGGGAGAAGGAGGCCAGCCAGCTGGGACAGAGCCAAGCCTGACTTTATAGGGAAGGCCTCTCTCCTCGGGCAGAGCTGGCCCCTGGAAACGGCAAATCCTGTGGCTGCCCAAGCTAAAGTGGGTCGAGCCTGCACTAAGAATTCACCTCTCAACAAGGACACTGTGAGGCTCCGGATGCCAGGCCCTGGCAGGACTCAGCCCAACACTGGCCTTTCCAGGCTTTTCCTTTTTTCAGACAGGGTTTTGCTCTATCACCCAGGCTGGGGAGCAGCAGCGTGATCATAGCTCACTGCAGCCTCAACCTTCTGGGCTCAAGCGATTCTCCTGCCTTGACCCCCCCAAAGTGCTGGGATGACAGGCAAAACCCACCTTGCCTAGGCCTTCCCAGGCTTTGTTTGTTGTTGTTTTGAGATGGAGCCTCACTCTGTCACCCAGGCTGGAGGACAGTGGCGCGATCTTGGCTCACAGCGATCTCTACCACCCAGGTTCAAGGGATTCTCCTGCCTCAGCCTCCTGAGTAGCTGAGACTACAGGCACATGCCATCATCACACTCGGCTACTGTGTGTGCGTGTGTGTGTGTGTGTGTGTGTGTTTTGTTTGTTTGTTTTGTTTTGTTTTGTTTTTTCTGAGACGGAGTTTCACTCTTGTTACCCAGGCTGGAGTGCAATGGCCGCGATCTCGGCTCACCGCAACCTCCGCCCCCTGGGTTCAGGCAATTCTCCTGCCTCAGCCTCCTGAGTAGCTGGGATTACAGGCACGCGCCACCATGCCCAGCTAACTTTTTGTATTTTTAGTAGAGACGGGGTTTCACTATGTTGACCGGGATGGTCTCGATCTCTTGACCTCGTGATCCGCCCGCCTCGGCCTCCCAAAGTGCTGGGATTACAGGCTTGAGCCACCGCGCCCGGCTGTGTGTGTGTGTTTGAAGAGATGAAGTTTCTCCATGTTGGCCAGGCTAGTCTCGAACTCCTGACCTCAGGTGATCCACCCACCTCGGCCTCCCAAAGTGCGGGCATTACAAGCGTGAGCCACCTCGCCCAGCCCACTTTTTATATTTTTTAGTAGAGACAGGGTTTCACCATATTGGCCATGCTGGTCTCAAACTCCTAATCTCGTGATCTACCTGCCTCAGCCTCCCAAAGTGCTGGGATTGCAAGTGTGAGCCACCGAGCCACGCCTATCTTTTTTTATTATCATTATTTTTTTAAGTCTTGTTCTGTCTCCCAGACAGACAGTGGCACCATCACAGCTCACTGCAACCTCCACCTCCGGGTTCAAGTGATTCTCCTGCCTCAGCCTCTCCAGTAGCTGGACTCCCACCACCACAGCCGGCTAAGTTTTGTATTTTTAGTAGAGACAGGGTTTCACTCTGTTGACGAGGCTGGTCTGGAACTCTTGACCTCAGGCGATCCACCCGCCTTGGTCTCCCAAAGTTCTGGGATTACAGGCAGGAGCCACTGCTCCTGGCCCTTCCTAGGCCTTGAACGCACATGCAGGATGGCCAAGAATGTTACAGTGGAGCCTCCACACCTCCTGTCCCTCGGTCCAGGTCCAGCCTTCCCCTGGCCACAGAGCTGCACTTCCACCTGAGGAGTCCATCTCTCCATGCCCACTTCTCTGCTTCCAAAAACGACTCCTCCTCTGGGTATCTGCAGCCCCTACCCAGCCAGCCCCCTGAGGTCCCTGCTCCTGCACCCGACCCCACCTGCAGCCTGAGTGCTCCTTACACACCCCCAGAACCACAAGGTGTTCACATCCGGCCTCAGCCCGTCTGTCTTGCCCAGCAGCTGACTGCATCCTCTGCGCCCTCATCTGGCATTCTCTGCCATTCCTTCAGCTATATTTTGAGCATCAGCTGAGGATCCAGCACAGGCCTGGGAGCTGAGAGTGCGCCCTGGTGGGGAAGAGGGATCCGGTTCCAGCCCTGAAGGGCTCCCATCAGATAGGGGAGGTGGAGGAGACATCAGTCAGCCCAGCCTACATCAACAAACCAAAAAGAGGCCGGGCGCGGTGGCTCACGCCTGTAATCTCAGCACTTGGGGAGGCCGAGGCAGGTGGATCACCTGAGGTCAGGGGTTCGAAACCAGCCTGGTCAACATGGTGAAACCCCGTCTCTACTAAAAATACAAAAATGAGAGGCCGAGCATGGTGGCTCACACCTATAATCCCAGCACTGTGGGAGGCCGAGGTGGGCGGATCACATGAGGTCGGGAGATCAGACTATTCTGGCCAACGTGGTGAAACCCCTTCTCTGTTAAACATACAAAAAAAATCAGCTGAGTGTGGTGGTGTGTGCCTGTAATCCCAGCTACTCAGGAGGCTGAAGCAGGATAATAGCTTGAACCAGGGAGTCTGAGGTTGCAGTCAGCTGAGATGGTGCCACTGCACTCCAGCCTGGCAACAGAGGGAGACTCCATTTAAAAAGGAAAAAAAATGAAAACAAAATTAGCCAGGCATGGTGGTGGGCACCTGTAATCCCAGCTACTTGGGAGGCTGAGGCAGGAGAACCGCTTGAACCTGAGAGGTGGAGGTCATGGTGAGCCAAGATTGCATCACTTCACTCCAGACTGCGCAACAGCAAAACTCCCTCTCAAAATAATGATGGTAATAATAAAGCACTGATTCATGCTGCAACATGCATGAACCTCAAAAAAACCAAACACAACCTGATGCTAGGCTGGGCGCAGTGGCTCACGCCTGTAATCCCAGCACTTTGAGAAGCCAAAATGCGAGCATGGCTTGGAGCCAGTTGACCACCACCCTGGGCAACAAAGGGAAACCCTTTGTCTTTATATACATAAAAAAATATCTGGGCAAGGTGGCTCATGCCTGTAATCCCAGCACTTTGGGAGGCCGAGGCGGGTGGATCACGAGGTCAAGAGATCGAGACTGTCATGGCCAACATGGTGAAACCCCATCTCTACTAAAAATATAACAGTTATCTGGGCATGATGGCTCGAGCCTGTAGTCTCAGCTACTCAGGAGGCTGACGCAGGAGAACTGCTTGAACCCAGGAGGCGGAGGTTATAGTGAGCCGAGATCGCACCACTGCACTCCAGCCTGGTGACAGAGCAAGACTCAAAGAAAAAAAAAATATTAGGCATTGTGGTACATACCTGTAGTCCTACCTACTCAGGAGGCTGAGGCAGGAGGATTGCTTGAGCCCAGGAGGCTGAGGCTGTGGTGAGCCATGTTCACACCACTGCACCCCAGCCCATGAAACAGAGTGAGACTGTTTCTAAAAATACATTTTTTTAAAAAATCATGCGGAGTGAAAGAAGGCAGACACAAAAGGCCATATAGTGGATGATTCCATTGATATGAAATGTTCAGAAAAGACAGATTCACAGAGACAGGAAGCAGACTGGTGGGTGCCAGGGGCTGCTGGGAGGGGGAGTGGGGAGAGAGTGTTTAATGAGGACAGAGTTTCAGTTTTCCAAGACGAAAAGCGTTCTGGAGATGGATGGCAGTGACGGCTGCACAACAATGTGAGTGTTCTAAATGTCACCGAAATGTTCACTTTAAAATGGTTAATTTTGAAATGAAGTATGGAATAGGAAAAAAATTTTTTTTAAAAGTTAAAAAAAAAAAAAAAAAAGGCTGGGTGCAGTAGCTCACGCCTGTAATCCCAGCACGTTGGGAGGCTGAGGTAGGCGGGTCACCTGAGGTCAGGAGTTCGAGACCAGACAGGCCAACATGGTGAAACCCCATCTCTACCAAAAATACAAAAACTTAGCTGTGCATGATGGGCACCTGTAATCCCAGCTACTCAGGAGGCTGAGGCAGGAGAATCGCTTGAACCCGGGAGGCAGAGGTTGCAGTGAGCCAAGATTGAACCACTGCACTCTAGCTTGGGCAACAAGAGCGAAACTCCATCTCAAAAATAAAAAGAAGGGCCAGGTGTGGTGGCTCATGTCTGTAATCCTAGCACTTTGGGAAGCCGAGGAGGGCAGATCATGAGGTCAGAAGTTCAAGACTAGCCTGACCAACATGGTGAAACCCCGTCTCTACTAAAAATACAAAAATTAGCCAGGCATGGTGGTGAGCGCCTGTAATCCCAGCTCTTCGGAGGCTGAGACAGGAGAATTGCTTGAACCTGGGAGGTGGAGGTTGCAGTGAGCCGAGATTGCGCCATTGCACTCCAGCCTGGACAACAGAGACTCCACATCAAAAAAAAAAGAAACAACAAGAACAAAAAAAAAAAAAAAAAAAAAAAAAAAAGGCAAGGAAAATGCACTGGTCGTGCTGAGAGGAAGAGATAAAAGAGGCGGGGAACCAGCTACGGGAGCTCAGGGCACATCTCCAGACCCAAGACAATGAAAGAGATGGAGGCTGGTGCAGACAGGAACAGTGGACGGGGGCAGAGAAATGGAGAGACAGTAGATGGGCCTGGCGCTGGGAGAGGTGAGGTGGTCCATGAATCAGATCTGTCCCCTCTGCCAAGAGATGGGACAGGGGAGCTTGCTATTTTTTTTTTTTTTTTTTTTTTTTTTTGAGACAGAGTCTTGCTTTGTCACCCAGATTGGAGTACAGTAGCACAGTCTTGGCTCACTGCAACCTCTGCCTCCTGGGTTCAAGTGATTCTCCTACCTCAGTCTCCCAATTAGCCGGGACTATAGACGCACACCACCACACCTGGCTACATTTTTTTGGTATTTTTAGTAAAGATGGGGTTTCACCATGTTGGCCAGGCTGATCTCGAACTCCTGGCCTCATGTGATCTACCTGCCCTGACCTCCCACAGTGCTGGGATTACAGGTGTAAGCCACCTCGCCTGGCCTCTTTCTTTTATTTCTCTCTCTGTCTCTCTTTCCTAATTCTTTGTTGTTGTCGTCGTTTTTTTTTGTTGGTTTTTTTTTTTTTTTTTTTTGAGACGGAGTTTCGCTCTTGTTACCCGGCCGTCGTCGTTTGTTTTTGAGACAAGTTCTCACTCCGTTGCCCAGGCTGGAAGGCGGTGGTGTGATCATGGCTCGCTGCAACCAGGAACTCCTGGTTTCAAACAAAAATTCCTCCCACCTCAGCTTCCCAAACAGCTGAGACTACAGGCACATGTCACCAGGCCTGGCTAACTTTTTTTTTTTTTTTTAAGACAGAGGTTCAGCCGGGCGCGGTGGCTCACGCCTGTAATCCCAGCACTTTGGGAGGCCGAGGCGGGTGGATCACGAGGTCAAGAGATCGAGACCATCCTGGTCAACATGGTGAAACCCCGTCTCTACTAAAAATACAAAAAATCAGCTGGGCATGGTGGTGCGTGCCTGTAATCCCAGCTACTCAGGAGGCTGAGGCAGGAGAATTGCCTGAACCCGGGAGGCGGAGGTTGCGGTGAGCCGAGATCGCGCCATTGCACTCCAGCCTAGGTAACAAGAGCGAAACTCCGTCTCATTAAAAAAAAAAAAAAAAAAAAAAAAGACAGAGGTTCGCTCTTGTTGCCCAGGCTGGAGTGCAATGGCGTGATCTCGGCTCACCGCAACCTCCATCTCCCAGGTTCAAGAGATTCTCCTGCTTCAGCCTCCCGAGTAGCTGGGATTACAGGCATGCGCCACGACACCTGGCTAATTTTGTATTTTTAGTAGAGATGGGGTTTCTCCATGTTGGTCAGGCTGGTCTCTCCTGGCCTAAAGTGATCCACCTGCCTTGACCTCCCACAGTGCTGGGGTTACAGATGCGAACCACCCCGCCTGGCCTCTTTCTTTATTTCTCTCTCTCTTTCCCGTTTTGTTGTTGTTTGTTGTTTGGTTTTTGTGTGTGTTTTTTTTTTGTTATTGAGACAAGGTCTTACTCTTTTACCCAAGCTGGAGGGCAGTGGCGTGATCACAGCTTGCTGCAGCCTGGACCTCCTGGTCTCAAACAATTCTTCCCACCTCAGTTTCCCAAATAGCTGAGACTACAGGCACATGTCACCACGCCCAATTTTTTTTTTTTTTTTGAGACCGAGTTTCGCTCTTGTTGCCCAGGCTGCAGTACAATGGCATGATCTCAGCTCACCGCAACCTCTGTCACCCAGGTTCAAGCAATTCTCCTGCCTCAGCCTCCCAAGTAGCTGGGATTACAGGCATGCACCACCACACCCAGCTAATTTTGTAATTTTAGTAGAGATGGGGTTTTTCCACGTCGGTCAGGATAGTCTAATTCCCGACTTCAGGTGATCCATCCACCATGGTCTCCCAAGTGCTGGGATTACAGGCGTGAGCCACCGCGCCCAGCCGGCTCATTGTTTTGTACAGGTGGGGTTTTGCTATGTTGCCCAGGTTGGCCTCAAACTGAGTGGGGGTGCTTGAGTGGAGGCAGAGGTTTGGCATCCTGGCCTTTGCTCCTGTGCTGCCCACAGCCAGTCTGCCCACCTCAGTCCTCAATCCCACTTCACCTTGAAGACCCAAATGCCCCCCCCTCCCCAGGGGGAACCCAGTGTTAAGGATCAGCCCTCAGCAAGCCCTCCTACCTCCAAATCACACCAACCTCTTTACCGTCCAATGAAGAAGTGATCCTGGGACCATCTGAAACAGGGACAGATTGATGCGAGGGTCTCAGGCCTCTTAGAAGAGGGGTCCACAAGCTTCTTCTCCAACGGGCCAGACAGTAAATATTTTCAGCTTCGAGGGCCAGACAGTCTGTTGAATGACTCAATTCTGCTGTGGAGCGTAAAAGCAGCCACGGATACAGGGTAAATGAATGAGCACAGCTCCATGCCAATAAAACTTTATTTATGGACACTGAAATTTGAATTGCATATACTTTTCCCCATGTCGTGAAATTTCCCTTTTGATTTTTTTTTCCCCCTCAACCATTTAAAAATGAAAAAGCCATTCTTAACTCACAGGCTGTGCAGAAACAGGTGGCGGGCTGCATTTAGCAAGGCCCAGTTTAGACGGTGCCAACACCAGCTCCTCTCTCCCTCCACCCCACATCTGCCCCTTCAACTCCCATAGCAGGGAGTCTGGGAGAATTATCCATTTTTTAAAAAGTATTCTTTTTTTTTTTTTTTTTTTTTGAGACCGAGTTTTACTCGTTATCCAGGCTGGAGTGCCATGACGCGATCTCGGCTCACCGCAACCTCCGCCTTCTGAGTTCAAACGATTCTCCTGCCTCAGCCTCCCAAGTAGCTGGGATTAACAGAAATGTGCCACCACACCCAGCTTATTTTGTATTTTTAGTAGTGATGGGTTTTCTCCATGTTGGTCAGGCTGGTCTCAAACTCCTGACCTCAGGTGATTCGCCTGCCTCAGCCTCTCAAAGTGCTGGGATTACAGGTGTGAGCCACTGCACCCGGCCATAATCTTATATTGTTAAAAGGAAAATATGGGCCAGGCGCGGTGGCTCAAGCCTGTAATCCCAGCACTTTGGGAGGCCGAGGCGGGTAGATCACGAGGTCGAGAATTCGAGACCATCCTGGTCGACATGGTGAAACCCTGTCTCTACTAAAAATACAAAAAATCAGCTGGGCATGGTGGCATGTGCCTGTAATTCCAGCTACTCAGGAGGCAGGAGAATTGCCTGAACCCAGGAGGCGGAGGTTGCGGTGAGCCGAGATCGCGCCATTGCACTCCAGCCTGGGTAACAAGACCGAAACTCCGTCTCAAAAAAAAAAAAAAAAAAAAGGAAAATTTGAGCCCAGCTACTTGGGAGGCTGATGCTGGAGGACCTCTTGAGCTCAGAAGTTTGGGTCCAGTCTGGGCAATATGGTAAAACCCCCATCTTTAAAAGTGATTTTTAGCCGGGCGCGGTGGCTCAAGCCTGTAATCCCAGCACTTTGGGAGGCCGAAGCGGGTGGATCACGAGGTCAAGAGATCGAGACCATCCTGGTCAACATGGTGAAACCCCGTCTCTACTAAAAATACAAAAAATTAGCTGGGCATGGTGGCGCGTGCCTGTAATCCCAGCTACTCAGGAGGCTGAGGCAGGAGAATTTCCTGAACCCAGGAGGCGGAGGTTGCGGTGAGCCAAGATCATGCCATTCCACTCCAGCCTGGGTAACAAGAGCGAAACTCCGTCTCAAAAAAAAAAAAAAAAAAAAAAAAAAAAGACACAGAGGAATAGGGGGCTGGGACAACTCCTTGCTCTGGGACAATTTCCCAGAGGGTGAGCCCAGCCTATAAGGTGGAGCAAGGTCTTGGCAAGGACATCCTTGGCCAGGGTGACTCGTGCCCACTGTCCTGCCAGGCTCCCTCCCTATCTGGCAGCCGGCTTGAGGTCAGGAGTTCGAGACCAGCCTGGCAAACATGGTGAAACCCCACCTCTACTAAAAAATACAAAAATTAGCAGAACACGGTGGTTGCACACACCTGTAGTCCCAGCTACTTAGGAGGCTGAGGCAGGAGAATCACTAGAACGCCCCCGGAGGTGGAGTTGGCAGTGAGCCAAGATCACCACTGCACTCCAGACTGGGTGACAAAGCCGGATTCCATCAAAAAGAAAGAAAAGCAAGCAAGCAAAGGGAAGGAAATGAGGGAGGGGAGAGCGGAGGGAGGAAGAGAGGGAGGAGAGGGGCCGGGCACGGTGGCTCACGCCTGTAATCCCAGCACTTTGGGAAGCCGAGGTGGGTGGATCACTTGAGGTCAGGAGTTTGAGACCATCCTGGCCAACATGGTGAAACCTTGTCTCTATAAAAAAAAAAAAAAGAGAGAGAGAGAGAGGGAGGGAGGAGAGGGGAGGGGAGGGAGGGGAGTGGCAAAACCCCATCTCTACTAAAAATACAAAAGTTAGCCAGGCATGGTAGCACACGCCTGTAGTCCCAGCTACTCAGGAGGCTGAAACAGGAGAATCGCTTGAACTCAGGAGGCGGAAGTTGCAGTTTGCTGAGATTGCACCACTGCACTTTAGCCTGGATGACAGAGTGACACTCTGCCTCAAAACAAAACAAAAAAAAAAATAAGACTTCCCTTGGGCAACAAACACAGACAGACCTCACTTCCCTCTCAGATGCCCAGGCCTGGACAGACAGGAGGGCATTCAAACACTCTCTCCTGCAAGAGCCCTTCCCAGACCAGCTTCCTTTTCTATTTTTATTTTTTTGAAATGAAATCTTGCTCTGTCACCCAGACTAGAGTGCAGTGGCTCAATCTCTGCTCACTACAACCTCCCCTTCTTGGGTTCAAGAGATTCTCCTACCTCAGCCTCCCGAGTAGCTGGAATTAGAAGCACCCACCATCCAGGCCCAGCTAATTTTTGTATTTTTAGTAGAGATAGGGTTTCACTATGTGGGCCAGGCTGGTCTCGAACTCCTGACCTCAGGTGATCCACCCTCCTCAGCCTCCCAAAGTGCTGGGATGACAGGTTTGATACACCATGCCCGGCCACATTTAGCTTTTGATTATTGTGTGTCCTCCATTCTTTTTTTTTTTTTTTTTTTTTTAAAGACGGGGTTTCAGGGCCGGGCGCGGTGGCTCAAGCCTGTAATCCCAGCACTTTGGGAGGCTGAGGCGGGTGGATCACGAGGTCAAGAGATCGAGACTGTCCTGGTCAACATGGTGAAACCCCGTCTCTACTAAAAATACAAAAACTAGCTGGGTGTGGTGGCTCATGCCTGTAATCCCAGCTACTCGGGAGGCTGAGGCAGGAGAATTGCCTGAACCCAGGAGGCGGAGGTTGCGGTGAGCCGAGATCGCGCCATTGCACTCCAGCCTGGGTAACAAGAGCGAAACTCCGTCTCAAAAAAAAAAAAAAAAAAAAAAAGACGGGGTTTCACCATGTTGGTCAGGCTGGTCTTGAACTCTAGGCCTCAGGTGATCCGCCCGCCTTGGCCTCCAAAGTGCTTGGATTACAGCTGTGAGCCACCACGCACGGTCTGTGTGTCTTCCATTCTACCCTGATTAAAAGCAAGCTCCAGCTGGGCGAGGTGGCTTATGCTTGTAATCCCAGCACTTTGGGAGGCTGAGGCGGGCGGATCACCTGAGGTCAGGAGTTCAAGACCAGCCTGGCCAACATGGAGAAATCCCATCTCTACTAAAAAATACAAAAAGTAGCTGGGTATGGTGGCAGGCACCTGTCATCCCAGCTACTCGGGAGGCTGAGGAAGAAGAATCCCTTGAACCCTGGAGGTGGAGGTTGCAGTGAGCTGAGATTGCGCCACTGCACTCGAGCACCCATGACGGGAATGAGACTCCGCCTCAAAAAAGAAAAAAGTGTGAGGAGGAGGAGGGGACAGATAGGAAAGTTGTTTAGCTTTGCAGGGTCTCTGTCAAAACAGCTCTACTGCAAAAAAACAACTACAGGCCGGGCGTGGTGGCTCACGCCTGTAATCCCAGCACAGCACTTTGGGAGGGCGATGCAGGGCAGATCACAAAGTAAGGAGTTCAAGACTAGCCTGGCCAACATGGTGAAACCCCATCTCTTCTGAAAATACAAAAATTAGCCAGGCGTGGTGGCAGGTGCCTGTAATCTCAGCTACTCGGGAGGCTGAGGCAGGAGAATCTCTTGAACTCCAGAGGCAGAGGCTGCAGTGAGCCAAGACCGCACCACTGTACACTCCAGCCTGGGCAACAGAGCAAGACTTCATCTCAAGAAAAGGGAGAAGGCAGGAGCCCCCCCCACACCGGCTCGGGGCCCCCCAGCTTCACTCCTTGAGCCCGCCGGGCTGGCGCCAGAACCTGGCCAGCACCACACACACACACTCTCCTCCTGGCCTAAATATATTCCAACCTCAGAGACATTCCACGCCCCACACTCATTTCCGCTTTCCTGCCCTAGCGTGGTTCCAGGAGAAAAAAAACCAACCACTGAAGGAGGGTAGAGAAGCAGCAGCAGCAGCAGGAGGCCAATGTGGCCGGTCTTGAGGTGTGGCCTCAAGGGTCCTGGCCTTGCTGGGGACGCTGGGATGGCGGAGATTGGAGAACTGCAGAGAACCCACACCCCACCCTGCATATTGTTTCTCCCCCCTTCTCACTCGCTCTGAGTCACCACTCCGGCAGCCCCTGGCCTAGAGCCAAGGCGGAGCGGGACGTGAGGCCGGAAGGCAGGCAGGGAGATCTGCTTGAGTCTCTGGTTTCTCCTCCACGCCCACAGGGGCCATAGGTCTTGGAGCACACACCCCAGCAACCATCCAGTAAATGCGGAGGCAGGGTCGGGGCACCCCATGCCCTCTGGCTCCAGGGGCACCACTGCCACCGCCCACCCCTGAGAACCAAGAAGTAGGAAAAAGGCAGCCTGGCTCCACCCACCTCGGGCTGCCCACCCATCAGGAAATGGGAGGCTGGCACCCCTTGTTCCAGGCAGAGGGACAGTGCAAGGGGTCCTGCTATGGTCTCACCAGTCCCTCCCCAAGATTCTGGAAGCCACAGATTACCTCCACTACTACAGGTTCAAGGACTCAAACCAGGCCCAAGATTAGAAAAGACATGCTCAGGCCAGGCACAGTGGCTCATGCCTGTCATCCCAGCACTTTGGGAGGCCAAGGCAGGTAGATCACCTGGGGTCAGGAGTTCGAGACCAGCCTGACCAACATGGTGAAACTCCATCTCTACTAAAAATACAAAAATTAGCCGGGCATGTGGTGCATGCCTGTAATCCTGCTACTCAGGAGGCTGAGGCAGGAGATCACTTGAACCCGGGAGGCAGGGCTTACAGTGAGCTGAGATCGTGCCACTGTACTCCAGCCTGATAGAAAACAAGACCTTGTGTCAGAAAAAAAAAGAAAGAAAGAAAGAAAAAGAAAGAAAACACACACTCCAAGTTACTTTGCAGGTAACTGTCCTACCTGTGGACAGGTAGAACAGCTGAAGCAGGCGGCAAGGTGCGCCCCACCCCATCCCAACATTTGGCAGCATCTGGAGACATCTTTCACTGGGACTGGGTGGAGGTCACGCTATTACTCAACATCCCAGATGCACAAGGTAGCTCCCTGCACGAAGAACGACCCGGCCCCACGTGGGGAAACCAGAGGCTAAGCGCAGTGGCTCACGCCTGGAATCCCAGCACTTTGGGAGGCTGAGGCAGGAAGATTGCTTGAGGACAGCCTGAGCAACACAGAGAGATGCCCATCTCTACAAAAATAAAAAAAAAATTTTTTTTTGAGACAGAATCTCACTCTGTCGCCCAGGCTGGAGTGCAGCAGAGCGATCTCGGCTCACTGCAACCTCCGCCTCCTGGGTTCAAGCGATTCTCCTGCCTCAGCATCCCAAGGAAGCGGGATTACAGACACCCACCATCATGCCCAGCTAATTTATTTATATATATAATTTATACATATACACATGTATATGTGTATATATGTGTGTGTGTATATACACACACACACACACACACACACACACACATATATATATATATATATATATTTTTTTTTTTTTTTTTTTTTTTTTGAGACGGAGTCTTGCTTTGTCACCCAGGCTGGAGTGCAGTGGCGCAATCTTGGCTCACTGCAACCTCTGCCTCTGGGGTTCAAGCATTTCTCTGCCTCAGCTTCCCAAGTACCTGGGATTATAGGCATACACCACCACACCCAGTTAATTTTTGTATTTCTAATAGAGACGGGGTTTCATCATCTTGACCAGACTGGCCTTGAATTCCTAACCTCATGATCCACCTGCCTTAGCCTCCCAAAGTGCTGGATTACAGGTGTGAGCCACTGCACTCAGCCCTCCAATTTTTTTTAATTAGCTGGCCTTTGTGGCACACATCTGTAGTCCCTGGTACTCGGGAGGCTGAGGCAGGAAGAACTGCGTGAGCCTAGGAAACTGAGGCTGCTGTGAGCTGTGACCCTACCACTACACTCCAGCCTGGGTAACGGAACCAGACACTGTCTCAGGAAAAAAAGAAAAAGAAAAAAAGAAAAAACGAGGAGTTGGAAGAGAAAGTTTGGGGGAAGAATTGAGATTCTCACTGAACTGACACCCGGCAAGAGGACGCATGGGGCCACTTGGGTGGCTGGGAAGAGCTGTCAAGGGGCCTGTCCAGTCTGGGGAGTGGCCAGGCCAGCAGGGAAGACCAGCAGGACCGCCCCTCCTTGCTAAGGATGTATCCTCAGCTTTTCAAAATGAACAGGTTGTCCAGGCGCAGGGGCTCACACCTGTAATCCCAGCACTTTTGGAGGCTGAGGTGGGTGGATCGTTTGAGGTGAGGAGTTCGACACCAGCCTGACCGACAAAGTGAAACTCTATCTCTAATAAAAATACAAAATTACCTGGGTGTGGTGGCACACACACCTGTAATCCCAACTACTCAGGAGGCTGAGGCAGGAGAATCACTTGAACCCTGGGAGGCAAAGGCTGCAGTGTCGAGATGGCTCCACTGCACTCCAGCCTGGGTGACAGAGCAAGACTCTGTCTCACCCAAAAAAAAAAAAAAAATAAGTACAGTCAGCTCCAAGGAGGGAGTCATCCACAGCAGGGGATGGGCCCACTTGGGTTATCTGGGACAATTACAGGTTACCTTGGTCTGTCTGAGGCAGCCCGAGGGTGGGGCAGAGATTTTCCCAAGAGCCCTGTGGGGTGAGGTGTGCCTGGCTGTGTGGGACCCACTGGGTCTGGACAAGGCAGTTCTGAACATTAAGGAGACCGAGCTCACCCTTCCAGCCTGACTGGAAACCCAGGTTCAAGTTTGGGATGTGAGGCCATGGGGCAGAGCCTAGCTCTAGCCTCCCAGTCTCAGGGACAGGGCTGGCTTAGTCACCGTGGAGCTACTGGGAGCTTGAGGGATGTGTGGGCCTGCCCCACCCTCCACCCCAGGGATGTCCAAAGGGTCATGAGAAAGAGGGACAATGACCGGGTGTGGTAGCTCATCCCAGTACTTTGGGAGGCAGAGGCAGGAGGCTGACTTAAAGTCAGGAGTTCCAGACCAGCCTCAGCAACATAACAAAACCACATATCTGCAAAACAATTTTTCAAATTAGCCAGGCATGGAGGTGTACCTATAGTCCCAGCTACTCAAGAGGCTGAGGCAGGAGGATCACTTAAGCACAGGGGTTCAGGGCTGCAGTGAGCTACGATGACAACACGGCACTGCAGCCTGGGGGACAGAGGGAGACCTTGTCTCTAAAAAAAAAAACCAAACAAACAAAAGAAAAAAAGAAAAAGAAGAAAGGCCGGGTGCACTGGCTCACGCCTGTAATCCCAGCATTTTGGGAGGCTGAGGTAGGCGGATCACAAGGTCAGGAGTTGCGACCAGCCTGGCCAACACGGTGAAACCCCATCTCTAGTAAAAATACCAAAATTAGCCAGGCTAGGAGGTGGGCGCCTATAATCCCAGCTACTCGGGAGGCTGAGGCAGGAGAATCCCTTGAAACCACGAGGTGGAGGTTGCAGTGAGCCAAGATCCCGCTAATGCACTCCAGCCTGGGCAACAAGAGTGAACTCTATCTCAAAAACAGAACAAAACAAAACTTCTGGACTAAAGAGAAGGCTTTGGCAGCCCCAGGGGCATACACTCTCAATTTCCCCCTCCAAACTGGCTTCATCTCCAACCTTCCTGGGAGGGAATTTCTGGTCCCAAACGGCAAGACAGCACTTTGAAAATTCCGGTATTTGTTTATAAGGCAGGGTCCACAGGAATTTGCAAAGTGCCTGGAGGATGCGTGGAAGGCCTCGCTGCAGACTTCAGCAGCCCCCTCCAGCCGGCAGCCCGGAGGGGAAGAAGGATTCCCTGAGCCCCGCCCCACCTACTGCCGCCTCACCCTGAGTCTGAGAGCTGCAGCCCGCAGATACCAGGCGGTAATTGCAGGTTTGCTTCAAGCCTTCCGGGTCCCTGAGAAACCAAATCAAGTCTCACTCCGGAAGGGCGGGCCTCAGCAGCAGGGGAGAGAAGGGGACTGGGGGTGGGGGCTAGGAGGAAGGTGGTCTCAGGTGAAGATTGATTGGCAATGGGCTGGCCTGGAGCCCAGGCCCCAAAGCTCATCAAGCCCCAGCTGCTGTGACCCAGGCCTCTCTGGCCTCTGATAGGCCCCTGACTAGGTGGCCTCCTGACAGGCCCTCCCTGCCCTGGGGTCTAAAGGCTGAAGCAACGAGCCATTTCCTTTCCTGCGCACTCTGCCAGGACCCTGCTGGGGAGTGGAGAGTGATGCGGGGGCAGAGTGAGGAGACTTGCAGCAGCCTTTGCAGTCTAGCAGTTCGATCTTGCTCAGTAAATAATGTCTACGGGCCCCCTGGAATCCCAGCACTTTGGGAGGCTGAGGCAGGCAGACTGCCTGAGGTCAGGAGTTCGAGACCAGCCTGACCAACATACTGAAACCCAGTCTCTACTAAAAATACCAAAAAAATTAGCCAGGCATAGTGGTGTGTGCCTGTTAATCCCAGCTACTCGGGAGGGAGAGAAATTGCTTCAACCAGGAAGGTGGAGGTTGCAGTGAGCCGAGATCGTGCCACTCTGTACTCCAGCCTGGACAGCAGAGCAAGACTCGGTCTCAAAATAACAATGTTTACAAAACAAATAAACACATGAACAACGACAAATAACTTTGTTGGTATGGAGCCCCTGGACTGAGTGTGCCCAGATTAGCCCGGGGGAAGACCTCATCCTGTGGAAAGGGGAGAGAAGACGGTAATGAAGCGACCTGACAAATGAGTCTAAGATGGAACCTAGTGAGTGATCCGCCCTGGATGCGAGAGGAGAAACAGGAAGGCCACGAGTGGCGAGGAGACCTGGGGTGCATGCAGCTCTCAGCTCCCAGGAGGAGCCTCGTTCCTTATCTGAGAACCAGAAATAGAAGCTGGATTTAAGCAAAAGTTTTTAAGACAAAGGTCCCTACACCCTCCTCCTTCCTACTCAAAAGAAAAAAAAAAGTCCAGAAGAGGAAGAGTCAATGGGTTGACTTTCTGTACAGGGTAACCCTGGACACTGCTTAATCGCTCTGTGCCTCAGTTCCCTCGTCTGTAAAATGGGACTAATGTAAGTGCCTACCTGGCAGGGTGCAGTGGCTCACACCTGTAATCCCAGCACTTTGGGAGGCTACGACGGGCGGATCACGAGGTCAAGAGATCCAGACCATCCTGGCCAACATGGTGAAACCCTGTCTCCAAAAAAAAAAAAAAAACAAAACAAAAAAAAGTGAAAAAAAGTGAATGCATGGAAATGACTAAGTACACAGCATAGCTTCAGGGCCTGGCCTGCCATAAGCATCCGTAATTCTCTGTCTTGACTATGGGGGAGATTATCGTATCTGCAAAAAACCGGAAGCCTCCAGGGCAGAAGCAAAGGGGCCTTCGGAGGCTCCTGTAATCTTCCTAGAACACTTCTTAGACTCTCTGTGTAAACAGAGGGGACTTGGCTTGAAGCCTCAATTAACAAAGCAGCTAATTCCCTCGACAGGACTTCCCAGTGCTCCCAGAAGGAACAACCAGTTTCCAAGGCTCCTGGCCCACTCCTGCCCCTTAGGGAGGTCCTAGATTGCCACGTCCCCGTGGCGGGCCCTTGGAAGACCTTCTCAAACCAAGGGAAACTGAGACCCAGGCTACCAAGGGAACTGCTCAGGGATCATGGCCCTCAGGCCAGCCCAGCAAGGCAGCTAGAACAGTGGTTTGCAGACACGGCTGTTCCTTGGATCTACCTGGGATGGCTGGGTCCCCCAATGCCATCCCTGTCCATGCCCTGGAGATCCTGGTGTAACCTATCTGGGGAGAAGCCTGGAATGTCTCAGAGCTCAGCGCACAGGCTTCTCCCAAGCTAGCTCTGCCAGTCCCTGGCTGCACAGCCCTCTGCATTAGAGGAGAAAGCCCTGTAACTCCATCAAGGAAGAAAAGGTGTGATTCACCTCACCCCTCCTAATCACACTCATAAAAGCCTCAATTAACCCAACAGTTAATTCCGCAACAAGACTTCCCTCGGCCTGCCTCTCCCCGCACCCCACAAGGCGGGACCTGAAAGGTGCCCCCTGCAGCTGCACCCGGAGGAAAGGGTTAACAGGAAGTGCCTGGCGTCCAGCAGCCACAGAAGCCCCATTGTTCTCCAGCCTGTCCCCTCCCCCTCGTCCAGGAAGACCCTCTGGGGAGCCCCTTCCAAGGGGCCAGGGAGTCTCTCCAGGCTGAAGGCCAGCCGGTCGGGAGAGCGTGCACAGGAAAAGGAAACCAGCTGGGGGCGGGCTGGGGAGGCACAGCTGTCACTGCCGCATCTTGTCGGCGTGGGGGACGGGCAATTTCCGAGGCGGGGCCTCCACCTTGCCCACCTGGTGTGAGTGGGAGGGGGTCAGCCCTCCCTGCAGTCCCCATCTAGAAGCCAAAAGCCTTTACTTTGGGGTTCTTAGGTACACCTGGGGTCCCTGCCTCCATTTAACCAAGCCCCCACCCCACCCCAAGCATCCCTGGGTCCCAAAGTTTAACATCCCACCCCTCCTCCATCCGATTTCAGATCACTCCTCCAGGTCCTGTCAGCTTTTTCTGATTAACAGTGCTGGGTGGGGTGGGCTGGATTGGGGTGGAGGGCGTTGCACGGAGAACTGTTAGCAATTCCCCGGGAGCCCGTGGGGGCGGGCTGGCTGAGGGTGAGCAGCTGGCAACCAGACAGGCCGGGGCCCTGGGTGGACAGGCCGAGGGGGAAATTAATTGGTGCCAGTCGGGTGGCCAGACGGCACCCCAGGGGGCCCGGCCAGCCGCTGAAGTGCGGGAGAGCTGGGGCATGGGGGCCGGGGACAGTGAATGCGGGGATTACGTCTTAACTAAGACTCAGTGGTATACTGGGGGAGGGGCCAATTGGGCCCCGATGCTCGAAGACCAGGTGGAGGTCTGGGCTTCCCTGGACAAAGGTGGGGCTCTGAACTTATCTGGACACAGGTGGGGAAGATCTGGGCTCCCCAAACACAGGTGTGTGGATCTCAGCTGCACTAGACACAGCTATGAGGGTTCTGGGTTCCCCGAGACACTGTAAAAAACAGGGTAGGGTCTAGGCTCTCCTGAACACAGCGGGTTGTGCGCTCGCCTGGACAGAGATGTGTGGTTCCGGCCCCCCTGAATGCAAGTGGAGGATTCGGCAACCCCTAAGTCAAAGAGGGTAGTGTGAGCCTCAAACTCTGGCAAATCCCATTACACTTTCATTCCCTCGGCCCTTTTACCAGATTGGGAGCCGAACCCCCGAGGAAAGTGCAGAAGCCGCGGCTTCCCCAAGCGTCTGACGCCTCCAGGTCCTGGGCGCTGCCTCCGCCTCCGCCTTCCCGCTCAGCAGCAAGCTCCGCCCCCGCCTCTCTGGGACTGGCGGCGCGAGTACGGGAAGGGGGCGTGGCCCGGGCCACGGACCTCGCGGGGAGTTCTTGGAAGTCGCGGGTTGCAGCGCGCGGGGGCGGAGCCTGGGGGAGGAGCCAATGCGGGTGTCAATTTGCATGCCCCGCCCTTGGGCGTGATAGACACAGGATGGCTCCGCCCCGCGCAGTGACTGCCTACCCACCTCCAGTGCTCGGCCCCCGGCTCACATTTCCCAGGCAAGATGAAGTCCCTCCCTGTCTGGCTAGCAACTGGGCCGCGGCGTAGCCTGCGTCGTCCCTGCCCTCGGACGGGTGGACTTCGCCCAAGGTCCTGGAACCGGGTAAACCGGTCTGGGTGTTGCTTCTGAGCTGGTCCCGACCTGTGGCCTGGCCCCTTCCCAGATCCACAGAGGCTGAACTGGGGCGCCCTTCCCTTGGGTCCTGCTTGGCAGGGCAGGGAAGCGTAGGAAGGAGGCTTTGGGATAGGGGATCCGACTAGAGCTGTCCTTTACTTGCTACCTTGCAGAGCAAAACTCTATGGGCCTCAGTTTCCTCATCTGCACACAGTGGACGTTAAAAAGGACAGATCTCAAACGAGGGTTGCAAAGACATCAGTTATTCACAAAAATCCACTTAATTAGGCATCTTGGTCCCTGCCTTCATGGAGGCAACAGGCTACAGGAAAAGACTAACTCAGAAAAAACCGTTTAATTCTACAAAGGTAAAATTGCACTTGGGATAAGTACTACCAAAGAAAAAAAAATTTTTTTTTTTTGAGGCAGAGTCTTACTCTGTCGCCCAGGCTGAAGTGCAGTGGCACAATCTCAGCTCACTACAACCTCCGCCCCCTAGCCCCGGGTTCAAGCGATTCTCCCACCTCAGCCTCTGGAGTCGTTGGGACTATAGGTGCCCACCACCATGCCTGGCTAATTTTTGTATTTTTAGTAGAGACGAGGTTTTACCATGTTGGCCTGGTTGGTCTCAAACTCCTGACCTTGTGATCTGCCCACCTCGGCCTCCCAAAGTGCTGGGATTACAGGCATGAGCCACTTCCTTCTCCACCCAAGCATGATCTTCCTTTGGAAACAATGTGTCTTTTTTTTTTTTTTTTTTAAGACGGAGTTTCACTCTTGTTACCCAGGCTGGAGTGCAGTGGCGATCTCGGCTCACCGCAACCTCCACCTCCTGGGTTCAGGCAATTCTCCTGAACCCAGGCCTGCCTCGGCCTCCCAAAGTGCTGGGATTACAGGCTTAAGCCACCGCGCCCGGCCTAATTTTTGTATTTTTAGTAGAGATGGGGTTTCGCCACCTTGGCCAGGCTGGTCTCAAACTCCTGACCTCAAGTGATCTGCCCGCCTTGGCCTCCCAAACTGCTGGGATTACAGGTGTGAGCCACCGAGCCCAGGCCTGTTTTATCACTGGTATTTGTAAGAGGCTGGCTTTGCTGGGCTGGTGAGGCTTTTTCCAATGCACAGTGAAATAAAGGCAGCTTCCTGGCTGGGTGTCCTGTCCCCAGACCCCCTGCTTCCAGGTATTTCCCTAAAGTCGGGCCTTCACCCCAGCATTGCCCTGAGTTCCCGAGGAGCCAGAAGTCCTGGAAGCTGGGGTGCTCTGGCTGGGCCCCCTGCACAGTCCTGGCTGTCTCACAAGTCCTCCAGCTGAGTGATGTGACCCATCCGTGTCTCCACCCCAGTCCTCTGATGGCAGCTGAAGGAGATCAGGATATGTTACTCTTAGCAATATATAGCTTAGAGACCACGCACAGTGGCTCATGCCTGTAATCCTAGCATTTTGTGAGGCCAAGGTGGGTGGATCACCTGAGGTCAGGAGTTCAAGATCAGCCTGGCCAACATGGTGAAACCCCATCTTAAAAAAAATAAAAAATAAAAAGAAAGAGCTGGGCGAGGTGGCTCACACCTCGAATCTCAGCACGTTGGGAGGCCGAGGTGGGTGGATCACAAGGTCAGGAGATGGAGACCATCCAGGCTAACATGGTGAAACCTTGTCTCTAGCAAAATACTAAAAATTCCGGCCAGGTGCAGTGGCTCACACCTGTAATTCCAGCACTTTTGGGAGGCTGAGGCAGGTAGATCACTGAGCTCAGAAGTTCAAGGCCAGCCTGGGCAACATGGTGAAACAGGCAGGAGAATCACTTGAACCCGGGGGACGGAGGTTGCAGTGAGCCAAGATTGTGCCACTGCACTCCAGCCGCCTGGGTGGCAGAGCAAGACTTCATCTCAAAAAAAAAAAAAAGGAAGAGAGAAGGAAGAAAAGAGAGAGAAAAAAAAAAACAAAAAAAATAAGGCCGGGCGCGGTGGCTCAAGCCTGTAATCCCAGCACTTTGGGAGGCCGAGGCGGGTGGATCACGAGGTCGAGAGATCGAGACCATCCTGGTCAACATGGTGAAACCCCGTCTCTACTAAAAATACAAAAAATTAGCTGGGCATGGTGGCATATGCCTGTAATCCCAGCTACTCATGAGGCTGAGGCAGGAGAATTGCCTGAACCCAGGAGGCGGAGGTTGCGGTGAGCCGAGATCGCGCCATTGCACTCCAGCCTGGGTAACAAGAGTGAAACTCCGCCTCAAAAAAAAAAAATAATAATAATAATTAGCTGTGATGTGCACCTGTAGTCCCAACTACTCTGGAGGCTTAGGTGGGAAGATTGCTTGAGCCCAAGAGCTCCAGGCTGCAGTGAACCGTGAACAAGCCACTGCACTCCAGCCTGGGTGATAGGAAGACTCTAGGAAAGAGAAGAGAAAGAAAGAAGAAAGGGAGAGAGAGAGAGGGAAAAAAAAAAAGGAAAGGAAGAGATTAGCTGTGCATGGTGGCCTAAGCCTGTGATCCCAACTGCTTGGGAGGCTGAGGTGGGAGGATTGCTTGAGCCTGTGAGGTCAAGGCTACAATGAGCCATGATTACATTGAAAACTCCTGGCCTCAAGTGATCCACCTCAGCCTCATAAATTATTATTATTTTTTTTTTTTCTGAGACGGAGTTTCGCTCTTGTTACCCAGGCTGGAGTGCAATGGCGTGATCTCGGCTCACTGCAACCTCCGCCTCCTGGGTTCAGGCAATTCTCCTGCCTCAGCCTCCTGAGTAGCTGGGATTACAGGCACACGCCACCATGCCCAGCTAATTTTTTGTATTTTTTTGGGGAGACGGGGTTTCACCATGTTGACCAGGATGGTCTCGATCTCTTGACCTCATGATCCGCCCGCCTCAGCCTCCTAAAGTGCTGGGATTACAGGCTTGAACCACCGCGCCCGGCAGCCTCGTAAATTTTTGAGGTTACAGGCATGAGGCATGGCACCCAGCACATATAGCATTTTTTTTTTTTTTTTTTTAATTAAGACGGGGTTTCACCATATTGGTCAGGCTGGTCTTGAACTCCCGACCTCAGGTGATCCACCCGCCTTGGCCTCCAAAGTGCTTGGATTACAGGCGTGAGCCACTATGCCCAGCCACATATAGCATTTTCCATGTTCCAGGCACTCTAAGCACTGTACATGCGTTATCTCAATCCTTACAACAAACCTAAAAAGCAGGACTATTATTGTCCCCAATATACAGTTGGGGAAACAGGTCCAGAGAGGTCAAGTGACTTGCTCAAGGTTGCAGAGCAAGAAAGCAGACCTGGCTGTCTCCCTCCAAAATCAGAGTATTTGCTGCTTTTTTCTTTTTTTGAGACGGAGTTTCGCTCTGTAGCCCAGGCTGGAGTGCAGCGGTGTGATCTTGGCTCACTGCAACCTCCGACTCCCGGATTCAAGCGATTCTCCTGCCTCAGCCTCTCCAGTAGCTAGGATTACAGGTGCCCACCACCTCAGCAGGCCAATTTTTGTATTTTTAGTAGCGACGAGGTTTCACCATGTTGACCAGGCTGGTCTTGAACTGCTGACCTCAGGTGATGCACCCACCTCTGCCTTCCAACGTGTTGGGATTACAGACCTGAGCCTCTGCAGTGGGCCCAGAATATGTGCTTCTTACCGGACTTCTGCAGCTGGTCTTTGTCACCCTTCATTTTCTGGTTCCGAATTACTTGTGTGGCCCGTGTGTGTAGTTCTGTCTGGCTCAGGCCTCTTATCCTCTGGGAGGATGGGCATATAGGCTGTACTGTTTGCAGTTTGTGCCAACTTAGTACAAGCCAGCAGCAAACGCCTCTCTGGAGTCTCCTGCTGCAGGCCTGGCGTTCCCTGCTGGAACCTACTGGTTGCAGGATGGGTGAACTTTTTAGTTTTCACAGCTAGTGTCAGACCTCACCAATGTCATTTGCTGTGACAAGATTCAATGCTGCCTATTCTCATGGGTCCAGTGGGGTCTTGGGGATGGGTGTGTCTTAAGGGGAGGTGTCTGCAGGGTATTTGTTCCAGCCTCATCTTCTATCCCATTACTTTCAGTCCCTAACCCCCCGGTGGCTGGGCACCGGAAACCCCCAAGAGGCCCTGGCGGGGGCGGGGGCGGGGGCGGGGGCGGGGGTCGGCCAAGCCGCTTCCCGCGGAAGGAAGGGCTCGGCGGTTCCTGCGACAGGATGCGCGCGAGGCCCCTTCCCCAGGGGCCCCGGACTTCCCCGGGCCGGGCCAGGCCAGGCTCGCAGGGGAGGAAGTCCCACGCGGGTGCAATGAGCTACCGCCTGCGGTGTGCGGCTCCAGTGCCCCCACGTCCCGTGGGGTAGTGGGGTGGGTTAGGACTCGGAGTAGGTGGAGCCTTTTAAAAGTCCCCCCACGTGTTCCCAGGAAGGAATCAGGCAGCCGGTGGGGGCGAGCTTGGCTAAGGAAGAACGGTGTGAAGCTCTCCTTCACAATCCACACGGGAGGGGAAAGGGGTGTGGATTGGGCGGGAGGGGAGCCAGAGCGCCCAGATTCCACCAGCAGACGATTTGGGGCTGGCGTGCCCCTCCTTCTACTTTCCGGTCTTGGGGTCAGTTCCCCTGGGGTAATGGGATGCCAGCGGCGGCCGAGCCAGCCGTCGGGGGGTGGGGCGAGCCCTTTCCCGGCGCCTCCCGCCGCCACCACTCCCCGCACCTGGGACTCCTTTGTCTTCCTGCGAGCTCTCCTCCCTCCGCCCTGGGGCAGAGCCTACAGCCCCACTCCTAAACCGACGTGGGGGGATATTGAAAAGGCTTTCACCTCTTGGGGTGGCTATTCTCCAGCTAGGGAGTGACTAGGGCTCCAGTGAGCATTTTTAGAAACCTAAAGCCGGGTGGAGAGAAGCTGCTTAGAGGCCCATTTCACAGATGAGGAAACTGAGGCTGCATCTCCCTGTCTCGGCCACACAGCGATGACCAGGTAAAGGGCCCTTCAAAGCTCACCCGTTCAGCTCCACCTGAGCCCTAGGACCCCGGCCGCAGCCGATTCAGTTGATTAAGGGGGTCGTCAGGGCGGGAAAGCAGGTGGCGGCGAGATCTGCCATCTTTCACGCAAAGTGTGATCGATCCCCAACTCTGCTTGGATACTGTGCTTGGCACTACCCCTCAAACGTCTCAATTCAGAAAGCTCCCTATCCCGGAGTTGTAGGACAATTTAAAGGGAACTCCCAAATCTGGGGGGGTGGGGCTCCACCAGCTAGGGAATGCCCGGGCCAGGAAAAAGGGGCCCAGCCCTCTCCCGCCCACGTGGTAACCGGTCAGACCGGTTCCTGGGGCCCCAGCCAGCCGCCGCCAGCCCCTGACCCTTTAACCCTGCCCCTCCCCCACCAGAGCAGAAATCCAGACAGCACCGGCCTTTTTACTCAAATGGTCTTTATTTTCCTGACATTTCTAACAAAACGCCAGGTTAGACGGAATTAAAAAGAATCCACCGCAGGAAAGGTAAACAGACCCTCAAAAACTTCCTGGCAAAGATGTCCCCCTCCCCGAACTAGCCCCGTTTCACCAGCAACTGGTCCCAGCTCAGCCTTATACCTTTCCACTGCCACCCCTCACCGCTCCAGACTTGTGATTCAGACCAGGAACATCTTGGGTTGTGTCCGTGTCTGAGGTAGGGACACGCTGGAACCTAGTCACCCCTAATGCACCAGATGAGAACATCTTGAATGTGAAACTACATTAGCCCCCGCTCCCACCCGAGGTGGAGAGGCGCGGGACGTCAACCAGCAGCACGCGGGGGTGAGGTGACTCAGGCCACTCTCCTCCCACTCTCCAGGGTGGGTCCACGCACCAGATCCTCCTCGCAGGCCCCACACCCACGCAAGGCGACAGGAAACTCCCCACGCCTGCCCCATGACGTAACGATGACCGTTTACACAAGTATGTCAGTGGAGGGGGAAGGGGAGCGCCAGGAATTCTGAGGTTGGAAACGCAAAGCCAACTCTTGAAAAACCTTCAAAGGGCCAGCACAGCCCCCCAGTACAAAATGAAGTCCGACCCTGAGATCTTAAAAAACAAAAAAACCCAAGCCTCCCTTCTCCCAGTCCAGGAGAGTGAAAGGTCCACGTCCCAGTCCACTAAGCACCTGTGGGCGCAGCAGGTTTCTTCGGAAGGCGCCCGCGCCCCCGGCTCAGACTCCTTGGTGCCGTCGCTGCACACTGAAGGCGACGGCTCCCTGGGGACAGTGTCCCTCTCCCGGCCTCTCAGCAGCCCGGGCGGCGGCTTCTCTCCACGGTTTTCGCGGGCGCGCCCCCCCCCCGGGAAGGAGGGGGTGACCTCGCCTCGGGTCTGCGCCCTGGGGCCGACGGTTCGACGCGCGCTCTGGGCTCCGGCAGCGCCGCTCGGGGTCCTCAAAAGGCCACCACCGCCCGCACCAGCACGTTGAGCATGCTGTCCGCGGGACGGCAGGCGGGCTTTGCGTCGCACGCGGGCGGCGCCGTCGGAGGGGCTGCGGGGCTGCAGTTCAGGAGGCCCGAGAAGCGCCTCTGCAGGACGCGGGCCAGGTTGGGAAAGGCGCCCTCCGCTTGCGCCAGAGAGGGCTGCAGACGATCGGCGACCTCGGATGACACCCCCTCCTCTTCCTCCTTTTCTTCCAGACGGGCTTTCTTGCTCGGGACCAGTCCCGTGTCCCCGCCGTCGCTCAGGCTGCTGCTGCGCCGTTTGCGGCTAACTTTGGCGGGGCGCGGGGCACAGCAGGCGGGGATCTCCTCGGCCGTCGGCGCCTCCTGCGTGTCCATGGACTCCGGAGACGGCTGCTCGCCGTCGGCGGTCGCTGTCTCGACCGTGGACTCGACTTCCCGGGGCGGGTGCAGACGAGGATCAGAGGGGCGGGCAGGCGGCAAGGACACCTCGGGTTCGAGGGCCTCCACCTTGGCCGAGAGGTAGAGTTCCCGGGCGCTGCGCATGACCAGCGACAGCTGTAGACTCCGGTGCAGCCGCAGGCCACCGCGCTGCATGCGGGAGTGATACATCTTCCACACCGACAGGGTCATGATGCGCTGTGCCTCCTTCTGCACTTCCATGACGACTCGACGGCGACGGCAGCGGGGGCTCCTGGGACGGACAGGACAGGCGGCAGGTGCACTCCAGACAACGGGCTCGCTAACGCCTCTCCCCACAAACCAACCCACGCAGTGACACTGCTAGGACGCTCTGCCCCGGCGCCCGCCACCCGGGCCCTTTTATACCCCCAGTGACGTCACTGCGACGCCCCGCCCAATCCGAGGGACGCATCCGGGCTTTCCAACTCAACGCGGTCAAACATTCCTTAAAGCGACAGAATGCGATTTACCCAGCAGGGAAAGGGAACGGAAACCTTGGAGGGGAGGAGCGTCCCCCTACTCCACGCCCGGCTCTCTGGTGGGCTCCTTTTTTTGAGCCCCGCTTGGGCGCGTTGGCCCAGGGGAGGGGGTCCGGGGATGGGGCTCAGGGCCCACTCACATGCTCGCCGTCTGGCGGCCCCAGTGGCTCGTGGGCGGCAAGTTTCCCTTCACACAGGGGAAGACCCGGCTTCCAGTCTGAACAAACCCTGTAGGCACTGCTCCTAGCATTTACCAGGTGTGTCTAATGAGTGTTTTCTGCACCAAAAATCATGCTAACAGCTCTTACTACTTACCAGGCGCGGTTAAGAGCGCTCCTTTTGTCAATAACTCACCGATCCCTCACCTCCACTCCGCGGAGGACACTGTCCTATCTGCTTCCTTCCAGTGGGGAAACCAAGGCAGAGTCACTGGGCCAGTATATGCTAAACAAACAATATTTGCTACTTCTGTGAAAGGAGGCCACTGGGGCCTCCAGCTCTTCGGTCTCTAGCGTACGCCAGCCCTTGTTTGTAAGCGGCGAGCCGCCCCGGGCTGCGGGTTTCCGTCATTCCTACCGAGCCATGCCCCCGCAGTTTCCCGCGACAGGAGCTCCACGGGCGGGTTTGGAGAAACCCAGCGCGCACGACAGCCCCCGTTAACACGTGGCTGCCGTCCCCCCAGACTAGGTGTCCGAGTTCCGCCTCCGCGCCCCGGGAGGCGGGGGTCGGTTGGCAGCTGGAAACCCAGCAATGCAGAGACAAAGCAGGTAGAAAACCCTCCGCTACGCGCCGTCTCTCCAAGAAATCCTAATTCCAATGCCTCCAAAAAAGGATGAAAAATTGTTCGAACGGCTCCATTCATTCCTGTGATACGGTCCCTTTAAGGAGTGGCGCGCCCCCCACTTTCCGCCCGCACTGGCTCGCGGCGCCTTCCCGCCACCGGCGCCCGCTGACTTCCACAACTAAATTTGGACGGAGTGACGTAGGACAGTCGCGCGGTCCGCTTCCGGTTGCCCATATTAGGACAGAGCCTGTGATCTCCATAGCCGGCGGCAGCGGGGCTTCCGGGCGGGCGGGAGGGGCGGGGCTTTGCGCTCCGGCCACGCCCCGCCCCTCCCTGGCCCGGGCAGCGGAGCCCCAGGCTTCCTGACCCGCATCCAGCCGGGTGGGTGGGAAGGAGAGTTTCACTTCCTTTCCTCCGGGGGCCAGGAAGGCGTAACGCCTGGAAAGCACCCCGCAGCGGGTAGGGGCGACCTCAGGGCTTCCACGGACGCCATCTCACAGAGACGCTACAGAACGACCCTGCATACACAAGAGACGAACCGCTGAGGCCCCCTCATCCCTTCTTTCCCCTTCCCAATTATTTCCCCCATACAAAGCCCCTCCCAGGTTATCCCTGTCCCCCGCCCCACAGCGATCTGTCTTGGGACACTCTCCCGTCCCGCCTTCCCCCGGCAGGTGGGGACTCAAGAGTTATTTCCCCCCCAAAAGACCCTTCCCAAACTTGTCCCCATTCAACGAAGTTGCCACACTGCAGCCACCTGCGGAAGATGCCCCCGTCCCCGCCCCGCTAACCTTACCACGGAGACCCCCACAATGACTTCCCCAGCCCAGGCACTATCTCAGAGCCCACGCAGCAACTCTGATGCGCAAGGGGGCGACCCTCCGAGGACTCCCTCAGACAACCCGCCCACCCTCCAGGGGAGACCAGGCCCCCCCACCACTCAAAACGTGCTTTCCCGAGACTCCCCTTACCACCCAACACACAGAGCTCCACTGTCACACAGAGGGTGACACTATGAGTCCCTTCGCTGATACTCTTGGCCCCTACCCAGAGGGAGACCATCCTCAAAGCCACCATCACACCTCCCGCGACCCCCAGGCTCGAACCCAGAAAGACTCCACGCTTCTGATGAAACCCACCACGCACGCACGCTCTTGAGGATGACCTTCCCCCGCCCCTGGCATCTCTGACACCCCCACTCAAGACCACCTCTCCCCAAGGCGACCTCGAAGTGCCCTCAACTCCCCCACTTCTCAGGAAAGAGGCTGGGAGAATGCAGCAGAGCTCCACACAGAAGCAGGCCTGCTCCTCACTCCGCCCCCGCGGGGAGAAGAGAGTACCACCTCTCCCCTACACCATGCCCAAAGCTGAAACTCGGGACCCTGGACTGGGACGATCTCCGAAGTGCCAGCTCAGGGAGTCCATGAAAAGATTCAACGAATCTAATACACCCCTTCCCCAGCCGTCAGAAATAAGGGAGGCTATCATTATTTACATTAGCCATGCCTGGAAGGGAAACTGAGGTTGCGCAGCAACAATCCGAGGACCTGGGTCTCGAACCGAGATTCCGAACTCGGACTCGAACAGGCCCAACCAGAACTCGGACACCTCCCGCTACCGAGCGGCACCAGAGGGCCAAGGGGCGGAGCATGTGGACCGGAAGCTGCCTCTGCCCACAACCAAGATGGCTACGGAGAGGGCGGAAGTGTCCGCAGGTCAGGCCTCCGAGGCTTCTCTTTCTCTCCTGGCGGCCCCGCTCTCGATGGTGACGTGACGGGGGCGGGGGTGGCGGCGCGTACTCCTCAGCTGCAAGGGAACCAGCCCGCGAACCCAGGCCGGGAGGGGGTTCGGCCTGGCGGGGAGGAGGACTGACATGTCTCTTGAAGACCCCTTTTTTGTAGTCCGAGGGTGAGTGACAGCGACGGGGGAGGGCGGAGGGTGCTCCGTCCCCAAGCCAGCCAGTGCCCGGGTGCTGGCCCCAGCATGCCAGGCGGGCTGGGCAGGGCCGTCGGGGTGCAGAGTGGGAGGCGCACACAGGGGGATACTGGGGTGTCCGGAGTCCCCCATGCGTTTGGGTTTGCAGTCGGGGGCGGAGGCGGGCGGGAGGACCGCCTGCCCCCAGCCGCGCCCGCCGTGCCCCTGCCCGCAGCGAGGTGCAGAAGGCGGTGAACACGGCCCGCGGGCTGTACCAGCGTTGGTGCGAGCTCCTGCAGGAGAGCGCGGCGGTCGGACGCGAGGAGCTGGACTGGACGACCAATGAGCTGCGGAATGGCCTGCGCAGCATCGAGTGGGACCTCGAGGACCTGGAAGAGACCATCGATATCCTGGGGCTTTGGGGCGGGGGGTGGCATGGGGGAGCCCCCTGCGGTGGTAGGGGTCCGGGAGCTCACCCTCGGGGAGGGCTGGACCCCTAGGGAGGGAGATGCTGTCTGACTCTGGCCTTGACCCTTGACTCTCAGCCCACGCATAGTGGAAGCCAACCCAGGCAAGTTCAAGCTCCCGGCTGGGGACCTGCAGGAGAGAAAGGTGTTCGTGGAGCGGATGCGAGAGGCCGTCCAGGTGAGCAGAGGTCCTGCAGGTGGGGAGTGGGGGAGGTGTGAGTGTCTTTTCTTTTTGAGATTGAACTCTCACTCTGTCGCCCAGGCTGGAGTCCAGTGGTACAATCTCAGCTCACTGCAACTTCCACCTCCCGGATTCAAGCGATTCTTGTGTCTCAGTCTCCTCAGTAGCTGAGACGACAGGTGCCCGCCACCATATCTGGCTATTTTTTGTGTTTTTAGTTAGAGACGGGGTTTCACCGTGTTGGCCAGGCTGGTCTCGAACTCCCGACCTCAGGTGATCCACCCAACTTGGCCTCTCAAAGTGCCGGGAATACAGGTGTGAGCCACGCCCAGCATGAGTGTCTTTCCTCCCTAATGCTGTCTTCACCTCCAGGAAATGAAGGACCATATGGTCAGCCCAACAGCCGTAGCCTTTCTGGAAAGGAATAGCAGAGAGGTAAGCCTTCCTGACCCACCCTGCCCACCTGGGCACCTGGGGGTGACCACACCATTGAGTACAAGCCAGACCCCCCTGTGTGTGTTCGCCTGTCCCTTCTGTGACAGCGCCCATCCTGTGTGCAGCTGTCTTCTTGCTGTCTACCTGCCTGCACTTTCTGGGTGTGTGCACCTGAACCTCTCTGTGTGTATGTGTCCGTGGGCTCCTCTCTAGTGTCTCCTCTGATTTGGCTCTATACTGGTTTAGTTGGCCCTATACTGGTTTCCTATTGCAAAGGAGGGTTGGAGGCCTGTGTACCTATCTCCTTTCTGCTTCCATGCCATTTGTCCTGTATTTGGCTGTTTCCAGGACGAATGACGAATGCCTGCCTTTCTCTCTCTCTCTCTCTCTTTTTTTTTTTTTTTTTTTTTGAGACGGAGTTTCGCTCTTGTTACCCAGGCTGGAGTGCAATGGCACCATCTTGGCTCACCGCAACCTCCGCCTCCTGGGTTCAGGCAATTCTCCTGCCTCAGCCTCCCGAGCAGCTGGGATTACAGGCACACGCCACCATGCCCAGCTGATTTTTTGTATTTTTAGTAGAGACGGGGTTTCACCATGTCGACCAGGATGGTCTCGAACTCTCGACCTCGTGATCCACCCGCCTCGGCCTCCCAAAGTGCTGGGATTACAGGCTTGAGCCACCGTGCCCGGCTCTCTCTTTTTTTTTTGAGATAGAGTCTTGCTCTGTTGCCCAGGCTGGAGTACAGTGGCACGATCTTGGCTCACTACAACTTCCACCTCCCGGGTTCAAGTGATTCTCCTGCCTCAGCCTCCTGAGTAGCTGGGATTATAGGCGTGCACCACCACATCCAGCTAATTTTTTATATTTTTAGTAGAGATGGGGTTTCACTTTGGCCAGGCTGGGCTTGGACTCCTGACCTCAGGTGATCCGCCCACCTTCACCTGCCAAAGTTCTGGGATTACAAGCATGAGCCACCATACCTGGCCTGCTTTCTGCATTTTACAGCTGAAGAAACTGAGGCACAGAGAGATCAAATGAGGGGGTCCCTGGGTCACCTTGTTAGTAAGTGGTGAGTGAGGATTGCAGGCTGTCCCGCGCCAGAGTCTGCCTCCCTGACTCACCACTATGGGGACTTGCCTCACATGCCCCGCTATGAGTTGCTGTCCCTCCCCGAGTCTATGTTCTGTGCCCCTGCAGATGCTGGCGGGCAAACCAGCTGCCCAGAAGTCACCCAGCGACCTGCTGGATGCCAGCGCCGTCTCTGCCACATCTCGCTACATCGAGGAACAGCAGGCCACACAGCAGGTTTTGGGGCAGGCTGGGTAGATCCTGAGAGGGAGGAGCCTTGCTGACCCATCTGAGGTCTGAGGTCCCTGTCTTTCTTTTCTTCTTCTCCCCTCCCCCCATCTTTCTCCCCCTTTTCCTTCTCCTTTCTCTCCCCTCCTCCTTCTCCTCCTCCTCCTCCCTCCCTCCTCCTCCTCTCCATCTAACTCCTGCCCCTTCCCCTCCCCCCTCCTTTCCTTTTTTATTTTTTTGAGATGGAGTCTTGCTCGGTGGCCCACGCAGAAGTGCAGTGGTGCGATCTCAGTTCACTGCAACCTCTGCCTCCCAGGTTCAAGTGATTCTCCTGCCTCAGTCTCCCGAGTAGCTGGGATTACAGGCACCCACCACAATGCCTGGCTAATTGTTTTTTTTTTTTTTTTTTTTCTGAGATGGAGTCTTGCTGTGTTGCCCAGGCTGGAGTGCAGTGGCACGATCTCAGCTCACTGCAACCTCTGCCTCCTGGATTCGAGCGATTCTCCTGCCTCAGCCTCCCAAGTAGCTGGGACCACAGGTGTGCTCCACCATGCCCAGCTAATTTTTATATTTTTAGTAGAGACAGGGTTTTACCACTTTGGCCAGGAAGGTCTCAATCTCTTGACCTCGTGATCTACCTGCCTTGGCCTCCCAAAGTGCTGGGATTACAGGAATGAGTGACCCGACCGTGCCCAGCCAATTTTTATTTTTGTTGTTTTTATGTTTTTTGGGTTTTTTTTGAGACGGAGTCTCACTCTGTCGCTCAGGCTGGAGTGCAATGGCGTGCTCTTGGCTCACTGCAACCTCCACCTCCTGGGTTCAAGCAATTCTCCTGCTTCAGCCTCCCAAGTAGCTGGGATTACAGGTGCACACCACCACACCTGGCTAATTTTTGTATTTTTAAGTAGAGACGGGATTTCACCATGTTGGTCAGGCTGGTCTCGAACCCCTGACCTTGTGATCCACCCGCCTCAGCCTCCCAGAGTGCTGGGAATACAGGCGTGAGCCACTGCGCCCAGCTCAATTTTTGTATTTTTAATAGAGATGGGGTTTCACCATGTTGTCCAGGCTGGTCTCAAACTCCTGGCCTCAAGCAATCTACATGCCTTCACCTCTCAAAGTGCTGGGATTATAGGCATGAGCCACTGCGCCTGGCTTTCTGGGGTCCTTTTCAGCAGCACCTCCCACCCCTTCGCTCTGCAGCTAATCATGGATCAACAGGATCAACACCTGGAGATGGTGTCTGGGAGCATCCGGGTCCTCAAGCACATGTCCGGCCGTGTTGGGGAAGAGCTGGACGAGCAGGACATGTGAGGCCAGGACCCCGGGGGTGGGCCAGGGGCTCTCGGCCACCCTGGTGTGTCTGGGCCATCTCAGGGCTGACGCCATCCCGATCTTGGCAGCATGCTGGATGCCTTCGCCCAAGAAATGGACCACACTCAGTCCCGCATGGATGGGGTCCTCAGGAAGATGGCCAAAGTATCCCACATGACGAGTGGTGAGTCCTCTTGGGAGAGGGGTCAGTCCTGGTGGGGCAGATTGTAGGTGGTACCCTCTCCCCGTGACCTCTGACCTTCTCATCCCCAGACCGCCGACAGTGGTGTGCCATCGCCGTGTTGGTGGGGGTGCTTCTCCTCGTTCTCATCCTGCTTTTCTCTCTCTGACCCCAGCCCTCCCTGGTGGGCTAGTCCCTTAAGCCTGAGGAGCCACCCAGTACTTTGGAGCTTGCCTAGCCTCCTAGGAGAGGGTCTCTCCTGGGTAGCTGAAGAGTAGAGGGTCCCACCTGGGGAGCTGTCCCCACGGGTCTCCCCCAGAGCCAGTGGGAGCCTTCAGGGCCTTGGGCTGAAGCCACCACCACTGGTTCTGTTTAAGTGCACTTAGAGGGTGGTGGAGGCAGGGAGGCCTCAGACACACCCCTCTCCATTTCCAGTTACGGGACCCCAAAGCCATTCACCCCTGTGCCTTTTACAAGTGCCAACCTGGAAATAAAATCCCAGCCTTTTTTATATATGTTTGTGTCATGCGGTGTGTTGACTGCAAACAAGTGCTGAGCCCTGATTGGGACTCCCATTCTAAGCCACTGCCTGAGCAAGTGCCCCAGTGTGTGTGCACGCGTGTGTGTTCTGGACTTTTGTTTTTTGAGACGGAGTTTTGCTCGTTACCCAGGCTGGAGTGTAATGTCGCAGTCTCTGCTCACTGCAACCTCTACCTCCCAGGTTCCAGTGATTCTCCTGCCTTCATCTTCCGAGTAGCTGGGACTACAGGTGTGCGCCACCACACCTGGCTAATTTTTGTATTTTTAGTAGAAACGGGGCTTCACCATGTTGGCCAGGTTGGTCTCAAAACTCCTGACCTCAAACAACTTGCCTGCCTCAGCCTCCCAAAGTCCTGGGATCACAGGCATGAGCCACTCACGGTGCCCAGACCAGTCTTTTTTTTTTTTTTTTTTTTTTTTTTTTGAGACGGAGTTTCGCTCTTGTTACCCAGGCTGGAGTGCAATGGCGCGATCTCGGCTCACCGCAACCTCCGCCTCCTGGGTTCAGGCAATTCTCCTGCCTCGGCCTCCTGAGTAGCTGGGATTACAGGCACACACCACCATGCCCAGCTAATGTTTTGTATTTTTAGTAGAGACGGGGTTTCACCTTGTTGACGAGGATGGTCTCGATCTCTCAACCTCGTGATCCACCCGCCTCAGCCTCCCAAAGTGCTGGGATGACAGGCATGAGCCACCGCGTCCGGCTAATTTTTGTATTTTTTTTTTTTTTTTTGAGGCGGAGTTTCGCTCTTGTTACCCAGGCTGGAGTGCAATGGCGCGATCTCGGCTCACCGCAACCTCCGCCTCCTGGGTTCGGGCAATTCTCCTGCCTCAGCCTCCTGAGTAGCTGGGATTACAGGCACGCACCACCATGCCCAGCTAACTTTTTGTATTTTTAGTAGAGACGGGGTTTCACCTTGCTGACCAGGATGGTCTTGATCTCTTGACCTCGTGATCCACCCGCCTCGGCCTCCCAAAGTGCTGGGATTACAGGCTTGAGCCACCGTGCCCGGCCTTAATTTTTGTATTTTTAGTAGACGGGGTTTCACCATCTTGGCCAGGCTGGTCTGAAACTCCTGCATTGTGATCCACCCGCCTTGGCCTCCCAAAGTGCTGGGATTACAGGTATGAGCCACCGCACCTGGCCTTTTTTCTTTTTTTTTTTTTTGAGACAAAGTCTACCTCTGTCACCCAGGCTGGAGTGCAATAGTGTGATCTCTGCTCACTGCAGCCTCCACCTCCAAGGTTCCAGTGATTCTCCTGCCTCAGCCTCCCAAGTAGCTGGGATTACAGGCACTCGCCACCATGCCCAGCTAAATTTTTTTTTTTAGCTTAATTTTTTTTTTTTTTTTTTTTTTGAGACGGAGTTTCGCTCTTGTTACCCAGGCTGGAGTGCAATGGCGCGATCTCGGCTCACCACAACCTCCGCCTCCTGGGTTCAGGCAATTCTCCTGCCTCAGCCTCCTGAGTAGCTGGGATTACAGGCACGCACCACCATGCCCAGCTAATTTTTTGTATTTTTAGTAAGAGACGGGGTTTCACCATGTTGACCAGGTTGGTCTCGATCTCTCGACCTCGTGATCCACCCGCCTCGGCCTCCCAAAGTGCTGGGATTACAGGCTTGAGCCACCGCGCCCGGCGGCTTAATTTTTTTAAGATGGGGTTTCGGCCGGGCGCGGTGGCTCAAGCCTGTAATCCCAGCACTTTGGGAGGCCGAGGCGGGTGGATCACGAGGTCGAGAGATCGAGACCATCCTGTTCAACAAGGTGAAACCCCGTCTCTACTAAAAATACAAAAAGTTAGCTGGGCATGGTGGTGCGTGCCTGTAATCCCAGCTACTCAGGAGGCTGAGGCAGGAGAATTGCCTGAGCCCAGGAGGCGGAGGTTGCGGTGAGCTGAGATCGCGCCATTGCACTCCAGCCTGGGTAACAAGAGCGAAACTCCGTCTCAAAAAAAAAAAAAAAAAAAAAAAAAAAGATGGGGTTTCACCATGTTGGTAAGGCTGGTCTTGAACTCCCGACCTAAGGTGATCCGCCCGCCTTGGCCTCCAAAGTGCTTGGATTACAGGCATGAGCCACCACGCCCATTTTTTTAAAAATTTTTAGTATAGACAGGGCTTCACTGTGTTGGCCAGGCTGGTCTTGAACTCCCAACCTCGTGATCCGCCTACCTCAGCCTCCTAAAGTGCTGGGATTACAAGCATGAGCCACCAAACCCAGCCTCTCCAAGGAGCTCACTGAAGCAGGACTGGGGGCTCACGTCTGCTAAGACCAGCTCATGTGTTCCATTATCTCTATCTGTTGTGGTAACTTGCATGCATGTTGCCATTGGAGGCTGTCAATTTGCAGTCAGTGACCTGGGTTGGCTGGGCACAACTCGGGTGTGTGTTCCTCCCCGGGCCCCCCCAGGTAACAGGCAAGCGGCAAGGCTGTTACAAAGGCGTTTAGTTTATTCTCATCAGTATCACTGATATTCTCATGGTTCACATTTGCCAACGCCGCTCCTCTCCTTACAGTAGTTAAATGTGCAATCTCACTTGGGGGCCCAGGGAGGGGTGGGGGCTCGGCCCAGGGTGGGGAAGGCGTTGGCACTTCACGTGGATAGGGTGGGCAGCCTATCCTGCGTGAAAGAGGAGTGGGTGAGTGGGCGGCCAGGGAAGGGGAGTTGGCAAGGAAAGGCCCCACAGTCTTTTTTTCTCTGGTGGTCAGTGATTCTCCATTCAGATTCCTTCCTGGCTGCCCAGGGTGGGGGAACCATGCAGCTCAGGGCAGGGCAAGGGAGGAAGAGAAGGAAAAAGCAGCAGGCCGCCCAGGGGGAGGGGTGGGATGAACGGCAGGGCAAGGGGGGCACAGGGGTGGCTCCTGGGGTAAGGCACAACCCTGTCTTTGGCTCTCCTGGTGAGGAGTTTCCTCCCCTGCACCCCCTGCCCGGCCCTTCTTCCCCTCCCAACCCCCCAGACCCACACATACAGTCCTGGGAGCCAGGGGGCTCCTCCTGGGGTCCCTGAAACAACTGGGTTCTGCCACCCACGCCAGTGCCACAGGGGCTCAAGGAGGGACACCCGAGGAAAAGGCAGAGGGGCAGGCAGGGGTCTACCCAGGATAAGGGGGTGGGGGTGGGAAGACCCCAGGCCCAGGAGCTGGCCCCCCCACCCCAACTAAGGCCTGGAAGTTGGGGAGCACTGCTTCCTTTCGGGCTCTGGCTGGAGCCCCAGCCCGCCCCTCAGCCTCCACTGGGCCCAGCCGCTTGCCAAGTGACCAGGGCATTGTGCTTTGGGGTCAATGCTGGGGTGGGGCGGCAGGCTAGGAGGCAGGGGCAGAGGAGGGGCGACTAAGGTGCTTGTGCTTTAGTTGGGGGTGTCAACATCCCCCACTCAGGCTGGCTGGGGACTACGGTGCCAGGCCCCGGCCAGGAAGGCAGTGCCAAGACCCCAGCCAGACCCTGGCACTCATGACTGACCCCCGCAACAAGCAGATGTTAAGAGGGACCCCCAGCAGGCCAGCAGGGCTGCTGGTCCCATCAGAGGGATGGTCTCCAAATCAGATTCCAAGGGTCCAGTCGGAGCTAGCCCCCACCTCATTTCCTGAAATCCCCCTGCCCCTGGAGAGACCCCAGGGAGCAGTGGGTAGGCAGGGGTTGGGGAGGCAGAGGAGAGGCAGGGAGGACGAGGGCCAGAAGCAAACAAGGATGTGGATGGTGAAAGGACACCCACAGAGGGGGATGGGGAGTTTAAAAAAAAAAAAAAAACAACTCTGCGTTCACATGAAAATCTGAAACACACACACAAAAAAACCCACCCGCTCTGGGTGAGAACAAAACGAGGAATGGTAAAAGAGAAAATTCTGCAAACAACTGCTAACAATGGAAGTGGGCCCGGCCCAGCCCTACGCTGTGCTGCACTGCCCAGCCCCCAGAAGCTGGGCCCAGCCAACCAGCCAAGGCCTGGGACACTCTTCAACTGTAGCCCTGTTGGGGAAGGTAGACAGGGGAGGGGGAACCCAGGAGGACCCACAGGAGCCCAGGCAGCAGCTGGGACTGGAGCCCTACCATGGAAACACACCCACGCTCCACACACACACACACACACACACACACTCTCAGCCTGCCCCCCAGCCCCCTCCACCACCATCCTAGCTTCCATGGCCCCCCCACCCCTGGGGACCAAGGGGGACAACAGACACAGCCCCATTGGTTTGAAAAATAAAAGGAATCTTATACTTCAATATTTCATTCGCTAAAAAAATGTTTTAAAAATTATGTACAGGGGGTGGGGGCCAGGAGCCCTGCCTTGGGGCGGGGTGGGGGTGGGGAGATGGAGGGAGGGGCAGCAGCCCCCACAGCCTGTTGCCCTGGGTTCCAACCCAGGTCCTACTGCTTCTTGTATCTTCATTTGTTTGAAAGCAAAACTTCTGCACACGCACACGCACACACTCTGCCAGCCCTGGAAACCTCTCATTCTATCCTCCGAGACCCTCAGTCTGCCCCCAAGAGCCCCCATTCCTTTAGGACCTGCCTCTCTCAGGCCCTAGAGGACCAATGGGGGCAGCAGAGGCGGAAAAGAGGAGAAAGGGCACCGGGCACGCCACCACCGGCCACCTTAGGTCGGTTGTGCAATTTCTCGGAGCCTCAGTTTCCCCAGCTGTAAAATGGGCAGTCCCCACAGCCTCGCCTACCCCAGCCCCCAGGTGCAGGGACAGACGAGGGTGACAGGAAGGCGCTTTTGGAGACGTGGAAGCACTGGGAGGTGGTGGGAGGGGTCCTGAGAACCCCTGGGGCCCCCCTCGAGTCCCAAGGGGCTGCAGTGAGAGGCGGAGGCTGAGGAACGCTTCCGCGAGGTGGCCCAGGACTTGAGGAGGGGGCCTTCCCAAGCCCCCCAGGCCAGCCCCCTCCCCTGGCGGGCCTGGTGAGTGGGGAGATGACGGCTAGGGGTTAGGATGGGGAGCCAGAACTCCCCCGACGCACAAGTGTGTGTTAAAGAAGGCAACACAGACCTCGTGCCACCTACCCTGTGGTCCTCTCCCGGCCCGGTTCTCGGTGGGGGAAGGGGGTGGGACAGGAGGGGCAGAGGGCCAGGAACATGCAGCACCCACCGCGGGTCCTGGGGAGGGACAGACAGTAGCTCGTGACCAAGATGTCGGAGGGGTGTGTGTCGGGAGGGGGAGTGTGCGGCCCCATGGGGAGCCTCCCAGGCGGGCGGGTCACTGCAGGGCCTCAGCCGAGGGGCCCGCCTCGCCCTCATGGCTGGCGGTCTCGAAGCCATGCTCCACGCCCATCATGTCCGGCTCGATCTTGCCCGTTTCACTGATGAAGGTGGTGTAGGCATCATCCTCAGCCTTGAGCACCTTGACCTTGGGCATCCAGCTCTTGCGCACGACGCGGCGGGCATTGGTGCACATATCGGCCGCAATGGCATTCATCTCGCTCTCCTTGAAGTTGGGGGCGAAGTTCTGGCAGTAGTCTGTGGAGCAGCGGGGTGCGGCCTTAGCACGGGGGCCAGGTGACTCCCACAAGCCTACTCACCCGTCCCCCAACAGCATCTGTGACTGACTCTCCCTCAAAGGGGAGATGAGTGAGGCCACAAGCCAGGACGCCACACCACGTGCATCCGCCCCTACACCAGACTGAGTTCACCCATGTGTGGAAATGTGTGGGTTTTGATGGAATGGCCTCGTGTTCTTGAAAAATTCAGATCGTTTGCCAGAATTTAGTAACTGGGAGAGGCCACCTTAAAATCTAGACGCCCCCACATGACAAGTGGCTAGCACCATCTGGCTGCCTTATCCCTCCCAGACTGCCCTGAGTTCAAAAGCCTCCTGCCTGACAGGCTCCCTGGCTTCCCTTCAGCACCCATGTCCCCCAGTCACGAAGAAATCTCGAAGCAATCACAGCGGCTTCCCAGCAAGGCTAGACTGAGCCCCAGAATGCTTCTCAACACTGAACGCTAGCCCGCTGTCAGCACCAAGACTGCGGAGGAAACATCAACCTCCGTGCCCCAGGCTCATGCCCCATCCAGCCAGGCGGACACTCACACTTGACGGCGTGGAGCACGCGGCTGTCCAGGGGCTTCCGGCGGGGATCGTTGGTAGAAGAGCGGATGCCAGTGCCGCAGCTGTTGGCCAGTGTGTTCCTGGGGGCAGGGAACATGGAGGGAGTCAGTGCTCAGAGTGGTGGTGAGGAGGCCTGGGCAGCCCAGCTCCCCCTCCCTGGGCTCTGGCGAGGGCCTCACCGGTCAAAGAAGGAGGCCAGGAGCCGCCGCAGCAGGACCTTGTGCCGCGTGCCCGCACTGACATGGCAGTTCATCAGCTGCGCCCTCGTGATGTACACGTTGGTGCCTGGTGAGGGGAAGCCAGAGGATAGCCTGGGGCACCCCCATACTGCACAGCCCACCTGATGCTAAGTCTCATCTCAGAACACCCCAGGCCCTCCCTGCTGGGCTCTAGCTCCTGAGAACTCACCCAGGAACCTTCTCCCCCCACCTCTACCCTAAGGGCAGTCAGGGGAGGCTCCTTGGGACTCCCTGCCTCATCAGTGCTCAGGAGAGGACAGAAAGAGTGGCTTCACAATTCCCAGGATGCCTGCTGTATGGTCATGCCGCAAGCCTGTGAGGTGAGCACACTGGCTGTCACCAGCTACAGATGGGCCCAGGCTCAGCAGGACCAACAGGAAGAGGAGGCTCACACCCGGGCACTCTGACCCGAGGGCCAAAGGCATTCTTCTTGTTATTTTAGAGATGAAGTCTTATTCTGTCGTCCAGGCTGGAGTGCAGTGGCCACCACAGTTCACTGCAGCCTTGACCTCGTGGGCTCAAGGGATCCTCCCACCTTGGCCTCCTGAGTAGCTGGGACTATAGGCATTTGCCCCCATGCCCGCCCAAATTCTTAACCTAGGTGGTAGCTGGCCCTCACACGAACCCAGGAAGTAGCTAATCTACCCATGTGGCCCAACAGTAACAGCCAATGCTCATACCAACCCCTTAAGCCAGAAATCTACAGGCCAGGCCTTGCTCTATCAGCAACTCGAATCTCACCAACACCCCTGCCCTGAGGGTGGCTGTTACCAACACGGCAGCAGATAGGGAAACTGAGGTCTGGGGGCACCTAACCAGCTGCCCAGCCCAGCCCAGCTGGTTCTGAGGCTGTGGAGAGGAGAGATCTGGGGCGAGACCGGCCCACCTGTCACCAGCTCCAGCTTCTCAGAGGGGTCGCCCTCATCGTAGAGCTTGGGGTGGCAGCGGTTCCCAATCTGGTTGATGAGCTCAGCCGGGAGAGACGCCAGGTCTTGCCGAACCCGGATGCGATTCCGGGACTCGGGGGCCACCTGCTCGGGGAGGGCCTCCACCTTCTCGGCTGCAGGGAGAGAGTAGCACGTGAGTGGCAGGTGAGGCCGGGGTAGCCCTTGGGGCAGGGGCCAGGCGGCGCCTCACCTGTCTGGCCGACATTCATCATGCTATACATGGTGTACATGTTACAGATCTGCCGGTACTGCTCATCCATGCCCTCCTCACCGCCGTCCTCCTCCTCATCCTCCTCATTGTGGTAGGAGCCAGGGCTGTCGCTGGTGTAGGCGCTGGAGGTGCCGGGGCTGGTCCGCTCTGACGTGCTGGGCCCACTCACCACGCCCCCCGCTGCCGCCACCCCACCGGCCGGCTGCCCTGCTCCCGCGGCCACAGCAGGCTGGGCTGCTGCCACCACCGGGGCCTGCTGGGGTGGCGGGGGCTGATGAGGCCGGTTGGCAGCCAGGTCTGGCGTGGAGAACTTGGCCATCTTGCGGCTGCCGTTGCCACCGCCCCCGGCCTCCTTCTGGCCACTGTCCCACAGCCGCTTGGCCACGGGCATGCACTGCACGGAGTCCGACTCCTGCTGCTCCGTCTTGACCCGAGACACGAGGGGCAGCGGGGTGCCACAGGCCGGCCAGCCCGATGTCTGCGCCACGGGGCTCTGGGGCTCCGACGATGGGGCCTCCTCCGCGTGCAGGCCCTGGGAGTCGCAGCTCGGGGAGCTCACCTTGAGGAAGAACTCCGTGCCCTTCTCCATGATCTCCTGGATCTGCAGGAAGCCGGCCGTGTACATGAGCAGGAACTGGTCACCCACGTTCATGCTCAGCCGGCCTGTGTAGCAGAAGCTGAGGATCTGCTGGAAAGACTGGGGCTGCACGGCCGCCGGCAGCTCCACCACGGCGCTGCGGCTGTTGTTGAACAGGTCCCGGAAGTAGGAGCTACTGGCAGCCAGCACGGCCCGGTGGGCCTTGAAGGCATGGCCCTTGACCACCACCGACACGTCACAGTACAGGCCCTGCAGCCGCTGCTCGTTGAGGCACTCCAGGATGCTGTTGCCGAAGTTCGGGATCTCCATCTGCAGTGTCTGGGCCATGGCGGCGGCTGCATGGGGGACAGGGAGGAATGGAGGGAAAGAGACGGGGGGATGGGGTCAGGCGGCATATGTGGGTGCTGGCCTGGCCCCGAAGAGCTCCGCTGCTGGAGGAACATCCACTCGATGGAATGTGATATGGAGCTGAGTCGCACAGAACCCCCCTATCTGCCCCAGTACAGACTCATTTTTAGAATACGTGGTTAAATCTGCTAAGCCAGCCGCAGACCAGGGTGGCACATGCTGTCCCTTGCAAAGAGGAGGGGGCACAGGCATACTTGAAGAGTATGTACTTGGAAGAGTAACTGAATTTGCTTAAGTGCTCGGAAGAGTGGCTAGGACACAGTACGCCACCTCTGAGTGCCAGCTACTGCTAGCACCAGGTACCTATGTGGTATCTTTGCAGGGCACTGGCATGGAAATGCCAAAAAGGCAGGGTTATCTGACTGTGCACCAGATTCTGCAGTGCTGGGCACAGGCCCCTCAATCACTGTTTGATGAATGACTAAATGACCACTCGAGAAGTTACATGAGGTCAGGACTGGTGGGTCACTTGGGTAATCCCAGCACGTTGGGAGGCTGAGGCAGGCGGATCACTTGAGGCCAGGAGTGCAGGACCAGCCTGGCCAACACGGCAAAACCCTGTCTCTACCAAAAATATAAAACTTAGCCAGGTAAGGTAGTATGAGTCTGTAGTCCCAGCTACTGGGGAAGCTAGGGTGGAGAACTGCTTGAACCCAGGAGGCAGAGGCTGCAGCAGCCGAGATCATGGCGCTGAACTCTAGCCTGGGAGACAGAGTAAGACTGTCTCAAAAACAAAACAAAACAAAACAAAAAACAGGGAAAAAGAAATTACATGAGGCTGGGTGCAGTGGCTCACGCCTGTAATCCCAGCACTTTGGGAGGGTGAGGCAGGTGGATCACTTGAGCCTAGGAAATAGAGACCAGCCTGAGCAACATGGCCTCTTACGAAAAACACAAAAATTAGCCCGGCGTGGTGGAGCACACCTGTGGTCCCAGCTACTAGGGAGGCTGTGAGGGGCAGATCTGTTGAGCCCAGAAGGTCAAGGCTGCGCTGAGCTATGATTGCGCTGCTAGACTCCAGCCTGGGCAACAGAGACCCTGTCTCAAAAAAAAAAGTTACATGAAAACATCTCTAGTCATCAGGGAAATTACAAGAAAACATCAGTAGTCACCAGGGAAATGCAAATCCCAACCACGATGAGACACCATCTCCCACCCACTAGGCTGGCTAGAAAAAAAAGTTGGCGAGGAGGAGAAATCCGGAACCCTCTTCCACTGCTGTGGGAATGCAAAATGGCACAGCCACCACAGAAAACAGTCTGACAGTTCCTCAAACAGTTAAAGAGTTACCATATGACCCAGCGATTCCACTCCTGGAATTCATGCCCAGGAAAAACGAAAACGTTTGCCTGCACTGAAAACCTGTACACAAATGTTCACAGCAGCACTGTTCATAATAGCCCAAAGGTGGAAACGATCCAAACGTCCATCTGCCGATGGACGGGCCAACAAAACACAGTCAACCCATACAATGGGATATTATTCAGCTAGAAAAAGGAAGGAAATTCTGACACACGCTACAACATGGATGTCCCTAGAAAACATTATTCCAAGTGAAAGAAGCCAAACAAAAGAACCACAGATTGTATGATCCCATTTATAGGAAATGTCCAGAATAGGCAAATCCACGCAGACAGGAGGCAGATTAGTGGTTGCCAGGGGCTGGGAGGCAGGGAGAATGCGGGTGTGGTGAGGGAAAGCAAAGGTGTGTGGGGTTTATTCTTTGTGTGTGTGAGACAGAGTTTCGCTCTGTTGCCCAGACTGGAGTGCAATGGCGTGATCTCAGCTCACTGCAACCTCCACCTTCCAGGATTCTCCTCTGAGCTTCCCCAAGTAGCTGGGCTTACAGGTATACACCACCATGCCAAGCTAATTTTTTTTTTTGTATTTTTGGTAGAGACGGGGTTTCACCATGTTAGCCAGGATGGTCTCGAACTCCTGACCTTAGGTGATCCATCTGCCTCAGCCACCCAGAGTGGTGGGATTACAGGAGTGAGCCATTACGCCCAGCGGGGGTTTCTTCTTGATGTAATGAAAAATCTAAAACTGACTGTGGTGATGGTTGCATAACTCTGTGAATATACTAAAGATTAACTGTATACTTTGAATGGGGGAATTGCATGGTGTGTGCATCTCAATAAAGTTGTTTAAAAAAGAAAGAGGCCGAGGTTGGCCGGGCGCGGTGGCTCAAGCCTGTAATCCCAGCACTTTGGGAGGCCGAGGCGGGTGGATCACGAGGTCAAGAGATCGAGACCATCCTGGTCAACATGGCGAAACCCCGTCTCTACTAAAAATACAAAAAATTAGCTGGGCATGGTGGCCTGTGCCTGTAATCCCAGCTACTCAGGAGGCTGAGGCAGGAGAATTGCCTGAACCCAGGAGGCGGAGGTTGCGGTGAGCCGAGATCGCGCCATTGCACTCCAGCCTGGGTAACAAGAGCGAAACTCCGCCTCAAAAAAAAAAAAAAAGAAAGAGGCCGAGGCAGGCAGATCATGAGGTCAGGAGATCAAGACCATCCTGGTCATGGAAACCCCATCTCTACTAAAGTAAGAAAAATTAGCTGGGCATGGTGGCATGCGCCTGTAGTCCCAGCTACTGAGGAGGCTGAGGCAGGGGAATCGCTTGAACCCAGGAGAGGAGAGAGAGGTTGCAGTCAGCTGAGATCACACCACTGCATTCCAGCCTGGCAACAGAGCTAGACTATCTCTCACACACACACAGACACACAGACACAGACACACACACAAAAAAACTAGAAAGGAGGAAACAGTGAGACTGATTTCCTCTGGGCAGGAGTGAGGAGGAGACTTGCAAAGTATACTTCCAGGTCTTTTGGATTTTAAACTTGGTGAATTAAATGCCTATTTGCAAAAGTCAGTAATGTTTTAAAACAAGTAAAATCTGTGAAATCATGCCATACATATTTAATTTAAGCAAATTAACTCAAAAGTGCTTGAGGGCACAGAGGGGAGAAAGAAATGGGAATTTTTTTTTTTTTTTTTTTTTTTTTTTTTTTTACAGAGATAGGGTCGCATTCTGCCATCCAGGCTGGAATGTTGCGGCAAGATCATAGCTCACTACGACAGGGCAGGTGGCTCTTGCCTCTAATCCCAGCACTTTGGGAGGCCAAGGCGGGTGGATCATTTGAGGTCAGGAGTTCAAGACCAGCCTGATCAACATGGTGAAACCCTATTTCTACTAAAAATACAAAAAAAAAAAAAAAAAATTAGCTAGGTGTGGTAGTGCATGCCTGTAATCCCAGCTACTTGGGAGGCTGAGGCAGGAGAACTGCTTGAACACAGGAGGCAGAAGTTGCAGTAAGCAGAGATGGTGTCACTACACTCTAGGCAAGGTGACAGAACAAGACTCTGTCTCAAAAAAATAAAAATAAAAATAAAAAGATCATAGCTCACTATGGGTCTTGAAGTCTTGGGCTCACGGGATCCTCTTGCCTCAGCCTCCTGAGTAGCTCAGACTACAGGTTTGCACCACCATGCCCAGCTAATTTTTAAACTTTTTGAAGAGACGGGGTCTTGCTATGTTGCCCAGGCTGGTGCATGAACTCCTGGCCTCAAGTGATCCTCCCACTTCAGCCTCCAGAAATGGGAATTGATGCTGGTCAGGTAGCCCACCTCGGGCACTGACCTGAGAGGAACAGCTTGGGGAGGTGGTGGAAGTGGGGGTCTCAATGTGTGAACTTCTGCATCAGACCCTGGACTGCCTCTTCCAGGAAGAACTGGCTGTGTGGGGAGATGAGAAGGCTGTATCCCACACTCTGGGGCAGTCATCAAAAGGCTTCAAAGGCTCAGGAGGCTGAGGCAGGAGAATTGCCTGAACCCAGGAGGCGGAGGTTGCGGTGAGCCGAGATCGCGCCATTGCACTCCAGCCTGGGTAACAAGGGCGAAACTCCGTCTCAAAAAAAAAAAAAAAAAAAAAAAAAAAAAGGCTTCAAAGGAAGGTGGTGCCTTTCTACCTGACCCTACTGGTAAAAGTGAGAATTTTTTTTTTTTTTTTTTGAGATGGAGTCTCGCTCTGTTGCCAAGCTGGAGTGCCATGGCACGATCTCAGCTCACTGTAAACTCCGCCTCCTGGGTTCAAGCGATCCTCCTGCCTTAGCCTCCTGAGTAGCTGGGACTACAGGTGTGTGCCACCACAGCCACCTAATTTTTTTTTTTTTGTATTTTCAGTAGTGACAGGGTTTCACCATGTTGGCCAGGATGGTCTCGATCTCTCGACCATGTGATCCTCCTGCCTTGGCCTCCCAAAGTGCTGGGATTACAGGCTTTTTTTTTTTTTTCCCCTCAACTGCGATGGAGTCTCACTCTGTTGTCCAGGCGAAAGTGCTGGGATTCCAGGCATGAGCCATCACGTCCGGCCTCCTCTGTAATTCTACAGGGTCTCTAGAGGGCAACGGGTGCTAACTGGGCATGGTGCGGTGAGAAGCCTTCCCTAAGGAAGACAGGCCCTCCACAGAGACTCCAGCTGGCCAACAGGAGAAAGTACCAAGTACGCACAAAGGCCCTGATGCAGGAATGCACATCTTCCCTCACCCCCGTTAGCTCCCATGCGCCTTTCATGCTCCCTCATCCGTTAGCTCAGATATGCCTCCCTGGGCTGGGAATTGAGGAAACAGTGGTTACTCTGCTCCCATCTGCTAACACCAGTTCAGTCTGAAAGGGCTGCTGTGAAGAATAGAAGGCTTGGAGGTGCAACCCAAGTTGAATCCCGGCTCCAGCACTGGCTCCTCCAACCAGGAGCTCCAAATCTCTGCTTTCTCCATTTGGAAGTCAAGGCTGATGAGGCCAACCAGATTCTGCAAACTCAACCTACACTTCTTGTTACTGAATGACCATTCGAGAAATTACATGGAAACATCACTAGTCATCAGGGAAATTACACAAAAACATCACTGTCACCAGGGAAATGTGAATTCTAACCACAGTGAGATACCATCTTACTTACTGAGCTGCTACCCTGGCAGGCCACAAGCAAGATGCGGGCCCTGCCCCTTGCAACACCCAGGCGAATGGAGGAACTGATACACAACTTTGGTGAGCTCCCCAAATCCTCTTAGCAAGACTTCAGGGGTGGTTTCATACTCCCCTTGCACAGCTGGGAAAACAGGTCATGTGAAAATTAAGGACTCTCCTGATGTCATTTAAAGTCATTCACCAGGTTTAAAATTCAAAAGATATGTCCTGAAGGTGTGGTGGTTCACGCCTGTAATCTCAGCACTTTTTGGTGACAGAGTCTTGCTCTGTTGCCCAGGCTGGAATGCAGTGGCGTGATCTCAGCTCATAGTAACCTACACCTCCCCGGTTCAAGTGATTCTCAGGCTCCTGAGTAGCTGGGATTACAGGTGTGTGCCACCACGACCAGCTAATTTTTAAATTTTTAGTAGAGATAGGGTTTCACCATATAGGCCAGGATGGTTTTGAACTCCTGACCTCAAGTGGTCCGCCTGCCTCAGCCTCCCCAAGTGCTAGGATTACAGGCATGAGCCTCCTCGCCCGGCCAATCCCAGCACTTTGGAAGGCCGCATTAGGCAGATCACCTGAGGTTGAGAGACCAGCCTGGCAAACACCGTGAAACCCCACCTCTATTAAAAATACAAAAATTAGCTGCGTGTGGTGGTGGGTGCCTGTAATCCCAGCTACTCCGGAGGCTGAGGCTGCAGCGAGCCAAGATCACTCCGGCCTGGGCAACAGGGCGAGATTATGTCTCAAAACAAAAACAAACAAACAAAAAGACAAAAGATATGTTCTGAGGTCATCTGCTGCCCCTATCACTTACATGCCAGAAAGCGGCAAGGCTGAGCTTCAGACAAGGTCTGCCTGGGCACCACAGCCTGTGACACTTGCCCATATCCTCCTCCCTCTTCCCCTCCTCAACATCGCTGCCACCATCCTAATAAAAACACAAACAAAACAAAACCCCAAAACACCCTTAGGGCAATCAGAAGGTAGAGCCTGCATCTAGGAATCCCAGTCATACGGCAGCAAAAATATCCACCCACGAGCTCAAACTCAGAGTTGAATGGGCCAGAAGCTGGCTCCTCTGCATGAAGACGCAGGAGAAGCAGACACCAGGTTAGGTAGCCCAAAGAGCCCACTTCAGGGGTCCTGGCAGCCCTGAACCACCTCCCTGGGCAGCCAAATTAAAGCCACTACTGGTACTGGGGCCCAAATGACAAGGACCAAGATGGTCAAGGGAAGAGGCTGGCCCTCCAGTTCCTAGCAGGGTGTTCCAGGCTCACTCTCCAGGGAGGAGGAGGACAGGACAGGTATGCAGTGCAGCCAAAGCCCCTCACCTCAGTTTGTTCATCTATAGAACGGGTTGTTCATCCAACCCATCTTGATCAATTGCATCTTCCTTTGTGGGAGGTGTCGGGGACACAGCCCTAAAAGGACTAGCTGTGCTGTATCCATCCGGAGCTGCATACTGTATACTGAGGAGTCATGGGGGGATGATTTCATTACAGTTGGGCTGGGTTTGTCAACCGAGCACATGGCCTTGGTGGTAGGGATCATCAAAGGTTGAGCGAGCCAGGACGGTGATTACACTCATGTGTAGGAAGGTATCGAGTGTGGTCCAGGGACCCAAAGAAAGCTGGTGTGGCTGGAGGACGATGCAGTAGGAACAGGGCTGCCAGGAAGAGTGTGGGACAGGTGGGGTCCTGGCCTAGGGAACGTGAACATCTTTGAAAGTGAGTCCCAGGGTCAGGTGAGCATTTTAAGAGTTATATGTACAGGCTGGTCGCAGTGGCTCACGCCTGTAATCTCAGCACTTTGGGAGGCCGAGATGGGTGGATCATGAGGTAAGGAGTTCGAGACCAGCCTAGCCAATATAGTGAAACCCCAATTCCACTAAAAAAATACAAAAATTAGCCAGGTGGTGGCACACACCTGTAGTCCCACATACTCAGCAGGCTGAGGAAGAAGAATCTCTTGAAACCAAAAGGTGGAGGTTGCAGTGAGCCAAGATAGCACCACTGCACTCCAGCCTAGGTGACAGAGTGACTCCATCTCAAAAAATAGTAATAAGAAGAAAAAGTTATATGTACAGGAGTGGTGGCTCACGCCTGTAAAAACAACAATTTGGAAGGCTGAGGCAGGCGGATCACCTGAGGTTAGGAGTTCAAGACCAGCCTGGCCAACATGGTGAAACCCCGTCTCTACTAAAAATATAAGTATTAGCCGGGTGTGGTGGCGCACATCTGTAGTTCCAGCTATTCAGGAGGCTGAGGCACAAGAATCGCCTGAACCTGGGAGGTGGAGGTTGTAGTGAGCCAAGATGGAGCCACTGCACTCCAGCTCTGGGCAACAAATGGGTTGATGGAGCGAGACTCCATCTTAAAAAAAAAAAAAAGCCGGGTGCAGTGGCTCACACCTGTAATCCCAGCACTTTAGGAGGCTGAGGTGGGCAGATCACCTGAGGTCGGGATTTCAAGACCAACCTGACCAACATGGAAAAACCCCATCTCTACTAAAAATGCAAAATTAGCTGGGTATGGTGGCGCATGCCTGTAATCCCAGCTACTCTGAAACAGGAGAATCACTTGAACCCAGGAGACAGAGGTTGCGGCTGCCATAAGCCAAGATCGCACCACTGCACTCCATCTCAAAAAAGAAAAAAAAAAGGAGTTGTATGCACAGTTAAACCCTCCAAGGGGACTGTCAGCTCAGTGAAGGCTGGCATCCTTGGCTAGTGTTATTCAAGATTACTTCTTCAGAATGAAGTAGATGCTCAGTAAATATTTGTAAATGTGTTAAAGAGCAATGCAGAGAGGCTGGGCACGGTGGCTCACACCTGTAATCCCAACACTCTGGGAGGCAGAGGTGGGAGGATCCCTTGAAGCCAGGGGTTCAAGAACAGCCTGGGCAACATAGTGAGACCCCTATCCCTACAAAAAAGTTAAAAATTAGTGGGGCTTGGTGGCTTGCACCTGTAGTCCCAGCTACTTGGGAGGATCACTTGAGTCAAAGAGAGGCTGCAGTGAGTGATGATTGCACCACTATATTTCAGCCTGGGTCACAGAGTAAAACCCTGTCTCTAAAAAACAAAAAAAAAACAAAAAAAGCAGGGCTGGGCGCAGTGGCTCACATCTATAATCCCACCATTTTGGGAGGCCAAGGCAGGCAAATCACAACGTCGGGAGGTCAAGACCAGCCTGACCAACATGGTGAAACCCCATCTCTACTAAAAATACAAAAACTAGCTGGGCATGGTGGCACGTGCCTGTAATCTCAGCTACTCAGGAAGCTAAGGCAAGACAATCACTTGAACTCGGGAGGCAAGGTTGCAGCGAGCCAAGATCCCATTGCACTCCAGCCTGGACGAAAGAGAGAGACTCCATCTCAAAAGAAATAAAATAAAAATAAAATAGAAAAACAAAAACAACAACAAAAAAAAAAACCACACACCCCTCCCACCACCCCACCAAAACCAAACAAAATTTAAAGAAGTAGTGCAGACTGGGCACAGGACTGCCTCAAAGTGACCTAACCAATCACCAGGCACCGGCCACATCTAATTTTTTTTTAAAGACAGGGTCTCACTATGTTGTCCAGGCTGGTCTTGAACTCCCCCATTCAGCAATGGAGACTGCATGGTTTCAGGGATAACAAGAGGCAACACAGATGTGGGGGCTGGGGGAGGCCCAGGTTCCCGCCTGAAAATGAGAGCCGAGCCGACCTGACACTCAGGCTGGGGTCCCCCATACCTTGTGAACCCCAGCTTCAGAGCCCAGCACCCCAGCACCCAGGGTTTTGAAGCCTTTGATTAGCAATTGGTCCAAACACTCAGCCAATTAGCACACGGGAACCCTCCCTCAATGCTGCTGGGGACTAGGGGAGTGGGGCTGCGGGCTGTGAGCCGCAGTGACCTCAATGCTGTTCTGTCCAGTTCCCCAGTGGCCCCTGCACAGAGTGGACAGGGTGAGCTGCAGTGCCAGAGCAGACCCATCCCTGGGAACCCCTCCATCCCTCTGTGATTGGCCCAATCCTGCCCAATGGACTCAGAAGGAAAACTACCTGGGCCCCTGAAACAAGTCCCTCATCCACACTAGCCCCAGGAAGGGAGCAGCCATGACTGGACTCTCAGAGGAAACAGGTCTCTCACTAGCAGGTCCCTGGCAGGGTCACCTGCTGGCTGAGCAGGGATGGGATCGAGTCGGGGGTTGAGGCCTCTAAACCACCTAATAGTTCTGGTCCCCACCAAACCCCCACCTGCCTCAGGCTCAAACACACTGCCCGGTCCCCTCTACTTCGGTGAGGCCTCTGCCCAAGCTGCGTACCATGCCCAGAATACTCTCTTCCTCCACCCTCAGCTTCCCACTCCTCCAGGCTAGGGAAGATGCCCCTCTAACTGCCCCACCGAGCCACAGCGCCCTGAAGCTTATCTCTGAGGAAACTAAGTCCCATTTGACTATAAACTCCCCAAGGGCAGAAAACCGTATCAGAATCATCTCTTGTTAAAACTCAGCATAGCAGCACCCCTGAGGGTGTGGGGGACAAGGACAAGAAGCCGTGGGGCAGCTGGGACCTTCCCAGCCAGGACAGGGCCTAGTCCTGGCCCCAGGCGTGAGCAGATCTTCTGCTGAGATCCAAGGGCACAGCACGCGGTTTCCATGACTTCCCAACAACGACTCAACAAATATTTGCCAGGTCCCTGCCTGGGTAGGCCACAATGGTGACAAAGTAGCCCTGCCTCTGGAGCTCACGGTCCAGCAGGGGACAGAGCCATTCATCCTTAGTCACATGGATCCATCATGCTGCACACTGGGGTGCCTGATCTTGCCCGGAAAGGGTGACACCGGAGCCGAGATCTAGAAAGGGCAGTAGTCGACTGGGAGTGTAGCCCTTCCAGAAAGTGTTTTCACCTCCAGGGGACTGGGCTCAGTCTCAGGGCTCTGCTATGGACTGACTATGTCCCTCCAAATTCATAGGTTGAAATCAGAAGCCCCCAGTGTGCCTGTATCTGTAGGCAAGGCCTCTGGGATCTAATTAAGGTTGACTGAGGTCGTAAGAGTGATATCAACAAGGAGGCTGTCTGCAAGCCACAAAGAGAGCCCTCTCCAGAACCTGACCATGCTGGCATGCTCATCTCAGACTGCCAGCCGCCAGCACTCTGAAATGTAAGTGTCTGTTGTTTAAGCCACCCAGTCTGTGATACTTTGTTGTGTGGCAGCTTGAGCTAAGACAGGCCCAAAGCACCATCTACTCACTGATGCCTCCCCCTCCGGAGTCTTTGGCCCGGACCTCCCTGTGAATGCCAGACTCACACACATCCCAAACACCTCCACTCAGCACTTCCAGGACCCAGCTCCAGTCCTTTCCCAAACCTGTGAATACCGTAGCTTCGCCAGCTCTGGCCCTCCTCGCTCAGATCCTCGGACTCATCTTCAACTCCTTCAAAACCACTTGGCATCACCTTGGCCCCAAGTGACACAGCTTGGGCTCCCTGGCAGGCTGGCCCTGCTTGCTCTCAGACCTCCTAGAATGGGAATGTTGTCCCCAGGACAACCACGGCTCTTCATTCTCTCCCTGGTCATACAAAGCCCTTTCTCTACCTTTTTTTTTTTTGAGACAGGGTCTTGCTGTTACCCAGGCTGGAGTACAGGGGGACCATCGTTGCTCACCACAGCCTCAAACTCCTAGGCTCAAGCGATCCTCCTGCCTCGGCCTCCCAAAGTGCTAGGATTATAGGTGCGAGCCACTGCCCCCTGCAAACTGGGCATTGTTTTGGCTTCATGTCAGTTGGGGCAGGGAGTTTGCCTGTGTAGTCCTCTGTTGTGTCCATGACCCCTAGGACCAGGCTAGGTTCCCAGTGGGTGCTCAGAGTTCTTTGTGGAAACAATGAACAAAAAATTATTTCCATTCCTCCCAATCTAACTCCCTTTTTTGCTCCACATTAATGCAGCTAAAACAGGAATAGGGCTCAGAGGCACTCTCTGTGGCTGGGCAGACAGAGGACCTCCTCTGACAGTCACCAAGGTGGGTGGTTAGCAGTCAGAGGCCTGCTGAGAGCTCAATGTTACCTGAGGAACTGCTCACACTGCTGGTAGATCCTGCCATCTGCGGGAAGGGGGCTGGCGGCATGATTCCTGGGAGTAGTAACTGCCAGCTCTTGGGGACAGAGAGACGCAGAACTCCCCAGCCAGCAGGGGCCTGGGAGAGACCGTCAAAAGCACAGTCCTTTCCTGATGACTTTCAGGGAAGCGGTGACATGGCCACTGACAGACACTATGGTCTGAATGTTTACATCTCCCCAGAATTCACAAGCTGAGGCCTATCTCCAAAGCAGTGGCATTAAGTGGGGCCTTCAGCTGGGCGCAGTGGCTCACGCCTGTAATACCAGCACTTTGGGAGGCCGAGGTGGGCGGATCACCTGAGGTGAGGAGTTTTGAGACCAGCCTGGCCAATATGGTGAAACCTGTCTCTTAGCTGGGAGTAGTGGTACACACCTGTAATCCCAGCTATTCGGGAGGCTGAGGCAGGAGAACTGCTTGAACCTAAGAGGTGGAAGTTGCAGTGAGCTGAGATCGCGTCACTGCACTCTAGCCTGGGCCAACAGAGCACGACTCCATCTCAAAAAAAAAAAAAAAAAAAAAAAGTTGTTGATCAAAAACTTAAAAAAAGTGGAGCCTTTGGGAGGTGATGGGTCAGGAGGGCTCTATCCTCATGAATAGGAACTGTGCCCATGTAAAAGAGGAGAGCTTATTTGTCCTTGCCACCCTGTGCAGACACCTAAAAGGTGCTACCAATGAGGAACAGGCCCTCACCAGATACGGAATCTGCTGGCCCCGCGATCTGGGACTTCCCACCCTCCACAACTATGAGCGACTCATCTCTGCTGTTTATCAATGGCCCAGTCTGGTTTTTTTTTTTTTTTTTTTTTTTTTTGAGACGGGGTCTTGCTCTGTCACCCAGGCTGAAGTGCAGTGGTGCAATCTCGGCTCACTATAGCCTCCACCTCCTGGGCTCAAGTTAGCCTCTCGCCTCAGCCTCCTGAGTAACTGGGACTAGAGAGTCATGCCACCATGCCCAGCTAATTGGCTCTCCTGAGGGCTGTGTCACGGGTGAAAAATAAATTAAAATTAGGAGAGGGGAGGAGAAAAAAAATAAAAAGAATTAAAATTAAAAATAATTTTTTGGGCCGGGCGCGGTGGCTCAAGCCTGTAATCCCAGCACTTTGGGAGGCCGAGGCGGGTGGATCACGAGGTCCAGAGATCGAGACCATCCTGGTCAACATGGTGAAACCCCGTCTCAACTAAAAATACAAAAAATTAGCTGGGCATGGTGGCGCGTGCCTGTAATCCCAGCTACTCAGGAGGCTGAGGCAGGAGAATTGCCTGAACCCAGGAGGCGGAGGTTGCGGTGAGCTGAGATCGTGCCATTGCACTCCAGCCTGGGTAACAAGAGCGAAACTCCGTCTCAAAAAAAAAAAAATAATAGCCGGGCGCAGTGGCTCAAGCCTGTAATCCCAGCACTTTGGGAGGCCGAGGCGGGTGGATCACAAGGTCAAGGGATCGAGACCATCCTGGTCAACATGGTGAAACCCCGTCTCTACTAAAAATACAAAAAATTAGCTGGGCATGGTGGCCTGTGCCTGTAATCCCAGCTACTCAGGAGGCTGAGGCAGGAGAATTGCCTGAACCCAGGAGGCGGAGGTTGCGGTGAGCCGAGATCGCGCCATTGCACTCCAGCCTGGGTAACAAGAGCGAAACTCCGTCTCAAAAAAAAAAAAATTAAAAAAAAAAAATAATAATAATAATAATAATTTTTTGAAAGATGAGGTCTCACTATTTTGCCCAGGCTGGTCTTGAACTCCTGGGCTCAAGCAATCCTACAATCTCAGCTTCCTAAATGCTGAGGTTAGACGCATGAGCTATGTGCCTGGCTTCCAGTCTAAGGTATTTTATTACAGCAGCCCAGATGGGCTAAGAACCTACAAGCCAGTTAAAGGAGACCAGCAACTGCAAGTGTAACAAGGAATAAAGGCCCTAGCGAGCCCTACACTCCTTCATGCAGCTCAGCAGGATATGGCCGAATCCTGGCAGCTATCCAGGTCACCTGCCTGACCCAGAACCATACACACACACCTCTGTAGGGGCCGAATGTGAAGGCAGTCCAGGAAAACAGTTAGTGAAGGACAAAGCGTTCAGCTGGGGGCAGCGACTCACACCTGTAATCCCAGAACTTTGGGTGGCTGAGGCAGGAAGACACTTGAAGCCAGGAGTTTGAGACCAGCCTGGGCAACAAGATCCCATCTTAAAAAAATATATATGTATATAAATGCTATCTGATTGTATGGATCCTACTATTGGCATCAGTATTTTTTTTCTTTTTCTTTCTTTTTTTTTTTTTTTTTTTGAGACGGAGTTTCGCTCTCGTTACCCAGGCTGGAGTGCAATGGCGCGATCTCGGCTCACCGCAACCTCCGCCTCCTGGGTTCAGGCAATTCTCCTGCCTCAGCCTCCTGAGTAGCTGGGATTATAGGCACGCGCCACCATGCCCAGCTAATTTTTTGTATTTTTAGTAGAGATGGGGTTTCACCATGTTGACCAGGTTGGTCTCGATCTCTCGACCTCGTGATCCACCCGCCTCGGCCTCCCAAAGTGCTGGGATTACAGGCTTGAGCCACCGCGCCCGGCTTTTTCTTTTTCTTTTTTGAGACAGTCTTCCTCTTGTCACCCAGGCTGGAATGCAATGGTACCATCTTGGCTCACTGTAAACTCAGCCTCCTGGGTTCCAGCAATTCTCATGTCTCTGCCTCCTGGGTAGCTGGGATTACGGGCGCTCACCACCAAGCTTGACTAATTTTTGTATTTTTAGTAGAGATGGGGTTTCACCATGTTGGCCAAGCTGGTCTCGAACTCCTGGCCTCAAGTGATCCGCCCGCCTCAGCCTCTATGAGCCACTGCACCCGGCCTGTATTTTTTTCTTATACACACATAGATGTGATTCATTTTTTTTTCCCCCAAAGACTGTCATTAAACCCATAGTGGCAATAGGATTAACCACAGTGTCCCCTACTTAAGTCTCATTGACTGTATGCCCAGAGTTGGCCAGGGCTCAGTCGAGGCTCATTTCACTTACTCCTCTTTACAGTTTCTGAGGAAGAAATGAGCCTTCCTGCCATTTCATGGATAGAAACGAGGCCCAGAGAGGTGAAGCCAGAGGCCGGGGCCATGTAGCAGGTAGGCACAGGCCATCTGGCTCCCTAATCAGGCAAAGATGTGAGGTGGCTGTGACTAAACCCATTTAACAGATGGGAAAACTGTCGTTCAGGGAAACAAGGCAGAGACCAGACCAGAGGACAGGCTGAGCCCAGAGCTGGGGATCTTTACCTTCGCTACTGGATGTGTCCCCTCCAGAAACAGGGTCTTCTGCCTGTCTAAGAACCCCCACCTCAGGGTCTGGGGCACCCTCTCTCTAATCCCCAAGGAAGGCCTTCTTCATTCTTCCTTTCCCAATCCTCCCATCTACAGCTATTCTCCAGCCCTTCCTCCCTGCAACCACCATCTCCCGGAATGAGCAGTCTCCACGTGCTGCCTCTCCCTTCTCCCTCCTCCCACTCGCTCCTCCTAGCAGCCCTCAGCAATCTGGCCTCCCTTTGCAGGCAGCAGCTCCAGCTCCTTGGAGAGCCTGGCAGAAGCTCTCCCTCCATCCTCATGGAGTTCGCAGGCTGCCTGCTCCCTCCCCCCGCCAACTCCAACCATAAGCCCACCCTTTGGAGTTACATCCCAGTCCCTGTGTGCAATCAGATCACACCCAAAAGACAGAGCAGCAGCGGCAACCAAGGGTCAGGGGAACAACAGGAAGTGCAAAGGCCCTGAGGTGACACCAGTGCCGCTAACACAAAGGAGGCTGGCGGGGCTGGAGGGGTGGGGATCATCCTGGGAGTGGGGCCTGCTGGGCTTGGGTAGAGAACCACGCAGGGCGTGAGATTGCAAATCCTACTATAGTCCTAGGCTCAAACCCCTTATAAAGCCTGTCATTCAGCATTACCCTCAACAGTGCTCGCCCCCAGTATCAGTCTCCCATCTAGAAAATGGGCTGACAGCGGCAGCCATCTCACAAGGTTGTTTCAAGGATTAAACAACCAAAGAACACAGGTCAGTTGGCGCTCACCCCGTAGCTGGTGCCCATGAATGCCAGCTGCGGTTAGCTGTATCCCCGGCCCTTGCTGGGCCACAAACTCCCTGAGAGGAGGAGACATTTTATGCGTCTCACCATCTCCCAGAACCCTGCACATTTCATGGGACTACCAGGCAGTACCCGCCGGGGGTTTCCCCAGAGCCGTCACAGCATTGTCCAATCACACCCTAGATGCCAACCTCTCCCATAAACCTCACGATAACCAGACAGTTGAGATTCTCCACCTGGCCACTGCATTTGCATCAGTCATTCTTTGTGGTGGGGGCTGCCCCATTCTTTGACGTCGAGCCACATCCCTGGCCTGTAGCCCGGCTAGATGCCAGCTGCAACCCCACCCTCAGCAGAGATAGCCAGAAATGTCCCCAGACATTCCCCAAGTGTCCCCAGAGGAGGCAGGCTTGCCCCCAGTTGCTAAACACAGCAGTATAGGTGCCTGCTTGTCACTACTTATCAGAGGAGGAGACTGAAGCTCAGAGGTCAAGACCTGTGCCCAGAGTCTCAATGGCTGAGACAGGGGTAGTGCTAAGTGTGAAATTTCACTCTCCACTATACTGTATCTGTCACCCTTACCTACCCTCTCCCTTTGCTCGATTTAGAAAACACAACCTGGACACAGTTAAAGCCCTCAGAGAAGGCACACAGGTCTCTACAGAGTGAGACCTTCGCCAAGGAGGCAGTAGTGAGAGGCTGGAAGGACAATACCACGACTACACCAGGATCGCAACCTCAGACACACCAGCTCTGCTGGGTCGCCTGGTCCTTATCCCTACCTAATGTGCAGGCAGGCCCAGTGCCACCTCCCAGCCTCTGTGGCCCAGAGAGCTCCCTAGGGGAAGGCATTAGCGGCCGAGGGGACTGAGGAGCAAATGAAGGGAGCTGAGGGACATGAAAGTGGATGGAAGGTGGCACAGGGGTGGTAGCCAGACCATATCGGAGCTTGTTTGAAGGAAAGACTCAGGTGCCTCAGTTTCCTTGTGTGTCAAATGATGACAAAGGCAGGACCCACTAGTAATGGGCTTAAATGAGTTCAAGTGCATACAAGTGCTGAGAGCAACCCAGGATAAATGAGAGGGAGGGAGGACCTGAGAGAGGACGCAGACTGGCATGAACACTGCCTTGTGTTTTGCAACGTGCCCCACTAAGCATGGTGGGATCCCTCTCCACACAGGCTCTGGCAACGACACTGATGAAATCTAGGGTCAGACAATGTCGGGCCAACCACTAACTCTCTCCAAACCCCCCATCCTCCAGGAAGACTCCTTCAGTAGAACCTGTAAGGCTGACCGAAACTCCCATCTCAAAGCCCAGCTCAAGAACCTGCTGGGGCTCCCTGCCGCCTGGCCAGAAGGCCAGATTTTTTAATACCCTGGATGCAGGCCAAAGGGTTCTGAACTTCCGTCTGGGGGTGACGGGCAGATCCAGGAGACCCAGAGACAGGGCTTCTCTTTCTTGTGAGTGGCACTAAGAGTCTCTGTCTCCACGGCAGGATCATCCCCCCACTCCTTCCCTCATGAAGACAAAATGTTTAGAGCACTTCGAAGGAGACTGAACAGACTCAATAAAAAGCTGCAAATGTGCTGTCTCCTGAGACCGGAACACCGACCCCTCCCTCACCCCAGAGCCACCCACCCACTAGCTATTATTATTCAGATCCTAGCTTTATGGGAGGACTTCTGGCCACCCATGGAAACCTCTCCATCCCCCCAGCGCGCAATCACGACAACTTCAGTTTGCTACACCATCTTTGTAAACACAGAGGTATATAAAATTATCTTGATGCTTTGCTTGTGGAAGTTTGGTCACTTTCACTGGAATGTAAGACGCTTGAGAGCTAGCTGCTCCCGGATCTGTTACTCCGGGATACCTCCCCAGCCCCCAGCGGGGAGTCAGCACCCAGCAGTGAAATTAAACTGTCTCAATGGCTGCCTACTTGTTGCACTTGCCCCCACAGAGTCTGTGCATGTTGAGTTCTCACTGAAAAGCAGTTATTACTGGTGCCTTCTCCTCCAGCTCCAGGCACAAACCTGAGCTGCTTGAGGCGCCGCCGGTCCCCCACTCACCAGGGCCAACTCCCATTTCAGCTGAGTGACTGGACGGTACCCCCAACCCCCCATCCCTGGTATCTGACCCTGCTTAGGTCCCGAAGACCCAGTCTGTGCTGAAGCAGACCCTGCAGCCGATCCTGGCCCAATCATGCTGGGAGGATCGTTCGCGCTCTTTATGCGCAGCAGCTGGCCCAATTCCTGCTCATCCCAGAACCAAGTGGCTAGCCAGACAGGGAAGAAGGGCAAGGCCCGTTTGGAGGGTGTCCTGGGAACTATAGGGAGACTGGGGAGAATTAGGGTGACAACCTATTATTAAACCCGGAAGAACTGGCTGACACCACTTGACCCAGCAGTTTATGGCTCCTGCTTCGGGTGCAGAGGATCCCAAATGAAAGTCCTGAGGCCACCTGGTAACAGCCTTGCAATCAGCCCAGAAAGGAACAAAAGCTGCTGCCATCCAACTGGGGGCCAAGTGGGGCAAAAACAGTCCAGGCAAGCAAAGTCCAGCCGCGGTGGTGCCAGGCCTCCTCAACTTCCCACAGCCAGCCCACAGCTCCATGATCCCTGACCTCTTGGCTCCCAGGAGGGGAATAGGGAAGAAGGGGTGACCAGGACTCCGAGAAAGACACCTCCACTGTTCCAGTCTCCAGGGACACCATGGAAACTCAGTCTGTCCCAAAGGGGATTGGCCCATCATCCCTCAGGGTGGGCAGGGGGAAAGGCCTGGGCCAAGGAGAATGCCCCCCAGGGAATCCAGAACAAGGAGCTCCTCCAGTCACCCTCCTGGAAGGCCACTTGAGTAACTATGGGTTTGGGCTGAGGGTCAGACAATCCCAGTTCAGCCACTGTCTGCTCATATGACTAGAGACAAGCCACACCACCCCGAGCCTCAGCTTCCTCGTCTGGACCACAGAGAAGGCCTAAGCTGACCCGGTGGTGGTGAGCCATCAATGAGCTCATCGGACCAGCAAGCTCGGCACAGGGCCTGGCCCAGGACCAGCGTCCCAGAGGTCGATCCCTGGGCCAGGGTGTGAGTGCCGGATTTGATCCCCTTCACCTTTTCTCTGTGCCCTGCTTTCACCCATCACCATCAACAGAGTCTTACATGCTCACTCCCTCTAATTCTTCACCCCCAGGGAGTCTGCACACAGAACTCAGCCGCAAGGAGCTGGTGCCTGGGAGACCATGGTACTAATATATACGATGGTGGCTGAGTTCCCATCCACTAGGCTTGAACGGCCAGCCTCTGGCCACAAAAAGTAGAGAAAGAATGCAGGATCCTAAAATATTCAGGTAATGTCTGCTGGGCTGCCTCTCTGTAGAAATATAAGGTGGGGGTGGGCGCGGGCCACCTTGTGATAAACAAGATGCCTAAGCTAGGTGTTCCAGACTGTCTCCAGCAGCCCACACAAACACCCACTGGCCAGTGTCTTTAAACAGTTGGCAGAGGCTTGCCCAAGGGTAGGGTCGGGACTCTAGAGGCTTCAGGGATGAGGTGTGGGAAAGAGGGAACCCCTTAGATGTGACCCTGAACTAACACTGGAGTTAGGGGCGGTGGGGGACGCATCTCCATGTATACTTTCTGGTCACACTAGTTCTTCCTGACCTGCCCCCACATCCCCTCTAGCCTAGCCCAAAGGCTCCGCTCTCCGCACTCCCAAAGCTCAGACAGCAGTCCCGCACCTTACCTGATCGCCCCCTGCTCTAGCCTCCCCGTCCCCACTACTCTTCCAGTCCCGACCTCAAGTGACCCCCGGCAAACATCTCTGGGATCTCCTATCCGCCCCCACCCGAACTAACTCCGCCCACACCCACCGTGCCCCACTTCCTGGGCTTCTCCTCAGCCGCCCCCAGGCCTGTAACTTGACCCACCCACCTCCTCCAGCGCCCAGGCGGTACCTGCAGGCCCGGCCCCTCCCCGCCCCCCTCCGGCCGCACCGCTCTCCTCTCCTCCCCCACTCGGCCGGCCCAGAGCCCGACTCCTCCTCCCCCTCCCCCTCCGGCAACCCCGGGAGCTTCCCCACTTTTCCGCCTCGGACCCTCCAACTTCCCCGGACCCCCGGTACCTGTCCCGGTCCGACCTGGCCCCCTCCCTCGCTGGGAGCTGGGGGAGCGGTCCGCGTACGATCCTGCCGCCCCCAAGCCCCGAGGCCCGGGCTGGACGCTCAGGCCGCCCGCGGTAACCGGGCCTCCACAGACCCGCTCGCCCCGGCACAGTGCAGGCTGCGGGCCCGGATCCTCTTCGGTCAGAGAAAGCACCCAGGCCCTCCCCGCTCGGCCCTCCGGCCGCCCCGGCGGGAGGAGGCCGGAACCAGGCCTGGGGCGGGCCGCCTCACCTGCGCCGTGGCCGCGCTCCGGGGGCTCCCGGCGGGCTCCGCAGCGGCGGCTGGGGCCGGGCCTGGGCCCGGGGCGCGCCCCCCTGCGCCGGGGCCTCGGCCTCCGCCTCCGCGGCCTCCGCGGCCTCCGTCTCAGCAGCAGCGGCAGCCGCGGCGGCCATTCATTGTGGGCCAGGCCGCCCCAGCCGAGCGCCGAGCGAGCGCAAGCCGCACCGCCGCCGCAGCCGGGCCAAGGAGGAGCGGCCACGGCCCCGCCCGCGCACCGCCCTCAGGCCCCGCCCCCCAGGCAAGGCCAGCCGAGCTCCGAGCGCGCCCCTTCTAACCGGCCTCGTCTCCTCTCTATGCCCCTGGGGTATCCTCGCCAGCACGTCGGCTCAGCTCAGTGATTCGATTCCCGACCCCGCCACCTTCTGTTTTCGCGACCTAGGGCAAGTCGCTCTACCTTTCCGAACTTTAGTTTCCTGTAAAACAAAAATAATAATGACAGCTGTTTATTGTGGCAGCCACTGTGTTAGGCTCGTTTTAGGGGAATTAGCTCGTTTAAACTTCACGTAACATTTTTAGTGGGAACTGTCACAGACACACTATGGAAAATAAAGGCGGCCGGGCGCGGTGGCTCACGCCTGTAATCCCAGCACTTTGGGAGACCGAGGTGGGTGGATCGCCTGAGGTCAGTAGTTCGAAACCAGCCTGGCCAACATGGTGAAACCCCGTCTCTACTAAAAATACAAAAATCAGCCTGGCGTGGTGGCGGACGCCTATAATCCCAGCTACTCAGGAGCGTGAAGCAAGAGAATCGCTCGCACCCGGGAGGCGGAGGTTGCAGTGAGCCGAGACTGTGCCACTGCACTCCAGCCTGGGCAAGACTCCGTCTCAAAAAAAAAAAAAGCAACAGAGAAATGACGAGAGCTGGTCAACATTATCACACAGTAAAGAAGTGATGGCGGGTGCCAGGATTTAAACCCAAGCTCAAAAGCGACAATAAGAGCTAAGACTTTTATGATGCATACCTGATGCTAGGTTCTGTTAGCATTTTACCTGCACTAACTCGTTTACTTCTCACTACAACCCAGTAAAAAACGTTAAAAACTTCTGCCCATTTTGCAAAAGCGGTAACTGAAATTCAGAATTAAGAACAAGTCGCAGGGCGAGCTGAGACTGGAACACAGGCAGTGAGAACATTTCGCTGTCTTGCCTTTATACACTGGTTAGGACGTTACCGAGCCCTAAGGCTTAAACAATGTTAGAGTAGCTCTTTGCATACTTTCCAGGTATCATTTAATCTTTGTTCTATCTTAGAAACTACGAATCTTATGTAATAGGTAAGAAAAGTGGAGCCCCGAGAGTAACCTGCCTAGAGCATGTGGTGGAACTGAGATTCAAACCCAGTAAATCCAACTCCAGAGCCTGGGTTATCCCTGCAGGGTGCTCTGAAATAATGTGTATATAGCACCCAGAAAACAGACTAGGACCACTAGGTGTTGCGTTTCTCCGCTTACCGCCCCTTTTCTGAGCCACAACTTCCTCATCTGTGAAATGGGACTAGTGACGTGTCCCTTCCCAGGGGATCCGCTGTGATTAAAACCCCCGGAAAAGCACGATCAGCGCGCTTCCTTTATGTCTTACATTTTGATCCCGGCCGTCCACCGTATGTGGCATAATTGATTGGCTAACTATTATCATGTGATTCGCCCACCCACTGTGCCAACATGGCGGCGCCCAGGTCCTAATTGGGGAAACGTGCACCTTGACTAATTCGATTTTCTGTGGCTACAACAGAAGGTGAAGAGGGGCTGGGTAGCACGGGGAGGGATCCGAACTCGGGGCGGGCCTGCACAAGGGCATCGGCTCCGCAGGGATCAGTCATCCCCAAAACGAGAGGATATCAGCTTACCAAGGCCGCATGGTCTTCCTCGTTCCTACCTTTTTTTGTACATGTGGGACACCCCCGGGCCAAGAATGCAGCTCTCTGACCCTCTCTATGCCCTTCCCCGCCCCCCGAACCAGGCTTAGCGGGCAGAGGCGCCAGCGGAAGCCTCATGCGAGGATCGTTCTGTGGCTAAGCCTCACACTGCGCTCCGCCCGCAGTGTCTGCAGAGCCCGGCTTATCAAGGGGCAGTCCCCAGGGTTGCCGAATCCAACAGCAATGGAGAACGCCACGGGACCCTGCGGAGAAGAGCGCCCACGTGAAGTCCAGGAGACGACAGTCACGGAAGGGGCTGCCAAAATCGTCTTTCCCAGCGCCAACGAGGTCTTTTATAACCCGGTGCAGGAATTCAATCGGGACCTGACGTGAGCAGGGGTCAGAGGTCAGCCTGGCAGCGGCGAGTGGGTCAATGTGGATGGCAGGGGCGGGGTATGAGTTGGTCCTCTGTCTCCCACCAGATGTGCTGTGATCACCGAGTTTGCTCGCATTCAGCTTGGGGCCAAAGGAATCCAGAGTGAGTTGGAGGTCCAGGCTCTTGATGGGTGGGGGTCACAGAAGGCTCTCTCCCTGCCTGGGCCCTTCCGTCCCCCAAATCCAGAGAGGCTTCATAGCAGGCCCAGGGTTCTACTCCTTCAGTCTTTCCCCAGGGACTTCAGGGAAGATATTTTGGGGAGGTTTCTCAGAGGGGACTTTTTTACCCTCTGACTTGTGCCTCTGGGTGGCTGCAGTCAAGGTGCCAGGAGAGAAGGACACACAAAAGGTAATCGTGGACTTGTCAGACCAAGAGGAGGAGAAGGTTGAACTGAAAGAGAGTGAAAACCTGGCCTCGGGAGACCAACATCGCACAGCCGCTGTGGGGGAGATCTGTGAGGTAGGGCCTGAGCATAGGATCTAGCAGCCCCGGAATTTAGTGGCAGACAGAGAGCTGCTGGACCGGGAGAGCTATAGAAGGTGGGTGGTAGGGGCTCCTTGGGTTAGAAGAGGATGGAGATGGAGATGTGAGGGAGGTTCCCTGCTTACTCCCAACAGGAAGGCTTTCGTGTGCTGGAAGGCCTGGCGGCTTCCGGCCTACGTTCCATTCGATTTGCCCTAGAGGTGCCTGGGCTCAGATCTGTGGTTGCAAACGATGCCTCTGCCCCAGCTGTGGATCTCATACGCCAGAATGTGCAGCTCAATGGCGTGGCCCACCTGGTACAGCCCAGCCAAGCAGATGCCCGGTAGGTTCTGGGCTCTGGAACAAGCCTGCATGGGGTTAAATTCTGGCTCTGTCTTGTTCTCACTCTATGACCTTGAGTGAGTGACTTAGCCTCTTTGAGCTCCAGTTTACTTGTCTGGCAACTGCGAAAACTAGTTTTACAGGGGTTACTGTGATGAGTAAGTAATAGATAATTATTGTATGATCCATACTCTGTGACAGAAATAGGTAGCATTCTGGTCTCTGTTTTAACTTCTTATTTTATTTTATTTTATTTTTTTGAGATGGAGTCTTGCTCTGTTGCCCAGGCTGGAGTGCAGTGGCATGATCACAGCTCACTGCAACCTCTGCCTCCAGAGTTCAAGCTGTTCTGCCTCAGCCTTCCAAGTAGCTGGGATTACAGGTGTGTACCACCATGCTCAGCCAATTTTATGTATCTTTAGTAGATACAAGGTTTCACCATGTTGGTCAAGCTGGTCTCGAACTCCTGACCTTAGGTGATCCACCTGCCTTGGCCTCCCAAAGTGCTGGGATTACAGGTGTGAGCTGTTGTGCCCAGCCTAGCCTGGTTTTTTAATGGCCCACAAGCCAAGAATTTTTTTAAGGTTTTTTTTTTTTTTTTAAGTGATGGGGTTTCACCATGTTGGCCCTGTGATCCGCCCACCTCAGCCTTCCAAAGTGCTGGGATTATAGGTGTGGGCCACTGCACCTGGCTTTTTTTTTTTTTTTTTTTTTCACATTTTTAAAGGTTAAAAAAGAAGAATATGCAGTAGGGACCATGACTCACAAAGCCTGAAATACCATCTAATCTTTTACAGAGAAAAAAGTTTTTTGTTTTCTTTTATTACTTTAAATAATACTATTATTTATTTATTTTTTTTTATAGAGATGGGGTTTCGCCATCTTGACCAGGCTGGTCTTGAACTCCTGACTTCGTGATCTACCCATCTCCGCCTCCCAAAGTGCTGGGATTACAGGCGTGAGCCACCGTGCCCAGTGAGAAAAAAGTTTTTACTTTTCTGACACTACTAGAATCCAAATAGTAATCATAGACAATGAAAAGTAATTAGTTGGACATGATGACTCATGCTTGTAATCTGAGCATTTTGAAAGGCCAAGACAGGAGGATTGCTTGAGAGGAGTTCAAGACCAACCTAGGCAACATAGTGAAACCCTGTTTCTTTTGTTGTTGTTGTTGTTGTTTTTCTTTTTAATTTTTTTGAAACCCCTGTTTCTAGAAAAATTTTAAAATGAGGCCAGATGCAGTGGCTCACGCCTGTAATCCCAGCACTTTGGGAGGCCGAGGCCAGTGGATTGCCTACAGTCAGAAGTTTGAGACCAGCCTGGCCAACATGGTGAAACCCTGTCTGTACTAAAAATAGAAACATTAGCTGGGAGTGGTGGCACGCGCCTGTAATCCTAGCTACTTGGGAGGCTGAAGTAGGAGAATTGCCTGAACCCAGGAGGTAGAAGTTGCAGTGAGCCGAGATTGTGCCATTGCACTCCAGCCCAGGTGACAGCAATACTCTATCTCCAAAAAAAAAAAATGTGTTAATGAGTCTATAAACTGCTTGAAATGGTGTCAGGCAGACATGTCTTGTATTGTTTTAGAAATGTGTAGACTGGAGTCCACGAGGTGCTTTTCCTAAGGAGGAAAATTGTGCAGTTTAATAAATGACCAAGGCTGGGCGCAGTGGCTCACGGCTGTCATCCCAGCACTTTGGAAGGCCGAGGCGGATGGGTCACTTGAGGTCAGGAGTTTGAGACCACTCTGGCCAACATGGTGAATCCCCGTCTCTACTAAAAATACAAAAATTAGCCTGGCGTGGTGGCTCACGCCTGTAGTCCAGCTACTTGGGAGGCTGAGGCATGAGAATTACTAGAACTGGGGAGGCGGAGGTTGCAGGGAGCCAAGATCACACCACTGCACTCCAGCCTGGGTGACAGAGCAGGACTCCAACTCAAAAATAAAATAAATAAATAAACAACCAAGCCAGGACTTGAACTTGAGAATCTGGCCCCGGGGTTCAGCCCCAAACCACTGCACTGTAGGGGTTAATATGTGCAGGGGACAGAGAAGTTACCTGGTGCAGGAGGCTGACGACCTGGCTCTCTTGCGCCCAGGATGCTGATGTACCAACACCAGAAGGTGTCGGAGAGGTTCGATGTCATCGATCTGGACCCCTATGGCAGCCCTGCCCGCTTCCTGGATGCAGCTGTGCAGGCCGTGAGTGAAGGAGGTGAGGCCCGGATGGTGCTGGGGTCTGGAGAAGGGCTTGGGGTGTTTGGAGGGTTCTCACTGCCCAGCCCCTCTCCACAGGGTTGCTGTGCGTGACCTGCACGGACATGGCGGTGCTGACGGGGAAGAGCAAGGAGACGTGCTATAGCAAGTACGGGGCCATGGCCCTCAAGACCCGGGCCTGCCATGAGATGGTGAGGGGCTCTCTGCCAGCCAATCAGGGAGATCTGGGGACAGGTGGTTGTCTGAGTCCCTTCCCAGTACACTTTCCCCCTCCTCAGACCTGCTCAGCATCCTCAAGGCAGCCAGGGCCAGATGAATCCCAGGCCGATAATGACAGGCATGTCTGCAACGCATGTAATTCCTAAGAGCTTGGGCTGATACCAGAGTCATTGGGGACAGTGGCTTTGGCCAGGAGAGGAGTGCGTGGTTACATTATTTTAGTTTTCTGGTTTTTTTTTTTGTTTGTTTGTTTGAGACAGAGTTTCGCTCTTGTTACCCAGGCTGAAGTGCAATGGCACGATCTCGGCTCACCGCAACCTCTGCCTCCTGGGTTCAGGCAATTCTCCTGCCTCAGCCTCCTGAGTAGCTGGGATTACAGGGACGCGCCACCATGCCCCGCTAATTTTTAGTATTTTTAGTAGAGACGGGGTTTCACCATGTTGACCAGGATGGTCTCGATCTCTTGACCTCGTGATCCACTCGCCTTGGCCTCCCAAAGTGCTGGGATTACAGGCTTGAGCCACCGCGCCTGGCCAGTTTTCTGTATTAAAACAACTTTTTGGCTAGGCAAGGTGGTTCACACCTATAATCCCAGCACTTTGGAAGGCCGAGGTGGGTGGATCACAAGGTTGGGAGTTTGAGACCAGCCTGAACCAACATGGTGAAACTCTGTCTCTACAAAAAGTACAAAAATTAGCTGAGTGTGGTGGCACACGCCTGTAATTCCAGCGACTCGAAGGCTGAGGCAGGAGAATCACTTGAACCGGGAGGCGGAGGCAGCGGTGTGCAAGATCGCACCACTGCACTCCAGCCTGGGATATAGAGCGAGACTCTGTTTCCAAATTATTTCTTTATTTTTATTTTTGAGACAGATTCACTCTTGTTGCCCAGGCTGGAGTGCAATGGCACAATCTCGGCTCACCACAACCTCTGCCTCCTGGGTTCAAGTGATTCTCCTGCCTCAGCCTCCCAAGTAGCTGGAATTACAGGCATGCGCCACCATGCCCAGCTAATCTTATATTTTTAGTAGAGACGGGATTTCTCCGTGTTGGTCAGGCTGGTCTCAACTCCCAACCTCAGGTGATCTGTCTGCCTCAGCCTCCCAAAGTGCTGGGATTACAGGTGTGAGCTACCACCTCTGGCCAAAAAAAAGTTAAAAAAAATTTTAAAGGTGGTTTTTCCAGGACTGGATTCAAATGTTAGCTTTGCTGGTGGCTCTGGGCAAGTCCGGAAAGTCACCTTTCCGGTCCTCGTTTTTTTGCATCTGTAAAATGGGCACAATGATGGTCTGAAGGTGGGCGTGGTGGCTCATGCCTGTAATCCCAGCACTTTGGGAGGCTAAGGCAGGCAGATACCTGAGGTCAGGAGTTTGAGACCAGCCTGGCCAACATGGCGAAACCCTGTCTGTACTAAAAATATAAAAATTAGCTGGGCATGGTAGTAGGCACCTGTAATTCTGGCTACTCAGGAGGCTGAGGCAGGAGAATCGCTTGGACCCAGGAGGTGTAGGTTGCAATAAGCCAAGATCACACCACTGTACTCCAGCCTGAGCAACAGAGGGAAACCCTGTCTCAAAAAATTAATAATGGTCTGACCCTGTTGAGTGGTCTGATCGGGATTCAAGAAGGCTAGAGGCCAGGTGCAGTGGCTCATGCCTGTAATCCTAGCACTTTAGGAGGCCAAGGTGGGAGGCTCACTGGAGGTTAGAAGCCTGGGCAACGCAGTGAGGATCTCATCTCTACAGAAAAAGACCCTAAAAATTAGCTAGGTGTGGTGGTGCATGCCTATGGACCCAGCTACTCTGGAGGCTGAGGCAGGAGCATCACTTGAGCCTAGGAGTTCAAGGTTATCGTGAGCTTTGATAGTGCCACTCTACTCTAGCCTGGGCCACAGAGGGCTCTTGTCCTTGTTCCTAAAGGGTCCTGTCATCAGGTCAGCCTGAGAAATGCTGTCTCCTTTCCCATATCAGAGTCTTGCACTGGCAGGAAGGCCCTGGTGGGATTTTTTTTTTTTTTTTTTTTTTTTTAAGACAGAGTTTTGCTCTTGTTGCCCAGGCTGTAGCACAATGGCGTGATCTTTGTATTTTTAGTAGAGACAGGTTTCTCCATGTTGGTCAGGCTGGTTGTGAACTCCTGACCTCAGGTCATCCATCCACCGCAGCCTCCCAAAGTGCTGGGATTACAGGCGTGAGCCACCACGCCAGCTCAGGCCCCAGCAGTTCTACAGCACCCAGTATCCCCACTTCCTGCCCACAGAGCCCTTGGGGACAGGAACGTGGGTCCTCAGCCCACAGTACACGCCACAGGGCACACTGATGATGCCGATCAGAACAGGTTGGCTCTGTGCTTTCCTCAGTGCCCCCAGCAGTGCCACAGAGAGACAGTGACTGTTGTGATTTTGCAGAGGAAACTGAGGCACAGGGGGGTGGTACTTACTTGTTGAGAGTCCCACAGCCAGGAATTTCAGGGGTAGGCTTGGAGCCCAGGGAGCTGACCTTGACCCTGTACTTGTGAGTACCACACAGGGCTCCTGGTGGGGTGGGTGAACAGTAAGGGGAGGCTGACACCCACCCTCTGCCCCCAGGCCCTGAGAATCGTCCTGCACAGCCTGGATCTCCATGCCAACTGCTACCAGCGCTTCGTGGTGCCGCTGCTCAGCATCAGTGCTGACTTCTATGTGCGTGTTTTTGTCCGTGTCTTCAGCAGCCCATCCAAGGTCAAGGCCTCAGCCAGGTCAGCTGGGGGTGAGGAGGGGTGGTGGATTGAGAGAGGAGATAGGCCAGGCGCGCTGGCTCACTCCTGTAATCCCAGCACTTTGGGAGGCCGAGGTGGGCAGATCATGAGATCAAGAGATCAAGACCATCCTGGCCAACATGGTGAAACCCCGTCCGTACTTAAAAAAAAGAAAAATACCAAAAATTAGCTGGGCATGGTGGTGTGCGCCTGTAGTCCCAGCTACTCGGGAGGCTGAGGCAGGAGAATCATTTGAACCTGGAAAGTGGAGGTTGCCAAGATCATGCCACTGCACTCCAGCCTGGCAACAGACCTAGACTCTGTCTCAAAAAAAAAAAAAAAAAGAGGAGTTGGGACCTTGGCCTGGGGGATCTGGGGCTTCTAAAGGGGACAGAGCCAGTCTGAGGGAGGCGTTGGGGTGCAGTGGCCATACTGGGAACTCATGGCCACTGGTACCCCCCACAGCAAGCAGGCGCTGGTATTCCAGTGTGTGGGCTGTGGGGCCTTCCACCTTCAGCGCCTTGCCAAAGTGTCAGGAGTTCCCGGCGACCGGTGAGCAGGGCGTTGCTGGGGAGGAAGGAGGAAAAGGGGAGTCCCAGGGTTTTCTCCCCTCCCCACCAGCCGCCCCTCTCTGTTCAGGGTTAAATTCTCTGCAGCCTGTGGTCCCCCCGTGACTCCCGAGTGTGAACACTGTGGGCAGCAACACCAGGTAGGGCTAGGCCAGGGGCGGCCAAGGAGTGAGAGGATTTCAGAAGTCGTGGTCCCTGCTCACCTGTCCCTGGTGCTCCCCAGCTTGGTGGCCCCATGTGGGCAGAGCCCATCCATGACCTGGATTTCGTGGGCCGAGTCCTGGAGGCTGTGAGCACTAACCCCAGCCGCTTCCACACCTCCGAGCGGATCCGAGGGGTTCTGAGCGTCATCACTGAGGTGAGGGCCGGGCTGTGATGGGGGAGGGGGTCTGCCTCTGCCCGCCCATCTCCACTCCTGGCCATCCTGTCCCCCATCACAGGAGCTCCCAGACGTGCCTCTGTACTACACCCTGGACCAGCTGAGCAGCACCATCCACTGCAACACGCCTAGCCTCCTGAAGTTTCGGTACGGGCCCCCGGGGCCCGGGAGAAGCCTGTCCGTGACCACAGGGCGGCCTGGAGCAAGTCCAAGGATTCACATGCATAGAATTTGTGGCAGGGTGGGGGGCACCCCATGGTGGCTCATGCCTGTAATCCCAGCAGTTTGGGAGGCTGAGGCAGAACACCTTGAGGCCAGGTGTTCAAGACCAACCTGGGCATCATAGTAAGGCCCTATCTCTAAAAAATAAAATAAATATATAGTCACACACACACACACACACTCACACACACACTCACACACACACACACACACACACACGCCTGGCATGGTGGTACATGCCTATAGTCCTAGCTACTCAGGAGGCTGAGGTGGGAGGATCATTTGGGCCAGGAGTTTGATGCTAAAGTGAGCTATGATCTTGCCATTCCAGCTTGCTGGGTGAGAGCATGAGAACCTGTCTCTTTAAAAAAAAAAAAAGGCCGAGCATGGTGGCTCACGCCTGTAATCCCAGCACTTTGGGAGGCCAAGGTGGGTAGATCACAAGGTCAAGAGATGGAGACCATCCTGGCCAACATGGTGAAACCCCGTCTCTACTAAAAATACAAAAATTAGCTGGGCGTGGTGGCATGCACCTGTGGTCCCAGCTACTCGGGAGGCTGAGACAGAAGAATCTCTTGAACCCAGGAGGCAGAGGTTGCAGTAAGCTGAGACTGCGCCACTGCACTCCAGCCTGGGTAACAGAGTGAGGCTCCATCTCAAAAAGAAAACAAGTAAAGAAATGAACTCTGTAGCCACGAGCCCTTGCTAAAGGTAGCCTGACTTACTCTGGGCATCTCAGGCTTTGGGGTTCAGGGTTCCAGCTTCTCCCTCACGATCCCTGCCATTCCCCAGGTCGGCCCTCCTCCACGCTGACTTCCGGGTCTCGCTCTCCCACACCTGTAAGAACGCTGTGAAGACAGATGCCCCTGCTTCTGCCCTCTGGGACATCATGCGCTGCTGGGTAAGGGCAGGGCTGACCGCATGCACGTGGGAGGGTAGGTGGTGGTCACCTGGAGGTCCCTCGGGCCCTAACCTCTGGCCTGTGCCCCAAGGAAAAGAAATATCCAGTGAAACGGGAGCGACTATCAGAGACCAGCCCAGCGTTCCGTATTCTCAGTGTGGAGCCCAGGTAGGGACAAGCACATGCATGAGGGGGTGGGGCTGCCCACAGGCACAGGAAGCACACATGCTTGCAGACAGCACAGACGCTGCCCCACACAGACTCGTGCCCATTCTGCAAGTGAGATTCAAAATCTGCTGACTGAGGCTGGGTGCAGTGGCTCACACCTGTAATCACAGCACTTTGGGAGGCCGAGGTGGGTGGATCACCTGAGGTCAGGAGTTCGAGATCAGCCTGGCCAACATGGTGAAGCCCATCTCTATTAGAAATACAAAAATTAGCCAGGTGTGGTGGCACATGCCTGTAATCCCAGCTACTCAGGAGGCTGAAACAGGAGAATCCCTTGAACCCTGGAGATGGAGGTTGCAGGGAGTTGAGGTCATTTCTCTGCACTCCAGCCTGGGCAACAAAGTGAGACTCCCTCTCAGAAATAATAAAAAATAAATAAAAATAAAAATAACAAAATCTGCTGACTTGGTTGGGTGCAGTGGCTTACACCTGTAATACCAGCCCTTTGGGAGGCCGAGGCAGGCAGATCACCTGCGGTCAGGAGTTCAAGACCAACCTGGCCAACATGGTGAAACCCTATCTCTACTAAAAATACACACACACACACACACACACACACACACACACACACACACACAATTACCTAGGCAAGGTGGCACGTGCCTGTAGTTCCAGCTACTTGGTAGGCTGAGGCAGGTGAATCGCTTGAACTGGCAGGCGGAATTTGCAGTGAGGCAAGATCGCACCATTGCACTCCAACCTGGGCAACAGAGTGAGACCTTATATCTTTGTTATTATTATTTTAGATGGAAGCTAACACCAGGCGCGGTGGTGTGTGCCTGTAGTCCCAGATACTCGGGAGGCTGAGGTGGGAGGATCACTTGAGTCCAGGAGTTCTGGGCTGTAGTGTGCTATGCCGATCGGGTGTCTGCACTAAGTTCGGCATCAATGTGGTACCTCCCGGGAGCAGGGGACCACCAGGTTGCCTAAGGAGGGGTGAACCAGCCCAGGTCAGAAACAGAGCAGGTCAAAACTCCGTGCTGATCAGTAGTGGGATCATGCCTGTGAGTAGCCAAATGTAACATAGCAAGACCCTGTCTCTGAAAAAAATTATTTTAAAATATATATATTTGGCCGGGCGCGGTGGCTCAAGCCTGTAATCCCAGCACTTTGGGAGGCCGAGGCGGGTGGATCACGAGGTCAAGAGATCGAGACCATCCTGGTCAGCAAGGTGAAACCCCGTCTCTACTAAAAATACAGAAAGTTAGCTGGGCATGGTGGTGCGTGCCTGTAATCCCAGCTACTCAGGAGGCTGAGACAGGAGAATTGCCTGAACCCAGGAGGCGGAGGTTGCGGTGAGCCGAGATCGCGCCATTGCACTCCAGCCTGGGTAACGAGAGCGAAACTCCGTCTCAAAAAAAAATAATAATAAAATAAAATAAAATATATATATTTTAAAAAAAGGGCCAGGCACGGTGGCTCACGCCTGTAATCCTAGCACTTTGAGAGGCTGAGGTGGGTGGATCACCTGAGGTCAGGAGTTCAAGACCAGCTTGGCCATCATGGTGAAACCCCATCTTAAAAAATAAATAAATAAAATAAAATATTTTTTAAAAAGATGGAGGCTCACTCTGTTGCCCAGGCTAGAGTGTAGGGGTATATTTTCCGCTCACTGCCACCTCTGTCTCCTGGGTTCAAGCAAGTCTCGTCCCTCAGCCTCCAGAGTAGCTGGGACTACAGGCTCCCGCCACCATGCCAAGCGAATTTTTTTTTTTTTTTTTGAGATGGAGTTTCGCTTTTGTTACCCAGGCTGGAGTGCAATGGCGCGATCTCGGCTCACCGCAACCTCCGCCTCCTGGGTTCAGACAATTCTCCTGCCTCAGCCTCCTGAGTAGCTGGGATTACAGGCACGCGCCACCATGCCCAGCTAATTTTTTGTATTTTTAGTAGAGACGGGGTTTCACCATGTTGACCAGGTTGGTCTCGATCTCTGAACCTCGTGATCCACCCACCTCGGCCTCCCAAAGTGCTGGGATTACAGGCTTGAGCCACCGCGCCCGGCCGAATTTTTGTATTTTTATTGGAGATGGTGTTTCACCATGTTGGCCAGGCTGGTCTTGAACTCCTGACCTCAGGTGATCTGCCTGTCTCGACCTCCCAGAGTGCTGGGATTATAGGCATGAACCACTGAGCCCGGTCAAGACCCGATGTCTTTAAAAAGACCAAAATGTTTAGTAGATGAATGAGAGTCCTGATGTGAGCAGACACCCGGTGCTGTGTGGTGCAGGCAGACAGGCCCCGTGGGCATTCGGTACACACTCGTGTGGCAGCTGCCTCCAGCCCCGACCCCCTACCCCTGCTTCCCCAGGCTGCAGGCCAACTTCACCATCCGGGAAGATGCCAACCCCAGTTCCCGCCAGCGAAGGCTCAAGCGCTTCCAGGTCAACCCAGAGGCCAACTGGGGTCCCCGGCGTCGTGCCCGGCCAGGGTGAGTGGTGGTAGGGTGGGGGTGGATCTTAGCCAGGGAAAGGAAGGGCAAAGGACAGATGGGGTCCCATCTACTCACCGCTTACACAGGGGCAAGGCAGCCGACGAAGCTGTGGAGGAGAGACACATGGTGCTTCGCAACAAGCGGAAGGAGCCACCCGAAAATGCAGCCCAGCGGGCTGCCTGGCTCAAGACAGTTCCTTGCAAGAGGTTTAAGGAGGTGAGATCCCTCCTCCCCTTTCCCGCTGCAGGACACATGAGTCTCTCCTCTTTGGGCAACTGGGAGAGAACTGGGGGAACTGGGACCAGGCAGGTGCTTGGGAGTGGTTTTTCCATTCCAGGAAAGGAACCCATCAGGGATCACTGAGCTCCGGGTCAGGGTTCACACCTACCATCTTCCCACCAGGGTACCTGTCAACGTGGAGACCAGTGCTGCTACTCCCATAGCCCCCGGGCACCAGGGATCTCAGCTGATGCTGTCCCTGACTGTCCAGAGACTTCTAACCAGAGCCCCCTGGGCCTCGGGCTGCCGCTGAGCCAGGCATAGACTGAACCAATAAAGAGATGTCACGTCACCTCTGGATTCCCTGTGGTTTGTGTATCGGTCCATACAGCTGCGTGACTAGGGGCCGTTCCTCTGGGGTCGTTCGCCCCTGCCTGACTGGAGCGTTGAGTCTGTATGGGAGGTAGGAGCTGACCATCTGCACAGTGGTCGGCCCAGCCCCTCTCCATCAGAGGTCACTGAGCCACCCCAGAGCCGGCGCCTGCGGTTCCCAAGGCGGCCACGAGGCGGCAGCCGTTTGCTCGCTCCCGCGGGGGTGCTGCCCCTCTTCCCCCTCCCACCTTCAGTGCGCTCTCGGCGGCCGCGGGCACGCACGCAGGCCAGCGCTCCTGCCCGGGAGCCCCCACTTACCCTCGCGCTGCTGCCTCCTCGCCGCCTGGTTTCTTCGGCCCAGCTCTCCAGGGGCCGCAGTGGCGGAAGCTGGACCGGAACCAGGCGCCCTGTGCATCCGCTCCAGACCAGGTGCTTCCTGCCCTGAGGCCCCAGGGGGGCGTGCACACAGTGAAGGACCTCGCCTGCTGCTGCCCAGACACCCAGTGAGGGGGAGCTGCATCCCTCCCTGTCCCCCAGAGCGGGGTTTAGTAACGTTAACGAAGAGGCTTGGGGCAGGGATCCTGCCCAGGATCCTCTCTGGCTCCTGCTCCCTTCATCCCCATCTGTAATGAGGCTAATCTTAGGACCCTCCTTGTAGGAATATTGGAGTTAGTTTCAGAGTTTAAACTTTTTTTTTTTTTTTTTTGAGACAAGATCTAGGTGTATGGCCCAGGCTGGTGTGCAGTGAGTGGCACGATCTTGGCTCACTGCAATCGCCACCTCCCAGGCTCAGGCCATCCTCCCACCTCAGCCTCCAGAGTAGCCGGGACTACAGGCATGCACCACCACAACCAACTACTTACTGTATTTTTTGTAGAGATGGGGTTTCACCATGTTGCCCAGGCTGGTCTCAAACTCATGAGCCCGAGTTGATCTGCCAACCTCAGACTCCCAAAGTGCTGGGATGACAGGTATGAGCCATCACACCCAGCCTTTACTGCATAAAACTTTAGTTTTTGCTTTTTTTTTTTTTTTTTTTTTTTTAAGACTCAGTCTTGCTCTTGTCTGCAATGCTGGAGTGCAATGGCGCAATCTTGGCTCACCGCAACCTCCACCTCCCAGGTTCAAGTGATTCTCCTGCATTAGCCTCCTGAGTAGCTGTGATTACAGGCACCTGCCACCACGCCCAGCCAATTTTTCTTTCTTTTTTTTTTTTTTTTTTTGAGACGGAGTTTCGCCCTTGTTACCCAGGCTGGAGTGCAATGGCGCGATCTCGGCTCACCGCAACCTCCGCCTCCTGGGCTCAGGCAATTCTCCTGCCTCAGCCTCCTGAGTAGCTGGGATTACAGGCACGTGCCACCATGCCCAGCTAATTTTTTGCACTTTTAGTAGAGACGGGGTTTCACCATGTTGACCAGGATGGTCTCGATCTCTCGACCTCGTGATCCACCCGCCTCGGCCTCCCAAAGTGCTGGGATTACAGGCTTGAGCCACCGCGCCCGGCAATTTTTCTATTTTTAGTAGAGACAGGGTTTCACCATGTTGGCCAGGCTGGTCTTGAGCTCCTGACCTCAGGTAATCTGCCCACCTCAACCTCCCAAAGTGCTGGGATTACAGGCATGAGCCACTTCGCCCAGCCAGTTCCTGCTTCTTTGGAAGGAGGCAATGGAGGTGTCGATTGTGGGGTCCTGGGCTCCTCCCCATTCCTGGGAGGGTGGTGGTAGCCCTGGTGCTGGGTGCCTGTCTGGGGGCTTCTCCAGTCACCCAGATACACACACGGGCCAAAGCATGAGCGACAAGTGTGTGGCAGCAGTCCCGTGGCTGCTGCAGCCTGGCTGTGCCCAGGGCCTCTCCCTTTCGAAGGCTCCAGCGGGACCTTGAGGTTGACACCAAGCCAGGATACCCGCCCCCTATGAAGTGGCCGGGTGCCGTGGGGTGAGGGCCAGGGATGACCAAGTTGGAGTTACATGATCCTGTGGCCAAGAGGCCTAGAATGGTGGGGACCTGTCGGGTATCTACTGGGTCACACTAGCCCTGGTGTGTGTGGAAATCCGACTTCCCCATCCCAGCCCTGACAGTGTGGCACTTCCTCTCACCCTCCTGGGCTGGAAACGTGTGGATACTGTGCTGAGGGCTGAGAACACCTGCCCGGGCTGGACACCCAAGGCCAGACTGTTAGAACTGTCTCCCTTTGGGTGCCTCAATCCTGGGTAGGGGTGGTGGAGAGGCAGGAAGGGCCTCTGTAAAAAGAGGAACCAGGCTGGGTGAGGAGAGGAGAAGGTGGGGCCCCAGGGTCACGCGGCCCCAACGGGCGGAAAGGGCTCTCCCTCACCCCCATCAGCACAGACACCCAGGCAGGGGGTGTTCCAAGCCAGAGAGTAGACTCAGACAACGTAAGAGGAGGCTGCTTACCTGCCTCGGTTTACCACCCTACGTGCATCCAGGCACCTTCCTCCCAGGCTGCCCTTGGGCTGGGGTCCCCAGAGGCTCAGGGTCCCTCCAGTGCCTGGGGGAGCGGAAGACAAGGGGTCTTGAGGGGTGGCGGGCCGAGTCCTGACAGCGCCAGCTGGGGGCGGGGCCGGGAGGGCCGAGCTGCGAGGTCCCCGCCCGCTGGTTTCCTCCGGGGTCAGCCCGGCTCCTTATCAGGCGCGGCCAGGCAGCCAGGCCCTTATCTGCGCTGGGCCAGCATCCTCCGGCCGCTGCGCTGCCAGGGGTGAGAGGGAGGAAACCGGGCCGCCGGGGGCGGGGAGAGGGCGGTCCGGCCAGGAGCTGCTCACTTTCCCTGGGGGGGACCTACGCGGAGACCTCAACCATCCTGGCCCTCCGAGGCCCACGAGGAGGCGCGGCCCAACGCCCGGGCCTGGAGCGTTGAGGCCGGACCCAAGCGGGACAGCAGAGCCTGGCCTGACGCTGGAAACCACATCCTGGCCCAGACTGCCAGCCCTGACGAGACAGAGCCAGGGTGCTCACCAGGCTACGGAAACAGTGCTGGGGTAAGAGGGGAGTGGGCCTGAAGGTGGAGGAACCTGGGCCTGCGACCCAGCCTGCATTACTTTGTTCATTCATTCATTCATTCATTCATTCATTCATCAGCAGGGACCCACTTGTGAGGGGCCAGGCCTGCTTCCGCAGGGCCTAGCTGAGGAAGACAGGGCAGAGGGGCCAAGAGTCTCACACATTGCTGGGACATCCTGGACTCTGGAACCAAGAGCCAACAGGGATGTCAAAACAGCGTGCAAAAGTGAATGGTAGGACATGGTGGTGCATGCCTGTAATCTCAGCACTTTCAGAGGCTGAGGTGGGAGGATCACTTGAGTCCAAGAGTTCCAGACCACCCTGGACAACCTGTCTCTACAAAAAAATAACAATTTTTTTTTTTTTAAATTAGCTGGGCATGGTGGCACATGCCTGTACTCTCAGCTACTCAGGAGGCTGAAACAGGAGGATAGCTTGAGCCCAGGAATTTGAGGCTGCAGTGAACTATGATTGTACCACTGAACTCCAGCCTGGGCAACAGAGGGAGAACCTGTCTCTAAAAAATAAACAAAAGGCTGGGTGCAGAGCCTCATGCCTGTAATTCCAGCACTTTGGGAGGCTGAAGCAGACAGATCACCTGAGGTTGGGAGTTCGAGACCAGCTTGGCGAACATGGAGAAACCCCGTCTGTACTAAAAATACAAAATTAGCCGGGTCTGGTGGCACATATCTGTAGTCCCAGCTACACGGGAGGCTGAGGCAGGAGAATCGCTTGAACCTGGGAGGTGGAGGTTGCGGTGAGCCAAGATCGCGCCATTGCACTCCAGCCTGGGAAACAAGAGTGAAACTCCATCTCAAAAAAACAAAAAAAGTGTGGAAGCTGATGGGGGTGGGGGCTTCCAAGCCAGAGGGAGGGTTGGGGCATGACTGAACTGGATTGGGCAGTGGAGTCAGTGTTTGGGGGTCTAGGCTCAGCATTTGAGGTCGTAGTGTCAGTAGTGGGGTCACAGGGCTGCTATGGGGGACATTTGTGGTAGACGTGGCAGCTCACTAGAGCAATTATTGAGTACTTTTAGGGACAGCAATGGGAAGAACCGCATGGTCATTCCTGAGGTGCAGAAGTCAGCCTGGGTGGGGGCGAAGGGGGTATCCGTGAAGGGTCAGAGCCCATCTTGGAGGGATTCCAAGGTCACATGGCATCAATGTGTCAATGAGGAGTCTCTGGATTGGATCTTTCGATCTGAGGGCAACAGGGTTAATCTTGGGGTTTTTGGGGATCCCAGGATCAGTTAGAGGCTCCCTGTCTTGTAGGGAGGGAACTGTGGAAGAAGGAATATTTGCTCAGAGGCTGGGCAACAGCACCCCTCCTGGGTCACAAAGAGCCCAGAGACAGTGCCCTGCCTGTTACCTCAGTGGGTGCCTCCTACTCTAACATAGGACTCCTTCCCATGTCCTGGAAGTTTCTGGGCCTGCCCTCCACCCCCCACTTCCACCACCATCTGCCTTTGCTACTGAAACCCCTCTCCTCCTCCTATTCCCCTCCCCCTCCCTCCTTCCCATTTGAGGGCTTTCTTGGGCTAAGCAGGTGGGAGCAGGGCACCTGGTCCTCCTCCCCACTGGCTGCCTTCTTTCCCACAGGTCAGTACCCCCACGTCGGGGTCCATGTGCCCGCCTCAGGCACAGGCAGAGGTGGGCCCCACCATGACTGAGAAGGCAGAGATGGTGTGTGCCCCCAGCCCAGCGCCCGCCCCACCCCCTAAGCCTGCCTCGCCTGGGTCCCCGAAGGCAGAGGAGGTGGGCCACGGAGGAGGCTCCTCCCCACCCAGGCTGCCACCTGGTGTGCCGGTGATCAGCCTGGGCCACAGCAGGCCCCCGGGGGCAGCCATGCCCACCACAGAGCTGGGCACCCTGCGGCCCCCACTGCTGCAACTCTCCACCCTGGGACCTGCCCCACCCACTTTGGCCCTGCACTACCACCCTCACCCCTTCCTCAACAGGTCAGTGGGGAGCTGGGGTGGGGGTGGGGTGAGAACTGGGGGCGAGGGTCCTTGCCCACGAGGCATTAGTGACCCACGACCCCTTACAGTGTCTACATTGGGCCAGCAGGACCTTTTAGCATCTTCCCTAGCAGCCGGCTGAAGCGAAGACCAAGCCACTGTGAGCTGGACCTGGCTGAGGGTGAGTGTGGGTTTGTGTGTATGTGTGCACTTGTGTGTGCATGGAACGCTGGCCGTCTCTCTGTGGGTCTCATGTCTGTCCTCTACTCTACCTCAGGGAGAGATGCTTTCAGCACACACAGAGAACAGCCCACACGGGTTCTACCCATGTGCAAAACCGCAGTTCAATAGCCAGCCCCACACAACCGCCGCCACCCAACAGGCCAAGCCTCGTAGCTGCAGTCACGGCAAAACAGCATGCCACACCAGGGCATGGGAGCCACAAAATGACAGCTCCACTGGAATGCACAGCCACGCAAAAGACAGCCACAAGACCACAGCCATGCAAGACCCAGCCTCAGGACCACAACCACTTAGGATCATGGCCACACGAGAGTCAGCCACACAACCACAGCCACTCATGAAACAGCCACCTGGCAACATCACACATAACCACAGCCATAACAAGAGCTGCACACAAGCCACATGAGACACAGGACAGAGATAGTCACAATGAGAGAACCTCTCAGACCCATGAGTACACCCAGCCAGCCACACATGGCCACATTCAGAATGAGGGCCGCAGGGACAGCTTCCCAGACCAAACAGCCACAAAGAAATCTTTCCTTAGGGAATCTCAGCCATTGACAGAAAGTTGCCCAGAGTCACAGATGGAGCAGGCCCCTGTTGTCCGTAGCCTGGGTCTGTGATGATCACTGTGTGGGTCGCTCTTGGGAGGGTTGGGGAGAGCTACCCATGGACTCCTTGGGTGGAGAAAGCCCCAGCCCGTGGCCCGGGTTTAAGTTCCCACGAGGGTGCTAAGTGCCTGGCGGGAGGGCAGGAGGGGCCGCCCTTTGGGCCTTGGCGCCAACCCGGCCCTCCTTGTCCACAGGGCACCAGCCCCAGAAGGTGGCCCGGCGCGTGTTCACCAACAGCCGGGAGCGCTGGCGGCAGCAGAACGTTAACGGCGCCTTCGCCGAGCTGAGGAAGCTGCTGCCGACGCACCCGCCCGACCGGAAGCTGAGCAAGAACGAGGTGCTCCGCCTCGCCATGAAGTACATCGGCTTCCTGGTGCGGCTGCTGCGCGACCAAGCAGCAGCTCTGGCCGCAGGCCCCACCCCGCCCGGGCCCCGCAAACGGCCAGTGCACCGGCTCCCGGACGACGGCGCCCGCCGGGGATCTGGACGCAGGGCCGAGGCGGCAGCACGCTCACAGCCCCCGCCCCCAGCCGGCCCCGACGGCAGCCCCGGTGGGGCAGCACGGCCCATCAAGATGGAGCAAGCCGCGTTGAGCCCAGAGGTGCGGTGACCCCACGCGGCTGCGCCTCTGAGCCGGAGGGCACCAGGGACTCGGCCCAGGGCCGTCGAGGGAAGGGCAGAGGATGTGCTGCGCGTGCTCGGGAGCGAACTCCCCCGGAGAAGGACCAGTGAAGACGTCAGGGGCAAGGTCTGGGGGTCCGGAAGGGTGATCATGCCCCCCAGGGGATCCGCAGACCCGTAAAAAATTACCCACCACCCTCTGGAAGTGGCCTTGCCCGGGTCCCCTACCCAGGGGCGAGGTCGGCAAACAAACATGGCAGAGCAGTCATAGGATCCAAGTGGTGCCTCATTTTCTTCCGGGGTGGGGTCGCGGGAGCGGGGGAAGCCAGGAGGGGCTGGGGAGCCTTCGCTTTTCTCACTGTCGGCCCCTCCTGGAGACCCAGGGACAGACGCTCGTCGACGGTGTCTGCTGAGCTCCCGGCGCTAGTAGGGAGGCACAGAATCCACGTCGGGGACGCACCCTACCGACCCCGACCCGGTCCCCGCACGGTCGCATTAGCGAAGGGTCAGGCGCTCTTACGTTTGTTTTTCTTTATTTCTTTATTTCACATACACATTAGCCATTCAATGGAGAAGCCGGAGAGAGTCAGGCAAAGATGGTATAACAGAAGCGCAGTGACGGGGGCGGGGCGGGGCGGGGCGGGGCGGAGAGGGAACAGACGGGCTGGCTGCCTACTTGCATTCCGCTAGGACACTGAAAACCCAGAAAACAAAACAGACAGTAAACTACCCTTGTTTCTTATGTATCTCAGTGCAGAGACGGGGGTGGAGGGCAGAGAAGAGGGGAGACCAGGCTGAAGGAGGAGGAGCAGAGGGAGGGGGACGCTAAGGGGGAAGCACACCAAATCCATTAGTACTATATATAGAGATACTCGTATATACTGCGTTTCTTAGCCTAAGAAGAAACTTGTTTGACGGGACGGGCGGCCTTTGCGGTCCGCGATGCTGGTGCTGGTCGGGCGCACGGATCTCCCGGGAAGGGCCGAAGCGGGGCTGGCCCAGGCTGGCTTGCGGGGGAGGGGGGGCGCCCCAGGGTGGGTGGGATGGGGGGAGCAGAGGCGGGGCTGGGGTGCCCCTCGGGCTCTCGATTGGGGGACGAAAGTTCTCGTGACTTTATTGCTCCTTTATTTTCTCTCGTGTGGGGGGGTCTGTTCAGCACGGTCGGGGTGGGGAAGTGGTGGGTCGTCTGAGCCACCCGGCCCCTCTGGGACCCAGAGCGCGGCGTCCGCTCCGCCAGCACGGGGGTGAGAACAAGGCACTAGGTCGGCCGGCCAGCGCGGGGGCGGGTGTGTAAGGCAGTCGACAGGGCTGGTTGCGGGGTGGGGCGGGGCTGTGTGCGGGGCCGTGTGCGTGCGTGCGTGCGGGCGCGGGCCTGGGCAAATCGACCTGTCAGCGTGGCTGGTCCTGTCCTGGAGCGTCTAGCCTTCCCGGTGTTCCCCGGACGGGGTCGGGGAGAGGAGGAGAGATGTTGAATGGGTGGGGGGCTCCGGGAAAGTGGGGAGGAAACTACCAACTTGCTGAGCGCGCTCCTGATAATGCTGGTGAGGGTCAAGTTGGCGTCTGGCTCAAAGAAGGGCGCTCAGGGCGGAGAGGGAGGGAGGGAGGGGACATTTGTTCGTTGGCATTAACCTCTGCGGGGGAGGGGCCGGGGACCCCTGCCGCGCCCCTGTGCCCGGACAGGGATGGGGCGAGGAGGGGGTGCTGGGCCCCAGGGAGGGGCGCCCGGGGAGACCCGCGGCCAGAGCAGTCCAGCCGCTGGGCGCACGCCGCTGTCCCGTTCCGTTAAACTCAACAAAGAAGGGATATGCGTATTCCTAACAAGTGCAGGATATTTAATTGATTCATAAACTTAGGTATAATAGTTTGTGGGTTCTTTAAAACGTATTTTATAATGTAAGAAGCACCAGGGTTTTTATGTTTAATTATCTTAAAAATAATTTTTCTCTCGTCCTTTTCCTTTTTGATCTTGTGTTGGTTGATTTTTCAAATGTCGAGGTGTTTTTTTTAAAACTCTAAAATGTGAACGTTGCCTTCAGCCCTCCCACCGAAACTGAGAACGAACGACGAAACAAATAAAAACCCCAGATCATCCTCGTCAACGCAGGAAAATGACTTAAAAAAAAAAAAAAAAAAAAAAAAAAACTAAAAACGAACAAAAAAAAAAAAAAAAAAGGGAAAAACACTCAGCTTTCGTTATCCCCACACAGGGCGGGGCAGGCCCGGTTCTTTTAGCGTCCCCAGAGCCGCGAGGACATTACAACAAAAATAGAATTTTTTTTTCTTAACAATCTCTTAACATACAAAGATAGGAAAACTCTCTGATGCATTGCACTTGATTCAATGAAAAAAAAAAGTTAATTTCCCCCATATATATTTTTGTGTTTTTTTTTTCCCTCTCCTAACACGTCCCCACATCTCCTGTCGCCTCATTGCCCCTCACAACACCACTTGGGAAAGGAGCAGCCCCCACCCCCTGCCCGCCGGGCAGCCCCGCCGGGCACGCTCCGGCCCGGGCCCAGCTGGCCTGCAGCTTCCGACCTTGCCCGGGCAGGCACCCCGCAGACCCTGGCTCCCGCAGGCCCACAGCGCCCAAGGCCCCGACTGTCATCGAGGGAAAGGGCATGTGCGGCTGGACAAGGAGCCCCTTCCGCTTCTCAGCTCTGACCCTGTAGCCAACCGAACTGAAAAATCATTGCACTTTGACCGCGCGTCATGCCCGGCCCACCCGGCCCCCCACCCCCAGGGCCTTATTCCCATGCCCCGGGAGACTCCCGCAGGATCCACTGCCCCTCAGCCCTCGGGTTCTCTAGGGCTGCACGTTGAGAATAGGGGGAGGACTTCATTTAACTTCCCACAAAAGCCACTCCAGGGGCCAGCCACCTTGTGGCTTCCAGCTGGGTAGCAGGCACCACCCGCCTGCCCCTTCGGCCCCAGGTGGCTGGCCTCCTCTCCTCCCCAGACACTCCCTCCGCTCTTCCCTCCCTCCGCCTGCTCGGGGCCACAGCTTCACAAACTAGATTCACAATAAATACAGCCCATAACCCACCCCTACGTGGTGCAATGTTGGATTGATTTTCTTTCAGAGGATCCTGACCTGTGCTTTGTGTTTTCATACAATTAAGAAAGAGAGAGAAAGAGAGAGGCACAAGGACTCGAGAAGGGGCCAGGGATGGGAGACGCAGGAGGAGTAAGGCACAGAAAGACAAGCCAGAGGGGCCAAGTCACACCCTGGAGGGGAGCTGGGCGTGCTCATCCTCCCCTCCCTCCCAGGGGGGCTTCTGAAGACCCTCTGGACAGGCCCCCCAACCCTCCCTAGAGGGAGGAGGGGGATGGGGGGGAGAGCTACTTCCTGTGGTGTGTTACCAAATTGTTCCCAAGTTGCTCAAATGGAGGAGTTCCCAATTCCAACAGCAAAAGACCCAAACAACAAATGCCCCACCCCTAAATAAAGAGTAAAGACATTAACAGCTAAAATCCAGAGAGAAGTGGCCGCGGGAGGGCAGGGGGAAAGTGGGGGGCACAGAAAGCTCCAAAACACTTTTGAAAAGGACAACACCCAACACCCTCCCAAGGAACTCAAAGTCGGCGAGCAGGACGCCTACCTAAGCGCAGGTGGTGGCTTAGCAGCGGCAGCGGCGACTGCCTGGTCCTCCTTGCTCGGCTCCGGGGTCCCCTTTCTGCTCCACCCTCCGGCCCGGCCCCAGCAGGGCAGTCTGCGTGAGAGGCAGGGGCAGGGACTGATGGGGCGGAGCGAGGGCACCTGCATGCAGGGCTGGGGGTGGGGGTGACTTGGGGCCTGACTCCCCTCCCTTGTGGCTGGAAGGAGGCCCTCCTGACCTGCAGAGAGAGGGGAGAGGGGGCTTGTCCCAGTCTGGGACGAGGCCATGGAGAGCATTCCGATTTTTCCTACGGACTGTACAGAGGGGTCCAGGGCCCCAGGAACTGCTCTTGTGGCTCAGGGTGGGGTGGCAGAACACCCTCCATTCTGGGACACGCAACTAGCTCCAGGGGCCACCCCCCTGCCCGCCTGGAGGCTTTTAGCCCGAGGGTGGGCTGGGGTAAGTGGAGGCTGCTCTCCCTCTCCCAGTCCGGAGAAGCTGGGGGAAGAAGCTGAAGCCTTGGCAGAGACGGAGGGAGGGAGGGGAGGAGTCTGGAGGAGAGAGCCCGTGGGATCTACACCCCATCATCTTTACAAGCTGGTCCTCCGGGCTCCCTAGGGCAGCTCCTGCCATGTGGAGGGTGGGGTTCCCCTAGGAAGGGGTGAGGGTGGAGGCCAGGCCCCTTCAGAACTGTGCTGGTTGCTTCGTTTGGGGACTTTGTTCCTTCCCCAGAAGGCCGGGGCAGGGTGGAGGGAGGAAGGCAGTTCTGCATCCTTTCTTGCTTTCTGTCCTCTACTTGACAGAGTCCGTGTCGTTTGTTTCTTTCTGCTTGGCTGCTGGTGCACAGCTCCACTGAGACCCCTTCCAAGGGCTCCCCGAGAACTGGGCTGCTTCTGGGGCCCGCAGGGGTCCCCGGGCTGGAGGAGAGAAGGGCTGAGTGGCTGACGACGTCAAATTTTTGCTTTTCAGTGGGGCTGGGCTGGGCTGGGGGATTTTTCCATGTCTCAAAATTTCTTCTCCCCCCTTTCAAGGAACCTCTTCTTTTCATTTTGTTGTTTCTTTTGTCGATCTTATCAGAGGAACCAGGACTGAAATGGGATGAAAAAGAGGCAATACTGAGAACAGCTGGGGCAGGCCCCATCTCACTCCTACCTGGCTGGGTGAACTGGCCCCTCAAGGGACAGCTCCCAAAGGGTCAGGGCGCAGACAGCCACCACCCACCTCGTTCCTGTGGGGGAGAAAGGGCATCCCCATTCTCTCCCTCCCGCCTATGAGAACCCCACCCCCTCAGACTCTGTCCCTAGTGCTAGAGTCCAGCTGGCCTTCCCGTGGGCACTGTGCCCAGCGGGTGGGACCCCCATGGCTGGCGCTGGCACAAGCCTGAGATCTGGCCATGTTTCCAATTGTTTAGGTTTTTGTGTGGGTCCTGGAGGGTGGGGAAGATGCCAGGCTGGGGCTTTTGTACCCAGAGGGGTTTTGGGAATGGGGTGGGGGTGGCCCAGCTTCTTGCTGAGTTTTCTTTCTGTCTCTTTGGATTAAAAGCAGAAATTCCCATCTATACACCCCAGCCAAGGTCCCACAGGCTGAAAGGCTGGGGGCGGGGGAACCACATGGCTGTAGTCCCTAGTAGCGCCAGGCCTAGGGGAGGGGCCGTGTAGCTCAGATCCTCTACCCTCAGAGCACTAGACACTGAGGAAGGACCTGAGGCTCCCTGGGGTGAGCATCACTTCCTTCACAGTGCCAGCAGGGGGCGCTGCCTTCCCACAGACAGGGTCTTCTCTGCCTGTGTCTGGTGGCTCAGCTCAGAGCACACCAGGGTGGATCCCAAGGGACTGGGCTGCTTGGCTATGCCTTCCATCAAAGGCTACAGCCCCACCTCCTAGCAAAGTGGTGGATCAGGGTCTACTGTGGTCTACTGGGCCTGGGTGCACCTGGTAGTAACCTTGGGGCAAAATGAGGGTCCCTGAAAATGCATCTTGGGGTCCATAAAAATGCATCTTGGGGCCCCTGAAAATGCATCTTGGGGCCTCTCCCAGGCTGTCACAGACACTGGTCTGCAGGGACCAGGCAGAGCCAACTACAGAGCGAATACCAGGTCCTGGTTTACTCCACCCTGACCTGACCCCACAGGGAAACCAGGCACAGAAAGGGTGGGTGACCTGCCTGAGGCCACACAGCCCTTGGACAACAAAGTCAGGGTTCAAATGTAAGGGGCAGTGCGGCCGGGCGCGATGGCTCACACCTGTAATCCCAGCACTTTGAGAGGCCGAGACAGGTGGATCACCTGAGGTCAGGAGTTTGAGACCAACCTGGACTTCATGGTGAAACCCCGTCTCTAAAAAAAAAAATTTAGCCGGGCACAGTGGCTCAAGCCTGTAATCCTAGCACTTTGGGAGGCTGAGGCGGGTGGATCATGAGGTCAAGAGATCGAGACCATCCTGGTCAACATGGTGAAACCCCGTCTCTACTAAAAAATACAAAAAATTAGCTGGGCATGGTGGCGTGTGCCTGTAATCCCAGCTACTCAGGAGGCTGAGGCAGGAGAATTGCCTGAACCCAGGAGGCGGAGGATGCGGTGAGCCGAGATCGTGCCATTGCACTCCAGCCTGGGTAACAAGAGTGAAACTCCGTCTCAAAAAAAAAAAAAAAAAAAAAAAAATTATATGTTTAAAAAAAAAAAAAAAGGGGCAGTGCAGGCAGTGCTCCTAACTGCTGCCTGTGCTATGAGCATGTGGAAGCAGGGTGTGTGGTGCTAGAATGCCTGTGCCCTCCCTAGGGTCAGGGTGAGAGCCCAGGGCAGCTAATCTGCCAGTTTTACAAAAGCAGCCAGAAGTTCAGACAGAATTTCATGTGAAACTTTCCAATATTTAAAACATTGCTTTGGTCAAACATTCTGCCTGCAGGCCACACCTGCTCTCAGGCTCTGGTTTGGGACTGAGGATGGGGACACCGAGTTTTAGAAAGGGCCTTAGAGATCATCTAGCACTTTCTGTGACAATGGAAATGTTCTCTGTCTACCCTGCCCAGGGCAGTAGCCACTAGCCACAAGTGGTTTCTAAGCACTTGAAATGTAGCTACTGTAACTGAGGAACTAATTTTTTCTTTAGTTAATAAGTTAATTTAAATATAAACAGCCAAACGTGGCCCATGGCTACCACAATGGACGGTGCAGATCAAGAGCATCTGGAAATGTGGAGGTTTGGGATTGCCACAATAATCAGGCACTGCTGGGCAGGCAGAGATGCTGAACTTCCTGCATGTGCTGGTCAGTACACACACAGAGACCTGCCCTCCCGCAGTGGGGCTCCTCAAGCATCTGCCCCAAATCCAACCCGTTGTCAGTTGACTACAGGCCAAACAGAGGCTCACTGGGGCCTGGCGAGGCTGAGGCGGAAACCCAGCCCTGCGGTATCCCCAGAGTAAGTGCGGGAGAAGTGGTCGGCAGCTAGCCCCCGGGCTTCTGGCCCAGACCTGGGGGCGGGAACTGCCTGGGTTGGATGACACCCTACCCGCTGCAGGCTCAGGCCTGCTCCCTGGGACCCCCTTCCCGAGGGGAGACTATACAGGAACCCTGTGCCATTGCCCCGAGGTTGAAGGGAAGCTGACTCTGGTGGTGATCCCACCCCTCTCCCCACCAGGCAAATGAGGCCCGTGGACAACTGGGGCAGGGAGGGCCCCACCTGCCCTATCTGCCCCTGGCAGACCATGCCAGAGCCCCACAACTGCCAATGCTTAGACTCGGGGGGTCCGCCTCAGGGGAGGAAGACTCTGGTTCCAGGCCTGGAGTTAGAGACAAAGGCTGCCCCAAGGGGGCTCCCCGGAGCCTCCCCACAGGTCCCAGGAATGAGGGAACTGCTGCCAAGCACAGAGCGGCTTTCTCTGCTCCCCCCTCCCTACTTCCTGAGCCAGGTCCAAAATTGATTAAAACTAAGTAAAAAGCGCTGCCCAGGGAATGACAAAATTGCTAAAATTCTCTTTTCTTCCCTCATTCTATTGTTCTCTCTCCATCTGGTGCTCCAGAGATCAGCTAAAGTCACTGGTTACTGTGGAAACCACCCCCGGCTGTACCCCCTGCGCCCACAGCAGCCTCCTGCCTGCCCCCAGGCCCAAGGGCTCCAGCTCCGCTTGTCCAGCTCCAGCTCCCCCCCACCACTCCCAGACACACCTGCCTGCTCAGAGGCCCTGAACCCTGAACCCCCACTGGGACGCCTTCCTCCTACCTCCTGAAGCCCAAGACAGGGAACTTGAGGGGAGAAGAACTTTCCCAAACTTGCCTCAAACTCTGACTTGGCCCTCAAACGTCCCAGCAAAGTGAGCAAAGAAAGTAAAGGAGGCAGCAGAAACAGGGTGAGTAGAGAGGGCTGTGGCAGTGGTCCCCGGAGCGCAGGACTGCAGAGCTTCGAGCAGCCCAAGCAGGCAGCAAGAGGGAGGGAGCAATGGAGTCCTGCTGCCTGGTGCCAGCCCAGAGCTGGGAGGGGAGGCCCGCCTGCTGTCTCTTCCTCTGGCACCCCCTCCCGCCTCTGCCAGCAGGGCTCTCTCGGCCTCCCTGGCACAGAGCAGAGGGGGCTGGCTCCAGCCCCTGCTCGGAGCCATTGTTTTTCTTCTCAACACCCCCAAGTTCAAGTTCATCTGGGTGTTACATCATGTCTGGTTGCTCCTGGAAACCAGACGGGTCAGACGTGACTCTGGGGAAAGGGGGTGGGAAGCTGGAGGGGGTTGAAGTTCTCTTCCCCTCCCTTCCTTGCCACTAGGGAGCTCTGAAGTTTGACAAAGTTTTTTGGCTTTTTTTTTTTTTTTTTTTTTTGAGGGAAGGAAAGGAAAAGAAAAAAAAAAAAAACAAACCTCAAATTACACACAAAACTTCCATCCACCAACTTTCTCTGGACTCAGGCCCCAGAGCAGAGGCCGAGCAGGAGATGAGAGGTGGCCCCAGGGGCTCTTGACAGAGGTGGATTTCCCAGGGCTGAGGACACCTCCAAGGAGGTGTTTTTGTAAAATGCGCAAACCCCCCTAAAGCTACCTCTGCCCTCCTCCTGAGATGGGTCTTCCCTGGCCCCCCAAGGGCACTGGGCTCTGTAGGCACTGGGCTCTGGGATCTTCATCTGGAGGGCTAAGAGTTGTCTTATCTCCTGCTCGTGACAGGGACTTGTCTCCTTGTGAAAACTGAGGGTGGTTTCAGCAGGGGATGGGAGCAGGCATGGGTTTTCCAGCATGCTGGCCTTCTCCCTGACAGGACTCCTGGAGACCTGGGGGAGGAGCCTCTAGGGCGGTGGCCTGCCCTGCCCTCAGTGTGCCAGTCTCTGGGCACACAGCCCACCAGGCCCTCTGTCCCTCCTCCACCCATCACCCAGCCCACCCAAAGCCAGGGGAAAGGGGAGGGCTGGGGGCCAGGGCTTCCAGCCTGGGCGGGTGAAAGCAATGAGGCAGACTATTCTCCTCCTAATGGGCCTCAGGCTTCCATCTTTGCTTCCACCAAGCCTGGCCCAGAGGGCCTCTAGCCTTGGGTCCTTGGCTGCCTTCCTCAGGGCCAGGGCTGTCAGAGCTAATTATCCAATTAGCTGATTAGCCAGGGAGCCTGGGGGCTGCCTGGGGAGGCAGGCTCAGCTGGGCGTGCAAAAGCCTGGGCCCTCCAGCCCCGCCTTAGACCTCTCTCCCTGTTAGCCCCAAAGAATCCAGGCTCTTCCCTAACACCAAGATGCCCCCAACCCTACCTGCTCCCTTGGTCCCTGCCTCCAGGTGGTGGGCAGGGTTTCCTACCTGAGACTGCTGTGGGATGTTCAGAAAGTTGCCGTCCCGGGGTCCGATGCTGACAAACCGGTTGGCAGAGGAGGCGCCTGTCGTTGCGAATGCTGTGGGGAGCAGGGGAGAGAGGGAGAGACCCTGTCAGGCCTTGGGGCCAACCTAGGCACTGCCCCTCGGGGCTGCTGAGAGAGGGAGAGACTGAGTTAGACCATGCTGCCCGGATTTAGGCTGGCAGTGGGAAGGATGGGCCAGAGGGGCATCCGAGCTGGAGGCCAGGCTCTGAGCCTGCCCCCCACTACAGAGGGACACCCTCATCCTCTCAATGACCAGGAACACAAGCTACACCCCCGACACACCCCCACTCCGAAGCCACAGTCTCAGCCAGGCATCCTTTTTCATGGCTGGGGTGAGGGAGGGGCACTGGAGGCTAAGACAAAAGTCTCTTGGACCCGGTTCCGCCCCCTAGTGAGGCACTGGGCAGGGCTGTGGATAGCCCTGGTTCCCAAGCATCCTCAGTGGGTACCCCTGCTTTCCCTCTGGTTTCTCTCAGGTACTGAAGAGACAGGGCCACGGGAGGGTGGAAGCTTTGGAAGCAGGCCCCACCATGCTTCGGGAAGGCCTTCCCAGCCAGACTACCTTTCCAACCTGGGTAGCCTAGTTAGATGCTACACCTCTTACCACCCTGGGCAGGAGGGCTTGGGGAACCCAAAGGGTGTCCAACAGAGGGTGGAGCTGGCTAGGGCAGGGTCAGAGAGGGGCCTAGGAGCTGGCTGCCTGGCTTGGGCTTAAGGGTGGCAAGGCCCAGGCCCATGGCATTCCCTCCTCTGACTGATGCACCAGGTCCAACAGGCCTGTGGTTCCAGGACCAAGGCAACAGAGGGGGAGGAGGCTGGAGGGCCTGGCAGAGCCCCAGAGCTCAGATGCCTGGGGGCAGCCATCCTGGGGCCTGAAGACAAATGATCCCAACAGCCCTGAGTTCCTCTCAGGTTGTCCAGCTAGATCCCTGCTGGAGGGAACAGGCCCTGTACCCCCAGGAGGGAAGATGCCCCCAGAGGAGGCAAGGAGTATCACAGGTTACCTGGGAGGCCCACCACTGCCCTGCACCAGACACACCCAGGGACTCCGTGCTCACCAGATTCTGCCCACCTCTCTTCAGAAGTGCCCCCAAACCCTGTAGCCCAGCTCCCATCCCCCACCCTGCCCACCTCCAATGGCTGTGACTTCATGTCTTATGGCGGATGCAGATGGGAAGATGGCATGAAGAGGATGGAGAGGGGAAAAGAACTCAAACCACAAGAAAGAAGAGACAGAGCGAGCGGAGAGTAGTGTGAGATGGGCCACCCTTCCCGGCGCCACCAAACTGCCCTGGCCTGTGGCCTGCCCGCCCCGCAAGCTGCCCACCCCAGCCCACAGACAGCACCCGCCCCTCCTCCTGTCCTTCACGCCGGGTCTACCTGGGACCTCTCGACTGATTTTTCTTCTTTTCCCTTTGACAAAATTTGTCATTGGTTTAAAAGGAAAAAAGAAAAGAAAAGAAAAGAAAAGAGACAGAGAGAGATGAAGTAAGCCAAAGCCCACAGCCCTCCCTCGTCCTTGGAACATCTAACCTGGGAAAGGAATTGAGGAGAAGGGAGGGGAGAGGGATGGGAGGGGGGAAAAAAAAAGAGGAACAACGAGAAACCAAATGTGAGACTGAGGGGAAAGGGGTCAAGGGCTGGCCTGCTGCATCTTTGAGGCCCAAGGGCCCGGGGATGGAGGTGAGGGGCAAGGCAAAAAGGGGATGGTGGTGGCGTCGCCTTGTGGTTACATTTGATTTTCTTGGTGTGGGGGGAACAACGAAACAACAAAAAAAATTAAAAAACAAAAACAAAAAACAAAAAAAGAAAAAAACAGCAATCAGGCATGAAGATGGCATGGCTGTGCCTCCCCGCCCCCTCCCACCCCCGCCAGCACCTCTAGCCTGCGTGGCCCCGCTGTGCTCTCCCTCCCGCCCCCCAGAGGGGCCTGGGCCAGGGGCCCCGGCTGGGAGCAGCGGGCGGGGGGCTCGTGGGGTGCTGGCTGGTGCGACTGAGGCCCGGGAGGGAGGCTGTGGTTGGGGGGCTCGGATCTGCTCTTGTCCGTGGTGCTCTGGGTTGGGGGGCTTTGGTGGTGGGAAGGGGAGGGCTTTTCTTTTTGCAGTGGAGACTGTTTGGACGGGCCGGGGACGCTGGGCGTTGTGGTTTCGGTTTCATCGTCCACTTACAAGGTGATGGAGGAGTCAAGGCGGCGCCGTCTGGGGCAGTGCTGGTGGATTTGGAATCAGGCATAGGAAGGGGCACAGGTCTGGCCACTGGAGGCGGCGGCGGTAGCAAAAATGACCCCGGGACTTTGCCCTGGCCGCTACCGTTGGGCTGCGAACAACATAAATAGAGTGACGCATGAAGGCACATCACACACAGACACATGCTCCCCTGCGCGGCCGCGCCAGCTCGCTCCTGAGAGCGGGCGCTCCCAGTGGAAGATGCAGGATTGGGTCCTCTCCTCCAGGGCACGGGATGGGTGAGGGTGTAAGGCCTCTATTTGGTCTCTCAGGTGTTTCTCTTTTTTTTTTTTTTTTTTTTTTTTTGGTCATCTTTTGAAGTTGTGGGAGGGAGGGAGGGGTATTCGACGGGTGGTTTGTTACTTCTCAGGGAAAACGTTTTAGGTACCAAAATGTGCCACTTGGCAACTACGTGCAGCTACACCTAGAACTCTCGTGCTCCTGTAGACTGTCTCCTACCGCAGGAAAGATGAGCGCGATTGTGCTGCTCCCCTGGCCCCCACAAAGCACACACCTGCCTCCCTCTGAGGGCCATTGGGCTGAGCTGGTTCCCTCAACCAAGGACAGCAGGCCTGCCAGAACCCACCCGCAACACGTCCTCAGGAGGGCACCAGAAGTTGGGGAGCTTGCCCTCAGCCTCAGAAGCCTGGGTGCTCACTGCCTGTGGGCAGTAGGGTGCTGATCTGTTGTTCTCTCAAGAACGGCCAGGGAAGAAAATCCGTCATTGCCAGGTCCAGTGGCTGTAAGGTTCTTCAGGAGGACTTCCCTGTATGACAGACCCTCAGCCACCATGGATTCTCAGCCACCAGGAGGCATTCCTTGTTCTTTATGCCCTCATTTGCTTCTAACTTGGACTTTCTCCTCTAGGACCATGCATGGCCTTTTGACTTCAGGGCATGTAGGTGCCAAAGGACAGACAGAGGCGCCCCCGCCTCTCCCAGGTAGTTCCTTGGAGGGACCTCCCTGGAGGTGTGGTCACACACCTCCTGCTGCTCCCAACAGGACCCTGGCGACCACTGCAGCATAAGCTCAGGAAGGCCTGGCTTGCGTTCTTCATCCTAAACTGGCACCTTTCCTATGGAACAGAGTTCTGCCCTTCCGGGCATCCAGATGCAATACCCAGAGAGGATCCTGTGTGCTCCTCCTCCTGTTGGTGAGCAAGCCCCAAGGAGCCCATCCCCTTGATGTCCCCAGCCAGTGCCTCATTCTGTCCTCATTGATTTCAGCTGGACAACAATGAGCTGGTGGGGGGGGGGCTCCCCTGTGCTGAGACTGTGCTCATCAGCTCAGGACCCTCCATTTCCAGCCCTGGATCAGGTGCTTTAGTTCTTTTGTGTAACCACCGACCCACCCCAGAAGGCATCAGTTCTCACCTAGGGGTGATTCTGCCCCCCTCGAGGAGACACTGGCAATGTCTGGAGACATTTTTGGTTGTCACAACAGAGGGGCTAGAAGGGCTGGGTGGAGGCCACGATGCTGCTCAACATCCTGCGGTGCACAAGACAGGCCCCTCAACAAAGGACCATCAGTCCAAGCATTAACAGGGCTGCCCTGGGAAGCCTTGCCACAAAGGAAGCTCTATTCTGTTTCACAACTGAGGAAACTGAGGCTTTGGGCCATTAAATGGGTTATCCTAAGTCACCCAGCTGCAACTGGTCAGGCCTGGAATTCACAGCCATGTCTCATGTCTGTCTGACTCCAGGGATGCTAGGATTCTTTCCAGCAGGCTCATCAGTCCTCTCCCCCAAATCCACATCAGCTCAGGTTTCTCCAGTCTCCGAAACCTTCCCCAACTACACCCAACATGAAGTCCAATCTCCTCCGTTGGCCATTCAAGGCCCCCATGCGGGGATGCCTCTACTGGTCCTCCCCTACCACCCCTTCTGCGCTTCCCATTCCAAACTGACTGGGGTTTCCAGAATACAGGCTGAGTAGGCAGGACTGCATGCTGGCTCACTGCAGAGCTCTCTGTCTGAAAGACTATGTCCCACACCCTTCAAGGCCTGCTCAAAAAATGCCGTTCCCTCTGTGCGTTCCTCTCTGAATCACAACCTATCTTTCTCTGCCCTGTTCCTCCAGAACATTCTTGGTCTCACTGGAGCCTTCAAAACAGGCCACCCCCCATCCCTGCTGGCTCCCCCAACGAGATGGCAGAAGCATGGAGCACTCAAGTACCACTGAGCACATGGGATTGACTTGTCCCTTCTGCTGCATTTTAAAGTCACAGAAGCCCAGGCTGGCCTGTGCAGCTGCACCCTTCTGAACTCTGGCTTCTCTGCCCACCGTTCTTTACTGCTATGACCAGTATCTAGGTCTGACACATTGTCCCTCTAAATCAGGTATCCCCAAACTACAGCCCGGAGGCCGCATGTGGCCCCCTGAGGCCATTTATCCGCCCCCCCTCCCGCCGCACTTCAGGAAGGGGCACCTCTTTCACTGGTGGTCAATGAGAGGAGCACAGTATGTGGCGGCCCTCCAATGGTCTGAGCAACAGTGAACTGGCCCCCTGTGTAAAAAGTTTGGGGACGCCTGCTCTAAATGGTTCCTTTGACCCATTCCTGCCCACTCTGAGGGTGACAACTCTCAGTGGTCCCGGACAAAAGCAAGCAGTGGCTGTGTCCTGGGCTGAAAACTTTTGTGTGAGTGTTGTTTTGGAAAAGGACCCTTAGTTCCAGGTAAAAGTGCAGGTCAGAGCACAGGGGTTTGCAACTCTGCAGACAAAGATGATGCAATGCCTCCCCACATCTCTATGCCTGCCTAGAAGGAGGAAGTGGGATCGTCTACGATCACAGCCTCACTCCTCCTCTCCAGGGGTCCTGAGCTCAGGCTCCCAGGGGGCTAGGACATGGAGGCCTTCCAAGCAACCATAGGGCAGCCTCTGCCTTCCTCCAGTTTCAGAGCCCATCTCCCCCAGGATTATCTAAATCGCTAATACCACCCAATAATGCTAATCCCTGCCCGATATGGCCAGACATTGAAACCTGCTGATTTACAACATTCAGTTTCTAGGAGTAGCTTCCAACCAGGCTGGCATATCTCAGCTCTGATTGGGGTACAGTTGAAGTTTTAAAAACCTCAAGGTCTTGTGACTGTGTAGTGCCTTAAAATCTCGAGTTAGGAGCTAGAAGCCTAGAAACTGGTATAGTTCCTCACTTTCATCTAGAGATGAAGACACACGCCCGGCTGTTCTGACATTGGTAGTCAAGGTTGAGCCAGGACCAGGCATCCTGCCTCCCAGACTCACGCTCTCCCAATGGGCCCTGTGACTTCATCGCATTCACTTGGCAGTCTCTTCCTTCTCCCTAAAACACAGCTAACCAGGCATCCTCTGCATCTCCTCCACATAGTATCTCCATTTGGCCTTGGCTGTTACTACTCTAGGGTCCAAGGCCGGGCTATAGATGTGCCATAAAAATTCTTTTTTTTTGGAGACGGAGTCTCACTCCATTGCCCAGACTGGAGTACAAGTGGTACGATACTGGCTCAATGCAACCTCCGCCTCCCGGGTTCAAGCGAGTCTTCTGCCTCAGCCTCCCAAGTAGCTGGGACTACAGGTGCGTACAGCCATATCCAGCTAATTTTTTTTTTTTTTTTTTTTTTTTAGACGGAGTTTCGCTCTTGTTACCCAGCCTGGAGTGCAACGGCACGATCTCGGCTCACCGCAACCTCCGCCTCCTGGGTTCAGGCAATTCTCCTGTCTCAGCCTCCTGAGTAGCTGGGATTACAGGCATGCACCACCATGCCCAGCTAATTTTTTGTATTTTTAGTAGAGACGGGGTTTCACCTTGTTGACCAAGGTTGGTCTCGATCTCTTGACCTTGTGATCCACCCGCCTCGGCCTCCCAAAGTGCTGGGATTACAGGCTTGAGCCACCGCGCCCGGCCAATTTTTTGTATTTTAGTAGAGATGGGGTTTCACCGTGTTGCCCAGGCTGGTCTCAAACTCCTGAGCTCAGGCAACCCACCTGCCTTGGCCTCCCGAAGTGCTAGATTATAGGCGTGAGCCACTTCTGCCCGGCCTAAAATTATTCTACGTAGATATTTTCCTGCAAAACTGATCTGTGACTTCAGATTTTCAAGGAGGTTAAAAACAGCATCAGCATCACCTAGGAAGTTGGGAAAAATCCTAGTTCTCAGGCCACACCCCAGACCTGCTGAATCAGATGATCTGGGGGTGAGGCATAGCCATCTGTGCATTAGCCAGAGCTCTAGGTGACTCTCGCGCATGCCAAGTCTGAGAAGCACTGCTTAATGGTGGTTGTAGTACAAGCACAGCTGGGCACTGCCACTCCCTGCCTACCTGATCAGTGGCAGAGCCCGGCCCCCTGACTCTCTGCAGCTGTGCATCAGCCTCTTGCGTAGCACAGCACTGTCTCTAGGCTCCTTCCAGAAGCTGGGGGTGGGTCCCCATCAAGCAGGCTCCCCATTGGCCCCCTCTCCCTCTCTTCAGTATGACCAGCCACACAAGGAAACTGAGAGAGGTTGCTCCCTAGCTGGGCCACGCTCCCTGCTTAATCAAAGTCCCTGTTTGCAGTTCCTGTCTCCACTGTTTTGTCCATGGTCTGCTTGGAGTAACTGCCTGCCTCAAGAAGAGAAGCTTCTAGGCAAAATGAGTCCTCTTTGAAAAAAAAAACAAAACAAAACAAAAAAACTATGGCTCTATGTCAGAGTCCTCAATCTTCAACAGTTAAATATCAAGGGAGAGGTTCAGGACCCAGCCCGCAGGATCAGAGGCTCAGAATGGCCAGGGGACTAAACGACCCACTTTCTCAAGGGTTCTGTGGTTAGGTTTGTCTCCTTGGGGTAACCTGGTCTCTAGGCCAGCCTCAATTTGACTCAAAATCCCAGCTGCCTTAGTAGTTGAGAAAGCAGCCAAGGTAATGTTCCAGACCTCTCTGCCCCATATCCCAGACCCCAGGCCCCTTGGGGGATGGGCATAGACTGGTAGCTCCCCATGAACTCTGCTGTCATCTCTGAAGGAAACACAGCAGCTGTCAGAGATCTGCTCTCCCCTCCATGACCCTAAAAGTGGACAGAGCTTGTCCAGAGAGGTGGGTAAAGCTACGAGAATACTAAGAGTCAGCCAACAGAAACCTTTGCAGGGCAAAGGGAGAAAGGAGACAGAGGAAAGCAACAGGAGGGGAGCAGGAGGGAAGGAAGAAACTGGCTTCCTTTATGGACAGAGCGAGGAGGCAGAGCCACGACCCCACCACAAATCAATACACCAGCACTTAGCAAATGCTCACTCTGCCAGAGCACACCAAGGCAGCACGGGGCTGGTGGCAGCAGGCAGCCTCTGGTGTGGGCTTCCAGGATGCCTTTTCCCACCACAGCCCTTTCAGCATCCTCCCTGCCTGACCTCTCACAGCAGGCTTTCAGGCTGGGAGGGCCAGCTGCAGAGGAGCTGAGGCTTCTCCTAGCACAGCATGCTGCTGAGGCTTCAGACTTTTCCCAGAGGTCTAGAAACCTCCACGTTCCAGCCAGGGACCACTGTTCCACTGAAGAGTCATCTCTGGCCCAATACCTCCTGGGAAAATTCTTTTGTTGAGCAACCCCGAGTTTCTGCTCCTCTGTGATAGAGAAGAGCTCCAGCAGGGAAGCAGTGTGTTTCCAAGGGCTAAGGAGCAGCAGGGTTTCACTCTAGAACCGGACCGTCCTGAGACTCCTTTGTTAAAAAGTCCTGCCAATAGGAGTCTCCGTGGCAGCTCTGTGGATCAGAGCTTTCCCTTAACATAGTGCTCCTCACCAGGGATGGTCTTGCCCTCCTGGGCACACTGAAATCTGAAGACATTCTTTACTATCAAGACTGGGGAGAAGGAGGTGCTCCTGGTATCTAGCAGGTGGAAGCCAGAGATATTGCTCAACACCCTACAGTGCACAGGATGGTCTCACACAATAGTGAATAAACAGCCCCAAATTTCAACAGTGCTGAGATTGGGAAACCCTGGTCTACGATCTAGCAAATCCTTGCAGCCCCGAGGTTTAAGAGGAGCGCTGGGAAGCTTGGGCCCAGGCCCAGGTTGGCTCATGATGAGTTCACTCCTGCTGGGGGAACAAGGACCATGAGAAGGGCAAGGAGCCCGAGCAAGGGGGCCCAGATGCTGCCCCCACCTCTCTGGACCATGATAGACAGGCCCTGGCATAATACACAGACCCCCGCCCCCAGACCCAGAAAATCAAGGTGTTTGGTACTAGTGGCTCCCTGCTGCTCCAGCCCTAGCTGGGCTTCTGGCTTTCCAGCCTTCTCGCTGTGAGCCCTGAGACAGACAGACAGACGTGGAGATGAGGCTGTAGATGGGCTCCTGGGGCCCTCTGGACTCACCTGTCCGGTGGCCTGGCCCGAGCCATCCGAGCACACAAACTGCACAAACTCCTTCAGTGAGTCCTGCCCGTGATGGTGGTGGTAGCGGATGGTTGGGTGCGTGAAATACGGGCTCGACTGCTGGATGATAGACGTGGAGGGGAAGTGCAGGGCTGACGCTGTGGCCCGGGGACTCCCTGCATGCATGTGGGCAGGGAAAAAAGGACGTCAGGGCCAACGAGGCAGCCAGTGGGAGGGACAAGAGAGGAGGGGAGCTGCCAGTGAGAGGGCTGAGGGTCCTGAGCAGGCGAGGCAGCCAAAAGTTAAGGCAACAAAAAAAAAAAGTCAGTCATCAGGATCCATGATGTTTTAATGCAGTATAAAAAATAATAATCAAATTGGCAAACGGGTCCAAAGGCCAGCCATTTGTTTTTGTAAATAAAGTCTGATCACACTGGGAGATAAGAATGAGGCTGAGGCCGGGCGCGGTGGCTCAAGCCTGTAATCCCAGCACTTTGGGAGGCCGAGGCGGGTGGATCACAAGGTCGAGAGATCGAGACCAACCTGGTCAACATGGTGAAACCCCGTCTCTACTAAAAATACAAAAAATTAGCTGGGCATGGTGGCGCGTGCCTGTAATCCCAGCTACTCAGGAGGCTGAGGCAGGAGAATTGCCTGAACCCAGGAGGCGGAGGTTGCGGTGAGCCGAGATCGCGCCATTGCACTCCAGCCTGGGTAACAAGAGCGAAACTCCGTCTCAAAAAAAAAAAAAAAAAAAAAAAGAATGAGGCAGATGAGGCAGGGTAGGATCTTGTCTTCATTTTATTAGAATTTAAAAAATTTTATTTATTATTATTTGAGACAGGGTCTCACTCTGTTATCCAGGCTGGAATACAACGGCACAAACACGAATCACTGCAAGTGATCCTCCTGGTCTCACATGATCCTCCTGCCTCAGCTCCCCAAGTAGCTGGCACTACAGGTGCATGCCACCATGCCTGGCTGAGTTTTGTATTTTTTTTCTAGAGATGAGATTTTGCCATATTGCCTGGGCTGATCTCAAACTCCTGGGCTCAAGTGATCCGCCTGCCGTGGCCTCCCAAAGTGCTGGAATGAGAGGCGTGAGCCACTGCCCCCAGCCTAAAAATTTCTTTTAAAAAGACGAGATCTTGCCCTGTCACCCAGGCTGGAGTGCAATGGCATGATCACTGCTCACTGCTGCCTTGAACTCCTGGCCTCAATCAGTCTTCCTGTCTTGACCTCCTGAAGCACAGGGATTACAAGCATGAGCCACTGTGCCCAGCCTCAGCATTTGAAACAATTTTAAACAAAGACATAACCGGGTACTGTGGCTTGTGCCCGTAATCCCAGTGCTTTGGGAGGCTAAGGTGGGAGGATCACTTGATCCAAGAGTTGGAGGCCAGCCTGGGAAACATAGCAAGACCCCGTCTTTACAACAAACATTTAAAATAATTAGCCAGGATAACACACAGGAGGGATCACTTGAGCCTGGGAGTTCTAGGCTACAGTGAGCTATGATCATACCACTGCATTCAGCCTAAATGATAGAGCAGGAAACTCTCTAAAGAAAAAAAAAGGGCCGGGCACGGTGGCTCACGCCTGTAATCCCAGCACTTTGGGCGGCCAAGGCGGGTGGATCACAAGGTCAAGAGATTGAGACCATCCTGGTCAACACGGTGAAACCCTGTCTCTACTAAAAATACAAAAAATTAGCTGGGCATGGTGGCGCATGCCTGTAATCCCAGCTACTCAGGAGGCTGAGGCAGGAGAATTGCCTGAACCCAGGAGGTGGAGGTTGCAGTGAGCTGAGATCGCGCCATTGCACGCCAGCCTGGGTAACAAGAGCAAAACTCCATCTCAAAAAAAAGAAAAGAAAAGAAAAAAAAGACCAGGCGCGGTAGCTCACGCCTGTAATCCCAGCACTTTGGGAGGCCAAGGCGGGCAGATCAGGAGGTCAAGAGATTGAGACCATCCTCCTGGGCAACATAGTGAAATCGCGTCTCTACTAAATAAAAAAATTAGCTGGGCTGGTGTCACACACCTGTAGTCCAGCTACTCAGGAGGCTGAGGCAGGAGAATTGCTTAAACCCGGGAGATGGAGGCTGCAGTGAGCCAAGATCTCGCCACTGTACTCCAGCCTGGCACCTGGCAAAAGAGCAAGACTCAGTCTCCAAAAAAAAAAAAAGGGGCTGGGTGCGGTGGCTCATGCCTGTAATCCCAGCACTTTGGGAGGCTTAGGTGGGCGGATCACAAGGTCAAGAGATTAAGACCATTCTGGCCAACATGGTAAAACCTTGTCTCTACTAAAAACACAAAAATTAGCCGGGTGTGGTGGTGTGTGCCTATAGTCCCAGCTACTCGGGAGGCTGAGGCAGCAGAATCACTTGAACTCGGGAGGCGAAGGTTGCAGTGAACAAAAATTGCACCCAGCCTGGGTGACAGAGTGAGACTCTGTCTCAAAAAAAAAAAAAAAAAAAAAATGATATTTACTCATCATACCCTTTTTTTTTTTTTTTTGCAAAAGTTTGGATTTAAAAAACATATTCCATAAAAATATTATTTATCTTGATGACTGAGTTTTTGATACTTGCTGACATTCTGCATCTGAATTGCGTGCCTCACTAGCCCTGCCCTAATCCAGGCCCTGATAGGAGACTGGGAGACAAGAGGAGGCAGAGGGTTCCCTGGGGTTCTTGATGAAGACACAGCCAGCATCTGCTCAGGATGGCCATCTGACATATGCACAAACATCTCCAGAGCGAGAGCTGGTGTGCACCCAGCCACTGCCACCTAGGCGGTGTTCTTATGTGCTCGCCTCCATCACTCTCACACACGTGTCCTCACACACGCAATTCCAAACCCAGAGTAGGCCCCAGCTCTTCCCCCTCCTGTCTGTTTCCAATCAGCTCACTCTTGCTCTCGGTTTCATTAGGGGGCTGAGGAAACTTGGCTTCTCTCTGGAGTTCATAAAAGCTGAGTTGGAGCTGGAGGAGCCAGGCCTGCGCCCTCCTGCTGCCTGTGCAGAGGGCCTGGGCTCCCCACCCCCACCTTGCAGCCACCACACCCTGCCCCAGCACTGGCTGCCTCTGGGCTCTCAGCCAGGAGGCCCCAAGGAGGAAGCCAGGAGGTAAACCTCCTCGTTTTCTGTGTCCTACATATGAGCCCAGGAGATGGCGGGCGGACATAGGGCCATGTCCAGAAAAAGTCCAGGCCTCTTGCTGCCCGGTGGGTGCCCAGAGAGGGAAGAAGAAAGTAAAGGAGTGACAGGGCTGAGGTCTCAGCTCCCACAACCTCCTGCCTGATCCCATCTCCTCAGGACGATCTAGGTCAGGCGTCCCCTAACTACGGCCCGCGGGCCACATGCGGCCCCCTGAGGCCATTTATCGGCCCCCCGCCGCACTTCAGGAAGGGGCACCTCTTTCATGGGTGGTCAGTGAGAGGAGCACAGTATGTGGCGGCCCTCCAATGGTCTGAGGGACAGTGAACTGGCCCCCTGTGTAAAAAGTTTGGGGACGCCTGATCTAGGTGTTCTTATCCCAAGCACCTTCTCAGCTGGAGACACTGAAATCAGACAGCAGCCCCCACAGTGGTGGGCCAGTTCCTTTTCCTGGAGAGGAGTCCGGGCACCACCTGTCCCCTAGGCCCAGACCTTCCTTTCCAGAAAGGGGCAGGGAGGCCCAGACAAGGGAGCTACTTCCCCCAGGACACAATGTAGGAGCCTGGGCTCCTTAGGAGTGCTCTTCTCCATCCAGGCCCCACACCAACCTGGGAGCATGCCGGGAAACAACCAGAGCCTAGGCTCAGGCAGGAGCTGGGAGAGAGGAGCCAACAGGAGGGCAGGGGAGAAGACTGTGCCTTCCCGCCCACAGCTGGCAGGACAAAAGGAGAACTGGGCCAGAGGTGGGGAGGCCTCGGGACTGGCCTGCGTTGTACCCAGCACCCACACACACAAGGAGTGAGAAGAAGTGGGAGGGTATTCAGGAGCTAGGTGGGCAGCCCAGAGGCCCAGTCTGGTCCTCCATGAGGTGCTGCGTGAAGCAGGGACTGGCTTCCATGCCTACCCGCTGCTGCACCACGGCCCACTCAGAGAGCTTGGGGCTGTCACTCAGGGTCAGCCCTGGCCCCTTCACCTGGCCAGCTGTCCCTAGATGGTCAGCCACCTCCCCCACTGCCCCCCTCCAGGGCCCCCCATTTCTCACCTGGTCTGACTCCAGCAAGCACAGGCAGCGGGTGGTGGGTGAAAGCCATGCGCGGGGAGCTGCCCTGAGAGGAGAGGGCACTGCAGAAGTCCAGCTTTCCTGACTTCTTTAGAGAAGCCGGGCCTGGGGGGAGGAAGCAGCAACACAGGGCAGGTTTAGCTGGGCTGGGGTGGGCGCGGGGAAGGCGGGAAGCCAGCAGCTCGCTCCTTCTCTCCTCAGCCCCTCCCCACCGCCCCTTATTCCACCTCCGTGCTCCCTCCTGCTGCTCCTTGCCCAGTCCTAGGCCTCGTTCTAGGCCTGGTTCCGAGGCCCTGTGTGTAGGCCAGCCAGGGGGTACTTCTGACCAGAGAGGAAAACGAGGCCCCTGGGTAATATGGGTGGTGTGCACCAGGCAGGGGGTGAGCAAGGGGCCCAACCTGTGCCCTGGCAAGCAGGTAATGGAAAGAAAGGTGGGATGCAGAACCCATATCTGGAAAGGAGTGCAGCAGGAACCCTAGGGCACCAGCTTGAGAGCCGGGAAGGGGTGAGTTTGGGAAGGACAGGCTGGTGTCTATGCCATGGTGCCCTAGGCCACCGGAGGTTCTGGTGGGAAGAAGCCAGGGCTCCATTTAGGGAAGGGAACACACAGCCATGGACCCTCAGGAGGGACACGATGCCCAATGAGAGAGCACAGACAGGGACCAGAGGACCTGGAGAGTCCTCAGGCTGCTCAGGCTTAGCCGGGCCCTGGAGACAGAGCCAGAGGGTAGAGGACTCCCCCAGCCAGGGGACCCAGAACCTCAACTACCATAGGATGGATAATTTCAGGGATCTGTCCTGCTCCTGGTGCCAGAGGTATAGGTGGCATTCAGCATGAAACAAGGGCACAGAGAACACCTTGTTTGAGGTCTGTCTGTAGAAAGTCATCTCTGTCCAGTGGCCATGGCATCCAAATGACAAAGCAGGGCCCTGGTGGACCAGGTTCTTCTGGAAAGATCATCTCCCATCTTGGGCTGAGCTTTAAGGTTGTGCCCAGGCTGGGAGGGATAAGATAGAGTCAGGGCAGATCTCTAGAGCTGCCATCCTCCCAGGACAAATCACATCAACTTGGATGAGGGGTGGAGGGGCTGCAGAACAGAGAAATAAGAGCTATCTTAACTGCAGAGGGAAGGGGTGGGGGAAGGGCGAACTCCCAGCTGCCAGCAGAGGTGTTATCTGGCGGCAGCTGTGTGCCACCTGATAGCTGGCATGGTGGGGCGGGGGAGCATCCTACCAGCTGTGCACAGCTGTCCCTACGGCCGCACAGTGCCTCCCCAGCTGTTCCCTGTCCTGCAGCTGGGATGCTTAATTGGCGATTTGTCGCAGCCTAGGGAAACAACACACAGGGGGGTGAGGGGAAAAGGAAGCCAGGGGGTGCTGCAGGAGGATGTTGGGGGGCCGTGCATGGCAGGACTGCCGGAAGAAGCAGAATGCAGAAATGGCAGGCACAAATGCAGACAGCCAAGAAAGGAGAGAGCAGGAGCCAGGAAGAGGGGGGCTCCTCAGGAACTAGGTCTGGGCAGAGGAGCCCAGGAGCCCTTGCCTCAGGAGCCAGCTAAAGACACAGCCCTCTATGCACAACATGGGCAGTCCTTGCAGAAGGGGTCACCTACTGAGGCCCTAGCCAGGGACCCACGATGTAGCCCAAGAATCTCCCGGGCCTTCTCAACTCCTCTCTCTGCTTCTCAAGGCTCTCCAGGGAAGCATGTGGCACATGCTGGCCCAAGTCCCTGCCTGCCACGAGGATACCCTGGGAGAGACGCGAGAATCACACAAGGAAGCTGTCTCACAGAGGCCAGCCTCCGCTGGTGGTCTAGAGGGTCTCCGGCCCACTCCCTCAGCCCAAGGCCTGGATACAAGCCCTCCTTTCCTCCCAGGAGGAGGAAAAGCTGCCGGAGTTTGCATTCATTCTGGGGCAGCAGAAAAGCAGGAGCGCCTCCCAGCCCCACCTTGCTCCATCCCAGCCTCTGCCTGCCCATTTGGCCCTTCTCAGTGGGGGCATATCTGGAAAACATCAGACTCAGTGCCATCAGGTCAGACCCTCATCTTCTAGAGGAGGAGAATGAAGCCCAGGGCCCAGACCTGTCCAGAGCAGATGTGCCCTGTGCACAGTCCACACTCATGGGTCTGCACTCCCAGGCCCTGCCACACCTACAGTGAGGATACACACAGACTGTACCACTGGCACATCAGTGGGGGGCTCCTGAAGCCAGCCTCCTCACACGCATGTGCTCATGCACATGCACACACACACACGCATGTGTTACACTCTTCCAGAGCCCTCTCCAGATCTATCTGCACTTTTAGTCAAGAATGGAGGTGAAGAGGGTTGGGCTCAACAGGAAGAGGATCCCTAGAAGGGACTGGGAAGAGTCGAGCTGGCATCCTCCGTATTCTCTCCCTTTTGCTAGCTTCACTGTCTGGTCTCAAAAGGACTCTGCTCATTCTTCACTAGACTCCGGGTCTCTGTCTGTAAAGCTGGGCACTGAGTAGTTGTCATCTGGGAGGATGCTGTCTCACTAGGGGACATTTGACAATGTCTGGAGGTATTTTGGGTCATCAAAATTGTGGGTGGGTGTTTTGCTGCTGGCATCTCATGTGTGGAGGCCAGGGATGCTGCTAAACCTCCTGCCGTGCATAGAATAATCCCCACCACACAGAATGATGAGCCCCCAAATGTCATTAGTGCCTAGGGTGAGAAACTGCTTTAAAACATGAGGCCCACAGGGTGGGGCAACCTCTCTAGAGAAATACCAGGAGGGGCTGCGGCCACTCTACCATGGGGCACCAGAGACTTGGCAGCCCCTCTGCTTCCCACTGCCACACCATGGGCTCTGCTGCTGACTTAGACAGCACCCTTCCTCGCCTCCACTCCCTTCTTTCAGCCTGCTCTGCCCTCCCTGGAAGATCAGGAGGCAAGAAAATAGGTGGGTAATGTCTCCCGACATAGGGGGAACTGGTGGGAGGCTCACCAGGTAAACTGAGAGGGGGACAAAAAGGCTCTGGGTTGCTCTTGCTCTGGGTCAGGACCCCTGCACCCATACCTGCATCCACATCGTTGGGCCACCCGCTGGACTGGCTGCTACCAGCTGCTGGGGAACGGCCTGTCCCAGGATAGAACACATCATCGACGGGGCTCTCCATCTCACTGTCATCGATGGACTTGGGGCGCTTGGTGGTGCTGGGGAAGGAAGAAAGGGTCAGATGGGCCAAGGATGGGCCAAGGCTCCAGGGAGTGATCAAGTGTCCAGGTCAAACAACTGTGCACAGATGGCCCTCTGGGTGGGGAGTGATGCCAGCCAACAGCAGCACTTCTGGGCACTCACTGCATGCTCAACCCCAGGATCAGCCCTGGACCCTCAAGCCACCAGCTCCAAGCCCGCTCCTCTTCCTTAAGCCCCTTCCCAATCTATGATGCCACAGTCCTCCAAGCTGCTCACATCAGAGAAGTGAGCAAAACCCTCAGCTGCCTCCTGTATACCCCCCCATGATTTCCCAGCAGCCCCCAGGGCTAGGGTGAGGTGAATGAGGTACTTGAAGGGACAAAAATGTCAGGGGGACAAAAACGACACAAAACTCAGTCATCAATATAAAGAATATAGTCCAGTATTTAAAAAATATCAAAATGAATGCCGAAAATCTCACAATTAATATAAACACCCATGTTTAAAAAAAAAAAAGACAGGGTGGACCCTGCCCATCATGACTTGCCCTGGCCAGAACCCACATCTCCACCTCCCAAGCATCTCTCTCCCTCTCCATGCCACCTCTATCCAGCTAGGCCATCCCCCACTCCAGCCTTCCAATGGCTTCCTAACTGGCGATCAGTCGTGCCCACACACACTGCTGCTGGAGAGAGCTTTCTGGAACATACACCCTCAGCATTCCCTGCTTAAAACCCCTCAGGGGTCCCCACTACCCAAGGATAAAGTCTGAATGCCTTCTTCTGGCCTCCAAAGCCCTCTGCAGGGTGGTCCCACCAGCCTATGCAGCCTGAACTGGGACAGAGGCTACCCTCTTCTCCTGAAACATTTTCCCCATACCCCCGCCTGCCCCCTGTGTGTCTGGGCTCAAATGTCACCTCCCCAAGACAGAGACTTTCTCAGACTCCCACTTCCAGGCAGAGCCATGCCTTATGCGAATTTGTATCCCCAGGGCTAGGTGCTACATGACAGCACAAAGCAGGAGCTCAGTGGGTGACTGCTACTGGTGGACTCTAAAGTGTTAGAGCCAGTGCCCTCAATGAGAGGTGATATTCTGAAGCACCCCAGCCTCAGTGACACTGCTGCCTATAGCCACCTGGGACAGCCCTGGCCCTGGGGGGAGTGGAGAGAAGGTGGGAAGGCGGGGCGACTGGGCTCACCTGGTGGAAGGAGGGGAGGTGATGGACCGCCGTCCCAGGGTCACCTGGTTGATGTTGTAGTAGCTGGGACTCTCCAGGTCCGCCAGCGAGAAGTTGGGCCCTGATGCTGTCGCAACAGGAGCTAGGAAAAATGAGAGGGTGATGAGGTTTGGAGGTTGGGGGAGGCCTGATGGGGTCTGTTTTATGGTCATGAATGGTTTCCCAGAAGCCCAGGGTGAGTTTACTATGGGGCCAGGAGACGGGAGACAGTGGGCCGTCTGGGCTGCTGAGGAACCTCCTCCCAGCTAGGGGTCACAGGAGAAGAGACTTTGGTTGTGACTTTTTTTTTTCCTCCAAAGCAATGGACTCTGGAGACAGGGCTCTCTGGAAGACTCTACTGTACCCAGCCCAGCACCAACAGGGCCAATAGTGTCCCAGAAACCGTCTGTCCCCATCCACCTCCCCTAAGACCCCATTAGGAGGACATCCCATGAGGTCCCACCTCCTCACTTTCAATCCCTATCCCTGGCCTGGAAGGAAGGACTCACTTACTCTGTGATACTCTCACCAGCTCCGTCACATTCCAGACCCCGGAAGTCACAAAACAGTCCTGGAAACTTAAGTGCCCTAAAGAGGGGAAAGGATGAGTGAGTCAAGACAAGGCCAGAGGGGGGCTGCCTGCCTGTTTGCAAAGGCCTTCCCCACTGCTGACTCTCCCTCCCAAGTCCCATTTCCAGATCCAGGCTGGCCCTCAAGTCTACACCGAAGAGGGGGCATGCTCTGGGTACGCCCCTGTCCCCTCAGGACAGCAAGCTAAGCTCAGTCAAGGGACAGCTGAGCCAGTGCCCTCAATGAGAGGTGACATTCTGAAGCACCTCAGCCTCAGTGGCACAGCTGCCTATAGCCACCTGTGAGGAAGAAATGATGGTATAGTAGCCAGGGCAGCCAGGGTGGGGGAAGGAAGTAGAGAGGCGTGGAGGACAAGGGTGGTTGGGCAGGTGGTGGGCACTGACCGTTGGGCAGTGGTTTGATGTCCGCATCTCCTTGCTGGTTTGAACTGTCTGATTGTCCGGATTCTGCAGGAGACACAAAGGGGTGGATGTGTCAAGAGCAAAGTTCCCCATAAGCACCAGCCAAGCAGCGACCCCTCCAGCCTGGTGCAAGAGCAGGGAAGGCCCACCCCATCCACAGAAACCTTCATTCCACCCTCTCCCCAAACCAGCCCCAGGAGGCTCAGGGAGACCCAAAGCGGGGAATGAAAGACAGGCTCATGCCCAGTCAGGTTTCTCAGCCTTTGCTGACATTTGGGCCGGATTGCTCTCTGTAGTGGGGACCATCCTGTGCACTGTAGGGTATCTAGGCAGCATCCCTGGCCTCCACCCACTAGATGACAGCAGCATCCCAGCTGTGACAACCCAAACTGTCTTAAGACATTGTCCACTGCCCTGAGGGGTAAAGTCACCCTCGGGCAAGAAGCACTGGCCAAGAGTCAAGAGCAAGGAGGGGTCCCAGGAGAGAAGCCAGAGACCATCTCTCTCGACAGTGGGGATGAATCCAAGGGTCCCCCATCCCCCACCAGCCCCAGCTCCCAAAGGAGCATCCCCTTCCCTTACTTGGTTAATTGAAGCCATTCCTGTCTGGCTGTGCCTCCCCCACCTCACCTTTATGCTCACAGGCAGTGCCTGGCAACCCAGAGGGGGGAGGTTTGCCCTGACGCTGTCGCCCGCTCTGTGCCAGCCTGTCTGGGCTGTCTCATGCCCCGGTGCCACAGCTGCTCAGAGGGAGCCCCGAGACAAGGGCTCATTGTACAGTGGGAGCTCACAGAGGGCTGGGGGCAGGGTGGAGTGTGTGTGTGAATATTTTGCTGAGCTTGGGAAAGCCCCCCACCCCCGTCCCCCTGGTCCTCAAAGCTTTGTGTGCCAGGGGCACAACGGGGACCTCCAGAATGCCTGCCTGGGCACGACAGCTGGCGAGAGGGTGGTGGAGGGGGGCCAGGCAGGTTGTGGGGCAGGAAGAAGGCAGGCATTTGGTGAAGAATCAGCTGCTCACAGGGGGACCACATGGGGGTGGCATCTGAAAAACGTGCCCTGGTATTGGCCAGGGCCTTGCCTGACTTTACAGATCATTCCTGCCTCCTGAGTCTTGCTACCACCCTGATTCAACTTGCTGGTCCCCACCATAAAGGAGATTCCCAAAAGGTGACATCAGCCCAAGGATTGGGATGAGGGATCCCAGAACAGAGCTGGGTGCTGGGGCTGCAAGATAGGGTACAGCCCACCCAGGTGGTACCCCTGCTTCCAGTGTGAGGGCCTCACCACGTCTTGGGCTGAAAGCACTGGCCACACTCCAGGCTGCTGCCTTCGTGTAATGGGTAAAAAAGGGTGACTGTTTCGGGCCCCACTTCCCCTCCACCCTATCCCCACTTAACTTTGATTTTTTTTTAATTCCAAAAAATAAATCCTATTGTAGTGACTCAAGAAAAAGGAATGCTTTTCAATCGTGCTAAAAAGTGCTTTTAATATGGAAGGATACACTTCACCACCTCTGGTCTGAGGTGTAGCTGTCCAGACCTCCCCTTTTGCTCACCCCTGGTAGTGTGTTTGGCAAAGAGGTTCCCACTCTGGGCCATCTCTTTGTTAGTGGCACCCTCTACTCTGGAGGAAGCCCACCCATGTTCCCTGGAAGGGCAACCTCTCTGTGCCATAGCATGGTGTGAAAGTGAACTTTCTTGACACTATCTCACTCTCTCACCTTGGCCCATGGCTGGCTTTCTGGGTCTGATTTGAGCCCCAGCCAGTCCAGCAGTGGCAGCCAAAGGGCCTGTGAAGCAGACAGCCCACCCCACGACCTCCTCAGACCCTGGTCTTGTGGCTGTTCTAAATTATGGCTTGGGAAGGGCACAGCCTCAGGACCCACCACTCTGCTAACCAGGGGTCTCTGCTATGAGCCCCACCCATCCTAGGGCCAACCTGGTCCCCACCAAGCCCTCCAGAACTGGATCAGTGGAGTCGAGGGAATAAGGAGAAAGCCTCAGTGTCCACCCCATGGGAGCAGCCCCAACCCACTGCGAAAGGCCAAGTAGGGATGGCAAGCCATGTGCCCATGCACACGCATGTGTGGATGCGCACGCGCATACCCAGCCCAGGGACAGCCGAGAGGGAACCCGACAAAGAGATGGAGGTGGGCCAGCGACTGAGGCAGAGACAAATGGGGCTCCAGGAGAGCACGACAGACAGGAAATCCTTCTAAACAAGGACACATCCCTAAAACGTTATTGCTGTTATTACTATTAGCTCTGTGTAAAGGAGCAAGTGACAGCGAGGATCCGGTGCAAGCGAGGCCCCTGCCACGCGCCTCCGGGCGCTGCTCCGGGCGCTGCTGGCAGCCATTTTAGACCTTGGCAGCCATCTTACGGCTGGCGGCCTCAGCCGGAGGCCCACAATGCTGCCACCGCCGGCCCTTAACATGTTCAGCTCAGCTTCAGGACAAAAGGCAGAGACATGGGAAATCTGGACCCAGGCTCAGAGACACAGGAGCCAGCCCTGCAGCAGGGGGCAGCTGCAGCCAGGGCCCCACTGATCTGCTCAAGTGGTGTTCCTCTTCTCCCCTCTGACCAGCATAGTGAAAGGAACAAGGAAGGCCAAGGCCAGGGGTGGGGGACACCGCAGCTCTACTCAAAGGAGGCTGGAGCCCTCACAGGCCATCTCTAGGCCCAGGGCCTTAACTAGTTCAGCAAGAGTAGAACTCTTCCCTGATAGGGCAGCCGGCACCTCAGGACACCACGGATGTGACAAGGGAAAGGCTCTGAGTACCCTGTCAGCTCAGGGATGCACCTTGGATAGATGAAGGAAGGAGGCTGGCAGGAACCAGCCAGTGGCTGCACAGCCCAGACAGGCCACTGGGTCCATGGTGGAAAGCCTGCTGGGGAGGCAAGGAGACATCCCATACCACACTAGATGTCCCACAGCACTATGCGATATGGCCCAGCTTTCTTATGCGATGGGCTCTTTGGGGAGCCTTGCCTTGAGGTCTGGGCCTGCTCTGGATAGCCCCTGGGCGACAGGAGCTACAGAGCATCCCCATGTCATGACTGCCTTCCCCGTCTGGGCTCCCCAGGGGAGGGGGTAACCCTGGGATTCTGGACAGAGAGGAGGAAGGCCCAATTAGGATGCCCCCTCCACAGGCCCTGCCTCATGGCTGCTCTGCTTTTATCTGGCAGAATGGGGCTTATCAGAGCCACCAGCTGAACAAATACACAAATCCACGGTTAGTGAGAAAAACACTCTGCCTGAACTCTTTATCTCCTGTTCGCAGGCCCCGCACACTGCCCACTGCCAACAGCACAGGAGGGGACCTGACTGCAGCGCGGCAGGGCTCTGTTCTCCGCTCTGAAGGTGGAAGACGGCCTCCCAGACTCTGGCCGGGCCTCCCACTCAGTCTCTACGCTCTGTCTCTCCGCCACCCCCCTTCTTCCCTCCTCGCCCCCGAATCTGGGGTGGTTCTCCCCTGGCAGTCCCTGCCAGGCAGGCGTGCATGAGTGAGCCCCTGCCCACACGGGAGCCCCCTCCAGTGTCTGCTCTCTCACTGGGGACAATGGGCCAGCTGGTGGCCTGTGGGCCAGTGGCGGGGCAGGGACAGTGTTGGCTGGCACAACTCGGGCAGGTGCTGGGCTCCATCTTTTATCTTTTATCCTCTGTTGCTGGCCCACGCCCCCGAGGACTGTCTCTGATTCTCCAGTCTTCTGGGGCCATGTCCCCTGCAGCTTTTCCGGCCTCAGGCTTCTCTCCAGCCTCCCCTGCCAGCCAGGGGGGACATTAACTGCATACCCCCAAGTTCAGGGCCACCTAACCACCCTCCCAGTCTCTTCAGGGACTGTGGCTCTCAGCATTTCCTGGAGAGACTGGTCGGAGATGGGATAGAGTGGGTGTTGTTGCCTCCCCTCACCCCACACCAACTCAGAGTTTCCCTCTACGCTGATGCAGGGAGCCGGAGAGTTCTTTCTGTGTTCTCAGCTACTTCTCACTAGGCCCATCAAATGTAGCTGCCTAAAACCTGGGCCCAGCCACTATGTCTGACAGGTGCCCTGGTCAGGCTGACATTCAAGGTCCCTGGTTTCTGGGCCAGGCTAGGGGAAGGTGAGTATTTATCAGAGCCCACAGCTCATTCTCGATGCTGTTTGGGGCCATCAGGCTGGCTTGTGTCACACAAACACCCAGCTCTGATGGCCATCCTCCTCTGGGGACCTGGGTTACTCATGAGATCCATGTCTCTGAGGGAGAGACTTCCTCTGCCCTTGGTTCTAGTCACTTTGCAGGCTTCCAGAAGGGAGGGCTATGAAGGAATAGGCACTAAGACTAGACTCTCTCTCCATATGGGCCCAAGTAGGCTCTGCTGAACAAGCCTCCGAAACGGGATTTGGCTCCAGGTTCTGGGGCCACTCTCTATTTATTTGCACACCATGGGTTACTCCCCAGCATCAATGGCTTGCGGGCTGGAGGCCTCTGGCAGTGCCCAGACCAGAGCCAGGCTCAGCCAAGTGACCATTCTGGGCCCCTCTCTTCCTTGGGGGCCCCTCAATATCCCCTGGAACAACCACAAAGTTCCCCTGCAAAATTGCCCTTCTCACACCAGCACCAGCTCCCCTTCTCAGCCCGTGGAACAAGCCCCCACCTTACTTCTTTTATTCAGCTCTTTGCCTTTCCCCTTGGATCCCCATTTCTGGTTTTACTTCCCTGTCTTCCTTGGCTCCCCTCTCTCTGTCCTTCCTTTGCCATCCCTCACCTCTTCAGCGCCCCTCACTCTTGCTTCTTCTGCTGTTTGCAGGCATATGTGCATGTGCATGTTTCCAAGTGAACTCTGCCTCTTCAGTAGAGCTCTGGAGGGGAAGCTCCAGCAGCCAGGGGGAGCCCAGGGTTGCACATAAACTCTGATTGATAGCATGTTTTTGTTTGTTTGTTTGTTTGTTTGTTTGTTTGTTTGTTTGTTTTGAGACGGAGTTTCGCTCTTGTTACCCAGGCTGGAGTGCAATGGCGCTATCTCGGCTCACCGCAACCTCCGCCTCCTGGGTTCAGGCAATTCTCCTGCCTCAGCCTCCTGAGTAGCTGGGATTATAGGCACGCGCCACCATGCCCACCTAATTTTTTGTATTTTTAGTAGAGACGGGGTTTCACCATGTTGACCAGGTTGGTCTCAATCTCTCGACCTTGTGATCCACCCGCCTCGGCCTCCCAAAGTGCTGGGATTACAGGCTTGAGCCACCGCGCCCGGCGCATGTTTTTAATATATATATATTTCCAGCTACAGATGGGGAGATAGTTATGGTTCCCACTAGGGTGAGGGAGGAATTCCTGCTTGCTATAGCCAACACTGGCCTCAGCTCCCACTCGAAACAAACTTGTGCTGTGAAAGGGGCCATGTATAATTTGCTGGCCAGTTGCCCCATGGACTTTGTCTAACAAATTTTATGGAGGCTGATGGAGTGCACAGATTCAGCCTTAGCCGAATCCACATATGCATACCCAGGCACGTGCATACACTTGGGTGCATATACTCATATGCTGAGATACACACACACACACACACACACACACACACACACACACACGTGGAGGTGCCACCAGCTACTTCTCACTGTCAAGAATAGGTAGAGTGAGATGGTACATCTGGAGCCATCAGAGAGGAACTCCCTTCAACTTTGCAGGAACCACTGGCCTTTGGAAACTGGGGAGAACAGCCCTTGGGGTGTGCCTGCTCATCCCCTGGCCCTCCCAGGCCTGACATCCCAGCAGCAGGTGGGGTTATATTCTGTTCTGGGGGTGCCCCTGGGCTGCTGCAACACCCCATCCTCTGAAGGGCTGATGTGATTCTGGGGCCAATCACTGGCCCTCCCAGCACTGCACCGGCCTCCTACTTCTCTCCCCCTTCCTCTGAGATTCCGGAGCGTCCAGGGCACGGGAAACCCAATCTCAAGGGGAGCCAGAGGCCCCACCTGGAGCAATCAGAGCTGGAGAATGTAACTATTGTGCCTCCTGAAACCCAAGTCTGAGAATCTGAGACACCCTGAGGAGGGGAACAGTGGATAGATGGGGGGCTAGAGTAACGGGTCACAGAGGAGTTCTCCCTGTCTGAGCAAACAGGAGACTCAGGAGACCAAGGAAGTCCTTGAGAATGCAGGGCAGCCAGAGGGCAGATGGGGGGTGAGGCTTGGCCAGGGCCTGGGCTCATGGGGCTTCTAGGATCTTCCTCTCCTTCTCTCCATTCCTCACCCTGCCCCACCAGTCAGCATGCATATGCACACACACACGCACACAAATATCCTGGAGTCATCCTGAGTTGGCGCGTTTTTCCCTCCTGTCATCCCTAGAGTCTCACATGATTTAAAGCAAGAGCTTGAACAAGAAGCATAGCCTTCAAGCTGTGGGTGAGGACAGGGATAAAGACAGGGAAACATGTTGCCCGTTATCGTCCTCTCCCCTTTCCCCATTCCCTCCCTGCTCATAGGTCCAAAGGGGCTTCCGCCTTTGACCTGAGTGACTTTCTGGGGATGGGGGAGAGGACATGGCAGAAGGGATAAGTGACAGGGAAGAGGAAGAAACTGAGTCACACCCACATGTGAACTAGGCCTGCCCTGGCTGCCCCTAGGGCCTAGGCTCAAGGTAAGCCATTGTGGGGGGCAGGGAAGGCAAGAGATTAGACCACAAGAACCTGGCAGATAAGGGCCAGCATCTGGATGGGACATTCCCCTCTCCATCCCCTGACCCCAGGAAGAACTACTTTTTCCATTTCAACGCATCCTGGCCTCTGTGGGTGCCCCTGGAGCAACGGCCAGGTCTGGCTACTGCAGGGCTCACAGCTCAGCAGTGAGGCCTTGGGAAGCAAGGAGAAAGCAAGTCTATCAGCTCATCTCGTACCCAGGAGACCAGCAGAGCAGGCTCACATTCGTTTGAAAGCCTTAGGTCCCACACGGTATGGAGATGAAGAAGGCCTGTCTCCTACAGTCCTTGGCTGCCTCCACTCCCCAGGTGGAGAGGGACTCCTAGCCAGAAGCCTTTCAGCCACACAGCCCATCACTGCCTCCCTCACTTAATGAGAAAGGTATTCCTAAACTTACAGTTCTCCTCCAAGAAAACAAATAGAACTCCCACCTCCCTTCCATCCCCAGGAAGTGGCCCCAGAGCCCTCCAGGGAGTCCTCTTTGTGTGAGCTGCTCAGCATTCTCTGCCTGTCTCTGGTTCATTAGCAGCCATCCCCAGCCCAGGGAGAACACCTGGAGATGGGCCCAGGCATGGAGCGGTGGGAGAAGCCAGGAGGCACTGGGGAACTAATGCTCAGTTGCTCTTTCCCAAGGGATGACAGGTAGTGGCCAGCAAAGGAGAGAGGGGATATGCCCCTGGTGCAGAGCTGAGCACCTAGCAGGTAGACAAAGGCCCACCTGCCAATGGCCACTCCAGGCCCAGCCCAGCAGTTAATAAATAAGACCCCCCCCCCTCCACCCGGCAGCCACAGCAGCAATGGGACATTCGAGTGGGCCTGCATGCTCCTCCTGTATCTGCCCATGGTAAGGTGACCCAGCACCAAACTCAGTGCCTCAGACACCTGTCTGTAGAGGGAACAAGTGGACCCAGGGCATGCAGGCAACACTGTCTGAGATGTTTCAGAGATACCTGGGGTAGGAATTCCATTAAAGCAGAAGAAGTTAAAGACAACAGGCAAAGATAAGGCAAAGAAGAAGGCAAAGAAAAGCATCTTGGGGAGATGGAGGGAGCCATTGGCGTGGGTCTACTTCACCTGTCCACTGAGCTTGCCCTTGGCCTACCCAGGGAAGTGCACTTGGTCTGGAGCCTGTGTGCACTGAGGGGGCACAACGTGGTATTCTACCACTGTGGATATCCAATCCTGGATGAGCTGGCCTTGCCCCAGCACAGAGGGGCCGAAGAAGGCACACTGAAGTGGAGGGTAGAAGGAAGAAGGAGGCAGGTGACCAGCAATGGCGTACAAGTGCTCCCCCTGAATTCACATCCGTGCTCCAGAACCTACTAGCCCGTTACTTTGGCCAAGTTATGAACTGTTTCCTCATCTGTAAAAGGGTGATAACACCTACCATTAGTATTCCTTCATGAGGAATAAATGAGAAAATAGGTATAATAAGGTGCTTAGCTCAGGGCCTGGCTTATAGTTGGGGCTACATAAACGTTGGCTGTCCTTCCGCCTGGATTACTATTTCCCTTCATCTCCATTTGCTGAAAGCTTATTCTTCCTTCTCAGCTCTGTTCAAACGCCACCTCCCACCATGGTGGGGAAGCTGTGGCTGACCTTCAGCATCCCTCCCCAGGAGCTCATGCTCTTGATGACATGGTGAGTATGTCCTAGATTGCAGTTTTCGGCGTCTTGCCCCAGAGACCACTGCCAGTGAGCAAAGGGGCTCCCTCAGGGCCTGGCCCAAACCATCTACAAAGAGCCACAGTGAGGTTTCTCTGCAAATATAATGGCAGAACCTGGGCAGACATCTGTACAGGCATATCCCTCGCCACATCGTTGTGCAGTGGCCATCCAGTGGTCTCAAGATGGTCACCATACTAGAAATGGAGGTGGGAAAGAGAGGGCTAACAGGGAACAGGGAGGACAGAGCTTATCCCCCCAGACTCTGGGAGTGCTAGGCCCAAGGCCCATCAAGCCCAGCCCAGCCTTGGAATACAGAGAGCTGAGAAAACCAGGAGCATGGGCGCAGGCCCATGAGCAGCCAGGCCAGGCGCCTCTCCTGGCAGTGCTGGCTAGTGCCACGACTCAGCCGGCAGCTGGAGCCAGCATTTCTGAGAGGGCCTGGGGCCGAGTCATGTGATGGTGGGGTCCAGGCAAGCGTCCCCCAGCCCCTGAAGCTTTGTCCCCTCCCCAACCTGATGAAGAAAAACTGACAGTAGAAAATGCTCTCAATACCCGGTATGCCAAGAAAAGACAGGGGCCCTGGGAGGGGGTGTCCCATCCCAGGGAGGGGCCTGCAGAGCCGCTCTTCCACCTCCACCTGCTTTCGCTATTTCCAGTATTGCCCTTTCTGGCCCTTTGAGCTGCCCAGGACAGGACAGGCTGGCCAGACAATCAACCCCACCCCCAGCTGCTCTTAGGGCTATTAATAGTGTCCCCACCTCCCAGGGCTGGCCATCACCCTCCCGCTACCCCCTAATACACTTGCCCTTGGTCTAATTATTCACAAAGGAACAGAGTCCTCCAGACTCTAATGCCAACCTGGTATGAGAAGCAGGAGGCAGAGGCTCTGTAGGCCACTCGAGGGATGTGCCTGGGACAAGCAGGAGTCTGGAGAAGGAATGAGAGAAGGCAGGAAGCCCCAGAGCCAGAGAGCAACCAAAAGACAAAACTAAAACTAAAAGAGAGAGAGGGAAAAAAGGAGGAGCCACATATAGAGAATCAGGGCCAAAGTGAAGAAAGAAGACTGTGGCAAACAGAATCAGAGAAGTATAGTACAAGGTTCTGAGAGAGGCAGGGAAAGAGGGCAAAGGCAAAAAGAGAGAGCAGAGAGGAACTGACTCCTTTAGGAGAAAAAAAAAAAAAAACAGAAAGAGAAAAACTTTCCTAGAAATCCTCACGAGTGGCTTTGCATGCACAACTGCTGGGCTGCATGCAGCTCCCAGCATCTGTCTGGTGGGTACTCAGCAGAGTGACGAGCTGGGGAGACCCTAGGACAAGGAGCCACTACTCACCCTTCTATGAATGCTTCTGAGCAAAGGAGGGAAGGAAGAGGGAGAGGAGGAGGCTCAGAGAAGAAACAACTGGCCAAGAAAAGGAAGGTGGAAGAAGGCTGAATCCCTACAGAACAGGAAATTCACTTTAGCCCAGGGCAGGGGAAGGTCCCTAAGCTCTTTGCCCATTTGCCTGTGGAGATCAGAAGGGACAGAGGATCGGCAGGGATAGGGGGAGCTTTAGCCTCCCCCACCACCTCTCTCTGCCCCCTGCTCTCTTTCTGGCCTTGCTCTTGCCTCTCTCCACTGTTTCCTTTCCTTGGAAGAATTCATCCAGGAAACCTCAGGGTATGGTATTAGAACCCACCTACTTCGGCTGGGCTCTGTGGCTCACGCCTGTAATCCCAGCACTTTGGGAGGCTGAGGCGGGTGTTGATCATGAGGTCAAGAGATCGAGACCATCTTGGCCAACATGGTGAAACCCCGTCTCTACTGAAAATACAAAAATTAGCCAGGTGTGGTGGGCACCCGTAGTCCCAGCTACTCAGGAAGCTGACGCAGGAGAATCGCTTGAACCTGGGAGGCGGAGGTTGCAGTGAGCCGAGACCGCGTCACTGCACTGCACTCCAGTCTGGCGACAGAGAGAGTGAGACTCCGTCCAAAAAAAAAAAAAAAAAAAGAACCCACCTACTTCAGTTCACCCTGTGGGGAAGTGGGAGTTAAGCCCTAGCCACCTGCCTCCCCTCCTCAGGTGATAACTTCCTCAACCCCCAAGGGAAAGCACTCAATACCCAGGCTGGTGACTCCAAAGGAGCCTCCTCCACCTAGGGACTTGCTTTGGTGCAGTGGAGACTGACCCTGACTCATAGACAAGCAACAAACACAAATGCCCACCATAATCAGATATTTAAGTGGAGCCCTTCTCCCACCTGGAGGCTGGAAGCTAAATAGCCTCAACAGCCTTCCTCCAAATCTCACCTTCACAGGGAACCTCTGGCTGGTCCACCGCTGGGGAAGTGGGAGACTGTAGCTCTGGAGAGCATGAGAGCCCCAGAAACCTGGCCACCAGGCCACCAAGGCCAGGAGGTCCTGATCAGGAGCACCCCACTAGACCATCAGCCCCTTAAGGACAAAGCCTCTCTGTTGGTTTTGTCGGCTGCTACCTTCCCCACATCTCAAAGCACAGCTGCAGTGGATAAGGCTCTGAAGAGACCCTTCTAGATTCTTCTTCCAACCATGGCTACACTGACCAGTGGAACAGAGGCACCTTCTGCCTCCTGAAGAAAGAAAAGCTTTCTTGCAGCCCAACCACTGACACTCATGTCCAGCAAATTAATGTGGAAACCCTGATACCACTAATCCTCCTGCAAAGCTGAGCTGGTTCCAGACACAGGACTGGAAACACTTGTGCCACACTCAAGGGCTGGAATGACCAGAGGAAGTAACTGGAGCCTCACTGAGAACAGCACAGCAGGGGAAGGCAGTGGAGCACTCTCTCGCGGGCCTGCTCCTCTCCTTGCCCTGGAGACCCTAAGGCAGCCACTGTCCAGAGCTGTCCAAAGGAAGCATGAAGAATCTAGACATTTGACTACAAATTTCTAACTTGGAGCCCTGATAGCCTGGGCAGGGCTGGGCTGAATGGAAGGCACTGAGTGCTGCATGGAACACTTGGCTTGGAATCAGAAGCCTAGGCTCCAAATCCTAGGCTTCTTATTAGAACTCCAGCATGTCTCTCTTGCTTCTTGGTGCAACACAACCATGACCTGCTCAGCACCATGAGATGTGAATGGGGATTTTTACAGAATTCTTTTTTCTTTTAACAGATTTTCACTTTTCGTTTTATATACCATAAAGTACCAAGCTTGCATGAGGACAGCAAAGGCTGTTGAAGGGACAAAGTGACATTGATCCTCCAGCTGGCAGGTGCCAAATTCCTCATTCATAACTCCCTGAAGGACCAAAAACGGGCTTTCTCCAGGCTGCCGGGCTGGAGGGATCAGGGAGCAGCGTGGCTCAGGGAGTGAAGCGCTGCATACCCGGACGCCGTAGCTAGGTGGCGCAGCAAGTTAACACTAGCTGCCCTCGGAGGGCTGTGGCGGGCGCGGCCTGCGACCGGCCCAGAGCTCTAGAGGATGTGGTTCCCTCTGCATATTCAGGGGGGCCCAAGAGGAAGCAGAAGAACACACTTAGGCCCAGGCCACTCGAACCCTGGGCTATGCACCAAGGAAGGTGCTACCCGTGGCAGCGGCTCCTGTTGCTGTCACTGCCAAGCACATCCCATGATGTGATGTGAGGACCGAGTTTCCCGTTCGCATTGATTAGGAACAGCTTGCGGTGCGGGGGCCGGAGGGAAAGGGGATCGCGAAATGGGTGGGCAAACAGGAGGTGGGGGACCTGCCAGGTGCATAGCTTGGTTGAGGGGTATCCAGTGAGCCCAGTCCCACCCTGTGTGGCTGCCGCTCTGAGTCCTGCCTGCTTCCTTCAGGACCAAGCTGCCCTCTATTTGGGGGAATCTGAGGCCATGCGACCCCAGAAGTATCCTTTTTTTTTTTTTTTTTTTTTGGCAGAGTTTCACTCTATATCCAGGCTGGAGTGTAGTGGTGCTATCTTGGCTCACTGCAACCTTTGCCTCCCAGGTTCAAGCAATTCTCCTGCCTCAGCCTCCCGAGTAGCTGGGACTACAGGCACACACGACTACGGCCAGCTAATTTTTGTATTTTTAGTAGAGATGGGGTTTCACCATGTTGGCAAGGATTATCTCAATCTCTTGACCTCGTGATCCACCCACTTTGGCCTCCCAAAGTGCTGGGAGTACAGGCATGAGCCACTGCACCCGGTGGCCCCAGGAGTATTCTTAATGCACCCAGGATGCCCTCATCTTTGGGCAGTGCAGACTTGTCTATGCACTTGGTAAACACTTGAGAAGGAAGATCTCTACCCCACCCCCATAAAAAGTAAAAAAATGAAGACTAAAAGTCAGAGATCAGGAACCAGAGAGAAATGGAGAAAAGTTAGCAAGAAAAAAAAAACAAAACAGCGCTCTCTGCAGTGGCGGCAGCAGCCGGGCAGGCACACCCTCCCGGGCGGGCGTGGAGAAAGGCCCCTTTGTTCCACCGGGAGGTTAGCCGAGGTGAGGCCTACCCCCCCACCCCACTGACCCTGGGCAGTACAGATTGCTTCACAGGGCCCTGGGCTAGTCCTGGTTGCTTCCCGGGCCCCCCACTCCTCAGGCCCCAGAGCAAAACAGTCTAGATGGCTGTGGGAGGACTGCTCCCTACCCCCATGCCTTGCCAAGCACCAAGGGTCACACATGTAGGGCTGGACTGGGCTCCTCCAACAGGTTCTTGGACACCTATACCATTAGCAGCTTGTCCAGGCTTCTCCTAAGCTATGGGTTTCAGGACAGATTCTGCACACAGCAGGTGCCCCACAAAGTCATTGTCAAAGAGTGCAGCACAGGCTGGGAGCTGATGCCCCAGGAGGCAAGGCTGGCTGGCCACACCCCTCCCACCCACAGAGAGGCTCCAGGGCTCTCTCCTTCACCCGTTCCGGATACAAGCCCTTTCCAATGGCCTCAGGCTCTGAGCCAGGAATGGCCCGTCTAGGACTTCCTCAGAGTGGGGGCTGGGCTCTGCAGTGGGTCCCTTGGAGAGGTGGGGCCTGAGCTCACCCTCTCTGTTCTCCAGGGAGTCAGCCAGAGAGGAATCACCTGTCCCCAGTAAAGGGGAGCTGAGAACAGGCCCATCCCTACCCCCAGAGCCTGCCAAAGCAGAGGCTGAAGTGGAGGGAGGAAACAGAGGTTAAAAGCATCCCTCTTGGCAGGGTGTGGTGGCTCACACGTGTAATCCCAGCACTTTGGGAGGCCCAGGTGGGTGGATCATCTGAGGTCGGGAGTTCGAGACCACCTTGGCCAACATGGTGAAACCCCGTTTCTACTGAAAATACAAAATTAGCTAGGTGTAGTGGCTAATTTTTGTATTTTTAGTAGAGACAGGGTTTCACCATATTCCCAGACACTTGGGAGGCTGAGGCAGGAGAATCGCTTGAACCCAGGAGGCAGAGGTTTTAGGAGCCAAGATCGTGCCACTGTACTCCAGCCTGGGCGACAGAGTAAGATTCTGTCCCAACCCCCAGCCCCCCCAAAAAAGCATCCCCTTGCCCTGCAGCATCCCCATCCACTGGTACCATTCCCCCAACCATTAGGGCTCCTGGCCACTTCAGTAGGGTTCCCCAAAGCCCTCGGACCAGACTATTTCCATCTTGTAGTCAAAGCAGAGTGGCTTACACCTGGCCAAGAAGTATGTCCACTTTCCAACCAGTGGCAGGCAACCTCCGACTCCCACCCCAAGCATGGGCAGCAGAAAACCTAGAAGGAGGGATTTGCCTGGACTGTTCAGTTCCGAGAATCCCCTGGCCTCACACTAGGCAGGTACCTCCTCCTCAGGAGCTAGCCTCCCACTAGCTTCCAGAATGCAAGTGAGAGAAGGGAGGAGGAATACTTTGGGTATCTCCAGCCTCCCTAGGCTGTAACAGAGGCTCTGGCCTGGTAAGTGAAAGAAGAGGGAAGAGGCAGGGGAGAGGGGACAGGCGCAGACCCAGCCACCTGCCCACAGGGAGCAGCAGCAGCTGGAATTACAGGGAGCCTGAACCATCAGCCCTTGAAACGGCTGCAAGCTCAGATACACAATGTCCTGCCAAACCCCAGTCCTTTAATTCAATTAAGTACGGGACAGACTTCCCAGATTTGTCTATGTGTGAGTGCATGTGAAAATCCTGATGTGCTCGAATCCCGGGATCTGTGCTCTTGTGTGCATGTGCATATGAATGTGTGAATCCTAATGGTGGAGGAGTAAGATGAGAGAAAGCAAATGGGGATGGGGGATGGAGACAGAAGAAAGGTGAGATGGTGGCTCAGGGGAAGAGTGAGGACCTAAATCTTCCCGGAGGGACAAACTCCAGACCAGGGTTCTCAACCCCTACACCCTGGACATTGGGCTGTTTCATTTTCTTCGGGTCTAACTTTTTTCTCAGACCTACCCCTTCCCACCTTGCCTGCATGGCCCCCAGAAGGAGGCTCAGCAGTGGTTTCATAAAGCTGGGTACATTTCACGTGCTTTGCACTTCTCTCCCTGCAAATATCTGGGCCCTGAGCTTTTCTTTTTTTCTTTTCTTTACATTTTTTTTTTTTTTTCAGACGGGATTTCGCTCGTTACCCAGGCTGGAGTACAATGGCGCGATCTCGGCTCACCGCAACCTCCGCCTCCTGGGTTCAGGCAATTCTCCTGCCTCAGCCTCCTGAGTAACTGGGATTACAGGCACGCACCACCATGCCCAGCTAATTTTTTTTTTTTTTTTTTTTTTGCATTTTTAGTAGAGACAGGGTTTCACCATGTTGACCAGGATGGTCTCGATCTCTTGACCTCGTGATCCACCCGCCTCGGCCTCCCAAAGTGCTGGGATTACAGGCTTGAGCCACCACGCCCAGTCTTTTTTTTTTTTTTTGAGACAGGGTCTTGCTCCGTCACCCAGGCTGGAAAGCAGTGGTGCCATCATAGTTCATGCAGCCTCAAACTCCTGAGCTCAAGGATCCTCCCAGTTCTCCTAAAAAATTAGCAGGGGGCTGGTGGCATGCACCTGTGGTCCCAGCTACTTGGGAGGCTGAGTAGCAAGGACCACAGGTGCATGCTGCTACCCTGGCTAATTTTTTTTTTTTTTTACTTTTAGTAGAGGCAAGTGCCTCCTATGTTGCCCAGGCTGGTCTCGAACTCTTGGTCTCAAACAACCCTCCGGCCTCCCTCGGCCTCCTAAAGTGCTGGCATTGATTGCAGGTGTGAGCTCCTGTGCCCAGTGCAGGTCCTGAGCTTTGAAAGTCATGAGCCTCAGGTCATGCCTACTGAGGTCCAGATGGAAGCCTGTGCTCTACATCATTGCAGGCAGGACCTACAGAAGAGGTGAGGACTTGCCTGGGGACAGGTCCCTGGAAAGGTGTCCTGCTCTGCCCCTGGAGCCTGGCAGATGCCCCTGCAAAACCCCTCTTGCCATCCAACCACCCCTCCTGCTTGAAGCAGGAGCTGGGAGGGTCCCCATCTCACCCCAACTCAGGGCAACCCCTTCACCTGTTCCAAGGGTCACTTTTAGCTGTGCTGTCCTGGGAGTGGGGCTGGTTCCAGCTGCCTTTCTCCCCTTAGGCCCCAAGGAGCTTGCCTCTCTCCCTGGCCCTCCAGGATCCCTGAACAGCCCCCTTCTGGGAGCAGAGCCAAAAAGATGGGAGAAGGATGTTTATAAGCTGCTAAAAGGGAAAAGGAAAAAGTGGGAGGTGGGGCAGAGAGGCCCAGGCTTCCAGGTAGCATAGACTGGGGCCCTGGTGGGGAGGGAGGGAGGGAGGCTGTATTTCCCGAGGAGTCCAACATCTGGCTGACTGGACAAAGAAGTGCCCCCTGCCCTGCCCAGCCCACCATAAGCAGACCTCAGTGTGCATACTCAGGGGTCTCTAGGCCCCATGCTGGCCTGCCAAATGACAGTTTCTTGACATTCTTATCCTGACCCACAGGACTCTGAGAAACTACTGGGTTTTCTTTTTACGTATTTATTTATTTTTAATAGCTTGTTTCCCTCTCATCCTGAGGAGGACAGGAGCAGAGAACCTGGGGAGCCAAGGCTGGGGCTGTGCCATCAGGAGCTGGCTTGGTGGGAGTGAAAGCGGGCTCCACAGCTCATAGGGCTCCCAGCACACAGCTAATGGGAGGCTGGCAGCGGCAAATTGTTGTTTACTTTTAATTAAGTAAACAATGTCGGCTTTCCGCCTCCTCCCCTGCCATCCCAGCCAGTAATTTGGGGGATGACAATGGGGTTGTTTCCTTCCTCCTGCCTTCTTCCCTCCCTCCAAGCACTCCTGCTTGCTCCCGGTTCTGCACAGGCACAGCCCTCAGGACTTGTCTTTGGTGGGGGGAGGCTCCACCCTGGAGGAGGGGAAGGTCCCACTGACCTGCTCGGGCTGGGCTCAGCAGGCTGTTAGGTTCCAGGGATCCCTCAGGTGAACTGTCAGGTTCACCTGAAGGTGATATGTGCAGCCTTGTCCAGAGACTCTCTAAGCACTGAAGGTGTGATCCAGTCTCGTTTTTTTTTTTTGCTCCCTCCCCTCATATCCCTCCTCCCTAACCAACATCTCTAAAATCCAGAAAGTAACAGTCTCTGAGAGATGCGGCAGCAGGGAGACCACAGTCCCAGGTTGGGAAGGGATTCCCCAGGATCCAGAAAACAGCAGGTGGAACCTCCTGTTTCAGGTCAAGGCAAAGGCCACAGCCCCTGAACCAGTGGGCTGCTGGGGCAGTACCAGCTTTCCTTGGAAGCAGGGCTGGCTTCATAACCTTGGCTTTCACTGTTGCTGTCTTGAAATTCTTAATTTTTGAACAAGGAGCCCTGAGTTTGCATTTTGCACTGGGCCCCACAAATTCTGGTGACCAGCTGGTTCTGCTCAGAGACCCAGGTAAGTAAGGAACAGAAAGAAGGATGTTAAACTAAGACAGCTTTTCACCCCTGGATCCCCTGGCCTCGGGTGTAGGCACTGGGCTCCCTGAGTGGTGGAAGGGCAGGCAAAAGGGGCCCACCCCACCCCAGGGAGGCTGAATTTCAAATGAAGTATCTTGAAAGGCGGGACTCCACCCAGGATCTTTGTAAAAACAACGTGCTTCTAACACCCTTTAACAGTAAGAGTAAATGTCACTGGGTAGTTAGGCCCACCCTATGCAAGCCCACCTCTCCAAGCCCTCTGCAGACAGTGAGCACCTTATAAGTGCCGCCAAACTTTTGTAAGCAAAAGAGAGAAAGGGAATCCCTCCCCTCTCCCTCCTCTGCCTCCCAAGGATCAAACGTTGGGGTCCGGAGCAAAGTCAAGCCCTCATGCTGCCCGGTGCCCTCCTCCCCTTAAGGCCGAAGAGACTCTCCCAGGTGTGTACTTTTGAGGTGGTTGGGGGGAGATCAGGGAGCCTGAGTCATGTGTGAAGCCAGCTCCTCCCACTGCCCGCCTGCTTCCCCAACTCCTTCCGAAGGGCGGGTACTGTGGCGGCAAAGTTGGCTGGGGCTGGATGCAATTTCAGCCACAGAGCAGGGCTCCCTGGCTGGAAGCAATTTTCTCATTAGGACCCCAAGCCTGCTTGCTCGTTGCTTTTCAGCCCTCGCTCCTGCTCCCCTTCTGCGAAACCGCACCCCACAAGCCTCCCCACAGACCACTCACACGCATAGGGAACCACACGTGTACTGAGAGGCGACCGTGGGGTCGCCCCCGGGGGGCTGGGTGCAAGGAGAAAGGTGCTGGCACAACGAAGACCCCAGCCATGGAGGCTCAAGGTGAGATGAGGACTCCTCACCCATGCTCCCACACCCAGAAGCTGACCCCTCCTGGGCTGCCCTACACAGAGAGAGTATCCTAGACTCCAGGACCCAGAGGAGAGGCTGGGGAACCTGGAGCCAGCCGAGCCTGAGGGCTGGCCTACGTGACACTCCCAAAAGAGACCCCCAAGCACTCAGCCCGTCCCCTTCTTCCTCAGCTGGGCCTGGGGCAAGCAGATGGGCTCTCAGGAGACAGACCCCCTCCCCCAGCCCTGAGGCAGCTCCAAGTGGAGGGTGGTCTTGGCTGAGGGAGGAGGAGAGCCGAGGCCCCGTGAGGGGCGGCTCCTCACTCCGCAGACACATGTGGTTGGACTTAAAAAGCTATTAGGGACCAAGGCACTGGCGGGAGTGTGGCCGGCCCTCGCACCAGAGGCGGGGGAGGGCAGATGCCGAGGCGGTGAGCTCAGCACTGCCCTCCCTGGCGGGGCCCCCGGATGCAAGAAGGACTCGGGGGACCCTCACCCCACAGGAGAGTGGGGCAGGCCCTCGGGGAAGGGCAGGCAGGCTGCCAGGCCTGAGTCCAGGCACAGATTCTGGGAAGCTCAGCTATCTGAAGACTCTAGGCCTGTGATGGGGCCAACCTCTCAGTGGGAGGGAGAAGTGGGGGAGGGGAGGGTTGTGCCTGGGGCTTGGATGGGGCCCAGGAGGGCACAGACAGGTCCTGGGCTCTCCTCCAGCCTTCTTGGGGTGACAGCCGGCTGGAGGTCTCCTAAACGGTGTGTGTGTTTGGTGAGGCTGGAAAGGGGGGATTATTAGAAGGTGGGGGCAGAGAGAGAAGGGAAAAGTGGGCCCCACCCATCACGAGGCCAGAAAGAACCGACGGAAAGTTCCCTAGAGCCGCCAGCTTGTAAAAAACTCCTTTTCTTTCCAAATTATGAACATTTTTTAAGAAGAGGGGGAAGCCCCCCCAGAGCAGTGATCTAGGACTTTATTAGGACCGTGTCTGTCACTGTGGCTGTGACTGAGGGGTGTGCATCTGCTGACATATGAAAGTGTTCCCCAAAAGCTGGGCCATCCCTCCTTGGACTCCCTACCCCAACCCTCCTCAGGTCTGCTATTTTCAGGGCTCTAGGCACCACCCTGCTTTGCCTAACCCAGGGAGGATCCACTGCTGTTACAGAGTGACATGGGTGCCAGGAGGGGCTGGGGGTACACAGAGCAGGACCCTAGGACAGGCCACTTGTTAAGGACTCAGCTCCAACTCTTGGTGGAGTAGGACTCCCTGCGGTACTGGCCTCAGCACTCCCAGGAGTGGGCCATAGGTTTGGGGTCCCCCACAGGTGTGCAGGGAAACACCCCACCCAAGACTTTGGAGACTCTTCTGAGCTCCTCAGCTGCTGCCCACCAAGCTCACCTCCAGCCCCCTAGGAACCCAGGGAGCAGTGAATAAATGGGGAGCTCAGGTTACACACTGCCTCTTCCACTCTGCAGCAAGCAGGAGCTCTGTGTTTTGGAGACATTTAATCTGCCTGACAGCCTCAAGGGGTAGTTATTTTCCCCATCTTTACAGAACACAGAGGCTCAGCGAAACCCATGAATGTCAGCTGGAGCTGGGATGGAGCTGAACCTTCACTTGTCCCCCAACCCCCACTGAAGGCCCAACGGCCAAGTTCCTGGGAGTCTCCCTTCTCTGTCCAGGTCTGTCCACAATAGGGATGGAAACTGGGGGAGGACTCTGGGCAGGGCAGGAAAGGGGACTGCTCTGAGCCACCAGGAGTCAGGCTGGGAAGCTGGCTGGGTGGGGGGAGGAGCTGACCATGAAGCTGGGATCCGTGCTCAGGAAACACGCAAAGAATGCAGTTGGCAGCAGGCCAGTGGGCCAGGACCACAAAGAGGCCTTTGTTTTAGGAGGTGTCCAGGGAGTGGATGGACAGAACGGTAGAGGTTGGGGCAGCACCCCTTGAGGGTGGGACTGGGGGAGGGCAGCGATCCCTATACTGTCCTCACACACCTCCCCCTCCTGTTTGTCCCCTGACACCTCAACCCCAGTAGTGGCAGGTTCTTCTATCAGGCCCTGGAATCCAGGGGAGGGCACCCTTGGGGACAGGTTCTCCCTCTCCTCAGCTCCTGACCTCCCTCGGCTGGTGGGGGAATATGTCCCAAATCCACCCTCCAGAACCCAAGAGTTCCTAGGTGCTCCACTGACACCCTTCTCTGCCTCTGTCTCTACATGCTGGCTCCAGGCTTTGGGAATGAGGATAGAGGACGGTCTGGGGGTTAACAGGGGTGGAATGGTTAGTGGGTCTCTCTGACTTCCAGGTGGACTGTCTGAGAGCACCAGCCACCCTGCTCCCCTAGTTATCCTTGCCTCCAAGCTCAAGGGAGGGAAGGCCTTAGAACATTTCTCCTCCCCTTCCCCCCTCTGCAGTTGCAGTTTCCCTGGCCCCTTCTTGGCATCTGGAAAAGTTTGGGAAACTTAAAAAAAATTTTTTGGAGAGTTTGCCTATTGCTCCCCAGCCCTGTGAGAGAGCTACAGCCAAGAGGAAGAAGAAAAAGGGGTGGGTTGGGGTGAGTAGGGGACAGTCAAAGAGAAGCAAAGCACTCAGAAAGAGGGCAGCACCCAAGGGTGCTCTCTCAGCCAGCCTGACCCCCATCTAGATTTCCTGGACCTACAGGAAAGACCCCCACAAACACTCTCAGACCTACTCAGCACACCAGGCCTTGCTGGAGCCCCACTCCCAATTCTGCTTAGCACCTTCTCTGGGCCATCACCTGCCAGACATGTGTGCCCTCTGCAGGGGCAGTCTGTGGCTATGGGGCCCCATGGAAGGAAGGGACGTCTTAAGGCTGGATGGTCAGAGGCATTACCAGCAGCTTCAAGTGGGGATGGAGAAGAAGGCAGGTCTCTGGATTTCCACCTCCCTGTGAGCAGGACGACAGGAACATGGGAATACACAGATTCCTGGGGACTGGGGCTGCAGAGCCCCGGCAGGACAGAAACTGTGATTAATGTCCCTGTCTCCATCATTCTCACTCCTCTGGTTTGTGTGTGTGGATGGGTGCAGGGGGTGGCAACCTCATGGCCCTAGAGCAGTCCCAAGAAGCACAGAAGTGCAGCCTCAGCTGGGTTGAGATGAGCAGTGTCTAAAATGGGCAGGGTTAAGGCCATGCTACAAATAACTCTAGGTTCATCCCAAGAAAGGGCACATGTCTGACATGAATGTGGATCATCTTATCTGAGCCAGGAGCATGCCCCCATCACCCTGACATGGCCCACAGCAGAGCCAGGGCCAGCAGTGCAGGAAGCTCACTGGCTTGACCCCCAGTGACTCATGGTGACCCTGCCTGACAGCTCCTGCATCATCACCAGGACATCCTCAGGTGATCCATTTGTGTTCTGAGAACAGGGGGATAACTCAGGTGGTTCGTGCCATCCAGGTGGGCTCCCATCTGGGCTCTACCCCCAGCCTAGATGGCCAGCAGGGTGCCCCTGCCTCCTAAGGATGGCTCCATCCCTGGAGACAAAGGAGCACACCTCACAGGTGGGCAGCCGGGAGGACCATCAGCACCTGGGTACTAGGTGGAAATGCAGATTCACCAGCCCTGCCCAGACCTACCCACTTGGACAAGCCCCAGGATCTGTGTTTTAACAAGCCCCCAGAAGTGCAAGGGCAGGCAGCTGTGTATCAACCCAGGCACCACCTGGATGCCTGGGGGCTTTTGGTCCCAAATCCTGTAAGGAGAGTGGAGAGCAAAGGAAAGAAAGAAGGGAAGTGGTGGCACAGAGGAGTGGGTAACCGGCAGGACGGAGGTCTGCAAAGAAGAGGAGAAACCAGGAGAGCACGAAGCAGGAGCGGAGAAGGCGGGTGCAGTAAGGAGGAGGCGGCGCCTAAGAAGTGCCTTCCCGCCGCCGCCCGGCTGCTCCCGAGAGCCACTCCGCCCCCTCCAGGCACCTGCTAAGGCGGCAGCAGCGGGTTGTGTTTCTTTAACCCCTGGGGCCTGTTGACACAGATTAGTATCGCTGGTCAGGGGTCAATAGGGAAGGCTCTTGAGGTCAAGACCTGAACAACTGGAGTTGTAATGAGCCACGTGGGGAAGAGGCCCAGGGAAAGGAGAAGGCTGAGGAGGGAGGAGGAGGAGGGCTGCTCTGAGGAAGGGCCTCTGGAGCTCACTTGCCTGAGCAGCTGTCTCCTTCCCGAACCTGCCTGACTTGAGGCTTGGAAAAAAAATTCGGCTCACTGGCCGGGGGGCGGGGGAGATGTCACTGGCGGACTAGAGCTGGAATCCCAGCTAGAGAAGGACAGGGGAGGACCAGAGCAAAGAGCCGCCTTGCAGAACGGCTGACTTGTGCACTGCTGTCAGGTGCAGACAGCATTCCCCTCCTCTTCCCCTCCATCCCTAGTAACCTGAGTGAGCCCTGGGTAGTGCCCAGACACACCCCTGTTCCTCCCTAAGTCTGGCAGCACCATGATGTGCCCACCTGAGGTGCCGCCTATCCTGGGCCACCTGGCAACGCCAGAGCTGAGTGACTTATTTAGAGTCCTCTGGCTCTGAGTGGGGCTGGTATAGGGAATCCTATAGGCAGAATCCCAAACACTTGGTAGGACAGCCTTAGCCACACCTTCAGCCATGAGATCTGCAGCACAGTACCCAAGCCATGGGGCAGCTGCTCTGTGGCTCCTCTGCTCCTATCCTCCTGGAGGTATGCACCCTCCTCCCTCCACTGCCAAGTTATTACCAACAACACCAGGGTAGCAACCATGCTTTTCTTTCTTTCTTTTCTTTCTTTCTTTTTTTTTTTTTTTTTTTGGTCAGATGGAGTCTCACTCTGTTGCTAGAGTGCAGTAGCGTGATCTTGGCTCACTGCAACCTCCGCCTCCCAGGTTCAAGGATTCTCCTACCTCAGCTACTCACAGGCACTCGCCACCACAACTGGCTAAGGTTTGTATTTTTAGTAGAGATGGGGTTTCACCATGTTGGCCAAGATGGTCTCGATCTCTTGACCTCATGATCCTCCCACCTCAACCTCCCAAAGTGCTGGGATTACACATATAAGCCATTGTACCCGGCCTAATCATGCTTTTCTCCCAGGACATGGAGGCTGCTTTGGGGCCTGCCTTCTCCCTGCCCAGGGCCATCTCCAAGGAGGCTGATCTAGATGGATGAAAAGGACAGGCTCTCTGCCTGTAGGCTACTCAGCCACCCACTTAGAGAGTCAAGGAGAAAAGCCAGAAGACAGATCGTGTGTCCCCTGTGACCAGAGCTTCCCCAGCTGTCTGGAACAGTAGGTCACCTGTTTGGGTTAATGCGGACTGGGTTTCCTCAGAATCACTCTGGAACTCCCCAAGTCCTATCTGGGTCACAGAGAAGCAAATGTGAGGCCACAAAAACCCAGGGGTCCAGAGAGTGATGGGAAGTACACCTTGATTCTATATTCATTTGTGTGTCTGCAGGGGCGGACATACAAATCTGTGTGGGTCACACACAGACCTGCGACATGCACACTAGGAAAAGCACATACAGTGCCTTAAAGTTAATTCCATATGTGTTTGTTAAGCACCAATCACCTGCTAGATGCCAGGAACACAGATACAGAGCCAGAGAAGCTGCCTGGGTGACATCCCCCTGCAGCTGAAAGCTGGATATGTAACGGACAAAATGGAGGCCTCCTCAGAGGAAGGGATTGGCCTCAGAGGATTAGAACTGATGTGGGAGAAGGCTGCACCAAGGAGATGACAGCCAGGCTGGGGGTAAAAAGATAGAGGCCTTCAGACAAAAGGGGAAGGGGCTAGGCCAGATAGAGACATGTGAGCAGAAGCCCAGAGGCAGGAACAGCACAGCACACTCGGGCTACCGAGAGCTCTGAAAGCTAGAATACGCAGTACAGTGGAAATGAAGGAATGCAGTGATGGAAGGCTGAGCAGGGGCCCGACCCAGAGAGACCCTGGGTGCCCACTGAGGAGACAGCACCGCTGGGCAGACAAGACGGACAAGGAAGGCAGTTATAAAACTCTAGGACAGGGCAATTCCTCTCTAAGTATATACCCTAGAGAACCCAAAATGTACATCCACATAAATGCTTGTACATGCATGTTCACTGCAACATTATTCACAATCACCACAAAGTGAAAAGAGCCCAAATGTCCATCAATGTATGAATGGATAAACAAAATGTGGTACAGCCATACAATGAAATATTATTTGGCCTTAAAAAAGAAGGAAGCACTGACACATGCTACAACATATATGAACCTTGAAAACATTATGCTCCATGAAGGCAGCCAGACACAAAGACCACCTAGTGTATGATCTTATTTATACAAAACATCCAAAACCAGGCAAATCCACAGAAACAAAGCAGATCAGTGGTTGCCAGGGGCTAGGAGGAATGGGGAGTTGGGACTAACTACTAATAGGTATGGGGTTTCTTTCGGGGTCAATGGAATTGTTTTGGAATTAGACAGTGGTGATAGTTATACAGCATCGTGAAGATACTAAATGGCACTGAATTCTATGCTTAATTTTTGTTTGTTTTTATTTTTTTTATTTTTATTCTTTAGAGGCAGTCTTACTCTGTTGCAGAGACTGGAGTGCAGAAGCATGATCATAGCTTGCTGCAACCTCAAACTCTTGGGCTCAAGCAACCCTCCTGCCTCAGCCTCCCAAGTAGCTAGGACTGCAAATGCACACCACCACCCTGCACGGCTAATTTTTGTTTTGTTTTGTTTTTTAGATAGAGTCTTGCTCTGTCGCCCAGGCTGGAGGGCAGTGACATAATCTCATCTCACTGCAACCTCTGCCTCCTGAGCTCAAGCAATTCTCCTGCCTCAGCCTCCCAAGTAGCTGGGATTATAGGCTGCACTAGCACACCAGCTAATTTATTTTGTATTTTTAGTTGAGACGGGGTTTCACCATGTTGGTCAGGCTGGTCTCGAACTCCTGACCTCAAGTGATCCGCCTGCCTTGGCCTCCCAAAGTGCTGGGATTACAGGTGTGAGCCATTGCTCCTGCCTGTTAATTTTTTTTATTTTTTATTTTTTGCAGAGATGAGGCCTCCCTGTGCTACCCAGAATGGTCTTGTACTCCTAGTCTCAAGCAATCCTCCTCCTTCGGCTTCCAAAAATGCTGGGATTACAGGCATAAGCCACCATGCCTGGCCCTGTACACTTCTAAAATAGTGAATTTTATTATGTGAATTACATCTTAATAAAATACAAATCCAACCTGGGGAGACGGGGAATTTTTTAAAAATACAAAAGAGAGGAGATGCTGAGTTCAGAAAACACAGTGGTGGTGGAAAGGCAGGGAGGCTTCAGGCCTCTCATGGGCCTGTGACTAGTTTGGTTGTGAGGGCTCAAGGGCCTGGCTAGGTGGTGATGCCCACAGCCAAGACAAGGAATGGAGCAGGGAGCAGAGGGCAGCTGGGAGTACAGGGAAGTCCCTTGTTGTTATGGGGGCAAGCTGTCAACAAGGCATCTGCCTGGTAGCTGGAAAGAAGGGTTTAGAGCTCACAAGGAGAAATCAAACCCTGAGATAAGCCAGGGTGATCAGCAGTGAGGGGCAGATGTGCAGGGTGGGACAGGCCCCAGGGCTGCTGCTCGCTAGCGGGTGGCCTTGAGCAAGGTTCTTCCATCTGCCAACTTCCAGGCATAACACAAGAATTATAAAAGTGCTGAGTTCACTGGACTGTTATGAGCTTAAATGAGATAGGGTTCAGTGACACTGACAAGTGGCACTGCTGATTACAGGTGAAAACACAGGTCGAGAAGCAGAGCATGGGCAGACCCTAGGGAAACGAGCCTTTACCTTCGCTGAGCAGACGGAACGAGAGGACCTGGGAAGGGTTCATGCAATTAACAGGGCCGGGATGCTGCCACCATTGAACAAAGAGACAAGCCTGTCTTCCCCAAGTCCACAGATCGGCCATACCATAGGCAACTGCAGATGGAAAGCCAGGAGGGAGAGAGCAGGGGACACAGCAAGTCCTGAGGTTCTTTGACCCAAGATACGTGGAGACGTCCAGGAAGGAAGAGCCTCCTCCCCACAGCCTCCTTATCCCATGCTTCCACACTCCTCACCCTGAGCAATAACCCTGCCCACGGTTCTGGGGCCTGGAGCTCAACACATGGCACCACTCAATGGTTTCTGGCACCAAAGAGGAATTTATTTCCTGGATGAAGCAGCCAAAATCGTTCTGCACCTTTGTTCACAAGCATGGTGTAGTCAGCGCCGACATTTTCTAATGGGGCCAGAGAAGAACAACTCAAAATGGATTCAGGGAGGGTGTCAGCTGAGTAGCAGCTCAAAAGCAGAGCATTCTATGGCCTGGAAAGCTGATGGTGGGAAAATGGATGTGGCCAAGTTTTTCAAATCAAATAGACCAATGTTTTTAGTGAGTTTGCTGTAAATCAAATCCTAAGATAGGTAAGCTACCTGAAGCTTAACAAAGGAGCCCATCTAAAGCAACAAAGTGTCTCACTTGAAAGAAAAAGACAGAGAGAAAGACAGAAAGAAAAGAAGAAAAGAAAAGAAAAGAGAAAAGACAAAGAAAGCATCAGGGAGTGGTCCTGCAGAGGAACCTGTCTCCAGGGAGAAATGGGTTTCCCATTCATGGTCGAAGACTGATATTGATCCCAAGAATCCAAGGCTCATCGTTGATGCTGGGCAGGAGAAACAGTCTCCATTAGGGCCTACCCTCAGGGCCTTAAGAGTCCCGAAAAACTAGACTTCAAGGTCAAGTTCCATATCTGGCAGCCCTAGTGGGGAGGACAGCCCCATCACCGTATTCCAGCCCTCTGTGAATAGCCAACCCAAAGCTACCTTGGATGGTGCCTCACTTCTGATGTTCTTGACTCTTCAAGAGTCTGAAATTCTGACCTTCTCCTGATCAGGCTCTGTGATTTAGGCCAAGAAGGAAGGAAGGAAGAGAGCCATCCCTATGCCCCAAACACCATCCCTCTTCTCTCTCCTCCCTTCTTCTTCCGTTCCTTCTCTCTCTGCTCCTGACATTCACATTCTTGGGGATATGCTCAGACACAAAAAGATGCTGGCATACACAGGGATCCATGTAGAATCACTGCCTCTCAGCCTATTTACAGAAATTTTACCAAACAAAACATCAACTCCCAATGTTTGACAGGAAGCCCCTCCCCTCTTGTCAAGAGCAATTCCTCCTAAAGGGGGTCCCCAGCGATGAGCAGAAAAGGCCCAGGAACAGGAAAGGGAAGAAAAAGAGCATATGCAAGGAAAAAGAGGTAAAATTATAAGGTTGGAGCTGTCAAGGGAAAAAAAGGGGGAGAGGAGGCAACATGACTCCACTATTAGGGACTCGGTGTAAAACACAGAATTCACAACAGCTGAAAATCTCTATGCTTTGTCTGCAGAAAAAACAAGACACAGTGGCCTGAGAGCTGGGAGGGCATCAGAAGCCACCCTATCCACAGCAAGCAGGCAGCACACATACCCTTAAACACAAGGCTGCATTCCCACACCCATCTCACCCAGCCCCACAGATTACCCTCCATGGTGCCCTCCTAACCCACAGGCCTACCCTCTTTCCCAAGAACTCCTTGGTAGTGGGAATCAAAGTTGAAAACAAAAGTACAAAAGTGGGCAGGAGTGCCTGCAAGGGTGCCCCTTTGGTCAACAGGGATGAATGGTGTAAGGAGGCTTCCTGCGCTCTATCCAGAAAACAGCAAACTTGGGTTTACTGGCCAGGCCTCTGCCCCACCCAGCTCCATTTCTCAGAGCAGAAATCAGGCCAGCTGTGTGTTAGGGAGAAGCCAGCATGGGGACTGTGTCCCTGCAGGATGGAAGCTGGAGAGTGCTAGCCCTTCCCAATCCTGCATACCCTCCTCCAGACTCCTCTCACCCGGAGGAGTCCATGGGGCTCAGGCTAGGGAAAAAGGTCCAAGCCTCTTACTCCTAGGTGCCTCAGTCGGCAACAAGGACATAGATAGGTGGGCAAGAGCAAGTTCTCCAATCCTGGGTCCAGCTCTTGCCACTGGAAGAGGAAGAAGCCTGTGAGAAAGGGAGAACAGGCGCAACCACAGCCTGTGGTCCCCTGATGCCCACCATGGGGTCAACACAGTGGGTGTCAACCCCAGCATCCTGCTGCCCCCTCTCCTACTTCCCTGGCAACAGACTGCTGAGCGCCATGGGCCAGGGAGTTCTTAGAGCCCTCCTTGGGCCTGGCTTGCCCTGCTGCCATTCCTTTCCTTGGCTACAGTCAGGGTTTCTCAACCTCAAAACCCCTCATGCTGGGGCTAGATACTATCTTCTGTGGGAGGTCCTCCCGTGCAGTGTAGGATAGCTAGCAACATCCCAGCCTCCACCCACAAAATGCCAGTAGCAACCCCAGCCCAAGTAGTGACAACCAAAACTTTTCAGTCACTACCAAATGTACCCTGGAGGCAGAACCACCCTCATTGAAAACCCCTGTGCTATCAGGAGCACATGTATCACACACAGCTCTGGGGCCCGTGCTAAGCACAGACCAGGATACCTCTGTTTGTCCACCTAAATCAGGGATGGCTATGGAGCTACCTTAGAAGAAAGCCACTGTCTCACCCTGACAAGTGCCACCAGTTCTCTTCCATTCCATGCAGGCGAAGGCCTGTCCAGAAGTAGAGCAGCCTTCAGCGTGGAGCCCATGTGGTCAGGGTGAGCCCTGTGCTGCTCCCAGGTATCTGAGCTGCCCGGGGACCACCACTGTTCTCATCATCCTAAGTCCTGCAGTCATCCCGTGTCATCCCACAGCCTATAGTAGAACCTTAGTCCACTCCTCAACCCTGGGACCTAATCCACCTCTTGTCCCAGGTCTCCTTAGCCCCCAAGAAGGACTGTTGTCCCTGTGCCATATCCAAATACAGGGCTTTTAATAACAGCTTCCTGTGGGGCTGGGTTCCCCCCACCCCTTGCCTCTCATTCAGCTCAGTCCTGACGGTGGAGATACAGCGCCCTGTAATTACAGCAATTGTAATCTCTTTTACTAACAGGTAGATTAATAGCGAGGCAGATTCACAAAGAACCCAGAAAGAAACTGCTCAGCTGCTGAGTGAATGGGAAAGGCCTGACACTTCTCGGCAACCACACAGCCCTCTGACTCAGAAGCTACGGGCCACAGGGACCAGGTCGGAGTTGGGTGCAGGGCATACATACCTGCCTACTCACTGCACTCCTACTACAGGTCCTCATAGGAGCAACAAGAACTTGAACCTCATAACTGAAAAGTTTCCTCTTACGTTCCTCGGGTTTGAATTAAGCTGACATTTATACACACACACCCGAACCCATACTGGTACACAGACACCCACCTCCTGACACTCAGACACCCACGCAGACACCCGCAGGTTAGTACAGCCTGAACATCCTACAGAGGAAAGAACAGAGCAAACCTCATGAACATATGCATCCTGCCCACGACTGCATGGCCACAAGCCCTCTAGGCACTAGATGGCCCACACTGCCATGACACAGTCACTGCCAAAGGAAGAAATGGGAGAGACAATGCTGTCGACTTCCTCTGTCCTACACAACTAACCCCCTCCACTGCTGAAATTCAGTAGCTTCTTGTGGGGCCTCAGGGATCTCGAGGCAGCTCCCACCACCCGGGGCCTGCGAACAGTCAGGTTCTGGGTAAGATGGAGCATCACAGAGAAAGGGTGGGGGACAAGGGTCAACAGAGGCTGAAGACGCTTAAGCTTCCATGGGCCGAAAAGGATGTAGAAAATGATATAAGACCCGATTTTCTTTCTCCTTTTTCTTTTAATTTTATTTTATAGAGATGGAGGTCTTGCGACGTGGCCCAGGCTTGAACTCTTGGGCTCAAATGATCCTCCCACCTCAGCCACCCAAACTGCTAGAATTATAGGTATAAGCCACCACACCTGGCCCTAAGGCCCAGTTTTGGGGGTGAATAAACATGTATGTTTGGGCACAGAGATAAGAGCACCATAGCAGTGGGGACCAAGCCTGATAAGAGCATGCTCACTTACACACAGGGACTTGGGGCAGGGCACAAGGGTGTCCCTGCCTGCATGGTCCTGGGGGACACTGTCTGGGATGCAAGGGTGGGAGTAGGGGTTCCTATGAGTGATATTAGAGTCCACAGTCCAGAGCAACAGCTTGCCCTCCCCTAGTCCCCCTTCAAGTCCTGGGAGGACATGTGCCACACTGGCAGCCCCAGGGGCCTGGTGGCAGACTGCGCAGCTGGCCTCAGGTGTCGGCAGGCAGCTGCTTCCTGAGGAGCTCTCTGGCACGTGCTGGCAGCCAGCATGGGATTGCACCTCAGAAGTGGGCCTGGGGGCTGCTGCCATTAAGACACCATGGCCAGCACCTGCTCACCACCATACAGCCTCAAGAGGCACTTCTGAAGTCCCAGGGCCAGGAGCTGGCAGAGAACTGCCATGCCATGGGGACCCACAAAGGCCCCTCCCCTTCTAGTAGTGCTAACAGGAAGTGGCTGCAGAGGCCTGGAAGGGGGCACTTCAGACTCATAAAAACATGGATTGGAGGGTGTGAGAGTGTGGGCTGATGTCCATGATTAGCTTTTACAGTGGGCAACAGCATGTGTCCATCAGGGAATGTGTGAGCTGATGCAGAGAATAAATATGGGAATGGGACATACACCCATGACAAGAATGGCAGACTTGACTCATAAAAATGTATCCTGACATGACATGTACGTGAAATGTATATGATATGTATAATGACGGCAACATGTTTCTGAGGCTCTGGGGAACAGGAACAGGGTACAGGGACGGAGTGAGATGGATACTTGTGTGCTGCCTGAGAGTGTCAGGTTTCTGGACGGCAATTTAACAAGACAGACAAAGAGCCTTCAAGAGAGTCCATACCTTTTGCCCAGTAATTCAACTGCTAGGAAGCATTCTCTGAAAGTAATAATTAGAGCTACAAAGCTTGGTGCAATAGGATGTCCATCCCAGCAGAATTTATAATGGGGATGAACTCAACACAACTCAAAGGCCTCAGTGGGGGTGGGGGTGGGGTTTACATCAACTCTGGCATGATAAAATCTCATGAAGCCGTTTAAAAGCATGTTTTTTCTTTTTCAGGCCGGGCATGGTGGTTCACACCTGTAATATCACTTTGGGAGGCTGAGGTGGGCAGATAACTTGAGGTGAGGATTTCGAGACCGGCCTGGCCAACATGGTGAAACCCATCTCTACTAAAAATACAAATAAATTATCCAGGAATGGTGGTGCACACCTGTAAACTCAGCTTCTCCAGAAGCTGAGGCATGAGAACTGCTTGAATCCTGGAGGTGAAGGTTGTAATGAGCTGAGATCGCACCACAGCACGACAGAGCGACTCTATCGCCAAAAAAAAAAAAAAAAAAAAAAAAAGCATATTTTTATTTTTCAGTAAGCACCTATTACATTTATAATAAGAGGTAATTTCTCTTTTCTCTTTTTTTTTTCCTATAGTGAATGAATTGAACCAAATAATTTCTCATTTTCAAAAGGAATAGGGAACAGAAGTCATTAGAAATGTTGACAATTTAGGGGTAATGCGGCTAATAAGATGCTAAACCACTAAAAATTAGACTTTGAAAACCAGTGACATAGTAGAATACACAATCGTATTAAATTTTAAAAGCAGCATCCCAAACTGTCTATACCATAAGTCCAATAAAAAATAAAATATGAGGCCAGGCGTGGTGGCTCACACCTGTAATCCCAGTACTTTGTGAGGCCGAGGTAGTCAGATCATGAGGTCAGGACTTCGAGACCAGCTTGGCCAAAATAGTGAAACCCCATCTCTACTAAAAATACAAAAATTAGGAGGGCATGTGGCACGCACTTGTACTCCCAGCTACTCGGGAGGCTGAGGCAGGAAAATCACTTGAACCTGGGAGATGGAGGTTGTGGTGAGCCAAGATCATGCTACTGCACTCCAGCCTGGGCAACAGAGCAAGACTCTATCTCAAAAAATAAATAAAATAAAATAAAATATGTGCATGAATAAGTATGGGAAAATGCAAAAGAAGTTAATCGTAGTTATTTAAGTGGCAGAATTGTAATAATTTTTATTTCCACCCCGACTTCATGCTAATTTTGTATTTTTATTATGAACGTGCAGTAGTCTTATAATCAGAAAAAAACCTTTTTAAAACAGCGGACAGATGAGGAACTGTACGTATGACACACACTCTCCGTATCATAGAACAACATAATAAGGTGATCGTGAAACTAAGCCCCTGTGTGTCCAGAGTTTGTGAGAGGCAGGCTTGGCCTCCTGAACTTTGATGCTGAAGTGGACTCCAGCCCAAAGAGTGGTGCCAAGGAGAGAGATGTTCTCATGTCAAGGTCACGCTTCGGCATGCGACACTACCAAGACTGGGTGCCTGGTGGGCCTCTAGCTGCCCCTCCACTGAACGAGAAGGACTTCAGAGGGGAAAACTGGTCTCAGAGAAAGTCAAGAACTGGCACATGGGGCCAGAGGAAAGAGGTTTCGGACCAGGTGAGAGAGGAGGAAGCAGTTATCTGGAGAGTCTTAGGTAGAAAGCGGAGAACTGAGAATTCACTCAAAAACTACTGGAAACAGTTCTAAGAGCTGAGGCGAGCAAAGGTACAGTGGCGGCGGCAGGTCAACTTTAGGATCTGCTTCGAGAAGTGGCTGTGTGTATGTGTGTGTGTGAGAGACAAACCTCCCTCCCTGTTCACATTCCTTTAATAATTCATTGTTAATAACCAAATCCAGCCACCAGAGCCGCGATCACATGTACCAGCTGGGGAATAGCAGTCATCTCTGACCCGAGAGGCCCAGACCAGAGGGGTCCCCAGGAGAGGAGGGGCAGAAAGAGCAGCCATGAGTCTGTCCACACAAGGAGGCTGGAGGCCAGGGCTCCTGAGGAGGGAGGGAGGTGAGCAGGAGCCTTAGAGCAAAAGGCAAGCAGTCCCAGTGGGCCCAGGACAGATCCCTGCCAACCCCCTGCTGCAGGGCATCCGCCCGGCTAGTGTGGCAGGAAAGATCTGGCACGGGAAGAGACCCTGTCACGAGTGAGTTTAGCTACTCCGCAGACTGAGTCTGGAGTGAACATGGCCTCTGGGGACTATGTGCTTTGTGGCCAAAAGGGAGGATGCCCCCAAAGATGACTATCTAGCAGGGACAACCAAGGAGATGGGGGAAAGGCCTTTGAGTGGGTGGGGTGGGCTGAACTGGGCCCACTAAGTAGTAGCCCCTGTAACAAGGTACCCAGTAGGGGGCAAGGGTGAAGGAAGGGGCTGATAAGAGAGCTGCTCCTTCCTCATTTTCCTGACAGCTCATGTGCGTAAAGAAAAATAAGTATTTTGAGAAACCAAGTCCTTTTGAACCCATTAACCCACAGCTTCTCAATTGCCTGCCACACTCCTTCCCAGTGTTCTGGAAGCTTCCACTACCCCTCCTCTGTCAGGATTCCCCCCTCATAATGCCCACTCAGAGAGCACACCTGCCACTCTCTCCATCTTGGCTCTTTTCCCTCATCGGCCCCCTTTCTGATTTTTGTACCATCATGAGCTTTTACATCATCTCAAGGATGGTCCATGGGCTGCTTCCCATCTGAAGGTAATTCAATATTCAAAATGGATTATGGAGCCTATAAAACTATATGCTGGGCGAGAGGCAGATGCAACAGCAGATAAAACACAGTCCCAGCTCCGAGATTCCAGTCTGCTAAGAAAAACTACAAAACTGGTAGGAAAAAAAAAGAGAAACTACAAAACTGCATGCTAAGTATCACAGGGGAGCAAAATAAACTGGCCTCCAGCTGAGCCCAGGGCCAAGGTGCATTAAAAACGGGGCCTTGCCTAGCAGATTGTTCCCTTCTGCAGCAGACTCTCCAAGGTCCCTGTTTTCATGACAAGACACATAAAGGCAAGACTTGCCACCATGGGGATGCACTGCCTCTTCCAGGGTGCACTGAGAAGGCCAACACATGCCTTCTGCCCCATTCACGGCCAAGGTAGCAGAGCTCAGGCTCACTAGGGGCATCTCTGCAGCCGGAGTGCTTTGTCGAAGAGGAACACAATTCAAGAGGCCTTGCCAAGCCAGGCTGGCATCTGAGTAATTATATTAATGAATCTCTGAATGACAAAATCTAATATTAGACAGTGGCTTCGGTACCATCATCCTGAGTTACTGTCCCACATGGCTGGGAATACTCTTGGGCAGCAGCACGGCTTGAACAGACACTTGCACACGTGTGCACGCACACCTGAGTGTGTCTATGTGTGTGTCTGTATGTGTATCTGTGTGGTGTTTAATTTAAAAGAAATGCATGTATTTGAAACTATGCCCAGAGATCTGTGTGCTGGGCCCACTTTGTAAACCATGATACCATAAATAAGTGAGAGAAATCTGGCCATTGTCCTCAGGGCAGGGGCCTCTCTCTTGGCTATATCTTTTGGGCTGGCAATATCCTGAGGATTATTGCTCCATGGAGCAACGGCCTTTGTATTTGGAGCCAGCGCTGTTCCCCACAGAGTCCCCTTTGGCACAGCAGGCGGGGCCTTGCATGCAGACCCTTGGGCCCTTCCTCCCCATCCACGCTTACTAGCTGCCTCAATCTCAAGTCCGAAATCAAAAGCTGGGCCTGAGACACATAAGGGGTAGCCCACAGCCCAGCTGATCCCCTCTCTCTGGCCAAATCTCTGGTGCAGACCAGACCACTGCGCCACCACCACCATCCTGGCCTTCATCTGTGGACCCCGTCCGAGGCCAACAGAAACGATGACCCAGTTGGCCACGCTATGCATGTGGTCAAGGCCAGAGGGCACCAAGTCAACTGCAGCCAGGTAGTAAACTAAACAGACACTAAAGGCAGGTGAAAAACAGTGTCTGCTATGCTTTCATGATTACATTTCACATATGCCAGGCTAAATGGAAACTTCTATAAATGACATGAGAACACTTAGAACCTAGATTTCTGTAAACTCCCTGTGCCAGAATAGGATTTGGCTCTCTTCTGCTCCTGCCTCATTTGTTTCATGTGGGAAGCCTCTTTGGGTGGCAGAGTCCAGCCCTGGTCACTGGGTCTGGGAAACTGGCTTTTATGGCAGTGAGTTCTCGCCCTGGGACTGATACACTCAGGAGGCCCCAGGAGCCACAGTAGCATGTTGCGGTCTATATGGGAAGAGTTGGCCTGAAAGGCAGGGAAAACAGGCAGGTTTTGCTTTTTGGCAACTCTTTGATAGGCAATAAGGAATGGGTATTTGATGATTTTTTCCATTCTTTTTAAAATAACAGATGAAGGATCTACATCAATACCATACTGCCTAACAGGGCTTGCTCTTAGCACTGTCTCACCTGCAAAGGGTCTCTGAACTTTGAGATGGGAAAGACCCTCTCAGAAGCCACACGATTTCCTAGAAAAGGTTTCCAGGCTACAGAACCCTAAATACAACCAATCAAAGCACAGAAAACAAGAGCTGCAAGAAATTCAGGAAGGCAGCCCGGCAGCCCACTCTGCTAGCAGAAGCAAGAGGCGACCTAAGGAGAGGCCATGCACAGCAGGGTCTGCTTATTCTCCCTCTAAGACTGGGTTTCTCCACCTCCACACTTGTGATGTTTGGGGGTGAGATGATTCTTTGTTCCTGGGGGACTGTCATATGCACTAGACTCTTCCCACTAGATTCCAGTAGCAGCCTCCCCCCACAACTGTGACAACCTAAAGTGTTCACAGACATTGCCAAATGTTCCCTGTGGGACAAAATTGCCCTTAGTTGAAAACCACTGTTCAAGGGTGACCAACAATCCCAGTGTGCCAGAGACCGAGGGGTTTCCCGAGGTGAGGGACTGGGAAACTCCGAGCAAACTAGGACGAGTTGGTCATCCAGCTTTCTTCCAATCCCATCTGCCAAAGGCAAATTTCCTCCTCTAATCTCAGGACTATGAAGACTAGCTCTTTTCCACCCTATATGAAGTAATCTCCCATACGCCTAAAAAGATTATATCCCACTTCATAGTTTCTTCTGGAGCCAGAATACTATCCTTGTGTCATCTTTCTTCCCCAGGTGCCATCTCTCAGCGCCATTACTTCCACGAAGCTCTCTGAGACTCGCATCAAATTGCTCATATTTCTTACATTACTAAGGCTGAAACTGGCCTAATACATCTGGTAGGGGAAGCAGCCATACCCTGTGGAGGATATGACCAGGTACAGAAGTCAAAGCTCCCTTCAGCAAGTGGCCCGAGAGCCCTGTAGAGGTCATCTGGGAAAAAGGAGGACAGGGAAGACCCTGTAGCTCCCCTCTTCTCTCTGACACAGCCAAGGCTGGCAGGATCTGCTACACACAGGAAAGGGGACCTGAAACCCCCTAAAGATGAAAGGAAACGAAGTCTACTGCCTTGCTTCCAGTTGGGTCAAATACTCAAAGGCAGATGGCCTGTCTCACTGATTAAGGAGACCCCACCCTGTTCAGCCCCAGGCTTAGCACCCACCCCCCAACTCAAGCTTCCTATCTATTTGCCTCCTCCCTTCAAAGGCCTTTCTTCACTTGGTCCCTCGGGAGCATTCCTGTTACTAAGGAAACAATGATGTCATGTGTCCGGGTGGGGGCCGCAGGTCCCTCCTACCACCCCCTAACTAGGTACCATGCCTGCTGACGTCACTGCTCAGAAATTTATAGCCCAGCATGGGTATTTATAAGGTGGCTCTGGTGTGACCACATATTTGGTGTGGGGCTGGTGGCTATTTATAGCCAAAGGATATACACTTATTACACCCCCTGTCTGTATTCTGGGCCACCTGTTATATAACTGCCATTACGCAATAACACCCATTATATAATAATTATGCGCTAATGGGGATATAATCTGCAGGCATAATAAGGACACACTCCCCAAGGGCTGCACTCAGCTGGCCTCCTGCAGGTCGCCTCCAGGGATCTCCTGATCATTCCACACAGCACCGCCCAGTCCAGAAGAGTCACCAGGTGTCACCCTACTCCCGGCTGGCTGGAGAGCAGCCTTCTCCATACTGGCAGACCCAGCCGCAAAGCCCTCTCTGGATTCCTTCTCCATCTTGTCTGGTTTCTCATTTCCACAGCCCCACCCCTGGCCTGGAGAGGACGAACTTCTTCCTCTGCCACTCTTCTCTGCTGTATCGTTAAGCCCAAAACAAACAATTATGATGAAATAAATCCTGGATGGCATGACTGGTGCTTCATCCCCCCATTTTAAGAAAGGAAGCCTCCTGGACACCAGGCCAGTTGGCGAAGGGTCTGCTCCACACGAAGGAGTGTCCTTGCCCTCTTGGAAGACTTGGGAAGCCGGCTCCAGAGGCCAAGCCAAGCATGGCCAAGCAGAACACTTCCCAGGGGCCCCTCCCTCCAGCTGCAGCCCCTTCGGCGGGGGTCTCAGGGCAGGCTGAGGTTCAGGCCCTGACTTCCGTGGTCGGGGCTACAGCACCAGCAGGAATCCCCCAGAGTGGGATTCTAACTGCTCAGATACCAGTCCATGCCCTACTGGTCACTCCTCCCAGCAAGGACATGCTGAAATTGTCACCTCAGGGAAAGGAAGACAGGGACTTTGGCCCTACACTTCGGATGATGCGGGCGAGGGTATAAAAGACAGTGGGTAGGAAGAGTTAAGACCACAATGGCACTTGACGGAGCCAATTCAATTAGCCCAAACATACCATCTGCTCTTAAAATAGATACCTCTATATTTAAAAGTTACTTGATATAGGAATTGATGAAAAAAATTGAAGAACTGACATGGATCTGTGAAGTGGTCTCAGGCACAGAAGGGTAGTTTGGGGAGCTTGTCTGTCTCTCACATTCTCTATTGTTTAAATTTTTACAAAGAGTGTGTTTTACTACTATAATTCAAAAAAAAATCAAATACATCATTTAAAAAGAGTAGTATTAAGACCCAGACAGCAGTTCTGGTCTCCGTATCTCACTCTGCAGAAACAAACGTTTGTGTTCTATGGGGTCTGATATACACCTGGCAGGACCACTGGTTGATGCACAGGCCTGGGCCAGCCCAGTGGCAGATCCCCTGTCCTGTTCCCCAGATCAGCAGTCCCAGCATACAGAAACCACGATGCAAAAAATTAGAGACGCATAACTCAGTAGGGGACTTGAAGGCAGGCTTACAGCTCCAACCAGGGGGAGGTGAAGTGAGAAAGCCCCCAAATTGCTTCAGCCTAGACTCTGCTATCTGGAAAAGTGAAAACAATGCAGGATACACGGGAACAGATGGTGCTCAGAAGTTCAGTCGACATTCAACACAAGGTAAATGAGGACCTAAACTGGCGGTAAGGCAAGAGGTGAGTGCAGGTGGTATTCTGATTCTGTCTGAATCCCTGTTTCTTCCAGGCCAGAGGTTCTCAGCCATGCATGATTCTGTTCCCAGAAATGTCTGAAGATATTTTTGGTTGTCACACCTGGGGGAAGGAGGTACAACTGATTTCTAGTGGGTCAAGGCCAGAGATTCTGATAAAACCCTACAATGTCTAAGACAGTTCCCCACGACACCGAATGATCTCACACAAACGTCAACAGTGCCGCAGTTAGGGAACCCTGCTAGAGGGGAGCTGATATCAACGGTGAGAGATAAGCCTCTAATTAGCAATGGACACGGACGAAAATCTAGAGTGGTGAGCCAGCCTCTCCCTGAACCCAGCCCTAGTCATGCTGGGAGAGTTTTTATATACACAGCCAGAGAGTTTTTTAACTTTAAGAAAGGGGTAAAGGTGACAGTCGATGTGAAGGAGCAAAAAAGGCAATGAATAGAAGATTACTGCAAAACTTCTATCGATCACCTGGTTAATTAGGATAATTAAATTTATTTTTATTTCAAACTGTGATTCCAAGCACACTCCCAGGAAAAGGGTGTGACTGAGCAAGGATCAGGAATCCCAAGGTCTAGCAGAACCTGCCTGGCTTCACACCTAGGCTTCCTGCCCCCTCTACCTGAGAAGGTCAGGTTGGACCCCTCCCAGCTGCTCCAGGGAAGTATGAAAAGAAGCAGAGCTGGCAGCAGCAGGGTGAGAGTGTCCAGCCAGTCTGGCCCCTGTCTATGCTAGGCTCAGCCCATTTATGCTAGCATGCTGCCTCTCGAAGTCCGCAGCAGGAAGCCAGGGAGCCATGGCATGTCAGGAGAGAGGGAGGCCAGTGTCAGGACAGGGCCAGGTGCCCTCTCTCTGTTTCCACCCCACGTGCTCAGCCACTGGGGGAGCCCTTGAGCTGAGCCACAAGCTGGTCTCTCTGCTAGAGAGTGACAGAGACCACAGTGATGAAACTGGCTCCAGAGTGCCCCATGAGGTTTTCTCCTCTGAGACTCTACCAAAGCCAGTAATCCTGATGAAGTTCAAGGAGCAGCAATGCCTGCAGAATGAGCCCGAGGTACTCAGTGACCATAAACCTGGAGTCCAGGTCCTTTCTGCCAGAAACTCATCACGTGATCAGAGTCCCCTGACATCTCTGTACTTCAGGTCCCTCCTCTGTAGAGTGGATATAATAATACCTGCCCTGTCTATATCACTCAACCATTGTGAGGAGGAAATCAGCTCCAGGCACACTGAAAAGACCCAGTCAGCTGACAAAAACGAGCTAATTCCTCACTGTCTTTCAAAGTGCAGGTCAAGCAGGTCGTCTTCTAGGAAACCTCCCTGGTCCCCAGGTCTGGTTTGCTGATTCCTTACTACACAGAGAGACCCTTATGCACGTCACCTGAGTGCACACACACCCAGCCAGGAGCACAGTTTTAAAACTAGAATCGGGGTGAGAATTCGGGGAATTAATACATAGAGATAACTCAGCCCGGTGCTAAAGCCATAGCGGGCCTTCAAGGCAAAATGGAATTAAAATAGAAACCAAGGGCATGCCCCTTCCTCAGTCCACAGAGAACAAGAAGTTGCTGGGAGCCTGGACAAACAGGTGCCCCTTAAGTTATTGGGTGTCCCCAAATAATAGTAAATAATTGCCCTGTACTGGGGTGGTGGTGGCATGCCTTACTGAAAGTCATCAGTAAGTAAGAGAAGAGAAGTGAGAGAAGAGCCAAGATGCCCCCTACTGATAGACCACAGCAGCTGGTGGTGGAACAAGTCACTTGGGGGACAGAATCATAAAGGGCAGCCTCAGAATATTTTCTAAATACCCAAAGGGCCATGAAATACGGTATGAGATATCCATACAGACAAATTAAGGAACCCAGGCACCTAGGAGGGTAAGGTCCAGTCCAGCCAAACTTCCCCTTCCCGGGCCCTGAGCCTCCTGGGACCCTATTCCAATGCCAACAACCCTTAAACTCAAACATGCTTAAAATGGCGACGGCGGCCTGCAGGGCCGGGCGTTTGTCGTGCTGTTTTCCACGGTGCCCTCAGTGCCAAGAAAAACCTATCATCAGAAATGCCATCAGCTATATTTATCTATCTCTCAGCCCCCCAGCCTCCTCCTCCCGTCTGCCAACCAGGCCCTCAGAGCCCCCCCTCACCCAGTGGGCACACTTCCCTCTTGCTGATGCCCGTGACCACCTGCCCAAGCCTCTTGTGGCGCTCTCTTCCCAAGCCTGACAATTAGGCCTCCACACGGGCTTGTAAACCAGCAGGCTGCACCTCTTCTTACTGGGATATAGGGGCGTGCCCACATGTTAAGGTACGTACCCCAACAGGCACTGGTTTGGGTGTCTCTTGTTTCAAACCTTGGACAAGCGTGGCCTTCATCTCTTTTCAGCCTCAACTGCCTACTCACCAGGGTCTCAGCAGCACTGACCTGCCCTCAAAGTTCAAAACAAGCTGTGGGCTCAGGTCCTCTGCACACCATTCCCGGGAAGACCACATTGCTGCTCTATAAAACTCTCAGTCCCTCTCCCTCATTCTCTGATGTTAAGTGGGACACCCCAACCTGTATTCTGAGATACTGAGTCTCCAAGAAGTATGTATGCTAGTAGAATCCCCTTCAAAAGCGGAATCTGGGACAAAAAAAGAAAAAATAACAAAGTCAAAGTTCACAATTGTGCAAATCCACAGCTGTAAGGAGTCCTCCTCGAAGGATGCAACATACAGGGGAATGGCATGTGCCAGACACCTCAGACCTTTCCTCTACCCAAGAGGCAGGGCTCCAATCTGACCCTTACTACCCTCCCTCAGGGTTAGCATGTAAGAGCTGCCCAAAGTGTTCGTAGGGTGAATCAATAATCATAAACCCCTCCACCTCCTCCTATCATCCTGGGAGCCCCACCCAGCCCCCCCACTCCTACACTAGCCCTGTCTTCAGAAGGCCGCCGCTCAACTCCAAGCCCCCAACTCAGAAAAGAGTTCCAGGGAGCCAACTCCTCTGAGAATGAAGCAACCCAAATAAAAATTTTAAAACCCAGAAGCTCTTTCTCTCCTGCCCCCTCCCCCTCCACTGGCAAATGAAAACAAACAAGAAATCAAAGAGGCCTTTTGTGCAAGCACCGCGCTGACACGGCTGGGGCCTTTGAAAAGACTTCTGAATCGGACACTGAAGGATAAAATAACTGAAGCGTGGCAGCTCCTGAGACAGAGGGGCGGTGTGTGTGTGTGGGGAGGGGGGCGGGACCGACAGGGCAAAGAGAAAAAGGGGTGGGAAGGGAGCCACCTTCTTCCCTAGGCAGAAAGGGGGACACTCAGCTGTCCCCTCTGCCCAGCTGCTACAGGACGCCAGAACAGAGAGAGAACATGGCACTGGCCTCATTACCCTTTCTAACCCACTCTTTCTCTGGCATCCCAGGTCTCTGTAACACTAGAAGGTGGCCAAGAAGGTCCTTGCTTCCCCCGTCACAGCCCACTGTGAGCTATCCCCCAAAAAAGGCCCTTTGGGCCTTCCCTCCCCTCTAGCATGGGTCACTCCAGGTTCACACCTATGCCTATGGGAGGGAGCCTTCAAGACATCTTCTAGAAGACATTTACCCAAAGCCTGCCAGGCACATGCAAGACTCTTATTCTTCGAGATCTAGGAAACCCTAGGCCAGGGCCTTGCTCACGGCAAGTTCACTGAGGGTGTATTTCACGGATAAAGGAAATTCTACCATGCTTTGGAAGCACCAAAAAGTAAACCAAGTTCTCAGGAAGTCCTTCTTTGCCTCTGGACCCCAGCGCTCCTGCTGCAGAGTAGCCTTGTTTCCTCTGGGTCAGCAATGGGGCACAGCTGGTCACCATGCCCATAATTATGGGATCAGGCCTCTAGGTCCCCTCTGGCTCATTCACAGTCGGTGCTTTGCCGGCTCAAGCTCCGATAAGGGTGACTCTTTTTCCCCTCATGCCACAGCCTCCAATTCAGCCAGCAGAGCAAGTGCTCTACCGAGGCACCCCCTACATATTGTAGGCAATGGGGGCTCTCGGCTGGTTGGGTGGTCAAGGGAGTCTGAGAATAAGACCAAGCCCAAGGGCAAGGACTCTGTTTGGGCATTTCTATTCTCCTCTTTGGGGTCATGCCCCCCTCTGAGGACAGCCTGAGCCCCATCATTGTTTCATACCACCCAGACCCAGCACCCCAAGTTGTATTAACAGTCACAGAATGTCCAAAGCAAAGGCAGCCTGGGCCAGCTTCACAGGTGTGCAACCTGCATGCCACCCATGTTTGGTTAAATGATCTGATGTCGTGCTGTCATTCCTAAAAATTCCGAACAAGGAGCCCCACATTTTCATTTTGCACTGAGCCCTGCACAGTATGTAGCTGGAAGGCACTGAAGATTATGTAGCCACCATGGTTGGCTAGGATCTGATCATGCTTGGAGTTTCTGTGTTCAATTCTGAATACTCCAGTTTCAGAAATTTTACAAATCAGAGGGACTAAAACAAACCAGAGGGCCTGCAGGAGGTGGCAATAAAATGGCAAGGGCACTAGGAGCCATGTGAAATGTGGGAGGCATTAGGGACTGGTGATATTCAGGCTGAAGAGGAGACAGCTTCCTGGGGAGAAGGATGGAAGGGAGACATAAGAGCTGCCTTTGCTATTTCAAATGCTGTCCTGTTACAGAAAAATCAGCTTTCACCTGGGTCATCCCAGGAGAAAAACAAGACCAACAAGTAAAGGGACAGAGGGTCAGCCATGAGCTCCCTAAATCATAAGAATTGTTCCTAATCACAGCAGCTGCCGTCCTGCTATGTGCCAGTATCTTTACATATTAGCCGGTTTAATCCCTGGAACCATCCTATGAGCTAGACATAGAAGAATGGAAGAATTTTACAACAACCAAAGCTGACCTTTGAACAACAGTGACACCTCTTCCGGAATCTTCTAAAGGGGACCCTACATTGGGTTAAAAGATAATCTGTAGATCCTGCTAATTTTAGACATGAGTCCCAAGGCCCTGCGGTATTTGTTAGCCCTGGCACCAGATGGCGCTGCCTCAAAGATGCAGACTGGTGGCATTTCTAGGCCTTGAAAGAGGAGGCGATGGATGAGGCCGCATAGGGTACATGGTGGGGGTGGACCCGGAGAAAGTGATGGGTACTCTTGTGGACCCTCCCACGTACTCGTCCCAGAGCCAACAGTGGGTTGGGCATCCAGCGAAGGCTTAGGGAACTTCACTGGCACCAGCCCCATCTTTGCAGTATGGACACAGCTGAACAATGCCCTCCACAGCCAAGGAAGGACATGGATGGGCAGCCCTCCTCAGACCTGAAAACTAGTGCTTGCTACAAAGCCCCAAGCCCTAAACTAGAGTGCCAAAACCTCTCTCATACCTGAGAAGGCAACTCCACAGGTAAAAAAGTTCACTTAGATAAATCCTTGGGTGCTACCAAGCTTGGTTGTCCCAGGACCTGAAGGCAGGGAGGGAGGCCAAATATCTGCTCTCAGAGCAGCACACGCGGCGCGGCGCAGCCTGCAAAGTCCAGCTGAGGAAACACCAGAGGACAAACAACCTGGTTCCTTCAACAACAACTCCCAGAAAAGAAATCAAGACTAAGGAAGAGGAAGAGAACCACCTAGAGATTGTGATGAGTCTTTAGAGACTGTTCAACCCATTGTAATGCAGGGCTGACCCTACATGAATCCTGATTCAAACAAACTATAAACAAAAAATTAACATTAACCAGGTAGCTGATAATACTAAAAAAAATTGCGGATTTTTTAATGTGTATGATAGTGGTATTGTGGTTGGGTTTTTCAAGAGTCCTTATCTTTAGAGATGTGCACAGAAACATTTATAGATGAAAAGCTATAATGCCTGGATCTTCTAAATAACTCAGCGTGGGTGGGCAGTTGGGAGGATGGTTGAATTGAGACTGGCCATGATCTGGTGATTGCTGGCACTAGTGGTGGGTGCACAGGGGTTCCTTCTATGTGGGAAGCTCTCCATCAGGAAAGAGTTTAGATAAAGAAAAGAGCCACCACGCAAATACCGGGACTTTGTGAGGATTCCACTGCAGGCCCACTGGAGGGATCTGACAGAGAGACGCTGACAAAATTCGCTCAAGTATTTTATTAGTTTTGGATTAATTTTTCTCTTTCCTAGGACCAAGGCTTAGGTGTCAGGGAAGGTCTGAAAGCACTAGTTCACCTTCAGGGCGCTGCAGAAACTTTGGAGATAGTCTAGCGGTGCTTCTAGGCCAGCTCAGCTGTCCTTCCTCACACAAGCAGAGGTCTCTCTCCTGGCCCTCCCCAGTCACCCCGTCCCCAGCCACCTGTTCTGGGACACCCCCTTTGGATGGAAGGATATCACCAGGAAATGGACAGCCTGCTCCCCATGGCAGTGCTCTCTGACCCTGCCCTGCCTAAACCTCCCTTCCTAAACACGGAAAGATACACGGAGAGACTCCTTCCCAACCAGAAAGCCAGCCTAATGGCGACCTTTTGGACCCAGTATTCTGTATTTGGACCCAGCATTCTGGGAGTGGAGCTTCGACTCCAAAAACACATCCTTTCTTCCCTCTCAAACGTGTCATCTCTTAAAGCTTCACCTGTGACATAACAAAGATCCAGGAAGGCCATGGGTGATGATGGCACCTGGAAGCAAAGCCACACCCCCACATTTACCACCACATCAACGTTACTGTCATCAAACCCAGAACCAACAGCCCAGCCAAGATCTGGCTCTTCAGCCACATCTTAAGGGAAGAAAAACAATTCTTTCAGAGTCCAAAGCAAGTCTTGTCTAAGCCTGTGCCGTTCCAGCCCTGTTCTCAGTTTATCACCCTGGGAGGAAGGAGCAAGTGACAGCTCTGCTGAGTGTGTCTGGTAGACATGGGCATGTGTAAGGTGGTGCCCACGGATCAATGCTGTTTGGTGGCTCGGCCGCAGAAGACATTTTCTAGCAAAGTGGGGCAGCTCAAGGAGGAAGCCGTGCCTGCTCTGTGCCATCTCAAGACCACCCAACGCAACTCCAAAGAGGAACAAGCAGTGTGGCCCAGTTGTAGCCCAAGCTGCAACAACTCACCCCAACTCACTTCAGGAAGGCACGCTCAAACTAAAGCAATTCCAGTGAGAAAAACCCAACTTCACTGAAATTATCTGGAGTCTCGGTCCTGAGTAATAGAAAATACACCCTTAGTTCCCTACTCTGCTTTTGTAAAAGAGACTCTACAAAAACTCGGCCTCAGCCCCAGCCCACAGAAGTGGCCTTGGCTGCAGGGGATGGGGTATGAATTCACTAATGTTCCTGGGCAAATGATCTTATAAGCTGGCGGGGAGACATGGGGGGGCCTTTCATCTGGCCAGGAAACGGTCTCCTTCTTATATACTTTTCATCCTACCTTTAAGCCCCTGGTTCTAAAATTGGACGGTGCAGAATCCCCTTGCACAAGAGCTATCTGATGGCCACAATGGTAAGCTCAAGGCTTCAAGTCTTCTGCAAGCCACCAGCCACCTCCAACACCACCAGGCACACACTCTCCCCATTCTGGCTTCCTGTATAGACAGAGAATGAGGGGATAACTATTTTCCCCCCTCTCAGTCTCTTTTCCAAAAAGAAAAAAGATGAAAGAAAAAATTTAAGCTGAAGGAAGGGAGAATGACTGGCACCTGGCCCTTCTGCGTGAGGGGTCAAGATGGCCACACAGGGCCAGGTGCAGGCCTAGAAAGATCCACAGAAGTAGGTAGGGATTGCGTGGGGGAGGTAAGAGTGGTGTCCCCTGCTTCTAACCAGTTACTAGAACAACCTCTCAGGACAAGAATTCCAATAGCACCTTCTCCTCTTCACAGTTCTCCAACATATAAACTCAGGGCGTACTCTAGTCTAGATTACATTCCTGATGCAGTGCTGAAAACACCCCCAAACCCAAATTTTATTTCTGGATCCAGTTATGTTATTCCTCCCAACTTCCCAAACAGGCAAGGGGGTGACCAAAGCCATTGTGAGTTGCTTTTCTTTTTTGTGAATGAACAGGAAGGAAGACACAGAGACACACACTCGCGGGAAACAACCTTTGAGAGCTGAAGTTAAGCCACGTTCTCTCACATTCGCATAAAGAGAGTAAGAAGGGAAATGAAGGGGAAAAAATACTGGAATGGTGGAAAGGAAACACACACACACACACACACACACACACACACACACACACACAGAGAGAAAGGTTTGGTAGCCCTCTCATTACAAGTTGGTTGGGCATAATGTAAACACACTTCTGCCTTGCTTAATCACAGAGTGCCGCCCGTTTAGGTTTCAAAGGCGGCAGTAAATTGGGCGTAGCTGAGTGGAGGCTAAAAATTAACCAGCCATCTCTGTTTCAATTTGTAAGAAAACAAAAGCGGAAAGAAATTATAAAAAGGGAAAGGGTAAAGGCAAAAAAAGGAACAGAGGAGGAGAACTAAACCACCCTGACCCAAAATGCAGGGTAAAACTGGAAAAGCAACGAGGAGAAGCAGAACTACTTGGAACAAAAAAGGAAAAAGAGATTTTACAGAGTTTTTTGTTTGTTTGCTTGCTTGTTTAAGACCTCTTCCACAGCAACGCTGCCCCCTGCCATGCCTGTGCCCTGAGAAAGCCGCTCTGCCCCCCAGCAGAGTGTCAGGGCTGTAGGCATCCATCCTGAGGCCTTGCTACTTTAGCTGTAATAAGGAGAAGGGAAGGAGCTCAAGGAATCTCGTGCTTGTTTTCACTCTGTATGAAATCAAATTACTTTCATACTCTCTGACAGTCAAATCCCAGCTAAAACAGCTCCTGCCTGAGCATCTAGGCCGCAGAATCTGCCCACTACCATCTTCTCTCCTCTTTTCTATTCATTCAGTCTCATATCCCAGGGTTTCACATGCCCCTTCTCTCCACCAGACTGCTGCCCATCCCGCTTATACCAAACCTAGTTTTTCCTGGGACTTGAGATGAAGCTGCAGGAAAACTAACACCTGCCCCTCAATACTTCTTCTGACTTATTTTAATAACAGCAATGATTGTTTGCTGTTGCCGTTCTTCTTCTCAAACTCTCACCATCATGGATAATTCTGGGGGCATCATGTCCCCGATCCTAAGACCTGCAGCATCTTTCTGATCAGATAAGTCCTCCAAAGATGGAGATGCACAAAGTCAGTAACATGGCCAGGGCCAGAGGAAGAAGAATAGCGCAGGTCGGGGGAGACAGAAGACGGAAAAAAGGAAAAGGGCACATAGAACGTGTTGCAGGCCCAGCAGGATGGGCATATACCAGTTAGGCCCGTGGTGAGTTATCGCTTGGAAATAAGAGGAACAATAAACAGAGCAAATGCCAGCAAGTAAAACAAAATGAGGGGGAAAAAAGGTTGAGAACGACCTACCCGGAGTGTGGACAAAGTAAGCCAGATAAAGATCCAGTTCTTTGATTGTGACTCCAATGTGATGTGGCTGGACGCACAGGCCGGGGTTCGAGCACTGAGGCGACTTGTAGAGCCGCTCCCCATCAGTACTTTCCAGGGGGATCCCCTTAAACAAAATCACCATGACCAGGTCCAGCCGCCACACCTTGTCAGCCTGGCGCAGGCAGTCAATCCGCCGGATCTTGCCCTTCTGGTCGGGGTTCGAGAGCACACAGCAGGGGGGCTTCTTGCCGGTGATGGTCAGCACAAAGTCCTCGCGGAACTCGGGCCGGATATCTTTGCGCAGCTTGGCCAGCAGCCGGGATGCCCACTTCTGCTTGATCTCGGGCTTCTCGCCCAGCAGCTCATCCTTCACCGCCCGCTCCTCGTCCTTCGACATCCGCTTCTCGTGCTTCTTGAAGTACTTGCGCTTCCGCGCCTGCAGGTTGAACCAGGTGTAGGAGAAAGCGCGGACGTGAGGCAGCAGTGCCTCGATGAACGGGTGGAACTCATCCTGCAGGCGGCAAGCCGGGAGCATGCGGGGCGAGGGAGGACGGGAGGAGGGGAAGACGGGATGAGGGGGAAAGAGAGAAGGAGAAAAGCAGCGTTAGAAGGGGGGGCACAAGGAAAACTGCCTTCTCCTCCTCCTCCCTCCCCCCAACAATTTTCTCTTGCGATTGTTCTACAAAAGTGTGGTTTGAAGCCACCACCAGCTTCGCCAGCCACTTGCTCCCATCTCAGCCTCAGCAGCCAGACAGAGGCACCGGGAGCCTGTACACACACCTATTCTCTCTCTCTCTCCCTCACTCACTCACACACACGCGCACAGACAACGTTGCCGTCCACACACACACGCTGCTGGTATCCCCGCCAGGCTCTGTCGCGCCCATGACATCTCCATGTTCTATCGCAGCCGTGAACTCCTGTCAGCTCGCCCCGGTGCGATGTCCGTCTGCACAGACGCCCGTGGACGCACATGCGGGGGCGTGCGGGGCCGCCTCTGGTCCCCGACACCGGTCGGTTTTTGGCCACCCCCAAGAAGAGAGAAAATGACATCCACGAGCAAGCGAGTGAGGAAACATATCAGGCTTCCCTCTCCCCAGGCTGTTTTCATTTTCTTTTCTCCTGATCCAGTTGGAACATCCACCTCAGCATTTTTTAATCAGACCTAAATCCTAAATATGTGATTTCAGCTTTGTTATCGACACGAACACTAATGTTAATCACAGTAATAATGAACAAAACACTTCTTGTTAGCACAAATAAGGTGCTTGTCTCGGCCACATTAGGGTTAAAAGCTACATGGGTCTTCTTGCGACCCCTTCCCCAGCCTCCCACAACCCCTTCACCCTCTTTCCCACTCAGTCAGGTGACAGAGGGATGGGCTCTCTCGGTTTTGTTTGTTTTTTTTTTTTTTTTTTTTTTTTTTTGGTTGTTTGCTTGTTTGAAGTTTAAATAATAATTGATTTCTGTTTACAAAAATAAAACTGGAAAAAATTAAATAATTACCATTGATCTGAAGCACCCGGCAAAGCCCAACGCCCGATTCTGAGATTCTGGACTCAACAGAGTTGTGAGTTGGGGGCGGGTGGGGGGAGGGGGGAGGAGGAGGAGCAGGGGAGGAAGGTAAATGTTTTAAAGGGGGTTATTATTGGTGTTCTGGGGAATAGGGGCCGGGCTTGGGTGGATTCTCAAACCCTTCCCCCTCCTCCCCCCCCCCATGCTCCATTGCACAGAAGGGGGAAATTAATATTTTTTTTTGAAAAGGAGCAAAAAGAAAGAAAGGTCAGGGATAGGAAGCAGAGAGAGGGAGCGAGCCGGTTGCCACACACGCCAGGTAAACAAAAGACAACAAAAAAATTTTTTTTCAATTTCTTCCCTTGTGCATCCTCTTCTAGTTTAAAAAAAAGAAAGAAAGAAAGAAATGCAAAATTTAAAAATCAAAACCAGCCTCACACCATCTCCCCGCAACCAACAACGCACCCCACCCCACCCCGTGCAAAACAAAAACAAAAACAAAACCCAGGAGGGAAAAAGCGGCAGCTGAAGAAAAAGGCTTTCGGCTTTGGCAGCGGCACAGGGGTGTAAACTTCGAGCTGCCTCCCTCCGCCTGATCGGAGGAAAAGGGGGAGCTCGCAGATTCCCGGGGAAGAGGACGAGTTCTGACCGGCTGCAGACCGTTGCTGGCAGACGCGTGCAAAGAGAGAGAGGGAGCGAGGGAGGGAGGAAAGGAAGAAGGGGGGAGGGAAAGATCGAGGATCGAGGGAGGACGTGGATGGGATGGGGCGTGTGTGTGAGTGTGCGCGTGTGTGTGCGCGCGCGCTGGTTGGATTTTGGGGTGTTTTTTTGCTCCTTTTCTCTCTCTCAAACTCCCTCTTTCTCTCCTTTCAGGCTCAATCCCCATCCATTTGCTTGTGCCAAGCCAGTAAAAAAGGGGGGGAGGGGGAGGAAGAGACAGAGAGACAGAGAGAGAGAGAGAGAGAGAGAGGAGAGAGAGAGAGAGAGAGAGGAGAGAGAGAGAGAGAAGGATCCACCTATTTGGCAAAGAGACATCCGCGAGCAGCCAATGGCTGCGCCCAAGGGGAGGAGGGAACCGGGCGAGCCGGGAGGGTGGGGAGAGCCCCCGGCAGTTGGAGACCAAAAACAATTTGCCCAATCGACAAGTTCACGTCTAATGAACAAGCAAAGTCCAGCAGTTATGAATTTTTCATTCCAGGCTCCCACTCGGGTCCATTTGGCAGCAGCCACCCAGCAAATCTGGGGGGGGGGCAGTGGGGGGGGGAACTGAGATTGTGGAAGACTCGAAATTTTTTTTTAAGCCTGAAAAATAAATAAATAAAGGCCTGACTCCGGGCGGGCTGGTGGGCCGGAGCCCCAGAAGGCCTTGGGGAAGCAGCTGCGCCTTTTCTCTGTGTTTTGGTTTCAGTCTTTCTCTCGGGCCTGCACACTCTCTCTTTTTCTGATTCTATTTCTTTTCTTTCTTCCCCCCCCCACCTCTATGGAGCACACAGGGGCGAGTGGAAGTTTTCCTCCCCGGCCACAATCACAGGAGCCTGTGGTGCTATGAATAGAAATAAGAAGAAAGAGAGCTCCGAAAGTGTCCATGCCAACAGTACTTCCCGGGCAAGGACCTGGCGCCTGGGTACTGCCACCCCATGATACCCCCAGGTCTGGCTGCTGAAAAAGCACTCTCAGACAAGGGGGAGGCCAACACCCCACACATTCCCATCTTTTCCCCCAGCCCCCAGCAAGCTCAGCCTCCTCCTTCGGCCCACACCCAGCCACGCACGCTCCATTAGCGGTGACGAGGGATGCCAACGCAACACAGCTCGGCTCGAGAAACTGCAACAGTTTATTAAAATAGCCTCCTGTCACAGCACTCCGCCTGACAAGCTCTACACGCAGCCACAAACAACAGCCAGACCCGGGGAGAAGTGACAAAGGCAAAAAGATGGACACTACCTCTGAGCAGAGGCAGTGAATCTGACCAACTCCCCCACCACTGCCCAGACATTAATTCTTTGCCTTCCTCCAGATTTGCCCTCTCCAGTTGACCTGAGATTAATTTTCTTACCTGTCTGTCAAATCAATTCAGACTAAAGGGCCCAAACACTAGCAGTGCAAAGTACAAAATATAAGATGAGAAACCCAAATGAAAAGAAGAGAGCTAAGAAAAGACACAACAAAAAACAAAGCAAAGGGCTCTATGAAAAACAGGCCACCTGGGGGAAATCAAGTCACAGAGAAGAGACCCACAGGAGAGCCCCTGTTCTGGTCCTCCACTTGGGACCTTCCTCACAGCAGGAAGAAAGGGTGAGCACTGGGGAGAGGAGTCCCACCTCTAAGGGGATCCTTCCAGTAAGAGCTATGTCACAGTCACCCTTGAGGCCTTTGAAAAGCAGTAAGAAGGAAATAGATGTGATATGAAAGGAAAAGCAGAGGAGAAAGGATGTGGATGCAGACAGGAGAAAGGGATCCAAATCTATTCAGAACCTGATCCCTACAGCCGCCCTCTCCCCCAGCGAGGCTCAGTCCTCAGCTGGCAATGGAAAAAAGGTCACTGCTCACTCATGCCCCTTTCTTCCCCAACTGAAACCCTGTGCTTTGTGGCCTTTATGTTGGCAGAAAGGTTCCCAGAAGAGCACCTGGGGCGTGCCAAAACAAAACATCCAGCCCTGGGCTGGCACTGAACCCTGACAATGGGAAAGGGGCTGCCCAACACCTGGGACCCCGGTCTGTGCCCTGAACGATCCATTTCAAGTGAACTGAGCTCACGGCTGACCCCTGAGAGAAACAGTTAGAGGTGAGAGTAAAGAAGGCAGGTGTTATTAGAAACAGGCCTCTTAGGGTGGTGTCTGATAATTGCACATCATGTTAATAACCAGCTTCAAAAGATGTTAGCTTAGCGACATGACATAAGGTACCAAATCCTGCCTCTCCTCCTTGCAGAAACAATTTTACTCTCTAAAGTCAAGATGAGGCCATTAAAAACTACAAATGAATTTATATCTGGCATGGGGGCATTTTTCTTGTATCCTGATTTATACCAAGTATTAGATACCAAACAGAAAATGGCCAACAGGAGCCTCCTGGATAATCCTGGCATGTTCTGCTTCACAGACCACAGTGCCACAGTAGAAGAGACGCGCTTGACATGGGCTGAATCTGAATTTGGTGGTACAACTGGGTCAGGGATAGAGGTAGGGGCAGTAACAGTGCCACAGCTGGGAGATGACAGATGGAAAAATCCACGTAGAAGTTAGGAAAACAGGACAAGATGCATGATTCGCTTCTGAGGAAAAGTGGCAGAAGAGTGTCTCAATAGAGCCTCCGGCACCCACAAAGAGCCCCAAGCACCCCCTCAAGGCTCTCGTAACAGAAGGAGCAACAGGCCTTTCCCAGGGCAGAAAGTAGGAGGGAGAACAATTGTCAATTGTCCTTCTCTTGCCAGTGGCTATAACCTTGCAGGTGGGCAGAAGATTCTCAAGCAAATACTTTCCCCTCACCCCATTCTCTCTATGGACTGCTGGCTCCCAGTGGGGAAGGCCTTTCTGGAGGAGTGGCCAGGATATTCTGATGCTTAGGGAGATGAGAAGGTCTCTCTCCATTTCTCTCTCCCTCCCTCCCTCCTTCCCCTCCTACCGTGGGCGCACACAGAGGAATTGCTCAGGTTCCATTAGAAACATTTCAAGCATCCTCCACTGTGGGCCCCCTCTTCTTGCATGCCACTGGTGGCGGCCATCAGCCCAGACACGCCCCTCGTGAGCCCCAGACAAAAGGAAACTGTCCCCCTTTTGTTAAGAGAGTGGAGGCTCCCGTTGGAAGATTACCTGTCCCTGGCCCAGTCTCCTTCCCTTCTCCCCTCCTGCCCCAGGCATGAGATCAGACCGCTTTACATCCCACACCAAAGACCAGAATCAAGACAAAAAATCCCTCAGAGGATTCAAGGCTTCTCCAGGTCTGAATCACTGGCAAGTATTAAGAGTTCAAGTGATGGAAAGAGTGAGGGGACATGTAGGCGACAGAGTAGAAGGACTTGGGAAATGAAGAAGGGAAGCCAGTGATGATGGTAAGAGGGAGGGTTTAAAAAAAAAAAAAAAAAAAGGACGGGGAGAAAAGGAAAAGGAGGAAACATTGTGGGGAAAGGTGTTTCTCCCATTGGAGAGAAAAGTCATTGAGAAGCCATAAGACTTTTAAAAATTCACGTAGGCTTTTGGTTTGTAGAAAGGGATTTTGCTGCCTTTGTGGAAGAAAAGCCTCTCTCTTTTATTGTTGAGTACATAGTATTTGGTTTAAAAAAAAAAAAAAAGCAACAGTTTTCACCGAAACATTTCTAAAATACATACCCATTCCAGTTTCAGCCATCACTAGAAGAAATGTACCCCCAACAGAAAAAAACTGAAAAGGCCACAGAGAAAGAGAAATAGACAGGAGAACGAAAAAGAGAAAAAAAGCCAAACCTGGAGAAAGAGTGCCAAGCTGAGTACACAACTGCAAAGAAAGAAGGACAAAGATGGAGAGAAACAGAACAGCAGAGAAGGAAAAATAAAAAGACAGAAAAGGGCTCTGCGCCGCGGCAAAAAAAGAAAACCCAGTTAAGAAAAATGACCACTTCTCTATGAGAAGAAACGCATGCTTATAAAAACTCCACACAACAGTCCTGTCCACTGAGGCCTTATGGATTATTTGAGGAAAACTAGGAAAACATGTACAGCATCTCAGTCACATATACAGTGTTAAAAATTCTTCGAGGAAACAAAACAATCTTCCCAGACTGAGACAGGTTTTGCAACCTGCCCGCACCTACCTATAGTGCAACATCTAGACGTATAAACATCTAGAAGCATATATTTTAAGACAGAGCCACTTTTAGGAGGCTTCTTTATCTTAAAAAAAAAAAATCCTATTTGTCCACATCCTGCTGGCTTTAAGGCCCAGATTTATTCTTTCAGATCCAGGACACTTGGGCCCATGTTGATCTGGGTAACTACAAGCAATTAGAGCAAATAACTGACAAAACTTCACAGAAATGACCAGATATTCCAGTATCCATTTTACCACAGCATATCTGCAGCCTGGATGAGAAAGGATATGGGAAATTTAAAAGGCCACAAACGGAGCCCCAATTAGTTTGCCCAGTTGTTGGAATTTTATAAGTCAGCCTTGGTCTGAACCGAAAGAAGCCGACTTCATAACCCTGAAATCTCCTATCATGTCCCAAGATTATCGCTGCTTTACGGAAGGCCACAAGAAGAGAAGACAGTGGCCAAGCGGCCAGAGATGGGAAGGGAACTGTAGACAGGACTCGGCAGCAGCACCCGGCAGCCCGGGAAGGGGCCCTGCTGCTTATCCTAGAGGAGGGTGGGGCCTCCCCTCGGCTGGGGGACGGCGGGAAGGGGCTCTGCAGTCAGAGCAGAATCACCAAGAGTCTGGAAACTCCAGGAATGGAAACCGGAAAATGCACTTTGTGAGGGAGCTCGGATAATTTGGACAAAGCGGGTTTTTGGCTGACTTGGGCCTGTTTTCCTCCACTCAGGAAAGGTGACTTTGCGTAGTTTCTTTCTAGTGTCCTCATGCTGGCTGAATGGATTCACCCCACACCCCGGTGCTGGGTCTAGGACAGGGTCTGCCTCACAGCCAGGCTGCACACTTCTCTCCTGTAAACCGCCCCCCCTTTCCTTTTCTCCTCCAGACTACAAACCGGGAGCGGTGGCCTGGGATCCGGCCAACATGCAGCCTCGTTCTGGCTCCAAATGCTCCTCTGCTCCAGGCACATCTCCCTTACCCTCTTGGCACCGAATAAAATAGGGTAGGAATTAGGATATTGGGGAAGAGAATCTATTCTCTCTAGGGCAACTGGAAATTGTTTACTTTCATCTCATCCTCTACGAGGAATGGGAAACAAAACTCCAGTCTTTAATTCATTATTTAGCTTGAAACTTCCTTGTGTCACCAAATAGAAGTAAAAGCCAGGAAGGTCAAAGCCATCTTCTCCAGCCAGTGGGCTGCACAGGGATGAAACCCTCCAAAGTGCGTGCAGGAGGGACAGAGCAAAGTTGCTTCTGGGGGCAAGGGAAGTGCAGAGCCTCACACACCTAACCAGCTTGGGAAGTGTCACTTCATGGTGGCCAAGGGCCTGGGAAGAACCACACAGGCCAGCTTCACAACTTTTTCTGAAGAAGAACTGAAAAAGTGACAAAAGACAAAGCAAAGAAAGACCAGCACGTGAAGGTGAGGTCTGTGCCCAGCACACTGTGAAAATATCTGGAAGGCTAGCCAGAAGGCCAGAGCAAACGGCAAAATGCTGAAAACTCACCCCAGGCACCGCAGCAAATCCCCTTCTGGGTTGGGGGGCTCAGGGCAAGGTGACAAAACCCAAAAGGCAGTGGCCTTCCCAGCCCCTCTGCAAGAGCTCCATCAGGATCACTTCAGATATCCCCCTCCCCATTTTATCAGTTCTTTTTCCCCTGCCACAGGAGAGACAAGGAGCAAGGAAGCATTTCTCCTCACTCCCTGCCCTCAGATCAGCCTGGCACCCTCACCCCTGAGGGAACCTCTTTCTGGCGGTTGCTTCAGCCACAGGTAGCAGCCAGAAGCCCAAAATGTAAAATTTTAGGAGCTGGAAAGAGGTCATTTTTCAATTCCTCAAATTGTATTGTTCCCCCAATTATTTTATTATCAGGATCATTGCCCAAGAAACCCAAGAATCCTCACTTCCCTGGTGTCTAGTCCCTACAGAGCCTGGCACGGGGGTGCCTGGAGGAGCTCGGACCATGCCCACCCCTCGGCCACACTCCGTCCCTCCCCGGCTCCCTTTCTTTCTCACCCTCTCTCCCCCTCTGCGTCCTCCAGCTCCAACACAAACTGTTTGCACGGGAAGTCTCCCTCTATGACCCGATTCAGCACACACAAGAGAAAACTGTGGGCGACAGACCCAACGTCCTAACGAACTTGAGTTAATTAATGCTAAGGAAGAAAAGAGGCGCCCTCGCTCTGTTGAATCACGGTTCACTAGCCCTTTCAGTTTGCTGTGGGTGGAGGAAAAAAAAAAGAGGCTTTTTGGTTCAAATATTTTTGGGGGGCGAAGAGAAAACAAAAACACCGCAGAAGGTCCATGGAGGGCGAAGCTGTCAGTACCTGCCCGGAGAAGCAGAGGCGAAAGGAAGGAGCCGGGCAAAGGCTGCCGAGCGAGCGTCCTCCCCCTCACTGCTGGCCTGAACAGTTCTGGAAAGAAAGAGAGGGTGAAAGAAAAGGGAGGGGATTATCAATGGCTCCTGGGCCTGTTCAAATAAATCCCTCCAAAAATTATACTGTCAGACTATAAGATACATTTAAAAAAAAAAAAAAAGCTCAAACCCAAGAACTCAAATTGAACAGAGACATGGAAATGTTTTAACAGTGCAGAAAACCGAAGTATGGATAGCAAGAGTACAAAAAATTCAAGTGTGCAGAAAAAAAAGAAGAGGTGGCAATGGGGGGGTGGGGCAGAGAGAACAGCTGCAATTTTGCTTTCCAGATGTTGACAGCAAAATGTAATTGGCGGCCGGGCTCGGTGGCTCGCGCCTGTAATCCCAGCACTTTGGGAGGCCGAGGCGGGTGGATCACGAGGTCAAGAGATCGAGACCATCCTGGTCAACATGGTGAAACCCCATCTCTACTAAAAATACAAAAAATTAGCTGGGCATGGTGGTGCGTGCCTGTAATCCCAGCTACTCAGGAGGCTGAGGCAGGAGAATTGCCTGAACCCGGGAGGCGGAGGTTGCGGTGAGCCGAGACCGTGCCATTGCACTCCAGCCTGGGTAACAAGAGTGAAACTCTGTCTCAAAAAAAAAAACAAAAATGTCATTGGCAAATAACTTACTCCTTACCATTTCTTATCCTTTAGTCCTGAGATGTTAAAGTCCTACCTCTCTACCTGTCTGTAGGTGGTTTTTTTCAGGTAGTCCACACGTGTGGATGGGTCAGGACGCCTCGTGGACCACACGCCTGCTAGCTTTTATATCAGCCTGCTGTTTTTCACAAGCCCTTCCACCATTCCTACCAGGCAGGACTGAGCAATGCAAGCGGGAGGAAATTTTTATTTAAATTTTTATTATTATTTTGTAATGCACAGGCTTTTCTTTAGCTTTGAGACTGGGACTTCTTTTTTTTTTTAGTAAACTTTTTAACTGAAGCAAGGCATGTATAAAAAGTGCACACATTGTAAGTTATGCCACTTGATACACTTTCACAAAGTGAACACACCCATGTAACCCCACCCAGATTAAGAAATAAACATTTTCAGCACCACTGAATAGGCCTTAAATTTTTAAGCTATACACTTCTCATAGTTTATATGGCTTAGAAATACCTCCTGGTTACACCAGTAGCGTCAAACACCTATGTGCATACATGTGTTATAGAGCAAAGCGTGCTATTCATGTGACCACAAAAATACGTGGCAAACAGAAGCCCCTCTCATCCTCACTGCTGCAGAGTGCTTGTGTATGTGTGTGTGTGTGTGTGTGTGTGTGTGTGTGTGTGTGTCTTCTCTCTATGCCTGCCCAACTCTGATCCCATCAACAGGGCAACCAACTGTGCAGTGGGTGTAGCAGACTAGCAGGGCATGTATGGGGGGACAAACAGGACCCACCAAGCTGAAAGCCAAACAGCCTTAGTGTCTGAGGGGAGCAAGGGCCCCTCCTCTCACCCTGCTTGCCTGGCAGGCGGGGAATGGGGGGCCTCAGTATGTAGGTCATGAGGGAAAGTGACTCTGCAGAGCCAGGGGTTCCCAAAGGGAGAATGGGCACCCACTGGGACACACTGTCCCCATCTCTGTCCATGAGAGCCCTGCCGGGAAGTGAGGGGAGCAGAATGGCATCAAGAGAAGGGAGCAGAGGAAATGAGCAATCGGCACTAGGCTGGGCCTGGGGTCCTGGGGCGGGGCTGCCTTGGGAAGGGACGCAGAACCCTGCCTCTGCCTACCCCTTCCCTGGCTTCAGCCCCAGCTGGTTCCCCCCTCACTTTCACTAGCACTAAATTTACTTTATAATTTTAAAATCAAATTTTAAAAAAAGCAGGAAAGAGAAAGCACTGAAGGCAAAATACCTCCCACAGTATCTCTCTAAGGAGGAAAAAAAAGTTTCTGCTTATGTAAAAAGACGAATGAATACAAGGGATCGCTGAAAAGTCTAAGGACCAAATAACAAGGAAAATAAAAGGGAAACACATTTAATGAAAAATACCTGAAGCAAATAAATAAAAAGCTTCCTTTGCAACTCAAAGGTACTTCACAGCCACTGGTGTCTGTGGGCACAAGCCCCTATGTCCATTTCTTGCCCATTTTTCCCATTCCTTTCTCACAGGAAGCTGTTTCTTCCCCGGGCACTTCAGGATCCCCTTTCCTTTCTAAGTGGTCTACCCCATACCTGGGGGAAGGGCTACCGCAGCCACCTCGCCTACCACCAGCCCCCTACCACCAGCCCAGAGCGAACTTCTGCAGCCCTGATAAAAAGTCCTTTCCCCAACTCCCACATCTCTCCCGGCCATGCCCAGCCACTGGCCCTGGACCCTGTTCTTCCTTCCCAAATCCAGGCCCTGTGGCCAGTGGCAAGAGCACTCCTCTGGGGCTGGATGCCAGGCCCAGCCCAAGTGGGCAGCCCTCTCCTCTATCAAGGGTACAGGGTTGCCAAGACGGGCTCTCCAGGACCGAATTTTCTTTTCCTATTGCATATGGGGCTGGAAAGAAAGAACTGTTCAGTTTAATTTAAAATATGACAAGGGATCTGAGCCCTCTGGGCAGGCGATCTGTAGAAATATTTGATCATTTTTAGGGGAGAGGATGCAGAGTAGGCAGTGAGGCTGCTTCCCCACACCCGGGTTTGACTCTTCCACTAGCCCGCCGCCTGGGAAACGCGCCCTCGGCTGGCATCGGGGTACCAGAGCCCGGCTCCTTTCTTCCTTTCTTTCTTTTTTAAACGGCTCTAGCGCAAACCAGGCAGTGGGTCAGGGCCCAGAGGCGGGGGAGGGAAGAGGAGAGGGCTGTTTCCAACTCGGGGAGAACGGCCGGCCGCAAGTTTCCCGGTTTGTGCCAGTTCGGGGATTTGCGAATCAGACCGGAGCGGAGGGAACGGCGGGTGAGAAAAAAAGCCCGCATTAAAAACTAACCAGCTCTGCCGAAAAGCGCGCTTTCCGCCCTGAAATAAGACAATGCCGAATGGAGAGGAGAGAGGAGAGATGAGTTATTTCTCACTCTTTAATTATTCCATCCTTAGCATTATTTAAAAAGAAAACCACACACATTAGCCAATGATATATTCTAACCCTCAACAAAGCTGTATTTTTCTCTGATTACAGACTTTGCCGTGGCAAACCCGGGCTCCGACGACAGAGGCAGCGCAGAAGCTCGCTCCTAAATGAGACAATTTTATTAAAATCATAATAATTCCTTGCATTTCTATAGCGTCTTTTCAGTGGCGGACATCCCAGGTGCCCCACGCCCGGATCTACCAGAGAATCGGGGCGACCGCAAGCTCAGTTGCGGGGCAGGCGAGGCTCGCCAGCTCCGCGAAGCGTCACCGGCATGTATTTTTCTTTTTTTAACAGCTTGTTTCTACCATTCAGCCTCTGTCTCACATGCTTAAAAAAAAAAAAAAAAAAAGTAATAAAACTCCTTTAAATTTAAAAAAAAAAAAATGTTTTTAGAGAAGAGGGAAAAGACTTGAAGAGTGAGGGGGGAAAAAAAGCTAAGTGTGGTCTGGCAGCTTGGGGCGGGGGATGCTGCTGGGATGGCCCGCGTCTGGGTCCCGGGGGCAGAGCGCAGCAGGGTCAGCCGCTGCCCCAGGGTCACCTCCCCCGGCGCAGCTGCAGCGGGCTGAGTCATCCGCACGTGGAAAAGGACCCAACACCATCAAAACGCATTTAAGTAATTCGGGTGATGAGAAGTCGGGTTTATGACCGGCTTCCGAGGGGACTGGGGACAGACGGCTTTCTCCGAATGCCCAGGGGCTGCTCTGGCCCCGGGGGTAGCTCGGGGGACTTCAGTCCGACACCAGCTTCCTCCTCCAACAGGTTAGGTCGGGTCCTCTGGGTGCACACGTTCTTTTTCCACTTTTCTAATCCTCTCCCCTGGCCTGCCAGGGAAGTGCTGCAAAAGGGCTGGTAGCAATGGGTGGGGAGGCCTTAACGCCCCAAATTCAAGAACTCAGCCCCGAGAGGGAAGGTGTCAGATCGAAAGGGACCTGGAGGGCAGGTCTGGGGTTTTTAAGGTTTTGTTTTTTTTTTTTTTTTTTTTTTTTTCAGAGGCTGCGCAACTCCCGCGGCCTGAAGGGAGAACACATGGAAAGAGAAAGCGCGTTTTCTGCCACTTAGTCACATTTCTTCCCCGCGCTCGCTGGAGGCCAAACGCCCCCAAACCCAGCCAACCCTGGAAACACACACAAATCTCCCCTGGTAAATTTCCCCGCCTTGACTCCCCAAAAAGAGAAGGCTCAGGGATTGAAGGGGAGGCTCCTTGGAGACCAGGGCTCTAGAGGTGGCGACGCGGAGGAGCGACCCTCTCCGAATGGAGGGCCCCAGGCTGCCCTCGGATTTGGGGGCAGTTAAACCCCAAACTCTCCCAAGCCGCCAAAGAATCACGACAATCATCAACATCCCATTCACAGTCAAAGCCCTCGAATGCGCATTATCCTCCCTCGGATGTCAGGATGGGCGCAGGAGGAGAGAAACTGAGGCACGGGCGGCCCTGAGCCCCCAACCCCCGCGTGCCTGGGGGACAAAACCAGCCTTAAGGCAAAAATGCCGACATCTGAGCTCCTTTTGGCGACGGCCTTTTGACGCAGCGAATGGTGAACCCGGACAGTCCTCCATGCCCACCAGCGCGGGGTCACTTTTTGGGGGTTAGGTAGGGGGTCACTGTGAGGGGCAGGCGGCGCCCGGCAACTGGGAGCCGCGCCTGCGCAGTCAGGGGCCTGGAGGACGCCACTGGGACCCACTAGAGGGCCTACGGTGGCCGGGGGAGATCACTGAGGGGTCTGGCGGTGCACACAGTTGAAAGCCTGACCTACACTCCCAGTTTCCCCTCACCTGCACGCGGGGTCCGGGGTTCGCACCCTCCACTCAGCACCCAAGGCGGCTCCATCGTCGGAGCCACCCTTGTACGCGCCACAGGGCGCGTCTCTCATCCGGGGCCTCGAAGCGCCGCTTCCCGCCTTTTCGTCGTGGCGCACGCGCACGCGCACGCCGGACTCTGCGCACGACCCGCTCGTGGCCCGCGGCCCCTTCGCGCCCCGGGACTGGGCCTTCTGCGCGGTCTAGGCGTGTGCTGTCCTCTTCCACCCCGCGGTGGGCGGTGCAACGGACGGTGACCGTCAGCACCCATTTTCCCCGCGACGTGGAAGGCACGCGATCTTCCCTTCTCCTGCCTGGGACCTGGGGAGGCCTCCCCACCACCTCTACCTCCATGATCCCCCAACCCCAGTCTTGAGTCAGCTGCAGCGGGTCCAGGAAATGCCACATGCCTTGAGGACCTCCTGGGAGGCTACAATGAAAGCCCGTGGGCAGCGGGCACCTGTCGAGGGGCACACTTGGCGGGGGGGGGGGCTGTCTCGCTTAGGGTAGTACACACACGTGACCTAATGCACAGAGGCAATGGGGAGGGGGTGTTCGTGTCAACATGGGGTGCAGCCCAGCTTCTCTCTTCTGGGGACCCGGAGGAGACGCTGGAGGACCATCTGTCTCCAGCCGGGCTGGGGCATCGAAGAGCTATGACTGGGCAGCGGAGGGTCTGGAGCGTCCCAGCACAACCCCCTACCTCCACTCCCACCCCTCCAAAACCGGGACAGTCCTCCATGCCCACCAGCGGCTCTCCCTGAATGCCCAGCTCACTCCTGAAGTCCATGGCGCGCGCAGGGAACTCGTTTCCACCGCGGGTGCGGACCTGGAGCGAAGGCCTGCAGCGCGTGTAGCGTGCGGGCAGTGCTGAACTCAGGGGGGCAAGTGGAAATTTCTCCCGAGGTGGGGTTGGGGGGGAGCATTAAATGGCCTCTTTGTGGCGAACTGCAGGCCGTCACTCAGGATTAATTTAAGCGGTAACAGCAAACACACACCAAAAAGCAACGTCTCGCCGCCAGCACCCACCCCCGCGATTGTGTTTCTGGGGCTGCGGGATTCAGCACTGCAGTCCGGCCCTTGAGGGAGGTGGGTCCCCCGTCTTTAAGAACGTGGGACAACCGCAGTGGAGAGAGGGAGGGCTGCTCCCGCCTCCCCCCACATCCCTGCCTGGCGAAATGGTTTTTGCAGGTTTGGGTCGAAGCCTAGTGGGGGTGGTAAAATCCAAGTACAAACGTGGAGCGCCAAGAGGGGGGAGCGGTTCTTACATATAAAAAGTATATATAAAGGTACAAATTTCAAATATAAATATAGCACATGCAGGGGCGCCACTGGGCAGCAGCAGTTCTGGGATGTCTCACCTGTGCCCCCAGGGACGTATGGGGAGGCGGGTGTTCCGAGAGGGATGGGGGAGGTGGGAATTAGGCCTCCCTTCTCCGCTGGCTCCCCCAACAACCTGAATGCTGCTTTGAAGCCAGATGCCCTGGGCGGCCTGGCAGGTGTGTGACTCATGTGAAACACGCGTGTGCAGGCTGGGGAAGTGTGTACCCGCGTGGGCCTGGAGCCACGTGTGTGGGTACTGGTGCGGGCTCACGGACCCACTTAGCAACCCCCTTGGGGGCTGGGGCGCGAGTACCTGTGCTCGGAAGCCCCATCTGAGGGAAAGCAGGGGAGTGAATGTTTGTGTTCAGGACCGCCATGTGGTGCCCGACAGGGACGTGTTTATGGGTGTACGTGCGCCCGCCAGGGTCGTTGGGTCAGGCCTGGGTACGTACATAAGCTTTCGGTGCCTGATACCTTGATGGGGGCTCCGGGCAAGGGCGTGCTGCGGACTCGGGTGAGAGCGACTGTATGGGATCGTGCTTATGTGCGTACGCACGTCCGAATGCCGGGCTGGGGTGTCGGACAGGGGCATGCGTGTGCGCGCCTAGGTCCCCTTCCGAGCCGCAGAGCAGGGGGGTGTGCGACAGCTTGGGCGCGCCTTGGGAGTGGCCACGTGCGCCGGGGTCGCCGTCTGGACCCAGCCGAGCCCGGATCTGGCCCCTGAACGGGCCATGGGGCAGGGCCAGCCTCCCGGCAGGCCAAGGCGGGATGTCGTTGGAGCCCTGTTGGTTTTGGCCCAGGCAACTCCAATGGGGGAAGCCCCAGGAGCAGGCGGTGGCGGGGAGGAACAAAGAAGAGGAAAGCACGGGAAAAGCGGGTTGCAGAGGAGGAAGCACCCTGGACCCCCAAGGGCCCCACGGGCGGTGAAGGCTGGGGTCTGCCTGGGCCAGGGGGCTCCTGGAGGCCCCTGGGCCCAAGATGGCCACTTCACCTGTGTGGACAGGGCCAGGCTGTTGGTTTGAAGTCCTGAGACTTCTCTTCTCTGCCTTTGAAGACCTCCCGCCCCATTCTACCCACCAAATCCCCCAAAGGACCGCAGGCTGCCACCACTGCAGACTACCTCCAGCCGCCACATGGCCACTCACACACTCAAGCTTGGTGCCACTGTACTTGTGGTTGCCCATCTGATAGCCCCCGCACTGCCCAGCAGTTTTTCATTGCCCACCAGTACCCCACTTGGAGCCAAGTAGCATTGATGGGGAGGGCATGGCCCAGTTTTCCCAGCCAAGGACAGACAGTTTGAACACCCTTAAGGAGGGAACCAGGAGGCCTCTTCCTCCTGTTTCTTGTTCTGGGCTTCTTAGAACCGGGGAATAGGAAGGGAATTTCCTTGGGAAGGCCAGAAGGTGGAGCCTCAGGTGGCCAGAAGGGGGTTGAAAAGCTGGAGTGAACCTGTTTAAGTCTTGCTCACTCCTGGGAATCTGGCTGGGTAATCCCTGCCACCCAGCTTCTAGTCCCATGACCTTGGCACTTGACCTTGCCGCCTCTGTTTCCTCATCTGTAAAACAGGTTACTCATACCTGCCTCGTGTTGGGAGGGTCACAGGAGGTCACATATGCCCGCCTTCCCCCCACCCACCCACCCACCCGCTGCCCAGGCATAATTGCTCTGGAGTCGGTAGCTGTTATTTTTATTGTGAGGAATCTATGGCTGTGACAAGCTGTGACGCTTGGTGTGATCGCGTGAGGCTGGCTGTGTGTGCGACTGTGCCGCTGTGTGTGTGTGCGTGTGTGTGACAGGTTGTGTGTGAGACTGTGCGTGGACGACAGATTGTGCCGGTGTGCGGCGGTGCTTGTGACAGGCTGTCACTGCGCGACAGACTGCGGGTGGCGGGGTGTTGCGGGCGTTGACTGTGAGTGGGGATGAGGCAGTGTGTGGGACTGGGACTGGGGGACCCCCGTAAATCTATCTCGCTAAGGACCTGGCTAGTGAGGGTGAGGAGGCTCTCTGGAACGGCAGGAGGAACTCACTCCAGTTTCCCCTTGGGACTGGGCTTTTCCATTGCATTCAGTTGGGCTCCACCTGTTTGTAAACCTTGGAGGTGACAGGTCTCAGAGGACCCTGTGACAGAGCCTCTCCTTCGCCTACTGCGTCAACTCAAGTGCCCAGCTTCCAGCTTCTTGCTGAGGCTTGGCGGGGTCCCAGGAGGGTTGTCAGGGGGTTCAGAGGGTGAAGGGCCGCAGGCCTGGCTGGCTTCAGCGAGGGATGCATACCCTGTGCCTGTTTCCCGTGTTTTCCCTGGGCTCCAGGCCTGGGCAAGGCCAGCAGAGACCTGGAGAAGAAAGAAGAGGGTTTTGGGGAAAGATCAAGAAAAGCTAGGGGAGAAAGGAACAAAGTGAGGAAATCAGAGAGACGGAAGATCGGAGCGAGCAGGTAACATGGGCGTGGGCTCCTCCCAGGAGAACCCCGAAGAACCCCGAACTGCTGGTCAGGGCCACCAATCAGGGTGAAAACATCTCATGTTTATGGGGCCAGGACTGGCAGAAATGCCTCCCGACACCGAAGCACTGCTTGTGTACCAGGCCCTGTGCTCAGAGCCCACTTGTGGGGACTCGGCTCTAGGGATGCAACCCTGCCAGGGGAATGAAAACACCCAGGCTTGGCCGAAAAGCCTCTGGTATGCTCATCACCATCCAAGCCCACAGCATCCCTTTTTGCATGGGGAAACTGAGGCTGGGGGCCTCATCCAAGCTCCCCCTCAAGCCCCGGAGTCATGAGAATATAGGACCCGAAAAATTGGAGCCATGCGTTTTTCCCAGCGTGGCCAAACCCCACCAGCTGGAAGTATCCCAGGACTCTGTGGGCTGGGGGCAGTGCCCTGTCACCCCTCCTGCCTCCTTACCGTGTCAGCGTGTGTGTTTGTTGCATGTGTTATGTGTGTCATGCTCCAGGGCTGTCCTGCAGCTGTCCCTGGTGTACAGACCACAGGATGATGTGTGCGTCTCTCAGTAGGCAAGGCCTATATGTGTCTGCTCAGTGTGTCTGTGTGTGTGTCTGTGTGTCCGTTCAGGGCCAGCCCCTGCCAAAGAGGGGGGAGCAGCATTGGAGCACCCCAACCCCACCCCCCCCGAAAGTGTGTCTTTGATACTTGCAGCCTCGGCAGCGAAAAACAAGTTTCCACAGGGCCGCCTTGGGTTGAGGCCAGGCCGTCCTCAAATAACATTTGAAGTTACTTAGCAAACTTTGTTTAGTGCCGAGAGAGGCGCGGGCAGCGGGTGTGGGGTGGGGGGGAGGGCAATAAACCGGTTCCTCCGAAGTCCCTTGCCCCATCTGGGGGCACAAGTGCCCAAGGTGAGGCTCGGTTCCCTCAACCCAGCTCTGGGGAGTGGAAACAGGAATCTTGGAACCCTGGGGAGAAATCGGGGAAGGAGAGAGGTTGGGGCACGCCACAGATGAAGCCTTGCCCTTGCCATGCCAGGGCCTGGGCTTGGGAAGAGATGCCGACCCTGGCCTCCTGGTGGCCCAGATGCCAACACCAGGTACGGGGCAATCAGAAATGGGAGGGTCCCCACTCTTGCTGCAGTCCTGCTCTGCCAACCTTGAGGCTAAATGAAGGGGTAGATGGTGCGAGCTGGCTTAGAACATGCGTCCCCCCAACCCCAGACACGCATACGAGCGCTCAGAAACCCCCTGATGTCCACATGCCCAACCCCCAACCCCAAATCCCCATTTCCAGGTCCCAGCCCCAGGCAGCAGAGAAGGCCCAAGAGCCAGCGATGGCGGCGGATTTGGAAGTGAGGTTGGCGCCTATGGGAGGGGGAGGGGGAAGAGATGCCAAAAATGGTGAGCCATTACAGGCGAGCAGGCGAGAGAGGGAGGAAGGGAGGGAGCAAGCGGGGAAGATGGAAGCCAGGCGGGCATCCTCTCCTAGCTGCAAAGGGGCAGCGGAAGAGGCAGCCCAGCCCTTCCAGGGAACAGGCATGGGGGATGATCCCCAGGTGGCACGGGACAGGCAGGGGCCTGGAGGCGCCCAGCACTTCCCCACCCCCACTTCAAGCTTCGAAATGGAGACTGGCAGCAGCAGCCGCTCGGCTCTGCCCGGGCATGGGGTGGGGGTGGCAGGCAGGCAGGGCGCCAAACCAAATGCCACCAGGCTGGGCACGGTGGTTGCCAGCCTGCAGTGCCGACCCCGCCGGGCCCCAGCCCAGAGCTCTCGAGCCCGGAGCTTTGGAGGTGGAGAGAGTCTGGGGCCCTGGTGGGAGTTGAGGGACTCAACAGGCAAAGCAAGATACCCCCAAGAGGAGGGAAGATCCCCAAGACCCTGCAAAGATGGCGCAGCCTGGTACTGCCAGGGTGACAGGCTGGGGTAAAAATAAACCCGGCCCGCCCCGGGGGAGCTAAATTGAGGGGCCCAGGTGGAAGTGCCACTCTGGGCCACCAGCTGCCCCCGCCCCATCCCCCAGCTCAGCGCAGCAGGGTTGCGAATACCCAGTGCCCATCAAGCCCCAGCTTCTGTACAGGAAAGGCCTCGGCCATCTCGTCCCCAGATCTTGGGTGGGCACGGAACAGCGTTTCCACAAATATCGGTAATAGACAACCTCACATTGAAGAAAAGACAGGCAACATGGTCTGGGCAAATGGTGGGCATGCCATGCTGAGCCACCCACCCCTGACCTCTAGTCTGCCCCTTTGAGAGAGAAAACGGCCCGGCAGGCGGTACTTGAGCTGTAGGAGAGCAACGTTCAAAATCAGCACCTCACTATAGGCCTCCCTGCCCATCTCTGCTAAAACCACAACTGCCCAGCACTCCCGAGGGCCCGGCCGGCTCTGTTCTCCCCACAGCACCTAGCGCTGTCTTAAGGACTGGACACTCCCTTGCTTATTAGGTTCACGGTCTGCCCTCCCACCGGAGCTGGCATCTTTGCAGATTTTGCTCCCTGCCGAACCCCCGGGACCTAAAACAGAGCATGGCACCCAGGAGGTGCTTGGTAAATATTTGTGGAAGGAATGCACAGGCCCCCAGGCTGCACCCCCAGCATGCGGGCTCCGGCTAGGTGCCCGGCAACATGTGGGAAACGACGTTTGGCCCTTCGGGGGTGAGGGCAAGCCTGGCCAGCAGGAGTGCAAAGGGGGTGAGACCACCATCCACCTTTATTCTGAGCCCTGGCTGGAAGAAGATCTGAAGGTCAGAGTGGTAAGGAAGGTTCAAGGGCCAACTACTGGGGCATACTTCAAATGGGAGTATGAGGGCATGCAGGCCCATTCTGAAATTTGGGAAAGGCCAGAGAACAAGCTGTAATTCTGTCCCATCAGCAGGATTTAGGGTGGTGACGATCTTGGAGAAGGAGCTCCCCACACTTGACCCCAGCACTGGATATCTCTACTCTGAGTCTCGGTTTTCCATCATAAAATCAGAGCACTTATTTCACATGAAGCGCAGTTTCAAAGCATGTGCTGTGAACCAATTTCTCAGATCCTTACTACAACCCTGCTTCCTAGATACAGAAATTGAGACCCAGAGAGGTTAAGCACCTTGCCCGAAGTCACACAGCTAGTGACTGGCAGAGCCGGGAGTCAAACCCAGGAATCTGGCTCTGCAGGCCCCACGCTCCTAATAACAGTACCTGCTGAATGCAGAATCTGAGAAGACAAGCTGGGAAGGCACTTAGCAAGGGCGCAACGCAGCAAGCACACAGTTCACATTAGCTGTTGCTATGACTTTTAGGACAAACATTTATTTTGCTATTATCTTATTTTTTTCTATCATTCTGCCAACCACTGTCTCTTCTGTCTTTGTCTGGGGTTAGAACTGGGGAGTCAAAGGCCAAAGGATTACTGAGACAGCCCCACGGAGAACAGGAGTCTCAGAACTTAGCTTTGTTGGCTGGGCTTAGTGGCTCATGCTTGTAATCCCAGCATTTTGGGAGGCCGACGAGGGCGGATCACTTGAGGCCAGGAGTTTGAGACCAGCCTGACCAACAAGGAGAAACCCCATCTCTACTAAAAATACAAAAATTAGCCAGGCGTGGTAGTGCAAGTCTATAATTCTAGCTACTCGGGAGGCTGAGGCACAAGAATTGCTTGAACCCAGGAGGCGGAGGTTGCAGTGAGCCAAGATTGCACCACTGCACTCCAGCCTGGACGACAGAATGAGACCCTGCCTCTAAAAAAAAAAAAAAAAAAAAAAAAAAGGCCGGGCACGGTGGCTCATGCCTGTAATCTCAGCACCAGAGGCTGAAGCAGACAGATCTCCTGAGGTCAGGAGTTCAAGATCAGCCTGACCAACATGGACAAACCCCGTCTCTACTAAAAAGACAAAATTAGCCGGGTATGGTGGTACATGCCTGTAATGCCAGCTACTCGGGAGTCTAAGGCAGGAAAATTGCTTGAACCTGGGAGGTGGAGGTTGTGGTGAGCCGAGATCACACCATTGCACTTGCACTCCAGCCTGGGCAACGAGATCGAAACTCTGTCTCAAAAAAAAAAAAAAAAAAAAAAAAAAAAGAGCTTAGCTTTGTCCCCATCCCTTCTCTTGGTGGCTGCCAGGAGCAAGGAGGTGAGGGTGGGGCCCTCAGCCACTGAGTCTAGAAGACTCCGGGTATCCTGGGTGGGGGTGGGCATGTGGCTGTCCAGGCTTGGTCTCGCCCCAGCCTTCTACAAACCACGGCAGGGATTCGGGGCTCCTGTGTGCTGGGGTAACATCGGACTGTATACATGCCATGCCAGCTGTGCCGGGGTTTGGCAGGGGAAAGGAGTATGTATGTGACAATGCCTGGGTCCTGGTGATGGAGAGTGTGTGAGTATGTGTGACACTGTGTCAGCTGGCTTCTTGTTTGGGTGTGACTGTATGGGGGTGCATGTGTAATGGGGGTAAAGGGTAAGCTGTGCCTGTGTGTGTTATTGTGTGTCTGGGATGCATGGTAAGGCTTCCAACCTTGGCACTACTGATATTTGCGGCCGGATCATTCTTTGTGATCGGTGGGGTTTGCGGGGGGATACATTGTAGGGGACTGAGCAGTGTCCCGGGTCTCCACTCAGTAAATGCCAACAGCACACCCTCCACAAGGGTGACACCAAAAATGATTCCAGGCCGGACACGGTGGCTCATGGCTGTAATCCCAGCACCTTCAGAGGCCGAGGCCAGAGGATCACCTGAGCCCAGGAGTTCAAAATCAGCCTGGGAAACATAGCCAGACTTCATCTTTACTAAGAATAAAAAAATTAGCTGGGTATGGTGGTGCTCACCTGTAGTCCCAGCTACTTGGGAGAGTGAAGAGGGAGAATTGCTTGAGCCTGGGAGTTCAAGACCAGCCTGGGCAACATAATGAGACTCTGTCTCTATAAAAAAATTAAAAATTAGCCAGGCGTGGTGGCACGCACCTGTCATCCCTGCTACTCAGGAGGCTGAGATGGATAGATCACTTAAGTTTGGGAGATCAAGGGCTGAGTGAACCGAGATTGCACCACTGTGCTCCAGCCTGGGTTACAAGAGAGAGTCTGTCTCTAAAAAAAAAAAAACAGCGTTTCCAGACATTTCCCAATTCGCAAAATCACTCCTGGTGACATTGGGTTAGGAAGCGTGTGGGGTGTTTGTGTGTCTGAGAGCGTGTTATGCATGTGCATGTGCCTGTGTGTTCGGTGGTGTGTGCAGGTGTATTAGTTCTCGTGTGTGTCTTTCGGGTGCCTGACGTGATGACTGGGTGCATGTGCTGTGTGTTTCTAGCTGTGCCTGTGGGTCTGAGCATTTGTGAGCATTTGACAGTGGCAAAGCCTGTGTCTGTGCTGTGTGCTTCACAGCACATGATTGTATGACTGTGCGTGTCCCGTGTGTCTGCACCCACGTGCACGTCCCTGCGCGTGTAATGCCGCATCGACGTGCTCGGGTGTGGCCAGGTGCCTGTAGGTGTCTGTCAGTGAGGGGAAGCTTCTTTGTATGGGGACGCCTGTGTCTGTCTGATTGAGGGAGGTACAGCATGCCAGTGTGTGGCAGCATGATTCTTTGTGCCCGCATGTGCCAGTGAGAGTGTATGACTTTGAAATGGACCCGGAATAACCCCCCCCACTCCCCAAGATGATCTGACCGAAGCTGATATTTGGACGGAACCACCTGGATAATTTGGCCCCCATCCCTAGCTCCTGCCTGCCGTGGACTAAAAGGCCCAGGGGGGTCGGGTGTACCTCCATGCCATCCCTTCCTCCAGCCTGGCTCACACAGATTCAGGTGGGGACAGACAGATCCCCGCTTTTGCCCGATCTGTGCCAGGAAGGTTGGCACCGAGCTTCAGCTGAGGGGGCAGGGTCCTCGGTGATGGTGGTGGGCACTGCCCCCTGCCCACTGCTGGCCACCACCTCCAGCTCCCCTCAGGGTGGGGCCCAGTGGGGGGAGAGCTCCCCAGTGCAACCCCGGCTTCCGATTGGCTGCAGAGCGCCGCAGTGCCCGCTACCCGCCTCCCCTCCCTGGCTGGCGCAGCCACATCGGTAGTGGTGGCAAACGCAACTTGGAGTTCTGGGCACAGCTGCGCCTCACAGAGGCCTGCCAGCCCCACCAGAAGCCAGACACCCCAGCTCCATGCCCCCGACCCCTCCCTGCCCACCCGCCCCACCGGGCAGCTCAGTCACTCTGCCCGTTGCCTCCCTCTGGCTGCCAGGCCCTGTCCACCCTGCTCCCTCACCCGCCAGGCCTGTGCCCCCCTGGCCAAGCCCACTCAGGGGGCCCAGGCCCCTGCACGGGGCCACTCCCGCCCTCAGAGGGGCTCCTCAGGAGGGGGGAGGCGGTGAGGAAGGGGGGGTTGGGGAGCTAGCCCTTCTTCCTTTAGTGAACGCGCCCAGAGCTGGAGCCAAAAATCGAGGAGGAGAGATATTCAGACGGAGCCAAGACGCGTTTGGCAGGAGGAGAGAGAGAGGGAGAGAGGGAGCGGGAGGAGGGGAGGAGGGGAGGAAAGAGGGAGGAAAGAGAGAGAGAGAAAGGGGGAAAGAAGGGGGGACCTCAGTTTCCAAATCCGCGCCCTCAGAGCCTCGGAGGGATGGCAGGTGGCCCAGGGGTGTGGAACCTATGACCCGCCTGGCTGTGGGGGCAGCGGGGACAGTGGGCTCAGGCCCACAGAGACAGCCGGACACCCAGCTGGCCAGGCTAGAACGGACACAGGCAGAAGCCAAGATCAATGTGCGCTGGGCAGACAGAGGGAGGCCTGTGGGCGGCCCGAACACACACCCGCACCTCGCCACCGCACAACGGGCTTCTGTCCACGCCAGGCCAGGGGCATGGGTGGGGCCCCCAGCAAGGCCACTGCGGCCGCGAGACCTCATGGGAAGGGACTGAGCTGCCAGCCCACTCCCAGCCACTCGCCCAGCCGGCCCTATCAGGCATCTCACATGGTACTCAGAGGCCAAGGGAATGCCGGGAGAGGGGCCCGTGGGGTGAGACCCACAGTGATCATCACGGGGACAAGCCCAGGAGGCACAGTGATCTGGGTGACACCGGAGACACATGCGTTGACACGTATGTGGACACAGGTTGACACGGACAGGCCAACACGTGTGTGAGACACACAGATACACTCTTTGCTGTGACGCACAGACACCCAGAAAAACACTGCTGTAGATGTGACGCATGTCGCCGGGACACTGTCACCCCAGATACAAAGCGCAGATACAGAGATGGCGACCAGCACACTGATACCCGTTGACGTGCACGTCGCCACCATGACACAAAAACGACATCCGGCATGCCGACATGCGTGGTGGCACGCTCCCCGACCCCCACCACCAAATACACAGGAGACAGGGTGTGCAATGATCCATGGAGTCACATGCAGGTAGCACCCAATGATGGACACTTGGAGATCTGGAGACACATGAGGGACCGGGGCAGACACACAGACATCCGAGGGAAAATGGTGGCTCTGAGGCCTGATATTGCCGATTAGCAGGCACGCTGATCTGGGAGAACCCAGATAGTTGCACACAGCTGTCCCCCTGGCCCACTCGCCCTCACATATAGGGGATTTGGGGGCAGGAAAATGAAGACATCTCCCTCCTTTCCCCTACCCCAGCTGGGAGGGAGGAGACAAAAGGCCCATCCTCAGCACTGTGTTGGAGAAAGTGCCCAGCCTCCCCTCTCTCTCTTGGTCCAGCAAGTCCCCAGATTCCAGCTTCACAGGGGTGGGGGAAACAATACCTGGGCAGAGGAAAAAGGCCAGGCTCCCCGTGGGTTAGATGAGGAGGTCGGTGGACCACGGGGGCATTTTGCCCACAGCCACGGTGCCACAGCCAAACGCCCAGCATTGCTCCCACCCACAATGCACCCTGATCCAGCCAAGTGCCCACATAGGGTCCCACACACTTGTCCTGTCTTCACGGCGGGTCCAGGTTATAACGCCCAGATGCCTATGCAGAAATAGTTCTGGAGCTTTGGGGACGTCCCTGAGGTCATCATCTAGATGCACCGGGTCTCTTTGTCTCATGTACATTTGGATGAACACATACTTTTTTTTTTTTGAGACAGAGTTTCGCTCTGTCACCCAGGCTGGAGTGCAGTGGTGCTATCTTGGCTCACGGCAACCTCCACCTCCAGGGTTCAAGCAATTCTCTAGCCTCAGCCTCTGTGCAGCTGGGATTAAAGACTCGCACCACCATGCCCAGCTAATTTTTGTATTTTTAGTAGAGACGGGGTTTCACCATGTTGGTCAAGCTGCTCTTGAACTCCTGACCTCGTGATCTACCTGCCTCAGCCTCCCAAAGTGCTGGGATTACAGGCGTGAGTGACTGCGCCCGGCCCACACACGTACTCTTATACCAGGACTCAGGTCCCCCAACGAGGGCATCTGGTCCTCACGGAACAGAACAGGCCTCAGTTCTCCCCTCCTGCCCTCCACCCTCTCCCACCATCTCTTCCCTATCTTGAAGCCCTGCCACCCTCTGCTTAGCCTATAGGCCCCCATCCAAAGGTAAAAGAGCTGGGCCATGAGCAAGCACCCATCCTTCAAAACTCTCCTCGTGCCTCCTCCTCCTCCAGGCAGCCCACTTGGATATGTATGGTTGGAAGGTGCTCGACCCTGTCTTCTATCCCTCAGAGACATCCCTCTCAGCTGGGAGGGTCTGGGAGGTTACAACCAACAATTGGCAACAATTCCCATTTCTGGAGCACATACTATGTGCCAGGCACCACGCTGAGCCTAAGCACAGCCCAAGAGATAGACACTGGTTTTGCCTATTTTACAGGCCAGGAAAATCCTGTGCTTTACGTTGCAAGATTAGAAGATGCGGAGCTGGAGCTTGAAGCGGTTGCTGTCTGACCACAAAGCCTAGCCCTTGACCTCTGCTCCCGCAGCCTCCGTCTGGAAGCTCTTGAAGCTACACAAGACATTCCAGGCCCTATGGAGACTGGAGCACCCCGTTCCATGCAGAGTCCTCTACGCCGAGCTCAGCCCAACATCCAAACATCACAGGAAGCCCCCGCTCATCTCATGAACTACCCTATCCCGGCCCACACCTGGGCACACCTCCCACCCCAGCAGTGGGCATGAATCGGCAGGGCCAGGACCGGAGAGAAAATGCCAAGTGCCATGGAAACAGGGCACCAGGCTGGAGCAGGGACAGAGAGCGATAGCTTCACAGGGACAAAGTGGTGGCCACAGTGACCCAGAGGAAAAAGCTGGGGGAAGGGGGCATCAGGGAGGCCCCAACCATCCCCCTCCCATGGAAAGAGAGTGTGGGGAGCTATCCAGACACAAAAATACAGGAACATTCACTGCTTGTGTGGCTAGGAATATGGGCGGAGGTCACTGCGTGTCTCACAGCGGGTATATCCCTGTGTGCGCCCATGTATGTCTTTGTGTGTGTCAGCAAATGTCGGCATGTTTGCGTGTGTATCCCTGTGGCAAGGACGGGGAAGCACGCATCGGTGCCTATTTCCATGTGTGTGTGTTTGAAAGGTATTTGTGTACACACCTGGGTGAGCCAACTGCATTGTGTGTCTGTGTGAAGATGTGAATCCATCCATCCGCCTGTCCGTCCTTGGGTCCATGCAAGCGTGTGTGAGGATGAACACACATTTGCGTCTGCCTGTATCCAAGCATGTGCCGAGGGCTCCATGAGTCTGGGAGGTGTTGCGGTCTCCGTGTGCCCATGTCGCCATGTCGTCTTGAGGGGTTTGTGTTTATGTGTGCACTGGGGGTGGTTGCGAACACAAGTCCACGGTCTCCTGTGCCCATACACGTGTTTAAGAGGCACTGCTGTGTCTCTAAGCCTATGCCAATGCACATGTCCCGTTTCAAGGGGTGCATGTGTGCTAATGTGTGTGTGTGTGACAGTGTGGACACAAGTCCCTGGTTTCCTGCATCTGTAGGCCTGTAGGTTTGTCGACGGTCGCGTGTCTGGACATCGGTGGGAACAGGACGCTTACGTCCCCATCTTGGCGGTGACGGTGGTATACATGAGTCCACAGCCTGGTTGTGTCTCTGTTTCTTGGTGGGGTCGGGGTTGGGATGGGGGTCCATCCATTCACCGCCCCCACCCCTCTCTCCACCTGAGACTCAGGCCTGTGGCTGCGATGGACTCCAGCAGCTCCAGCGACCGCCCCGCCCGGCCGCCCTGGATTTCTATGCTTTTTCTAGAAGGAGATTTTCCCCCCCGCCCTTCCCCCTCGCCCACAGTACCTTTCCCCGCCAGGGCCCCGCTGCTCCAAGCTCGTTCCTGCTCAATCATTTATTGACTTTAAAATCGAAGCCAATTCTGGTTTGAAAAAAAAGAAAAGGGAGAGAGAGAGGGAAAGGGAAAGAGAGAGGGGCAGGCCAGAGAGACAGAGAGTCCGAGACGCCAGTGGAGGGGGGAGCAGAGATGGGGCCAACACTGGAATCAGAGACAGAGACAGACAGTCAGAGATATACAAAAGGACAGAGATGGAGAAAGAGAGATGGAAAAGGGCAGACTATGCCAGAGACCGAGAAAAACAGACCGAGAAAAAGACAGCAAACGAAAGAGGTTTTCAGAAAAACAGAGACCAGCAGGGCAAACTATGGAAGCAGAAAGATTTGTGAAAACAAGAGATGCGGTTGTCAGGGAGGGGCAGGCCAGACTCCGCTGACCAGCCGGCAGCGGCCACCCGCCCAGAGCCGAAGGGTTTCCCTGCCCACCGTGCAGGGCTGGCAGCCTGGTGACACTGTGCCCACTCCCCTCTCCAGCCATCCTGGCACACTGGAGCTATCGTAACCTGGGCCTACAGTCACATAGAGCCAGGCACCGGCCATCGCCCTGGATCTAGTGGGCACCCCGGCCCCTTCCCAGCCGTGCCATCGGCGTACCCGCAGGCATTTTCTCTTCTGGTGTGCTGTGAAATCTGAGGGGCGGGTGTCTCACCCAAGCCACAGGGGAGCAGGCTCAGATGTCTGGCATGCTTGGCATGGGAGCCAGGCTGGCAGCCTGGTGGGCAAGGGGCTGCTCGAGCGTGGGGTCTCGGTCCTGCTAGGCCCCAAACGTCGGCCACACAGCCCAGCCAAGCATAGCACCAAAGACAGCCACGGCTCAGACACCGCTGGGTAGGCAGTTGTCGTGAGGGGCGCCCAACATGGCGTGGCCGTGGAACTGGGGGTGCAGATGTGGGGGTTCCCCACAGTGCTCAGCATGCTTGGTGGCACCTGCATGCACACTGGGATATGTATGCATGCCCGTGCGCCCTCACCCATGTGTACTTGGGCCCACTTTCTACAGGAAAACCCGCTCCCTGGGCCATACACTCAGCCATGCCACGCAGGCCTGCCCATGGCCAGCCCACAGGGCCACACACAGCCTCTAGACTGATTCACACGCACATACACTTGCACCTGTGCATACAGGAGCATGGTGTGGCCACAGCTGACACATACCGAGACAAACCTCTCATCCCCTGACACCAATGCATGTTCCCTGCAGACCCAGACAAAGTACCAACCATACCCATGTGGACTGCCACTGTAAGCTGTGGACACACTTGGCACATGGCTGAAAGGGATCAGGCTGGGAAGAGGCGACAATTAGGACCTAAACTAGAGAACCCCCACATGCAGGCCTGGCTGGCACGCAGAGCTAAGCAGCCCCCAGATGTCCCCTCTTCGGACACTGTTACCAGCTGTGGCCTAGCCCTGCAGGCCTTGCTGTCAGGACCACTGTGGGATACTGGGCAGCTCCTGTGCCCTCTTAGAGCCCGAGGAGAGTGGTGTGGCCCGACAGACATCCTCGAAGCTTTTGCCGCCGCCGTATGCCGCGCGGGGAACTTCGCTGGAGGCGGGACGCACTCTACCAACGCGCCAAGGTCGGCGCTGTTGTGCCCGAGGCTGACCCGACGGTGTGGCCGTAGCACCGTCGGCTTGTCCGCGGCTGCCTCCTGCCCCTCCCGCCTCCAGGCGACAGCACCGGATTCCCCAGGCCTGCCGAGTCCATTCCGTAGCAGCCCGGGTCGCTGGGGCCAAAAAGTTTGAGCCGAGGAAACTTTGGGGGTGGGGGTACTGAGGCTGCAACGTCCAGGGTCGGAGAGGCGCGGCCACCGCTGGCAGCGCGCCCGCCCCTCTCTCCCCTCCCCTGCCCCTCCGAAATTTGGGAGCCCCGCCATTTTCTTAGCCCCGCTCCCATGTGAGGCCTGAACAAAGACTTTGGGGAGACGCCCGGGCCGCTCGGCCCGCCCCAGGCACCCCAACCGCACGCAAGGGCCACCACCACGCACGCCGGTCACTGCCACCCTCGGGAACCGCTGCGCCAGCCCTAGGAAGCGCCGCAGGACCCAGTGTCCCCTCTGCGCCCTCGGGACCACCTTCTTGCCACTCTGTCACCCCCGAAAACACTGCCAGCAGCCACGCTGCTGGGTGAGCGCTACAGTAGCCCACAGGTCGGCCGGAGTCCCGCTGCCCCTCGCACCCCAGTCGAGTGCACACACACACATACACACACACACACACGCACACACACACACATGCACGCAGACGCACTCCCGCCTGCGCTCCAGGGGCAGCGCCACGACGCAGCTGGCCACCCCCGGAGCCCCCAAGAAGAGTCCGCCCGGTGGCCAGGGTCGCACGCGCACGGTGACGCCCGCACGCGTGCCCAGGCTCCCCGCGGCACAGCCTGCACCCCTCGGCGGCCCGCGGGCTCTCGGCCCCCCCTCCCCGGCCGCCGCGCGCCCCCTCCACCCGCCCGCGCCGCTGGCCGGCCTCCTGCGCCCGCTCCCCTCCCCCGGTCGCGCGGGGGCGGCGGCCGGTACCTGGGTGAGGCAGTACGGGGAGTACATAGCTGGGCGCCCGGGCGGGAGCGCGGCGGCCGGCCGCGGCGAGGGGAGGCCCGGCAGGCGGCGGCCGCGCTCGGGCTCGGGCTCCGGCTCGGCTCCTCCGGCCTCCGCCGCGCTGCGGCCGCCCGGCCCGCGGCCCCGCGCTCGGCCCGGCGCCGCTCAGCGCTCGCCGCTCGCAGGCTCGGCCCCGCCGGCTCCGGGGCCGCCGCTGCCGCCGCCGCCGCCGCGCTCGCCGCTGCCTCTCGCGTCCGCCGCCGCCGCTGCCGCCGCGCGTCTACTCCATGCCGCCGCCGCTCGGCCGGTCACCCTCGCCCGCCGCCGCCGCCGCAGCCGCCGCGCTGTGAAAGTGAAAGTTTAGACAAAGTTTGGAAGCGGCGCACTCCGGGGAGAGGGAGCGGGCGGGCGGCGCGGGCGGGAGGAGGGGCGCGGGGAGGGGCGGGCAGGGCGGGGGAGCGGCGGCCGGCGCACACACACACGCACACACATGCACACACACGAGAACACACGCACACGCGCGCGCGGGGGCGCACACAGACGCGGCCGCCCCGACACGTGCTGGCCCGCGTTCCAGCGCAGACACACGCTGACACGCAGCGGGACTCGGACCCCGCCACACATGTCACGTCCAGAACGCCTGGCCACACGTTCCGCATTCGAACAACAAAGCACACTCGGACACCAATGCACACAAGGCATGGACACACAACCCCTACACGCAGGCACTAACACATACCCCAGTCTGGGAAAACACCCACGACCCACGCACTGACATGCACTGTGCCACCATGGTACCCAGGCACACAACAAGGAACCACGTGTAGACATACACCAACACAGGAGTCACGTAGTCACTGATATACACGAAGACACACCAGTGCATGACACAGGCACACTAATGCATACACACTGACGCATGTTCCTGCAGAACACAGACACTTGCAGGATCACAGCCACACGCTGACACCTTCCAGACACACAATTCCTACACGCACACACACACACACAACACACATCACCGTGCCAGAACACATTGGCAGTTGTGGCAATACACCCGGATGTACCTACCGAATGACACTGATGATTGGGAGGCCAAGGCCGTTGGATCTCTTGAGCTCAGGAGTTCAAGACCAGCCTGGGCAACATGATGAAACCCCCTCACTACCAAAAATACGAAAATTAGCTATGTGTGGTGCTGGATGTTGGTGGTCCCAGCTACTTAGGAGGCTGAAGTGGGAGGATCCCTTGAGCCTGGGGAGGTCGAGACTACAGTGAGCCGTGATCATGCCACTGCACTCCAGCCTGAGTGACAGAGCAAGACCCTGTCTCAAAAAAAAAAAACAAAAACAAAAAACAAACAAAAAAAACACAAAGCCATATAAGTAAGAATGACTCTAATGAAGGGAAAATACATAATGTCACATAAATATACACCAAACACCTGGAAGTGAATGCAAAGGACCCTAATACAAAGTGATACAAAGTGTCACAGATACAAAGCAACATTGGCTGTCACAACACAACACACAGGCCAGGTGCCATAGCTCATGTCTGTAATCCCAGCACTTTGGGAGGCCAAAGCCGGTGGATCTCAAGGTCAGGAGTTCAAGACCAGTCTGGCCAACATAGTAAAACCTTGTCTCTACTAAAAATACAAAAAATTAGCCAGGTGTGGTAGCAGGCACCTGTAATCCCAACTACTCAGGAGGCTGAGGCAGGAGAACCACTTGAACCCGGGAGGCGGAAGTTACAGTGAGCCGAGATCACACCATTATACTCCAGCCCCAGTGATAGTGTGAGACTCCATCTCAAATAAATAAATAAATAAATAAAATAAAATTTAAAGGCTGGCGCGGTGGCTCAAGCCTGTAATACCAGCACTTTGGGAGGCCGAGGCGGGTGGATCATGAGGTCAAGAGATCATGAGGTCAAGAGATCAAGACCATCCCGGTCAACATAGTGAAACCCCATCTCTACTAAAAATACAAAAAATTAGCTGGGCATGGTGGCGTGTGCCTGTAATCTCAGCTACTCAGGAGGCTGAGGCAGGAGAATTGCCTGAACCCAGGAGGCGGAGGTTGCGGTGAGCCGAGATCGCGCCATTGCACTCCAGCCTGGGTAACAAGAGCGAAACTCCGTCTCAATAAATAAATAAATAAATAAATAAATAAATAAAATTTTAAAAGTCCAGACGTGGTGGCTCACACCTGTAATTCCAGCACTTTGGGAGGCCAAAGTAGGTAGATCAGAAAGTCAGGAGTTAAAGACCAGCCTGGCCAACGTAGTGAAACCTCATCTCTACTAAAATACAAAAATTAGGCTGGGCACGGTGGCTCACGCCTGTAATCCCAGAACTTTGGGAGGCCAAGGAGGGTGGATCACAAGTCAGGAAATCGAGACCATCCTGGCTAACAAGGTGAAACCACATCTCTTACAAAAATACAAAAAACTAGCCAGGCGTGGTGGTGCATGCTGTAGTCCCAGCTACTTAGGAGACTGAGGCAGGGGAATCACTTGAACCCGGGAGGCAGAGGTTGCAGTGAGCTGAGATTGCACCACTGCACTCCAGCCTGGTGACAGAGCAAGACTCTATCTCTAAAAAAAAAAAAAAAAAAAAAAAAAAAAAAAAAAAAAGCCAGTCATAGTGGCGGACATCTGTAATCCCAGCTACTCAGGAGGCCGAGGCAGGCAAATCACTTGAACCCAGGAGGCAGAGGTTGCAGTGAGCTGAGATCATGCCACTGCACTCCAGCCTAGGTGACAGAGCAAGACTCCATCTCAAAAAAACACAACACACAGACACACACACACACCACACTGGGTTGCCCAGATGTACCCACAGGCCTTGGACACACTGACCAACTATCCTGATGCCCAGTTGGCTGACGATCCCCTAGAATTATCCCGCCATGCACACAGGGTTCACACACACACCCACATCCCTCACATACCCCCACACACACACTTGTAATGTGGCCCTGATCACTCACTGAGGCGAATATAGCAGGAGACCCACAGCTCAACTGTCAGGGACAGAACTGGGCATGAGGGCCTCCATACATGTACACACACACTTGGGTGAGGTTCCAGCCCCTCTTCAGGCCCCTGACTCCTAATTTTTGGAACATGAAGGACTTGTGGGGAGAAGTACTGCTGGGGACCCTGGAGCAAGGAGAGGAGGAGCCCTCAGGTAACCCCCAGGGTGGGTGGGGAGGTGGTGCCGACAGCCCCCAGGCAGCTCCTGCTGAGACAAAACACCCACCTGCTGCCAGGTGCAACCAGTACCTTCTTGCTCTCCTGGGCCAAAAAGCTGTGGCAATTCTCAGCTATGCATTGTCTGTTAAAGGTGGTGTCAGTGCCTGGGCAGGATGCGCACGCACACAGGCTTGGCTGTGCCCACTGGGCTTTTGCAAGCAGACACAAAAGTGTGTATGTGCATGTAAGTATATGTATGTAAATGTCCCAGAAACTATATGCTCCTGGTCACAATACTGTATTAGGCTGTGTGATAGGCAGTGTGTCTGTGGTGTCTAGATGGGTCTGGTGTCTTCTAGGGACATGGAAGAAATGCAGGTCAGAATACATGCAAGAGTTTGGCTGGGTGCAGTGGCTCACACCTGTAATCCCAGCACTTTGGGAGGCTGAGGCAGGTGAATCACCTGAGGTTGGGAGTTCAAGACCAGCGTGTGAAACCCCATCTCTACCAAAAATACAAAAATTATCCAGGCATGGTAATGGGTGCCTGTAATCCCGGCTACTTGAGAGGCTGAGACAGGAGAATTGCTTGAACTCAGGAGGTGGAGGTTGCAGTGAGCTGAGATTGAACCACTGCACTCCAGATTGGGCGACAGAGCGAGATTCCATCTCAAAAAAAGAAAAAGAAAACAAACACCATACCCTCGGGGCTGACATCCCAGTGGGTGTCGGGTATAGAGGTCAGGTGATGAGGGTCTGGGTCTGATGGAAAGTGTCAATGACAGGGTGCCTGGGTGACCATGTGTGTCAGTCCCGAGGGTTATTGGACAGTGTCAGTGTAGGCTGGATGCAGTGGCTCATGCCTGTAATCCCAGCACTTTGGGAGGCTGAGGTGGGCAGATTGCTTGAGGTCAGGAGTTTGAGACCAGCCTGGGCAACATGATGAGATCCCATCTCTACTAAAAGTACAAAAAAAAAAAAAAAAAAAAGCCAGGCCTGATGGTGCATGCCTATGCTCTTAGCTACTCCAAAGGCTGAGGTGGGAGGATGGCTTGTGCCCAGGGGGCGAAGGTTGCAGTGAGCCATGATCATGCCACTGCAATCCAGCCTGGGCAACAGAGTGTATTGTCAGTGTATATGGGTCTCTGTATGTGTGTGTGTGTGTGTGTGTGTCCTGGAGTGGGTGTGATCACGTGGGTGAGTGTGCAAGGGTCCCGGTCACAGCCATGTTTGTGATCAGGGTCTGTAGGCCAGAAAATACCAATGGGTGTCACTAAGTGTGTGTTTTGCTATGTGGGTGTAGGACAGTGACGAGGATGTGTGTGTGCCAGGGTGTGTATACAGGTGCTCGGGGTGGCAGGGATTGGGGCTGTCGGGGGGGTCTCTATGTGTCAAGAATGTAAGCCTGTGTGTGTCAGGCCATTCCAGAGGTGTATGTGTGTGTGTGGCCATGCCTGTGTGTGTGTATGTGTAGCCATCCGTGTGTGTGTGTGTATGTGTGTGAGAGAGAGCGAAAGGGAGGCCATGTCAATGTGTGTGTCTGTGGATGAGGGAGGAGGTCTCTGTGTGTCCAGATATGTGCATCTGTGTGCATCAGATCATCACAGTGTGTGTGTGTCAGGTCATGTGTGTGTGTGTCTATGTGAGGCCATGTTAGTGTATGTAACTAGGTGTGTGTATGTGTGTGTGTTAGGCCACATAAGTGTGTGTGTCAGGGAAGGAGGGGTCTCTGTGAACCCGTGTCAGATGTGAGTCTGTGTCAGGCCATGTCAGTGCGTGTGATTAGGTGTGTGTGTTCACGTGTCAGGGAGGGGTGGTGTCTTATGTGTCTGCATCAGACCATGTCAGTGTGTATATGTGTGTGTGTGTGTGTGTGTGTCTGTGTATCAGGCCATGTCAAATCATGTAACTATGTGTAGGGGTGTGTGGGTCTCAGGCGGTATCAATGTGTCTGTGTGAGGCCATAGCAGTGTGTGTAACTAGGAGTGTGTGTGTGTGTGTGTGTGTGTGTGTATCAGTGAGGGGGTCTATGTAAACCTGTGTGAGAGATGTGAGTCTGTGTGCATCAGGCCATGTCAGTGTGTGTGATTAGATGTGTGTCTGCATGTCCAATATGTGTGTCTGTCAGGCCACGTCATTGTGTGTGACTGTTGCATGTGTATGTTGGTGTCAGGGAGGGGCCTCTGTGTGTCCTGATATGTGTGTCTGTGTTGGGCCATGTCAGTCTGTGTGTGACCAGCTGTGTGTATGTGTGTGTGTGTATATCAGGGATTGCATCCCTGTGTGCCTGAGGGTGTGTCTGGGTAGGTCTGTGTCTGTCATTCCGTGCTTAGAGGCCTCGGACCCCAGGATCCCATGGGTCTGAGTCTCGCCTGAGGCCACCATGCCACCGCGCCTGAGGCCGCCATGCCACGGAGGGAGGGCTGTTGAGGAGGGAATCGATACGTCCTTAAAAATTCAAGGGTTTCTCGTAAACAGAAACTTTTAACACCGTTTAAAGTTTCAGACTGCTGCTATGGCTGCCTCCACACCCACCACTGCCCCAGAAAGGGGAGGGGGCTCCGAGGGGCAGACAGATGGGGAAGGGGTTGGAAGCAAGCTAGTGGGCACAGAGGGGGAAGGGGCGGGGCCACATGGGGGGCCGGGAACGGTAGGGGCTGGGGGAAGGGCGAGAAAGGGATTTGGGGATCGAGGGGGCTGGGGCCCTGAAGAGATAGATGGTTCTCAGAATGGGGGTCAAGGGGTAGGGAGGGGAGGGGAGCTGGAAGAGGCAGGAGGATGAACGGAAAAGGGTCTGGGAGCCTTTGAGGGGCCCTAGAAAGGCTGGGATATCTGGGAGAAGGAGTTGGGGACACCTGGGCTTTGGAGGAGTGATGGGGATGGAGGCGCGGCAGGGGCTTGGATGGCTGTGGAAAGGAGCAGAGGCAATGTCTGGGGGGTCTGGGGGCCCTTGGTGAAGGGGACAGCAGAGCAGTGTGGGTCTGTTGGGGGACGGAGGGGGAAGCTGTGGGAAAGGGTCTGGGGAGGGGTAGACTAGTGGACGGTTTTAGGGGGTGTGAGACCCTTCATGGAGCTGGGGGCTTGGGGGATCTTGAGAGCCAGGCGGACCCTGTCCACCCCTCTCCAAATAGCTGTGAAGGCGAACAAGGCTCAGAAACCCCCAACTCCGGCTGTCCTACCCCACCTGCCAGCCTGTGCTCCAGCCAGGACCACCAGCCCCAGGACCCTGGGCTGATGCTCCCTCATGGCCTTCCTGGCCCGGATGTAGGCTCTGGCCAAACCATCAACCCAGCCCTACTTCACACACCATGCCCATCCTCATCCACACACACACAACACCCAGCCTCATCCACACACACAACACCCAGCCTCATCCACACACACACACAACACCCAGCCTCATCCACACACACACACAACACCCAGCCTCATCCACACACACACACAACACCCAGCCTCCACACACACAACACCCAGCCTCATCCATACACAACACCCAGCCTCATCCACACAACACCCAGCCTTCATCCACACAACATGCAGCCTCATCCACACACACAACACTCAGCCTCATACACACACACAATACCCAGCCTCACACACACACACAACACCCAGCCTCATCCACACACACAACACCCAGACTCATACACACACACAACACCCAGCCTCATACACACACAACACCCAGCCTCATACACACACACAACGCCCAGCCTCATACACACACACAACACCCAGCCTCATCCACACACAACACCCAGCCTCATCCACACAACACCCAGCCTTCATCCACACACACAACATGCAGCCTCATACACACAACACACAGCCTCATACACACACAACACGCAGCCTCATACGCACACAAACACCCAGCCTTCATCCAAACACACATCTCTCCATTTTTACACACACCACACACCCTTTATTCACACCCACACAATACTCATCCTTCATTCACACACACACAAACTTGTCCTTCCAGTCACACACACAGGACACCAGCCTTCCAAAGGTGCACACACACAAGCATCCTTCACACACACACAGTCACAAACTCTCACTATCACACTCAATATCACACCACAACACCTATTTCCTTCACACACACAGCTTGTCCCTCCATTCACACACAGAAACAGCACTTAACACACACAGCCCTCCCACAACACCCTCCCCATGTGCACCCTACACTCTGTCTTCTTTCTGTTCAAACACAACTCTCACACCACATCCACACTCACACAGACAAAACACTTATTCTCACACTCACACATCCACATCACAGAGTTCTCCCCACACTCAGCACCCCTCCTCTACACTGACAGCACCCTCCTACATACATACACACACACACACACACACACACACACACAGCCTCACTTTGTTCCCCTCCACAACTGCAGATGGGAAGACAGAGGAACTGCTGGGGAGGCAGCACTGTCCCTTCCTCTCCCCCACCCCCCTCCACCCACCCCGTCCCTGGATCCCAAGTATTAGGGTACACCTGGCCTTCAAGAAATCTCACGGGAGGAGGGCACTGCCAGGGGCTGGGCACAGCTGCCATACCACAGCTGGAATCCCCCACATCCCTCCCTGCCAGGCTGCCCACCTGGCTGTGGCTGGCAGCAGGTGTGTTCTTACCATGCAGGTGTGTGGGGGGAGGAGGAGGGGCGGGGAGCAGGAGCCAGGCCCATGGCACTACCCGGCCAGGATGCTGGGGGCAGTGTGGGTAGGGGCGGGGGCAGGGTTGAAACATCTGGGCTCTGGCAGCCACATTCCGGGGCACAGAAGGTAGGGCTGGGCAATTCAAGGCTCCAGGGCTGCTTGGCAACGGAGCAGCGCTCTTGGGCGAGGTGGGCAAACATCTGGCACGTAGCATAGGCAGGGAGCCAGCCCTAGGCACCTCAGTGGGACCTGGTTCCCCACTCCCACCAAGAGGGCCTGACGCCCTCGTGCCTAGCGGGGTAGGCACGATCTGTGTCCCAGGCCTGGAGTCCTAGCCTTGAGCTCACTGTCCCCCTCCCAGGGTGATCTAGGAGCCCCTATTAAAGACTCAGTCTGGGGAGTTACAGGTCATTGCTCTTAGGGCACATCTTGAGGGACACCCACAACCACACCACACACGTGGATGCAGACACCAGACTATCACACTCACAGCACCCAAACTACACAGTCACACTGAGACACACAGAAATACAGACCCTTCTCCTTCCCCGTCTCCTCCTCCCCTTTTCTCTCCTCTTCCCTTCTCTGTTCCCACAGATAAAATCCAGACTGACACACAGACACAGGGTCACCCAGATACCATCACATACCCTTCTAGAATATCACACAGACATACAAACACACACACCCACACCAAAAATCCCACACAGGCCTTCCCAGAGCTACCTACAGAGTGATAGCCAGGTCACATGTACAAAGACCCTCACCATCACATAGACCCCCATAGAGACCCAGCTAATACACCAGGTTGCAAAGACACACATAGACACATACAAACAGTTACATAGACTCCCAGAATTTCATGCTGAGCCCAGTTACACAGGTACACACAGGCCACACAACGTCACACAGGTTCAGAACAATCTCACACAGGACTGCAAGGACCCAATGGGTCACACACATAGATGTTCGCAAAATCATCCACAGACACAGCACGTAAAAAGTCACTCAAAGGCCAGGTATGGTGGCTCATGCCTGTAATCCCAGCACTTTGGGAGGCCAAGGCAGGCAGATCACCTGAGGTTGGGAGTTCAAGACCAACCTGACCAACATGGAGAGACCCCAACTTTACTAAAAATACAAAATTAGCCAGGCATAGTGGTGCATGCCTGTAATCCCAGCTACTCAGGAGGCTGAGGCAGGAGAATCGCTTGAACCCGGGAGATGGAGGTTGCAGTGAGCTGAGATGGCACCATTGCACTCCAGCCTGGGCAACAAGAGCAAAACTCTGTCAAAGAAAGAAAGAAAGAAAGAAAGAAAGAAAAGTCACTTAAAGGCCTACAATCCCAGCACTTAGGGAGGCCAAGACATATGGATCACTTGAGCCCAGGGGTTCAAAACCAGCCTAGGCAACATAGCAAGACCCTGCCTCTACAAAAAATTTATACATTTGCCAGGCATGGAGTCTACATCTGTGGTCCCAGCTAATCAGGTGGGAGGGTCACATGAGCCTGGGAGGTTGAGGGTGCAGTGAGCACTCCAGCCTGGGCAACAGAGTGAGATCCTATCTCAAAAAAAGAAACAGGCCAGGTGAGGTGGCTCACACCTGTAATTCCAGCACTTTGGGAGGCTGAGAGGAGCCAATCACCTGAGGTCAGGAGTTCAAGACCAGCCTGGCCAACAGGCAAAACCCCATTTCTTTGGTACTAAAAATACAAAAATTAGCAGGGCGCGGCGGTGCATGTCTGCAATCCCAGCTATTTGGGAGGCTGAGGCAGGAGAATCACTTGAACCTGGGAGGCGGAGGTTACAGTGAGCCGAGATCATGCAACTGCACTCCAGCCTGGTGACAGAGTGAGATTCTGTCATGAAAAAACAAAAAAGAAAGAAACAAAAAGTCACACAAAGATATCTAGATCATGCACACACAGAGGAAAACACAGACACGCTCACGCTTGCCCAGGCAGCACAGCCTGGCCAGGGCCTCCTGTGGCCGTCGCTCATCTGGAGGCTCATCTGGAGACGAAAGGGAAGGAGTTGGGGAAACGTTTCATTTGCAGCCGGCCAGCCGGAGACCCACCCGCCCTGGAAACCTGGCCCTGACTCCTGAATGGAGCCTCTGTGTGCTGCTGCTGCGGCCGCCAGCAACGCTCAGCTGTCCCAGGGCGTGGGTATCAGAGGGGGTGAGTCGGCCACACTGAGTTCCTGGCCAAGCCACGTATGCTGGGAACCTGGGGCCTTCGGGGCCACCCAGCCAGAGGCCAGAGTCCCCTAGACCAGAGAAGCACATCCCACCCCACCCCCTCCTGGTCCCAGCTGTGTCTAGAGGCCACTCCTCCAAACCCAGCTTATGGAGGGGAAGACAGAGGGACAGGTTCTGTGCCCCAGCTGGCGTTGGATCTCCAGGTGTCCCTGTCTCAGGCTGGCGTGCAGCCCCTGGCTAGGCAGCTGCCAATCCCATTCCAGGAGGCCCCTCGCTCCAGCACCTGGCTCCCTGTGCAGCGTGAAAGTGGGGATAGGACAGTCAAAGATCCCTTTGGTTCAGGTCATCAAATACAACCACTGTCACACCTTCGAACACACAAAGATCCACACAGTCACTGTCACAGTGTCACCTGCACAGCAACACCGTCACACCCTTGGCCACTCTGTCCCTTGAAGAAATATGATCACTCCCTTGATAATTTGGGTGACACCTTCAGTGGCACGGTCTTACATATCCTCACAGTCACCCCGACACTCTGACCCTCACACTCCATCAGCACCGCACTGGCCAGCAGAGGCACACTGACATACTCAGTCCACATGCCACTGCAGCTGTGCTAGCCACGTGGCTACACAGAGTCATTGCCCCACCCAGACACAAGGAGGAAAAGCAGTCCTGACCATTGCATTCCCAGGGCGCAGCCCGCAGCTGTCCCTTGATCAAGGTTTGAACCAATCCAGTTAATTCAATGGCACAATAACACACCCTCATTGTCACAGTGTCACGGAGCAGGCAGCCAGTAGGTAGAGACCACTGGTGACAGTCACTGTAATAGCACACCCTCCCGGTCTCCCTGTTGCAGGTGACAGGTACACATTTCACTCACACTGCCACACAACACCCACAGTTCATGGACCAAGGAACTACAATGCAACCGTGGGTGACAGCCTCACCACGATTACAAGGACAACCTGTCACACAACAGTCACTCTCCCAGTGCCTGTCACAACATTGAGACAGCCCCTTAGCCGTCCACACAGGCAGCCAGGCATGCTGACTGGGCCCCCACGATTGTCCCTAGGACACCCCCACCCCCGAGTCTTGGAAACAGGGACAGATACACGCCGACACCCCCCTCCCCTCTGCAGTCAGTACAGGCAGAGCAGGGAGGGGAACTAATGGACGCGCAGCTGTTGGCAGTGGGTGCCAGCCCCCCCATCTCATGAATATTCATCAGCTGGGGCTCTCCTGAACCTGTGGGGAGTCGGAGGTCCCAGGCAGCTGGTCACCCCCTTCTGTGCCAGGAGGCCCCCAGGTGGAGGAGGGAGACTCGGCCAGGTCCCTGAAGTCAGAACCCACACCCAGTTCCACACAGAATCACACAAGAGTTTGTGAATACAGACCCCCGGTATGCAAAAAACATTCACATAAACTCACAATCACACTCAACAACACATCCATCTATCACACACATACACCCATACACACACAGCCCAGGCATGCAACCACAGGCACACACACCACATCCAAACCACAGACACCCACCACACTCACACACACACACACAGACACACACCAGACATGCAAACGTGGTGCACACACACAGTCACATGAACTCACAACCACACCCAAACCACAGACACCTACCCCTCCCCCATACATGCAAACATGGGGCTCAGTTACATGAACTCACAACCACACCCAAACCACAGACACCCACTACACGCACACGCACACACACACACACACACCCCAGACAGGCAAACATAGGGTGCACAATAACAGGACCACAAATACACAGTCACACTATCACACACAAACGATACCAGTTGCTACTCATCATCACACACAGGTGTTCAAATACACACACACTTCAAAACACATGGGCCCCCAAGTCACCCTCAAATTCCAACCACTTCTCAACTTCTCATAAAACACACACACAAGCACACAAACATGGACCCACAAATTTGCACACACATATGGATAATCCCACTGACTCATGGGAACTCAGACACAAAACCATCCCCAAGGAGCACCTCCTTCTCCTTCCCCTTTCTCCCTCCCTCCCTCTCTCTCTTACACTGCGATCTCGCTCTGCCCATCGCCCCCGTTTTACAGATGGGGAAACTGAGGCACTAAGCTGCTGAAGGCCACTTGAAGCGGGAGGGACCGCCCACCGACTCTGGAAAGGCTACTGCCGGGCGCCCCCTGCCGGCCTGGCCCCTCCTTGCAAGAGCGCGCGGGGCGGCGGCGCGCGGATCGTGCACGCGCCTGACGTAACCATGGCATCCTCTTGGCACGCGCGGCCCGCGCGCAGGGAGGGCGGGGCGGGCGCGTTGCCATGGCGCCGGCGGCCCGCGTGAAAGGGGCATTGTTCGCCGCGGCGGCCGGGCCGGGCCATCCCGGACCCACCCGGCCCGACAGAGACGGGGAGACCGGGATAGGGAGACAGGGAAATGGGGAGAGAAGACAGGAGACAGGGAGAGACCAGAAATGAGAGAGATGGAGACGGGGAGAGAAAAAAGAGAAGGAAAGAAAGACCAGAGATGGGAGAACCAGAGAGATGGGAAGAGATACGGAGACCTGGTGGGGAGAGACAGGGATAGGAAGAGATGAAGAGACAGTGAGAGAGCAGGAGAAAGCTGGGCAGAGAGACAGGGAGATGGGAAAAGAAACGGATGAGAGAGATGGGGAGAGAGAAGGAATGGGGAGACAGGGAGATGGGGAGACAGGGGGATGGAGAGACGGGGGATGGAGAGACAGGGAGATGGGGAGACAGGGAGATGGGGAGACGGGGGATGGAGAGACAGGGAGATGGGGAGACAGGGAGATGGGGAGACGGGGGAATGGAGAGACAGGGAGATGGGGAGACAGGGAGATGGGGAGACAGGGAGATGGGGAGACGGGGGAATGGAGAGACAGGGAGATGGGGAGACAGGGAGATGGGGAGACGGGGAGATGGGGAGACGGGGGAATGGAGAGACAGGGAGATGGGGAGACAGGGGGATGGAGAGACAGGGAGATGGGGAGACAGGGAGATGGGGAGACGGGGGAATGGAGAGACAGGGAGATGGGGAGACAGGGAGATGGGGAGACAGGGAGATGGGGAGACGGGGGAATGGAGAGACAGGGAGATGGGGAGACAGGGAGATGGGGAGACGGGGAGATGGGGAGACGGGGGAATGGAGAGACAGGGAGATGGGGAGACAGGGAGATGGGGAGACGGGGGGATGGAGAGACAGGGAGATGGGGAGACAGGGGGATGGAGAGACGGGGGATGGAGAGTCAAGGAGATGGGGAGACAGGGGAATGGAGAGACAGGGAGATGGGGAGACAGGGAGATGGGGAGACGGGGGAGATGGGGAGACGGGGGAATGGAGAGACAGGGAGATGGGGAGACAGGGAGATGGGGAGACGGGGAGATGGGGAGACGGGGGAATGGAGAGACAGGGAGATGGGGAGACAGGGAGATGGGGAGACGGGGGGGATGGAGAGACAGGGAGATGGGGAGACAGGGGGATGGAGAGACGGGGGATGGAGAGTCAAGGAGATGGGGAGACAGGGGAATGGAGAGACAGGGAGATGGGGAGACAGGGAGATGGGGAGACAGGGGGATAGAGAGACAGGGGGATGGAGAGACAGGGAGATGGGGAGACGGGGAGATGGGGAGACGGGGGGATGGAGAGACAGGGAGATGGGGAGACGGGGAGATGGGGAGACGGGGGGATGGAGAGACAGGGAGATGGGGAGACGGGGAGATGGGGAGACGGGGGGATGGAGAGACAGGGAGATGGGGAGACAGGGAGATGGGGAGACAGGGGGATGGAGAGACAGGGAGATGGGGAGACAGGGGGATAGAGAGACAGGGGGATGGAGAGACAGGGAGATGGGGAGACAGGGGGATAGAGAGACAGGGGGATGGAGAGACAGGGAGATGGAGAGACGGGGATGGAGAGACAGGGGGATGGAGAGACAGGGGGATGGGGAGACAGGGGGATGGAGAGACAGGGAGATGGAGAGACAGGGAGATGGGGAGATGGGGGAATGGAGAGATGGGGGATGGAGAGACAGGGAGATGGGGAGACAGGGGGATGGAGAGACAGGGAGATGGGGAGACAGGGGGATGGAGAGACAGGGAGATGGGGAGACAGGGGGATAGAGAGACAGGGGGATGGAGAGACAGGGAGATGGGGAGACAGGGGAATGGAGAGACAGGGAGATGGGGAGACAGGGAGATGGGGAGACAGGGGGACAGAGAGACAGGGGGATAGGGAGACGGGGATGGAGAGACAGGGGGATGGGGAGAAAGGGGGATGGAGAGACGGGGGGATGGAGAAACAGGGAGACAGGGAGATGGAGAGACAGGGAGATGGAGAGACAGGGAGATGGAGAGACAAGGAGATGGAGAGACAGGGATGGAGAGACAGGGGGATAGAGAGACAGGGAGATGGGGAGACAGGAAGATGGAGAGTCAGGGAGATGGGGAGACAGGGGGATGGAGAGACAGGGAGATGGAGAGATGGGATGGAGAGACAGGGAGACAGGGAGATGGAGAGACAGGGAGATGGAGAGACGGGGATGGAGAGACAGGGGGATGGGGAGACAGGTGGATGGGGGGACAGGGAGATGGAGAGACGGGGATTGAGAGACAGGGAGATGGGGAGATGGGGGATGGAGAGACTTGGGGACTGGCCAGGGAGAGACAGAGATGGGGAGAGACGGAGAGATGGAGAGAGAAAAAGACAGGAGAGGTAGGAAAGACAGAGACACAGTGGGAGCTGGAGAGACAGAGAGATGGGTAAAACGATGGGAAAGACAGGATGAGAGAAGAGATGGAGGGAGAGAGAGACAGGGAGACTGGCCAGGGAGAGGCAGATAAGGAGAGATAAGAGACAGGAAGAGACTGAGATAGAGGGAGCAGGGAGGCCAAGCGTGGGGGCTCACGCCTGTAACCCCATCACTTTGGGAGGCCGAGGGGGGCAGACTGAGGTCAGGAGATTGAGACCAGCCTGGCCAACAGGCAGAAACCCTGTCTCTACTAAAAATACAGAACTTAGCTGGGTGTGGTGGGGAAATTACTCAGGAGGCTGGGGCAGGAGAATCGCTTGAAACCAGGAGGCAGAGGCTGCAGTGAGCTGAGATCACACCACTGCACTGCAGCCTGGGTGACAGTGTGAGACTGTGTCAAAAAAAAAAAAGAAAAAGAAAAAAGAAAAGAAAAGAAAAGAAAGAAAAAAAAGAAAATGAGGAGAAAAGGAGAGAGATGGAAAGAGACATGAACAGGACAAGATTTAGGGCTGGGAAGATACGGACAAGAGGAGACGACGTGGGAGAAATGAGACACAAAAGGGCAAAGAGACAGACGAGAGAGAGACAGAGACAGATGGGAAAAGACATGGGAGAAACACAGATAGGAGAGGCCTGAGAGCTGGAGAGAAACACACCGACAAGGAAGGACGGGTGGAGGGAGAAGGCCACGGAGAGGCAAAGTCTGGGAGCAAGATGGGAGAGAGAGCGCTGGGGCGGGAGATGATGGGACAGGACCAGTCAGCCAATACCCGTGGCACCTCCTTGCCTGGTGTGCTGTGCCTGGCAATGGGAAAAGTCAGGGGATGGGGTCCGGTGCAGTGGCTCACACCTGTGATCCCAGCACTTTGGGAGGCCAAGGCAAGTGGATCATTTGAGGTTAGGAATTCAAGACCAGCCTGGCCAACAGGGCGAAACCTCTTCTCTACTAAAAATATAAAAATTAGCCGAGTGTGGTGGTGGGCGCCTGTAATCCCAGCCACTTAGGAGGCTGAGGCAGGAGAATCGCTTGAGCCTGGGAGACAGAGGTTGCAGTGAGCCGAGATTGTGCCACTGCACTCCAGTAGGTGACAGAGTGAGACACTGTTTCAAAAAAAAAAAAAAAATGTCAGGGGACAGGGACCCCCACACAAAGTCAGAGGTGCTGAGAGGCAGGAGGACACCTGGCCATAGAAAGACATAGTGGCCGGGTGCAGTGGCTCACACCTGTAATCCCAGCACTCTGAAAGGTCAAGGTATGTGGAATGCTTGAGGTTAGGAGTTTGAGACCAGCCTGGACAATGTGGTGAGATCTTATCTCTACCAAAAAAAAAAAAAATTTTTTTTTGAGATGGAGTTTTGCTTTTGCTGCCCAGGCTGCAGTGCAATGAGGCGATCTCGGCTCACTGCAACCTCCGCTTCTCAGGTTCAAGCGATTCTCCTGCCTCAGCCTCCAGAATAGCTGGGATTGCCGATGAGTGCCACCACATCCAGCTAATTTTTGCATTTTTGATAGAGACTGGGTTTTGCCATGTTAGTCAGGCTGGTCTCCAACTCCTGACCTCAGATGATCCACCTGCCTCAGCCTCCCAGAGTGTTGGGATTACAGGCGTGAGCCACCGTGTCCAGCCTATTTATTTATTTATTTATTTAATTTCGGAATAAGGTCTTGCTCTGGCACCCAGCCTGGAGTACAGTGGCACAATCATAGCTCACTGCAGCCTTGAACTCCTGGGCTCAAGTGGTCCTCCCACCTCAGCCTCCTGAGTAGCTGGGACTACAGGTGCATGCCACTATGTCCAGCTAACTTAAAAAATTTTTTGTAGACAGGGTTTTGCTATGTTGCCGAAGCTGGTCTCTATCTCCTAGGCTCAAACTATCCTCCCACCTCAGCCTCCCAAAGTGCTAGAACATTGCTTCTTTTTCCTTTTTTTGACAAGAGTCTCGCTCTGTTACCCAGGCTGGAGTGCAATGGCACAATCTCAGCTCACTGCAACCTCTGCCTCCCGGGTTCAAGCAAGTCTCCTGACTCAGCCTCCTGAGTAGCTGGGATTATAGGCACATGCCACAACATACGGCTAATTTTTGTTTTATTTTGTTTTGCTTTGTTTTGAGATGGAGTTTCGCTCTTGTTGCCCAGGCTAGAGTGCAGTGGTATGATCCCGGCTCACCGTAACCTCTCGTCTCCCAGGTTCAAGTAATTCTCCTGCCTCAGCCTCCGAGTAGCTGGGATTACAGGCATGCACCACGACACCCAGCTAATTTTTTATTTTTAGTAGAGACGGGGTTTCTCCATGTTGGTCAGGCTGGTCTCAAACTCTGGACCTCAGGTGACCTGCCTGCCTTGGCCTCCCAAATTGCTGGGATTACAGGTGTGAGCCACCACGCCAAGCCGGGACACTGCTTCTGACACTCCAGGACACCCTCATCCAGTGACACCTCCCCCAGATGGTCCCAGTCATACCAATGGATACCTATAGATGCCTAGTGACACAATTACAGGTGCAGACATATGGATATGACACGGACTCATATGGGGACTTCTAGTGACATCTCCCAATTATAGATACGACCATGTAGGTACATTGTCTCATGAGAGAGGACCTTGTCAGACACGTGAATATAGTTGTGGCCACACACCATCCATCACACAGTTTCACATGTCTTTTTTTCTTTCTTTGTTACATAAATGAGGGTTTCCTATGTTACCCAGGCTGGTCTTGAACTCCTGGCCTCACTTTCTTACGTACCAGGACAATAGGCCTGAGTCAGCGTGCCTCCCAGGTTCACATTTCTTACCAATGCTGTCATATGTGGACACTCCCGATGCATAGTGACCCTCCCCTTCACACCTGGACACGTTTTCAGACACTCATTGTCACCCTCAATGGACACGCGTGCCTTCAACCCTGCATCTGACCTACTAACTGGGGAGGTACCTTGTCCCATGGTCCCGTTCAGAATGCTGTGGGGGTGCTCAGTCCAGTTCTCCACGTTTGAGTCAGTGGGGGCTGACAGATTTGAGGTCCCAGCGGAGATTGGATGGAAGGGGAAGTGAATTCAAGCCTCTGGTCCGCCTGAAAGGGCTTAGATCAGCTGGGCCAGTGTTCTCCCAGACTCCTCCTCCAGTCAGGCAGCTTGGACCAACTGTAGATCAAGGGTGCCCTCTGGTGGCCATAAATGGTCTCTGCGCCCATCCACTGATGACAGGCAGCCAGTTGCTGACTTTGACGCTGTGGACAGAGAGGACAGAGAGGACACAGAGCACACAGAGCACACAGGCCCACGGACTGAAGTCCAGAGGCAGAAACCCAGATGCAGAACTCAGAGCCTGTAATCCAGATCTCAGGACCCAGGATCAGCCTCTAGAGTCCAATCATTCTGGGTCGGGCGCAGTGGCTCACACCTGTAATCCCAGCACTTTGGGAGGCTGAAGCAGGCAGATCACGAGGTCAGGAGTTTGAGATCATCCTGGCTAACACAGTGAAATCCCATCTCCACTGAAAATACAAAAAGTCATCTGGGCGTGATGACATGCACCTGTAGTCCCAGCTACTCAGGAGGCCGAGAGAGGAGAATTGAATGAACCTGGGAGGCAGAGGTTGCCGTGAGCCGGGATCGTACCACCACACTTCAGCCTTGGCAACAAGAGTGAAACTCCATCTCAAAAAAAGAAAACAACTAAAAAAGATTCTAATCATACTAAAATCTACAGTCCAGATCCGTGAACTCAGCCAGACACGGGGACTCACACTTACAATCTCAGCATTTTGGAAGGCAAAGGTGTGAGAATCACTTAAGGCCTGGAGTTTGGGACACTCTGGGCAACATAGCAAGACTCTGTCTCTACAAAAAACTTAAAAGTTAGCTAGGCGTAGTGGCACGTCTCTGAGGCTGCAGTGAACTACGATGGTGCCACTGAAACCATAAAAATCTAGATCTTATTATTCAAAACCAGACTCTAGAATCCACCCCACACCCAGAATCCAGCTTTTAAGAATTTAGAATCCAAAGGCCATCTTACGAAATCGAGGGTTTGTGGGTTTTTGTTGTTTTTTTTCAAGATGGAGTCTTGCTCAGTTGCCCAGGCTGGAGTGCAGTGGTGCGATCCTGGCTCACAGCAACCTCCGCCTCCCAGGTTCATTCAATTCTCCTGTCTCGGCCTCCTGAGTAGCTGGGAATACAGATGCATGCCATCACGCCCAGCTGACTTTTTGTATTTTCAATGGAGATGGGGTTTCACTGTGTTAGCCAGGATGATCGCTAACTCCTGACCTCGTGATCTGTCTGCCTTGGCCTCCCAAAGTGCTGGGATTACAGGTGTGAGCCACTGAACCCAGCCTTTTTTGGTTTTTTCTTTTCTTTTTCTTTCTTTTTTTTTCTTTTTTTTTTTTTCTTTTTTGAGACAAGGTCTGGCTCTATCACCCAGGCTGGAATGCAGTGGCATGACCATGGCTCACAGGCTCAAGCCATTCATTCTCCCACCTCAGCCTCCCCAGTAGCTGGGATTACAGGTACACACCACCATGCTCAGCTAATCTTTTTTTTTTTTTTTTTTTTGAGACAGTCTCCCACTGTTGCCCAGGCTGGAGTGCAATGTTGCAATCTCAGCTCACTGCAACTGCCACCTCCCAGGTTCAAGCAATTCTGCCCCATCCTCCCCAGTAGCTGCGATTAAAGGCACCCACCACATACCCGGCTAATTTTTGGTACTTTTAATTGAGAAGGGGTTTCACTATGTTGGTAAGGCTGGTCTCGAACTCCTGACCTGGAGATCTACCCGCCTCGGTCTCCCAAGATGCTGGGATTACAGGCGTGAGCCACGGCACCTGACCTGATTTTTTATATATTTCTGTGGAGACAGGGCTTTGCCATTTTGGTCAGGCTGGTCACGAACTTGTGAGCTCAGTCAATCCACCTGCCTTGGCCTCTCAAAGTGCTGGGATTACAGACATGAGACTCCTCACCCAGCCAAAATCCAGATACTATGCCATCCTCAGAGCCTCGAAATCACAGCCAGGTAGCAGAATTTGGTGAAGACAGAAACAAACGGATAGGTGAGGAGCTCAGCAGTACAGCACACAGTCTCTCCCAGCTGAAACCCCCTCCCAGCCTACTCCTGTGCATTTACACACACACACACACACACACACACACACACACCATCAGGCTGGGTGTGGTGGCTCACGCCTGTAATCCAGCACTCTGGGAGGCCAAGCCAGGAGGATGGCATGAGCCCAGGAGTTCGAGACCATCCTGGGCAACATAGTGAGACCCTGTCTTTACAAAAAAATTAACAAAATTAACTGGGCGTGGTGGCATGAGCCTGTAGCCCCAGCTACTCAGGAGGCTGAGGAGGGAGGATCGCTTGAGCCCAGGAGTTCAAGGCTGCAGGGATCGGGCCATGATTACTCCACTGCAGTCAGGCCTGGGTGACAGAGGGAGACCCTGTCTCAAATAATAATTAATAGTAATGATAAAAGAAGCCAGGCACAGTGGCTCATGCCTGTAATCCCAGCACTTCGGGAAGCCAAGGCAGGTGGATCATGAGGTCAGGAGTTCGAGACCAGCCTGACCAACACGCTGAAACCCCGTCTCTACTAAAAATACAAAAAAAATTAGCTAGGCGTGGTGGTGAGCACCTGAAATCCCAGCTACTCAGGAGGCTGAGGCAGGAAACTCACTTGAACCCAGGAGGTGGAGGTGGCAGTGAGTCGAGATCACACCACTGCACTCCAGCCTTTCCAGCCTGGGAGACACAGCAAGACTCTGTCCAAAAAACAACAACAATAATAAAAGAAAAATAAAAAGACAAACCATAACCCAAAGACACACCTCCCTCTGTATGCTCTTGTCCCAGCATGCAGACACACGTACATCTGTGCATCCACATAATCTCAGTGCTCTGCCCCCAGCCATCCCACCAAAGTCCTAGACACACAACCACCACACAGAGACACACACAAACCCATGCTTTCCAGCCCTGCACCCAGACACACGTGAAGAATTGTGGAGACTGGGATGGGTGTGCACCCATGCGCGTGCACACACACACACACACACACACACACAATCTCTCTCTCTCTCTCTCTCTCCCCCCCACCCCCAAGAAGCTCCACTCCTTGGCAGTCACGCAGCCCCTGGGAATGGGACCCCAGGGATGGGGCTCGCCTCGCACCCCCATGCCCACCTCAGCCCTCCCCCGCCTGGCCGGCTGGCGGGCTTTAATACAGATGCCAAACTCATAATTGTAACTGAGGGTGACAGGGTCACCTTGAGCCCCAGATGCTCGTGCGGTGACAGATGGCGTTGGCAAACCTGATTAGCGGCCCCCGTGCCAGCGCCTGTGGCACCTGCATCCCCCACCCCTCCCCCGCTCTCCCAGCACTCATTACCCACCCATTACTGGGCCTGGGGGGCGGGGTGGGGGCCGGCTGGCACTGCCCGGGAGGGGGCAGGGACTCTGGGGGCCCCCCTGGCACCAAGGTTCCCAGCTGGCTCCCCTGGCTGGCAGGAGGTGGGTACAGAGGAGGGAGGGAAGGCAGACGCCTCATGCCTACCAGAGGGCGAGTTGCCTATGGTGCCAGGGCTGAGCTGCCCACTCGGACACTGCCTGGGGTTTGGCACAGAACTCTGGAGGGAACAGGGAGCGGGCAGAACCCTTCATGACCCTCCCCTCCAGGGCCCTTTGAACAAGGGGCCTTGGGAGCTGCCTGCCTGGCCCGTTCCCATCTCTCTGTGAGGCCTGCAAGGTCAGGGGTCTCTGGCTCCCACGCCCCACTGGCCCATCTGTTTCCTCAGGTCCCCTCCTGCTCCCCTCACCTGAGGCCTTCCTTCCTGAGGCAGGAAGAGGGCTGAGAAGGGCCCGGCCAGCTCCTGCCGCACGCTCCGGGGGGCATTTGGAGGCAACACTCACAACGCCACATGTCCCTGCGTCTGTGCCAGACAGGCCCATCTGCCAGGGCCCTGGTTCCAGCCGCCCAAAGCCAGGCTGCCCTCACCGGCTGAAGACCCTGCGCCCCAGCTGGAGAGGGAGCGCTCAGATGCCCACACCCCGTCATGGGGCCACCCACTCCCAGGGAACCCCAGTGGGAGGGAAAAAAAGATGCACGTATAGACAGCCGGACTCAGCCAACATTTATGGTTTCTGCGGAATGCCACGCCAGCCATGAGGCTGTGTGGAGACTCAGGAGGGGGGTCTGGGAGGGGCACAGCGGCCACTATCAAGGCAAGAGGCAGCTGGGAACACGAGGGTCCTGCCTCTGTCTCAGGGACCCCAGGATTTCCCCTAGCAGCTGTCTGCTCAACCACTTTTGTTTTTGTTTTTTTTTTTCAGTGTCCCTAGGACGAGGTCATCGCTGTATCTCTCAGTCTGGGTGGGGCCATCTGCCCTCCCTGCAGCTGAGAGTGTCTTTGACCTCATTCTATAGGAGATAGTTTGGCCTAGTGATTAACAGTGGATTGATTCCAGCACTTCGGGAGGCCGAGGTGGGCAGATCACCTGAGGTCAGGAGTTCAAGACCAGTCTAGCCAACATGGTGAAACCCCATCTCTATTAAAAATACAAAATTAGCCAGGTGTGGTGGTAGGTGCCTGTAGTCCCAGCTACTCAGGAGGCTCAGGCAGGAGACTCGCTTTACCCTGGGAAGTGGAGGTTGCAGTGAGCTGAGATCGTGCCCCTGCACTCCAGCCTGGGTAACAGAGAGAGACTTTGTCCCCAAAAAAAAAAAAAAAAAAGGATCTGAATCCTGGCTGTGCCGCTTACTGTGGTGTGACTCTGGGTGAGTGGCTTTGCCACTCCAGGCCTTGGTTTTCTCATCTGTAAAATGGGGTGATGTTAGCAGCTATCCCATTGAGCTGCTGTAAGGATTTCATGAGTTAGTACCTGTCAAATGCCTAACACGGGTCCTGGTAAGCAGTGAGTGGTCCATCAGTGTGTGCTATCACTATCAGTGATGCAACTCCAGGACTGGCACTGTGTCTAGTGTCTCCAGGAGCAGGGTGAGGACTCTGGGGACCTGTCTGTCAAACCCTGCATCCCCGGTCTCTTGAACCAGAGTTCATCATCCAGGTCTGCGTCTTTCTTGGTCCATCTCCCCTCATCTCTCCAAGGTGCATGTCCCCGTGCACCTGTCCACGATGCTCAGTTTAAGCCTTCGGGCCGCAATGACACTCCTCGATCAGCTCGGTGGATATCTTCACCCATCGACGGGAGGCTGGGCTGCCAGCGTGACACCACAGGACCACGGGTGCCCAGCGCTTGCGAGCAGGCATGCAGCTGTTACACAGGACTAGTGGAGTGGGGTCCGAGCCAGGGACGTAGAGAGAGGAGCAGTGACCAAAGCAGAGGTGATTTTGGAGGCGTGTGGCTGAGCAGCCGGGCCGGGAGAGCACCTGGGGCCAGAGGCATGGAGACAGTCAGGGTGGTGGAGTCTGGGGCCAGTGGTGAGGATAATCACCTCTCCACTTCCACGTCACCTTGAGAGGCATGGATGCTGCAGCCAGGCTGCCTGGCTTCAAATCCTGACTCTGCCATTTCTTGGCTGTGACATGGGGGCAAATTAGCATCTCTGACCTCTCGTTTCCTCACCTGTAAATTCATTGTAATTTAACAAGGATGGCCAGGCACAGTGGCTGACATCTGTAATCCCAGCATTTTGGGAGGCTGAGGTGGGTGGATCACTTCAGGCCAGGAGTTTGAGACCAGCCTGGCCAATATGGCGAAACCCCGTCTCTACTGAAAACACAAACAGCCAGGCATGGGAGCGCACACCTGTAGTCCCAGTTACTCGGGAGGCTGAGGCAGGAGAATTGCTTGAGCCTGGGAGGCAGAGGTTGCAGTGAGCCAAGATCATGACTGCACTCCAGCCTGGGTGACAGAGCAAGACTCTGTCTCAAAAAAAAAGCAAATAAGTTATTAAACGAGGAAAAGACGAAATCACTCTAGGCCTATCAATGAAGGGGATTCATTTAGGGAACTGATTACCCAGGAAATAGAGGGGTTGAAAGCCAAGGGCTGGACGTGGTGACTTGGAGACCAGCCTGGGCAATATAGTAAGATCCCATCTCTACAAAGAAATTTTTTTAAAAAATTAGCTAGGCTAATGTGCATCAGTAGACCAAGCTACTCAGAAGGCTGAGGCAAGAAGATTGCTTCATCCTGAGTTCAAGTATGCAGTGAGCTATGATCCCAGCTCGTGCCTGTAATCTCAGTACTTTGGGAGGCCAAGGCAGGTGGATCACCTGAGGTCAGGAGTTCGACCAGCCTGGCCAACATGGTGAAACCCCATCTCTACCAAAAATGCAAAAGTTAGCTGGAGTGTGATGGTGCGTGCCTGTAATCCCAGCTACTCAGGAGGCTGAGGCAGGAGAATGGCTTGAACCTGGGAGGCAGAGGTTGCAGTGAGCCAAGATTGCTCCACTGCACTCCAGCCTGGGTGACAGAGTGAGACTCCATCTCAAAAAAGAGAGAGAGAGAGAGAGAGAGAGAGAGAGAGAGAGAGAGAGCGAGAGAGAGAAGAGATGGGGTCTCACTCTGTCAACCAGGCTGCAATGCAGTGGTGTGATCATAGCTCACTGCAGCCTCCAGCCTCTGGTCTCAGTCTCCTGAGTAGCTGGGACTACAGGTATGTGCCACCATGTTTTGCCTTATTATTAACTGATTTTGCAGAGGTGAGAATTAAGGCTCGAAGAAGGGAAGCTACTCACCATGGGTCACCCAGAAATCAGCAATTAGAGAATGTGAATGCAGATACTCCTGACTTGAAAGATTGGGTCTTTGCTAGCACACTGCGTGAATTCCCAAGGCCCTTATGGAGCACTGACTGAATGCAGCTGTGACAGTCCTCCTCCAATCCATCTCATTCAGGCTGCCCAAGAGTCCTATGAGGCAGGTACTACTTTTTTTTTTTTTGAGATGGAGTCTCACTCTGTCACCAGACTGGAGTGCAGTGATGTGATCTCGGCTCACTGCAACCTCCGCCTCCCGGGCTCAAGTGATTCTCCTGCCTCAGCCTCCCAAGTGGCTGGGACTACAGGCACACACCACCACACCCAGCCAATTTTTGTATTTTTTAGTAGAGATGGGGTTTTACTCTGTTGGTCAGGATGGTCTCGATCTCTTGACCTCATGATCCGCCCGCCTGGTCCTCCCAAAGTGCTGAGATTACAGGCGTTTGAGCCACCTGGCCTGGCTAGCAGGTACTACACTACTATGCATTCATTCATTCATTCATTCATTCATTCAACAAACACTAGTGGCTGGGCACAGTGGCTCATGCCTGTAATCCCAGCAGTTTGGGAGGCTGAGGCAGGTAGGTCACATGAGGCCAGGAGCTCGAGACCAATCTGGCCAACATGGCAAAACTCCGTTTCTACTAAAAATACAAAAATTAGCTGAGCCTGGCAGTGCACATCTGTAATCCCAGCTACTCAGGAGGCTGAGGCACGAGAATCACTTGAGCCCGGGAGGCAGAGGTTGCAGTAAGCCAAGATTGCATTGCTGCACTCCAGTCTGGGTGACAGAGTGAGGCTGTTGCAAAAAAAAAGAAAGAAAGAAAGTTGGTATATGAAGCAGGGGAGGAGGGCTCACAACTGTAATCCCAGGAACTCAGAAGGCTGAAGTGGGATGACTGAGCCCAGAAGCTCAAGACAGCCTGGGCAACATGGGGAGACTCCTCTGTCTGAAAAAAACAAAAACAAAAACAAAAACAAAAACAAAAACCAGAAAGAAAGGGCCGGGCGCGGTGGCTCACGCCTGTAATCCCAGCACTTTGGGAGGCCAAGGTAGGTGGATCACAAGATCAAGAGATCAAGACTATCCTGGCCAACACAGTGAAACCCCATCTCTACTAAAAATACAAAAATTAGACAGGTGCAGTGGCTCACACCTGTAATCCCAGAACTTTGGGACGCCAATATGGGTGGATCACCTAGAGTCAGGAGTTCAAAACCAGCCTGACCAACATGGAGAAACCCCATCTCTACTAAAAAATATATAAAAATTAGCCAGGTGTTGTGGCACATGCCTGTAATCCCAACTACTAGGGAGGCTGAGGCAGCATTGCTTGAACCCAGGAGGCGAGATTGCAGTAAACTGAGATGGTGCCACTGCGCTCCAGCCTGGCAACAGAGCGAGACTCTGTCTCAAAAAACAACAGGCCGGGTGCAGTGGCTCACGCCTGTAATCCCAGCACTTTGGGGGGCCGAGGGGAGCAGATCATGAAGCCAAGAGTTCAAGACCAGCCTAGCCAACATGGTGAAACACCGTCTCTACTAAAAAATACAAAAAAATTAGCTGAGTGTGGTGGCGCGTGCCTATAATCCTAGCTACTTCGGAGGCTGAGGCAGGAGAATTGATTGAACTGGGACCAAGAAGCAGAGGTAGTAGTGAGCCGAGAATGCGCCACTGCACTCCAGGGTGGGCTACAGAGCGAGACTCCGTGTCAAAAAAAAAGAAAAGAAAGTTGGTGTCTGAGGAAAAGGAGGCTGGTGTGGTAGAAGCAAAGTAAGTGAGGGGGAGACAGGGAGGAGGTGAAACCAGGGAGGTAAAAGGATCAGAAAGTAGAGAAACTTGTGGGCTGCGGGGAGGACTTGGGCTTCTGTTCTGAGTAAAGCGGGAGCCATGCAGGGTTCTAGCGGGAGGAGGAACCAGATCTGACTCTGGTGCTCACAGGCGTTCTCTGGCTGCCGAATGGAAAAATACACTTGGGGGTGAAGAGGGCCATGATAGTGGAATCAAGGAGACTAGGATAGAGGCAACTGCATCTGTCTCGGGGGAGGCACTAAGGTCCTATTTTACAAGGGGGGAAACTGAGGCACAGAGACATTCAGGTGGATACAGGACTTGAACCCAAATCTGTCTGGGGCCACAGCCTGTGCCTTCTGCCAATGCTGAGACCCAGCCGTCTCCTCCCCACACCCACCCACTCACCTGAACAAAGGGCACGGCCTTACACATCCCCTGGGTCACTTCCTGAGGGTTCAGCGGCAGAGTCACAGCAGCCGCCTTATCCTGCCCACGCTGCAGCCTACCCATATCCAGCTGCCTGGCTTTCTGCAGGCTCAAGAAGGCCTTCCAGCTCCCAAGGGCTGGGGCTGGCACCAGTGGGGGTTGGGCCCCTGGGCCCAGAGCCCAAGTCTGATTGGCTGCAGCCCAGGACTGAGGCTGGGGAGCCTGGGGTCCAGGCCTCGCTGAGCCTGTGGACAAGGCCCCACTAAGCAGGCACAGAAGAGTGGACAACCTGCCAAGAAGCATCTGCTTGTCCATGCGTCTGTCCGTCTGTTCGTTCAGGACTGGGCTCAGGGTCTCTAGCAGTCAACCCTGCTGTCTGGTGAGTGGCATCTGAGCCCTCTGGACCCGTTTTTAATCTCTTGACCCCTCCTGGATAGCCTGGGAGGCATTTCTGTAGACCCACAGCAGGGGAGGTGAGTAAACTCAGACCTGCTGGGTTCCCACACCTCCTCCCAACCTGCTGGGAGACATGGGGGCTGGGCCTGCAGCGTGCAAGCTGTGGGGACCAGGAAAGACAGGTCTGGGGCCAGGGGCTGAGACACACAATGCCTGAAGCCCGTGGGCAGCTGCTTTTCCAGTCCTGGGATCCCGTTCATCCAATTAGCAAAAGCACACTTTGGGCCTGGCTCGGCGACTCACACCTGTGATCCCAGCACTTTGGGAGGTCGAGACTCGTAGATCACGTGATGTCAGGAATTCAAAACCAGCAGGGTTATGTCTACTTTAAAAATGCAAAAATTGGGCTGGGTGCGGTGGCTCACACCTGTGATCCCAGCACTTTGGGAGGCCAAGACGGATGGATCACCTGAGGTCAGGAGTTTGAGACCAGCCTGGCCAACAAGGTGAAACCCCATCTCTACTAAAAATACAAAAAATTAGATATGGTGGCGGGCACCTGTAATCCCAGCTACTCAGGAGGCTGAGGCAGGAGAATCGCTTGAACCTGGGAGGCAGAAGTTACAGTGAGCCAAGATGGTGCCACAGCACTCCAGCCTGGGCAACAAGAGATACTGTCTCAAAAATAATAACAATAAAAACTATGGTTGGGTGCAATGGCTCACATCTGTAATCCTAGAACTCTGGAAGGCCGAGACAAGTAGATCATCTGAGGTCAGGAGTTTAAGACCAGCCTGGCCAACATGGTGGAACCCCATCTCTACAAAAATGCAAAAATTAACTGGTTGTGGTGGTATGTGCCTGTAATCCCAGCTACTCGGGAGGCTGAGGCAGGAGAATCGCTTGAATTTGGGAGGTGGAGGTTTCGGTGAGCCAAGATCACACTATTGCACTCCAGCCTCGGCGACAAAGCAAGACTCCATTAAAAAAACAAAAACAAAACAAAACAAAAAAAACCAGCTTACCTTGCAGCCAGGTTTCTTGGGTTCAACCCAAGCATTCCGATTTCCTGGCCATGCAAACCTGAGCAAGTCCCTTAACCATTCTGAGCCTTACCTCCTTTGTCTGTAACATGAGGATAAAACAGCTCCTACCTCATTGGCTTGTTCTGAGGACCTAAGGAAGTAATTTATGTAAGGAGCTTAAAACAGAGATTCCTACACAGTAACACCATGAATCAGCTATGATTAACATTATTGCTGCTAGGTTTTTTTGTTCTTTTTTTTTTTGGCGGGGTGGGGGTGGGGTGGATGGAGTCTTGCTCTGTTACCCAGGCTGGAGTGCAGTGGCGTGATCTTGGCTCACTGCAACCTCCACCTCCTCAGCCTCCTGAGTAGCTGGGGTTACAGATGTGAACAAGCACACCCGGCTAATTTTTGTATTTGTAATAGAGACAGGTTTCACTATATTGGCCAGGCTGGTCTCAAACTCCTGACCTCAAGCGATCCACCCACTTCAGCCTACCAAGTGCTAGGATTACAGGCGTGAGCCACCATGCCCAGCCAGTTCTTTTTATATATTTTTTCTCTTTTATTTGGCACACAGTTTCACTATGTTGCCCAGGCTGGTCTCAAAATGCTGGGATTATAGGCACTGGAGGCTATCTTGTCTGACTTTTGTTTTCCTTTTTTCCTTTCTTTTCCTTCCTTCCTTTCTTCCTTCCTTCTTTCCTTTCTGACAGAGTGTTGCCCTGTCTCCAAGCTGGAGTGCAGTGGCATGACCTTGGCTCACCGCAACCTCTGCCACCTGGGTTCAAGCGATTCCCCTACCTCAGCCACCTGAGTAGCTGGAACTACAGCACGCACCATCACGCCCGGCTAATTTTTTGTATTTTAGTAGAGACGGGGTCTTACCATGTTGGCCAGGATGGTCTTGATCTCCTGACCTCGTGATTCACAAGCCTCAGCCTCCCCAAGTGCTGGGATTACAGGCGTAAGCCACTGAGCCCAGCCCACTTTTTCTTCTTCTTTTGTGTGTATGTGTGTTTGGAGACAGTCTCCGTCTCTCACCCAGGCTAGAGTGCATGATCTCAGCTCACTGCAACCTCCCCTTCTGGGTTCAAGTGATTCTCCTGCCTCAGCCTCCCGAGTAGTTGGGACTACAGGCCTCTGCCACCCACCATGCCTGGCTAATTTTTTTTTTTTTTTTTGTATTTTAGTAGAGATGGGGTTTCCCCATGTTGCCCAGGGTGGTCTTGAACTCCTGAGTTCAGACAATCCGCCAATCTTGGCCTCCCAAAGTGCTGGGATTATAGGCATAAGCCACCACGCCCAGCCTTTTTTGTTTATTTGTTTGGTTTTTGTTGTTATTGTTGAGATGGGGTCTTGTTTTATCACCCAGGCTGGAGTGCAATGGCACAATCACAGCTCACTGCAGCCTCGACCTCCCAGGATCAAGGAATCCTCCTGCCTCAACGACACTGAATAGCTGACACTACAGGTGCATGACACCATGCCTGGCTGATTTTTAAATTTTTTGTAGAGATGGGGTCTTACTATGTTACCAGGTTTGTCTCAAACTGCTGGCCTCAAGTGATCCTTCTGCCTCAGCCTCCCAAAGTGCTGGGATGAAAGACACACACCACCATGCCCAGCTGTTTGATTTTCTTTAACACTCAGTATAGGCCAGACTTAATTCTGAGCCCTGAGGATACAGAAGAACAAGACAGAAAATGGGTCCTCACTACCATGGATTTTACACTGTGCAGAAAACAGACAATAAAAGATAATAATAACTCAATGGCTCATGCCTGTAATGCCAGCACTTTGGGAGTTTGAGGTGGGCAGATAACTTGAAGTCAGGAGTTCAAGACCAGCCTGGACAACATGGTGAAACCCTGTCTCTACTAAAAAAGTACAAAAATTAGCGGGCGAGGTTGGGCCCAGTGACTCATGTCTGTAATTCCAGCACTTTGGGAAGCTGAGGTGAGCAGATCACCTGAGGTCAGGAGTTCAAGACCAGCCTGACCAACATGGAGAAACCCCATCTCTACTAAAAATACAAAATTAGCTGGGCATGGTGGCGCATGCCTGTAATCCCAGCTACTCTGGAGGCTGAGGCAGAAGAATCGCTTGAACCCAGGAGTCGGAGGTTGCAGTGTGCCAAGATCGCGTCACTGCACTCCAGCCTGGGCAACAAGAGCAAAACTCCATCTCAAAAACTGAAAAAGAAAAATTGCTGGGTGTGGTGGCGCGCTGTAATCCCAGCTACCTCGGGATGTTGAGGCAGGAGAATTGCTTGAACCTGGGAGGCGGAGGTTGCAGTGAGCCAGATCATGCCACTGCACTCCAGCCTGGGTGACAGAGTGAGATCCTCTCAAAACTAATAATAATAATTAATAATAAAGATTATTTCAGTCTTAATTAAGCAGCTATTAATATGGGATGTTCCTTAGAAGGGTCAGGGCGGGGGCTTCTGTCTCCGGGGTGATCAGGGAAGTCCCCCCTGAGTAGGTGACATTTTTACAGACACCTGAGATGGCTCTGGAGGCGGTGGGAACAGCCTGGTGGTGGGGGATGGAGGTTGGGAATGTTAGAAGCAGATAAAGAGGGTGAGAGTCGCATCCCAGGCTTTGGGGCCCCGGAGGTGCCTGGCGGGGGGGGGGGGTCCTGGCTGGGTCCTGGCACTTCTATCTCGCACCCAAGTGAGGAGCTTGAAAGCCACCGGGGCCGTGGGAAGATGTGAGGCCGGACCTTCCCGCGCCCTGCCCTCCACGGAGCTGCGAGTGCGATGCGGCGTGCTCGCCCTCTGGCGGCGGCTTCCGGTACTGCGTGGCGGTCGTGCCCAGGACACCTGCCTCCCAGACACCCAGCCTGGAGTAGCGGGCGTGCTTCCCAACCCAGCCCTCTACAGCCAGCTCCTGACTGTACCCCAACCTGCCCTTCTGCTGTCCTCTAGACCCAGATAACGACAGTTCTGTCCTGCCAGGTGCTAAGGCTACGAACTTTGGAGCACCCTTGACCGATCTCTAACACCAATCCCCGCTCCCAATCTTATATGACAGAAACTCCGGTCAGCTCCAGAATCTACCCAGAATCCGCATGCTTCTCACCGACTCCTTGTCCCCCTATCTGGATCAGTGCAGTCACTTCCTTCCAGGTCTCCCAGCTCCTGCCCTGGCCACCCATCCCCCACAGTCTATTCCTCCCACAGCGGCCAAAGGGTGCCTGTGAGCACCTGAGTTAAGTCTCGTCCCTCTGATCAGAATCCTCCATGGCTCCCATCTGCCTCAGAAAAAAACCTCAGGAGGAGGCCACGAGGCCCAGCAGGATGTGCCCTCATCACCTCCCCACTCTCGTGTCCCCACAACCCCTCCTTTTTTCCCTCCTGCCACACTTGCTCATTTTGTTTCTCCAAACGTACCAGGCACATTCCCTAATACTATGGTGCTACACAAGACTGCAGAAGCTCTTTAAATTTTAGCATGGAGAGATATCCCCAGCCGGGTGCAGTGGCTCACTTCTGTAATCCCAGTACTTTGGGAGGCTGAGGTGGGCGGATCACCTGAGGCCAGGAGTTCAAGACCAGCATGGCCAACATGGTGAAAACCCATCTCTACTGAAAAAACAAAAAAGTAGCTGGGTGTGGCGGCACATGCCTGTAATCCCAGCTACTCAGGAGGCTGAGGCAGGAGAGTCGCTTGAACCCAGGAGAAGGAGGTTGTGGCAAGCCAAGATCACACCATTGCACTCCAGCCTGGGTGGCAAGAGCGAAACTCCATCTCAAAAAAAAAAAAAAAAAATTCCCCCAAAAATTAAGTTAAAAGAAAATGAATAGGCTATCATTCCAACCTTTTGGGGAAAGAGAGAAAATTTACAGCTATTGTTTACTTGTATTTGCATGTTGCAAAAAGCAGCCAGGTTTTCCTGCTGAGGAGGGGCATGGAAATGTGCAGATAGTATGAGGGAGCCTCACTCTAGACTTTAAAAATTGTGGCCGGGCACAGTGGCTCACGCCTGTAATCACAGAACTTTCGGAGGCCAAGGCAGGCGGATCATGACGTCAAGAGATCAAGACAAGCCTGGCCAACATGGTGAAATCCTGTCTCTAGTAAAAATACAAAAATTAGCTGGGCGTGGTGGCACATGCCTATAGTCCCAGCTACTGAGGCAGGAGAATCGCTTGAACCAGGAGGTGGAGGTTGCAGTGAGCTGAGATTGTACCACTGCACTCCAGCCTGGCGACAGAGCGAAACTCCGTCTCAAAAGAAAAAAAAAAAAAAGAAAGAAAAATAATTTCCTTTAATCAGGCCGGGCACAGTGTCTTAAGCCTGTAATTCCAGCACTTCAGGAGGCCAAAGCAGGCAGATAACCTGAGGTGGTCAGGAGCTGGAGACCAGCATGGCTATCATGGTGAAAACTGGTCTCTATTAAAAATACAAAAAAATTAGCCGGGTGCAATTTCAGCTACTTGAGAGGGTGAGGCAGGAGGATCTTTTGAACCTGGAAGGTGGAGGTTGTAGTGAGCTGAGATCATGCCACTGCACTCCAGCCTGAGCAACAGAACGAGATTCCATCTTAAAAAAAAAAAAAAAATTGCTATGCTGCACTTGAGTCTTGTTTTCTTGAGACTCAGCCGCCATTTTGTGAGGAAGCCTAAACTGGCCCATGCAGAGAGACCTCTGTGTAGATACACCAGCTGACAGTCCTGCTGAGGCCTGAGCCAGCATCAATCCTTAGACATGAATGAATCATGTTTCCTGATATTTCTGGCTGCCAGGTATCATGTTGCCTCAACCTTCAATTCTTCCTGGCTGCAGGAAGATAGCTGTCCCCACTGGGCCCTACCAAAAATCCGGATTCACAGAATCCATGGGCTTAATAAAATGGGTAAAGGTGGTTCATAGCAACTGTAGCTAGAACACCAGAACATACATACATGTATATGTGCTGGAAATGAAAGTTTTGTAAAACAATACTTATGCTTACTACACTGTGACAGTCATTACTAGATACAATCTGGTAACTGTATTCTATACTACTTTGTTTCATTAAGAATAAAAGCCTTGGGCTGGGCACTTACGCCTGTAATTCCAGCACTTTGGGAGGCTGAGGCAGGCAGATCACAAGGTCAGAAGATTAAGATCATCCCGACTAACACGGTGAAAACCTGTCTCTACTAAAAACACAAAAAATTAGCCAGGCATGGTGAGGCATGCCTGTAGTCCCAGCTACTATCGAGTCTGAGGCAGGAGAATCGCTTGAACCTGGGAGGCAGAGGTTGCAGGGAGCTGAGATCACGCCACTGCACTCCAACCTGGGCAACAGAGTGAGTCTCCACCTCAAAAAATAAAATTACATTAAAGGCCAGGCGCGGTGGCTCAAGCCTGTAATCCCAGCACTTTGGGAGGCCGAGGAGTGGATCACGAGGTCAAGAGATCGAGACCATCCAGGTCAACATGGTGAAACCCCGCCTCTCCTAAAAATAGAAAAAATTAGCTGGGCATGGTGGCACGTGCCTGTAATCCCAGCTACTCAGGAGGCTGAGACAGGAGAAATACCTGAACCCAGGAGGCGGAGGTTGTGGTGAGCCGAGATCGCGCCATTGCACTCCAGCCTGGGTAACAAGAGCGAAATTCCGTCTCAAAAAATAATAATAATAATAATAATTATATTAAAAAATTAAAACCTCAGTACTTTGGGAGGTGGAGGCAGGGAGATCACTTGAGGCCAGGAGTTTGAGATCAGCCTGGCCAACAAGGTGAAATCCTATCTCTACTAAAAACAGAAAAAAATTAGCTGGGCATTGTGGTGGGCGCCTATAATCCCAGCTCCTTTTTCCTTTTTATTTTTTTGAGACAGAGTCTCACTCTATCCACCCAGACTTGAGTGAAATGGCACAATCTCAGCTCACTGCAACCTCCATCTCCCAGGTTCAAGCGATTCTCGTGCCTCCCCAGTAGCTGGGATTACAGGCACCCACCATAGCACCAGGCTAATTTTGTATTTTCAGTAGAGACGGGTTTTCACCATGTTGGCCAGGCTGGTCTCGAACTCCTGACCTCAGGTGATCCACCCACCTTGGCCTCCCAAAGTGCTGGGATTATAGGCATGAGCCACCATGCCTAGTCAGAATCCCAGCTACTTGGGAAGCTGAGGCAGGAGAATCGTTTGAACCCAGCAGAGGTTGCTGTAAACCAAGATCTCATGCCACTGCACTCCAGCCTAGGCGACACAGTGAGATTCTGTCTCAAAAAAAGAAAAAAGAATAAGGCCGGGCATGGTGGCTCACATCTGTTAATATCAGCATTTGGGGAGGCTGAGACAGGCAGATCATAAGGTCAGGAGATTGAGACCATCCTGGCTAACATGGTGAAACCCTGTCTCTAATAAAAATACAAAAAAATTAGCTGGCATGGTGGCACACGCCTGTGGTGGAGGCTGAGGCAGGAGAATCACTTGAACCCGGGAGGCAGAGGTTGCAGTGAGCCAAGATCATGCCAATGCACTCTAGCCTGGGCAACAGAGTGAGACTCCATCTAAAAAAAAAAAAAAAAAATGCCAGGCAAGGTAGCTCATACCTATAATCCCAGTACTTTAGGAGGCCAAGATGGGTGGATCGACTGAGGTCAGGAGTTGGAGATCAGCCTGACCAACATGGAGAAACCCCATCTCTACTAAAAATACAAAAAATTAGCCAGGCATGGTGGCCCATGCCTGTAATCCCAGCTACTTGGGAGGCTGAGGCAGGAGAATCACTTCAACCTGGGAGGCAGAGGTTGCGGTGAGCTGAGATCATGCCATTGCACTTCAGCCTGGGCAACAAGAGTGAAACTCCATCTCAAAAAAAAAAAAAGGCCGGGCGCAGGGGCTCATACCTGCAATCCTAGCACTTTGGGAGGCTGAGGTGGGTGGATCATGAGGTCAAGAGATTGAGACCATCCTGACCATCCTGACCAATATGGTGAAAACCCGTCTCTACTAAAAATACAAAACATTAGCCGGGCGCGGTGGCTCAAGCCTGTAATCCCAGCACTTTGGGAGGCCGAGGCGGGTGGATCACGAGGTCGAGAGATCGAGACCATCCTGGTCGACATGGTGAAACCCCGTCTCTACTAAAAATACAAAAAATCAGCTGGGCATGGTGGCATGTGCCTGTAATCCCAGCTACTCGGGAGGCTGAGGCAGGAGAATTGCCTGAACCCGGGAGGCGGAGGTTGCGGTGAGCCGAGATCGCGCCATTGCACTCCAGCCTGAGTAACAAGAGCGAAACTCCATCTCAAAAAAAAAAAAAAAAACATTAGCTGGGTATGGTGGCACATGCCTGTAATCCCAGCTACTCAGGAGGCTGAGGCAGGAGAATTGCCTGAACCCAGGAGGCGGAGGTTGTGGTGAGCCGAGATGGCACCATTGCACTCCAGCCTAGGTAACAAGAGCGAAACTCCATCTCAAAAAAAAAAAAATTAGCTGGGTGTGGTTGCACACACCTGTAGTCCCAGCTATTTGGGAGGCTTAGGCAGAAGAACTGCTTGAAACTGGGAGGTGGAGGCTGCAGTGAGCCAAGATGGAGCCACTGCACTCCAGCCTGGCAACAGAGTGAGACTGTCTAAATACAAGAAAAATGCTGTATATCCATGTTCATAAGATCATTACTCACAACAGGCAAAAACTGGAGGCTGCCCAAATGTCCATGTGTATCGATGAATGAATAAACAAAATGTGATCCATGTTATTCATCCTTTCAGCATGACATCTGCTGTTGGAAGAAAAAAAAATGTGGTCCATCCATACAATGGAATAGCATTCAGCCTTAAAAAGGAAAGAAAAAAATTTGAGATAGTCTCGCTCTGTCACCAAGGTTGGAGTGCAGTGACATGCCCACAGCTCACTGGAGCCTCCACCTCCCAGGTTCAAAAGATCCTCCTGCCTCAGCCTCCAAAGTAGGTGGGACTACAGGCATGCACCACTACGCCTGACTAAATTTTATATTTGTTGTAGGGACAGGGTTTCACAATGATGCCCAGGCTAGGAAAGAAATTCTGACGCGTGCTGCAACATAGTTGAAACTTTAGGATATGCTGGACGTGGTGGCTCACACCTATAATCCCAGCACTTTCTGAGACCAAGGCAGGCAGATCACTTGAAGTCAGGAGTTTGAAACCAGCCTGGCCAACATGGTGAAACTCTGTCTCTACTAAAAATACAAAAATTAGCCAGGTGTGGTGGAAGGTGCCTGTAATCCCAGCTACTGGGGAGGCTGAGGCACAAGAATTGCTTGAACCCGGGAGGAGGAGGTTGCAGTGAGCCAAGATCGAGCCACTGCACTCCAGCCTGGGCAACAGAATGAGACTCAGTCTCAAAAAGGAAAAAGAAAAAGTTTTAGGATATTATAGTAACTAAATTAAGTCAGTCCCAGGTGCAGTGGCTTACACCTATAATCCCAACGCTTTAGGAGACAGAGGCTGGAGGATTGCTTGAGCTCAGGAGTTAGAGACCAGCCTGGGTAACATAGTGAGATCCTGTCTCTACTGAAAATTAAAAAAAAAATAAAAATTAGACCAGGCAGAGGTGGCTCCTGCCTGTAGTCCCAGCTACTTGGGAGGCTGAGGAAGGAGAATTGCTTGAGCCTGGGAGGCGGAGGTTGCAGTAAGCCGAGATCCCACCACTGTACTCTAGCCTGGGCAATAAAGCAAGACTGTCTAAAAAAAAAAAAAAAAAAAAAAAAAAAAAAAAAAAAAAAAAAAATTGCCAGGTGAGTTCCTGCAGTTTCAGCTACTTGAGAGGCTGAAGTGGGAGGATCACTTGAGTCCAGGAGGTCGATTCTGCAGCGAGTTATGATCATGCCACTGCACTTCAGCCTGGGGAACAGAGCAAGACCCTGTCTCAAAATAAAAAATAAACCAGTTACAAAAGGACAAGTATGTATAATTCCACTTATATGAGGTACCTAGAGTAGTCCAAATTCATAGAAACAGAAAGTAGAATAGTGGCTGCTAAGGACTGGGCAGGCGGAAGGGAAACTGGGGAGTGAGTGTTTCATGGGTACAGACTTACAGGTTTCCACGATGAAAATATTCTCAGGTCAGGCACTGTGGCTCATAACTGTAATCTCAACACTTTGGGAGGCCAAGGCAGGAGGATAACTTGAGCCCTGAAATTCAAGACCACCCTGGGCAACATATTGAGACTCTATCTCTACAAAGAATACAAAAATCAGCCAGGCTTGATGGTGAGTGCCTGCAGTTCCAGCTACTCAGGAGGCTGAGGTGGGAGGCTCACTTGAGGCCAGGAGGTTGAGGCTGCACTGATCATGCCAGTGTATTCCAGCCTGGATGACAGAGTGGGATCTTGTCAAGAGGGAAGGGAGGGAAGCAGGGTGGGGAGAGAAGGGGAGAGTAGGAAAGGGAAGGAGAAGGGGAAGGGGAAGAGAAGGGGGTAGAGGAGGGGGAGGGGGAGCCCAGCAGTTCAAGATCAGCCTGGATAACATAGAGAAACCCTGTCTCTACAAAAAAATTTAAAATTTAGGTGGAAGTAGTGGTTCATTCCTGTATCTACCTACTTGAAAGACTGAGGGGGGAGGATCACTTGAGCCCAGGAACTCAAGACTGCAGTGAGCTATGATCAAGCCCGTGCACTCTAGCCTGGTCAACAAAGCAAGACCCTGTGTCAAAGAAAAAATTAAATTTAAGTTAAAAAGCAACCATATAGGCCGGGCGCGGTGGCTCACGCCTGTAATCCTAGCGCTTTGGGAGGCCGAGGCGGGTGGATCACGAGGTCAAGAGATCGAGACCATTCTGGTCAACATGGTGAAACCCCGTCTCTACTAAAAATACAAAAAAAAAAAAAAAAATTAGCTGGGCATGGTGGCGCACGCCTGTAGTCCCAGCTACCCGGGAGGCTGAGGCAGGAGAATTGCTTGAACCCAGGAGGCAGAGGTTGCGGTGAGCCGAGATCGCGCCATTGCACTCCAGCCTGGGTAACAAGAGGGAAACTCCGTCTCAAAAAAAAAAAAAAAAAAAAAGCAACCATATAAATCCTGCTTCCTTTGTTGCACATTATGCTTATAAAAATCATCCATCTTGCTGTGGGCAGATGTAATATCTGCTTTCATTCCTGTGTAGTAGCCCATTGGCTGAAACAGCATAATTTAGGTGACCATTCTACTTGGGACGGACATTGAGTGTGAGCTAGTTCCAGCTTGGGAATGACATATATACATGATGTTCCTATGAACATTCATGTCTTGAGAAAAATACAATTCTTTTTTGCGGGGGCAGAGAAGGTGTGCATGTGTGTGATTAAAAACAAAAGGCCGGGCATGGTGGGTCATGCCTGTAATTCTAGCACTTTGGAGGCCAAGGCGGGCGGATCACCTGAGATAGGGAGTTCAAGACCAGCCTGACCAACATGGTGTGACCCCATCTAAAAAAAAAAAAAAAATTGGCCAGATGGTGGCTCACACCTGTAATCCCAGCACTGTGGAGGCCGAGGAGGGCGGATCACTTAAGGTCAGGCGTTTGATACCAGTCTGGCCAACATGGTAAAACCCCATCTCTACTAAAATGCAAAAATTAGCTAGGCATGGTGGCTAGAGCTTGTGGTCCCAGCTACTCAGAAGGCAGAAGCTCGAAAATCCCTTGAACCCAGGAGGCAGAGGTTGCAGTGAGCAGAGATCACGCAACTGTGCTCTAGCCTGGGAGACAGAGCGAGACTTTGACTCAAAACGAAAACAAAACACAAATTCTTTTTCTTTATTGTGTATATTTTACAATATGAAACATACTCAGCAATATCTCCCACTCCTCCACCCTCAGCCCCTGGTAACACCTAATCTACTTTCTGTCTCTATGAATTTGACTACTCTAGTTCCCTCATATAACTGAATACAATTTTTACCCTTTTGTGACTGCCTTATTTCACTTAGCCTAATGTCCCCAAGGTTCATCCATGTCACAGCATTATGACAGAATTTTATTTTTTTTCTCCCAGGCTGGAGAGCAGTGGGGCAACCGCACCTCCCAGTTTCAAGCGATTCTCCTGCATCAGACTCCCCGGTAGCTAGGATTACAGGCGTGCGCTACCACGTCCGGCTTTTTGTATTTTTAATAGAGACGGGGTTCCACCATTTTGGCCAGGCTGGTCTCAAACTCTAACCTCAGGTGATGCCCGCCTCGGCCTCCCAGAGTGCTGGGATTACAGCAGTGAACCACCGCGCCCGGCCGCATTTAAATTTTAAAAAGTAATAAATGCTAGTTTAAATGCATAGAAGTAAAATTAAAAATATTATTTTTGGGGCCGGGCGCGGTGGCTCAAGCCTGTAATCCCAGCACTTTGGGAGGCCGAGGCGGGTGGATCACGAGGTCAAGAGATTGAGACCATTCTGGTCAACATGGTGAAACCCCCTTTCTACTAAAAATACAAAAATTAGCTGGGCATGGTGGCGCACGCCTGTAGTCCCAGCTACTCAGGAGGCTGAGGCAGGAGAATTGCCTGAACCCAGGAGGCGGAGGTTGCGGTGAGCCGAGATCGTGCCATTGCACTCCAGCCTGGGTAACAAGAGCGAAACTCCGTCTCAAAAAAAAAAAATATATATATATATATATATCTATATCTATATCTATATCTATATATATATACATAATTTTTTACCCAAAGAACACTGAACGCTTAAAAACACATTTTTTTGAAGTGTCAGCGTGCAGAGGAAAAAAACTGAAAATTAAAAATGACTTTAATAAGTAACTGTTTAACTAAAACTTAAAGCTATTCTTCGAAATGTATAAAATCTACAGTAACTCCTTCGCCTCACTCCCCCGCCTCTGAACTGAGGCAGCAGGGCCGTCCCTCGCCCTGCCCCGGCCCCCACCGGGCCTCGCGCTCAGGCAGCGCTTTGAACAGCCCGGCCGGCGTGCGAGGACCCCGCACGGCCAAGATGGCGGCGTCCGTGCGACAGGCACATAGCCTGCTGGGCCTGGCGGCAACCTTGGGTTCCCGTGGCTACCGGGCGCCCCCGCCCCCGCGCCGCAGGCCAGGACCCCGGTGGCCAGACCCCGAGGACCTCCTGACCCCGCGATGGCAGCTGAGTCCGCGCTACGCAGCTAAGCAGTTCGCGCGTTACGGCGCTGCCTCCGGGGTGGACCCGGGTTCGCTATGGCCGTCGACCGAGCAGCTGCGGGAGCTGGAGGCCAACGAGCGCGAATGGTACCCAAGTTTGGCGACCATGCAGGAGTCGCTGCGGGTGAAGCAGCTGGCCGAAGAGCAGAAGCGTCAGGAGAGGTGCGTGCGTGCAGGAAAACGCGGGGCTCCCCTGTGTGTCCCGTGGGCGAACTGGGCCCAAACCGTGCCTACCCCATAGGGGGCACCTCACGGCATCTACATGTTGTAGATTTATGTATACGCTCACCTGGCCGCAAAACAAACTCAGTAACAGTCCATTTAGTCATTCATCAGCAAGTCGTTTTTTTGTTTTTTTGTTTTTAAAGAGTCCTACTCTGTTGCCCAGGCTGGAGTGCAGTGGCGCGACCTCCGCCTCCAGGGTTGAAGCGATTCTCCTGCCACAGCCTCCCGAGTAGCTGGGATTATAGGCGTGAGCCACTGCGACCGGCCATCATCAGCAAGAATTTACTGAGCGCACACCGTGTGCAAGAACCCGTCCCAGGCTGGACGCGGTGGCTCACGCCTGTAATCCTAGCATCTTGGGAGGCCGAGGCAGGCCCCAAAGGGCTCCTGAGGCCAGGAGTTCGAGACCAACTTGACTAACATGACGAAACCCTGTCTCTACTACATACAAAAATTAGCCGGGCGTGGTCGCACACGCCTGTGATCCCAGCTACTAGGGAGGCTAAGGCAGGATAGCTTGAACCCTGGAGGCAGAGGTTGCAGTGAGCTGAGATTGGGCCACTGCACTCCAGCCTGGGGAAGAGAGGAAAACTACATCTCAAAACAAAACAAAATCCTGTCCCAGCAGGAAACAGGCAAGATAGTATCAGATGGCCACAGTGGACTGCCTATTAGGAAGATAAAAGAGTGAAGAGTGCCTGCCTGAGGGCAGCTTTGGTTCAGTACTCTCTGAGATGACGATGTTTAAGCAAAGACCTGAATAACCAGATTTAGCCATGGGGAGATTTCTTGGGTAAAGAGTTCCTAAGGAACAGCTGAGGCAAATGTCCTGAGATAGGATATGCCTTAAAGAAGAACCAAGTGGCAAGTGTGGCTGGGGAAAAGTGAGGGCAGGAAGGTGATGGGGGTCCTGGAACCAAGGGCAAAGGTTGGGTATGGAGGCAAGTCTGAAGGACCACAGGCATTTTTTTTTTTTTTTTTTTTTTTGAGGTGGAGTTAAGCTCTAGTTCCCCAGGCTGGAGTGCCATGGTGAGATCTCGGCTCACTACAACCTCTGCCTCCCAGGTTCAAGCAATACTCCTGCCTCAGCCTCTTGAGTAGCTGGGATTACAGGCACACGCCACCATGCCCAGCTAATTTTTAGTATTTTTAGTAGAGACGGGGTTTCACCATGTTGACCAGGATGGTCTCGATCTCTTGACCTCGTGATCCACCCGCCTCAGCCTCCCAAAGTGCTGGGATTACAGGCTTGAGCCACCGCACCCGGCCAATTTTTTGTATTTTTAGTACAGACAGGGTTTCGCCATATTGGCCAGCCTGGTCTCAAACTCCTGACCTCAGGTGATCCACCTGCCTCGGCCTCCCAAAGTGCTGAGATTACGGGCATGAGCCACTGCGCGTGGCTGAACCAGGGTTATCTGTTACAGATAATGCCACATCCTGGATGGCAGAGGGGGTAGGTCAAGTGTGTTCCTGGTATTTACCTTTCTGGTTTTCCCAATAGCATTAAGAGGAAGAAGGGATTGCCCTAATTTTAGAGATGAGGAAACTGAGGCTTGGCAAAGTGAAGTCATGTGTCTGATCACCCAGGCAGGGAATGTTGGAGCAGGGACTCCTGTTTCTGCCCTTCCTCAGCCTGATGACCCTCTTATAGGGCGGCTCAATTCTTCACTTTTCTAATCCGTAAATGAGGCTGACTAACAACAAGATCATGTCCTTTGAAGGGACGAGAATGGAACTGGAGGTTATCATCCTTAGCAAACTAACACAGGAACAGAAAACCAAATACAACATATTCTCACTTCTAAGTGGGAGCTAAATGATGAGAACACATGGACACACAGAGGGGAACACCACACATTGGGGCCTTTTGGAGGGTGGAGGGAAAGGATCAGGAAAGATAACTACTGGGTACTAGGTTTAATATCTGGGTGATGAAATAAATCTGTACAAAAAGTTAAAGAAAAAAAATGGGGCTGTGACTGGTAGCTACAAACACAAGTATTGGTGGGAAATGTCTTTCTTGCTTTCACTCCTGTGCCTAGAATTGGGCCTGGCCTACAGTAGGTACTCAGCAATGTCTGGAATAAACGTGTGAAATTGTCCATGGGAGTGGCACTTGGTGGCTCAGTAGGCGCTCAGTGAAATGTTGATTTGGCTTTGGCACGTGGGGCTTACTGGGGCTTGACACACCCTTGTGATCAAATTCATGCACAAGTAACTCTCTCTTCATCTCTTCCTGTTTCTTCACTTGTCAAGGGTTTCTCCTGACAGTTAACCTATAGGGGGAGTTGAGGAGGCTAGTGTGCAAAGGTCTATGGGTGGGATATGGGTGGGTGAGCTCTGCCCTGGCTGAGTGCCAGTGTCACGGCCCACTCTCCCTCCCTTGCAGGGAGCAGCACATTGCAGAGTGCATGGCCAAGATGCCAAGGATGATTGAGAAATGGCGACAGCAGCAGCGGGAGCGCAGGGAGAAGGCAGAGGCTGACAAGGAGAGGAGGGCCCGACTGCAGGCTGAGGCCCAGGAGCGCCTGGGCTACCAAGTGGACCCAAGGAGCGCCCGCTTCCAGGAGCTGCTCCAGGACCTAGAGAAGAAGGAGCGCAAGCGTCTCAAGGAGGAAAAACAAAGACAGAAGAAGGAGGCGCGAGCTGCTGCAATGGCTGAGACGGCAGCCCAGGACCCAGCCACCTCTGGGGCACCCAGCTCCTGAGCCTTTGTCCTTTCCCAATAAAAGCCTGCTCCCTGGCAGTCCCCCTGAAGAGATCTGTGTCCTCTCAATGTGTGCCTCTCTGGGTCCCCTGGTTCCTCCTGAAACACCTAGGGCTGGGCTGGGGAATCCCCCACTTGGCTCTACTCAAAAGGGGGACAGGGATTGCAGGCCCTGCTGACTGAGGCTTCAGGACGAGAAAAGGGGTGGGGGGGGATGCAATGGGCAAATAATAGAGAAGCAGATGGCAGAAGAGGAGAAGGCTTCTGTTTACCAACATTCATCTCCAGTAATTAGCCAATTATGGGGTCGGGGGGAGGGGGGGAAGTACAGCCAAAACAGACTGTGGTGATGATGGTGGGGACCAGGGAGAAGCAGTCCCTGTAAGGCTGGGCTGGGGTCCACTGCCTGGAAATGACACACTGGGGGAGAAGACACTGGGAGCCCCAATCTGCAAGGACTCACAGACTCCTCTCCCCCTTCCCGGCACCCATCACCACGCCTGCCTGTGCCCAGACAGCCCCCAGACTCAGACAGGTGGGCGTGGGGAGCCCCAGCAGGCACGGACCATAGGGCTGGTTTTTTAAACTTTATTCACTTCAAAACCTTTATTAGAGACACGGTTCTGTTCTGGGGTGGGGGTAGCCTTAACATTGAGCTGTTAGCCCTTCTCTAGGCCGGAGGCCAAGGCCAGACTGGGGAGGGGGCCTTGAACCTTTCAGGGCTCACCCCAGATGGAAAGATTTGGGCTGCTCCAATGGAGGATCAAATTTTGGGGCTCCAGCTTCCCCTCATCCTAGAAGAGGATGGGATGGGGGGTCCTCAGGGATTCTTCGGAAGATGGAGAAGCAAGCAGCCGCCTTTCCATCTGGCTGCAGGGAGCTGGGACAGAGGCCAAGAGGGGCCCATCTGTCGCCTCCCAGTCCTGCCAGCTTCTCTGAGCAGGCTGGGCTGGGGAGGAGGATAGGGGGACAGCTGTCTGGCCTGGGTCTTCTCAGAGCAAGATGGGAACAGGGGCCACTTTAGGAGGACAGGAAGCTGGGCTTTTTGCTCATTTTTTTTAAGGTTTTTGATTCTTTTTCCCACTTCTTAAATAAACATGAATATATATATATATTTTTTCTTTTATAAAACTTTCATGGAGTAGGGGTAGGGTGGGGGTTTTGGTGGCCTGGCCTCCTGGCATCACTCGTCATCAAAGTTCTGACTCAAGAGGAAGTTGGCAGCCAAGTTCTCGTTTTTTTCACACGCGAAATAGGCCTGGATAACCAGGCTCTCTGGGAACCCCAGGGCCTTCAACTGTGGGAAGATGGGTAAGTGTGAGCAGTAGAGGGTAGGGGTTCTGCCCACCTGCAATTCCCCCACATCCAGACCTCTTACCCTCTCTATAGCTTCTTTCTCCTGTGGCGTCACCTGGATGTAATTCATCTGCGGGGCCTCCTCTCCTATGGCACCCACCTCCGCCTCCACATCTGAGATGTCCGCCAGTTCCCCAGGGGGTTCGTTCAGCATCTGGATGAACTGCTCCTGGTGCCGGCTAATTTGCTGCAGGAGAGGGTGGGGAAGAGAGGGTAATTCACAGCCCTTGTTCCCTCCTCTCCCCAGGACTTCACAGCCCTTGCTTTTTCATTCAGTCAGGCAAATCTCCAGAGGAGCCTATTCTGGCCAAACATAGCAGACAACACAAGCCCTGCTCTGGTGGAGCTGATGATGGGCTTTAAGTGAGCCAAGAAATGGGCCAGGCATGGTGACTCATGCCTATAATCCTAGCACTTTGGGAGGCAAAGGCAGGTGGATCACTTGAGATCAGGAGTTCGAGACCAGCCTGGCCAACATGGTGAACCCCCATCTCTACTAAAAAGAGAAGCAGCAGCCAGGTGTGGTGGCAGGCGCCTGTAATCCCAGCTACTCAGAAGGCTCAGGCATGAGACAACGCAAAAGGCGGAGGTTGCAGTAAGCCACTGTACTCCAGCATGGACAACAAAGCAAGACCATCTTGAATAAAGAAAGAAAGAAAGAAACAGGCTGGGCACAATGGCTCATGCCTGTAATCCAAGCACTTTGGGAGGCCCAGGCAGGCGGATCACTTGAGGCCAGGAGTTCAAGACCAGCCTGGCCAACATGGCAAAATCCCCATCTCTACTAAAAATACAAAAATTAGCTGGGTGTTGCCGGGCGCTGTGGCTCACGCCTGTAATCCCAGCTCTTAGGGAGGCAGAGGCGGGAGGATAGCTTGAGCCCAGGAGTTCGAGACCTGCCTGGGCAACATAGCGAGACCCCGTTCTCCACAAAAAGGAAAAAAACAAAAAGACAAAAAAAAAAAAAAAAAAAAAAAAAAATTAGCTGGGTGTGATGGCAAGTGCCTGTAATCCCAGCTACTCAGAAGGCTAAGGTAGGAGAATCCCTTGAACCGGGAGGCGGAGGTTGCAGGGTACTGAGACTGTACCACCACACTCCAGCCTGGGTGACAGACTCTCAAAAATATAAATAAATAAATCAACAAATAAATAAATGAGCCAATAAATGAAACCAGACAACTGCAAGTGTCTGGCTAGAAAGGAACTGCGGATGAGGGCTGGAGGAGAGGTCTGCAGCATGGGGGATGCAGAGGGTTTCCTCCAGGTAAAGCAGACAGCAAGTGCAAAGACCCAGGGTGGACGCATCTGGGAAATCTCAGAAGCAAGAAATCTCAGAAGCAAGAACAGAGTGAACAGGGAAGGGAAGAGGGAGGAGGCAGATAATAAGACCAGAGAGGAAGGCCCAAGTCAGACCCATTTTCTAGAGCAGTGGAAAGCCACGGTCGTGACAGTTATTCAGGAAAAGACGTGGTCTGAATCTTTTAGAAAGGTGAACTTGGCCAGGTGTGGTGGCTCATGCCTGTAACCCCAACAACTTGGGAGGAAAGGCAGGAGGGACTGCTTGGGCCCAGGAGTTCAAGACCAGCCTGGGCAATATAAAACCTGTCTCTATTCCCCCAAATCAAACCAAAACCAAACCAAAAAATGTGAACTCATCTGGGTGTTGGGTTTGGGTATGTGGAAGTTCATTTGTTCGTTTTCATTTCTGTTCTTTTTAAGACAGTCTCACTCTTTCACCCAGGCTGGAGTGCAATGGAGCAATCTCGGTTCACTGCAATTTCTGTCTTCTGGGTTCAAGCAATTCTCGTGCCTCAGCCTCCCAAACAGCTGGGACTACAGTGGCCCGCCACCATGCTCAGCTACTTTTTGTAGTTTTAGTAGAGACGGGGTTTCGCCATGTTGGCCAGGCTGGTCTCAAACTCCTGACCTCAACTGATCTGCCCACTGCTCAATTTGGTCTCCCAAACTGCTGGGATTACAGGTGTGGGCTGCTGTGCCCAGCCTGGGTATCTGGAAGCTCTGATACAACTCTCTCTGCTCTTGTCTACATCTGACCATTTTCACATTAAAGAAAGTGTTTTAAAGTCAATGGACTGTGGTACTGTGCAGTGGCAGAGGCCCTGGAGAAGGCTGCCAGGGAGCTGGAGTGCAGGGAGGGGCTGGATGGGAAGAGACAGGACAGGAGAGGGACCCCAGCTGGCCCCCAAGGCCTGAGGCTGAAGCAACCCCAGGCTGGTCCTTGCAGAGATGGGGGAGAGCTGGGGAATGTTCAAAGTCTTAGAAGTCTAGTCTAAGGCCGGGTGCTGTGGCTCACGCCTGTAATCCCAGCACTTTGGGAGGCGGAGGTGGGCGGATCACGAGGTCAAGAGATCAAGATCATCCTGGCCAACATGGTAAAACCCCCGTCTCTACTAAAAAAATACAAAAAAATTAGCTGGGCATGGTGGCGCATGCCTGTGGTCCCAGCTACTCGGGAGGCTGAGGCGGGCAGATCATGAGGTCAGGAGATAAAGACCATCCTGGCCAACATGGTGAAACCTCGTCTCTACTAAAATACAAAAAAATTAGCCAGGTGTGGTAGCGCACACCTGTAGTCCCAGCTGCTCAGGAGGCTGAGGCAGGGGAATCACTTGAATGGGGTGGCAGAGGATGCCATGAGCCAAGATCATGCCACTGCAACAGAGCAAGACTCCATCTCAAAAAAATAAATAAATTTTAAAAAGCACTTTGATGGACAGATTAAGCCAGCCATGGAACATGGCATTCAGAGAGGCTTGGGCTGGTTACACAGATGTGGGGGTCCTTGGGCTGGGCGCGGTGGCTCACACCTGTAATCCAAACACTTTGGAGGCCAAGGCAGGCGGATCACCTGAGGTCGGGAGTTCAAGACCAGCCTGACCAACATGGTGAAACCCCATCTTTATAAAACACACACACACACACACACACACACACACATATATATATATATATATATATATATATATACATATATATATATATACACACATATATATAAAAGATTTGGGGGCCCCCATATAGACTGAAGGCCCCAGGACACTATGAGGGAGGACTAAGTACAGATGAAGATCAGGACTGGGTAGGAGAAGCTGGCAAGGGACTAAGAAATGAAAGAAGGGGCAGACAGCAGGGTCAAGTCAAGACAGGTGGGCACTTCACAGAGGACCCAGAGGAACCTGCTTGCACCCAGATGCCCACCCCTCTACTCTTCCTGTGAACATTTAAAGGCCAAGGTGGAGCCTCACTGAGCACAGCGGTCCCAGAGCCAACTGGGACACAGCTGTCCTGGGTGATGTCATGTCACCTTACAGACATTTACGTAGTGCCATCTGTATGTGGAGCCAGAGCCAGAGTCCCAGCCCAGGACCCTGAGGCAGCAAGCAGACACATACTCTACCAGCTGTGTGGCCCTGGGAATGACAGGCTGCTCTAAGCTTGTAGTGTCTTCTTCTGCAGGAGGTGATGTTGACAGCACCCACACCTCACAAGGTAGTTGGGAAGACTGAGAAACCGTGGGGGTCGACAGGTCACAGGAAGCATGGGAGTGTTGGGGAAGAATGTGCTTAGTCCTGCTTTCCAGGATTAGATTGACTCCTATATGTTATGGACTCTGGTGCCCGCAGGGAAGGGAAATGGTGGCTGCCCTGGCTCCCTCTGCCCCCTCTGCCCCCCTCTGCCCCCCTCTGCCCCTGGGATCACACCTGCAAAAGCTGAGGGTTCTCCTGGCCCAGCTGTTGGAGCAGAGCGGGCAGCAGTGCAGGGTTCTGCTGAATCACCTGCCGCATGTTCTGGAACTGGGGCTGGTCCCGCAGAAACTCCAGGGGGTTCTCTCCTGCTGGTAGTAGGAAGGGGTGCAGTCAGACACTGAGCTGGGCTCCCAGGAGCACTGCGGGGTGGAGTGTGGTGTGAATCAGGTAACTGGAGGACAGATGCCGCACGTGCACACCCACCTGCTTCCGTAGCTGGCTGCTCCGATACCTGGCTCTCCTGGACAGAACCGTGTTCTGGTTCGGGGCTCCCAGGAATTCCCTGTCAGGGGTCCTATTTAGTTCTAATGCACAGACCTCCTGTTGCCACCCTCCTCCATGCCCTGGCAGGACACAGATGAGGCCTCGGCCCTGCCCTCTGGAAGCCCACCCATCACTCACATCCAGCCTCTTGTGGGATACCTTTAGTGGCTGGAATTACTACCCAAAGGATTTTCTGGGCAGATTTTGCCTCCCCAACTGCCCATGAGAGCAGTGAAGCCCTTGGACCTCCCTCAAGGCCTCCCCGGGAGGCGGCTGCCCCACCTCACCGTGAGCAGATACTCCACGGCTCGGTGGGGGTTGTTGTAGCTTGCTCTCAGGGCGGCCACGACCTGCTCCCGCTCATAGCCCATGGACATGATCTCCGTGAGCATCGTCTCATACTCAGAGCCCGTCACTGTGGAGGGAGCAGCAAAGCCTGGGTTACCAGGAAGAGGAAAGGGCAGCTCCCAGGCCCTCCCGCACCCAGACAAGGCCCAGCTGATGGCTGGGACACCCAGTCGCTTCTGCCCTGGGGACCACCCACCCACCTAGCGTGGAGGCTGCGTCTTCCTCTCGCCCGCTGCTACCTGAAGAGGGAACAGAGCTGCAAATTCAAGAAAGAGAAATCGGATCCTGCCTTCTGGCGGCCTGCCCTCCCTCCAGTTGTGTGGGACAACATATGTGGGTGCTGGAATGTGCTGGAAGGACAGGGCCCAAGCTGGGGCTGCTGCCCACGCCTTACCCCGACACGGACTCTGGGGACGTTGTGGGGGCGGATTCCTCCGACGGGCTCTTGTCCTCTCCGGCAGCAGGTGGGGGATGGGACATGCCTGAGGTAGGGGCGGGCGGGAAGGATGTAGAGGACTCTGGGGCAGCTGTGGGTGAGGCCTCTGGGGGTGCTGAGGTACCCTGGACAGCTTTGGTCTGCAACAGCAAGAAAAAGGGAGCTGGCATCAGCAACCCTATCAGACCTAACAACCCGCTCTGCTGTGGCCCCACCCTGTTCATAGCTAATCTCTCCTGGGCACACAGGCTCTTTGCCAGCTCCCCAGCTCATCCACCCACCCTTCCAGCCAGCACACGTCACCCACCTTGGTCACCATGACGACTACAAAATTCTTCTCATCAATGCGATAGTCCCTGATGGGGACATCATCGCTCAAGATCTTGCCGGCATAAATAAGTTTCTGTCCAGCCACAGGGAAAGCATCACGACCTTTCTCAGCTTCTATCTTCTCCTTTAGTACCTTCACCTAGAGGGAGGGGTACAGACAGTCACTGGAGAACCCAAGATTCTCTCTTCCCTTCTAGTTTAGGACGGAGAGGCTGCAAGCCCTGACGGCAGAGGCAAGCAAGATTTATAAAGCTTTCTCAGCATCTAAAGCATGCTAGACTTGAATTCATTCAATCATCATGCCATTCATTACAGTATTTATTAATATTAAACAACTATTAGGTGCCAAGTGCTGTTTTAGACATGGAGACCACAGCTCAACAACAAAAAACACAAGTCCCTGCTCTTAAGGAGAGAACAGTAATGTGAAAAAAAATGTAATTTCAGGTGGTATAAAGTATGAGAACAAAACAGAATAAAGGGGACAGCCCCCCGCCACACACTCTACCTTGAACAATAACAGTGACTACTAATTAATAGTCCTTTTTTTTTTTTTTTAATTTTAAGAGACGGGATCTCACTGCTGCCCACACTGAATTGCAGTGGCACAATCATAGCTGACTGCAGCCTCAAACTCCTGGGTTCAAGTGGTACTCTCACCCAGCCTCGGGGGTAGCTGGGAATAAAGGTGCACACCACCACTCCAAGCTAATTTAAATTTTTTTCTTTTTTGTAAATAGAGTATCCCTGTTAGGCTGGCTGGTCTCAAACTCCTGGCCTCGAGCAATCCTCCTGCCTCTGCCTCCCAATCATTAGGATTACAGAGGCATGAGCCACCGTGCTTGGCCAATAGTGCTACCGTAATTGTTTATGCATCATACCTTTTAAGCTTCCCAACTATCAAATATGTATCATTGACCTCATTTTATTTATTCATTTTTGTTTCTTCTTTTTGTGGACAACAGGGTCTCGCTGTGTTGCCAGGATGATCTCAAATTCCTAGGCTCAAGGGATCCTCTTGTCTCTGCCTCCCTAAGTGCTGTAATTACAGGCAGAAGCCAGCAGGCGACCGGCTCATTTTATATTTGAGAAAACGGAGGCACAGAGAGGTTAACTTGTCCAAAGCCAAAAAGGTGAGGTGATCAAAAAATGTGAGTTTTCTTTTCTACAAAAAGTGGACTTCAATGCCTCCCTCACGGTGCAAAAAGTGCCAAGTACCCAACAGACATTCACTATGCTTTAATTAGATCCTAATTCTACTTTCGGCTAAAAGGGCATCATAACGTTTATATCGTGGACGCTCACACAAGGCAGAACCTAATTTGAATCCCAGCTCTACCATTACCTGTGTGTGACTGTGGCAAAGTTCCTTAAGCCCTAGGTTTCTACATCTGTAAAATGGTCAGAGGTCCAATGACAAGCCCGTTTTGCAGAGCAGTAAAATAACAATAAAACGATCGGTGACTTATAAAAAGTAAACGGTCAACAAACACGAACCACCAAAATATAAAGACTGAGACCCGTTTATTATCATTAACATCGTAGTTGTCGTTACTACTCGGTTATCTCCTGGTCATTACTCCTAGATTCGACCACCACTGTCCCAAAGAGACGCCTGCAAAGCTGGGAACGTGGAGCCCCGGTACTGGAGAGCCTGGCCTGCCCACGAATCCGAGCCAATAGCTCCTGCGCCCCGCGAGAACGCTGACATTGGAGCCGGGCCCTGGCCAGCGCCCCGGGGGTGGGGCCTTGTCCGGAGACCGGCCCAGGAGCGCCGCGCGATCCGCTGGGAGCTGGGCCAAAGACCACCGTGGGGAGGTCCATGAAAGTCCGGCAGGTTGGGGGTCTGGGCAGGGCCCAGCCCGCGCCGTCCTCCCAGCCCCTCCCGTTGGGATCCCAGCCTCCCTGCCACCACCCCACCCGCAGCACCCGTCGCTCCCGCCCTCGGGCTCCGGCCCGGCCCGCACCGTCTCGTCAGGCTCCATGCGGATCTTGAAGGTCTGCTGCTGCAGCGTTTTGAGCGTGATGGTGACGGCCATGGCGGGGCCCGAGCAAACGCGGCGGCCCCGTGATCCTCACACAACATGCAACTCACGCCGCCGCCATCTTAGCGCCCAGCCGCGCCGCGTGCCGACCACTTCCGGGGCAGGCAATGCGTGCGCTGACCACCAGCGTACGTGACCTGCGCTCGCCTCCCCTCGCCCTTGGCCTTTGTGGGCATGCGCACAAGTGCGTCCTCGGGCGGGGCATGCGCAGACTAAACTCCGCGTTGTGCAAGGGAAGGGGGCTTCACGCTCTGCCAGCACACGTGGTCTCATGAGTGACGGCATGCCCATTAGCAGTGACGTCATGGGGCTACAAATGACTGGCGTCCCCACTTAGACTCTCAAATGAGTTTTCTTGATATTTAACACAAATTTTCATGTCCTTGCACTTGTTACAGACATACGTATTTCTTCTATAAAAATATTTTCTGCCTCTTCAAAATAAGGTGTTTGAGTCTGTCTCTGTCACCCAAGCTGGAGTGCAGTATTGAGATCTTGGCTCACTGCCCTCTGCCTCCCAGTGAAATTACAGGGACCCCCAACCACGAAGAGATACTTTTGTATTTTTAGTAGAGATGGGGTTTCACCATGTTGGCCAGGCTGGTCTCAACCTCCTGATCTACCTGCCTGGGCCTCTCGAAGTGCTAGGATTACAGGCCTTGAGCCACTGTGCCCGGCCACCAAAAGTTTTATTCTGGTATGGCCATCCTGGCAGGAGCCCTGTAGAGCAAAGTGTAAGTTACTGAAAACTAGAAATACCTGACAGGCCACCAAGAGGAAAAAAAAAAAAACCTTAAGTTGGAAGTGGGGGCAAGGGGCCATTTTGTACCCTCATTCTTGAGGCATTTGGATTTTTGAAATGAACCTCCAATTTTAGTTCTGGGTCTCCTGCCAGTACTTTTAATCTGACCCCAAAAAGTATTTAAAGATGCTAACTTTCAAAGCCTTCCTATATTAAATACAGAATTATTTCCATAAATCCCTTGAATGTACCAATCATGGAGGCTTCCCAGAGGAGTTGGGCTGAGCCACAGGACCCCAAAAGGAATTGAAGCACGAAGGAGGCCACTTTAAGGGGCAGTGTGAACCAGATTGTGCCACTGCACTCCAGCCTGGGCAACAGAGCAAGACTGTCTTAAGAATAAACAGAACTAAAACTTACCAGTTAGGTTCATGAATTCATTGAGTTGATATGTATTTACAGCAGCAAGAGCCATTCCCTCGTTAGTTTTGAGGGTTATGGGATAAATAAGGGACCCTGGAATCTGTGGAACACTCAGCAACCTCCCTAGCAACAGCTGAAAAAGGAGATATACTGGAGAACACCCTCCCTTCCAAAAAGACCACTGCTGGCTTTCCTGAAGTCTTTCCCCAGAAGGAGACACAGGAGGGAGACACAAAACTTAATTTAATAGAAATTTTGTTTGTAGTTCTTACATTCTCAGTGTGAGCCGATCTGGGACCCACTGCCCCACCTAGAAGTGGCCCAGTCCTGGGGGCAGGGGAAAAAGGGAGGGGTAAAATGAGAAGAGCCCCATTCTTCCTCAGTGCTGGGGGGCTGGAGATGCCACCCCCTTCTTCTGCCCCCCTCTGGGCTCCAGGAAGGAGAGCAGATGGAATCTTAGGCCTGCGGCTTCTCCACATCACTGCCCCCCACCCAGGTTGGAGGGGAGCTAAGAGATACTGTGAGAGAAGGGGACAGAAGCAAGAAAAGATGTTGATCAAGAAAAATGAAAACCGTGGGTGAGGGCTGAAGGAGAATCAAAGATAAAACACCAGTTAAAAAAAAAAAAAGAAAAGAAAAAGAAAAAAAAAGGCACAGGGGGAGGAGTGGGAGAGGGGAACAAAACCAAAATCTACCCCAAATCCGAACCAGCCTGGAAAAAAATGAAAGTTCTTGAGTCTCATAGAGACATTATTTGGCGCAGCCGGCTCTGCGGCAGGAGCGCTCAGGCCTCAGTCCAGCCCTGGAGACAAGCCTCTACAGCTCGTCCTTGGCCTGGCCGGGGACATCTTCCTCCTCATCTTCTTCCTTGTCCTCCTCCTCATCTTCATCCTCATCTTTGTCGTCATCGTCCTCCTTGTCCTCTGCCTCCTCCTCCTCTTTGCGCTTTTTGTCTTCTTCCTCCTCCTTGAGCCTCTGCTCCTCGTCCTGTTTATCCTTCATTTGCTTCTCTGCTGCCTGCAAGCAGAGCACATACCTCAGGGCCTAGCCCCTGACAGCCCTGCCTGACCCCCACCATCGGGACTGGGAACAGGCCTCACCTTTGTTACACCCCACGTCTCATTGCCAAACTCCTCGGCATATGCCTCATCGTTGGTGATGAGGAAGTTGTCAAAGATGGTGCCAGACTTGACCTGGGGGATGAATGGGAAGGATCGTCAGAGGTGACACCCGACAACCCTTGCTTTGGACAGGGTTTCCACCTGTGGTTCTATAACCACTATATCCTGCTTCCTGCATCTGCAGAGAAGACCAGGAACACTACTGACACTGCAGTTAAAAAGAGAGAGAGACGGCCAGACACAGCGGCTCATGCCTGTAATCCCAGCACTTTGGAAGGCTGAAGCAGGCAAATCACTTGATACCAGGCATTCAAGACCAACCTGGGCAACATGGTTAAACCCTGTCTCTACTTAAAAAAAAAAAAATATATATATATATATAAGCCCGGCATTGTGGTGCATGCCTGTAATTCCAGCCACTCAAGAGGTTGAGGCATGAGAATTGCTTGAACCTGGGAGGCAGAGTGAGCCATGATCACACCACTGTGTGCCAGCCTGAGTGACAGAGCAAGACTCAAAAAAAAAAGATGGGCCAGGCGCGGTGGCTCAAGCCTGTAATCCCAGCACTTTGGGAGGCCGAGGTGGGTGGATCACGAGGTCAAGAGATCGAGACCATCCTGGTCAACATGGCGAAACCCCGTCTCTACTAAAAATACAAAAAATTAGCTGGGCATGGTGGCACGTGCCTGTAATCCCAGCTACTCAGGAGGCTGAGGCAGGAGAATTGCCTGAACCCAGGAGGTGGAGGTTGCGGTGAGCCGAGATGGCGCCATTGCACTCCAGCCTGGGTAACAAGAGCGAAACTCCGTCTCAAAAAAAAAAAATTTTAAAAATAAATAAATAAAAAATAAATAAAAATAAAGAAAATCTTGTATGAAAAAAATGTTAGGGCCAGGTGCTGTGGCTCACGCCTATAAGCCCAACATTTAAAAAAAAAAAAAAAAAGATGGAGAGACTCGGGTGCTGGATGCCGGAATACCCGGTTCAAACCCCGGCTTTGCAGTTTCCTGCCCTCATGACCTTGGGTCACTGACTTCACTTCTCTGCACCAGTTTCTGTTTCTCTCTCTCCTGTTCAGGTACCTACTACATGCCAGGTACTGTCCTGGGCATAGAAGGTATTTCAGTGACCAAAAAAATTCAGTGCCAGCTTTTTTTTGAAACAAGGTCTCACTCCATCACCCAGGCTGGAGTGCAGTGACACAGTCATGGCTCACTGGAGCCTCAATGCCCCAGGCTCAAGTGATCCTTTCTTCCTAGGTAGCCAGGACTACAGGTATGCACCACATCTGGCTAATTTTAAAGTTTGTGTAGAGATGAGGTCTCACTATGTTGCCAAGCAAGGTTGAGCTGTCAAACTCCTAGCCTGAAGCAATCCTCCTGCCTCAGCCTCCTAAAGTACTGTGATTATAAGGGTGAGCCACTATGCCTAGCCCCAGCTAACTTTGTGTTCCCTGACCACTTTCTAGCTTTCTAGGGGTATTTAAAGAAGTTGATTTGCATAAAAGTACTTGGGGAAGTACCTGGTGCACAAGAAGTACAACCTCAAAGGGTCTGCTGTGAGGACTCCATAAGGACACACCAGGAAGTACTGTTTAGAGAAGTACCATTTTTGAGTCAGACCTTCCTGGGGTGTGATCCTACCCTGTCCCTTTCCTCCTGGGTGATGGTAAGCACTTGAGGTACCCCAAAGATCCTCCTTTTCCCTCCAAGTCTCACCTGCCAGAGGTCCAGGCCCAGCACACCAAAGTTATCATAGGCATAGATATTGGGATCAGGGGAATACTCGGGATTGTCAATTTCTGGGTGGATCCAAGTACCCTTGTAATCTGGGTTGTCGATCTGTCGGGGCTTCCACTCGCCCTGCAGAAGGCATAAGGGAGAAAAGAACCAGAGGGTGAGTGAGGTTGATGGACTCCCCACTGTGAGCTCCAGCCCTGCTCAGAACCCCAAACTCACCTTGTACTCAGGGTTCTGAATCACTGGGGGTTCCCACTCTCCATCCATCTCTTCATCCCAGTCCTCAGGCTTCTTAGCATCAGGGTCAGGAATATGCTCAGGCTTGTCCCAGTCCTGGAGGGTAGAAGAGGCCAGAGTTGGCCCAGCTGTCCTACACACCCTCCAGTGTGGAAAGCAGACCCCCTCCCTAAACACCAACCTCAGGCTTGGAGTCTGTGGGATCATCGATCTTGGCCCGCTCATCCCAGTCGTCCGGTTTTGAAGCAGCAGGATCCTTTATCTTCTTGGGTGGCAGGAAGTCCCAATCATCCTCCAAGGACCCCGACTCCACCTGGCTGTTGTCGATCTTCACCTCGTAGGTATTGTCCGGTCGCACAATCAGTGTGTACAGGTGTGTAAACTCATCATCCTGAAGAAGGAAGGAGGTGATTGGGGCCCCCCTAGTCAGGCCGACCTCTGAACCTCCCATGACAGCCATTTGCCACCACCACCCCCAGGCACACCTTGCAACGGATGTCCTTGTTGATCAGCACGTTCTTGCCCTTGTAGTTGAAGATGACATGAACCTTCTTGGTGCCAGGGCCACAGATGTCAGGACCTAGGTGGGAAGCAGAGCCAGTTAAGAGTCAGAGACTACCCACCATTTCCAGGCCCTCTCCCCTCTACAAAAGGAAACCCTGGTTCTTAAACTTGGTCTGTCAAGGCTGAAAAGAGGGACTCAGACCTCGATGCTGTCTTGAATGAACTGTGCTGGAGCCTTAAGTTTAAAGAAAAAAGAAAATCAGCATTCTAGAACTCAACACCCTCATTTGTTAAGATTGGGAATTATATACGATCATACAAATTAAATTAACAGCCTAGATCTGTGATAAGGCAATAAATTGTTGCTGTGACCCTGTGACCTATTCTTTTTTTTTTTTTTTTTTTTTTTGAGACGGAGTTTCGCTCCTTACCCAGGCTGGAGTGCAATGGCGCGATCTCCGCTCACCGCAACCTCCGCCTCCTGGGTTCAGGCAATTCTCCTGCCTCAGCCTCCTGAGTAGCTGGGATTACAGGCACGTGCCACCATGCCCAGCTAATGTTTTTGTATTTTCATTAGAGACGGGGTTTCACCATGTTGACCAGGATGGTCTCGATCTCTTGACCTCGTGATCCACCCGCCTCAGCCTCCCAAAGTTCTGGGACTACAGGCTTGAGCCACCGCGCCCGGCTGCCGTGACCTATTCTTTTAGCTCCCCTCCCAAAGAAAATCATGATTACATGCTTTCCATCCTCTCAAAAATCACTTTTCTGAGATGTAAGGAACTCAGTGGGGTCTGAGTCTCCCTCCAACTAATGGGACAGAGGTCAGCACCAAGAAGCAGCCCCTCACCAAACATAATGTTATATTCTGAGTCTCCGTGCATGTCCGTCTGGTCCAAACTATTAGGAAACAGCTTCACATAGCCGCCCCCACAGTCGATGTTCTGCTCATGTTTCACCGTGAACTGCACCACTAGTGTCTGCCCTTTGTTGCTGAAGGGCTCAAAACTGGCCGACAGAGCATAAAAGCGTGCATCCTGGCTTGTCTGCAAACCTGAAACGGGATAACAGTGAGGTCACCGTTGGGCCCTGACCCCCGAGAACCCAAGATCTCTGGGTCCTAGAGAATACAAACGACTCCCCTTTCCTCCACCTGCTCTCCTAGGAGACTGTCCCGGCTGTGTGCAGACAATGACTTCTGCCAGGAAGTCCTCCCGGATCTGAGCACCCACTCTTACCTTTATCTTTCTCCTGGTCACCGTAGAACTTGCCGGAACTGAGGGCGAATTTGCCAAAATCGGACTTGTGTTTGGATTCGATCCAGCGGGAAGTCCACCCATCTAAGTGGGAGGTTAGAGGGGTCGGTCAGCGCGGCTGTGCTGATCCCCCCCACCAAACATCTGCCGAGAGCCACAAGCTGCTGGGGACAGGTAAGGAGATTCCCCGACTCTCCCCACCCCAAGCTCTAGTTTGACACCTCAGGTGCCTTAAGAGATCCTCAGGCGAACCCTAACTCCCGCTGCGGGTGGCCGCTGCGCCCTCCGCGCTCCCCAGGGACGCACAAGAGGGATCGCCCTCGGCTCTAGGCCCCGGGGACCACCATGCTGGCCCCCAAAGCAATAATTACGGGCAACAACGCAGATCCGGGATGGGGGCCGGCCGTGTCGGCCTCGAGGCGAAATCAGGCGTTACCTCCGTCCAGAAACTGCTCCTTGAAGTAGACCGCGGGCTCGGCGGCAGCCAGGCCGAGGAGGCCGAGCAGTAGCGGCACGGATAGCAGCATGGCGGGCCGAGGGGGCGGCGGCGCGCTGGCCCTTTAAAACGACTCCGGGGCAGCGGCTCTGCAGTACGAACTGCCGCCGCCGCCCGCCTTGAATTTTTATACCCATCCGCCTCTCAAACCAGCCTGACCCAGCCATTGGGCCCGCCCCTGACACTTTATCATTGGACTGTGCTCACGGTTGTCTTTTCCCATTGGACCTTTATCGGTTCACTAAGTTCGGCTGCGCCTCGGAACGCTGGGTTCCCAGATGGCCGATTTCTATTGGCCTCACAGCTGACCAATGAGACACGACCACGCGTTGTGGGGGACGCCCACTGCTGAGGTGGGGGCCGCGAGCCCCTCAGGCCAGGTCATGTGACCAGACCTAAACCCAACCCCGCCCTCGCCTGCGTGCGTCTTTCCTCATCTGGGCGTTTAAAGCACCGGCGCGAGCGCAGGTGTCTCCACGCGGGACCGGAACCCTGTCCCAGCTTCTCTTCCTGGGCAAGGCTTTTCTAGCCATTCTTATCTTGCATTTGGGAACCAGCACCCTACCGCCGCTCCCCCATTCCCGCCCGAGATGGGACAGAGCTCAGGGGTTGGGACCCTGGGGCTTCGCTGCACCCCAGTGCTGCAGCCACGCGGGCCAATGGGAAAAATGCCAGCTCTCTCCTCCTTCTGCCCCTAGTGCCCTGGCAGCCTATCGGACTGCTGCTGTGTGAACTGGGGCAAGTCACTTAACCTCTCTGAAGTAACAGACGCCCCTGAGCAGCCAGAGGGGACGACCCTGGCCAGATGCTACCCAGCCGAAAGGCTTTTAACGTTTTTAACGCTGTCCTGGGACAAAAGGGAAGGAAGGCTTAAGGATGTGACTCCTGGGGTGGGGACAGGGTTATTACCCAGGTTGCAGCAGCCCCTTTACTCTCTTCTCAACCGGTAAATGAAGGGGGTCGCTGTCTTGTGGTCTCCCACAAACGGCCTGGCTTTTGCAATTAAACGGCTGTAGGCGAGAGGGCCGGGGGTTCCGTTTGGGGAGGGAAAAAAGACAGACGGTAGGGACGATAAGGTGCAAGGGAGATGGACAGGACCCCCCCCCCACCTCGACCTCGACCTCGACCTCGACGAGTCTAGAGTCTTCTTCTGAAGCTAGAGACACGTGACTGGCACCAGCACCCTGCCCCCACGCTGCAGAAAGGAGGAAGGAGAGCTGGGGGTTTTCCAAAGTCTAGGCAAATAAGCCTTGGACCTGGGAACCCGGGAGTGGACTGTGGAAGGAAGGAATGAAGGGGATCCAGAAAAGAGAGTAGGGAGAGGGTGCTTCCTAGCTAAAGGTAGTGACTCAGAAAAGGGAGGAAGGAAAAAATTTTTAAAAAGGGAAAACGAAGTTGGAGGGTGGGGGGAATAACCTGGCAAGTGTTTTTGGTTAAAAAAAGAAAAAGAAATGGTGGCCGGGCACGGTGGCTCAAAGCCCATAAAGCCAGCACTTGGGGAGGCCGAGGAAGGCAGATCACCTGAGGTGAGGAGTTTGAGACCAGCCTGATCAACATGGAAAAACCCCATCTCTACTAAAAATACAAAAATTAGCTGGGCGTGGTGGCGCACGCCCGTAATCCCAGCTACTCAGGAGGCTGAGGCAGAAATCACTTGAACCCAGGAGGCGGAGGTTGCAGTGAGCCGGATTGCATCATTGCACTCCAGCCTGGACAACAAGAGCAAAACTCCGTCTCAAAAAAAAAAAAAAAAGAAAGAAAGAAAAAGAAATGGTGGCCAGGCGTGCTGGGTGTGGTGGTGAGTGCCTGTACTGCCTGTATTCAGGAGGCTGAGGCAGGAGAATCGCTTGAAACTGGGAGGCAAAGGTTGCAGTGAGCCAAGATTGCGCCACTCCACTCCAGCCCACCAGTCCAAGTGATAGAGTGAGGCTTCGTTTCAAAAGAAGGAAAAAAGGCCGGGCGCGGTGGCTCAAGCTTGTAATCCCAGCACTTTGGGAGGCCAAGGCGGGTGGATCACGAGGTCGAGAGATCGAGACCATCCTGGTCAACATGGTGAAACCCCGTCTCTACTAAAAATACAAAACATTAGCTGGGCGTGGTGGCACGTGCCTGTAATCCCAGCTACTCAGGTGGCTGAGGCAGGAGAATTGCCTGAACCCAGGAGGCGGAGGTTGCGGTGAGCAGAGATCGCGCCATTGCACTCCAGCCTGGGTAACAACGAGTGAAACTCCGTCTCAAAAAAAAAAAAAAAAAAAAAAAAAGCAGGGGGAGAATGAACTGGGGAAGTTGGAATTCTACCCCTTCCTCTAGGTAGCATTCAGTATTGCCTAGTCTGACCCCCTTCATGAGGATGCCAGGGATCATCCCAGGCCTCCTGATGAGCCTTTCTTCTCTTCCTGCATCAGGCACCTGTGGGCTTCACGCTTCCTACCTGAGGTTAGACACTGCCTGTTTTGTTCACTTTGCATACTCCAGTGTCACCTGCAGCACCTGGCACAGAACAGGCTTAAAAACTGCTTGCTGCATAACAGAAAAGAGGAAGGAAGGACTCCTGTGGAAATTAAATAAAACCAGGCTGAGCACAGTGGCTCACACATGTAATCCCAGCACTTTGGTAGGTCAAGATGGGAGGATTGCTTGAGGCCAAGAGTTCAAGACCAGCCTGGGCAACATAGCAGGATGCTGTCTTTACAAAAAAAATTTTGTAAAGACCCAGGCGTGGTGGCACCAGCCTGTGGTCACAGCTACTTAGAGTCTGAGGCAGGAGGATCAGGATCACCTGAGCCCAGGAGGTTGAGGCTGCAGTGAGATGTGTTCCTACCACTACACACTCTAGCCTGGGTGACAGAGCAAGACGGTCTCAAAAGTAAAAATAAGCTGAGCCCAGCACTTTGGGAGGCTGAGGTGGATGGATCACGAGGTCAGGAGATCGAGACCATCCTGGTCAACACGGTGAAACCCCATCTCTACTAAAAATACAAAAAATTAGCTGGGCATGGTGGTGCGTGCCAGTAATCCCAGCGACTCAGGAGGCTGAGGCAGAATTGCCTGAACCCAGGAGGCGGAGGTTGCGGTGAGCCGAGATTGCGCCATTGCACTCCAGCCTGGGTAACAAGAGCGAAACTCCGTCTCAAAAATAAATAAATAAATAAATAAATAAGCTGAGCATGGTAGTTCACACCTATAATCCTAGCACCTTGGATGCTAGGTTCACACCTGTAATCCTAGCGGAGGCAGGCAGATTGTTCAAGCCCAGCAGTTCAAGACCAGCCCGGGTAACGTGGTGAAACCTTGTTCTTAACACACACTAACACACACACACACATACACACACACACATATATATATGCTGGGCAAGGCCTGGTGCAGTGGCTCATTCCTGTAATCCCGGTACTTTGGGAGGCCGAGGTGGGTAGATGATGAGGTCAGGAGTTCGAGACCAGCCTGGCCAACATGGTGAAACCCCATACTCCTAAAGATAAAAAAATTACCCAGGCACAAGCCACTGCACCCAGCCAGCAGATCTAGGATTTTAATCTACCTGTGCTAACATAGTCACTACTGCCTACATGTGACTCCTGACCATTTGAAATGTGGTTGGTCTGAACTGAGATGTGCTGTAAGTGTAAAATACACATCAGATTTTGAAGATTTAGTATGAAAAAAATGTAAAATATTTTATCAGTCAACCTTTTTTTTTTTTCTTTTTCTTTTTGGTAAGAGTCAGGGTCTGGCTGGCTGCATGAGGTGGGTCACACCTGTAAAGCCAGCACTTTGGGAGATGGAGGCAGGAGAATAAGAGCCTAGGAGTTTGAGACCAGCCTGGGTAACATGGTGAAAACCCATCTTTACAAACAACAACAACAAACAAACAAACACAAAGATTAGCTGGGTGTGGTGGCTCACACCTGTAATTCCATCTACTTGGGAGCCCAAGGTTGGAGGATTGCTAGAGCCTGGGAAGTCAAGGCTACAGTAAGCCGTAATTGCACCACTGCACTCTAGCATGGGTGACAGAGCAAGACCCTGTCTCAAAAAAGAAATGTGTTTTGCACTATGTGTGTATATATAAATTTTTTTTTTTTTTTTTTTTTTTTTTTTTTTTTTTTTTTGAGACGGAGTCTCACTCTGTCACCAGGCTGGAATGCAATGGCAAAATCTCGGCTCACTCCAACCTCCACCTCCGCCTCCCGGGTTCAAGTGACTCTTGTGCCTCAGCCTCCGGAGTAGCGTGGGCCCAGCTAATTTTTGTATTTTTAGGAGAGACGGGGTTTCACCACTTTGGCCAGGCTGGTTTCAAACACCTGACCTCATAATCCACCTGCCTCAGCCTCCCAAAGTGCTGAGCCACCGTGCCTGGCTTTTTTTTTTTTTTTTTTTTTTTTTTCGAGATGCAGTTTTGCTGTGTCCCCTAGGCTGGAGTGCTGTGGCTTGCTCTCGGCTCACTGCAACCTTCACCTCCCAAGTTCAAGCGATGCTTTTGCCTCAGCCTCCTGGGTAGCTAAGATTATAGGCACATGCCACCATGCCCAGCTAATTTTTCTATTTTTAGTAAAGATGGGGGTTTCATGTTGTTGGTCAGGCTGGTCTCGAACTTCTGACCACGTGATCTGCCCACCTCGGCCTCCCAAAGTGCTGGCATTACAGGCATGAGCCACTGTGCCCAGTGGGAAGGTTTATATTTTATAACTTCATTTCCACCAACTCTCTGCAGAACCTTGGGCAAGTCATACCACCCTCTGGGCCTCAGTTTTCTCACCTGTGTAATGGGGTTATATCAGTATCTACATCGTAAAGTTTTGGAGAGAAAATGAAATAATGCCCAGATTTTAAATTAGTACTTAGCCCATAACTAAGTACTACCACACGGGAGGTAGTCCACGCAGGTTAGCTGTCACCTTGACTTATTAGGTGAATCCCTTTCCCCTCTATAAAAAGGGATGATGGTCCCTACCCAGCCTACTTTTGAAATTTTAAAACTAGCTGACATCGCCAAAATGACCATCTCTGGAGCCCACCACCCACCGCCTCTCCGAGGGCAAGAGAGAATACCACAAGGGCAGAAGTTCTGTACCCAGAGAGGGTGAAGTCCAAGGTCACACAGCCCACTCGAAGTGAGGCTAAATAAAACCCAAACAGGGCGGTGCTTCTGACCTTGAGATAATAAATTTTACCTCTCTGGTCAACCAGACACCACTGATGGAGCCAGGGCGAAGATGGGAACCAAGTCCGGAGCACCTTTTGATTCCTCAGGCGCCACTCTCAAGATGACGACACATTAAGCCCTGCTCTGCGGTTAGACACATTCAAAATGGCGGTGCACGCTCCGTGTTCCGGTTCCGGTGGCTCAGGCCCCGGCCGGGACACGCTGAATACACTGGAAGCAGCTATGGCGGATGGTCCAGTGGCGGAACTGCTGCTCCGGCGGCTGGAGGCGTCCGATGGCGGCCTGGACAGTGCGGAACTGGCGGCCGAGCTGGGCGTGGAGCATCAGGCGGTAGTGGGCGCAGTGAAGAGCCTTCAGGCGCTGGGCGAGGTGAGCTGGGTTGCCTTGCCCTTGCACCTACAGCCCCCTTGCCACGAGGGCCCTACGTCCAGGCCAAACTCCCTTAGGCGTAGTTGGGGGTAGCTGTATACGTGTCCACCCCGGGACGAGTGAGGGCCCAGACTCACGCATGCAAAAACGTTTATTAACCTCAGCGTGGGTAGGGGGTACGATAATGGACAAAGACGACGCAGTTGCTGCCCTCACGCAGGTTGCGACCTAATAGGAAGGTGCTTCAGTAACCAGAGTGATGAGGGGAACGCAGGGGAACCAGCGGTGACAGCTGACTCAGCCCTGGGGGTCAGGGAAAGCGGACTGGTGCAGGTGACGGCTGAGTCGTGTCTCTGCACTGTGGCAGAAAGTGATAGCGCTTTAGAGATCAGTGGCCGGGAGTTTGGGAGGTGGCAGGCGGCGAGGGAGACCAGAACAGCTGTAATTGCAAGGCCTTTTAGGTCTTTACCTCATGGGGGAACTAAGGAGCCATAGCAGGAGCCAGAGCCGGTCAGATGAGTGTGCTAGCTGCATCACCTTTGGGGAGAATTGGCAGGGACAGGACTAGAGGTGAAGGGATGAAAGCAGAGGCTGCTACTTGCCCAAGCTGGAGGGCATGAAATCTGGCTCTGGGAAGGCAGCTTGCGGGAGGTGGAGAAGGCCTGGGATTCAGGACAAGGCAAGGGGAGCACAGATGAAGCCCCACCTTCTGACTTGGGCAAGTGGACAGTGACAGTGTCACAGGAGGAGGATGCTGGGGGGCCTGTGGGCTGATCCATGAAGCCAGGATCTGGGCCATTTATCCACAAAGCTCATGTTCTGTGCCCCACTGTAGTCTCAGCTTGTTTGTCCAATCCCTTCCATAATCCTAGGCTGTTGACCATGTTATTCCCATTTTGCAAGTGTGACAGCTGATGGTCAGTAACAATCAGTGTGAATAGAAGGGGCTGATGAGCTCAGATGTGAAATTAAGCACTCAGGCTGCAGAGCCCATAGTCCTCAATGCAGAGGAGAGAGAGCTATTTTGCGTGGGGTGACAGTGCCTTCATCAATATGATTTGACATTTGAATATGTCACAGAGGGTTAAATAATGTAAGAGATGAGCTTCAATCTAATGACAGTAATAGCCATAATAATAATTATAGTAGTTAGAATTTATGCCAAATTTATCACATGGTAGGCACTATATATTCTTTTTTTTTTTTTGAGACAGAGTTTGGCTCTTATCACCCAGGCTGGAGTGCAATGGCACGATCTCAGCTCACCGCAACCTCTGCCTCCTGGGTTCAAGCAATTCTCCTGCCTCAGCCTCCCGAGTAGCTGGGACTACAGGCATGCGCCACCATGTCCAGCTAATTTTTGTATTTTTAGTAGAGACGGGGTTTCACCATGTTGACCAGGAACGTCTCCATCTCTTGACCTCGTGATCCATCCTGATTACAGGTGATCCATCCTGATTACAGGTGCCCACCACCATGCCCGGCTAATTTTTTGTATTTTTTAGTAGAGATGGGGTTTTACTACATTGGTTAGGCTGGTCTCAAACTCTTGACTTGTGATCTGCCCACCTTGGCTTCCCAAAGTGCTGGGATTGCAGGCATGAGCCACTGCACCCGATGACATGTGAACATTTAAACATGGAGACAGGCTGGGGACGGTGGCTCATGCCTGTAATGCCAGCACTTTGAGAGGCTGAGGCAGGAGAATCACTTGAGGCCAGGACTTTGAGACCAGCCTGGACAATATAACAACACACCACTTTTTTTTCTTTTTTTGGAGATGGAGTCTCGCTCTGTTGCCCAGGCTGGAGTGCAGTGGCGCGATCTCTGCTCACTACAACCTCTGTCTCCCGGGTTCAAGCCATTCTCCTGCTTCAGCCTCCCGAGTAGTTGGGATTACAGGTGCATGCCACCACACCTGGCTAATTTTGTATTTTCAGTAGAAAATGGGTTTCACCATGTTGGCCAGGCTGGTCTCAAACTCCTGACCTCAGGTGATCCACCTGCCTTGGCCTCCCAAAGTGCTGGGATTATAGGTGTGACCCACTGTGGCCGGCCCACTCTGTCTTTAAAAAATAATTTAAAAATTAGCCAGGTGTGGTGGCAAGTGCTTGTAGTCCCAGCTACTCGGGAGACTGAGGCAGAAGGATCGCTTGAGCCCAGAAAGTCGAGTCTGCAGTGAGCTGTGATCATACCACTGCATTCCAGACTAGCGACATGGTGAGGCCCCCTCTCAAAGAAAACCAAAACAAAAAAAGGTGGAGACAAATCACCTCACCTAATTTTTCACATTAAAATCAGTCATGGGTTCAAAACTGACAGTAAGAATTTGTCCTCTGCCAGGTAAAATCCTTAGTGGTCTACTTTATCCTGGGAGTTGTATAGCTGGCATGCGAAGCCAGCTTCAAGGGCTGTGCTTTGAACCTGGGACCCATTGCTGCAGAAACGGGGTGCCGGGATCTGAGCCTCACCCCTGCCCGGATCCCCTCATTTCCCTGCAGGTCATCGAGGCTGAACTTCGCTCCACCAAGCGCTGGGAGCTTACTTCGGAGGGCGAGGAGATTGCCCGGGAGGGCAGCCATGAGGCCCGTGTGTTTCGAAGCATCCCCCCCGAGGGCCTGGCCCAGAGCGAGCTTATGGTAGGATCTGTGGGGTGAATGGGGCGCGGGTGATGGGGTGAAGGCGGCCCTTGTGCCCCACCCACTGCAGCCTCTCTTTTCCAGCGACTGCCCAGTGGCAAAGTGGGGTTCAGCAAGGCCATGTCCAACAAGTGGATCCGGGTGGACAAGAGCACGGCCGACGGGCCCCGGGTGTTCCGAGTGGTGAGTTCCTACCGGCTGGCCAGCGGGCATATGGATGGGCACACGGGCCCCTGGCTCACATCCCTCATCCCGGCAGGTGGACAGCATGGAGGACGAGGTGCAGCGGCGGCTCCAGATGGTCCAGCGGGGACAGGCTGAGAAGCTGGGGGAAAAGGAGAGGAGCGAGCTGAGAAAGAGGAAGCTGCTGGCTGAAGTGTGAGTGGGTGCCCCGCCAGGCTCCGGCTCCGGCTCCCACCACCTGTGTGGCATGGTGGAGGCACGGTAGGAGGGAGACACCTAGCCCACTCCAGACACAGGTGTGGCCAGTTTCCTCCCAGCCCATGCACCTCAGGGTCTTTCCCCACGAGGACCCTTCTGCTGACAACTGTTTTCTCGCTGATCTTCAAGACAGGCTCCTGATCAAGTTTCACTCCTGTGTCCCCTTAAAGAGGCCACCCTGACACCCCTTCTCTCCCCTTCTCTGAGTTCCATGAAGCCCAACACTCCTAGTCTTCATTCTTTGGTGCTTGTTCATTTCTTTCACTGTCTTTAGCATGATCTGAAGTTTAATGAACGCACACCAGACAGGCTTCTGGAACCTGGACTGGCTGGGGGCTGTCCGCTCACAGGACAGATGTCCCCTTTGAGCAGACACAAAGTGGCAGAGAGAACAGATGAAAGCTGGGATGCCTAATTGAAGTCCAGGCTCTGCCACTTAACTAGTTGTGTGACCCGGCATTTGCTGGTCTCAGTTTCCTGATCTATAAAACAGCCTGGGCCAAGTGTGGTGACTCATGTGTATAATCCCAGTTACTCAGGAGGCTGAAGTGTTAGGATCACTTGGATCCAGGAATTCAAGGCCAGCCTGGGCAACATAGAGAGACCCCATCTCAAAGAAAGAAAAAGGGGCCAGGCACAATGGCTCATGCCTGTAATCCCAGCACTTTGGGAGGCTGAGGCCGGTGAATCACCTGCGGTCAGGAGTTTGCGATCAGCCTGGCCAACATGATGAAACCCCGTCTCTACTAAAATTACAAAAATTAGCCAGGCGTGGTGGTGAGTGCCTGTAATTCCAGCTACTGGGGAGGCTGAGGCAGGAGAATTGCTTGAACCTGGGAGGCGGAGGTTGCAGTGAGCTGAGACTGCACCATTGCACTCCAGCCTGGGTGACGAGCAAAACTCTGTCTTAAAAAATAATAATAAAGAAAAAGGAAGGCCTGGCACAGTGGCTCACACTTGTAATCCCAGCACTTTGGGAGGCTGAGTCAGGCGGATAACCTGAGGTCAGGCGTTTGAGATTAGCCTGACCAACCTGGAGAGACCCGTCTCTACTAAAATAGAAAATTAACCGGGGATGTGGTGGCACATAACTGTAATTCCAGCTATTCAGGAGGCTGAGGCAGGACAGTCACTTGATCCCGGGAGGCGGAGGTTGCAGTGAACTGAGCTGAGATTGTGCCATTGCACTCCAGCCTGAGCAACAAGAGTGAAACTCCGCAAAAAAATATAAAAATTAAAAACTGTGCTCTTTCAGGAGCTTGTGGGGAGACTTTAGCAGAACAAAGCGTGGCACAGAATAAATCTGGTAGACTTTCCCTACTATCATCACTCAGTTGTGTACTTACCACCTGGTATACATTAGGTTCTCAATTAGAGTTGAATGAGTGAGTGAGTGAATACAAGGAGATAGAACATGGCCACATAGGAGGATTTCAGGTAGTGATAAATGTCAGGATGGAAATAGAGTGACTTGGTGTAGGTGGCATGGGGAGCCTCATCAGATGGGAGATCAAGGAAAACCTCTAGGAGGAGGTGGCAGTGGCATCCCCTTGCTTTTCCTGGCCGCAGGACCCTGAAGACCTACTGGGTGAGCAAAGGCAGTGCCTTTAGTACCAGCATCTCCAAGCAGGAGACAGAGCTGAGCCCAGAGATGATCTCCAGGTAGGGGGCAACCCCAGGTCAGGGAAGGTGGGAGTTGGGGCAGGGGGTTGGGGCGGGCAGCCCTTACCAGGCCCTTGGATTCTCCCCCAGTGGCTCCTGGCGGGACCGGCCCTTCAAGCCCTACAACTTCTTGGCCCAAGGCGTCCTCCCTGACAGTGGCCACCTTCACCCCCTGCTCAAGGTCCGCTCCCAGTTCCGACAGATCTTCCTGGAGATGGGGTGAGCATGGGGCCAGGGGCAGGGCCTGCTGCTGCTGCTGGGCACAGGCAGGACAGTCAGACTGCATCTTCCACCAGGTTCACCGAGATGCCAACCGATAACTTCATTGAGAGCTCCTTCTGGAACTTTGATGCCCTCTTCCAGCCCCAGCAGCACCCAGCCCGTGACCAGCATGACACCTTCTTCCTTCGAGGTGGGTCAGCCCCTAGGGCCTCCCTGAGACATGAAAGATGCCAGGCCAGGGCGGAGGCTTTACAGGATGGGCATTCCATTTTATCAAATTAGGTCTAGAACTGGGCATGGTGATGTGCACGTATAGTCCAGGCTACTTGGGAGGCCAAGGCAAGAGGATTGTTTGAGCCCAGGAGTTTAAATCCAGCTCAGGCAACATAGGGAAGAGTCTACCCCTAAAAAAAATATGTAAGTTTTAGTCCATCCTTGTGGCCAAGAAGGCCCAAGGGAGCTGATGTGTCAAGCTCTGTTCTCATTCCCTGACCTCCAGTCTTTTTTGAGACAGGGTTTGACTCTGTCATCTAACCTGGAGTGCAGTGGCATGATCTTGGCCCACTGCAACCTCCACTTCCTGGGTTCAAGCAAATTCTCCTGCCTCACTCTCCCGAGTAGCTGGGATTATAGGCACCTGCCACCATACCTGGCTAATTTTTTTTTTTTTTTTTTTGCATTTTTAGTAGAGACAGGGTTTCACCATGTTGGTCAGACTGGTCTCAAACTTCTGACTGTGTGACCTGCCCACCTCGGCCTCCCAAAGTGCCGCGATTACAGGCATGAGCCCCCACTTCATGCCTGACCTCCAGTCTTCTTTGGGCATGCCAGGCTGTGTCCACCTCAGGGCCTTTGCTTATGTTCTGTCTTTCGCTGAGACCTGTTTTCTCCTAGATCTTCAATGGAGGCTGCAACATCAAACCTCTATTCACGGGTCATCAGAGACAGGCCAGCCTGATACTCCCAGCCCCACCCCCAGTTCTGCAGAAGCCCTTCACCCCTAGTGTTCATTCTGCTGTCTCATTTCTTTCTTTCTTTTTTTTTTGTGAGACAGAGTTTTGCTCTTGTTCCCCAGGCTGGAGTGCAAAGACACGATTTCGGCTCACTGCAAGCTCCACCTCCCAGGTTCAAGCAATTCTCTTGCCTCAGCCTCGCCTCCTGAGTAGCTGGGATTAGAAGCGTGTGCCACCACACCTGGCTAATTTTGTATTTTTAGTAGAGATGAGGTTTCTCCATGTTGGCCAGGAAGGTCTTAATCTCCTGACCTTGTGATCCGCCCGCCTCAGCCCCACAAAGTGTTAGGATTACAGGCATGAGCCACCACACCCGGCTCCATCTTTTTCTTTTATTTCCCTTAGCACTGTCTGAAATGGAATGACTTTCCACAGTGGGTGGCCTTCCTGACCAAGAGGGCAGTTGAGGTCACTAGGTGCCTGCCATCTGGCCAGAAGGAGCAGCATCATTCTCGTCATCACTGTCATAGCACCCAAAACTTACTAAGCAGTCGTCACATGCTAGCCACTGTTCTAATCTTTCTGCTAACTACTGGAAGCATACTGGTACCCCTTTTTACAAAGAAGGAGACTTGCCCAGGCTCAGTGGGTATAATCCCACTGTTTGGGAGGCCAAGGCAGTAGGATCACTTGAGGCTAGAAGTTTGAGCAACATAGAAAGATCCCATCTGTACGAAAACAAATTAGCTGGGCATAGTGGTGCACGCCTGTAGTTCCAGCTACTCAGGAGGCTGAGGTGAAGGATTGCATGAGCCTGGGAGTTCAAGGCTACAGTGAGCTATGATTGTATCACTGTACTACAGCCCAAGCAACAGAGCAAGACTCTGACCCTTTAAAAAAAAAAAAAAAAAAAAAAAAAAAAGGCTGGGCGCGGTGGCTCAAGCCTGTAATCCCAGCACTTTGGGAGGCCGAGGCAGGTGGATCACGAGGTTGAGAGATCGAGACCACCATCCTGGTCAACATGGTGAAACCCCGTCTCTACTAAAAATACAAAAAAATTAGCTGGACATGATGGTGCGTGCCTGTAATCCCAGCTACTCAGGAGGCTGAGGCAGGAGAATTGCCTGAACCCAGGAGGCGGAGGTTGCGGTGAGCCGAGATCGCGCCATTGCACTCCAGCCTGGGTAACAAGAGCGAAACTCCATCTCAAAAAAAAAAAAAAAAAAAAAACCCAGACGCTGTGGCTCATGCCTGTAATCCCAGGACTTTGGGAGGCTGAGGCAGGCAGATGACCTGAGGTTGGGAGTTAGAGACCAGCCTGACCAACAGGGTAAAACCCTGTTTCTACTAAAAATACAAAATTAGCCAGGCATGGTGGTGCATTCCTGTAATCCCAGCTACTTGGGAGACTGAGGCAGGAGAATCACTTGAACCCGAGAGGCGCAGGTTGCGGTAAGCCAACATTGTGCCGTTGCACCCCAGCCTGGGCAACAAGAGCGAAATTCTGTTCCCCCCCTCCCCCCCCAAAAAAGGCCAGGTATGGTGGCTTGCACCTGTAATCCCAACACTCTGGGAAGCCGAGGTGGGTGGATCACCTGAGCTCAGGAGTTTGAGGCCAGCCTGACCAACATGGCAAAACCCCATCTCAACTAAAAATACAAAAATTATCTGGGCGTGGTGGCAGCCACCTGTAATCCCAGCTACTCGGGAGGCTGAGTCAGGAAGAATGTTTGAACCTGGGAGGTGGAGGTTGCAGCAAGCCAAGATTGAGCCATTGCACTCCAGCCTGGGCGACTGAGCAAGACTCTGTCTCAAAACAGATACACACATGCTCACGCATACGCGCGCGCACACACACACACACACAGGAGAAAACTGAGGCATGAGAATCTCTAGAGGTTGTAGTGAGCCGAGATTGCACCACTGCACTCCAGCCTGGACAACAGACCAAGACCCTGTCTGAAAAAAAGAAAAAAAAAAAAAGAGAAATGCTCATTGACTGACTTGATGCTCTTCCCACCCTAGATCCAGCTGAGGCCCTGCAGCTCCCAATGGACTACGTCCAGCGGGTCAAGCGGACCCATTCTCAGGGTGGCTACGGCTCACAGGGGTGAGGCAGGACTCACCTGGTATGCAGGGGAAGGAGGCTGGGGACCCCTAGGCTATTGCATGGACTTCCCACCTTCCCTTCTGAAGGTACAAGTATAACTGGAAGCTGGACGAGGCCCGGAAAAACCTACTGCGCACCCACACCACATCAGCCAGTGCCCGTGTGCTCTACCGCCTTGCTCAGAAGGTACGGTTGGCCCAGGTCGGGGCCAGAGTTGGGAGAGGGTTCTGTCAAAGAGACCTTCTGACCTATGCCCGAGCCTGGCTCGACTGTCACCCCTAGAAACCCTTCACGCCAGCCAAGTACTTCTCCATTGACCGAGTATTCCGGAACGAGACCCTGGACGCCACACACCTGGCTGAGTTCCACCAGATCGAGGGCGTGGTGGCAGATCACGGCCTCACCTTAGGCCACCTCATGGGCGTTCTTCGGGAGTTCTTCACCAAGCTGGGTGAGCAGGTGGGCAGGAGTGGGCGGTGGTGGTGCGGCAGTGTGCGGGTGTGTTGGTCACCAGCATTATCCTCCAAATCCCTGCTCGCCTGCCCGCCCCTGCTCCCTGCAGGTATCACCCAACTCCGCTTCAAGCCAGCCTACAACCCATACACGGAGCCCAGCATGGAGGTGTTCAGCTACCACCCAGGTCAGGGTGGGCCCTGGTACTGACATAGGGAGGGAGCTCTCAGGCTACCGTGGTTCAGCCCAGGTCCCCCCACTGCCAAGCCTGTAACCCAACTTCCAAGCTCACCACCAGACCCAGAACCTCTACCAGCAGTGCCCAGAAACTCACACGCACTGGCCCTGTCTTCCCTATCCCACCCCTGCAGGCCTGAAGAAGTGGGTGGAGGTTGGAAACTCAGGGGTGTTCCGTCCGGAAATGCTACTACCCATGGGGCTTCCTGAAAATGTGTCAGTCATTGCCTGGGGCCTCTCCCTGGAGCGGTAAGTGTCCAGGCAGGAACTCGGGGTGTCCAGCTGCCTCAGACCACTCTCTAGGCATACAGATCTGCGTGGTTTCAGCATTACCCATTCATTCATTGAGTGTACAAAACATTTTTTTTTTTTTTTTTTGAGACAGGGTCTTGCTCTGTCACCCAGGCTGGAGTGCAGTGGCACAAGCTCGATTCACTGCAGCCTCCGCCTCCTGGATTCAAGCAATTCTCCTGCTTCAACCTCCCAGGTAGCTGGGATTACAGGCGCCCGCCACCGCGCCCAGCTAATTTTTGTATTTTTAGTAGAGACAGTGTTTCACCGTGTTGGCCAGGCTGATCTCAAACTCCTGACCTTGTGATCTGCCCACCTTGGCCTCCCAAAGTGCTGGGATTACAGGTTTGAGCCACTGTGCCTGGCCACAAAACTTTCACAGTAAGCACAAACTGAATGCCTGACCCTGTGCTGTGAACATGACAGCTCACATGGCTGCCTGTGTGAATCAGGGGTCCCAGTGGAGTGAGAATGATAACTAGCGAGACCAGTAAGTATGTCAGGCCAGGCAAGGTAGCTCACACTTGTCATCCCAGTGCTGTGGGAGGCCAAGGCAGGAGGATCGCCTGAGCCAGGAGTTCAAGATCAGCCTGGGTAATAGAGCAAGTCTCTGTCTCTACAAAAAATAAAAACAGGCCAGGCATGGTGGCACATGCCTGTAATCCCAGCACTTTGGGTGGCCGTGGCAGGTGCATCACCTGAGATCAGGAGTTTGAGACCAGCCTGGGCAAAATAGTAAAACTCTGTCTCTACTAAAAGCACAAAAATTAGCCAGGTGCAGTGGCAGGCGCCTGTAATCCCAGCTACTTTGGAGGCTGAGGCAGGAGAATTGCTTGAACCCAGGACCACTGCACTCCAGCCTGGGCAACAGAGCAACAAGACTGTGTCTCAAAAAAAAAAAAAGACCAAGCACAGTGGCTCATGACTGTATTTCTAGCACTTTGGGAGGCCGAGGTGGGCAGATCACCTGATGTCAGGAGTTTGAGACCAGCCTGCCCAACATGGCAAAATCCCATCTCTACTAATAATACAAAAAAATAGCTGGGCGTGGTGGTAGGTGCCTGTAATCCAAGCTACTCAGGAGACTGAGGCAGGAGAATTGCTTGAATCAGGAGGCGGAGGTTGCAGTGAGCCAAGATCATGCCACTGCACTCCAGCCTGGTGACAGAGTGAGACTCCGTCTCAAAAAAAAAACAAAAAATAAATGCACTCAACAAATAAAGACAAAAATGTGTACTGGTACAGTAAGTGATAACATGGAGGTCTAGGGCAACTACGTGGTCAGGGAAGGTGTCAGCGAAGAAGTGCCATCATAGCAAAACCTGGAGGTGGATGAAGGGTGAAGCGTGAGCGTATCTGGGGAAGGGTGTTCCAGGTAGCAGTCACAGCAGGTGCAAAGGCCCCGAGGTGGGAATGTGCCTTGTGTATTAGAAGAGGGAGGAGGCCAGTGTGGCTGAAGGTGGAGAGAGAGCAGGTGATAGGGCAGATGGCACAGGGCCCTGTGGGTCATGGAGAGAACTTGAGCTTTTCCTCTGAAGAAGATGGGAGCCATGGAAAACTAAGCAGAAGAGCACATGTGCTGACCTCATGGTAAACTCTTCCCTCCCCCATAAGCCCAACGATGATCAAATATGGCATCAATAACATCCGGGAGCTGGTGGGCCACAAGGTGAACCTGAAGATGGTGTACGACAGTCCCCTATGCCGCCTGGATGCCAAGCCGAGGCCCCCTCCCACACAGGAGGCTGCGTGACATGGACCATTCCAGGACAGCTCGCCCTGCCCGAGTCCCTGCTGCCCCACTCCTTTGTATCCCTGGGCCAGTGACCTTGTACTTACGAGGCCTCTGTGAGGCCAGCCCCACCTTCCTCTTTCCCAACCATCCCAAGGCACCAGGGACAAGAGGACCAGGTAGCAGGTTCCTTCTGTTGTCCTGTATGGCGTGTCCACTGTGAGGGTGGGCCCTGGGGAGACCTGTGGGCCACGTACTGTCTAATAAAGTGGGCAGTTGCCCCCATCTGATGCCGTGCCTTACGGGTGAGGGGTCTTGTTGGGTCCCCCTAGCTCAGTGTGCCACTTGATGGTCAAAACTCTGGGTACTGGGCTGAGGGCAGTGGCTTATGCTGCTAATCACAGAGCTGTGGGAGGCCGAGGTGGATCATTTGAGGTCAGGAGTTCAAGACCAGCCTGGCCAACATGGTGAAATGTTACGTCTCTACTAAGAATACAAATGTTAGCCAGGCATAGTAGTGGGAGCCTGCAGTCCCAGATACTTGGGAGGCTGAGGTGGGAGAATCGCTTGAACCCAGAGGCGGAGGTTACAGGGAGCTGAGATGGCGCCATTGCACTCCAGCCTGGGCTACAGAGTGAGACCTGTCTCAAAAAAACAAAGCTTAGCTCAGCATGGTGGCTCATGTAATTCTAAGTACTCCAGAGATTGAAGTGGATCACTTGTGCCTGGGAGGTTGAGGCTGCAATGAACGGTGATCACACCACTGCACTCCAGCCGGGGCAACAGTGAGACCCTGCTGTTAAATACATACTTACGTGTCTAAATAAACACAAATACCGTGGAATCTGTTAGCACGTCTGTCAAACCTGGACCTTGGCTGTGTAGGGATGAAGAGCAAGCTTCCTTACTGCCCTCTGAAGTTTCACTGAAAGTTACTGACAAAAGGCAGTTATAAAGACAAATGATATACAAATTTATTTCATCATAGTATCACCTGACAAGCCATCAGAATCAAGACCCAGAGATATAAGGAAAACTTTTTTTTTTTTTTTTTTTGAGATTGAGTAAGGCTGTTGCCTGGGCTGGAGGGCAGGGGCGACCTCAGCTCACTGCAACCCCTGGGTTCAAGGGATTCTCCTGCCTCAGCTTCCCAAGCAGCTGGGATTATAGGTGCCTGCCACCACATCTGATTAATGAAAAGTGTCTATTTTTATGCTTAGGTTCAACAAACTTTGAACACCCAGGTAGAAAATTGATCGGACAAAAAAGGGTTTGTCATGGTTCATGCCTATAATCTCAACACTTTGGGAGGCTGAGGCAGGTGGATCACTTGAGGCCAAGAGTTTGAGACCAGCCTGGGCAGCATGGAAAAACCTCATCTCTACTAAAGATAACAAAAATTAGGTGGGGATATGGTCCATCGGTAATCCCAACTACTCGGTTGGCTAAGAATCACTTGAACCTGGGAGGGCAAGGTTGCAGTGAGTCAAGATCTTACTACTGCACTCCACTGTTGCCTGAAGAACAGAGCAAGATTTAAGAGTGGGGAGTGGTTGTTTAATACCAATAGGCTGAGTAGAGAAACCTAGCAAGGCCTGTGTGTCTAGATTCTTCTTGGAATATAAGGAATACATGCTCAGAGAAGCCAAGAATCTAGATAGGCCTGTGTGGGGCAGAAACTTCTTTGACACAGGGGTCTTATGATCTAGAGTCAATAGGGTAGGTCAGATAATTTCTTTGTTTTGAGACAGAACTTCGAGAAGCCAAGGCAGGAAGATTGCTTGAGCCTGGTAGTTTGGGATCAGCCTGGCCTCAGCACAGAAAGATCTAATTTCTACAGAAAATATATATTTTTTGAGACAGAGGAGTCTTGCTCTGTCACCAGGCTGGAGGGCAGTGGCGTAATCTCAGCTCACTGCAACCTCTGCCTCCCAGGTACAAGCAATTCTCCTGCCTCAGCCTCCTAAGTAGCTGGGACTACACATGTGTGCTACCACACCCAGCTGATTTTTGTATTTTTAGTAGAGACGGGTGTGGCCATGTTGGCCAGGCTGGTCTTGAACTCCTGACCTCAGGTGATACACCCGCCTCAGCCTCCCAAAGTGATGGGATTACAAGTGCGAGCCACTGCACGCACCAGAAAAATATTTTTAAATTAGAAAGGCATGGTAGATGACACTGGTAGTCCCAACTACTCAGGAGGCTGAGGCAGGGGGATCGTTTCAACCTTGGGGAGGTAGAGGCTGCAGTGAGCTTGATTGCACCACAGGACTCCAGCCTGAGCGACGGGCAAGACGACCTCTCAAAAAACAAAAAACAAAAAAATTAGCTGGACGTCGTGGCTCATGCCTGTAATCCCAGCACTTTGGGAGGCCGAGGTGGCAAATCACGAGATCAAGAGATCGAGACCATCCTGGCCAACATGGTGAAACCCCGTCTCTACTAAAAATAAAAAAATTAGCCAGGGGTGGTGACACGTGCCTCTGGTCCCAGCTACTTGGGGGGGCGGAGGCGGAAGAATCGCTTGAACCCAGAAAGTGGAGGTTGCAGTGAGCAGAGATTGCCCCACTGCACTCCAGCCTGGCGACATTGCAAGACTTTGTCTTAAAATAAAATAAAAAATTGTTACTGAGACTATTTCCCAAGGCAGACTGCATAAAGTTAGAGCGGATTAAATACAGAATAAATACAGGACTCTCTCAGATCCCTATAACCCGGGCGCTGCATGGGACCCTGAAGCCTCCCACAGCCACACACTGGTGGCCAAACGCGCGGACGCGGAGCCTACCCTCCGGTTCCCCGGCAGCGCCTGCGCTCGCAGCCCCTGGACCGCCAAACCGCCGCCTAACGGTCGGCGCCCCCCGGCGTGTCGCCGAATTCCCAAGGGGGAGGAGCTAGGAGCACACGCCCGGACTCACGTGCGGCGCAAGCAGAGCTCACCAGGGGCGGGGCCGGCGCATGCGCAAAGGGTGCGAGTTAAAAGGCGGGAAAAGACGGAATGGAGCGACAGGGAGTACGCTACGCTTGCTTCCTTCGCGCGCGTGGGGCGGGCGGACAAGTGGGCAGAGAACGGCTGCGATCCCAGCCTTCTCCAGCGAACCCGAACCCGGCCACTTGTCTTTTGCCATCGAGGCTGCCTCTCATCAGGCCTGGCCCCAAATTTCCTGACTGACTGAACCTGGCCCTGACGGACGATGCCCTGACAGTCTGATTTCCACACATGGCGCGTGGCCTGAGCGGAGTAGAGAAAGGCACAGACCCCCACGCACCGTGCCCGGCTTGCTTTTTCTTTTTTTCTTTCTTTTTTTTTTTTTTTTTTTTTTTTTTTGAGACGGAGTTTCGCTCTATCGTCCAGGAAGGAATGTAGTGGTGGGATCTCGGCTCACCGCAACCTCCGCCTCCCGGGTTCAAGCGATTCTCCGGCCTCAGCCTCCCGAGTAGCTGGGATTACAGGCAGGTGCCACCATGCCCAGCTAATGTTTTGTATTTTTAGTAGAGACGGGGTTTCACCATGTTGACCAGGATGGTCTCGATGTCTTGACCTCGTGATCCACCCGCCTCGGCCTCCCAAAGTGCTGGGATTACAGGCTTGAGCCACCGCGCCCGGCCTTGAGACGGAGTTTACCATGTTGGCCAGGCTGGTCTCAAACTCCTGACCTCGTGATCCACCTGCCTTGGCCTCCCAAAGTGCTGGGATTACAGGCATGAGCCACCTCGCTGGCCTCATGTCTTGTCTTTGTTTTTTGTTTTTTTTTTTTTTGTTTTTTTTTTTTTTTTGATTCAGAATCTTGCTCTATCGCCCACGCTGGAGTGCAGTGGCCTCATCTCTGCTCACTGCAACTTCCATCTCCTGGGTTCGAGCGGTTCTCTTGCCTCAGCCTCCCAAGTAGCTGGACTTTACAGGCATGTGCCACCATGCCTGGCTAATTTTTATATTTAGTAGAGACAGGGTTTGAACATGTTGGCCAGGCTGGTCTCGAACTCTTGACCTCACAATTTGTCTGCCTCAGCGTCTCAACGTGCTGGGATTACAGCATGAACCACCTCGCCCTGCCCCGACTTCATTTCTTTTCTGCTACCTCTTTCTCAAAGGACTCCAGCCGACACGCATACCTGTTAGGAGCCCAGGCCCCCCAGTTCTGCTCCCACAGCCCTGCCCGCACCCAGCCCCTCCAGGTCTGGTGTCCAGGCGTTCCCCAGGGACACTGGGTCCTTTCACCCCATTCCCCTATCCTCATGGCACCACCTCAGCCCTGCCCATCTCTCCTCTGGGTCCCCACCGTCCCGCAGTGGCACATCGAGGTGCCCAGGAGGGTGATTTGTTCACTCCTCATCCCCCCTCCTGACTGTGCTCGTAGGTGGACGTGCCCCATGTAAAGTGCAAAGACCAGGAGCCGCAGCCCTTGGGGGAGAGCAACGCGCATCAGCAGTTCAAGGAGAACCGTGAGGAGGAAGCTGGTGGAGGGCCAGATAGGTGAGGAAGATCCTGTCCCAACGGGTCCACATGGGCCCCTGGGCCCTTCTCGTTCACCCTTTTCTTCCCCAAGTATCTGCCAGTGTTTACTTTTTTTCTCTCTCTTTCTTCCTGACACAGCATCTTGCTTTGTCACTATGCAGTGGCACGATCATGGCTCACTGCAGTTTCCACCTCCCAGACTCAAGTGATCCTCCCACCTCAGCCTCCCAAATAGCTGGGACTACAGGTATGCCAAAACGTCCAGCTATTTTGTTAAAAAAATATTTAGGCCAGGCATGGTGGCTCACGCCTGTAATCCCAGCACTTTGGGAGGCCAAGGTGAGTGGATCACTTGAGGCCAAGAGTTCAAGACCAGCCTGGCCAACATGGCCATCTTTACTGAAAATACAAAAAATTAGCGGGATGTGGTGGGGGCGCCTGTAATCCCAGCTACTTGGGAGGCTGAGGCAGGAGAATTGCTTGAACCCAGGAGGCAGAGGTTGTAGTGAGCTAAGACTGTATCATTGCACTCCAAGCTGGGTGACAGAGTGAGACTGTGTCTCAAAAAAAAAAAAAAAAAAAAATTCTGTAGCCTGGGCATGGCAGTTCACTCCTGTAATTCCAGCACTTTGGGAGGCTGAGATGGGTGGATCACAAGGTCAGGAGTTTGAGAATAGTCTGGTTAATATGGTGAAATCCCAAAATCCCATCTCTACTGAAAATACAAAAATTAGCTGGGCACAGTGGTGCTCCTGTAATCCCAGATACTTGGGAGGCTGAGGCAGGAGAATTGCTTGAACTTGGGAGGTGGAGCTTGCAGTAAGCCGAGATTGTGCCACCATACTCCAGCCTGGCAATGGAGCAAGACTCTGTCTCAAAAAATATATACATATTTAGTAGAGGACAGGTGTGGTAGCTCACGACTGTAATCCCAGCACTTTGGGAGGCCGAGGTGAATGGATCACTTGAGGTCGGGAGTTCAAGACCAGACTGGCCAACATGGCAAAACTTCATCTCTACTAAAAATACAAAATTAGTCAGGTGTGGTGGTGCATGCCTGTAATCCCAGCTACTTGGGAGGCTGAGGTGGGAGAATCACTTGAACCCAGGAGGTGGAGGTTGCATTGAGCCAAGATTGCACCATTGCACTCCAGCCTGGGCAACGAGAGTGAAACTTCGTCTAAAAAAAAATAATAAGGCCAGGTACAGTGGCTCACGCCTATAATCCCAGCGCTTTGGGAGGCCAAGGCCACCAGGTGGATCAAGAGGTCAGCAGTTCAAGACCAGTCTGGCCAACATAGTCAAACCCCATCTCTACTAAAAATGTAAAAAATTAGCCAGGTGTGGTGATGTGCGCCTGTAATCCCAGCTACTTGGGAGGCTGAGGCAGGAGAACCACATGAACCCTGGAGGTTGCAGTAAACAGAAATCACGCCATTGTACTCCAGCACAGGCAACAGTGTGAGACTCCATCTCAAAATAATAAATAATAAAAAGATATGGCTGCTTTGTAGAGAATGGTTGGGAGGGAGAATGAGTGGATGTAGGGAGGTCCAGTGGGAGGCTTCTTCAGGGGGTGGCCTTTAGCAGGGCAGATGGAGGAAGTGCCTTGTGCCATGAGACACAGGAAGGGGAATGCGGGAGGATGTCTCCCAGCTGTGGTGTGCTGGAGCTAGCTCCTACCACGTTGCAAGAGATGATTCTACACATCTCTTCTCAACTTGGCACTTAGCGTCTTCATGTTGGTAGCTAGCTTGAGACTGGCTATGGTGGGAGTCTCTGTACCACAAAAATTGGCAAACGCTCTGAAACAGGGCTTCCCCCCCATCACAAAGCCAGTTGCTAAATTGCTTACCAGCACATCACTGCTGCCTGCTTTCCAGCTTGTGGTGGTTTCCAGTAGGTGGCGGCTTTTTTGGCAGAGACAGGAACACAAGTTCTGTCTTGTCCTTGATTTTCTGAGCCATTTTAGGTGGCCAGGGACATCCACATGTCCAGGATACAGCTGGACTTTCTGACCCAGAACCGGGGTGGGGCGAGGGGCTGGAGATGGTGTCTTGGGAGTCACTGTTTCAGCAGCAGCTGTGGAATGAATGAGCTCACCTGGGGAAAGAGTGAGAGGAGGCTTAGGACAGGGCCCTGAGGACCCCAGCAGAAATAAAGCCAGCTTCCCTGGCCCCCCACATTCCTTGGTTATAAAGCAGGCCATGGGGTGGAATGGTTTCTAGGTGTGTGCTATCAATTGGAGACCAAAAAAAGGGAAGCAATGGCTGAAGTCGCTTTGTTGATAATACCTTACTTCAGAATACCATGTTTCGACCAGGATCTGTGTGGTGAAGAGGCACAGACCGCTGCAAATCATTTAGAAACTTCAAGGAGCTCCACAGGAACTCCGGGCCAAAAAACAAATGGATAAAACCAGTGCAGGGGCCAGTTAATAGATCCAGCAGCAGATACTCAGCAACATGATTAAAATGTTAACATGTTTCCAGAGAGAAAAGGAGAGGTTGAGGAACTGGCTCATCAGCTTCGATTCAAACGTTCCCCCCTTCCTGGCTGTACTTCAGCAAAAAACTGTTTTGCCCAAGCGCCAGAGATTCTGTTGTGTTCCCCCCTTGAATGTCTGATTAGCTTGCCTGCTCTCCTGGGACTGCCGCCCGCGGTGGTCATAAGTGGTTGGCGGATTGTTTACTTGTATATCTGTTAGAGGCCACGGAGGGAGGGCCCCACCAGCGGGCGGCTCTGGCTCAGTCGCCTGCCAATCACAGCTTTACCTGGAGCGAACAGATGGTCTCTTCGCTTAGACCCATTTCCTCCGCAGCTCCTGGGCCCCCTGCCAGCGTGGGCTCTGCTTGGGAACTGTGTCCTAATCCTTGCAGCCAAATTAGGGACTTCTTAGAAGGACAGACCATAATAAACGAACGCAGCGATGTGTTCACAGCCCCCAGCCCATTGCCCAATCCCTGAGCAGGCCAGGCACACGCGACGTGCTGTGTTGGGCTAACTTGCATTCTCTGGCCTCGGTCCAGGGTTCGGCAACAGAAGCCGGCCTAGGAACCGGGAAAGCCAGCAACAAGGACACCACGCATTTTGTTTATTAAAGTTAATTGGTGAATGCAGGCCCAGGGAAGCCTGTGATCATTAGCATCCTCATTAATATGCAGCTGCTGAGTATTAAGAAAAATGAGATCGAAAGGAATAAATCCCCAAAGGAGAGGCTGGAAAAATAAAGAAGCTCTCAGCAGACATCTGATGCAGGTCTTTATCCTACCATGAAACTTGAATTAGCTGAATTCAAGTGCTTTTTTTTTTTTTTTTTTACTGTTTGCTTAGCTGCGAGGAAAACCGGTTCCAGCCTCATCCCTTGAGCCTTAGAAAGAAGCCGCTCTGAACCATTAGCAGCTCAAGCAGGTTGTGAACAATCACACAAAAAGAAACACCTGGTGCTCTCATTGATTTTCATTTTAGGGTCTGAAACGGTTGAGAGCATCCAGGAGAGGTTCAGACAACAAGGCCGACTGTGGGTTCGAGGAGGTGTGGGAGCCGCAGTGTCGGTGCTGCATTCATTTAGATATTCAGCAACTGATGTTTTTGGGGTGCTGAAAAACACAGATGAATAGGGTGCAGTCTGCACCCTCAAGATGGTGTGTGCTGGAGGGCACTGATATTAATAAATTATGGCAGCTTTGTAACCAGCAAGACCACAGTGTTGTGTGAGTAGAGAAGAAAAGTTCCAAATATTCCATTACGAAGGAGGCAGGAAAGGAAATTCATTCCAGGCAAAGGCTGACACGTTTGGCGAAATTGTGGAAGGTCCCCGATTGCTGCACATGGAGGGGCTGTAGAAATCTGTAAGGCTGGGCTCAGTGGCTCACGCCTGTAATCCCAGCACTTTGGGAGGCCGAGACCAATGGATTACAAGGTCAGGAGTTCAAGACCAGCCTGGCCAACATGGTGAAACCCTGTCCCTACTAAAAATATAAAAATTAGCAGGATGTGGTGGTGGGTGCCTGTAATCCTAGCTACTCAGGAGACTGAGGCAGGACAATTGCTTGAACCTGGGAGGCAGAAGTTGCAGTGAGCTGAGGTCACACCATGGTGCTCCAGCCTGGGCGAGAGATCAAGACTCTGTCTCAAAAAAAAAAGGCCGGGCGCGGTGGCTCAAGCCTGTAATCCCAGCACTTTGGGAGGCCAAGGTGGGCGGATCATGAGGTCAGAAGATCGAGACCATCCTGGCCAACATGGTGAAACCCCGTCTCTACTAAAAAATACAAAAATTAGCTGGGTGTGGTGGCGTGCACCTGTAGTCCCAGCTACTAGGGAGGCTGAGGCAGGAGAATTGCTTAAACCCAGGAGGCGGAGATTGCAGTGAGCCGAGATTGCACCACTGTACCCCAGCCTGGCGCCTGGTGACAAAGCAAGACTGTCTCAAAAAAAAAAAAGAAATAAATGAAAAGAAGTATATAAAATAAAGGTCACTATGGCCTAGTTGAGAAGTGCAAGTTATAGAGCTGCTAATGATGGTAGATTTAGAGAAATTAAAACGGTAGATCATGCCTGTAATCCCAGCACTTTGGGAGGCCTAGGCAGGCAGATCACCTGAGGTCAAGAGATTGAGAACTGCCTGATAAACATGGTGAAACGCTGTCTCTACTATAAATACAAAAATTAGCTGGGCATGGTGGCATGCACCTGTAATCCCAGCTACTGCGGAGGCTGAGGCAGGAGAATCGCATGAACCCGGGAGGCAGAGGTTGCAGTGATGTGAGGTGGCACCTCTACACTCCAGCCTGGGAGACAGAGTGAGATTCCATCTCAAAAAAAAAAAAAAAAAAAGAGAGGATTTTGAGACAGGATGCAGAGGGACAGAGAAAAGCCGGACTCTAGACTTGCTGCTAAGTTTCAGGCTAGGGAACCAGGTGGCTTTTTATGTCATTCACTAAGGGAAGGGAGGATGAAATCGGGTTGCCAGGGAAATGATGCTGTTGGTTGTGCAAATGTGGAGTTTCAGATGCCTTTGAGACAGCCAAGTGGGGAGGCTGGGAGGTTGCTTAGAATGTTCTTGGGAGCTCAGGAGAGAGGCTCAGGAGCGAGGACTGGGATGACAGAATTCAGGTGATCAAATTCGAGTGTGGATGGTAATGGAAAGTACTTTTGCAAGTTATTTATTTATTAGCAGAACATTTATTTCTTCTCTCATGAGGGGTAGGTACTAAAGATACAAAGATGAATGAATGAGACATGGCGCTGGCCCTCCAGGAGACTAGAAGGGGAGGCCAAGGTGTAGACAATGACACCATAGGTGCTGTGTGCACCTAACCCAGCCAAGGAACATGTTTTTTTTTTTTTTTTTTTTTTTGGAGATGGAGTTTCACTCTTGTTGCCCGGGCTGGACTGCAATGGCACGATCTCAGCTTGCTACAGCCTCCACCTCCTGGGTTCAAGCAATTGTCCTGCCTCAGCCTCCTGAGTAGCTGGGATTATAGGTATGTGCCACTTGTAATCTGTTCTGTTTTTAAAGCAGAGAACAAGGCATTGGCAGCACAATCTATATGCAGAATTTTTCTAGATTTTATGATCTTTGTCTCAATTTTAGTTATCTCCTCCATACCCAACTGAAGTTCCATTTTATTACATTGAATATTATGAAGTTACATAACATTACATATTACTCAACATTTTTCATTCTGTTTAGCTTTTTAGACAGCTATCCGTCTTCTGCCACTATTTCACTGGTTAACGCATATTTGAATACATATTTACAGTTACATGTACGGCGTGGGACAACTTTGTGTGTGTGCGCATTTCTTTAAATGCTTTTTTTTTTTTTTTTTTTTTTTTTTTGTAGGATGGAGTCTCCCTCTGTCACCCAAGCTGGATTGCAGTGGTGCAGTCTCAGCTCACTGCAACCTCCCCCTCCTGGGTTTAAGGGATTCTTCTGCCTCAGCCTCCTGAGTAGCTGCGACTACAGTCATGTGTCACCACAGCCAATTTTTGTATTTTTAGTATAAAGATGGGGGTTTCACCATATTGGCCAGGCTGGTCTCAAACTCCTGACCTCGTGATCCATCTGCCTCGGCCTGCCAAAGTGCTAGGATTACAGGTGTGAGCCACCTTGCCCTGCCTAAATGCTCTTTAAATATAATTCAACAGGTATTTACCTCACCTGGTGGGGGCAAACAGGTGCAGATACAGTATAGCCCCAGGCGGTCAACATCACCCAGTAGGTTGGGAAAGGGATGCAGCAGGTTAGTGACAGGAAAGTCACTTAAGAAAGCATCAGCCTGAGCACAGTGGCTCACCCCTGTAATCCCAGCACCATAAGAGGCCAAGGCAGGAGGATCACTTGAGGTCAGGAGTTCTCGACCAGCCTGGCCAACATGGTGAAACCCCATCTCTACTAAGAATATGAAAATTATCTGGACGTGGTGATGTGTGCCTGTAACCCAGCTACTCAGGAGGCTCAGGCAGAATGGCTTGAACTTGGAAGACGGAGGTTGCAGGAGATTGCTGATTGCATCAGTCAGGCGCAGTGGCTCATGCCTGTAATCCCAACATTTTTGGAGGCCAGAAGATTGACAGCAGCCTGGACAACATAGGGAAATCTAGTCTCTATTTAAAATTATTTTTTAAAATTAGCTGCGAATGGTATCATGTGCTTCTAGTCCCACCTAGTCAGGAGGGTGAAGTGGGAGGATCACTGGAGCCCAGGAGGTTGACGCTGCAGTGAGCTATGATTGTGCTACTGTACTTCAGCCTGGGCAACAAAGCAAGACTTTGTCTCTATTAAAAAAAGAAAAAAAGTAAGAAAGAAAGCATTGATACTATTACTAGTATTCCAAAGAAGTGAGTTGGTGTCATAAAACAACAGTGGGCTTTGGGGACAGACAGCTCTCCTTGGTCTGGAACTTTGGGCATATTCAGTTGCGCCTCTTGGTCTGTTTTCTCAGCTGTAAAATGGGGGTGCCATTCTCATTGTTGAGGGTGTGTGTGTGAATGGAATAACCTAGGAAGCATGCCTCATGTCACCCATAGGAGGCAACACCACCAGTCCCTTTCTACCACGTAGCTCTTTCAGATCAGCCGCTCTTGGGAGAGTTTGGTGCTGACCTCAGCGTCCTTTACATTGAGAAGTCAGGTTTCTCGCCCTTGTGTTGCCACCTCCAGTGCCAGTCGCCAGCTGACAGTGCTGGAAGGGAAGTCGGGACTCTACTTCTCCTCTCTCGACTCGAGCATCGACATCCTACAGAAGAGAGCCCAGGAGCTGATCGAAAACATCAATGAGAGCAGGCAAAAGGACCACGCACTCATGACCAACTTCAGGAACAGCCTGAAGACCAAGGTGACAGACTCCACCCAGTATGGGGGGATTCCTTATGCAAAAGAGGAGGGAATGAACCGCTGATGAATGTCTGTTGTGCCAAGCACGGTGCTAGGCTATTCATACACAGCACAGGTGCTCCTCCGCTTACGATGGAGTTACATCCCCACAAACCCATTCCAAGTTAAAAATACTGTAAGTTGGCCAGGAGTGGTGACTCATGCCTGTAACCCCAGCACTTCGGGAGGCCAAGGTGGGCAGATCATGAGGTCAGGAGCTCAAGACCAGTCTGGCCAATATGGTGAAACCCCATTTCTACTAATAACACAAAAATCTGCTGGGCATAGTGGCGTACACCTGTAGTCCCACTACTCAGGAGGCTGAGGCAGGAGAATAGCTTGAACCCAGGAGGCAGAGGTTGCAGTGAGCTGAGATTGTGCTTCTGCACTCCAGCCTGGGCAACAGAGCAAGACTCTGTCTCAAAAAAAAAAAAAGAAAAATGCTGTAAGTCAAAAATAAGTTGAACCCTAGTAAGCTGCGGACCATCTGTATCTCAGTTTACCCTTAGATAGTCCTACAGAGAAGCTACTGGACCCATCTTATAGATAAGGCTTGGAAATGAATGATTTGCATGACAAGAGAGCTAGGCTGTGGAAGGGCACGTTGGATGTCCTCCTGCCTCCAATACCCAGCCTTTTTACTTCACACAAGGTCTAGCAGCTATGGGAGTAGGGGGTCGAGGCACAACTTGCACTGTCACATCCGTATGTCCAGCAGAAGCCATCAAATGGTCTGTGACTGCAGAGTGTCTGTGACTGGAGAGTGAGGTTCTTCAGCACACCCGGGGCTTATGTCTTGTGAAAGCTGGTGTTATGTTCAGGTCTTCCATGAATGGTTGCGCCTGATGCCTCTTAAGAATACAGAATGGGGAGATAGGCACAGTGGCTGACACCTGTAATCCCAGCACTTTGGGAGGCCACGGCAGGTGGATCACTTGAGGCCAGGAGTTAGCACCTGGCCAACATGGTGAAACAAAAATTAGTCAGGCGTGGTACCATGTGCCTATAGTTAGGGCAAAAAGTTAAAAAAAAAGAATATATAATGGATCATGTGAGTGGCACAGCTTGCTGATTCGTTGTCTGGATGACAGATTGACTTTATGACTTTATTTTCCTTTTTCTTTTTTTTTTTTTTCTTTTGAGACGGAGTTTCACTCTTGTTACCCAGGCTGGAGTGCAATGGCGCGATCTCGGCTCACCGCAACCTCCGCCTCCTGGGTTCAGGCAATTCTCCTGCCTCAGCCTCCTGAGTAGCTGGGATTACAGGCATGTGCCACCATGCCCAGCTGATTTTTTGTATTTTTAGTAGAGACGGGGTTTCACCATGTGATCAGGATGGTCTCGATCTCCTGACCTCGTGATCCACCCGCCTCTGCCTCGCAAAGTGCTGGGATTACAGGCGTGAGCCACCGCGCCCGGCCCCTTTTTCTTTTTTTTAAATAGAGACGAGCTTTCACCATGTTGGCCAGGATGGTCTCGATCTCTTGACCTCGTGATCCGCCCGCCCTGGCCTCCCAAAGTACTAGGATTACAGGCTTGAGCCACCGCACCCGGCCTTTCTTTTTTCTTTTGCTTGGCAGGCTCAAAACAATTTTTTTTTCCTTTTTCTTTCTTTCTTTTTTTTCCTGAGACGGAGTCTGCTCTGTTGCCCAGGCTGGAGTGCAGTGGTGTGATCTCAGCTCAACATAACCTCCGCCTCCCACGTTCAAGCGATTCTCTTGCCTCAGCCTCCTGAGTAGCTGGGATTATAGGCAAGCACCACCATGCTGGGCTAATTTTTGTGTTTTTAGTAGACATGGGGTTTCAGCATGTTGGCCAGCCTGGTCTTGAACTCCTGACCTCGTGATCCACCCACCTTGGCCTCCCAAAGTGCTGGGATTATAGGCATGAGTCACTGTGCTGGGCTTTATTTATTTATTTATTTATTTTTGATACACTACCCGGAAGCCACTTTGTTGGCTGCCTCTTCTAGTCCCTGTTCTGTGTACTTCCGTCCTAACTTGGCTGAGCTTGTACTGCACAGTTCTGTGACATGTGTCCCTAGGTGACTCTGTCATCATTTGAACATCATAGAATGAATTAACACCAACCTAGATGGTAGTCTACTACACACCTAGGCTACGTGGAAGAGACTCTTGCTCCTAAGCTGCAAGCCTGCACAGCATGTTACTATACTGAATACTGTAGGCACTTGTAACACAATGGTAAGCATTTGTGTATCTCAATATATCTACACATAGAAAAGGTACAGTAAAAACACGGTATTATACGCTTATGGGCCATCATTGTATATATAGTCTGGCATTGGCCAAAATGTCATGCAGCACACAACTGTATATACTTTTGCCTCTTAAAAAAAAAAAGTTACGTATAGGCAGTCTTGACCCCTAGTCACTGCACTGGGTTTTGGCTTTTTTTTTTTGAGACGGAGTTTCGCTTGTTACCCAGGCTGGAGTGCAATGGCGCAATCTTGAGTCATCGCAACCTCTGCCTCCTGGGTTCAGGCAATTCTCCTGCCTCAGCCTCCTGAGTAGCTGGGATTACAGGCACGCGCCACCATGCCCAGCTAATTTTTTTGTATTTTTAATAGAGACGGGGTTTCACCCTGTTGACCAGGATGGTCTCGAGCTCTTGACCTTGTGATCCACCCCCCTCAGCCTCCCAAAGTGCTGGGATTACAGGCTTGAGCCACCACACCTGGCCTGGTTTTTTTTTTTTTTTTTTTCTTTTCTTTTCTTTTTTCTTTTGAGGTAGGGTCACTCAGGCTGGAGTGCAGTGGTGCGATCATGGCTCACTATAGCCTCCAACTTCTGGGCTCGAGCAATTTGAGGCTGGCTTCAGCCTTCCCAGTAGCTGGGACTGTAGGTGCACATCACCATGCCTTGCTAATTTGCTTTTGTTTTTGTTTGAGACAGAGTTTCACTCTTGTTGCCCAGGCTAGAGTGCAACAGCGTGATCTCGGCTCACCACAACCTTTGCCTCCTGGGTTCAAGCGATTCTCCTGCCTCAGCCTCCCAAGTAGCTGGGATCACAGGCATGTGCCACCATGCCTGGCTAATTTTGTATTTTTAGTAGAGACAAGGTTTCTCTATTTGGTCAGGCTGGTCTCAAACTCCCAACTTCCGGTGATCCACCTGCCTCAGCCTCCCAAAGTGCTGGAATTACAGGTGTGAGCCACCACACCGCCTTGCTGATTTTTAAATTCTTCTTTTTTTTTTTTTTGGAGGCAGGGTTTCTCCATGTTGGCCAGGCTGGTCTCAAACTCCTGACCTCAAGTGATCCAAAGTGCTGGGATTATAGGCGTGAGCCACTGCACCCGACCTATTTTGCCATTTTCATAAGATAATTCTTAGAACTCTAAAAAACTCAATACTGATGTCTGGTGATACCTCTTGTTTGATTTTCCAAAAATAAATCTTACTCTTTAAAAGGTTTCGGATCTGACAGAGAAATTAGAGGAGAGGATCTATCAGATTTATAATGACCACAACAAGATCATCCAGGAAAAGCTCCAGGAGTTCACCCAAAAAATGGCAAAGATTAGCCATTTGGAAACGGAGCTCAAACAAGTCTGCCACAGCGTGGAGACTGTGTACAAAGACCTGTGTCTCCAGCCTGAGGTATGACCAAACTCACCCCAGGGGTGCTGCCTGAGGAACAGGGCAGGGATGGCCCAGCCAAGAGCAAATGTGAGCAGAAGCCAGGCACCCACCCCTGAGCCCACCAGGCCACAGTCCCTGCAAAGCCCTTGGTGAGCTCGCCATCTTGTTTGTGGTCCCCTATGTTAGGTGTGTCTGAGCTGAGAAGCCAAACATGTTGTCATGTCCCACTGTTGTATGAGCAGCTCTGTGGTGACAGAAAGGACAAAGTCCCCTGTCCCCTGCCACTCAGAAACCATCTCCTCTGCCCACAGCCCTGAGCCCGGCAGCCCTGGCACAGCCTAGCACTGCTAACCTGGGTTTCTTTTTTACAGCACAGCCTAAGACTCAGACGGCCAGACCACTCTAGAGGAAAGTCCCCACCACGTCCCAGCGACTCACAGCCCCCAGACATGTTCGTTTCTTCTGTGGCTGAAACTACATCTCAGGTGGTTACCAGTAAACCAGCCTGACACCTTGGGGTCAGATGTGTAGCTCTTTATTTTCCTCTCCCTCACTCTGCTCCAACATCCAGCATAAGGCACTACCCCCAAGCAGGAGGCTGGGAGGGCAACTGGGAACTCGGTGTGAGGGGGTCTGCTGGAGCAGACGGAGTTGCTTCAATGTCACTCTCCTTTCAAGAGAAGCTGCTATTTCAGGGTAAATGGAGTTCGTTCTCATCCATGGTTAAAAGTGGATTGAGACACTCTACAGAGAATTCCATCTTCTTTTTAAGGAACACAGCTGAACGACTTCACAAGGGAAATTTTGATATTTAAAAATCAGTGTCTCTCACTTCCCACTCCATCCGCCACCTCCCTTTCTAAGCTCAGAGCACAGCGTTTCTGCGGTCCAACCAGGAGTCTCTCCAGGAAGGGGCTTCAGAGTTTTGGGCCCCTGATGGAGTGGGCTCACTTGCTGGCTGTGAACGCCTGGATTCCTGTGATAGCTCTCCCAAGGATTAGGGCGTGAATGTCATGTGTACCTGGACAAGATTAATATAGAGTCAGTTTGGAATCTTCACAGCTCACAACTTCCCTTTAAAATCAATTTTTATGTTCCCCCAGGCCACTGTTTTAGAACAGACCCACAGAGATGGTGAATGCTGACAGCTGCCGGGAGACCCACGCCTTAGTGACTGCCTCAAGGAGAAGGCTGAGAGGCCACCATTTGAGCCACACTGAGAAATTTTTTTTCAATTTTTTGTAATGCACCTTGGCAGGAAAAAAACCAAAAACCCAAAGCTCCTTGTGCTGAACTCCCAAAATGCAGTAAGTCTAGGCCCTGCTGTGGGCCCAGCCTTCATGCTCCCCACACTTGGCAAGTTAACCGCCACCCCCACCTCCGTTGATTAAACGTTTGATATTTCAACCTGGCCATGCTTCCTTTCACAGAGCCTGAAAATACCCCTGAGCTCCAAGGCAACACGACAGGCCCTTTCTTACTCTCAGGAGGGACGAGAGGGACAGCACATCAGAAATGCAGTCAGTTGCCTCTGCTGACCTCTGCCCACCTAAGGCTGCCCCTCCCAGAGAGTCCCACACCTCACAACCTCGGGTCTCATCCTTTGCTCCTCCCTGGCTCCTTGGGGCAGAAGGCAGATTGTAGCCTCCCTTTTAGAGGCGATTCTGTTTACTTCCCCAAGCACAAATCTATTTTTTTTTTTAGATAGAGTTTCACTCTGTCACCTAGGCTGGAGTGCAGTGGGGTGATCATAGCTCACTGTAACCTCAAACTCCTGGGCTCAAGCAATCTTCCCACCTCAGCCTCCCAAAGTGCTGGGATTATAGGTGTGAACCACTACGCCTAGCCCCTAAAGCACCAAATCTGACCTATCCCCGCTCTGTATAAAACCGTCTCACAGCCCCCTCTGCTTGTCCTCAGGGTCATTTCCACACTTGTAGGAATGACCTACCTGCCTAATCCCCTAACCCCTAGCTGCCTAATAGATTTAGGGCTGTGGGAGTGCATGGGGAAGGTACCACACCTGCATGTGCTGTCCTGTCTGGAAGCCTCTCTGCTCAGGGGTCCTCATACCTCCCTTTTTTTTGAGACAGAGTCTTGCTCTGTCGCCAGGCACCAAGCTGGAGTGCGGTGGCATGATCTTGGCTCACTGCAACCTCCATCTCCTGGGTTCAAGCAATTCTCCTGCCTCAGCCTCCTGAGTAGCTGGGACTACAGGCACGTACCACCACACCCAGCTAATTTGCATACTTTTTAGTAGAGATGGGGTTTCACCATGTTGGCCAGGATGGTCTCAATCTCTTGACCTCATGATCCACCTGCCTCGGCTTCCCAAAGAGCTGGGATTACAGGCGTGAGCCACCGAACCCAGCCACCTTCCTCTTTTTCTGCATAGCTCACGCTGGATTTGCACTTTGATTTATTTATTTTCTCTTTTTTTTTATCTTTTTCTTTTTCTTTCTACACTATGAAGCAATGTGATATTGACTGATTGATTGATTGAGACTGAGTCTTGCTCTTGTTACCCAGGTTGGAGTGCAGTGGCACAATCTCAGCTAACTGCAACCTCCACCTCCTGGGTTCAAGTGATTCTCCTGCTTCAGCCTTCTGAGTAGCTGGGATTACAGGCGCCTGCCACCACATCTGGCTAATTTTTATATTTCTAGTAGAGACAGATATGGTTTCGCCATGTTGACCAGGCTAGTCTCAAACTCCTGATCTGCCTTGGCCTCCCAAAGTGCTGGAATTATAGGCGTAAGCCGCTGCGCCTGGCCACAGTTTTTGTGTGTGTGTGTGTGTGTGATGGGGTTTCACCATGTTGGTCAGGCTGGTCTTAAACTCCTGACCTCAGGTGATCCGCCCGCCTTGGCCTCCAAAGTGCTTGGATTACAGGCGTGAGCTACCACGCCCGGCCACTATTTTTCGTTTTTAAGTTTCTTTTTCCACATCTGTCTTCCCACCAAGCAAGAGGTTCTGGGCCCCCATAAAAATCACCATCAGTTGCAAGGTGCAAACACCATAGTCTGAAGATGATTTTTCTTTTTCTCTTAAAATGGAGCGGTGAGTCCTGTGTGTAACATCCCTCACTCCCTCACATCCACCAGCCTGCTAGGAGTCGGGCCTCATCCCTGGGCTGCCCTAGGAGCTTACTTGCCTCAGGAACATTCCTCCTCCCGAGTATGTGGGAGAAAGCTGGGAGCCCCTCGCAGGCCTGATGGGGCCTCCATGTGGTGCATGAAGCACTTCACTTCCACAATCCCTGTGTGAGCAACTCCAGATGAGGGACAGAGGGTAAAGCTCACCCTGGGTCACACTGTCACTTGGTGACAGATGGAGTTGGACTCAGGCCTGTCCCCGTCCCACCCAGCCACTGAGGCTGCAGTGGGCCCTCCGAGGTTCAGCTCCCACCTTCATAGGTGTTGACAGCCTCCAAGTTCATGGCATGCCGGATCACGTGATACTCGTCAGAAATCCCATTTCCTCCTAGCATGTCTCGGGCCTGGCGGGCGATGTCCAGGGCTTTCCCACAGTTATTCCTCTTCAGTAGAGAGACCATCTCCGGGGTGGCCCTGGGAGAGGCACATACAGGTAACAAACGTTGGGGATCCTAGCTCCTGGTGACCCAGGCAAATCTAGCCCCAGGTGGGGATTCCCCAGTGAGGGACCCATGGGGCTGTCCCCAGCCCAGCCCACCAAGGACAAGAGGGAGAGCAGAAGGTTTGGATCTCTGATGCAACCAGGCAGGAAGGACTTTTCTCTCTAGGAAGGACACAAGGTCCTCCACCCACAGCTGCGGGCCCCCGGCCCCTACCACACAGCCCCTACTTGTCCTGGTCCTTCAAGCGGCCGAGCTGCAGGCAGGCGTGAAGGCCCAGGGTGATCTCAGTGAGCATGTCTGCCAGCTTCTTCTGAATCAGCTGGTTCCTGGCCAGCGGGACACCAAACTGAATCCTAGATGGGCAACAGCAGGGTAAGGGCAAGAGGAGGCCCACTCTCCCACTCCATCCCTGTCCTGGGGCCCCCCTGCTCCAGGAAGCCTTCCCAGGCTGCCTCGGTGCCCCCGAGCCCACCCTGACCCTGCCATTGACTCAGCCCATGGCTGCTCAGAAGGACATCACTAGTCATTCCAGAGAAGGAACTCAGGCCTGGTGGGTGAGGGCCAGGGAGTCACCCATGGGGTAGAGAATGAAACCCAAGCTGCCCACACTCCTGGGGACCTCATTGTGACCCCCACACACCTGTCCAGGGCATACTGCCGGGCTGTGTGAAAGCAGAACTCTGAAGCTCCAAGCACACCCCAGGTGATGCCATACCGGGCGTTGTTCAGGCAGCCGAAGGGACCCTGTAGGGTTGAGAGGATGCCTCAGCACCACCCAAGAGACACCAAGAGGCCCTATGCAGAACCAACTTAATAGGGAAAGCTCTCTCCCCAGCCATCCAGGCAGGCGGACTCAGGTTGCCATTCAAATCCCAGAGGGCTCTGGCACTGAAGCTTGGTGCCTGCTTACTGGGTTTGCACACAGTCTCACTCAGCCTGGGATTGGGGTTCCATGCTCAAAGCTAGGAGGCTGATGGATGCCAGAAGACGCACTGTGAGTCAAACGACTGAGCTGGTTCAGGCCCAGGTATCCCGGGCAGAGCCAGGATGAGCAAGTCGGTCACCAAGCGGGCAGTTTTCAGTACACCAGTGAGTCTGGCTGAGTAAGAATCACCACTGTGTGGGCTCCACAGTGCACAGGGAGCTGGGTCCCCAGCACAGAGTCTGCCTGACGAAGGTGTACTGGCAGGTGACCCACACCCATTCCCAAAGTGGCTGCCACTCACCCCGAGGCTGGACGCACCAGGGAGCATGTTCTCTTCTGGTACCTCCACGCTGTCCATAATGATCATGCCTGTGGCCGAGGCCCGCAGTGAGAACTTGCCCTGGATCTTGGGGGCTGAGAGACCCTGCATCCCCTTCTCCAGCAGGAAGCCACGAATGCAGCCATCTTCACACCGAGCCCACACTACAAACAGGTCAGCCACAGGCGAGTTGGTGATCCTGGGGATGGAACAGTCGGTGAGGGGTCTGGCCCTGTGCCCCTGTCCACCACCTGCCCACTGCCCAGACCCCTTACCAGGTCTTGGTCCCATTGAGGGTGTAGCTCTTGTTGGATGAGTTGTAGCGGGCTCTGGTCTCCATGCTGCTGGGGTCACTTCCGCAGTTGGGCTCTGTGAGCCCAAAGCAGCCCAAGAGTTCCCCCTTGGCTGCAGGGACAAGACAAGGTCACAAGGCCGCCTGGTCCCTCATTCACTCCCCTATGCAAAAATATCCTCAAGGTGGGGTGCAGTGGCTCACGCCTGTAATCCTACCACTTTGTGAGGCCGAGGGGGGTGGATCACAAGGTCAGGAGTTCAAGACCAGCCTGGCCAAGATGGTGAAACCCCGTCTCTACTAAAAGTACAAAAAACAAATTAGTTGGGCATGGTGGCACGTGCCTGTAATCTCAGCTACTCAGGAGGCTAAGGCAGGGAACTGCCTGAACCTGGGAGGTAGAGGTTGCAGTGAGCTGAGACCATGCCACTGCACTCCAGCCTGGGATGGACAGAGCAAGATTCTGTCTCCAAAAAAAAAAAAAAAAAAAAAAAAAAAAGCAAGATGTGGTGGCAGGCACCTGTAATTCCAACTACTCAGGAGGCTGAGGCAGGAGAATCACTTGAACCTGGGCAGGGGAGGTTGCAGTGAGCCAAAATCATGCACTGCACTCCAGCCTGGGCAACACAGCAAGACTCTATCTCAAAAAAAAAAAAAAAAAAAAAAAAAAAACTGCCTAACCAACATGATGAAACCCCATCTCTACTAAAAATACAAAAAATTAGGCCAGGCAGGTTGGCTCACGGCTGTAATCTCAGCACTTTGGGAGACCGAAGTGAGCGAATCACCTGAGGTCACTTGAGTTTGAAACCAGCCTGGCCAACATGGTGAAACCCCATCTCTACTAAAAATATAAGAATTAGTTGGGCGTGGTGGTGTGTGCCTGTAATCCCAGCTATTTGGGAGGCTGAGGCAGGAAAATTGCTTGAACCCGGCAGGGAAAGACTGCAGTCAGCCAAATCAGGCCCAGCCTCAGTGACAGATGAAGACTCCATCTCAAAAATAAATAAATAAATAAAATTAAAATAACCAAAATTAGCCAGACATGGTAGCAAGCACCTGTAATCCCAGCTATTCAGCAGGCTGAGGCACAGAATCACTTGAACCCGGGAGGCTGAGGCTGCAGTGAGCTGAGATCGCACCACTGCACTCCAGCCTGGGGAACAGAGTGAGACTCTATCTCAAAAAAAAAAAAAAAAAAAATTACCCTCACCCCTGAGCCAGGCCTCATAACCAAGGTGGATCTGGCCCACTTTCAGGGCATTCCCAGGTAGCAGAGGAGACAGGTTACCCCAAAGCGATAATCACAATGCCAACATCGGGAGGAGGTCTCAGGGAGTTGGGAAGGAGTTGGCCAAACTGCAAGGGCATGAGGAGTTCAGCAGGAGGAAGTTGTGGGAAGAGCAGTCCCAGGAGAGGGAACAGGATGTACAAAGGCCTGGTGGTACTTCTGGAGAATTTGAAGTAGCTGAGTATGGCTGGGAGTAGCACTTCAGTGGCCACAGATGATGTGGGAAGGTTGGTCAGCAGAGACCTGTCACACAGGGCCTTGTGGGTTTTTTTTTAGGAGACACGGGGGTCTCTCTATGTTGCCCAGGCTGGTCTCGAACTCTTGGGCTCAAGGGATCATCTCACCTCACTCTCTCCAAGTGCCGGGATTATAGGTGTGAGCCACTGCACATGGCCAACAGAGACCTGGTGGACTTTACACTTTGGGCTGGGCTAGGGAACACAGAAAGTATAGGGAGATGACAGTGGTCACAGAGGGGGACAATCAGGCTGGCCAGGGATCAGATGTCCAGGGGAAGCCCAGGTTCTAGCAGAAGGTCCAGGTGGCCACTTATGCTACCTTTGAGATGGGGACAGAGTAGGCACAGGGCACAGCCCCACCCTTGAGTTCCAGACCTCAGGGACTGTCTTCCTTCCACCAGGCCCCATGAGCAGCCACTCACCCAGCTGGGGCAAGTACTTCTGCCGCTGTTCCTCGCTGCCGTAGGCATAGATGGGGTACATGACGAGGGAGGACTGAACACTCATCGCCGACCTGTAGCCACTGTCTACCCGCTCCAGCTCTCGGGCCAGGAGCCCATAGGCCACAGACGAAACCCCAGCACAGCCATATCCTGGTGGCAGTAAGAGGGGAAAGCAGGACAACAGAGAACACAGCCCTGCCCAGCTGGGACCCAAGAGGCAGAGCGGGATAGGGATGCACAGGAGACAGGCATCAAGCCAGCCCTAGCTGAGGTTTATTCATCTCATCTCCACAGCCACTCTCAGAGGGCGGGACAACAGCCCCACTTTACAGACTGGGAAACTGTGGAATACGGAAAGAAGGGGGTTTCAGAGAGGCAGGAGAATCACTTGAGACCAGTCTTGGGCAACATAGTAAGACGCTGTCTCTAAAAAAAAAACCAAAGGGGCCAGGTGCAGTGGCTCACACCTGTAATCTCACCACTCTAGGGGGCTGAGACAAGTGGATCACCTGAGGTCAGGAGTTCAAGACGAGCCTGGTCAACATAGTGAAACCCTGTCTCTACCAAAAATACAAAAATTAGCTCGGTGTGGTGGTGTGCCCCTGTAATCCCAGCTACTTGGGAGGCTGAGGTGGCAGAATTGCTTGAAGCTGGGAGGCAGAGGCTGCAGTGAGCCAAGATCATGCCACTGTACTCCAGCCTGGGCAACATCACAAGACCCTGCCTTAAAAAAAGGCGGGGCCAGGTGTGGTGGCTCACACCTCTAATCCTAACACTTTGGGAGGCCGAGGCAGGCGGATCACCTGAGGTCAGGAGTTTGAGACCAGCCTGGCCAACATGGTGAAACCGCATCTCTACTAACACACAAAAATGAGCCAGGTATGGTGGTAGACACCTGTAACCCCAGCTACCTGGGAGCCTAAAGAAGGAGAATCACTTAGACCCAGGAGGCAGAGGTTGCAGTGAGCCAAGATGGTGCCACTGCACTCCAGCCTGGGCAACAAGAGTGAAACAGTGTCTCAGAAAAAAAAAAAAAGACCAGGTGCAGTGGCTGACACCTGTAATCTCCCAGCACTCTGGGAGCCCAAGGTGGGTGGATCACCTGGGGTCAGGAGTTCGAGACCAGCCTGGCCAACATAGCAAAACCCCATCTCTACTAAAAATACAAAAATTAGCCAGGCCTGGTGGCATGTGCCTGTAATTCCAGCTACTGGCAGGGGCTGAGGCAGAAGGTTCGTTTGCACCCTGTAGGCAGAGTTTGCAGTGAGCCCAGACTGTGCCACTGCACTCCAACCTGGGCAACAGAGCGAGACTCCATCTCAAAAAAAAAAAAAAAAAGAAGGAAGAAGAAAAGAAAAGGAAAGGAAAAGAAAGAGAAGGAAGGAAAGAAAAAAAAGGGAGGGAGGAAGGGAGGGAAGGAAGAGGCTTTCAGAATACACTGAGGTCTGCAGTATGTGGAGAGACACTTGTTCCTACCTTTGATGGTGGGGCCCAGCACACCCAACTCCCCCATCTCCGAAATGATCTCCCGATGAAAAACTGCAAAGTGACAAGTGCCCAAATTCAGGCCCAGCCCTAGGCCACTGGAGGCCCCAGCCCCAAACACAGGGGCCTTGAGGTGGGGTGGGTGTGGCTCCAGGAGGAGCAGCAGCCTCAGAGCACCACCCCGCCTGTTCGCATACCTTCGTTGCGATTGGCCAACAGGATGCGAGGCATAAGTCTCTCCTGGCAGTAGGTGCGGAAGGTGTCCCTGATGAGGATCTCATCTGTCGTCAGCTGCTCCTCCAGCACCAGCGGGTCCTGCCAGTCAAACTTGGGATGCGAGGCTGGGGAGGGGAGCAGGATTCGCCTCGGTCCAGTCCGCCCGACCACTGCGCCCTCCCTTATTGGACCCTCAGCTCTACCCCTCCACATCCATGTCACCCCCCCACCTCAGGCTACTGCCAGTTGCAAACGAGACTGACCAGGTGACCTTTCTCCAGCCCCGCAGGCACAGCGCACTCACGACCGCAGTGCCTCTGACCCTGGCCACGACCCTGCCACCCCGTTCGGGCAGCCCTCGGATTCTGGGACAGAGTCCACCTGGGGCAGACTGACAGCTTGTCCAGGACAGGGGCAGCAGACACACGGCGCGACCAGGGGTCCTTACACTTGGCCGGTTGGCTCTGTGTCCTCCCGCCTTTCTCTGCAAACACAGAACGGGACAGTCACCCCCGGAAAGTCCCTAAACCCCCAGTTCCTCCTTCCTTCCCTCCACACTCCCGACCTCGCACTGACCGGTCTGCGCCGCCGTCGAGACCCACGTGCGAAGGACGCGCAGGCCAGGTCCGCGGCTCAGCAGCCGCGCAGAGACGCCTCCTCTCAGGGCCATGTTCTTTCAGGGCGAGCTAGCGGAGCAATGATGGCGACCTACAGGAGCGGGAGCGTCAGAGCAGAGCTCCTCTCAACCAGCGCTCGGACGACCGCACCTTCCTCACCTGGTACCTCCCGGCTCACTGGCGAGGCTAGTGCAACTGACCAAGGCCTTTGACCTCAGCAAGAGATGGGAGGAGCGGAGGCCGAGTGAGCCTTCTCATTGGCTCCTCCTAGAATCCGGCCCCTCCTCAGCTCTGTGTTTTAAAAGGGCTACGGCAGCCTTGCCTGTGGAGACAGGGTCCCCCAGACAGAGGAAGGTTGGCCCCTTTAAGAAGCGGCCGGGGAAGGGGAGGAAGCCGAGGGCGGGAAACCGATTGGCCAGCTGGGTTTCTACCTCTTATTGGCCGTATGGTAGCGTTTGACCCACTCCTGGTTGGTCAGTTGCAGGGGGTGTGTGCGGAGGAACCAAGAATTAAGCAAAGAAATTCAGGCACTAGGACCAGGAGTCCTCCCGAACCCAGGGAAGATGAGCGCCGAGTGGGCGATCTTAGCAAACCTGCCTGCCAGTCTGTTCCAGGAAGCACATAAAGATACTTGAGACTCGTGTGTGTGTGTGTGTGTGTGTAAACTTGTGTGATTCTGTGAGTCTATGTGGGTTGTGTTGTGTTGTTTTGTTTTGTTTTAGACCGAGTCTCACTCTGCCGCCCAGGCTGGAGTGCAATGCAATGGCGCCATCTCGCCTCACTGCAACCTCCGCCTCCCGGGTTCAGGTAATTCTCCTGCCTCAGTCTTCCAAGTAGCTGGGATTACAGGCGCTCATCACCACACCTGGCTAATTTTTGTATTTTTAGTAGAGCTGGGGCGTGGTGGGGGAGGTTCACCATGTTGGCCAGGCTGGTCTCGAACTCCTGACCTCAGGTGCTCCGGCTCCCTTGGCCTCCCAAAGTGCAGGGATTGCAGACGCGAGTCACCGCACCTAGCCTTGTTTTTTGTTTTTTGTTTTTTGTTTTAGACAGGGACTCATTCTGTCGTCCAGACTGGAGTGCAGTGGAGCGATCATAACTCACTGCAGCTTCCGTCTCCTGGGCTTAAGCGATCCTGCCACCTCAACCTCCAAGTATCGGGGACCACTGAAGCATGCCATCCTGCCTGGCTAATTTTTTTTTTTTTTTTTTTTTTTTTTCTGAGATGGAGTCTCATTCTGTTGCCCAGGCTGAAGTGCAGTGATGCAATCTCGGCTCACTACAACCTCCATAGGCAGAGCAGCCCCAAGGGCTGCTGGTTGCCCATTTTTATGGTTATTTGTTTATTTATTTGAGACGGCGTCTTGCTCAGTCGCCCAGGCTGGAGTGCAGTGGCGAGATCTCGGCTCACTGCAACCTCCGCCTCCCTGGTTCAAGCGATTCTCCTGACTCAGCCTCCTTAGTAGCTAGGACTACAGACACATGCCACCACGCCCGACTAATTTTTTGTATTTTTAGTAGAGACAGGGTTTCACCGTGTTAGCCAGGAAGGTCTCAATCTTCTGACCCCATGATGCACCTGCCTCAGCCTCCCAATGTGCTGGGATTAAAGCGTGAGCCACCGAACCCATTCCCATTTCTTTTTTATTTAATTAAATAAATTGGGTTTTTGTTTGTTTGTTTGTTTGTTTTTGAGACAGAGGCTTGCTCTGTCACCTGGGCTGGAGTGCAATGGTGCCATCTCAGTTCACTGCAACTTCCACCTCCCGGGCTCGTGACTCTTGTGCCTCAGCCACCCGAGTAGCTGGGATTACAACTCTTTAGTAGAGATGAGGTTTCCCCGTGTTGCCCAGGCTGGTCTTGGACTCCTGACCTCAGGTGATCCACCTGCCTTGACCTCAAAAAGTGCTAGGATTACAGGTGTGAGCCAACACACTTGGCCCTATTTTTATGGTTATTTCTTGATGATATGCATGTAGGGTTAAGGCCTACAGGATCATGGGATGTCCCCTATTGCTGTGCTGAGGCACAGGATTCGAGAAATAGAGACAAGACACAGAAGGACAAAGAAAGTGCAGGTGGGCTCTGGGGGGCCACACCACCTACAAGCGGAGACATACGTTAGGGGGCAGAGCAGTGAGTGAGATCATCTTTAAGGATAGTGATAAGGTCAAGACATTCACATGAGCGATAAACAATGGGTCCACCCCATTAGGTCATCTAGGCTAGGAGGTGGGCAGTGCACAGCAAGGGGTCCACCCCCATTAGGTCACTGAGGCAAGGAGGTGAGCTGTGCACAGCGAAGAGGATGCAGTGTGCAATATCTCTTATTAGGGGGAAGCTACTTCTAAGGAATTCTATAGGAGGATGCTTTGAGTCAGCACAGTAGCTAAAGAGCTGACAGGTTACACAGCCACCAAGGTGAGATTATACCAAAGGGGTTTTAAGCCCTTGGACGCTCTCAGGATTGCCAACCTGAGGCCAGCTTTCACAAGAACTGGACGCAAGGTACTGCAACTCCTTTTCAGGAGGACTGCCTCTTGCTCCAAGCCTGCCATACAGCAGGTGTCTTTACGATACTGAAAGCTGCTGCCCCTGCCAGCCTGCATGTAGTGCATGCCCTTTCAGGCAGAGGCACTACCGCTTGGGCCATAGATTCTTGTTTTGGTCTAACTGTTTTTCCCTTAAATCATGCTCTGCACTGTGTCAGCTCTAGACATTTCTCTGACCATAAGCAAGATATGATTATATATACATATGGCTGTTTATTCTTTAATTTATGCTTTATACCATGTCTGCTCTAGACATTCCTCCTATAAAATAAGATATATAATTATATATATATATATGAAATAACTGAGTAGTAAGATATTCTTCAGTCACTAATTGTTCCAACTATAAACAAATACATGATTATATATAAAGGATTATATAAAGGAAAGAACTGAGTAGTAACACTACAAACTAAGATATTCTTCAGGCACTAATTGTGCCAGAGGCCTGCTTAGCTCTCCTTCCTTGGTGCCCAGAAGGGGGGTTACCCACAATGCTACTAAACAAGGGGTAGATTACTCATGTCTCCCCTTTTTAGACCATATAGGGTAATTTCCTGACATTGCTATGGCACTTGTAAACTGTCATGGTGCTGATGGGAGTGCAGCAGTGAGGATGATCTGTCACTGCCATTGCCATTTTGGTTTTGGCCAGCCTCTTTGCTGCAAACTGTTTCATCAGCAAGGTCATTATGACCTGTATCTTGTGACCTAGTTTATAATTTCTGGATCACTTGAGCCCAGGAGTTCCAGACCAGCCTGGGCAACATGGCAATACTACGTATCTATAAAAAGTACAAAAATTAGCCTGGCAGGGTGGCATGGGTCTGTACTCTCAGCTGCTGGGAAGGCCACATGTCCTCAGCCACAGGGAGCCAGCCACACAGAGACATCCAAACTGTCATGCAGACCCAGGGAGACAGATCACCAAATTAACAGACTCGGACACTCACACCAGCTCCCTGGTGGCCCTGGACAGCAGGAAAGGGTGTGGGGTGAGGCTTCCCAGGGACCCCAGTCTAGAAAGGGACTTCCTACCATGACTTCTCCCGAAGCACTGCGTGGTGACTGGCATTAACCATCAATGGTTATGGGTCATATAAAAATACCTCTCCTGGGCTGGGTGCAGTGGCTGACACCTATAATCCCAGCACTTTGGGAGGCTGAGGCAGGTGGATCATTTGAGACCAGGAGTTCAAGACCAATGTGGACAACATGGTGAAACCCTGTCTCTACTAAAAATACAAAAATTAGCCCAGTGTCATTGGCCAATTACAGGCATAGGTGTGTGCCTGTAATTCCAGCTGCTCAAGAGGCTGAGGGAGAATTGCTTGAACTTGGGAGGCGAAGGTTGCAGTGAGCCAAGATGGCTCCACTGCATTCCTGCCTGGGCAATAGAGCAAGACTTTGTCTCAAAAAAAAAAAAAAATCTCCCAGCCTGGATGTGGTAACTCACACCTGTAATCCCAGCAATTTGGGATGTTGAGGTGGGTGAATCACTTGAGTCCAGGAGTTTGAGACCAGCATGGGTAACATGGCAAAACCTCATCTCTACAAATGATTAGCTGGGTATGGTGACATGTACCTGTAATCTCAGCTTATTAGGAGGCTAAGGTGGGAGGATTGCTTGAGCCCAAGAAGCAGAGGTTGCAGTGAGCTGAGATTACACTACTGAACTCCAGCCTACATAACAGAGTGAGACCCTGTCTCAAAAAAAAAAAAAAAAAAAAAAAAAAGGAAGGAAGAAAGAAAGAAAAATATCCCTCCCTGACCTCCCAGATAAAGCTTCAGCATGGGCCTGAATTTTTGGGTTTTGGGGGCTGTAAGATGGCAGGAGGCTGTAACAATAGAGGTCATATTAGAGGGCCTTACACACCCTCATCTCCTAAACTTCAGTGACACCCCTCACCTCCAACAAGCCCCTCAGACACTGTCCTCTCTTCTTTCAACCAGGTCAGGTTATACCATCCTTGTCATCTGCCTCAAGCCCCAGGGACATTGACAGCAAACATCTCCCTGCATTTAGGATTCCATAGCCTATGACTGCCCAGGGGGTTCATCTTGCCCCCTGCCCAGATAGAGCCAATTTATCCAGACAGGGGGATTGCAATAGAGAAAGTTTAATCCACATACAGCCAGCTAAATGGGAGATTATTACTTGTATCAGCCTCCCTGAAAATTCAGGGGCTAGGGTTTGTCAAGAACAGTTTGGTGGGCAGGAGGGCTAGGGAATGAATGCCTTGGATGCAGGCATGGGGGTGTGGAAAACAGTTGCTGGATTGGCTTCTTGGTGGGGACCATAGAGTAGCTGCTAGTCCCAGTGGGGTCACCCAGCTGTCAGATATGCAAAAAGCCTAAAAAGACATCTCAAAAGGCCAATCTTAGGTTCTGCAATAGTCATGTTATTTACAGGAATAATTGGGGAAGTTGAGAGTCTTGTGACCTCCAGAATAATGGCTGGTCATCACTTAACTATAACTACATCTTAGCAGAATTCAGGCCCCTCTCATCCTCCTAACCTAGTGCCTTTCCATTAGTTCCACAAAGTCAGTTTAGTTTTGGAAAGGGCTATTATCACTTATTTATTTTATTTTATTATTTATTTATTTATATCAAGATGGAGTCTCGCTGTGTCACCAGGCTGAAGTGCAGCGGCATGATCTCGGCTCACTGCAACCTTCGCCTCCTGGTTCGAGCAATTCTCATGCCTCAGCCTCCCAAGTAGCCAGGATTACAGGCGCCCACCACAACATCCAGCTAGTTTTTGTATTTTTAGTAGAGATGGTGTTTCACCATGTTGGCCAGGATGATCTAAATCTCCTGACCTCATGATCCGCCCACCTCAGCCTCCCAGATTCGCCCTCGAATGGAATTACAGGTGTGAGCCACTGCGCCAGCTATTTTTTATTTTGTATTTATTTATTTTTGCAATGGAGTCTCGCTCTGTCACCCAGGCTGGAGTACAGTGGCATGATCTCCACCCACTGCAATCTCCGCTTCCTGGGTTCAAGTGATTCTTCTGCCTCAGCCTCCTGAGTAGCTGGGATTACAGGTATGCAGCACCATGCCTGGCTAGTTTTGTATTTTTAGCAGAGACAGGGTTTCTCCATGTTGGTCAGGCTGGTCCCAAAGTCCCGACCTCGGGTGATCCACCTGCCTAAGCCACCCAAAGTGCTGGGATTACAGGCATGAGCCACCACACCCGGCCATAACTGTGTGTATGGTTTTTTTTTTAGAGATGGGGTCTTGCTATGTTGCCCATGCTGTTCTTGAACTCCTGGGCTCAAGTATTCTTCCTACCTTGGCCTCCCAAAGTGCTAGGACTGCAGGCATGAGCCACTGCTCCCAGCCTGTTTTGTTTTTGTTTTTTGGAGACAGAGTCTTATTCTGTATCCCAGGCTGGCATTCAGTGGCATGATCTTGGCTCACTGTAACCTCTGCCTCCCAGGTTCAAGTGATTCTCTTGCCTCAGCCTCTCAAGCAGCTGAAATTAGAGGCATGTGCCACCATGCCCAGCTTATTTATATATTTTTAGTAGAGGCAGGGTTTCACCATGTTGGTCAGGCTGGTCTCCAACTCCTGGCCTCCAGTGATCTGCCCTACTTGGCCTCTCAAAGTGCTGGGATTATAGGCATGAGCCACTGCGCCTGGCCCCCTGCCTCCCAGTTTCAAGCAATTCTCCAGCCTTTTCCTCCTAAGTAGCTGGGATTACCAGCATGTGCCACCACACCCAGCTAATTTTTGTATTTTTAGCAGAGACAGGGTTTCACCATGTTGGCTAGTCTGGTCTCAAACTCCTGGCCTCAAATGATCTGCCCACCTTGGCTTCCCATAGTGCTGGGATTACAGGTGTGAGCCACTGCGCCTGGCCTTGTTTTTGTTTCTGTCACCAAGGTTGACCTGCCAGAAATAAAGATGGCCAGTCAACTTTAAAAAAATTTTTTTCAGTGACAGACCCCCCCCGGCTGGACTGCAGTGGTGTGATCATAGCTCAGTGCAGCCCCAACCTCCTGGGCTCAGGCGATCCTCCCACCTCAGCCTCCTGAGTAGCTGGGACTATGGGCATTCACTGCCCCCCACCCCCCGACACTTTGTTTTGGACAGACAGGTTCTATGTTGCCCAGGCTGGTCTTGAAATCCTGATGTCAAGTGATCCTCCTGCCTCAGTCTCCCAATAAGTGACTATGAATTATATGTCTGTAATATGTATCCATGTCCCCTTCTCAGGTTCCCAGGGCACCAGAGTGGAGGTCCCTGTTGCAGAAACTCAGATCCTCTCCTCACATTGGGCAGAATCAAGGAGCAGCCAGGCCCAGAACCAGGATACTGGTCTCCTGCAGGTCAGGTAGTTCCTGTGGCTTGGTCCAACACTCCTATCCCACCCGGGAGGAGAGAGGGTCACTTTCCCCTTGGCTGCCCCCATCGCACTGGAGCAGCTGGTACTGAACCAGTCTCCGTGCAGATCCATGCAGTGCCACCCGAGGGTCCCTTGTAGACAGTGGTGGGCCACTTGGCAGGGGCTCCCTCCTGCCACAGGGCTCAGACCCTGGGAGGTCCCAACCCAGGCAAATTGAAAGCCAGGCTAATTTAAAGACCCAACCCCCAGGCCTCCCTCTCACTGGAGGACAGCACTCTGGCTGGCCTGGGCCGCCCCAGATAGCAGCCTCCAGCATCTGGGGTGTCTGATAATGCTTGGCAGGGAGTTTGTGCCAAGTCCCGCCATCAGTACAGTTGTTGTTGTTTAGTGGGGAGGGGGAGGGCTGTGGAGCCTCAATCAGGGGGACAGGGGGTCCCACAGCTTCTCCCCAGAATACCCGTTCTGCCTGTCACCCCTTTTCCAGGAAAGTAAACTGAGGACAGGCTCCCAAGTCTCTCCTTCTTTGGAGACCCAATGTCTCTTTTTACCTAGCACCCGGACCCAAAAACCCTGAACCCCCCAACTACTGATATTGACTTGGCTGTGGATACAGGGTTACTCTTTAAGCCCCAGCCCCAAACAGGCCAATGTGAGGTTTGTGCCCCAGAAACAGTGACCCCCGCCTTGCCTTGCCTCCCCTTATCAGAGTCTGCAGCCAATCAGCTAAGTGCAGAGAGGAGCCCTCGAAGGGGCTATCACAGCCTCAGAGTTCACGAGGCAGCTGAGGAAGAGGAGGCCTGACACCCTGAGTGGGCACCAGCCAGCCATGGCCACAGCTGAGACCGCCTTGCCCTCCATCAACACACTGACCGCCCTGGGCCCCTTCCCGGACACGCAGGATGACTTCCTCAAGGTGGGGCCTAGAAGGTGGGGTCTAGGTGGGCTGGCTGGGATCCAGGGTCACAGTCACAGATCTTGGGGTCCAGACCTGCATCTTGCCCTGAAATCAAGAGACCTAACCAGGACTGAGGTACTCTCAGTCCAGTGAGGGGGTCTCAGCTTAGTCTGGCAGGCAGTGGGGCTGGTCTAGGGGTTGGAGATTCTATGTGTGATCTATTTCTGTAATAGAAAACAAAGGTAGCCTGGGCAACATGGTGAAACCCATCTCTACAAAAAAGTATCAAAAGAATTAGCCAGGCATGCTGGCATGTGCCTGTAATCCCAGGTACTTTGTAGGTTGATGCAGGAGGATCATTAGAGCTCAGAAGTTTAAGGATACAGTGAGACACACCACTGCACTCCAGCCTGGGCGAAAAGAGTGAGCCCCTATCTCAAGAAAAAAAAAAAAAGGGAAAGAGATCTAGGCTCAGAGACAATCTTCCAGATATCATTGGGAAATGGTGAATGAGTCTGGGGGACATCCAAAATTTCGGAATTAATCTTGTCAGGAGACAGGGAAGGAGAGGGATGTTCTGGGGGGAAACTGAGTCGAGGCTGGCACCCCCTCCCCCATCCCTGACCAGCTTTCCATCTCCAGCGGCTCTGCTACCCCTTCCCCCATCCCCAAGTGTGGTACCAGATAATGGAAGTCTTATCTCCTGTCTCCAGCCAGACCTGATCGACTCCTGTCCCTGGAGCTGGGGAGGGACGGGGGTTAGAGGGGAAGTGTTGGTGGGGCGGGACAGACAGGCAAACAAGACCCCTTTCTAAGCTCTCTGGCCAGCCTGTCCCTGTCAGAGTGCCCAGCCTGCGATGCCCATGGGCAGGACACCTCAGGGTCCACCAAACCTGAAGCTGCCTGCTCCCTTCCGCAGTGGTGGCGCTCCGAAGAGGCGCAGGACATGGGCCCGGGTCCTCCGGACCCCACGGGGCCGCCTCTCCACGTGAAGTCTGAGGACCAGCCCGGGGAGGAGGAGGACGATGAGAGGGACGCGGACGCCACCTGGGACCTGGATCTCCTCCTCACCAACTTCTCGGTCCCGGAGCCGGGTGGCTTGCCCCGGACCTGCGCTCAGGCGCCCAGCGAGGCCACCGGGGCGCAATACCCGCCGCCGTCCGAGACTCTGGGCACCTATGCGGGCCGCCCGGGGCTGGTGACTGGGCTCTTGGGTTCGGAGGATCACTCGGGTTGGGTGCGCCCTGCCCCGCGAGCCCCGGTCCCCGACGCCTTCGTGGGCCCAGCCCTGGCTCCAGCCCCGGTCCCCGAGCCCAAGGCACTGCAGCTGCAGCCGGTGTACCCGGGGCCCGGCGCGGGCTCCTCCGGCGGCTACTTCCCGCGGACTGGGCTTTCCATGCCTGCGGCGTCGGGCGCCCCCTACGGGCTGCTGTCCGGGTACCCTGCGGTGTACCAGGCTCCGCAGTACCAAGGGCACTTCCAGCTCTTCCGCGGGCTCCAGGCACCCGCTCCCGGTCCCGCCACGCCCCCTTCCTTCCTGAGTTGTCTGGGACCCGGGACCGTGGGCACTGGACTCGGGGGGACTGCAGGGGATCCAGGTGCGATAGCCGAATCAGCGCCATCCAAGCGCGGCCGACGTTCGTGGGCGCGCAAGAGGCAGGCAGCGCACACGTGCACGCACCCGGGATGTGGCAAGAGTTACACCAAAAGCTCCCACCTGAAGGCGCATCTGCGCACACACACAGGTGAGGGGGCGGGACACAGGCGCAGAGGCGGGGCTGGAGGTGGGGCCCCGGGGGAGCGGAGCCGGAAGCAAGGGGAGGGGCCAGAGTAAAAGACCAGATTCAGGGGGTAGACCTGTAACTCCAGAGGCGGGGCTAAAAGCAGTGTCTCAGAGCAAGGGGCGCGACAGAGGCTGCCCCTAGTGGGTCCGGCACCTCCTGGCCAGGGCCAGAGGACAGGACCCGGGTAGGGAAGGCAGATGGGCAGAGACAGGATCTGGGAAACCTGGGGAGCATTTCAAGGCTGGGGACTGACGAGTAAGACCTGGGCCGTGGATGGGTAGAGGAGCAGAAAGGACAAGTGGCCTAAGGGGCGGACTCGAGGAGGGACTGCAGGAAGCGAACAAGTGAAATGCCAGGGGCTGTGGAGCCATAACCCGGGGTTTTCCCAGGTACGAGGTTGCTGCTGCTTCTTTTCTTTTCTTTTCTTTTTTTTCGAGAGAGAGTCTCCCTTTGTCGCCTAGGCTGGAGTGCAGTGGCGATCTCGGCTCACTGCAAACTCCGTCTCCCGGGTTCAAGAGATTCTTCTGCCTCACCCTCCCGAGTAGCTGGAATTACAGGCACGAGCCACCATGCCGGGCTAACTCTTTTTTTTTTTTTTTTTTTTTTTTTTTTTTTGGTATTTTTAGTAGAGACGGGGTTTTACCATGTTGGCCAGGATGGTTTCCATCTCCTGACCTCGTGATCCACCTGCCTCTGCCTCCCAAAGTGCTGGGATTACAGCCATAAACCACTGCGCCCTGCAGAGATTGCCTCTTATATAGGCAGATCCAGACGTGGCAGGGGCACATCGGGGTGAGACCTAAGGGCAGAATCAGTATCAGGGGCCACTCAAAGAGGAAGGAGCCCGGATCAGGCACAGGGGCTTAAGCCTGCACTTTGAGAGGCACTCTCAGTGCTTTGGGAGGCCGAGGCGGAAGGACTGTTTGAGCCCAGGAGTTTGAGACCAGCCTGGGCATCATGGTGAGACCCTGTCTCTACAAAAGAAAAAAAAAAAGGGTAGGGACCCAGATGTAAATGGCTGGCTTGGGAAGGCAGGAGGAAGAGCTGGGAAACAGCAGAGGGGTGTGGCATGGAAGGAGAAGCCCAACCAACAGAAGATGAGGTGGGGCTAAGGAATGGAGGAGGGATGAGGACCGTGCCTAAAGGAGTCAGGACAGAGGATGGGGCCAGGTGTACAGACCCATATGGGGAGAGGAGAGGAAGAGGCCAGGCATAGCAGAGGGAGACAGTGTAATCACTGGGGACAGGATCTGGGGGACTGGAGTGAATTTCCAGGCTCAGCAACCAAGGTCACGGGCAAAGTTGAGCACTAACTGGGGAGACCCTTGGAACAAGGAATGGGCTAGAACACCACAGGGAGCAGAACCAAAACACAGGGAGCAGAACCAAAAAATAAGGGAGGGATGGCATTAACATTCAAAGCTGGGGCTGTGTGAGGTGGCTCACACCCGTAATCCCAGTACTTTGGGGGGTCCAGGTGGGTGGATCACCTGAGATTAGAAGTTCGAGACCAGTTTGGCCAATATGGTGAAATCCCATCTCTACTAAAAATACAAAAATTAACCAGGCATGGTGGCAGGCACCTGTAATTCCAGCTACTCAGGAGGCTGAGGCATGAGAATCGCTTGTACCCAGAAGGTAGAGGTTGCAGTGAGTCAATATTGTGCCACTGTACTCCAGCCTGGGTGACAAGAGCTAGACTCCATCTCAAAAAAAAAAAAAAAAAAAAAAGGCCAGGTGCAGTGGCTCACACCTGTAATCCCAGCACTTTCGGAGGCTGAGGCAGGTGAATCACCTAAGGTTAGGAGTTTGAGACTAGCCTGGGCAACATGGTGAAACCCTGTCTCTACTAAAAATACAAAAATTAGCCAGGCATGGTGGCATGAGCCTGTAATCCCAGCTACTCAGGAGACTGAGGCAGAAGAATCACTTGAACCCAAGAGGTGGAGGTTGCAGTGAGCCAAGATGAAGCCACTGCACTCACTCATGGGCGGTAGAGCGAGACTCCGTATCAAAAAATAAAACAAAAACAGATTCAAAGCTGGGTTACCAGGACACAGAAAGTTGGGCCAGTAGTGTAGGGAACTGGCTTGGGCTCAGGACGTGAGAAAGGGTGTGGCACCCAATGCAGTTACAGAAGAAGGGCTACAGAGGTCGGGACTTGGCCTTAGCCTCTGAGACTGAGTGCCTCCTTAAAGTTTGTGCCCTAGGGGCCTCGCTTTGCTCATCCTAGTCCCAGCCCAGGCTGAGTGAAAGGGTGTTGCCTGATGCAGGGGACCTGGGGACAGGACTGGGCTGACAATGGCACTTATGGCTTCCTTGTCCTCTAGGGGAGAAGCCATACGCCTGCACCTGGGAAGGTTGCGGCTGGAGGTTCGCGCGCTCGGACGAGCTGACCCGCCACTACCGGAAGCACACGGGGCAGCGCCCCTTCCGCTGCCAGCTCTGCCCACGTGCTTTTTCGCGCTCTGACCACCTGGCCTTGCACATGAAGCGTCACCTTTGAGCCCTACCCTGGCACTTGGACCCTCCTGGGGACTGGAGATGGGACAAGAGTGGATCAATGCTGGGTTGCTTTCCCAAGGACGGACCCTCACCTGGACTCCCGGTCCCACAGATCCACCAAATATCAAACACGAACCCATAGACAGCTCTCAGGGAGGCTCCTACAGAAACTCTGACAAGTCCTCAGCCACAGGAAGCCACACAGACATGTCTAAACTGTCATGCAGACCCAGCGAGACAGACTGCCAAACAAACTGACTCTGGACACTCAGACCAGCTCCCAGATGGCCCTGGACAGCAGGAGGGGGTGAGGGGTGAGGCTCCCCAGAGACGCTGGTCTAGAAAGGGGCTCCTGAAGGCCCCTTATGGTGGCTGACATTAACCCTCAATGGTTATGGGTCCTATAAAAATGCCCCTCCCAGGTAAAGCTTTAGCGTGGGCCTGAGTTTTTTGGTTTGGGGGGCTGAAAGATGGCAGGCGGCTGTAAACCTAGAGATCATATTAGAGGGCCTTACACACCCTCGTCTCCTAAACTACAGTGACACCCTCTCACCTCCAACAAGCCCCCTTGGGCACTGCAGGCCTTGCTGTCCACTCTTTTCCTGCCCAGTTCAGGCTACACCATGCTTGTCTATTGCCTTGAACTCCGCGGACATTGACAGCAAACATCTTCCCGAATTTAACAGTCCACATCCTGTGACTGGGTGGGGTGGCTCACACCTGTAATCCCAGCACTTTAAGGGGCCGAGGCAGGCAGATCACAAGGTCAGGAGATCAAGGCCATCCCAGCTAACATGGTGAAACTCCGTCCCTACTAAAAATACAAAAAATTAGCTGGGCGTGGTGGCATGGGACTGTAATCCCAGCTCCTTGGGAGGCTGGGGCAGGAGAATCACTTGAACCCAGGAAGCAAAGGTTGCAGTGAGCCAAGATCATGCCACTGCACTCCAGCCTGGACCACAGAGTAAGGCTTAGCCTAAAAAAAAAAATGGCTGGGTGAGGTGGCTCATGCCTGTAATCCCAGCACTTTGGAAGTCTGAGGCAGGCAGATCACGAGGTCACGTTATCGAGATCAGCCTGGTCAACATGGTGAAACCCCATCTCTACTAAAAATACAAAAATTAGCTGGGTGTGGTGGTGCGCACCTGTAGTCCCAGCAGGAGAATCACTTGAACCCAGGAGGTGGTTGCAGTGAGCTGAGATCGCGCCACTGCACTCTAGCCTGGCAACAGAACGAGACTCTGTCTCAAAATAATAATAATAATAATAATAATAATAATAATAATAAATAAAAATAACAAATGTCACAAGAGGTGGACTCAAGTTGTAGGGCTAGGAAAAAATTCAAACTTGTGTCTGGTCCAGAAACCGGGGCAGGAGTGGGTCGGACAGAAGAGCGTGGCCTGGGATTAGCTACAACGACAAGGAACGGTGGCCAGGCTGGAAGAGACCCCGGAGCGCCAGGCCCGTCGTGGGCGTGGTCCGAGCAGACCCGGGAATGCCTGTCCAAAGCGCAGCGTCGCGTCTCGGGGCGGAGTCTCTGCCCTCGTGATGTCCCCGCTGTGGTTCCTGGGCAAGTTTTGGGGAAATGAAAGCCGCTAGGGGCCAGGCCTGGCCTCTTTCGTAACCCAGCGCCCCGCAGTCCCGACACAGATTCCTGGACCTCAGCCCCATAGCGACAATGATCCCGCTGCTGCTGCTGGCCGCGCTGCTGTGCGTCCCCGCCGGGGCCCTGACCTGCTACGGGGACTCCGGGCAGCCTGTGGACTGGTGAGTGCGCAGGGGGGCACCTACCATTGTCCCGGGGTCCGGCGGGGGTCCCTCGACCGGATGGCTGCCTCCTCGGGGAAGCCTGGGGTACGTTCTCTTCCCACTCCCCGATTTCTGTGCATTCTCCGGCCTCCAGGTTCGTGGTCTACAAGCTGCCAGCTGCCAGCGGGTCCGGCGAGTCGGTGCAGAGCGGGCTGCGGTACAAGTATCTGGACGAGAGCTCCGGGGGCTGGCGGGAAGGCGGCGGACTCATCAACAGCTCGGTGGGGGCTGTGGGCCGAAGCCTGCAGCCGCTGTACCGGAGCAACCGCAGCCAGGTGAAGGGGCGCCGGGCCAACCAGGGGTGAGACTCCAGGGCGGCCCTGCCTGGGGAGGAATTTCACGTTGCCTCCGTTTATCCGCCCCCCAGCTCGCCTTCCTGCTCTACAATGACCAACCGCCTAAATCCAGCAAGGCTCACATCTCTTCCAACCATGGGCACACGAAGGGTGAGGCCTGGATTGGGGAGCTGGGGAGAGACTCGGGTTTCTTTCTTTCTTTCTCTCTTTCTCTTTCTTTTCTTTTCCTTTCTTTCTCTCTCTCTCTCTCTCTCTCTCTCTTTTTTTTTTTTTTCGTTAAGAAGGAGTCTCGCCCTGTCCCCAGGATGGAGTGCTGGAGTGCAGTGGTGTGATCTCGGCTCACAGCAACCTACATCTCCTGGGTTCAAGCAATTCTCCTGCCTCAGCCTCCCGAGTAGCTGGAACTACAGGCGGAGACTCGGGTTTCTATACATTTCCCCAGGCTAAGCCCTGACCTGCATGGGGTGAAGGGGGCAGATCTGTGCTATCAGACCCTGGGCATCCATTACTCACCAACCTTTTTTTTTTTTTTTTTTTTCGTTTTTTTGTTTTTGAGACGGAGTCTCCCTTTGTCACCCAAGCTGGAGTGCAGTGGCATAATCTTGACTCATTGCAATTTCTGCCTCGGGGGTTCAAGCAATTCTCCTGTCTCAGCCTCCTGAGTAGCTGGGATTACAGGCACATGCCACCATGCCCAGCTAATTTTTTTGTATTTTTAGTAGAGACGGGGTTTTCTTTTTTTTTTTTTTTGAGACGGAGTTTCGCTCTTGTTACCCAGGCTGGAGTGCAATGGCGCGATCTCGGCTCACCGCAACCTCCGCCTCCTGGGTTCAGGCAATTCTCCTGCCTCAGCCTCCTGAGTAGCTGGGATTACAGGCACGCGCCACCATGCCCAGCTGATTTTTTGTATTTTTAGTAGAGACGGGGTTTCACCGTGTTGACCAGGATGGTCTCGATCTCCTGACCTCGTGATCCACCTGCCTCAGCCTCCCAAAGTGCTGGGATTACAGGCATGAGCCACTGCGCCCGGAGAGACGGGGTTTTCACCATGTTGACCAGGATGATCTCGATCTCTTGACCTCGTGATCCACCCGCCTCAGCTTCCCAAAGTGCTGGGATTACAGGCATGAGCCACCACGCCCGGCCTTTTTTTTTTTTTTTTTTTGTCAGAGTCTCGCTCTGTTGCCAGGCTGGAGTGCAGTGGCACGATCTTGGCTCACTGCGACCACCCCCTCCTGGGTTCAAGTGGTTTTCCTGCCTCAGCCTCCTGAGTAGCTGGGACTACAGGTGCGCACCACCACGCCCAGCTAATTTTTTGTACTTTTAGTCGAGATGGGGTTTTACTATGTTGACCAGGATCGTCTCGATTCCTTGATCTCATGATCTGCTCACCTCGGCCTCCCAAAGTGCTGGGATTACAGGCATGAGCCACCTTGCCTGGCTTCCTTTTTTTTTTTTTTTTTTTCCTGAGATAGGAGTCTTGCTCTTGTTGTTCAGGCGGGAATGCAATCTCAGCTCACTGCAACCTCTGCTACCCAGGTTCAAGCAATTCTCCTGCCTAACCCTCCAGAGTAGCTGGGATTACAAGTGCCCACCACCACGCCTGGCTAATTTTTCTATTTTTAGTAGAGCCGAGGTTTCACCATCTAGGCCAGGCTGGTCTTGAACTCCTGACTTCATGATCCACCTGCCTCAGCCTCCCAAAGTGCTGGCATTACAGGCGTGAGCCACCTCACCCAGCCTTCTCTAATTGCCTTCTTTTGATTCAGGTGTCCTGCTACTCGACCACGATGGGGGCTTCTGGCTGGTCCACAGTGTACCCCAATTCCCTCCACCTGATGCATACAGCTGGCCTCAAAGTGCCCACACCTACGGGCAGACCCTGCTCTGTGTGTCTTTTCCCTTCAGCCAATTCTCAAAGATTGGTGAGTGGAGTCAGGGACACGGGGTGAGTCATGGGTTTCCTGAATAGAACCTGGAATGATCTCACATTTCCTCCTCCCCTTGTCCTCCAGGCAAGCAGCTGACCTACACCTACCCCTGGGTCTACAGCTACCAGCTGGAAGGGGTCTTTGCCCAGGAATTCCCAGACTTGAAGAATGTGACCGAGGGCCACCACATTGGCCAAGAACCATGGAACAGCAGCATCACACTCACATCCCGGGCCGGGGCTGTTTTCCAGAGCTTTGCCAAGTTCCGGAAATTTGGAGATGGTGAGCCCTGACGTTGAGGGGTGGAGAGCTTCTTCTCTGTAGAGTGGGTGTCTGGTGTGGCCATGGCTGAGTGCAAGTCAAGGGTAGAGACCGGGTCTGTTTGGGAGCCATAATCACATGAGAGTTGAACAGACCTGGGTTCAGACTCTGGGTTCTGGCTGTGTGATATAAATTTCACCTGAGCCTCAGTCTACTCATCTGAAAAATGGGGATACTGATATCTACTTAAAGGATTGTTGTGAATGAAGTGGGGCATATAAGGCATTTGGGCACCAGGGGTGGTGCCTCACTCTTGTAATCCCAGTTATCTGGGAAGCTGAGGCAGGAGGATTATTTGAGGACAGGAGTTCAGGATAAGCCTGGGCAACATAGCAAGACCCTATCTCCATAAAATTAAAAATTAGCCAGCCAATTTGGGAGGCTGAGGCAGAAGGATAAATTGAACCCAGAGTTTCAGGCTGCAGTGAGCTATGATGACTCCACCACAATCCAGCCTGGGTGACAGAGAAAGACCCTGTCTTTATTTAAAAATAAATAGGTCGGACGCAGTGGCTCATGCCTGTAAACCCAGCACTTTGGGAGGCTGAGGCCAGAGGATCACTTGAGCTCAGGAGTTTGAGAGCATCCTGGGCAACACAGTGGGACTTCATCTCTACAAAAAAAATTTTAATTAGCAGGTCATGGTGGCATAGTGGTGGGACGTGTAGTCTCCACTACTCAGGATGCTGAGGTGGAAGAATAGCTTGAGCCCAGGAGGTGGAGGCTGTAGTGGGTCATGATGGTGCCACTGCACTCCAGCTACGGCATCAGAATGAGACCCAATCTCAAAATAAATAAGTTAATTAATTAATTAAAAACATTTGGGGCCAGACGTGGTGGCTCATGCCTGTAATCCCAGCATTCTGGGTGGATCACTTAAGCCCAGGAGTTCAATACCAGCCTGGCCAACATGGTGAAACTCTGTCTTGGGCCAGACGTGGTGGCTCACGCCTGTAATCCAAGCACTCTGGAGGCCAAAGCGGGCGGATCACCTGAGGTCGGGAGTTCAAGACCAGCCTGAGCAACATGGTGAAACCCCGTATTAAAAAAAAGAAAAGAGCCGGGTGCAGTGGCTCAAGCCTGTAATCCCAGCACTTTGGGAGGCTGAGGCGGGTGGATCACGAGGTCAAGAGATCGAGACCATCCTGGTCAACATGGTGAAACCCTGTCTCTACTAAAAAATACAAAAAATTAGCTGGGCATGGTAGCGTGTGCCTGTAGTCCCAGCTTCTCTGGAGGTTGAGGCAGGAGAATTGCCTGAACCCAGGAGGCGGAGGTTGCAGTGAGCCGAGATCGCGCCATTGCACTCCAGCCTGGGTAAGAAAAGTGAAACTTCCGTCTCAAAAAAAAAAAAAGAAAGAAAAGAAAAGAAACCCTGTCTCTACTAAAAATACAAAAATTAGCTGGGCATGATGGTGGGTGCCTGTAACCCCAGCTACTCAAGAGAAGGCTTGAGGCAGGAGAATCACTTGAACCCGGGAAGTGGACATTACAGTGAGCCAAGATTGCACCACTGCACTCCAGGCCTGAGAAACAGAGCAAGACTCCGTCTCAAAAGAGAAATTTGGAAACTGAGTTGAGAGAGGGGAAGTGGTCTAGGGACTCCCTAGCTGTGGCCCTGACCCTATTGTGCCCTCTCTCCATCCTTTGCAGACCTATACTCTGGCTGGTTGGCAGCAGCCCTTGGTACCAACCTGCAGGTCCAGTTCTGGCAAAAGGGTACAGGCATCCTGCCCTCCAACTGCTCAGGGACCTGGCAGGTTCTGAATGTGAACCAGATAGCCTTCCCTGGACCAGCCAGCCCAAGTTTTAACAGCACAGAGGACCACTCCAAATGGTGCGTGTCCCCACTTGAGCCCTGGACCTGTGTGGGTGACATGAATCGAAACCAGGGAGAGGAGCAGCGGGGTGGGGGCACACTGTGTGCCCAGCTGCCAGCCCTCTGGAAGGCCTTCCAGCCCCTGGTAAAGAAATGGCAGCCCTGTAATAGCTGGTAAGATCTAAGCCTCATGACCAGGTGCAGTGACTCACGCATGTAATCACAGCACTTTGGAATCCCAGCTCAGCCTCTTCCCAGCTATAGGAACTTTGTGTGCCTTAACCACTCTGTGACACAGTCTACCTGTCCGCAAAATGAGAAACATAATACCTGCCATCAAGATTGTTGAGGAGTAAATAAATGGAGCCGGGCACGGGGGATCATGCCTGTAATCCCAACACTTTGGGAGGCCAAGGTGGGCGGATCATCTTAGGTCGGAATTTCGAGACCAGCCTGACCAACATGAAGAAACCCTGTCTCTACTAAAAAATACAAAATTAGCTGGGTGTAGTGGCACATGCTTATAATGCCAGCTACTCAGGAGGCTGAGGCAGAAGAATCTCTTGAACCTGGGAGGTAGAGGTTGTGGTGAGCCAAGATTGTGCCACTGCCCTCCAGACTGGGCAACGAGAGTGAAACTCCATCTCAAAATAAAACAATAATAATAATAAATAAATAAAAGGAAATTGGTGGATGAGATAGTTAACTTTTTCCTGGGGTGGGCTCTGGGACACAAGAGAATTGCAGCATCAGTTCTCCCCCTAAAGTTTTGGGGGGCAGTTGGTGAAGAGGTGAGACCAGAAATGGGACCACAGGAGGTGTCTATCCAAAATTCTCTCCACTTTCCGTAATAACCAGAACTGGAGTCCCACCTCCAAAAATGCACCTGGGCATGGGGCTGGGGTCGTGTGATATCTCACCTTGCCTGGAGGGGAGTGAGCCCCAGAAAACTCACGAAGCACAGACGCACTTTATTTATATGTGTACATATGTATACAGGCAGCTGTACAGCGCAGGCCAACGCCCCCCTTGGCTAAGGGCCTGGGGGCGCGGGACTGGATACCCCTTTTTTGGTCAGGCCTGCTGGGGGCACAGCTTCAGCAGGGCACCGAGAGGCCAGCCCCACTTCAGGCTTGGTGCCCGGGCCCGAGAGAGAGGCCGGTGGGGCTGGGGTTACTGCACTGCTGGGTGCACTGCACTTTGCTGGGGCTAGGGAGGGTGTCTGGGGCTCCGGAGAGAGCTTGGGGGAGGCGGGCTTGGAGCGAGGCCCGCTCAGCGTGGTTCGCTCCTCCACCACCTCCAGCACCCAGCGCTCCCGGCCCCGGGGTACTTCTGGCACAGAAGGCGCCAGGGGTGTGGGTTCCTGTAACCCCTTGGAGTCCGCTCGCAGAGGCTGGGGCGCCTCAGCCTTAGCCCCAGGCCGCACAGGCTCTACGACAATGGGTACCGGGGGCGTGCCCGCCTCGCCAGAACTGCTGCGCCTGCCCGTCTCGTGTTCCTGCACTGGGCTCAGCGCCGCCTTGGCCACAGCCCTGGCCACTCCGCCAGTGCCATCCTCCGTCTGCACGCTCTGATGCCGCGTGCAGCCGACGTCCCGCTCCAGGGTCCGGCCCCCGGGGGTCGTCGCACGGGGCGGGGTGCAGGCCTCGGCGCCCCCTGGGGATTCCTTCTCCTTGCTTGACGCTGGCGGCCTGGAGGCACCCTCGGGCAGCAACGGGTCCGGGCCCATGCTTAAAGGTGACTCCTGTCTGCCCAGGCGGCGGACAGCGACCTGCCGGGGCGCACCATGGCCCTCGACAGGGGGCGTCTCGCCATCGGACTCGGCAAGGCTATGCAGTGCCAGCTCGCCGTGGAAGTCCTTGCGGAAATCCGGGTGGCCCACCTCGAGGCTGTGCTTGCGCAGCGCGCCCTTCTTGTCCGCACTCATGGAGGCTCCCAGCTTCTCCGCCGACTGCACGCGCTTGAGGAGCGGTGACCGAGGGGGCTCGGCACTCTTGGGGCGTGGGCGCACGATGGGAGGCGATGAGTGCAGTTTGGCTGGGAAGCTCTGCGTCGTGTGCGAGCTGCCCACCGTGTGGCCAGGCAGCGGCGGCGGTGACGCCTGCGTGGGGGACGGCGTGTGTGCCAGCGGCGACAGAGGGATGTTGCCGGCTGACTTGCATCGAGCAGAGCGGTACTGGCGGTGGAGCTTTGGCGACAGCCCGTGCAGCGTGCTGGGCCGAATGTGGTGCGACGCCGACGACGCGGGCGAGTTGGGCGTGCTCGAGGCTGGGGAGCTGCTCTGGGACGAGGCGCCTGCGGACGAGAACAGGTGGAGCAAGTGAGTATAGCCCGAGCACCACCCAGGCCACCCTGCGCCGCTCGGTCCCTGCGGAAGGTGCAGGAGCTAATACCTAGGTAGGCGGAGTCAGGCGTGGAGCGGTAGCTGTGCGTGGGTGAGCGCGCAGGCAGCCCGTGCGTGGGCGAGCCCGGGAGACTGTCGCTGGACGACAGCGAGCGATTCAGCGACGACAGAGAGCGGCTAGTATGCAGCAGGTTCGACTGCTTCGTGATCTTCCGGAACAGGGAGCTGCGCTTCTTGCTGCGAGACAGGGAGGGAGCCACGCATCCTTGACCTGGGAGCCAGAGCTCAGGGCTCTTCCCACTTCAGAGCCTCACAAACAGCGCCTGTGACCGCCCACCCCTTCTGGCCACTCCCTCTCAGCTACAACCCACCAATCAAGACAAAACTTCTTTTAGCTCAGTGCTGCTTGGCTCCTCCCACTATAGTCCCCACACACCCGCTTTGGTCTCTAGTAGTTCAAGCTAGAAACAACCATCCAAACAAAACCAACCTATTCCACCCTGCCACCTCTCTAGCTCCTCCCTCCTCCACTACAACCCACCTATCAAGATAGAACTTCCCGGAACCCAGTACTTCTTGGCTCCTCCCACTTCAGGCCCCGCCCAACGTTAGGCCACTCCCAATCCAGGCAACAAACACCCATCCAAACAAAACCAACCAACCCCTTTTTTTTTTTTTTTTTTTTTTTTTTTAAAGACAGTGTCTTGCTCTTCTCGCCCAGGCTGGAGAATGCAATGGCACGATCTCGGCTCACTGCAACCTCCGCCTCCTGGGTTCAAGCGATTCTCCTTCCTCAGCCTCCTCAGTAGCTGGGATTACAGATGCCCACCATCACACTCAGCTTATTTTTGTATTTTTAGTAGAGACGGGGTTTCACCATGTTGGCCAGGTGGGTCTCGAACTCCTGACCTCAGGTGATCCAACTGCCTTGGCCTCCCAAAGTGTGCTAGGATTACAGGCATGAGCCATCACGCCTGGCCTTTTTTTTTTTTTTTTTTTTGAGATAGAGTTTTGCTCTTATCTCCCAGGCTAGAGTGCAATAGCACGATCTTGACTCACTGCAAACTCTCCCTTCCGGGTTCAAACGATTCTCGTGCCTCAGCCTCCGGAGTAGCCTCCTGAGCAGCTGGGATAAAAGAGTGAGCCACCACTTCCGGCTAAGTTTAGTATTTTTAGTAGAAATGGGGTTTCACATGTTAGGCTGGTCTCAAACTCCTGACCTCAGGTGATCCACCGACCTCGGCCTCCCAAAGTTCTGGGATTACAGGCGTGACCCACCTCTCCTGGCCAAAAGCCACCACTTCTGGTCCTGCCCACCCGTCTAGTTCCTCCGTCTTTCACTACAACCCAGCTATCAAGACAGAACTTCCCTTAGCCCAGTGCTGCTTGGCTCCTCCCTCCTCCCACTTCAGGCCCCGCCCAACATTTTGGCCACTCCCAGTCCAGGCTAGAAACACATCCAAACAAAACGAACCTGGTTCCACCCGCCTCTAGTCCCCCTCTTCCACTACAACCCACCTATAAGTGAGGGGAGAAATGTACTTAACTCAGCCACGTCTGGCTCTTCTCACCCAAATCCCTGTACTTGTTTGTGCCAAACTCACTGATCAAAACAGAACAGTTTTCTGGCCCCACCCACCTTCCTCCTAGGTCCTCCTATCTATAAGGGAAAATAGGATTTCAGTTGGCTGCATCTTGCCTGGCATATTCATTCCAGATACATATTTCTTATTCTGAGTCTCTCCCAGTTCAGTCTAAACACATCTAACAGGATAGGACGATCTCCTGGACCCCCTCCGTCTTTGGACATCTTTCTTTCCAGGTCGCATCTGCTGGGCCTGCTTACACGTGCAAGACGCTCCTACAATGCATTTCTCTGATCCTAGAAACCTGGCACAGCTTCTGTTCTTGGCTCCTCCCACTTTTACAGCCCCTTCCCTTTTTTTTTTTTTTTTTTTTTTTTTTTTTTTTTTGAGATGAAGTCTTGCTCTGTTGCCCAGGCTGGAGTTCAATGGCATAGTCTTGGCTCACTGTAACCTCCGCCTCCTGGGTTCAAGCAATTCTCCTGCCTCAGCCTCCTGAGTAGCTGGGATTACAGGCACGCACCACCATGCCCAGCTAATGTTTTGTATTTTTAGTAGAGACGGGGTTTCACCATGTTGACCAGGATGGTCTCGATCTCTCGACGTCATGATCCGCCCGCCTCAGCCTCCCAAAGAGCTGGGATTACAGGCTTGAGCCACCGTGCCCGGCTTTTTTTTTTTTTTTTTTTTTTTTTTTTTTTTTTTTTTGAGACAGAGTCTGGCTCTGTCGTCCAGGCTGGACTGCAGTGGTGAGATCAGAGCTCACTGCAGCCTTGACCGCCTGGGACTCAAGTGATCCTCCCACCTCAGCCTCCCAGTAGCTGGGACCACAGGCATGTGCTACTGAGCCCAGCTAGTTTTTAAAACTTTTTGTAGAGATGGGGACTCCCTATGTTGCCCAGGCTAATGGCGACTCCTGGGCTCAAGTGATCCTTCTGCCTCAGCCTCCTAAACCGCTGCGATTACAGGTGTGAGTCATCCTAGCCCCTCTTGCCTGTCCTCTTCACTTTGATTGTCGGTCTATTGTTCCCACCACCTTTCCCGTGCTCTTCCCTGCGCTGACCTCATCTGTGCCCCTCCCACCTAAGTTCCACTCGCTCCTCCTGTTTACAGCTGTGCCAACCTTTCCTGGCCCTCTTTGGCAGAGGGCCGCTTGTTCCTCCGAGCCATTTTGGCCTTGTAGCTGCTGCGCCTTGCAGGGCCGATTCGGATAGAGGTATTTTCGAAGGGCGTTGTGGTCACTGCTACCTTGTTGCCACTCTGGGGGAAGAAAGGGGGAAAATGCCCTGCTGGGGGCTGCTCAGGCCTGCCCCACCCTCCGCCCAGAGTGCCTCTTTCCCTGCGCTCACCTTAAGGATCAGCTCCACAACCTCAGGATGCACCATGCCATGCACAGGCTCCCCATTCACGTGGGTGATGAGATCTCCAGCACAGAGTCCTGCTTCCTGGGCTGGGCCTCCTTCCTCCACGTGCTGGGGAAAGAGCACCCCACAGGGGCAGGGTTAGTGGGACTGGTAACAAGGCAAGTTCCTAAGCTTATGTGCGGGACACTTAGCTCTGCCTGCACAGAATCCTCATAACACCTTGTGAAATAGTAATTATTATCCCCATTTTTTTTTTAGATGAAGTCTCGCTCTGTCACCGAGGGTAACACTGGGACTATCTTGAGTGCCCTGGTGCTATCTTGGCTCACTGCAACCTCCGCCTCCTGGTTTCAAATGATTCTCCCACCTCAGCCTCCGGAGTTGCTTGGATTACAGGCATGCGCCACCACCTCCGGCTAATTTTTTTTTTTTTTTTTTTTTTTTTTTTTTTTTTGAGACAGAGTCTCACTCTGTCATCCAGGCTGGAGTGCAGTGGCGCAATCTCGGCTAACTACAACTTCCGCCTCCTGGGTTTAAGCAATTCTCTGCCTCAGCTTCCCAAGTAACTGGGATTACAGGTACATGCCACCATACCCAGCTAATTTTTGTATTTTTAGTAGAGATAGGGTTTTACCATCTTGGCCAGGCTGGTCTTGAACTCCTGACCTCATGATCCACCTGCCTCGGCTTCCCAAAGTGCTGGGATTACAGATGTGAGCCACCACGCCTGGCCAATTTTTGTATTTTTAGTAGAGATGGAGTTTCACCATGTTCGCCAGGCTGGTCTCAAACTCCTGACCTCAAGTGATCTGCCCACCTCAGCTTCCCAAAGGGCTGGGATTACAGGCCTGAGACACTGCACCTGGCCTATTCTTCCCATTTTGGAGATGAAGAAATAGGCTCAGAGAGAGAAAAGGCGTAGAGGGTGACAGAGTCTCACCCAGGCTGCCTGGTTTGAGCTGGAGTGGCCTTCTCCCCCTAACCCTTCACTCTGGGATAGAGACTCCACCCATGAGTACTCACCCAGACAATGTGGTGGACACTGTAAACATCCGAGTCACCCATGTAGACACGGATGGCACGCAGCGTGAAGCCATACTTCTTGCCTGACCGCTGGATAGTGATGGGGGAGCGGAGCCCACTGACAGCTGGTGAGTAGTCCCGGCTGGGTGAGGAGTCCCGTGAGGATGGGTTGGAGGACAGAGATCGTGGCGACATGGGACTAGCAAGGGGTGAGCTTCCATGTGGGTCCACTACAGCCATGGTCAGAAGTCAGAATCAACAAGACACACGTCTCCCTGTATCTGCCCCTCCCTCCTCCCAAGTCTAAGTGGCAGATCAGTCTCTGATTGGTCCATTCTGGAGCCAATCACGATGGACAGGGAAATGCATCATTTTCATTGGTGTGTCCTGCCTGAGGCAGCCCCTCCCCTGCCAGCTGGGGTCCAGCATTACCTGCAGGAATCATGACAGATAAGGCAGTGGCTGAGGCTGACTTGATGACTTTGCCCCCAGTTCGAGAAGGCCTCTTCTCTACTGCCGCGTCCCCTGACATCTGCTGGTGCCGCGCCCGGCGCAGAACCAGGTCATTGGTAGCCCTTGGGCCTGATGCATCCCCATCCTTCGAGGGTGGGCAGAGGTCACCTGGGCGTGAGCGGTCAGCTGCAACAGAAAGTAGGTGTGTTAGGAATCAGTCCAAGACCAGGGATTTCCCACAGGCTATTTCCTTGTCTGGAATATTCTTCCCATTTTTTACCCCCGACAGACGGTGAGTTTCATCCAAGCAGGTAACCTGCATCCCGCATCGCTGCTCATACAGTGATACAGTCTGTATCTGTCTATATCACTAACTGACCATGGCACTGGGGTGTTTCTAATGTTAAAAATCCCAAATTGGGCCGGGCACGGTGGCTCAAGCCTGTAATCCCAGCACTTTGGGAGGCCGAGGCGGGTGGATCACGAGGTCGAGAGATCGAGACCATCCTGGTCAACATGGTGAAACCCCGTCTCTACTAAAAATACAAAAAATTAGCTGGGCATGGTGGCTCATGCCTGTAATCCCAGCTACTCAGGAGGCTGAGGCAGGAGAATTGCCTGAACCCAGGAGGCGGAGGTTGCGGTGAGCCGAGATCGCGCCATTGCACTCCAGCCTGGGTAACAAGAGTGAAACTCCGTCTCAAAAAAAAAAAAAAAAAAAAAAAAAAAAAAAAAAAAAAATCCCAAATTGGGCTGGGGGCGGTGGCTCACGCCTGTAATCCCAGCACTTTGGGAGGCCAAGGCAGGCAGATCACTTAAGGTCAGGAGTTCGAGACCAGCCTAGCCAACATGATGAAACCCCATTTCTAAAAAATACAAAAATTAGCCGGGTGTGGTGGCGCGTGCCTGTAATCCCAGCTACTCGGAAGGCTGAGGCATGAGAATAACTTGAACCTGAGAGGCGGTGGTTGCAGTGAGCCGAGATCACACCACTGCACTTCAGCCTGGGTGATGGAGTGAGACTCTGTTTCCAAAAAAGAAAAAAAATCCCAAATTGGAGTGTGAATAGTAGCGAGATCTTGCATAAACAGCACCAGGCTTATGGGATGCACAATATATGGGCAGTAGGACATTGGGGAAGGCAGCACGATAGGGCACTCACGGGCCTCAGAGTCCCCGGCGCTGGAGGTGCCTTCTCCTTGAGTCTCCTCTTTGGGGGCGCGTGCATCCAGCGAGCCAGGGGGATCGGAGCTGGGCCGGGGAGGCCTGCGCAGCCTGGCCTCATCCTCGTCCTCTTGAGGGGCGCTGAAGCGGCTGGGCTCCAGCAGCGCCGAGAAACGGCGGCGGGCGCCCAACGGGGGACTGGCCTCTCCCTCCAGGAAACTGGCCTCGGACGCGGAGAATCGCTTGCTGCAAGGAGGGGGTGTGGTCAGGGAAGACACGCCCCCTTCAACCCCAGCCCCCAAACTCCTCTATTCCCCTGCTCACATCTCCGGAGAGCCCCCTCTCCAGGTCTTCTCACGCAGGGTCAGGCCGCCCAGCCCCTCCCGCTTGCCGGCCACCTTCTCCTCGGGGCCCTTGGTGCTCGGCTCCCGCTTGCTGCTCCCTGCAGCCGCTATTGGGGTCTTGGGCTCGTGCTGAGACAACTGCTCCATGCTGCTATACACCTGTAGGTGGTGGTGGAAGGCAAGTCCAGTCCCGGGTTCCACCTTCAATCCAGAGCTAATCAGCTTCCTGGCACTGGATGCCCCGCAAAGCGCACTTCACCTTCCGAGGCCTGGCCTCGCCCAATTCTGCATCCCCACCGCACAAAGTTAGGCCCTGCAATTTATTCTAGGCTCTGCCCGCTACAATGCCCTGACCAATCTGCTCTCCACACAGCCCCATCTTCCCAGCAACCCCCTTAATTTAGCCTCTCCCAGCCTAGGCCCTGCACCCCTCTACAAGTTGCTTCTCAAAGCAAGACCTATGGCTTCTCTGTTACTAGAAAAAAATAGCCAGGCGCAGTGGCTCCAGCCTGTAATCCCAGCACTTTGGGAGGCTGAGGCGGGCGAATCACGAGGTCAACAGATTGAGACCATCCTGGCCAACTTGGTGAAACCCCGTCTCCACTAAAAATTCAAAAAAATTAGCCGGGCATGGTGGCGCAAGCCTGTAGTCCCAGCTACTCGGGAGGCGGAGGCAGGAGAATCGCTTGAAGCCGGGGGCGGAGGTTGCGGTGAGCTGAGATCGCGCCACTGCATTCCAGCCTGGCGACAGAGTGAGATTCCGTCTCAAAAAAGAAAAGAAAATGTAAAAGAAAAATAAATAAATTTGACATTTTGGGCTGTATGAAAAATAAATAAATAAACGAAAGCAAGACCTCGCAGGGCTTTGCCCCGCCCTGGCTGCTGGCCTCATTCCCACGTCCTGACCCCGCCCCGTCCAGACCTAGCCCCGCCCCACCATGGCCTCGTCTGCCGTACTGTCCTGATTCCTGTTAGATTCCACTCAATGCCAAAGGCCCGTCCCATAGACTCCCGAACCTGCCTCCCGCGTGGCCTTACCGCTCTCAGACCCCCGCCCCATCAATAACTTCCGGCTCTTGAGACCTTGGGTACCAGGGAAACTGTTTCTCACTATCTCTCCAAGCTCCATCCCTCCAGGGGTCTCGCCCTGTCCCACACCCAGCCTTGGCACACCTTGCTGAAGCGCGGAGAGCAGGAAGAGAACTGGCGGATTTCCACGGGCTCCTCCTCCGTCGTGTCATCCTCGTCATAGGAGTTCACGTGGTGATACCTGTCTGAGCGGGCTGGGGAGGGGGTATGGGCTGCGACTGTGGGTACGGCTTTCCTCTTCATATCACATCCCCACAGGAGCCCAGTCCTGGTCAAGCCAGGTCTACAGGTCTGCGGGTCAGGCCACCCCCCTGCCTCATTAGTTTATTTAATTTAGGCTCCGCTCCCAGACTAGGTCCTTGCCCCATTCTCAGTGGCACCGTCTAGCCCCACCTCCAAAGAGGCCACGCCCCCAGGTCACACCTACAGCGTTCTGCACCCTGGCCTCACCCCAGGCCATTTTGAACTCTAGCACCTCTCTCTAGCTCATATCCAGGCTCACCCTCATAACTCACCCCTGTCCAGGCCCCATACCTACCCCAATCTCAGGTTCTTACCTACATTTTAGCCAGAGCCCCACCCCTGTGTTAGCTCCGCCCCCACGTGGCCCCGCCCCCGAGAAAGTCCCGACCCCACCAAAAATACCGCCTTTGCACCTAGGCATCACATCGTGGTACCTAACCGGGCCCTATCCCAGGCTTTACTTACCCCAGGGTCCCTCTTCCCGGAGCCCACCCCTCGACCCAGGCCGTGTGCCTCGCGTCCCCGCTCACTGTCAAAGTAGCTAGTGTCATCTTCCGACTCTAGGTGGGGGATGAACTCGGCCTTCTGCCTCAGCAGCCCTGTCCAGTCCAGGTCTCGAAAGAAACTGTGCTGCTTCACCTCAAAAGCACCGCCTGGGAGGGAAAGAAATCCAGCCACAGCTGATGGCCGGCCCAGCAGCCCAGCCCGGAGCTCCATTTCTTCAGCCCCGAGGCCACAGCACAGGTTGGGCCTGGGGTTTTGGAGTCCTGCTCTCCATCACTGGGCCTTCTGCCCTCAGCTCCTCTGCATGGCGGACTTACCTGCCCCAAGCCTGACCAGAGGGTTGGTCTGCAGGAGGCTGGATATGAGGAGCTGGGCCTCTGTGGGAAGGGCCTCATCTCCCTCGGGCCACAGGATGTCATCTGCAAAACAAAATGGGACTTAGGGGTGTCTTTTTTTTTTTGAGATAGAGTTTTGTCCTTGTTGCCCAGGCTGGGGTGCAATGGAGCGATCTTGGCTCACCACAACCTCCGCCTCTTGGGTTCAAGTGATTCTCCTGCCTCAGCCTCCCAAGTAGCTGGGATGACAGGCATGCACCACCATGCCTGGCTAATTTTGTATTTTTAGTAGAGATGGGGTTTCTCCATGTTGGTCAGGCTGGTCTGGAACTCCCGATCCCAGGTGATCCACCCACCTCGGCCTCCCAAAGTGCTGGGATTACAGGCATGAACCACCGCACCCGACCTTTTTTTTTTTTTTTGAGACAAGATCTCACTGTGTTACCCAGGCTGGAGTGCAGTGGCACGATCATGGCTCACTGCAGCCTTGACCTCCAGGGTCCAAGGGATCCTCTGAGGGGTCACTCTTTAAGTCCCTGGAACCCTGGGCCAGTCCATCTCCCCGTGCACCCCATGCCCTACCCCTGCGCACCACAAAGCCACATACCACTGATAACCTGTCCAAATAGTTCCTCTGGCGTGTCTCCGAAGAAGGGCACACAGCCCACCAGGAATTCGTAGAGGATGATCCCCATGGCCCACCAGTCCACTGGCTTGCCATAGCCTTGACGAAGGATGACCTCGGGTGCGATGTACTCTGGGGTCCCACACACCTGGGGGCAGGCTGTCAGCCCACGCCCTGGCCACAGGAGGGCCCTCGAGGGAGAGCGCTGCCCCCCACCAGGCCCTGGGCCCCCGAGGTCCTGCCGGGTCACTCCACCCGCAGCGACCCCCATGCCCGCACACACACCTGTTTGTCCAGGAACTCCCGGGCATCCTTCTCGATGTGGCCTTCATACAAATTGGTGGTGAGGCTCATGAGCCCCATCTTGGAGAGGCCGAAATCCGTGAGCTTGATGTGACCCATGGAGGTGATAAGGAGGCTGCAGGCAGAGGCGGGGGTCTCAGGGACAAGGCCCTTTCACTCTGAATCCTGGCCTCCCGAGGAGCAGAGAGGAAGTGATGGGAAAGATCAAAGCTCACTTGTCAGGCTTGAGGTCCCGGTGCACGATGCCATAGTTGTGTAAATACTCCAGGGCTAGCACCGTCTCAGCAAAGTACATGCGGGCCATCTCTACGGGCAGCGCTCCGATATTCTTCAGCAGGGTGGCACAGTCGCCGCCTGCAAGCCAGGGAATGGGCCCATGTAAAGAGGGAGACATTCCTCCCTCTGGACATGTGCCATAGCCCCAACTTCTCATGTTATGTTGTATACCCATTTACAAATAAGGGAAACTGAGGCTCAGAGAGGAGCTTCCCTCTCTCCAGGTTCTCTACTGGGTTCTTCTTGTCCTGTTAGCCATCCTCCAAAGTTGGTGTCATCAGCTCATCTTATACACAAAGGGATGCAGACTCAAAGAGAGGCTGGGTCATGCAGGCAGTTGTTGGTGGAGGTGACATTTAGTTGAGGGACGAGGCTGCCCACTTATCAACTGCATCTGGAAGCACCTCTAACTCCTGATGTCTGAACCTTGACACTAGGAGCCTTAGATGCATATTCTTGGCCTTCTCCAGATTTTTTTCTTTTTGAGATTTTTTTTTTCTTGCTCCATTGCCCAGGCTACAGTGTGGTGGCAAAATCAGAACTCACTGCAGCCTCAACCTCTTATCTCAAGCAATCCTCTTGCTTCAGCCTCCTGAGTAGCTGAGACTACAGATGTGAGCCCACCATGCCCAGCTAATTTTTTAAAAATTGTTAAGTCTTGGGAGGCCGAGGCGGGCGGATCACGAGGTCAAGAGATCGAGACCATCCTGGTCAACATGGTGAAACCCCGTCTCTACTAAAAATACTAAAAATTAGCTGGGCATGGTGGCGTGTGCCTGTAATCCCAGCTACTCAGGAGGCTGAGGCAGGAGAATTGCCTGAACCCAGGAGGCGGAGGTTGCGGTGAGCCGAGAGCGCACCATTGCACTCCAGCCTGGGCAACAAGAGCGAAACTCCGTCTCAAAAAAAAAAAAATAAATAAAATTGTTAAGTCTGGGCATAGTGGCTCACACCTGAAATCCCAGCACTTTGGGAGGCTAAGGTGGGTGGACCACTTGAGGTCAGGAGTTTGAGAGCAGCCTGGCCAACATGATGAAACCCTATTCCCACAAAAAAATACAAAAGTTAGCCTGGCATGGTGGCAGTCATCTGTAATTCCAGCTACTTGGGAGGCTGAGGCAGGAGAATTCCTTGAACTCAGGAGGCAGAGGTTGCAGAGAGCCAAGATTGTACCACTATAGTCCAGCCTGGGTGACAAAGCAAGACTGTCTCAAAAAAAAGGTTTTTGTAGAAACAAGGGTTTCATTGTGTTGCCCAGGCTGGTCCTGAACTCCTGGGTTCAAGGGATCCTCCTGCCTCAGCTTCCCAAAGTGTTGGCCGCTGCACCTGTGCCATCACCAGATTTACTGTAAATGACATTGGTATTTCAGTCTATCAATATCTATTTCCTTTTCTTCTTACAAAGGCTAGATTTCCGGCCGGGTGCGGTGGCTCAAGCCTGTAATCCCAGCACTTTGGGAGGCCGAGGCGGGTGGATCACGAGGTCAAGAGATCGAGCCCATCCTGGTAAACATGGTGAAACCCCGTCTCTACTAAAAATACAAAGAATTAGCTGGGCATGGTGGCGTGTGCCTGTAATCCCAGCTACTCAGGAGGCTGAGGCAGGAGAATTGCTTGAACCCAGGAGGTGGAGGTTGCGGTGAGCCGAGATTGCGCCATTGCACTCCAGCCTGGGTAACAAGAGCAAAACTCCGTCTCAAAAAAAAAAAAAAAAAAAAAAAAAGGCTAGATTTCCTTCCAGGTCAGTATATAACCCAAGTTGCTCCAGTGAGTCAACCCTTGGAATTTTCACTTTTCCTATAAGAATTGCTAAGCTCATAGAATCTAACCTGAGATCTGCTAGATGGCAACCTTGCTACACGATGGCTTATCTAGAATGAAGCTCATATGTGGGAGTTCAGAGCCAAGAGATGGAGAGGTTCCTGATGGAATGGTTTGAGCACCTAGATCCAGCCGTTTGTAAAGGTAATATTGGTGTTTCAATCATCAATGACCAAGAAAGCCAATAAATTTATTTCTTTTTTCTATTATCTTTTCTGCCAGATTCTGCTGGGTTTCGGAAACTTTCTGAGGGTGGGGCCCAGGACTCTGCATTTGAGTACACCTATTGTGTACTCAGAACCCACCACAGAGATATTAATTTTTCCCCCTTCTCTCCACCTCCGCCATGACCCTGGACTAGAGCAGTCACCTACCTCCTATTCTCCTGATTTTGCTCTGCCCACAGGTGCCAAATGGATTTTCTTTTCTTTTCTTTTTTTCTTTTTTGAGACAGTCTCACTCTGTCACTCAGGCTACAATGCAGTGGCTCTATCTCAGCTCACTGCAAACTCCGCCTCCTGAGTTCAAGTGATTCTTGTTCCTCAGCCTCCGGAGTAGCTGGGAAAATAGGTGTGTACCAAGACTCCCAGCTTATTTTTGTAATTTTAGTAGAAACAGGGTTTCACCATGTTGGGCAGGCTGGTCGTGGACTCTTGATCTCAAGTGATCTGCGCACCTTGGCCTCCCAAAGTGCTGGGACTACTGTCATGAGCCCCTGTACCTGATCTCCAAATGGATTTTTTTTTTTTTTTTTTTTTTTGAGACGGAGTTTCGCTCTTGTTACCCAGGCTGGAGTGCAATGGCGTGATCTCGGCTCACCGCAACCTCCGCCTCCCGGGTTCAGGCAATTCTCTTGCCTCAGCCTCCTGAGTAGCTGGGATTACAGGCACGCGCCACCATGCCCAGCTAATTTTTTGTATTTTTAGTAGAGACGGGGTTTCACCATGTTGACCAGGATGGTCTCAATCTCTTGACCTCATGATCCACCCGCCTCAGCCTCCCAAAGTGCTGGGATTACAGGCTTGAGCCACCGTGCCCGGCCTAAATGGGTTTTCTTAACACATAAATCTGATCACGTCAAATCTACTTAAAACCCTCTAGCTTGACATGGTGGTGGCTGCCTACAGTTTCAGCTACTTGGGAGGCTGAGGTGGGAGGCTCGCTTGAGCCCAGGAGTACAAGGCTGCAGTGAGCTGTGATCACACCACTGCACTCCAGCCCCAACAACGCAGTAAAAACAAAACAAAACATGGCCAGGCGAGGTGCCTCGCACCTGTAATCTCAGCACTTTGGAAGGCCAAGGTGGTTGGATCATTTGAGGCCAGGAGTTCGAGACCAGCCTGGCCAACATGGTGGAAAACCCACCTCTACTAAAAATATGAAAATTAGCCAGATGTGGTGGCACACGCCTGTAATCCTAGCTACTCAGGAGGCTGAGGCAGGAGCATCGCTTGAACCTGGGAGGCAGAGGTTGTAGTAATCCGAGATCACTCCGCTGCACTCTAGCCTGGGTGACAGTGTGAGAATTCACCTCAAAAAAAAGAAAAGAAAAAACAAAAAACAATGCTCCAGTGGCCTTCTGTTCTCCTCAGAATGAACTCCAACGCCATTCCAGTCTCTGGAGCGCCCTCCTCATCAAGCACCCCTTGATCCTCATCTCCCCTCCCTTGCCTTGCTTGGCTTCAGCTCCCATGGGCCTCCTTGCCACTCCTCCAAATCCAAATTGTCATCTAAGAGACTTTGCACCACCAGGTCATTTATCCCATCATAACCCGTGCTCTAAAAGCTCCCTGCCTGCCCCCCCATCACCTTCTCCACCTTCATGGACCTCCTGTCCTCACTATGAAATGTCCTGGTCGGGTGAGGTGGCTTATGCCTGTAATCCCAGCACTATGGGAGGCCAAGGTGGGCTGATCACCTGAAGTCAGGAGTTCAAGACCAGCCTGGCCAACATGGTAAAACCCTGTCTCTACTAAAAATCTAAAAGTAAGCTGGGCACGGTGGTGGTGCACCTGTAGTCCCAGCTACTAAGGAGGGTGAGGCATAGGAATCACTTGAGCCCGGAAGATGGAGGTTGCGATGCACCAAGATCACGCTACTCCACTCCAGCGTGGGTGAAAGAGGACGACTCCATCTCTAAATAAATAAATGAAATGAAATGAAATGAAATGTCCTTGTCTCCTTTGGCTTGCTTTGTTTGTTTAATGCCTGTCTATACAAGCCAGAATGGAACCTCCCTCCATGACGGGGAGATGTCTCTGCCTGGGCCCCTTCTGTGCCACTGGCACCTAGCACAGCATGTGACATGAGGGAGATGATAAGGAGGCATTTGTTGAGTGACTAGATGGCTGACTGGAAGGCTTGGAGGCGGCACAGCTGAGGCTCCAGGGGTCATGTGTGTGTCCTCATAGCCACACCATGTGTGCTTTTGAATAACAGATGGCTTAATATTTTGGGTGAATACATGCACACATGAATTGATTAAAAACAATACATAGCCGTGCACTGTGGCTCACGCCTATAATACCAGCACTTTGGGAGGCTGAGGCAGGAGGATTACTGAGGTCAGGAGTTCCAGACCAGCCCGGCCGACACGGTGAACCAGTGTCTCTACTAAAAATACAAAAATTAGCCAGGTGTGGTGGTGCATGCCTATAATCCCAGCTACTTGGGAGGCTGCGGCAGGAGAACCGTCTGAATCTGAGGGGGCTGAGGTTGCAGTGAGCTGTAACCATGCCACTGCCACTGCACTCCAGCCTGGGCGACAGAGTGTGACCTTGTCTCAAAATCAAAAAAAGGTAATGGACAGATGGACATGGAATAATAGATAAATAGGGCATGGAATAGTAGATAAATAATAGATAAATCTGCCAATGCAGATTGACTGATGGTGAGTGAGTGGATGATAAACAGATGAACAAATGAAGAGATAAATATATTCAAAGGCCAGGCACAGTGGCTCACGCATGTCTATAATCCCAGAACTTTGGAGGCTGAGGCAGGCGGATCACCTGAGGTCAGGAGTTTGCGACCAACCTGTACAATATGATGAAACCCAGTCTCTACTAAAAATACAAAAAATTAGCTGGGCATGGTGGCGCGTGCCTGTGATCCCAGCTACTCCAGAGGCTGAGGCAGGAGAATCGCTTGAACCTTGAAGGTGGAGGCTGCAGTGAGTCAAGATTGAGCCATTGCACTCCAGCTTGGGCAACAAGAGTGAAACTTCATCACAAACACACACACACACACACACACACACACACACACACACACAATTAGCCGGGCATGAAGGCACACGCCTGTAATCCCAGCTACTCGGGGAGGCTGAGGCAAAGGCTGCAGTGACCGAGGTCATGCCACTGCACTCCAGCCTGGGTGACAGAGGGAGATTCCATCTCAAAAAACAAATAAATAAAGAAGGATGGCTAAAAAACAGCTATACAGGTTCGACCAGCTGGACCTGCCCCTGGGTTCTTCCTCAGAACACAGCCTTTACATTTTGTTGTTGTTGTTGCTGAGATTGAGTCTCACTCTGTCACCCAAGTTGGAGTGCAGTGGTACAATCTCCGCTCTCTGCAACCTCTGCCTCCTGGGCTCATGCAATTCTCCTGCCTCGGCCTCCAGAGTAGCTAAGACTACAGGGTACATGCCATCACACCTGGCTAATTTTTGTATTTTTAGTAGAGACAGGGTTTCACTACATTGGCCAGGCTGGGCTCAAACTTCTCGTCTGAAGTGACCCACCTGCCTCTGGGATTACAGGCGTGAGCCATCTCACCTAGCCAGTTTTTTTGGGTTTTTTTGTTTGTTTGTTTGTTTTGAGACGGAGTTTCACTCTTGTTACCCAGGCTGGAGTGCAATGGCGCGATCTCCACTCACCGCAACCTCCGTCTCCTGGGTTCAAGCAATTCTCCTGCCTCAGCCTCTCGAGTAGCTGGGACTACAGGTACGTGCCACCATGCTCAGCTAATTTTTGTATTTTTAGTAGAGATGGGGTTTCACCTTGTTGACCAGGATGGTCTCGATCTCTTGACCTGGTGATCCACCCGCCTCGGCCTCCCAAAGTGCTGGCATTATAGGCATGAGCCACCGTGCCTGGCCTTTTTTTAAAAAAAAATAACAACAGACCAGGCATGGTGGCTTGCACCTGTAATCCCAGTCTTTTGGGAGGCCAAAGTGGGTGGATCACCTGAGGTCAGGAGTTTGAGACCAGCCTGACCAATATGGTGAGATCACATCTTTACTAAAAATACAACAGTTAGCTGGGCATGGTGGTGGGCACCTGTAGTCCCAGCTACTTGGGAGGCTGAGACAGGAGAAATGCTTGAACCAAGGAGGCAGAGGTTGTAGTGAGCTGAAATCATGCCATTGCACTTCTGCCTGGGCAACAGAGCAAGATTCTGTCTCAAAAAATTTACAATGACAACAACAAAAATAAATGTACAATGAAGTCCTAGTGTAAACTCTGGACTTTAGTTAGTAATAATATCACTATTAGTTTATCACTTATAGTAAATGTCCCGTACTAACACAAGATGTAAATAAATATGGCAAACTGGAGGGAATGTGGGAGAGGGTATGTGAGAACTCTATGTGCTAACTCATGAATTTTTGTGTAAACTAAAACTTGTCTAAAATAATGAAGTCTTAATTTAGAAAAACAGGCATATCATGGTAAACAGACATACGGATGGATTAAACAGATGGACAACCACATAGACGGATGGATGGATGGATGGATGGATGGATGGATGGATGGATGAATAAACAGACATAGGCTGGGCGCGGTGGCTCATGCCTCTAATCCCAATGTTTTGGGAGGCTGAGGTAGGGTGATCTCAGACTAGCCTGCGTGAAGTGGTGCAATCCTGGCTCACTGCAACCTTCACCTCCTGTGTTTTAGTGATCTTCCCACTTCAGCCACAGGAGTAGCTGGGATTATAGGAATGCGCTGTCTGGCTAGTTTTTGTATTTTTAGTAGAGAAGGGGTTTCGCCATGTTGGCCAGGCTGCTCTCAAACTGCTGACTTCAAGTGATCTGTCCACTTTGGCCTCTCAAAGTGCTGGGATTACAAGAGTTAGCCACCATGCCCAGCCTAAAAAAAGATTTGTTTTTTTAGATGGAGTTACACTCTTTTCCCCAGGCTGGAGTGAAGTGGCATGATCTCAGCTAACCGCAGCCTCCACCCCCACTTTTCAACAATTCTCCTGCCTCAGCCTCCTGAGTAGCTGGGATTACAGGTGCCCACCACCACACCTGGCTAATGTTTTGTATTTTTATTAGAGACACGGTTTTGCCAGGTTGACCAGGCTGGTCTCGAACTCCTGATCTTAGGTGATCCACGTGCCTCGGCCTCCCAAAGTGCTAGGATTACAAGCATGAGCCACTGCGCCCGGCTTAAATTTTTTTTTTTAAATTAGCTGAGTGTGGTGCTCCATATCTGTCGTACCAGGTATTTGGGAGATGAGGGTGGGAGAATTTCTTGAGCCCAGGTGTTTGAGGCTGCAGTGAGCTGTGATGACACCACTACACTATATCCTGGGCAACAGAGTAACATCTTGTCTCAAAAATAAATAAATAAAATAAAACAGCCCTGGCACAGTGGCTCATGCCTACAATCCCAGCACTTTGAGAGGCCCAGGCAGGCAGATCACTTAAGGTCAGGAGTTTGAGACCAGCCTGGCCAATGTGGCGAAACCCTGTCCCTGCTAAAAATAGAAAAATCAGCCAGGCCTGAAATCCCAGCTGTTTGGGAGGCTGAGGCATAAGAATCTCTTGAGCCTAGGAGGCGGAGGTTGCAGTGAACCAAGATCACGCCACTGCCCTCCAGCGTGGGTGACAGAGCAAGACTCTGTCTCAAAAAATAGATCAATGAATAAACAGATAAATAAAATACAAATAAACACGGTCATGGATGTATGGATGGAAAAACAGATGGATTAGCAAATCAATAGACAGAAGGATGGATGGATGGATAATGGGTCATAGAATGAATGTATCTATATTGAATGAAATGAAAAATAAATCCATAGATGACTGAATAAATACATAAGTGAAATGGAGGGATGACTCAATGATGGGAGAAATAAATAGGTGGCTAAACATACAGGCTGATGAATCAATGTAGTGACTGTGGCTCAGGCAGGCCACCCGCAGCCCTGATTAGTGAGCATGGCCCCATCTTCCCTGCAGCCCCGCAGGCAGCCACACCTTCCACATATTCCATGACCATGCAGAGATGGCGCCGGGTCTCGAAGGAGCAGAACATGCCGACCACAAACGGGTTCTCGGCGAAGGTGAGGATGTCGCGCTCCACGAAGGCCTGCTGGATCTGGTTGCGGAGGATCAAGTTCTGCTTGTTGATCTTTTTCATGGCAAAGCGCTGCCGCGTGTCACGGTGCCGCACCAGGTAGACGGCGCTGCAGGGGGAGAGAGCGAGGACCGGCCGTCACCTCCGAGACACCCGGCCTCCGCCACCCTCCCCCCGCCAGAGCCCCGGGTGGCTCACCCGTAGGCACCGTTGCTTATGAGCTTGATGGTGTCAAAGTCATTCTCCCCGGGTGGTTTCTTGGCCTTGCTGCTGCGGCCCTTCAGGGGAAAGATGGAGACCGCCACCGTCATCATCATGAGAGTAGGATGCTTATTATTTCACTTTACACATGGGGAAACTGAGGCACAGAGAGGATGAGGGAGTCCTTCATCCAAGTGCCACAATGAAAGAGAAACAAAGTTAGGACTTGAACCCAAGGCTGACTCTGAAGACAAATTCCTATCTTCTTCCATTAGGAAAGATAGCAGGAAACCTACAAAATAGTCAACCTAATATATAAAATATATATAAATCAGTATCAGAAGCCTAACAATTGAAGAGAAAAAAGTGGGTGAGGTAAAACAACTACACTTAGAGCTTTTTCGTTGTTGTTGTTGTTGAGACAGAGCCTCTCTCTTGCCCAGACTGGAGTGCAGTGAAGCTATCTTGGCTCACTGCAACCTCAACCTCCTGGGTTCAAGGGATTCTCCTGGGCTCAGCCTCCTGAATAGCTGAGCTTACAGGTGCATGCCACCATGCCTGGCTAATTTTTGTCTTTTTAGTAGAGATGGGGTTTCACCATGTTGGTCAGGCTGGTCTTGAACTCCTGACCTCATGATCTGCCTGCCTCAGCCTCCCAAAGTGCTGGGATTACAGGCATGAGCCACCATGCCCAGCCTTTTTTTTTTTTTTTTTTTAGATAGGTTCTCACTCGGTTGCCCAGACAGGAGTTCATGGTGCAATTCTAATCATGGCTCACTGAAGCCTCCACCTCTTGGGCTAAAGTGATTCTCCTGCCATAGCCTCTCAAATAGCTGGGACCACAGGCACATGCCATCATGCCAGGCTAATCTTAGTATTTTGGTTTTGTCATCTTGCCCAGCCTACTCTTGAACTTCTGGGCTCAAGCAATCTGCCTGCCTTGGCCTCCCAAAGAGTAGGAACTACAGGCATGAGCCATTGCAACCAGCCAGAGTTACAGCTCTTAAACATACTAAGATTCTTGGCCAGGTGCTGTGGCTCATGCATGTAATCCCAGGACTTAGGGAGGCCAAGGCAAGAGGATCACCTGAGGTCGGGAATTCGAGACCAGCCTGGCCAACATGGTGAAACCCCATCTCTACTAAAAATATAATTAGCCTGGTATGGTGGTACATGCCTGTAATTCCAGCTACTAGGAGGCTGAGGCAGGAGAATAGCTTCAACCCAGGAGGCAGAAGTTATGGTAAGCCGAGATCTCATCATTGCACTCCAGCCTAGGCAACAAGAGCAAAACTCCATCTCAAAAAAAAAAAAAAAAAAAAGATTCACAATCTCACTTATAATAACAGAAAGGCAAATTACAACTACCACAAAATACCATTTTTCACCTAGCAGACTGGGGGAGAAAACCCAAAATCTGACACCCTCTATGTGCAAAGATGTGGGTAAACATGCCTTACTGTTGGGAATGTAAACTAGTGTTTGGTACAGATCAGAAATATAAATAAATGTTCCCTCTGACTCAGCAATTTCACTTTTGAACTTATGCTACAGATATGATTGCACATGTGAAAAATGGCATATGTACGATCTTGTTCATTGTGACACTGGAAATAATAATCTATATGTTTATCTATAGGAAATTAGCTAAATAAACACATGTGGCGCAGTTATGTAAAGAAACATTGTGCCACTGTTAAAAATCATGAGAAAATGCTCTGTCTATGGATTTAGAAAGTTCTCCAAAGTAATTTTATTTATATATATATTTATTTTTGAGATGGAGTCTCACTCGGTCACCAGGCTGGAGTGCAGTGGCATGATCTTGGCTCACTGCAACCTCCACCTCCTGAATTCAAGCGATTATCCTGCCTTAGCTTCCTGAGTAGCTGGGACTACAGGCAGGCATCACCATGCCAGGGTAATTTTGCATTTTTAGTAGAGAAGGGGCAGGTACCCAGTATCACAGGACCACTCCCACTCAACTGGTTCCATCATGGTATTATTAGAACTTCTTCTTTTTTCTTTAAAATTTGTTTATTGATTGATTGATTGATTGAGATGGAATTTTGCTCTTCTAACCCAGGCTGGAGTGTAATGGCACGATCTTGGCTCACCACAAGCTCCAACTCCCGAGTTCAAGCAATTCTCCTGCCTCAGCCTCCAGAGTAACTGGGATTACAGGCATACATCACCACGCCCAGCTAATTTTTGTATTTTTAGTAGAGACAGGGCTTCCCCATGTTGGTCAGGTTGGTCTCGAACTCCCATTCTCAGATGATCTGCCCGCCTCGGCCTCCCGAAGTGGTGGGATTACAGGCATGAGCCACCGCACCTAGCCAATTTTTTTTTTTTTTTTTTTTAAGTTGAGACACGGTCTTGCTATGTTGCCTAGGCTGGTCTCGAACTCCTGGGCTCAAGCAATTCTGCCATCTTGGCTTCCCCAAGTGCTGGGATTAAGGCATGAGCCACTACACCCAACGCTAGAACTTCTGACTTTTCAAGAGAAAGACCAAACACAGGTTTTGAGGCAAAATCTTTCCATTTTTATAGTTTGCTTCTTTTTTTTTTTTTTCTTTTTTTTTTTTTTTTGCGATTGAATCTCACTCTCTCACCGAGGCTGGAGTGCAGTGGCACAATATTGGTTCACTGCAATCTTTGTCTCCCAGGTTCAAGCGATTAACCTGCCTGAGTAGCTGAGATTACAAGTGGGCACCACCATATCTAGCTAATTTTATGTTTCTTTGTTTGTTTGTTTGTTTGTTTTGAGACAGAGTCTCTCTCTGTTGCCCAGCCTGGAGTGCAATGGCCCAACCTCGGCTCACTGCAACCTCCGCCTCCCGGGTTTAAGTGATTCTCCTGCCTCAGCCTCCCAAGTAGCTGGGATTACAGGTATGCACCACCACGCCTGGCTAATTTTATGTTTTTAGTAGAGATGGGGTTTTAACAGGTTGGCCAGGCTGGTCTCGACATCCTGACCTCTAGTGATCCACCCACCTTAGTCTCCCAAAATTCTGAGATTACAGGTATAAGCCGCTGCCTCCAGCCCAAATTTTTGAAAAACACTAGGCAGTTCAGAGAAAACACATGTATTGCCATTGGGGTAGACATCTCCACTAGACATCTGGAATATCTGCCAAAATGTGGCTGGCCTGGGAATAGAATTGGCAATTTTCCCCATGTTGAGCTGCCATTAACATATACAGCCAGTTAGCTTGCTTGAAAGCCCATGCAGGATTCTTTAATAAGTTAAACATGTCTTACCAATAAATGCAGAGTAATTAAAAAAAAGAAAAAGAAAAAGAAGTTAAACATAGAGCTCCCAGCCGGGCATGGCAGTTCATGCCTGTAATCAGCACTTTGGGAGGCCAAGGTGGGCAGAGCCAGGAGTTCAAGACCAGCCTGGCCAACATGGAGAAACTCCATCTCTACTAAAAATACAAAAATTAGCTGGGGGTGGTGGTGCATGCCTATAATCCCAGCTACTCGAGATGCTGAGGCAGGAGAATCCCTTGAACCTGGGAGGTGGAGGTTGCAATGAGACAAAGTCAACTACTGCCCTCCAGCCTGGTGACACAGCAAGACTCTGTCTCAAAAAAAAAAAAAAAGCATATGACCCAGAAATTCCACCTCTAGACGTATACCCTAAAGAACTCAGAACAGTTGCACAGCCAAATATTGTATACCCATGTTTGTAGGAGCACTGTTTACAACAGATGAAAGATGGACAACCCAATGTTTACCAGTGGATGAATAGATCTATCCATTCAATGGAATATTATTCAGCCATAAAAAGCAATGAAGCAGTAACACATGCCACAACGTGGATGAACCTCAGAAACATTATGCTAAGTGAAATAAGCCAGACACAAGAGGCCACAGAGCATATGATTCCATTTATATGAAATATCCCGAAAAGGCAGATCCACAGAGAGAGAAAATAGATTAGTGGTTGCCAGGGGCTGCAGGAAGGGAGGAACAAGTAGTGAGTGCTTAATGGGTGTGAGGTTTCCCTTTGGAGTGATCAAAAGTTCTGCAACTATATAGATTTAATGGCTGTACCACATTGTGAATGTAAGAAATGCCACTGAATTGTTTGTTATTATTATTTTCTTTTTCTTTTTTTTTTTTTTTTTTTTTTGTGATGGAGTCTCTCCCTGCTGCCCAGGCTGGAGTGCAGTTGCACAGTCTTGGCTCACTGTAACCTCTGCCTCCTGGGTTCAATCAATTCTCCTGCCTCAGCCTCCTGAGCAGCTGAGATTACATGTGCATGCTACCATGTCCAACACATTTCTGTGTTTTTTTTTTTAATCTTTCTTCTATGAAAAAATTTTTCTTTTTTTTTTTTGAGACGGAGTTTCTCCCTTGTTACCCAGGCTGGAGTGCAATGGCACGATCTCGGCTCACCGCGACCTCCGCCTCCTGGGCTCAGGCAATTCTCCTGCCTCAGCCTCCTGAGTAGCTGGGATTACAGGCACGTGCCACCATGCCCAGCTAATTTTTTGCACTTTTAGTAGAGACGGGTTTTCACCATGTTGACCAGGATGGTCTCGATCTCTCGACCTCGTGATCCACCCGCCTCGGCCTCCCAAAGTGCTGGGATTACAGGCTTGAGCCACCGCGCCCGGCTCTTTTTTTTTTTAGATGGAGTCTTGCTCTGTAACCCAGGCTGAAGTGCAGTGGCACAATCTCAACTCACTGCAACCTCTGCCTCCCGGGTCCCAGTTCAAGCAATTCTCCTACCTCAGCCTCCCAAGCAGCTGGGATTACAGGCACGAGCCACAATGCCCAGCTAATTTTTGTATTTTTTAGTAGAGATGGGGTTTCACCATGTTGGCCAGTCTAGTCTTGAACTCCTGACCTCGTGATCCACCCTCGGCCTCCCAAAGTGCTGGGATCACAGGCATGGGCCACCCTGCCCGGCTTATTTCTGTATTTTTAGTAGAGATGGGGTTTCACAATATTGGCCAGGCTGGTCCTGAACTCCTGATCTTCTGATCTGTCTGCTTCAGCCTCCCAACAATGTGCTGGGATTACAGGTGTGAGCCACCGCACCGAGCCTAATTTCATTTTTTGAGACAGGGTCTCACTCTGTTGCCCATGCTGAAGTGCTGTGGTGTGATCATGGCTTACTGAAGCCTTGACTTCTTGGGCTCAAGTGATCCTCCCACCTCCACCTCCAGAGTAGCTGGGAATACAGGGGCTCACCACCATGCCCAGCTGATTTTTTATGCTGCCCAGGATGGTCTCAGATGCCTAAGCACAAACGATCCTCCTGCCTCGGCCTCCCAAAGTACTGGGATTACAGGCTTGAGCCACTGTACCCAGCCCCAAATTGTTCATTTTAAAACAGTTAAAAAGCTAAATTAAATTTTATGTTTCATGGATTTTAACATGACAAATAAGAGGTCACAGAGGAAGAGCTATTATTAATCCCATTTTACAGATGGGAAAACTGAGGCTCAGAGTGCAGACCAAGATATCCACACACCCTAAGGGCAAAGAAGCTGGAGATGAGCCCCACCCTACCATCCCAGGAACCAGGGTACTGACCGCTTGGCCACCCAGCCTTACCTCGGAGAGATCGTCTTGCTCAGGGGTGTTGGAGCCACCGCTGTCCTGTTCTTCCAGGTGCACCACATCTAGGGAGGGACTGAGAGTCAGCACAGGCTGGGATCTGGGCCTGCTCACCCTCCATCCCCCTGGGCCCACCAGCCGGCACCTGGAAAGGGGTCACGGGTGAGGCCCAGCTGGCGGATGATGTAGCGGGGGATGTCCGTCTTGACAAGGTGGCCCTCCTTGGCGTGTCCCTCGGCTGCCTCCAGCAGATGGTAGAATTCCTCAGGGTTGAATTCCTGAGGTGAGGCAGGACAGGGCTCGCCACAGGCTCCCAGGTTTCCCCCACCCGCCCCAGTGCATGCCCAGCCTTCTCACCAGGCACTCCAGCAGCCTCGCAGGGCGTGAGATGATAATAAGCAACTTCTTCACCAGCTGAGTGACGAAGGCCACCTCCAAGCTCTCAGAGCGTTCATAAGCCTGTGGCAGGGGACACAGGGGGACAGGGCTCACGGACACCCTGCTTCAGCCCAGTCCCTCTCTCAGCCCTTTGCAGTACACACTGCTGCTACTGTCCTGTTTTACAGACGAGGAGACTGAGGCCCAAGCCACACAGTAAAAATAATGAGGCTGAGTGTGGTGGCTCACACCTGTAATCCCAGCACTTTGGGAGGCCAAGGTGGGTGGATCACTTGAGGTCAAGCATTTGAGACCAGCCTGACCAACGTGATGAAACCGTGTCTCCACTGAAAATACAAAATTAGCTGGGCATGGTGGCAGGTGCCTGTAATTCCAGCTACTCGGGAGGCTGAACAGGAGAATCACTTGAACCTGGGAGACAGAGGTTTCAGTGAGCCAAGACTGTGCCACTGCACTCCAGCCTGGGCAAGAGAGCGAAACTCCATCTCAAAAATAAAATAAAATTAAAATTAAAAACACAAAAACTAGCTGGGCATGGTGGTGTGCACCAACGTGATGAAACCGTGTCTCCACTGAAAATACAAAATTAGCTGGGCATGGTGGCAGGTGCCTGTAATTCCAGCTACTCAAGAGGCTGAGGCATGAACCCAGGGGGCAGAAGTTACAGTGAGCCAAGATTGAGTCACTGCACTCCAGCCTGGGACAGAGCGAGACACCATCTCAAAACAAAAGCAATAACAAAAAAAAAAACGAACAACAAAACCATAGTAAGACCCCATCTCCACAAAAAGAAAATTAGCCAAGTGTGATAGTGTGCACCTGTAGTCCTAGCTACCTGGGAGGCTGAAGTGGGAGAACTGCTTGAACCCCGGGGGCTAAGGCTGCAGTGAGCTGATTGTGTCACTGCACTGCAGCCTGGGTGGCAGAGAGAAACCCTGTCTCAAAAACAAAAAAGAAAAAGAGGCGGGGCATGGTGGCTCAGCCTGTAATCTCAGCACTTTGGGAGGCAGAGGTGGGTGGATCACTTGAGGTCAGGAGTTTGAGACCAGCCTGGCCCACATGGTGAAACCCCTTCTCTACTAAAAATACAAAAATTAGCTGGGTATGATGGCACACACTTGTAATCCCAGCTACTCAGGAGGCTGAGGCAGGAGAACCGCTTGAACCCAGGAGGTAGAGGTTGCAGTGAGCCAAGATCACACCACTGCACTCCGGCCTGGGTGACACAGTGAGTCTCTGTCTCAAAAAAAAAAAAAAAAAAAAAAAAAAAAAAAAAAAAGAGAGAGAAAGAAAAAAAAAAAAAGAAAGAAAAGAAAGAACTAATATCTTATTGTAATACTTGAAAAACCTAAAATTAGTGCCAAAAAATCTATCATAAGCAAAATATCAAAATTTAAGCCAGATGTGGCGGTGCATGCCTATAATTCCAGCTACTTAGGAGGCTGAGGCAGGAGGGTTGCTTGAGCCCAGGAGTTCAAGATCACGCTGGGCAACATAGAGAGCCCCCCATCTCAAAAGAAAAAAAAAAAAAAAAAGAAAGAGAGCCAGTCATAGCTCACGCCTGTAATCCCAGCACTTTGGGAGAAAGAGGTGGGCAGATCACAAGGTCAGGAGTGCAAGACCAGCCTGGCCAAGATGTTGAAACCCCATCTCTTAAAAAAAAAAAAAAAAAAAATCCAATGGTTTCAATGAAAATATTATTGATTAGTTTGCTTTCATTAAAACCACAACCAAAGACAATTTTTATTCTATTTCCAGTCGATTTCCCAGCCTCTAGGCTAGAACCAGGCGCATAGTAGGTGCTTAATAAATATTGGTAGGGGCCAGGCGAGGTGGTTCACACCTGTAATCCCAGCACTTTGGGTGGATCACCTGAGGTCAGGAGTTTGAGACCTGCCTGGCCAACGTGGTGAAACCCCGTCTCTACTACAAATACAAAAATTAGCCAGGTGTGGTGGTGGGTGCCTGTGACCCCAGCTACTCAGGAGGCTGAGGCATAAGAATTGCTTGAACCATGGCCGGGCGCGGTGGCTCAAGCCTGTAATCCCAGCACTTTGGGAGGCCGAGGTGGGTGGATCACGAGGTCAAGAGATCGAGACCATCCTGGTCAACATGGTGAAACCCCGCCTCTACTAAAAATACAAAAAATTTAGCTGGGCATGGTGGCACGTGCCTGTAATCCCAGCTACTCAGGAGGCTGAGGCAGGAGAATTGCCTGAACCCAGGAGGCGGAGGTTGCGGTGAGCCGAGATCGCGCCATTGCACTCCAGCCTGGGTAACAAGAGCAAAACTCCGTCTCAAAAAAAAAAAAAAAAAAAGAATTGCTTGAACCTGAGAGGCAGAAGTTGCAGTGAGCTGAGATTGTGCCACTGCGCTCCAGCCTGGGGGACAAAGTGAGACTCTGTCTCCAAAAAAGTTAAAAATTTGAAAATAAATAAATAAATCTTGGTGGAATTAATGAATCATCATCAAGTGATCCTCCTCCCTCAGCCTCTCAAGTAGCTGGGTAAACAAGTGTGTGCCACTACATCTAGCTGATTTTTTTTAAACTTTTTTTTTTTTTTTTTTTTTGAGACAGAGTTTCGCTCTTGTTACCCAGGCTGGAGTGCAATGGCACAATCTTGGCTCACCGCAACCTCTGCCTCCTGGGTTCAGGCAATTCTCCTGCCTCAGCCTCCTGCGTAGCTGGGATTACAGGCAGGCGCCACAATGCCCAGCTAATTTTTTGTATTTTTAGTAGAGACGGGGTTTCACCATGTTGACCGGGATGGTCTCGATCTCTCGACCTCGTGATCCACCCGCCTCGGCCTCCCAAAGTGCTGGGATTACAGGCTTGAGCCACCGCGCCCGGTAAAAAACTTTTTTTTAATTGTTTTAGAGATGGGGCCTTGCTATGTTGCCCAAGGTGGTCTCAAACTCCTGACCTCAAGCAATCCTCCCACCTCAGCCTCCTAAGTACCTGGGACTGTGGGTGCACGCTACTGCAAATGGACATTCATGCATCAGTTTACACAACATGTGTTGAGCACCTACTCTGTGCTGGATATCGTTCCAAATAGCAGGAACATAGCAGTGAACAGAACACAAAACACCCGCCCGCCCCCACCACCTATGGGGCTGACGTTGGAGAAGGAGAGACATGAAACAAAATAAGCAAAAATACACAGTATGATGGATGGTGCTGGGTGTCAAGGAGAAACTAAGGAGAAAGTGGATGATAAAAGTGAGCAGAGTTTAAAATTTTATTTTATTTATTTTTTGAGATGGAGTTTTGTATTTGCTTATTTTTTGAGACGAAGTTTCACTTTTATTGCTCAGGCTGGAGTGCAATGGTGTGATCTCAACTCACTGCAACCTCCGCCTCCCAGGTTCAAGGGATTCTCCTGCCTCACCCACCCAAGTACCTGGGATTACAGGTGCCTGCCACTGCGCCCAGCTAATTTTTGTATTTTTAGTAGAGACGGGGTTTCCTCATGTTGGCCAGGCTGGTCTTGAACTCCTGACCTCAGGTGATCCACCCCCCTTGGCCTCCCAAAGTTTTAGGGTTACAGGTGTGAGCCACCATCCCAGGAAGAGTTCAATATTTTAAATGGCTAGGGGCCACCTAAGAAGCCACCTGGGAAGGTGATACTTGAGCAAAGACCTAAAGGAAATCAGGGAGGTGAAATTCCTGCCTCTTCACTCGGGAAGGGAACATTTCCACCCCCGAGTCCTCAGCTCCGCGCCAGTGCCTGGCACATGGTAGGAGCTCCCTGAATGGATGTGGGGTAAAGCAAGGGGTGCATTGGGCATATTTGGGGGTGCCGAGCCTGAGATCGGCCTAGTCTCCCTGTGCACTCACGTCTTGAAGGAGCTTCTCCAGGTTTTCCTGCAATTCGTAGAAGTAGACGGTGGTGATGAGGCCGTCGCGGGACTTGGTCAGGCAGTCCCGGGCCAGCTCGATGATCTGGTGGTGGATGAAGCTGAGCACGCCGTCGGCCAGCGGCAGAACGCTGTCGGGTTCGTAGGCGCGGGCGAAATCGCGCAGCTTCTCCTCCATCTGCGCGGTGGCCTGCGGGAGGGACGGAGGGGCGCGGGGCTGTGCCGGGAGGCTGTGGCCGCCGGGAGCCTACGCTGCGCACGGAGGCCGCCAGGGGACGCGCGGGGATAAGGCGAGCGAGAGTCCAGGCCGCCAGGACACCCTGCGACCGCCTTGGTTCCCGCCTCACCTTCGGGAACCTCTCCTTGTAGACATGATTCATCATCACGATTTCGTTGTCGTAGGAGGAGGGGGAGCGCCCGGGGCTGCGGGGAGAGAAGCCCATTCTGTCCTGTTCCCTGTCTCCAAGCCCGCAGAGAGGCCCGCCCCGCCCTCTGGGTGTAGCCCGTTTATTCGCGGGGAGAGGGGTCTCTCAATGCACCAGTCCTCAGATCACCACCTTGGTGCGAAGGAGAAGGGATGCCTGCTCACCTGAGGCTCCGCGAGCGGGGCCGCACGGCTGGGGAGCGACGGCCACCATCCTCGTCTGTGATGCTCTCGGTGCTCCCAAAGTGTTTGGAGAGGAAGTGGAGCTCGTCCACCGTGGGCTGGTAGGGCAGCTGGTGCAGGCGCTCCTGGGAGGAGCAGGAGGACTGGGGAGAGGGGCGGGGCCGGGGTCAGAGCCACCGTGGGCCCCCCCAACAGCTCGGGACCCTGAGCTGGGACTCCCAGGGCTGATGGGGCCACTGGGCAAGGCCAGGATCAGGACCTGATTTATGATTCTTGGATCCAGGGTCCTGGCTGGGACTTTTGGCTACATACAGGTGGACAGGGACAGACAGGGGTGGAGACAATGAGTCTGTTAAAGCTTGGGTCAAGTCATGAGCCTCCTCTGTTCAGAAGAGGAGTTTTTTTTTAGTAGAGACAGGGTTTCACCATGTTGGCCAGGCTGGTCTTGATCTCCTGACCTCAGGTGATCCATCTGTCTCTGCCTCCCAAAGTGCTGAGATTACAGAAGTGAGCCACCCCACCCAGCCGAGTTGGCTTCTTTGATGGTCCTTGGACAAGCCAGGCAAGCTCCTTCCTCAGGGCCTTTGCAGTGGCTTTTCTGCTTGGAACACATCTACTATGAATTCTTCCTTCTCATCCTTCAAATCTTTGCTTCAATGTCAGCCCTCAGGAAGACCTCCTCTGAACACACACCCTTTATTCCCTATCCCTACTCTATCTTGTTTCCCCTTGCTTTATTATTATTTTCATTATTATTTTAGAGACAGGGTCTCCACTGAGTACAGTGACTCACGTCCCAGTGCTTTGGGAGGCGAAGGCAGGAGTATTACTTGAGGCCAGGAGTTTGACACCAATCTGGGCAACATGGTGAAACCTTGTCTCTATTTGTTAAAATTATTTAAAATTAGGCTGGGTGCTGGGTGCAGTGGCATGTGCCTGTAGTCCCAGCTACTTGGGAGGCTGAGGTGGGAGGACTGCTTGAGCCTAGGAGTTCTGGGCTGTAGTGCGCTATGCTGATAGGGTGTCCACATTAAGTTCAGCATCAATACGGTGATCTCCCAGGAGCAGGGCACCACCAGGTTGCCTAAGGAGAGGTGAACTGGCCCAGGTCAGAAACAGAGCAGGTCAAAACTCCTTAGCTGATCAGTAGTGGGATCGTGCCTGTGAATAGCCACTGCACTCCAGCCTGGGCAACACAGTGAGACCCCTGTAGGGGGGAAATCCCGCAAGTGCCATGGCAAGGGTCTAAAGCCTCAGCCTGTTCCCATATAAATATTGATTCAGAAAAGAATTAGAAATATAAACGCAGTTATTCCTTTATATAATCATATATAATCTTATAGTTGTTACTTATAATCATAAAGATATATACTCAATATAACCTTTGATTATACTAATGACTATCAGGTTATGAAGCATGGAACTGAGGTGACATTGTGAACAAAGTGATGCTCTGAGCCCTCTGTTACGTCCACATAAGGGTTGCTGGAGGGCACCTCAGCTGTGCAGCAGCGCCAGCGCTGGGAAAGCGCCTGCTGTAGGCCGGGCACAGTGGCTCAAGCCTGTAATCCCAGCACTTTGGGAGGCCGAGGCAGGTGGATCATGAGGTCAAGAAATCGAGACCATCCTGGTCAACATGATGAAACCCCGTCGCTACTAAAAAAAAAAAAATACAAAAAATTAGCTGGGCATGGTGGCACATGCCTGTAATCCCAGCTACTCAGGAGGCTGAGGCAGAATTGCCTGAACCCAGGAGGCGGAGGTTGCGGTGAGCCAAGATCGCGCCATTGCACTCCAGCCTGGATAACAAGAGCAAAACTCCGTCTCAAAAAAAAAAAAAAAAAAAAAAAGAAAGCGCCTGCTGTTTCGCCAGTTAGGGGAGGAGATGTCCAAAATGACTGAGATGTCTCCTTCCTGGGGGGAGTTAGGAGAAAACTCCGCTTCTCCAAGCTCTTGTGGCAAGGCCTGACGACTGTCAGGGAAGCCCGGAGACATCCGGGGGCTTAACTGTGTCTATGTGACGCTGTGCTTCAGCGGTCACGTCCCATGCCCACTCTCACGCCCTGCTTCTGCACCTGATTTCTCTTTTTCTTAAAAAATAAGAATTAATAATGGTAACATAATCTTAGTGTCCTTGATATTTCTGACAAATATGCAAAGAGAGCTGAAGCATCAGCTTTTCTCCTCTCCTCGGCTATTTGAAAGTCTTGGGCCCTCTATCTTCAAGACACGTAATTTACCTGACCCTATCACCGACCACCAGTACCTCACCCTGCCTTCTCTGCCCCCTGCTTTGTACTCATTAAAAGTCAGAGTGTCCAGGCACTCGATGCCACTGAAGGTCTCCGAGCTTTGGTTGGCAGTGAACCCCCAAGTCCAAACCCTTTTCTCTATCTCTGTGTCTGTGTCTTTTATTTCTATAGTTTCTCATCTCTGCACCAACAGGAAGGGGCTCACAGAACCCTATAGGGCTGGACCCTATAGACCCCGTCTCTTTATATATATATATATATATATATATATATATATATATATATATATAAAATAAAATTGGGCCAAGCGCGGTGGCTCCAGCCTGTAATCCCAGCACTTTGGGAGGCGAAGGCAGGCAATTCACGAGGTCAGGAGTTTGAGACCAGCCTGACCAACATGGTGAAACTCCGCCTCTACTAAAAATAAAAAAATTAGCCTGGTATGGTGGTACGTGCCTGTAATCCCAGCTACTCAAGAGGCTGAGGCAGAATGGCTTGAACCCTCCAGGAGGCAGAGGTGGCAGTGAGCTGAGATCCTGCCCTTACACTCCAGCCTGGGCAACAGAGCGAGATTCTGTCTCAAAAAGAAAAAAAAATATCTAAAATTTGAAAAGAGAGAGAGAGAGAGATGGTCTTGTGTCACCCAGGCTACAGTGAGGTAGTGCAATCATGGCTCATGGAGGCCTCAAATTCCTGGGCTCAAGTAGTCTTCCCACCTCTACCTTCTGTGTAGCTGGGATTATACCATGCTTGGCTAATTATGTTATTTTTGCAAAGACAGGGTCTTGCTATGTTGCCCAGGCTGGCTTCCAACTCCTGAGTTCAAGCAGGAACCCAGGCCTCTCAAAGTGCTGGGATTGAGGGCTGGTACAGTGGCTCATGACTGTAATCCCAGTACTTTGGGAGGCTGAGGTGGGCGGATCACCTGAGGTCAGGAGTTTGAGACCAGCCTGGCAAACAGGGTGAAAACCCATCTCTACTAAAAATATTTAAAAACTAGCTGGGTGTGGTGGTAGGTGCCTATAATCTCAGCTACTCAGGAGGCTAAGGCAGGAGAATTGCTTGAAACCAGGAGGCAGAGGTTGCATGCAGTGAGCCAACATGGTGCCACTGCACTCCAGCCTGGGTAACAGAGTGAGACTCCATCTCAAAAAAAAAAAAAAAAAAAATGTGTTAGGATTACAGGCATGAGCCACTATGCCTGGCCCTCCTCTTGCTTTATTTCTTTTTATTTTATTTTATTTTATTTTACTTTATTTTATTTTGAGACAGGGGTTTTGTTTTTGTTTTTGTTTTTTAAGACGGGGTTTCACCATATTGGTCAGGCTGGTCTTGAACTCCTGACCTCAGGTGATCCGCCCGCCTCAGCCTCCCAAAGTGCTAGGATTACAAGTGTGAGCCACCGCGCCTGGCTGAGACAGGGTTTTTCTCTGTCCCCCAGGCTGGAGTGCAGTGGCTTGACCTCAGCTCACTGAAACCTCCACCTCCTGGCCTCAAGCAATCCTTACATCTCAGCCTCCTGAGTAGCTGGGACTGCAGGCGCAAGCCACCACACCTGGCTAATTTTTTTTTTTTTTTTTTTTTTTTTTTTTTTTTTTGTAGAAACAGGGCTTCACCATGTTGCCCAGTTGCCCAGGTTGGTCTCAAACTCAAGTGATTTTCCTGTCTCAACCTCCCATAGTGTTGGAATTACAGGTGTGAGCCACCATGCCCCACCAAATATCTTTTTTTTTTGAGACAGAGTCTTGTTTTGTCTCCCAGGTTGGAGCGCAGTGGTGCGGTCTTGGCTCACTGCAACTACCACTTCTCAGGTTCAAGCAATTCTCCCTGCCTCAGTCCTCTGAGTAGCTGGGATTACAGGCACCCACCACCATGTCTGGCTAATTTTTGTATTTTTACTAGAGATGGGGTTTCACCATGTGGCCAGGCTGGCCTCAAACTCCTGACCTCAAATGATCCACACTCTTCAGCCTCCGAAAATGCTGGGATTACAGACATGGGCCACTGCACCAGGCCAGAATGATATTTTTAAACATCACATTGCTCACTTCCCGTCCATCTCTTTTATTTTTTAAATTGTGTACATTATCTGTAGTCTACAGAATCACAATTTTATTTATTTATTTATTTGAGATGGAGTCTCACTCTGTCACCCAGGCTGTAGTGCAGTGGCGTGATCTCAGCTCACTACAACCTCTGCCTCCCAGGTTCAAGCAATTCTCTGCTTCAGCCTCCCAGGTAGCTGGGATTACAGGCGCCCACCACCACGCTTGGATAATTTTTATATTTTTAGTAGAGACGGGGTTTCACCATCCTGGCCAGGCTGGTCTTGAACTCCTGACCTTGTGATCCACCCGCCTTAGCCTCCCAAAGTGCTGGAATGACAGGCATGAGCCACTGGCACCCGGCCATCAAACTGCAATTTTAGTACAATTTAGTATAAAGAAATAAAGCCATTCCATGGCTCCCCCACTGGATTTAGAATAAAGCCTCCCTCGCTGCCCTGGCTGATGAGGTTCCAGCCTGATCAGGGTCACTGGCTGCATCATCTCTATTCCTCCCCCGCAACCCAGAGTTCCAGCCACACAAGGCTACTTTCAACTTTCCAAACACTGCCCATTCTCTGTGCTCTCTAGAGGTTTGCACATGCTGTTCCCCCTACCTGGAACACTCTTCTCCCCTCTCTTCCACCTGCCAAACTCCTGCTGGTCCTTTGTCTTGGCTTCAATGTCACCTCCTCCAGAAAGCCTTCCTTGACAACCCCCCAAGCTGAGTCACATGCTTCCCCTCTGCTATCACTTCACCTTGTGCGACTTGCATCAAAATTCTGACCATTCTAGCTGGGCCTGGTGGCTCATGCCTGTAATCCCAGCATGATGGGAGGCTGAGGTGGGTGGATCACCTGAGGTCAGGAGTTCAAGAGCAGCCTGACCAACATGGCAAAATTCCATCTCTATAAAAGGAAAAAAAAAAAAAAACAAACACCAAAGTCTTGACCATTCTATTTTGTGAATGCCTTCTTCCTGGCTTGTCTTCCCTTATGAGGGCTGCAGGAATATTTGCACTCTGGCCCAGCTTATAGAACTCGCCTACTGTATGATAGTCTCATGATAAATGTCTGCTGAACATTGTGCCAATGGATGGAAAAGGGAACCATGGGCATGGGTAGGAAAGGGAGCAGATGGAGAGACTTTGGGTATTGCAGGGGGTGAGCAAATGGGCTCTGGGTGAAAGCTGTGGACTGACACAGCCCAGCTGCTGACATCAGGGTAAATGGCTTAACTCACAGAGCTTTATGCCACCAGCTGTAAATGAATGAGTCAGAAATGAGTAGGAAGAGCCCTCCCAGAAATGTGTTCAGGGCAGAGAATAGGGCTTTGGGTGGGGTGGACCCATAACTCTTTAATAGATAGTCAACTGGACACTCTTGAAGAATGGGGAAACCCAAACTCTCTCTCTCTTTTTTTTTTTTTCTCACTCTGTTGTCCCAACTGGAGGACAGTGGTGCAATCTCAGCTCACTGTAGCCTAGACCTCCCAGGCTCAAGCAATCCTCCCATCTCAGCCTCCCAAATAGCAAGGACCACAAGTGTGTACCAACAAGCCAAGCTAATTTTTAATTTTTTGTAGGGACAAGGGTTGCCCAGGCTGGTCTTGAACTCCTGGGCTCAAGCAATTCTCCTGCCTCGGCCTCCCAAAGCACTGGGATTACAGGCATAAAAGCCACTATGCCTGTCCCTAAACTGTCGTCAAGCCCAGCTTGGACTGCTGGGTGTGGGTCTTCAGGCTGGAGGGGCCCCTGCATTCCTTACCCATCCGCCCACTCCACCCACTTGCCACACTCACCGAGACGGTGGAGCTGGGTGTGTTGGTGCCATAGCCAGATGAAGGGAGAGAGGCCAGAGACCACCGGCGTCCGTCCGCCCTGGAACCCAGCCAAGGTGCTCAGAAGCCACCAGGCCCCAGTGGTGCCCCCATTCCTCAGGGTGTGGGTGAAGCCACTGGCCACGGCCAGGGTAGGGGCTGGGTAACATATCTGCACTCTGAGATTTCTCAAGGCCCTCAGAATCAGGAGGATAAAGAGGGACTTTTCCAGGCAGGCACAGGGAATTGGTGGGAGGATCTGTCCCTTCTCTCCTCCCCATGGTCCCCTCTCTTATCATCCAGGGTGGATACCAAGAACTGGAAAAAGCCCCTCCCAATGAAGCCTTTCCAGAGAGATTCTAGAAGTCTCCCCCAAGTGAACACTCCACGAGAAAGCTCTCAGAGGGAGACTCTGGGGTCTTCTCAGAAAAGAAAGACCCCTCCCAGCCCCACACACACTCGGACATAGGATCTTGTGTCCTTACACTCTCGGGCACTCAGACACAATCACTGTTGCAGCCAAACCCATTAATGTTGGGGCGACTATCAGGTCAGGCTCACATACTAGCAGTGCACATATTCACACTTCACACACACCCAAGACACACACGCACACATGACTCCTCAACACAGACAGCCACACATGTTCACTGTCCCATCCGTGGACCAAAATATCACACTGTCACACATTAACACACAATCACACATGCAAGACCAAACATGCACTCACCTATTGACACTTGAGCTTACAGAAAGACTCAGACCCACAGACTGACCCAAACATACTCTACACTTTCACATTCACACAGATGCACATTCCAGACACCTGTGCTCACGCTACACATTGAAACCTGCACACAGCGACACTCATTCACACTCGAACGCAGATGCACGCTCACAGGGACACATATTGGCATGTGATCATGTCAGTGCACAACACACTGGCATGTGCACCTGTGAGTGTGTGGCTGTGAGACAATAAACACTGGCCAGGTGTGGTGGCTCATACCTATAATCCTAGCATTTTGGGAGGCCAAGGCGGGCGGATCACCTGAGGTCAGAAGTTTGAGACCAGCCTTACCAATCTGGTGAAACCCGTCTCTACTAAAAATACAAAAAATTAGCTGGACATGGTGGTGGGTGCCTGTAATCCCAGCTACTCGGGAGGCCGAGCCAGGAAAACTGATTGAACCTGGGAGGTAGAGATTGCAGTGAGCTGAGATTGAGCCATTGCACTCCAGCCTGGACAACAGAGCAAGACTCCGTCTCAAGAAAAGAAAAGAAAAAAAGAGAGAGACAGTGAACACTGTGACTTTTCATTTACTATCTCAGAGCCACACAGTCACACACGCTTACACCCACACAGATTGCACTCACCTGGAAACACACCTGGCATGCTCCCTCACATATTCACAGATGCTTCCAGTTCTACAGACACACGTTCACACTCGCAGACTCGTACCACTGCATAGGCATGTGATCCCTCACACAGTCACAAATGCACACACAAACACCAGCACGCAGATTGCACAGTTACAAGGACACACACACCCCATTCATTGGACTTCTCCCTTCCTCCTTCCTCCCAGCAGTGCCCTCACTCAGCCCTCCCCGCTTGCGGATAAACACGTGAGACCCAATTCCAGAGCCTTGCCCCGGCTCTCTATTGCCCTCAGCTAAATTCCATGGTCAATAGGCGTTTCCCCCACTTTCCCAAGGGAGCTGTCCTCTGTCCCCACAGTCTCCCTTGCCTCTCACAACACAGCCTTCATCAGTCTTTGCAATGATCCCCATTCTCTGGCCTGCCTGCCCTATTCAACTCAGAGGGTAGTGACAGGACGTCATTAACCCCATACGCCCAGCTCCTAAGAACATAGGTGTTTAGACACCATTTTTAGAATGAATAGAGTTCAAAAAGAGGCCTAAACTTCCAGAAAAGTTTCTCCAGAAAACATCAGAGAAACCGCCCTGCCTCCCAGTTTCACCAAAGGCCTGAAGAAAATTCATTTAGGGACACCCCAGAAACCCTCAGAGACCCTTGGAAGGAAACCTGAGATTCCTCCCCTCGAGAAACAGCCCTAGTCGTCCTCCCGCACCTCGGGGACAAGAGTCCCTCCATGGGCATCGCGAAGTCTGCGCTTGCGCACCTCATCTTGGCTAGCCTGTCCTGTTGCTATGGAAACACCTGGCCAGGAGAGTGAGGCTCCGAGAGCCTGAAACCCCGAGCCCAGGGCGCAAGCGCTTTCGCGCCGCCGCAAAGGAAGCCCCGCCCCCTTCCTCATTCTGGATCAGCTATTGGACCCCGCCTTTTACAGGCCCCGCCCCGAAGTCTAGGCGCTCATTCCCGCTGGGACCTTGGGGCACTCGCTGGTCTCCCTCAGGCCCCAGCTCGGGTGCAATTAGGAGGAGAACAGATGGCAGTCCAGACGGTGGGTGGGGAGGGTCTGCACAGGGTTCTGGGGCCCTGGAGGAGAGGGACTCACCTTCGGGAAGAGGCAAACGAGAAGTGGGCGGGGGTGTTGGGGGAGAAATTTCGGGGGCTGTCCAGGGGACTGCTGCCTGTGAGAGAAACGGGTGCAAATCCCGTCAGGCCTTATTCCCTAAAGCGACTCACAAACAGCAGCCTGTCCTGTCTTTAGTCTAGTCCCACTCATTGTGGGGAGACCACAGACCACATCCCGTTCGCCTGTAGCCCCGCCTCTCTAAATTTTTTCGTTGCCGAATCCGTCCGACCCCCTCCAAGCCGATTCTGCCTTCATCTGGGATGGCGCACCCCTCAGGTACGACTCCTCCTTTCTGATCCCTCCCGCCTGAGTCTCCGCCCACCAGTTCCCGTCCCTCCGCGACTGACCACACCCACACAATCATGGTCCCGCCCCTTATCCAATCCGGTTCGCCTCCATCGAAACGGCGCCCCTTCTGTGGCATGACCACGCCTCCTCGCCTGAGGCCCCGCCTCCGGTGGGCTGGTCCGCACCCACCAAGTCAATGCCACTGGTCTCACCTAGGTGGCCTGGTAGCGGGGAGTGGGGTCTCGGCAGCGTGGGCGAAGTGCTGGTCAGGATGAGGCTTTTCCGGTTACTGGTGCGGCAGCTGCGGGGAAGGCAAGGCAGGGGGACGGGCCGGGCCGTAGCCCCGTGAGTTCTTGAGCCTAACCAGCCGACCTCCCGTCTCAGATCCGTGCCTATCTCCCATCCGTGTGTGCTTGGAGGCTCCCTGGGAGGACTTCTTGAAGGAGGTGGTGTTGGAGGCCTCTGCAGGACTGTGTATGGCAGGCGATGTGCACATGACATGTGTGTGAGAAACTCTCAGCGTGGATTATGTTTAGGGCACAGTGTTTGTCATGTGTGATGGTCATTTGTCTAGGTGACACCACTGACGATACTGAGTGTGTTTCCTTCAGTCTATGCGTGACATTCACTGTAGGTATCCATGTGTAGCATCCGCTGTATGAATTCAACAATGTGTGACGCTGAACGCATTCTGGTGTGATATGTGTGACACCACCTGGGTTTATCTTGTGTGACACAATTTGCGTATTTGTGTGCCTCTGTGACACAGTGTGAAATGCCCCTTGTTCATAACAAGGTGTGCTGTAACACAGGCAGGCTGCAGTTTTCTTCTTTTTTTTTTTTTTTTCTTTTTCTTTTTTTAGTCATCATCTTGCTGTGTCGCCTAGGCTAGAATGCAGTCTGCAGTGGCTCACCGCAGCCTTAAACTCCTGGGCTCAAGTGATCCTCCCGCCTCAGCCTCCTGAGGGGGGAGGGACTACAGTCCCTGCCACCATGCCTGGCCAGGATGCATGATCCCTACTACATGTATCTATGTCTTTTTGTGGCATTCTGAGTCTGTGTCAGATATTGTCCTTCCGTCTGGGCGTGACATTCACCATGTGTGTCATGTGTCTGTAGCATCTATTGTGTGAATTTAACATCTAGTGACACTGACCGTGTCCCAACATGTCACCACACATGACATCCTCTAGGTGGGGTCTTGCATGTGATAACGTGTGATTTTGCATGGTTCTGTCTCTGCATCTGTTTATCCTGATGTCAATGTGACACAGTACATGAGATACCTAGATATTATATCGTGTGTTGTGACATTGTTGGATGCATGGATAGGTTATTGCCACACATGTGTGCATCCTGGATGACATAATTGTGTGTGGATCACAATGCGTGTGACATCTTACTAGGTATACACGACATGGTGCCCCTGTGTGTTTGTGCATGGTTCTGACCTGTGGCAGCTGCAACGCTAGGTATGTGTGGCACCTCCCAGTGTATCTGGGCCACTAGGGCTGTGGTATGTGTATGTGTGTGTGACATCATGTCCTGTGTGATGCTGTATGTCACTATTTTCAGTGTAAGGCTGTGTTCTTGGGGGGGGTTGTGTTATGAACCCCCCCTTTTTTCTAACCCTCAGCATCCCAGATCCCGAAGAGGGAGCCCCCAGCCCCTCCGTCGTCCCCTCACCCACAGCCGCAGTGACTGAGCATATTGGCACGTCCAGGAGCACGCGGCATGGGGGTGGGGGGAGGCCAGGCTGCGGCTATTGTTCTGAGGGTGCCAAGCCCCCCAGCCTCCCCTTCTTCCTCTACCTCCACCAGGCTTTGGAGCCCGCAGCGCCAGCAGACAAAGGCGCCACAAACCCCCAGTGGCGCAGCCTCCTCCCCCCGCGGCCGTCGTCTCCAGCGTGCAATCCCCCCAGACTCGGCCCACATCGACCCCCATACAACCCCATCCCCGGCGGGAAGGCGCAGCTCGAGCACCTCTGGCGCAGCTGGACCGGGCGCAGCATCCCGGGCCCCGCCCTGCGGCAGCACCCGGAGCACCGGCTTTTGAGGGGAGGGCCGGGACAGTGTCTAGGGGATCGGGGGTCTACCTCTTGGTGCGGCGGAACATACTGCCGCCGGGGAAGGAGGGCATCGAGAAATTGGAAAGCGCGGTCCAGAGAGAGTCAGACATGACCCGGCGGCGGCGACATGGTGGCAGGTGCGGCAGCGGCGGCGGCGGCGGCGGCGCGGGGAGCAAGCGCGCGGGGCGGAGGCTGGAGCCGCAGCGGGCAGGGGAGGGCAGGGAAGGGGAGGGCCCTGCGGCTGCGGCTGGCCGGGAGAGGGCGCTGCTGCGTGCTGGCGAGTCAGGCCCCGCCCGCGCAAGCGCCTGACGTCCCCACCCCGACTGGAGAAGGGGCGATCAGCCCCCGCCAAGTATCTCCCCAAGGCTCACCTGCTGCTTTTCCGGGGCAGGGGCAAATCCTTCTGGAAGGCAAAGGGGCAAAACGATGAAGGTCAGCGTGGACCTGCCGTTGCTGCCCACAAGCATTCTCAGCTCTCTGGAGGAGCAGAAGCAGGGTAAGACAGGCCCCTCTTCAGCCTCGTCACTTTCACCCTTTGCCATGCATTGCCAGCCAAGTTTCTTGGGGGAGAGGATCCCCGGGTGATTCCTCTCCTGACTCCCAGAGACCAACAGAGCCTCAAGTACACAGGCGAGGCCCCATATAAAGGCAAGTGAGTTGGCATCTCAGTGTGTGATTGTGCAAATGAAATAGGAATGTTTATTTGAAAACCATGTCTTGAGCACCTACTGTATTCTGACACTGTCATAGGCACTAGGGACACAGCAGTGAATAAGTTACAAGCCCGGTGTGGTGATGTGCACCTCTAGTCCCAGCTACTTGGGAGGCTGAGGCAGGAGAATTGCCTGAATCCAGGATTGGACACCAGCCTGAGCAACACAGCAAGACTCTATCTCAAGGAGAAAAAAAAAAAAAGTTTCTGACCTTTTGGGACTAGCATTTAGAGGGTAAAGGGGACACTAAAGATTAGTGTGGAAGTGAACGAAATAATTTTGGACAATGATGTGTCTTATGAATAGAATTAAACAGGTGATATGACAGACAATGGCTGGGATGGAGACATGTTGTCAGAGAGGGATGATCTGTGGAGGTGACTTTTAAGCTGGTTGCTGAAAGATAAGAGCCAGCCATGGGAGGATCTGTTGGAGAGAGTATTCCAGGTAGAGGGAACTGCAAGGACAAAGGCATGGAGGCGGGAAGAAGCTTAGCATGCTCAATGAATGAATGAAAAGTTGAATAAATGAAAGGTTGAATGAATAAATGACTCATCTACACCTCAACAGATCTATCTGACTGCCAGGTAGAGTCACAGAGTTGGGGTAGGGGGTAGGTAGGTAGAGTGACTCAAAACTGAGATTTAAAATGGGAACTGGGGAGGCTGAGTTGGGAAAATTGTTTGAGCTTACGAGGTCGAGGTTACAGTGAACTATGATTGCACCACAGCTTGAGTGAGACACCATCTCAATTAAAAAAACAAAGCTAAAAGCTTTAAAAATTTTTTAAAATAAGGCTGCGTTCTGTGGTTCACACCTGTAATCCCACCACTTTGAGAGGCTGAGGCAGGCGGATTACATGAAGTCAGGAGTTCCAGACCAGCCTGACCAACATGGAGAAACCCCGTCTCTACTAAAAATGCAAAATTAGCCATTGGTACATGCCTGTAATCCCAGCTACTCTGGAGGCTGAGGCAGGAGACTCTATGGAACCCAGGTGGCAGAGGTTGTGTTGAGCCAAGATCGTGCCATTGAACTCCAGCCTGGGCAACAAGAGTGAAACTCCGTCTCAAAATAAATAAAATAAATAGCTGGCTTGGCACGGTGTCTCAGCCTATAATCCCAACACTTTGGGAGGCCGAGACGAGTGGATCACAAGGTAGGAGCTCTAGACCAGCCTGACCTATATGGTGAAACCCTGTCTCTACAAAAAATACAAAAATTACAGCCTCATGCCTGTAATCCCAGCATGTTAGAAGGCCAGCTTGACCAACATGGAGAAACCCTGTCACTACTAAAAATACAGAATTCACCAAGCGTGCTAGTGGGCGCCTATAGTCCCAGCTACTTGGAAGGCTGAGGCAGGAGAATCATTTGAACTCGGGAAGTGGAGGTTGCAGTGAGCCGAGATCCTTCCACTGCATTTCAGCCTGAGCGACAGAGAGAGACTCCATCTCAAAAAAAAATAATTAATTTAATTAAATTAAAATAATAAAATGGACAGTCAGGTGATGGCCACCTGGGCATTTTAAATAATGACAATGATAATAATTAGTGGCTATTAACTTTATGTGTCTGCATTTGAGGAAGGTCATGTTCCATTTGTCAAGCTCTCAGGAAGTCGCTGTAGGGATCAGGAGATACGGGGTCTTGCCCCTTTTCTGAGGAAAGGAATGGAGGACAAAGGCAGCACTTTCCAGCCTGTTTTCTATCCACAGGGTGAGGTGGAAGGAAGCTGAGTGGGGCTGCAGATAGAAAGATTTGAGGGAGAGTTTCAAAAGGCCTTTGGAGAGGACTCTTGTTCTAGACTATTTCCAGGATCTCTAAAAGCAGAAAAGCCTAGATTCAAATCTCAATTTTGCCTTTTATGACCTTGGCAAATGACCTTCCAATAGTCCCATGTCTCCTTGAGGATTTTGTGAGTTGATGCAGATGCCTAGCCCCGTAGCATGGTGCCTAGCACATATCAAGCACTCAATAAATACTAAGTCTTGAGAACAGGAGTTATTAAGGAGGGACATGCTGCATGACAGAGGATGGGCCACAGGGTCCTCCCACCCCCTTGTACAACAGACAAACATATAGGCAAGACCAAAGGGCAGCCTTGCCCTCCTGAGCTACGGGTGACCGGTAATCCAAACCAGGTTTTTCCTCTGTCCTTGCATGATTCGCGCGAATGAGCCGCAGCTAGGACCAGTCGACCCGGCTGTATGTCCGCAATGGCCCAAGCAAAATCAAGACCTGGATTTTTATGTCCAAAGAGCCCAGGGGGTCCAGACCGGGGAACCCGGCCTTGGCGGGCAAGCCCATGGGGGGCTTTTAAGCACCACCCGAATAAGTCCTTAAGGGGGGCTTTTAAGCAGTAGCCAAACAAGTCCTCAAACCCAGCCCCATCCGCTAGCGCCCCCGAACATTCTAGGGACGAAAAAAGGGTCATGCTGGAGCGGCAGAAGTTCGGATCTTTGGCGTCAGTGTAGACAGGCGCCACCTCCAACCTTAGCTGCAGAGCTGCTCTGCGTAGTGGATTCTGCTGCTCCTGCACAGTATTAACAGTTGACACTGCAGCGAGGGCATTCGAACTCAGAATGCTGTCTATGTGTAAGATCCCTGGGCGCGGTGGCTCAAGCCTGTAATCCCAGCATTTTGGGAGGCCAAGGCGGGTGGATCACCTGGGGCCAGGAGAGTTCAAAACCAGCCTGGCCAACATAGCGAAACCCCCTCTCTACTAAAACTGCAAAAACTAGACGAGTATGGTGGCGCACGCCTGTAATCCCAGGTACTTGGGAGGCTGAGGCAGGAGAATCGCTTGAATCCGGGAGGCGGAGATTGCGCCAATACACTCCAGCCTGGACAACAGAGCGAGACTCCCACTCGAAAAAAAAAAAAAAATCCCAGCTGTACACAGGGCATGCTAGGCGCGCGATGCGACAATTCCTAAGAGGTTGCAAAGATGTATGTGGGTGTATCCAGGCAGCGAAATGGTTAACCCGCCAGACGGGAAGCAGTGGGCACGGGACTCCGACAGGGGTCGCCGGACCCAGAGTACGCCTCTGGTTGGGTGGGTGAGTGGAAGCATCCCGGGTTGGGGACGGTGCCTGGAGCAGGAGTCTAAAGTCCCGCGTGGCGCTGAGCCAATGAGAGATGACGCCGGCCCGGAGGGCGGCGACACACCGTGCAGTCCCCGCCTCTTTCCTCTCTTTTTTCAGACCCGACGGCGCGGACCCCGCCAGGCTGCTGCAGCGCTTTATTTAACTTTGTCTCACCTGCCTTCCTTTTCCCGGAACCCACTCTCCTAGCCCACCCCTGGGAGGCGGAGAGAATGCGGGGAGCACTTAAGAGAGGCCTAGGCTCCGGAGATCGGACCATCTGGGTTCTGAAAGTAAATTAGTTTTCCAACTCATGTCTGGTTCCAGCATTATCCAGACGCCTGGACGGTCCTTCCTGCCGTCTGATCACCAGTTTTCCTGCTGCACTGACCGATCAGCATCCCTTGGTTTTCAACCTCGGGAATAGTGGGGGAGTCTAGAAATGGACGAAGCCCTAGGTGAGGGTTTGAATCCTCTTTTCCCAAGACTCAGGCTGCGGATGGATCCTGAGTCTGGGCCCATTCTTGGCTTTATCTAAACTCCAGATTACCAAGCCTGGGGCTGAGCTCCAAGGAGGCTGAGAAGGGCCAGACCCTAGGCAGAGCCTTAGGGCACAGCTATCGTCACCTTCCTCGCTGGGATGTTTGGGACCGAATCTCCCTATTAACCCTGAATTTCCGTATTAACCCCTCAGAAGCGCAGCTGAAGACAGGCAGAGGACGCTTCTCGGCTTCAGAATCCCTCCCCACCTTGGAGGTAGGACCTCCTGACACCTGAGTTTGTGCCCGCCTTCTCCACACTCCACAGCGATCCTCAGTGTCCCACTCTGTGCAGTGGACGCACGCCTCCTGCGCCTGCGCAGCCTCGCGACCAGTATCTTCTAAGGCTGCAAGGAGCTAAAAATCGCTCCCGCCCACCCACAAGCTGGGCTGGACTTGAGGATCGCGGTGGGGGGGTGGATGTTGTAGTGGAGGAGGTGGAATGAAGAGTGAGAAAGCTGTCTAGGTGCCTGTCCAATTAGGGCAGTAGGAAGAATCCTGATGGCCAGGCAGGTGCGTGGGGGACGCAGGGCGTCCTTTGCCTCGGGAGGGGGCTCCTGGGGTGGTGAGGGGCAAGGCTGCCGCACAAACATGTTTATACCTGCAGCCGCGCCGGTGGCCCCGAGGGTCTCGAGCCCTAGGGCAATAACTTTGCTCTTCGCCCCCTCACCCCCAGCCTGGCGAGGCGCCAGGGGGATGACTTCGGCCGCAGCCCCCTCCCACTAGGGCGGGCCAGGCGCCCCTCAGGCGATCCTCGAGGTGGAGCGCTAGGCTGCACCCACTCCGGCAGCTCCCTGGATCGCCGGGCGGCGCCTGAGGGGCGGGGTCCCCAGCGCGGCAGGACGCGCCGCCACAGCGTTCCCCGCGGTTAGCGTCCCGAGCCCATGGGAGGGGGCGCCCGGCCGACCCTGGTGCAAGTTCTCCCGCCTCCTGCCCGGCTCCGCCCCAGGGCGCCGACCTCTTGCTCTCCACCCAGGGCCCAGGCAGCGGCGTACCTGCAGCCTCCGGCGGCGGATGAGGCCCGAATCGTCCATGGCGGCAGCGGCGGCGACTTCGGCCCGGGGAGGGAGGAGGGAGGCGGCGGCGGCGGGAGGAGGGAAGAGGGAGGGAGTGAGAAGCCGCGGGGACCGCGGCGGCGGCGGCGGCGGCTTGGGGGGGATGGCGGGGGCGGAGCGAAGTGGGGCGGGCCCGGCGCCGTCACTGCGTCTGGGCGCCCGAGACCGGGCTCAGCCAGCGCTGCCCGCGCTGGGGGGGAAGGGGCGGGCGGGGGGGCGGAGCCTCCTGATGCCCCCATGGGAGCCAAGCTGCCAAGAGACCCCTATAAAGAGAGATACCCCAGCGGAGAGACATTCTCAAGGGTAGAACCCCCACTCGAGAAACACCCCAAAGGAAGCCTTCTCCCTGAGATACATTCCCTTTACAGTCGTTCCCCCGGAGACCCCCTTGGTGAGACACATTCCCAAGGGGAGATAGTTTCCACAGGGACGCCCTCTCCAATCAAGAACTCCCCCAACCCTGAAAATCATTTCTAAAAGATATGGTCCCTGAGAAGTGACATTCCTCTCAAAAGCCACCCCATCGCCCACGGAAGAGGCATTCCCCGAAGATAAAGATCCCAAGAGTGACAATTCCCCTGGAAACCCTGGGGAGGATACCCCCAATGAGAGACCCCTAAAACCCATATCCTCTGTGGGAAATTGTCCCCACCCATGAGACCTCCACAGCTCCAGGAGAGATGTCATTCATTCAGAGTGACATTTTCACTGAGGAGACCCGTCCTCATGGGAGATGCAACCTCAGAAAAATATGTGCATGCATATTACGCCCCCCACCCCCCGCAATCAGAGTCGCCTCAGGGAACCCTGCAGCCCCTCTAGCGACCCCTCCCTCACGGTCAGGATTAAGGAGCCAGGCCAGGCCGTCTGTATTTATAGGAGCGATTAGCTGGAAGTTGGAGAGGGGGGCAGTTAAAGGGATTTTCACCTCCCTCGACGCTCCTCCCTGTTCACACAGATGAGGCCAAACCCACCATACTTCCCGAAGCTGGAGAGTGTCCGAGCCCTCAGCACTCCAAGTCCTGGCATTGGGGGACAGAAGGGCTTTCCAAGGGGTGGTGGCCGGTATCTGGCCCCAAGGTCCTGGAGGGCGCGGTCGCTGGGTAAGAGCGACCCCTGCTGGACGACGGGGGTGACGGCGAACCTGGATCCGGGTTTTTCCCCAGGAACTTGTCGCCTCAAGTCCGCACCTTTGCCTGGGTTATCTCTGTCTCACTATATGTTTGTCGGCACGTTTGTGTTGCCGTCTCGCTGAGTCCCTTGCTCCCACATCTCTCCGTCCATGGCCGGGACTCCGCCCCTGGCGACCTCTGTCACAACGGCGACCGCGGGAGCTCTCCTTGGTGCTGGTCTCACACGCTCCTGTCCGCGGTGCTGAAATCCAAGCTCCGGGTCGGGGGCTCAGATTAGGGAAGGAGAGGGTACGGAGGCTCTGGCGTGAGGCATGGCCCAGAGGCTGAACAGATCTGACCCACAAGCATCCTGGACCACCTCAAGATGGACCAGGGGAAGACTAGGTCCAGCAGGCCTTGCTTATGGAGGCCTACAGCACATCACTGGGTGCACACAGAGGGACCCAGAGACAGTGTCTACTGATTTGTTCACTTTCTCACCACTTAATTGAGCACCTACTGTGTGCAATGTAGTGTTTTGGGATCTAGGAGGGAGTACAGCAATAAAAGAGACAGACAAAAAGCCTCTCTTGCCCTGAGAGGCACACGAACACTTACATACAATCACATGCTCAGCAAACACACACACATATATTCAAACATACTCTGCAAACATACTCCACAAACACAGATCCACACATACTGCAAATTAACACATGTATAAACACATACTCAGCAAATGCAGATACACTCAAACATCCATAAATACGGTTACACACAAACTCACACTCTGCAGCCATACAACGCATATTTAAGAAACACAGACATATACACACTCATCAAATGCAAACACACACAAATAACACATATAAACATAAACCAAGGGATGTCCAGTTGCACACAAATTCTCATCTAAAATACAAATTATTCTCATAATGCAACACATAGATACACACCCCCATGCCCACTGCAAGCATGTTTTTCTTATCTGATTCTCCCCCTAAAATGTCAGCTCTATGAAGGTTGAGATTTTTAATGTCTTTTTTTTTTTTTCAAGACAGAGCCTCATTCTGTTGCCCAGGCTGCAGTGCAGTGGAATAATCTTGGCTCACTGCAACCTCTGCTTCCCAGGTTCAAATATTTTCATGCCTCAGCCTCCCGAACAGCTGAGATTACAAGAATGTGTCACCGTGCCCAGCTAATTTTTTAAATATTATTTTTAGTAGAGATGGGGTTTCACCATGTTGGCCAGGCCGGTCTCAAACTCCTGGGCTCAAATGATCCTCCTACTTCAGTTTCCCAAAGTGCTGAGATTACGGGTATGAACCACCATGCCTGGCTGAAATTTTCATTTCTTGTTCACTACTGCATCCCCAGAATCTAGCACACAGTAGCTCAGTAAATGTTTGTTGAATGAATGGATGAGTTAAGGGAGTGTTGACAAGCAACACACATTCACAGAAACTTCAGAAGGACATAAAAGTGTGTACATGCTTCTATGAGCTGGTGGATTAAAAAAGAAAAAAGAAAAAGAGAAAAAAATAAGTAAGTAAAAAAAAAGTGTGTACATGCAAATACACCTTGTTCAGCACACGACATTTTCTTGTTCACTCATGGTCAACATTCACGGTCAATAACCTTTATCTTTGAATTCCAGGATACAAAAAGAAAAAAAAATCTTTATCCACTGACTTCCAAAATTTTTGTAGGGACACCAACCTAATCCTACATTCCCCCTTCCCGCATTTATTAAGATTATGTTTTATTTAACTGCACACATAGCGCTTGGGACACACAATCCTCACCCAGATTCCGAACGTACACATATATACGCACACACACAACAAATCCACCAAGAAACACACATAAACACAACTTCACACAACAAACACACACATACATGCTCAACACACACATAGCCATACAAACAAAAGACAGCTTCCCCGAACACAGGCAGGTTGTAGGCCACATAAACACACCTTCCACACACACACACACACAACTTCCACACACACACAAACACACTCCCCACATATATAGATACAGAGCTTAAGCCACAAGCTCAACATAAAGGCAAACACAAGGATATACATATATACACACCAGCCCCAACTCGGCCAGCCTTTGGTTAGCTGGAGTGTGGGCGGGATGGTGGGAAGTCCCGCCCCTGTATCAAACCACGCCCCTTTCAGCTGCCCGTTTCCTGGACTGGATCCTGAGGTGTCTTTGCAGCCTCTAGACCCCAATCCAGCTAACAGGTGAGGGGCTGGAAACCGGGAGGCAGGAAGGGGATAGTCTTGTCTCCAAAGACCCCTAGCTGTCCCTGCCCTGGGGCTTTGGGCCCCAGTGACGGAACCTGAGCCCTGCCACACCATGCCTGGTCCCAAAGGCCCAGGTCTTGGTGCCCCCTAAGCCGATTGTGGGCCGAGAGAAGGTGACCCAGAGAGGGACCAGCAGGGATCAAGAGGAGGGAGGCTGTGTAGAGAGGGAGGAATTACTGAACACGAGAGGGGGATTGGAAGAGCTAGGGAGGTCCCCTTCGTTCTGAGAAAAGAGGGGGTCCCTTGAGGACTAAAAAGGTGGGCGATCCTGCTGGATGGGGGGAGGGCCACTGTGGTCTAAGCTTGGTGGGGGTGGCATTAAAGGGACAGAGAGGACAGAGGTCTGATGGGAGGAGGTCTCCTAAGTTGGAGGCAGGCTCTGGTGGTCTCCTGGGATTTGAATGTCCTTGGCCACTGTCCAGCCTCCTCCTCAGCTGCACTTTCCCTACTCTGCCTGGCACTGCTTCTTGGTATGCATCGAGTGGGTGCCACCCTGAGCTCACAGAAAGGGATGGCTGAACCCCACCCTATGCCTGCTAGCTTTTATCTCAGGTGGACATGGCCTGCAGGGTCCACATGCGACCCATCAGCCTGGTCTGGGTCCTGCAACTGACCCTGGCATGGATCCTGCTGGAAGCCTGTGGAGGGAGCCACCCACTCCAAGCCAGGTCCCAGCGACACCATGGGCTGGCAGCTGATCTAGGCAAAGGTAAGCTGCACCTGGCAGGTGAGCAACCGGGACCCTACCTCATCACCAACACCCAGAAACCCACACTTACCCTCCCATGGCAATGTTAGAATTTCCTTATGAGAGAGGATCCTAGCATGGCCACCAGGGTGGAAGGCAGGGATGGTACTGAAGAATGATGGTTAAGAGACTGCCTGGGTTTAAATCCCAACTCTGCCACTTTGTAGCTGTGTGACTTTGAGGAAGTCATTTAACCTCTCTTGAGTCTCACGTTGGTCCCCCAAAAAGAGAAATAGCAAACATACCTCGAAGAGCTATTGTTAAGATTAAACCTACAGCAGGGCATGGTGGCTCACGCCTGTAATCCCAGCAGTTTGGGACGCTGAGGTGAGCGGATCACTTGAGGTCAGGAGTTTGAGACCAGCCTGGCCAACATGGTGAAACCCCGTCTCTACAAACAATACAAAAATTAGCTGAGTGAGGTGGTGTGCGCCTGAAATCCCAGCTACTTGGGAGGCTGAGGCACGAGAATTGCTTGAACCTGGGAGGCAGAGGTTGCAGTGAGCTGAGATGAAGCCACTGCACTCCAGCCTGGGTGACAGAGTTAGACCCTGTCTCAAAACAAAAAAAGGAAAAATACTAAGCATATGTGTCACTACCAGGCATGTGACAAATAACTAAGCTGATTATTATAAATGAGAAATGATTATTACTACTTGAAGCTGCATTTGCATTCCAAAGGAAGGGTCTTAAGTTATAGGTTTGTGAGGATTGATGTGTGATTGGGATCTCCCTTGTCGGGGGGATCCCCAGGCCTCAGTTCGCAAACCTTACCTGAGGATCCAAGACTCTGGCTCACAGGGGTCCCCTTTGCCAGGACCTTGTTGTCCCTCAGAGATGGACACAACAGAGACATCGGGCCCTGGGAATTATCCAGAACGCTGTGGAGTGCCGAGCCCTGAGTGAGTACAGCACCCTCAGCATTTTCTCCTGTACTTTGCCCCACTTTCCACGGAACTCCCCTCAGGTCCTGACCCATCGGACCCTATCTCTCCCGATGTCCAGGTGCGAATCCTTCCTGGAACACCTCCAACGTGCCCTGCGCAGTCGCTTCCGCCTGCGACTATTGGGGGTACGCCAGGCACAGCCGCTCTGCGAGGAGTTCTGCCAGGCCTGGTAGGAGATGCGGGGGCAAGGGGCGTGGCTTGTGACTTGCGCGGAGGGAGAGGGCGGAGCCTGCGGTTTGCTTGGCCTTCTGTGTGAAGGAGAGTGGCCTCCAACACGACCAAGGTTTAAGAGATGCAGCTTGGCCGGGCGCGGTGGCTCAAGCCTGTAATCCCAGCACTTTGGGAGGCCGAGGCGAGTGGATCACGAGGTCAAGAGATCGAGACCATCCTGGTCAACATGGTGAAACCCCGTCTCTACTAAAAATACAAAAAATTAGCTGGGCATGGTGGCGCGTGCCTGTAATCCCAGCTACTCAGGACGCTGAGGCAGGAGAATTGCCTGAATCCGGGAGGCGGAGGTTGCGGTGAGCCGAGATCGTGCCATTGCACTCCAGCCTGGGTAACAAGAGCGAAACTCCGTCTCAAAAAAAAAAAAAAAAAAGAGATGCAGCTTAATGTTTAGAACCCAGGTAGAAAGGTGGGAGGCGTGAGAAGCCCCAAACTTTTAAGATACCTGCATATGGCGATGTGGCTTTTCATAGCCCTGAGATTTTCTTTTCTTTTCTCTCTTCTCCTCTCTTTTCTTTTCTTTCTTTTCTTTTTGAGACGGAATTTTGCTCTTGTTGCCCAGCCAGGCTGGAGTGCAGTGGTGCGATCTCTGCTCACTGCAACCTCCGCCTCCTAGGTTCAAGCGATTCTCTTGCCTCAGCCTCCCTAGTAGCTGGGATTACAGGCACCCGCCACCACGCCCAGCTAGGTTTTGTATTTTTTTTTTTTTTTTTTTTGACGGAGTTTCACTCTTGTTACCCAGGCTGAAGTGCAATGGCGCGATCTCGGCTCACCGCAACCTCCGCCTCCTGGGTTCAGGCAATTCTCCTGCCTCAGCCTCCTGAGTAGCTGGGATTACAGGCACACGCCACCATGCCCAGCTAATTTTTTGTATTTTTAGTAGAGACGGGGTTTCACCATATTGACCAGGATGGTCTCGATCTCTCGACCTCGTGATCCACCCACCTCGGCCTCCCAAAGTGCTGGGATTAATGTTTTGGTTTTTTGGTGTTTTTTTTTTTTTTTTTTTTTTTTTTTTTGAGACGGAGTTTTGCTCTTGTTACCCAGGCTGGAGTGCAATGGCGCGATCTCGGCTCACCGCAACCTCCGCCTCCTGGGTTCAGGCAATTTTCCTGCCTCAGCCTCCTGAGTAGCTGGGATTATAGGCACGCGCCACCATGCCCAGCTAATTTTTTGTATTTTTAGTAGAGATGGGGTTTCACCATGTTGACCAGGTTAGTCTCGATCTCTCGACCTCGTGATCCACCCGCCTCGGCCTCCCAAAGTGCTGGGATTACGGGCTTGAGCCACCGTGCCCGGCAATGTTTTGTATTTTTAGCAGAGACGGGGTTTCACCATGTTAACCAGGATGGTCTCAGTCTCTTGACCTCGTGATCCACCCGCCTCGGCCTCCCAAAGTGCTGGGATTACAGGCGTGAGCCACCGTGCCCAGCCCAAGTTTTGTATTTTTAATAGAGACAGGGTTTCACCATGTTGGCCAGGCTGGTCTAGAACTCCTGACCTTGATCCACCTGCCTCAGCAGTGGGATTGGGATTACAGGTGTGAACCACCGTGCCAAGCCAGGCCCTAAGATTTCTTAAGGGGTGAGTCCTCTTGATTGAAAAAAAAAATGTGAGGGGGAAGGAAAAAAAAAAGAAAAGAGAACGTGAAAGGGTGGGCGCTTGTAATCTCAGTCGTTGGAGAGGTCAAGGCAGGAGGACTGGCTGAGGCCTGGAGTTCAAGACCAGCTTGAGCAACATGGCAAGACCCAGTATCAACAAAAAAATTTAAAATTAATCAGACATGGGCTGGACGCAGTAGCTCATGCCTGTAATGCCAACACTTCAGGAGGCTAAGGCGGACAGATCACCTGAGGTCAGGGGTTCAAGACCAGCCTGGCCAACATGATGAAAACTTGTCTCTACTAAAAATACAAAAATGAGTCGGGCGTGGTGTGGGCACCTGTAATCCCAGCTATGCAGGAGGCTGAGGCAGAAGACTTGTTTGAACTTGGAAGGCAGAGATTGCAGTGAGCAGAGAGCTGTCCACTGCCCTCCACCTTGGGCAACAGAGTGAGACTCTGTCTCAAAAAAAAAAAAAAATTATTCGAACATCATGGCGTGCACCTATAGTCCCAGGTACTTGAGACACTGAGGTGGAAGGATTGTTGGAACCTGGGAGGGCAAAGCTGCCAGAAGCCATGATTACGCCACTGCACTCCAGCTTGAGTCACAGAGTGAGACTGTGTCTCAAAAATAAATAAATAAATAAATGGAAAATGAAACAGTGAGGAAATATGCGGGGTTGAGCTGGAACGAATGGTCTGAGGTCCGCAGGGACGAGGCCAGTTGTGACATGACCCAAAGTATAGAAAGATCTGGTAGAATATGGGGCGGGGTGAAATCTGGAGAGATGGGGTTAGTAGGGGAGTGGCTCTAAGAGGCGGAGCCTGGATCCAAGGGAGGACCATCAACTGAACTCAGTCCTGAAGAGCCGGAATCCCGCTGAAACGTAGCTACAAAGCCGTCTCTCCACATGCTCTCTCCAGGTTTGCCAACTGCGAAGATGATATCACCTGCGGCCCAACTTGGCTCCCACTCTCAGAAAAAAGGGGCTGTGAGCCCAGCTGCCTTACCTATGGACAGGTGATCGTGGGGCAGAGGGTGAAGGGAAGAGACTAAGCGCCTCCTCACCAAATTCTTTCTTACCGTGTCTAGACCCCAGAGATCGGATTGACACTCCCCAGGTCCCGGTTTACACCCTTCCCTAGGCTAGCCTCCGTATTGGGTTGTGCCTGTTTTTTTTGTTTTGTTTTGTTTTGTTTTGTTTTTGAGACGGAGTTTCGCTCTTGTTACCCAGGCTGGAGTGCAATGGCGCGATCTCGGCTCACCGCAACCTCCGCCTCCTGGGTTCAGGCAATTCTCCTGCCTCAGCCTCCGGAGTAGCTGGGATTACAGGCACGCGCCACCATGCCCAGCTAATTTTTTGCACCTTTAGTAGAGACGGGGTTTCACCATGTTGACCAGAATGGTCTCGATCTCTTGACCTCGTGATCCACCCGCCTCGGCCTCCCAAAGTGCTGGGATTACAGGCTTGAGCCACCGCGCCCGGCATGGGTTGTGCCTGTTGACTCCAAAAGCTCTGAGTCCAGATTTGCCCTTCCCAAGAAACCGTCCCTGCTCTGGGCCCATCCACTGTTCATCCTGGAGGACCCAGAAGCCCAGTCACCCTCTATAAAACCCCAGCCTTTATATAGACCTCTCTGCACGCCCCCACTGCCCTCAACCCTGATTCAGCCCCCTAGGGCCCAGTAAGAACCTTCACCCCCCCCCCACCCCGCCCCAAAGAACCTGCCCCCACTCTGGTCCGGCACAGACTCCCAGGCCCCACGCTTCCGCTCTGATCCCAATCCCAAAGGAATTGACAGACCACGCCCCTGGGAGGAAGACCTACACCCCCCTCCCCCGTCTCGACTCCGCCCGCTAGGGCCCTAACGCCACCCTTTTTCCTAGACCTTCGCAGATGGGACGGACCTTTGTCGCTCGGCGCTGGGCCACGCCCTACCGGTGGCTGCTCCTGGCGCCCGTCACTGCTTCAACATCTCCATCTCCGCGCTACCACGTCCCAGACCGGGACGGCGGGCCCGGGAAGCTCCCTCCCGGCGTTCCCGCCGCCCTCGCAACTTCATTCTGGACGCTGCGGGCAGCGGGAGTGGCAGTGGAAGCGGCAGCGGTCCCTAGCGGACGCGTGGCCCTGAGTGGGGGGCGCGTCCCTTCCCCCAGGCCCGCCCCTCAGACACCCAGAACCCACCCCTCTCCCTCTGGGCGTTCTGATAGTTTCCAGATTTGTGTCCCTCCTCCCTGGAGCTCCAGAGACTCACCTCTCTCCAGCTTATCCCAGAAATGACCCAACTCTCTCTCACTTTTCCTTCTCCCTCTTGAATAAAGTCTCCAGCTACAGCATGTGATGTGGCTGCTTCTTGGGGAAATAAGTGGGAAGGAGAATTGTCAGAAAGTAACAGGTGTCTCAGATCTAATTCTCAGATCCTAGAATTAGTAAGTGATTCATCCTAGAGTGTAAATGATGGATAGCTTGTGCCCTAGAGCAGTCAACATAACTCAGAACACCCAGGTGTTGGAAATGGAGAGGGGGGTCAGAAAAGGAGCTGACAAGGGCAGGAGAAGTTCCTTCCCACTGTGTGCCACCAAGGCTGCCAAGAAGCTGCCTAACTTGTATAGCCCTCAAGACAAACTTCAAGGCCAGGTGCGGCGGCTCATGCCTGTAATCCCAGCAATTTGAGAGGCCGAGGTGGGTGGATCACTTGAGCCCAGGAGTTCAAGACCGGGCTTGGCAATACAGTGACAACCTGTCTCGAAAAAAAGAGAGAGAGAAGGAAGGAAGAAAGGAAGGGAGGGAGGCGAAAGGGGAAGGGGGAACGGAGAAGCGGGGAGGGGATGAGGGGAGGGAGGGAAAAATTTTAAATTAGCCCAGTGTAGTGGTGGGTGCCTGTACTCCTAGCTGCTCAGGAGGCTAAGGCAGGAGGATCACTTGAACTCAGAAGTTCAGGGCTGCAGTAAGCCATGATCACACCACTATATTCCAGCCTGGTGACACAGTGAGACCCTGTCTCAAAAAAAATAATAATAAGACACGAAGACACTGAATACCAAGCTGGGCATGGTGGTATGTGTTGTACTCTCAACCACTAGGGAGGCTGAGGTAAGAGGATCACTCCAACCCAGAAATTTGAGGCTGCAGTAAGCTATGATCCTGCACTCCAGCCTGGGCAAAGGCCAGACCCCCCACCTTTTTTTTTTTTTTTTTTTTTGAGATTGAGTTTCACTCTTGTCGCCCAGGCTGGAGTCCAATGGCGGGATCGCAGCCTCACTAGTACCTGAGATTATAGGCACCTGCCACCACACCCAGCTAATTTTTTGTATTTTTAAATAGAGACGGGGTTTCACCATGTTGCTCAGGCTGGTCTCAAACTCCTGACTTCAGGTGATCCGCCCGCCTCAGCCTCCCTAAGTGCTAAAATTACATGGGTGAGCCACTGCACCTGGCTTTTTTTTTTTTTTTTTTTTTTTTTTTTTTCCCCAGTCTGGCTTTGTCTCCCAGGCTGAAGTGCAGTGGTGCAATCTTGGCTCACTGCAAACTCCACCTCCTGGGTGATTTTTGTGCCTCAGCCTCCAGAGTAGCTGGGATTGCAGGTGCAGACCACCACACCTGGCTAATTCTTGTACTTTTAGCAGAGCTTGTCCAAGACCTCATAACATATTATACACATACAGACTACAGAATTTGATGGGAATGACCAGGAGTGGTGGTTCGTGCCTGTAGTCCCAACTACTTGGGAGGCTGAGGCAGAAGAATTGTTTGAACCCGGGAGGCAGAGGTTGCAGTGAGTCGAGATCCTGCCATTGTACTCCAGCATGGATGAGCAACACAGTGAGACATTTTCACAGTTCTGGGCTTCGACTCAGTTCCGCTGGGCAGTTCTCCCTGAAGCTCTGTCATGCACTTGGAGATAGGGGCTGGGGCTGGAATCATGCAGTCTTCCTTGCTGATATATCAAGACGTTGGCTGTTGCCTTGAACTTCTGCTCAGGCTGTTGGGCAGAATATCTACACACAGCCTCTCTGTGGCTTGGGCTTCCTCCCAACATGGCAGCTAAGTTCTAAGGGAAATGTCCCAAGAGAGCAAGCCAGGTGGAAGTTGTTTCACTTTTGATGACTTAACCCTGGAACTCAGTGTCACATCTTTTACTTTCTATTCACTACAGTGAGTCACTGAAGCCAGCTCATATTCAAGGAGAGGCATCACAGACTCCACCTCCAATGGGAGGGATGTCAAATAAAATGTGTACTAAGTGTGGCACATAATTATCAAAGAATGTAGACATCTGTTATGATTGCTTCTTGTGGCTGTTAAGTACTGTTATTGATGTTACAGACTGTGTAATTGTGACAAGGCAGAGCAAACTTTCAAGGAAGAAAAATAAAGCAAGTCTTTGAAGGATCTCCAGTCAGATAATAAAGCCATGGAGAAGGACATTCCAAGTCACAGGCCTGGAGATTACATGTTCTGGGAACTCCAAGCTTCTCAGGAGGCCTGGAATACAGCATGGGAGATCGGGTCTGGTCCTGGAAGACACTGGATGCCAGGCAAAGGCACTTGAACCTAAGGATAGAGTGTGATGTACCAGGCATGGTGGCTCACACTTGCAATTCTAGCACTTTGGAAGGCTGAGGCAGGTACATTGAGATCAGGAGTTTGAAACCAGCATAGGCAACATGGTGAAACCCCATTTCTACTAAAAATTAGAAATAGCTGGGAGTGGTGGTGGACACTTGTAGTCCCAGCTACTTGGGAGGCTGAGGAGGGGGAGGTGGAGGCACTGCTGCCCTCCAGCTGGGGCAACGGGGACCATGTCTCAGAAAAAATAAAAGAGAGAGTGTGTGTGATACAAGGTTTGGCAGCCTCAGTTACTTGGGGGGCTGAGGTGACTGTATTGCTTGAGGCCAGGAGTTCGGAAACAGCATGGGCACCATAGCCAGACCTCATCTCCAAAATAAAGTTGCATGGAGTGAAGAAATGCTATGTTACGGGTTGAATGGGTCTCCCCGCATTCATATGTTCAAGTCGTAACTCCTAGTACCTGAAAATGTTACTTTATTTGGAGACAGCATGTTGAAAGAGATAATTAAGGTGACATGAGGTCATATTTGTGAGCTCTAATCCAATGATTATAAGAAATTAGGACACATGGCTGGGCACCGAGGCTCATGCCTGTAATCCCAACACTTTCGGAGGCTGCAGTGGGAGGATCCTTTGAACCCTGGAGTTTCAGAGCAAACTATGCAACATAGCAAGACCCCCATCTTTTAAAACAAATTTCTTTTTGAGATGGAGTCTCTTGCTCTGTTGCCCAGGCTGGAGTGAAATAACACAATGTCAGCTCATTGCAACTTCCGCCTCCCAGGTTCAAGCGATTCTCCTGCGTAAGCTTCCTGAGTAGCTGAGATTACAGGTGACCACCATGACACCTGGCTAATTTTTGTTGGTAGAACAGACGGGGGTGTCACCACGTTAGCCAGGTGGGTCTCCATGTTGGCCAGACTGTTCTCCAACTCCTGACCTCAGGTGATCCGCCTGCCTCGGCCTCCCAAAGTGTTGGGATTACAGACATGAGCCACTACGCCTGGACAAATAAATTTTTTTTTTAATTAGCCAGGTATGTTAGAGCGCACCTGTAGTCACAGTTACTCAGAAGTCTGAGGCACCAGGCGCCGTGGCTCATGCCTGTAATCCCAGCACTTTGGGAGGCCGAGGCGGGTGGATCACAAGGTCAAGAGATCGAGATCATCCTGGTCAACATGGTGAAACCCCGTCTCTACTAAAAATAACAAAAATTAGCTGGGCACGGTGGCACATGCCTGTAATCCCAGCTACTCAGGAGGCTGAGGCAGGAGAATTGCCTGAACCCAGGAGGCGGAGGTGGCAGTGAGCTGAGATCGCGCCATTGCACTCCAGCCTGGGTAACAAGAGCGAAACTCCATCTCAAAAAAAAAAAAAAAAGTCTGAGGCAAAGGGATCACTTCAGCCAAGTTCAAGGCTGCAGTGAGCTATGATTATGCCACTGCACTGCAGCCTGCATGACAGAGACCTTGTCTGGAAAAAATAAACCGAAGAAGAAATCAATCCTGCTGACACCTTGATCTTGTACTTCTAGCTTCCAAGACATAGAGAAAATAAATCTTTATTGTGTAAGCCATCCAGTCTCAGGTACTCTTGTTATAATACCTCTAAACAACTAAAGAATACTCCACTTGGGAGGCCGAGGCGGGTGGATCACGAGGTCAAGAGATCGAGACCATTCTGGTCAACATGGTAAAACCCAGTCTTTACTAAAAATACAAAAATTAGCTGGGCATGGTGGCCCACGCCTGTAGTCCCAGCTACTCGGGAGGCTGAGGCAGGAGAATTGCTTGAACCCAGGAGGCGGAGGTTGCGGTGAGCTGAGATTGCACCATTGTACTCCAGCCTGGGTAACAAGAGCGAAACTCCATCTCAAAAAAAAAAAAAAAAGAATACTCCACAAATAATACTCTCACATCATCCTGGGTGTCTGTCATCACAGTGTTTCTTTTTCATTTTTTCCTAGACAGTCTTGCTCTGTCGCCCAGGCTGGAATGCAGTGGTGTGATCTTTGCTCACTACAACCTCCACCTCCCAGGTTCAAGCAATTCTACCTCAGCCTCCCGAATAGCTGGGATTACAGGCATGCGCCACCATGCCTGGCTAATTTTTGTATTTTTTGTAGAGGTGGTGTTTTGCTATGTTGGCCAGGCTGGTCTCGAACTCCTGACCTTGATATCTGCTCGCCTTGGCCCCCGAAACCTCTGGGATAACAGGCGTGAGCCACCGCACCCAGCCACAGCATTTCTCTAAAAGTATTGACAGTGGGCACAGTGACTCACACCTGTAACCTCAGCACTTTGGGAGACTGAGGCGGATGGGTCACCTGAGGTCAGGAGTTCAAGACCAACCTGGCCAACATGATGAAACCCCATCTCTACTAAAAATACAAAAATTAGCCAGGTGTGGGAGCACAAGCCTGTAATCTCAGCTACTTGGGAAACTGAGGCAGGAGAATCGCTTGGTGGCCAGTACCTGTAATCTCAGCTACTTGGGATGCTGAGGCAAGAGAACTGCTTGAACCCAGGAGGCAGAGGTTGTAATGAGCTGAGATCCTGCCACTGCACTCCAGCCTGGGCACCAGAGCAAGACTTTGTCTCAAAAATAAATAAATAAATAAAAATGAGGAGAAAATAAATGTTTTTTAAAAAAATGTTGGCTGGGCATGGTGGCTCACTTTTGTAATGGCAGCCCTTTGGGAGGCCAAGACAAGAGAATTGCCTGAGCCAGGAGTTTGAGACCAGTCTAGGCAACACAGAGAGAAGCTGTCTCTACCAATAATATTTAAAACATTAGTTGAGCAAGGTGTCATGTGTCTCTAGTCTCAGTTCTTAGGGGGTATGAAGTGGGAAGATGGCTTGGACCCAGGAGGTGGACGCTGCAGTGAGCCATGATGCCACCACTGCACTCCAGCCAGGGTGACAGAGCAAGTCCCTGTCTAAAAAAAAACTAATACATAAAATTTAAAAAGCGTTCAGTTAAGCGTCATCCCCTTCCTTCGATTCTATTAAAACTCTCTGGGGGCTGGGCATGTGGATCACAGCTGTAATACCAGCACTTTGGGAGGCCGAGGTGCACAGAACACCTGAGCTCAGGAGTTTGAAACCACCCTGGGCAATATAGTGAAAGCCACCTCTACTAAAATACCAAAAACTTAGCTCTCTGGTCTCGGCCGCAGAAGCAACATGACAAAGGGAACCTCGTTGGGAAAGCACTGCAGTAAGACGCACACGCTGTGCCGCCGCTGTGGCTCTAAGGCCTGCCACCTTCAGAAGTCGACCTGTGGCAAAAATGGCTGCCCTGCCAAGCACAAGAGAAGGTATAACTGGGGTGCCAAGGCTGAAAGACGAAATGCCGCCAGGACTAGTCGAATGAGGCACCTAAAAATTGTATACCGCAGATTCAGGCATGGATTCCGTGAAGGAACAATACCTAAGCCCAAGAGGGCAGCTGTTGCAGCATCCAGCTCATCTTAAGAATTTCAACAATTAGTCATGCACTAAATGTTCTGGTTTAAAACAAACAAACAAACAAACAAACAACTCAGCCAGGCATGGAGGCACGTGTCTGTAATTCTAGCTGCTTCGGAGGCTGGGGTGGGAGAATCGCTGGAGCCTGGAAGGTGGAGGTTTTAGAGCACTAAGATCAGTCACTGCACTCCAGCTTGGGTGACAGAGTGAGACTCTGGTTCAAAAAACCGAAAAAGGAAACAAGAAAAACTCTGGGCTGGGTGTGGTGGCTCATGCCTGTAATCCCAGCACTTTGGGAGGCCAAGGCAGGAGGATAACCTGAGGTCAGGAGGTCGAGACCAGTCTAGCCAACATGCTAAAACCACGTGTCTACCAAAAATACAAAAATCAGCTTGGTGTGGTGGCGGTACCGGTAATCCCAGCTACTTGAGAGGCTAAAACAGGAGAATGACTTGAACCCAGGAAGCAGAGGTTATGGTGAGCAGAGACCACGCCATTGCACTCCAGCCTGCACAACAGAGCCAGACTTCCGTCTCAAAAAAAAACCTGTGGGCATGGTGGCTTACACCTGTAATCCTAGCACTTTGGGAGGCTGGGATGAGAGGATTGCTTGGGCCTGGGAGGTGGATGTTGCAGTGAGCAATGATGGCGCTATTGCACAGCAGCCTGGGCGACAGAACGAGACTGTTTCAAAAAAAAATTATCAACTACAAGAAGCTGGGCAGCGTGACTTGCCCTTGTAATCCCAGTACTTTGAGAGGCTCAGGTGGGAGGATTCCTTAGTATCAGGCATTCGGGACAACCCTGGGCAACAGACTCTATCTCCATTAAATATAAACAAATGAATAATAAACTAAACTGCTGGTCAAGCAACAAAATAGGAAAGGGTTACACGCCACTTAGACATCATCTCTAGAATATATCTGGTGAAGCCAGTAACGTGTACTGTCTAGAGCATATTTGCTTCCATTTATAGACCAAGAAAAAAAACAAATAGCCAGGCACTTATTGGGGGCTCACATCTATAAATCCTAGCACTTTGGGAGACTGAGGCAGAATTGCTTGAGCCCAGGAGTTTTCGTTTTGTTTTTTGGGTTTTGAGATGAGTCTTGCTCTGTCACCAGGCTGGAGTGTAGCACATCTTGGCTCACAGCAACCTCCGCCTCCCGGGTTCAAGCAATTCTCCTGCCTCAGCCTCCTAAGTAGCTGGGACTAGATGCATGTACCACCACGCCCAGCTAATTTTTGTATTTTTAGTAGAGACAGGGTTTCATCATGCTGGCCAGGATGGTGTCGATCTCTTGACCTCATGATCTGCCCGCCTTGGCCTCCCAAAGTGCTGGGATTACAGGTGTGAGCCACTGAAACGGGCCAAGCCCAGGAGTTTGAGACTAGCTTGGGCAACATAGGGAGACCCTGTCTCTAAAAAAAGGTCTTTTTTTTCTTTTTTGAGACAGTTTCACTCTTGTTGCCCAGGCTGGAGTACAGTGGCACCATTTCGGCTCACCGCAACCTCTATCTCCCGGATTCAAGCGATTCTCCTGCCTCAGCCTCCCGAGTAGGTGGGAATACAGGCATGTGCCACCACGCCCGGCTAATTTTGTATTTGTAGTAGAGACGGGGTTTCTCCATGGTGGTCAGGCTGGTCTCGAACTCCCCACCTCAGATTATACGCCTGCCTCGGCCTCCCAAAGTGCTGGGATTACAGGCGTGAGCCACAGCACCCATCCAGATTTCTATTTCTCATAGAGATGGGGTCTATGTTGCCCAGGCTGGTCAAGATCCTCCTAACTCAGCCTTCCAAAGCACTGAGATTATAGGTATGAGCCCCTGCGCCTAGTCATATCATGTATTTGAAATATTAGATTAAATCGGCCAGGTGTGGTGGCTCACATATTGAAAGGCTGATGCGGGCAGATCACTTGAGCGCAGAACTTCAAGACCAGCTTGGGCAACGTGGTAAAACTCCATCTCTACACAAAATACAAAAATTAGCAGGCCATCAAGTCATGTGCCTGGAATCTCAGCTACTCAAGAGGCTGAGGTGGCAGAATTGCTTGAACCCAGAAGGCGGAGGTTGCAGTTGAGCTGAGATCGAACCACTGCACTTCAGACAGGATGACACAGCAAGGCTGCCTCAAAAAAAAATTTTTTTAAGTAAAAATAAAAAAAGGAAGGGCATGGTGGCTCATGCCTGTAATCTCAGCAGTTTGGGAGGTCAAGGCAGGAGAACTGCCTGAGGTCAGGAGTTCGAGACCAGTTTCCCCAACATGGTGAAACCCCGTCTCTACTAAAAATACAAAAAAATTAGCCAGATGTGGTGGTGTGTGCCTACAATCTCAGCTACTCGGAAGGCTGAGGCAGAGGAATTGCTTGAACCAGGGAGGTGGAGGTTGCAGTGAGCCAAGATCACACCACTGCACTCCAGCCTGGGTGACAGAGCGAGATTCCATCTCAAAAAAACAAAAACCAAAACAAAAAGTAGCTGGTTGTGATGGCACACACCGGTAATCCCAGCTACTTGAAAAACTGAGGCAGAAGAATCACTTGAAAGGCGGAGGCTGCAGTAAGCCAAGATTATGACACTCTATTGTAGCCTGGGGGACAGAGTGAGACTCCATCTCTCAATAAACAAATGAACAAAATTAAAAATTAAAAAAAAAAAATCAAACCAAATCAAATCAATCAACCAACACTCATTCTAATTAGGTTCCAAAAGGCAGCAGCTGGACCCGGCTACAGAGCACATTCCCACCTTGCTCTGCCCCAAAAGTACATCTCCTACGTGTGGTTTTCCTTTAACAAATTTAATGTCTGGGTCAGGGAGACAGGTAGAGTGAGGAGAGGCAGCTGCTAGAGGCTGGTTGCTGACTCCAGGCCACGCTCCAGGAAATACCGGTGGGAAGCACGGGGACAGGCTCGGGATCTTTCATTGAGGAAGTAGGATGTGATCTTCCCAAGTCCCTCCTGATCCTCGGGTGCTGAGTCCTCCCTGTGGGAGAGAGGTAATGACAGTGACCACGTCCAGGGAGGGCAGCGCTCCCAGGCAGGGCTGAACCCTAGCCTCCCTCCTTCCTTTCCTATAACACCCCTCAGACACCCATGATACCCACCATATAACATCTTTCGCCTCTTTCTCCAGGATGGTCTGGGCCGTGCGCCAGCTAAACCGGACAAACTGGGGGAAGCCAAACACAGGCTCCACGTGCTCCTTCAACCACACTTTTGTCTTGGGATCTGGGGTAGGATGGGCAACGGTGACAGTCCAAGTTGCATCATAACATCCAAGCTCCTTGCCCCTCTTTTTTTCTTTTTCTGAGGCAGAGTCTCACTCTGTCACCCAGGCTGCTCACTGCAACCTCCACTTCCCGGGTTCAAGCGATTCTCCTACTTTAGCCTTCTGAGTAGCTGGGATTACAGGCGTGTGCCACCACATCCAGCTAATTTTGTAATTTTAGTAGAGACAGAGTTTTACCATGTTGGTGAGGCTGGTCTCAAACTCTTGACCTCAACTGACCCACCTGCCTTGGCCTCCCTAAGTGCTGGGATTGCAGGCACTGTGCCTGGCCAAAATTATTACTATTATTATTTTTATTTTTTTTTAAGATGGGGTTTCGCTGTGTTGGTCAGGCTGGTCTTGAACTCCCGACCTCAGGTGATCTGCCCACCTTGGCCTCCAAAGTGCTTGGATTATAGGCGTCAGCCACCACACCCAGCCGGCCAAAATTATTTTTTTGACACATGGTCTAACCTTGTCACCCAGGCTGGAGTGCAGTGGCATAATCATAGCTCACTGCAGTCTCGAACTCCTGGGCTCAAGCAACCCACCCACCTTAGCCTCCTGAGTAGCTGTGAGTACAGGTGGGCACCACTATAACCGGCTAATTTTTTAAAAAATTTCATAGAGATGGGGGTCTCGCTATGTTGCCCAGCCTGGTCTTGAACTCATGGACTCACGCAATTATCCTACCTCAGCTTCCCCAAGTGCTGGGATTACTGGCATGAGCCACCACACCTGTTCTCCTTCCCCTTAACAAAGGGACAGATGCCTACCTGGGGTCTCTGGCAGTCACTGGAGCTCCAGAGAGACAGCAAGGTGGGAATCGGGGAAGAGAGCAGGAATCCAGTAGCCTGGAATCCAGCTCCATCACTCACTGGCTGTGTGGCTGTGACAAATGGCAGCACTGTCTAGAACTTGGCCTCTTCCACCATGGAGTGGGGTGACCAGAACAATGTAGAAAACCTCCAGCCAGGCACAGCAGTTCACACCTGTAATCCTAGCTATCTGGGAGTCCAAGACAGGATGATCACTTAAGCCCAGGAATTCAAGACCAGCCTGGGCAACATAGGGAGAACTCATCTCTTTTTTTATTAAAAAAAAAAAAAAAAAAAGGGTTGGTGGTTCACATCTGTAATCCCAGCACTCTGGAGACCAAGGTGGGAGGACTGCCTGACTCCAGAAGTTCAAGACCAGCCTGGGCAATGGGACAAGACCCCACCTCTATAAAAACAAAGACTAAACAAAATAAAATGATAAATGAAAGGAAAAAAAAGAAAACCTCAGAAGTGTGCTCAGCCCTGGCCATGTCAACATTAGTACCAGGGTCACTGTCTGCTCACCATTGGGGTAGCCTGAGCCATAATCAGTATCCAGGTCCTGCAGTTTTTCAACGAACTGCCAGTTCTTCACGGCCTGGTCCCGGGCCACCTGTGGGCAGGACAGGCACCTGGAATCTCCCTCCTCCCCCGTGGCGGCCATGCCTGATCCCTATACAGGGGGATGGTAGAAGCTGGCAGTGGTGGCTAGTAGAGTACTGACCTTGGCACAGATGCTGGCAGCACTGACCACGGGGTAGAGGGCATCTGCTTTGGCCTTGACTGTCACCTCAATCCCGGGAAAACTTTGCTGCAGCCGCTTCTGGTATGTCTCTGGCATGCCTACAGTGTCCACAAATACCTGCCATGGCAACAGAAACATATTAATTGAACATGACATCTGAAAAAAAAACAACGGTACCAATGCTCTAGCCTCAAAGCCCTGGCACTTTCTTCCTGCCACCCAGAATCCTCTTCTCACAGCTCACCCCCAGGCTGGACCTATCAAGGATTTCAACTAAACATTTCCTCCCAGGCCAGGCAAAGTGGTTCACACCTGTGCTCCCATCACTTTGGGAGGCTGAGGCGGGAGGATCGCTTGAGCCTGGAAGTTTGAGACCAGACTGGGTAACACAGTGAGACCCCATCTTTACAGAAACATAAAATAAAACAAAGAAAAAAAAATCCCAGCACTTTGGGAGGCTGAGGCAGGAGGATCATCTGAGATCAGGAGTTCAAGACTAACCTGACCAACATGAAGAAACCCTGTCTCTACTAAAAATAGAAAATTAGCCAGGCATGGTGGCAATTACCTGTAATCCCAGCTACTCAGGAGGCTGTGGCAGTGCCACTGCACTCCAGCCTGGGCAACAAAAGCAAAACTCCATCTCAAAAAAAGATAAATAGGCTGGGCGCAGTGGCTCACACCTGTAATCCCAGCACTTTGGGAGGCTGAGGTGGGTGGATCACGAGATCAGACGTTCAAGACAAGCCTGGCCAACACAGTGCTTTGGATGCAACCATGGGGATTTGGAAAACAGTTGCTGGGTCAGCTTCTGGGTGAGGACCATAGAGAAGTCGCTAGTGTGGGTGGGGTCATCCAGTTGTCAGAAATGCAAAAGCCTGAAAAGGCACCTCAAAAGGCCAATCTATAGGGCCAGGCATCATGGCTCACACCTGTAATCTCAGCACTTTGGGAGGCCAGGGCAGGAGGATCGCCTGAGGTCAGGAGTTGGATACCAGCCTGACCAACATGAAGAAACTCCATCTCTACTAAAAATACAAAATTAGCCAGGAGTGGTGGTGTATGCCTGTAATTCCAGCTACTCAGGAGGCTAAGGCAGGAAAATGGCTTGAACTCAGGAGGTGGAGGTGCAATGAGCTTAGATAGCACCATTGCACTCCAGCCTGGGAAATGACAGCAAAATGAAACTCCATCTCGAAAAAAGGAAAAAATAATCACCTCCTAAAGAGGCTTTCGTCACTCTGACCACACTGCATCTACTCTACACTTATTTATCACCTACTGCATGCCAGATGCCATTCTAGGAACCGAGAAGGTGTTAACAAACACACTAGAAAAAAACTGGCAGGGTGTGTTGCCACATGCCCATAATCCTAACACTTTAGGGGGCCAAAGTGGGAGGATCGCTTGAGGGCAGGTGTTCGAGACCAACCTGGACAACATATGGATACCCTGTTTCTATGAAAAATAAAAAATTAACTAGGCACAGTAGTGGATAAAGGCTTGAAGGAGGTGAGGAAGTGAATCCGTGCAAAGATCTGGGAAAGGGCTCTAGGTGTGAGAACTGATAGTACAAAGTCCCTGATGGGGACCAGGTTCATCATACTGGACCCATGTATGGGGGCTTATGGCTGCAGCAGAGAAGTGAGGGTCCCAGAGCTGCTGGGGAAATTGCTGTCTCCACAGCAGTACTGTTTTCAGAAACCATCTTAATTTTTTTTTTTTTTTCTTTTACCAGCTGACCACCTTTCTGCTCAGGCTAAGCCCCAAACCCCCATGGGCAGGGCCCTTGTCTGTCTACCCCAGTTACTGCATGGTCAGCTCTGCATTTGGGCCTGGTCCTCAGCCCCCTCCTCGGCAAGGCCTACTTTGCTCTAATTTCTTTCTTTCTTCTTTTTGTAGAGATGGGGTCTTGCTATGTTGCCCAGGCTGGTCTGGAACTCCTGGTCTCAACGGATTTGCTAACCTCAGCTTCCCAAAGTGCTATGATTACAGGTGTGAGCCACCACACTCAGCATACAATTCCTATCTTGAGGTTATTTTGCCTTGCTATTCTCTCAAAACCAGTCTGTTCTTTCCCTGAGAGCACTCAAGGAAATGCTGATTTACGTTTTTCTCTGATAATTTAATGTAATTCTCCCCCACTGTGAATTTTCCTGATTTAATTTCCACTGTGATAGGAAATTTAAATGTCGAGATGTGCATTTCAAAAAGATTACCTTCTGTTGCTGTATGGGGAACAGACTAGAGGGGATAAGAGGGTAGGGGACGAGAGACGAAGCTCAGCAGGTGTCCAGGGAATGGGGGTGTCCTGGGCTAGGACAGAGAGAGTTGGCAGGTAGTCACATGTGGAGACTGAGCCTTTAGGGTGAGAGAGAGAGGAAATGGAGATGGGACTAGGGACTACACTGTGGTCCTGAGTGAGCCATACATTTAGGGCAAGAACGGGAGCATGAAATCAACAGTAGTAATGAATATGCCTGAGGTACTCCAGATGTATCTGATGCCCAATCTGCCTATTGCAGGTTTTTGCCCCATTTTTATTTTATTTATTTTTAAATTTTTTATTTTGCACTCTGTTGACCAGGCTGGAGTGCAATGGCTCGATCTTGGCTCAGTGCAACCTCCAATTCCCGAATTCAAGTGATTGTCCCACCTCAGACTCCCCAATAGGTGGGATTACAGGCACCCACCACCATCCCGAGCTAATTTTTTGTATTTTTTGTAGAAACGGAGTTTCACCATGTTGGTCAGGCTGGTCTCGAACTCCTGACCTCAGGTGATCCACCCGCCTCAGCCTCTCAAAGTGCTGCGATTATAGGCATGAGCCCCTACACCCGGCCTCCATTTTTACTTTTTAGTTGGGGGTCTTCCTCTGTCACCCAGGATGGAGTGCTGTGGTATGATCATGGCTCACTGCAGTCCTGAACTCCTGTTTTGTCCCCATTTGATCCTGAGGTGACCAAATAGAGATAACTCAACAGTTAGCTCACCTGAGTGACGTTCACGCCCTGGTCCAATGCATACTGTATAAGCCCAGTGGCTGTATCATGGGACAGGGAATTCAGATTGTATTTGACCCTGTGGTGGGGGACAGAGCCCAGTTAACCTCATTCTAGGAACAAAACCCAGCCAGCCCATGCTGGCTGCCCCTCTCCCACAGCCCCTCCTGGGGACCCCCTCACCGTCCAAGCATGCTGGTAGAGATGAGGTTTGGAGACAGCACGTCCAATGCCCAGCCCACAAAGTCCCCGTCCTCCTGCATTTTCGCAAAAAGCCTTTCCCGCTCGCTCTCCGATAGGGTCTTTGAGTCTGGGAAAGAAAAGGGGAACAGCTGTTTCTCCCAGTTCCTGCCCTCCCCTCCAGTTTTCATGTGCCCCTACACATATCCAGGAATCCCTTCCCAGACGCACACCCCAGGCTCACCTGCCACTTTCAGGGCCTCCAGATCTGCCAGGCGGGACAGGGGACAATAACAGATTGCGTAGACCATGGGGCCTGGGGAGAAAGGGTGTCAAATTTCTGGGAGCCGGAGTCCAATCACTGAGCCCGTGAACGTTGCCATTCATCCCTGTTCTATCATCACTTCTTTGGGAGCTATCACCACTACCACGTCCCCTCCCCAGGTGAGGTACAATCCCGACTCCCGTTTCCTGCATCCCGCGTGCCACGCCCCTCCCCTCCCTGGCCCTAGGGTCGCACCCAGCACCGGGCCCCGGCCCGCCTCATCGACACCCAGGACGCAAGGCTCCTTGCGGCACACCGCAGGCACAGGCGAACTCAGGCGACAACGGCCCGTATTGTCTCTCTCTAGCTCGCTGAGATCCATGCCGCCTCGGCAGCTGCCACCAGCTGCAGGAACCAAGGCCGCAGGACCTGATCTCAGCGCGCGTTTTCCGCGGGCCTCGAGGCGGTGCCTGTTTCTGGCCAATCCACGCGCAGAACACGCCCCTGACGCTCCTGCCGCCGTGACGCTTACGCAGCCGACGCCGACGTCACTGCTGCGCGCCCCCCCCCGGGTTATAGCCGAGCGCTTTCAGTGTGGCGAATTCGTTGGACTGGGTCGCTTTGCAAGCTCTGCTTCACGGTCTCTGGGGCCCCGCCTGCATTAGCCGGTGAGAAGAGAGGGAAATAAAAGGGAAACTGAGGTGCAGCTTGGAAGACCCAGCCTAATGAGGAACTAGAAGGTCAAATATCACTCCACTCCCAGGACACGGGTCCTCGCATGACGGGATGATCACTGAATCCCCACCTGGATTCCGCGAGTACGGTCCCTTTTTCTGCATTCTAAGTCCCCTGTACCAGGTAGCCCCCCTTCCACTGGGCTCAGGCCTTTGGATTTGGAGTCCCCAACTCCCTCCTTTAGTCGCTCCTTCTGGCCCACCCCAACTCCCTTCAACATCTCTGCTTCGTATCCTCTCATTCAGGCCAAGCCTTCCCCAACCGCAATGGAGATCCCAGATCTCAGTCGACTCCTGCTCAGGGTCTCTGTCCACCATGAAAGCTCACTCCTTCCAACTTAGGATGAATGTCCCCTACCCCACCTCTCGACACGTCTCCGTCTCTTTTGTTTCGTTTTGGTTTTTTTTTGAGACGGGATCTCCCTCTGTTGCCCTGGCTGGAGTGCTGGGGCGCGATCTTGGCTCAGTGCAACCGCCACCTCCTGGGCCGAAGCGATCCTCCCACTTCAGTCTCCCAAACGGCTTGACGGCTACAGGTGCACATCACACACCACCAGGCCCGACTGTTTTTTGTAGAGACAGGGTCTCAGTATGTTGCTCAGGCTGGCTTCCAACTCCTGGGCTCAAGCGATCCAGCCACCTCCGCCTCCCTAGCTATCCACGGGGCTCGCAGCTCCTGACTCAGCTTCCCCCTAACCAAATCAGCCTCAAGTCACTCAAGTCTTGGACTTTCAGTTCTCCCTTCCCCAAACTCGCCGCATACCCGCCCCGCATCGCAAGGCCTCCTTCCCCAACCACCCTGGGTCCCGCGGCTTAGGGTTTGCCCCGGCCCTGCCCCCCGTGGGCCCCTCTCTCACCTTGGCTTAGAGCCTCCAGTCGCAGTCGAAGGGTTTGCAGGATGGACAGTCCCGTTGCCTGCAGGGCCGTATTTGGATCAGGTTCTCCGGGTTCATGAAAACCGGGCCAGGCGTTGTGCCTAGCACCTCGCGGCTGCGCTCTTGCTTGCCCTGGTCGCAGAGACACCGCCAATTTCCCCACGGGCCAAGGATCGAGTCCTCAACTTCTAGAGATAGAAGGTAAAGCTAAAGACCCATTTAGAGGGGGCCTACTCCCAATCCCCTCACCCAGAGTGGGAGAAAGATAAAAGATACTAACAAATAAAAGAAGCGCATATCCAGTAGATTCTGCCTCTATGCCAGGCACCCCGACACAGATTATCTGATGTAATTTTTTTTTTTTTTTTTTTTGAGACAGGGTCTTGCTCTGTCGCCCAGGCTGGAACACAGTGGTCCAGTCATAGCCCACTGCAGCCTCAACCTCCTGGGCTTAAGCTATTCTCCTACCTCAGCCTCCCAAGTAACTGGGACTACATGCCACCACACCAGGCTAATTTTTTTGCATTTTTTGCAGAGATGGGGTTTCACCGTGTTGTCCAGGCTGGTCTGGAACCCCTGGGCTCAAGTGATCCTCCCACCTCAGCCTCCCAAAGTGATGGGATTACAGGTGTGAGCCAGCTACCATGCCCACACTTAATCTTTCCATGAGTCTCAGGTGGGGAAACCAAGACCCAGAGACAGGAAACCAACCTTCCAAGGTCACACATGGGGTAAGTGGTCCAGAGGAACTACAGCCTGACGCTTCCAAGCTGTGCCAGCCTGGCCAGTTGTGAGTGCGCTAAAACATCCTTGGGACAGCCGGGCACCGTAGCTCATGCCTGTAATCCCAGCACTTCCAGAGGCCGAGGCGGGTGAATCATGAGGTCAGGAGTTCGAGAGCAGTCTGGCCAACACAGTGAAATGCTGTCTCTACTAAATACACAAAAAATTAGCTGGGCGTAGTCACGGGTGCCTGTAATCCCAGCTACTGGGGAGACTGAAGCAGGAGAATCGTGTGAATCCGGGAGGCAGAGGTTGCAGTTGCAGTGAGCCAAGATCTCACCATTGCACTCCAGCCCAGGCAACAGCAAGAGACTTCGTCTCAAAAAAAAACCACAAAAAACAAAAACAAACAAACAAACAAAAAACACCACCACAAGAAAACAATCCTTGATGCTTGCCTTCTGAAGTTGACTTCTGTCTTCAGGGGTGTGACCAAGGCCCCACCTAGCAGGCATTATGCCACCTGACCAGCAGGACTGCCAAGTGATAAATGGCATAACTGACATAATGAGGGTAATTAAAGCTCCTGCCGCTGTGTTAGCATATACAAACCAATTTATTATGATCAGGTTTTGTTTTGTTTTGTTTTGTTTAGACAGGATCCTGCTCTGTTACCGAGGTTGGAATGCAGGGGTGTATTGATGGCTCACTGCAGCCTCAAATTCCTTAGTGAAAATGGTCCTCCTGTATCAGCCTCTTGAGTTGCTGGGACTACAGGTACATGCCACCATGCTAGGCTAACTTTTTTTTTTTTTTTTTTTTTTTTTTTTTTTTAAGAGACAGGGTCTCTCCATGTTGCCAAGGCTCGTCTTGAACTCCTGGGCTCAAGCAGTCCTCCCACCTTGGCCTCCCAAAGTGCTGGGACTACCAGCCTGGGCCATCAAGTCAGGCTAATTTTTTTTTAAATATTTTTTGTAGGAGAGGGGGCAGAACACACACACACACACACACACACACACATATTTTGTAGAGATGGAGTCTTGCTATGTGGGCCAGGCTGGTCTGGTCTCCAAGACCAAGGGATCCTGTCACTTCAGTCTCCCAACGTGCTAGGATTACAAGTGTGAGCTCCTGGGTCGGCCACTATGATCACTTTAAAGGGCTCTCTACTGAATCTGCCCCTTTCTCCTATGAGACAGATCTTATCCCAACTCCAATCTTATCACAACTCACCGCTCAGAAAGGTCTGACACCGGCTGGGCGCGGTGGCTCATGCCTGTAATCCCAACACTTTGGGAGGCCGAGGTGGGCGGATCACGAGGTCAAGAGATGGAGACCATCCTGGCCAACATGGTGAAACCCCGTCTCTACTAAAAATACAAAAAATAGCCGGGCATGGTGGTACGTGCCTTTGGTCCCAGCTACTCGGAAGGCTGAGGCGGAAGAATGGCTTGAACCCAGGAGGCGGAGGTTGCAGTGAGCCGAGTTTGCACCACTGCACTCCAGCCTGGTGACAGAGCAAGACTCCGTCTCCAAAAAAAAAAAAAAAAAAAAAGTCTGACACCTCCTACCCTCCCACACCCATGTCTCTGCCACACCTCACCGACCTCTTTCCATTTTTCCTTCAAGCCTTTTCTTGTTCTCTTTTTATTTTTATTATTTATTTATTTTTTTGAGACGATGTTTTGCTCTTATTGCCCAGGTTAGAGTGCATTGGCATGATCTTGGCTGACTGCAACCTCCGCCTCCCGGGTTCAAGCAATTCTCCTGCCTCAGCTTCTGAAGTAGCTGGGATTACAGGCATGTGTCACCATGCCTGGCTAATTTTGTATTCTTAGTAGAGATGGGGCTTCTACTAAAAAAAAAAAAATGCCCGTTGGTCAGGCTGGTCTCGAACTCCAGACCTCTGGTGATCCTCCCGCCTCGGCTTCCCAAAGTGCTGGGATTACAGGCATCCACGGCGCCCGGCCCTCCTTCAGGCCTTTTTCCTCTTGGCACTTGCTATTTCCTCTTCCTTGGACACTCTTTCCCCAAATCTTTCCATCTGGGGCTTTTGCTTGTCGTTCTCGCTGCACTGGTCACCTGTCTTCTGAAACCGGGCCCTCTCTGACTTCCAAAGCTTGCCCGCCCCATTCTTTCCCTGTCTCTGCGCTTCCTGGCACCTATCCCAGGGTTTATGGATGTGTGGCTTCAGTACCCTGCACACGCCCCCTCTTCCCCTGTGAGCTTCTTTAAAGCAGTTATCTATTTCAACGTATCCAAGAGTAAACCGAGTCTCAGAAACAAAGTAACCAGCCCAAAGGGACGCCTCCAGTGCGAAGCTGAATGGAGATTTGCAGTCTCAAAGGAAGGTTCCTTTGCAGCCAGCCGGAGAAGTAGGGCAACGAGGAGCCTTTGGACACCGACATCCCCGCCGCCTGCGGTTACCCTTTAGATGCTGCAGCCTCAGCTGCTCCCAGGTGTCACCTTCGCCCTGCTGGCCGAAGTATTGATAGTCCTGGTAGACCTGCGCAGGAGTCTCCAGCAACAGGAGTAGCAGAGGCAGCAGCACCAGCGCCGCCGGGGTCCGGGCCATGCCGGATTCCAACGGCCCCCAGCGCGCTCCCAGGCTGAATCGAGCGCGGAGTCCGCGGCTGCCGCATTACCCCCGCGTGCTGCTGCAGTGGTCCCGGCCGAAGGCAACGCGTCTCCCCCCGTCGCCCGCAGGCGCATGGACCGGGCCGCACGCTCCCCCGCACCTATGGGATCAGTGGGCCCGACCGCTCCGCTCGTTTGCTCCCTCCCCCGCGCCCTGCTCGTCTTGGTTCGGGCCGTGCATAAAAGGCTTCGCGGCCCAGGGCTCACTTGGCGCTGAGAACGCGGGTCCACGCGCGTGACTATCCGTGCGGCTAGCGTTTGCCCACGCAGGTATGGACACCCAGAGTGCACCTGGCGGGGGGACCCCTTTCAAGCCGCTTTGGCCTGATCCTGACCTCAGTGCTGGCCGCCTTTGTTTTCCATCCGCCGTAGTGGCCTCCTTTGTCCTTGCGGGGGAAACCGAGGCCACGGCCTTGAAGCGCAGGCCGGATCGCCCGGCTCCCCACCCCCTGCTCGTGGGGGCCTCACTGTCTCCTTCTGAACTGGGGGCTTGCGACACCAAGCTCCAGCCGACTCGCTATTGGGGTGCCAGTGGCAGTGGCTGGGTCACTCGTGCTCTGATCAGGAGGGCGGGTCTCCGGCACCCTCCGGATCGCGTAGATCCAGTCCCGGGAGGGTGAGGGTTAGTGTTGCCGCCTCCGCCTTGCTGACTCAGTCACGGGGCCTAGCACGCAGCGCGACCTTGGGGAGGGAGGGCAAAGGGTCTTCCCGGGCGCACTGACAGGGCAGGGGTCTCAGCTTTCAGTCATGGCCTCCGGTAACGCGCGCATCGGAAAGCCTGCCCCTGACTTCAAGGCCACAGCCGTGGTGGATGGCGCCTTCAAAGAGGTGAAACTATCGGACTACAAAGGTGAGCGCGACCCGGAGGGCGCCCAGGTAGGGACGCGGCTTTGCAATGAGAGAGGCTGGGCCCTAACTCCTCTTTGTCTCTCCTCCTCAGGGAAGTACGTGGTCCTGTTTTTCTACCCTCTGGACTTCACTTTTGTGTGCCCCACGGAGATCATCGCGTTCAGCAACCGTGCCGAGGACTTCCACAAGCTGGGCTGTGAAGTGCTGGGCGTCTCGGTGGACTCTCAGTTCACCCACCTGGCTTGGTATGAGCAGGGGCCAAAGAGAGAGGCTGCAGCTAAGCTCACACCCTCGGGTCCGAGCCGCGTGGCTTCGTGGCCATTGCTCAACCTCTGGAACCTGCATTTCCCCATCTTGAAAATAATGGAAATATTGCCGCCCAAGTCTTTAAGGATGATGAGAGTCGTTAGCATTTGGCAACTAGTTGCCTGGCATAAAGAGTTGCAGATGCTTTATCTACTTAGTTCCCAGTAGGGAGGCCGTGCTGCCCTATTTCATGAAGAAGGAAACTCCAGTTCACCTAAGGGACGGGCTGTTCCCCAGGACAAAGTTAGAGGAGGAGGGGAACTCAACACGGGCTCTCTTCTGGCTGATGCTGCAAGTTACAAGCACATGTGAAGCCACTTAGATGCAGCTTTGCCTCTCAAGCTTAGTTTTCCCAGCTGTGGGCATACAGTCCTCGCACACAACCCAGGATGGGGTGGGTGGGGCTCCCAGCTGCCTACTCTAAAGCCCCTTATCTCTGGCCTCCAGTGCTTATCACATTGGACCCACAGGGTGAGGACGCTGCTGTGCCAGGCATCCTGAGGCCCCAACTCTGTCTCTCCTCCTCCCAGGATCAACACCCCCCGGAAGGAGGGAGGCTTGGGCCCCCTAAACATCCCCCTGCTTGCTGATGTGACCAGACGCTTGTCTGAGGATTATGGCGTGCTGAAAACAGATGAGGGCATTGCCTACAGGTACTGTCAGATCCTCAGCCTGGCACAGGGAGCCCCCATTCCCATGATGCTGGGACCACTCCTGTGCAGTGTATTCTCTGCCCCCAGCCCTGTGGTTGGCAGTGGGTGGTTGGTAGTCCCTTCCTTGTCTCTGGCAGTGGGAGCTCCTAGCTCCTCACTGGGAACCCTGATGTCTTCAGGGGTCTCTTTGTCATCGATGGCAAGGGTGTCCTTCGCCAGATCACTGTTAATGATTTGCCTGTGGGACGCTCCGTGGATGAGGCTCTTCGACTGGTCCAGGCCTTCCAGTACACGGACGAACATGGGGAAGGTAAGTGGACACACATTCATACATGTGTGCACACATGACACATGGGTACATACTCAGCACCTCCGTCACTCATGCAAACATTCACTGCCTGTCCTCTTACCTGTGCAGATGGGTGTTAGAGCCCCACAGAAGATTCAGCTCAGGGCTTTGCCTGCAGGACATTTCTACTGTGGTAGGAGAGAGATCCCTGACATTCAACCAAGGTGAACAAAAGCGTCAGGCATATTGGCATGGTGGCTCATGCCTGTGATCCCAGCACTATAGGAGGCTCTAGTGGGTGAATCACCTGAGGTCAGGAGTTTGAGACCAGCCTGATCAACATGGTGCAACTAAAAATAGAAAAAATTAGGTGGGCTTGGTGATGGGTGCCTGTAATTCCAGCTATTCAGGAGGCTAAGGCAGGAGAATGGCTTGAGCCTGGGAGGCAGAGGTTGCAGTGAACCAAGACCGTCCCATTGCATTCCAGCCTGGGTGACAGAGCGAGACTCTCTCTAAAAGGAGAGAGAGAGAGATACCCCAGTACAAGACTGGGGGAGCTGGGAGGTAATATTAGGTTGAGGGCCGGGCGCGGTGGCTCAAGCCTGTAATCCCAGCACTTTGGGAGGCCGAGGCGGGTGGATCACCAGGTCGAGAGATCGAGACCATCCTGGTCAACATGGTGAAACCCTATCTCTACTAAAAATACAAAAAATTAGCTGGGCATGGTGGCACATGCCTGTAATCCCAGCTACTCAGGAGGCTGAGGCAGGAGAATTGCCTGAACCCAGGAGGCGGAGGTTGCGGTGAGCCAAGATCGTGCCATTGCACTCCAGCCTGGGTAACAAGAGCAAAACTCCGTCTCAAAAAAAAAAAAAAAAAAAAAAAAAAAAAATATATATATATATATATATATATATATATATATATATATATTAGGTTGGGAGGCTGAGGCAGGAGGATCTCTTGAGCCCAAAGAATTTGAGACCAGCCTGGGCAACATAGTTGGACCCCATCTCTACAAAAAGTTTTTAAAAGTTAGCCTGGCTTGTGAAGCATGTCTACATTCTCAGCTACCCAGGAGGCTGAGGCAGGAGGATCACTTGAGCCTGGGAAGTTAAGGCCGCAGTGAGCTATGAATGCACCACTGTACTCTAACCTAGGTGACAGAGCAAGATCCTGTCTTAAAAATACAGAGAGAGAGAGAGGAGGGACAGAGGGGCAAAGATGCGATTAAAGGGGCCAAAAAGATAGCCAGATGCTGAGTCCCATGCCTGTAGTTTCAGGTACTCTGGAGAGGCAGGAGATTGCTTAAACCCAGGAGTTCAAGTCCTAGGCAATGTAGCAATACCTCATCTCTTAAGAAGAAAAAAAGAAGCCGGGCGCGGTGGCTCAAGCCTGTAATCCCAGCACTTTGGGAGGCCGAGGCGGGTGGATCACGAGGTCGAGAGATCGAGACCATCCTGGTCAACATGGTGAAACCCTGTCTCTACTAAAGATACAAAAAATTAAGCCGGGCACGGTGGCTCAAGCCTGTAATCCCAGCACTTTGGGAGGCCGAGGCGGGTGGATCACGAGGTCAAGAGATCGAGACCATCTTGGTCGTCAACATGGTGAAACCCCGTCTCTACTAAAAATACAAAAAATTAGCTGGGCATCGTGGTGCATGCCTGTAATCCTAGCTACTCAGGAGGCTGAGGCGGGAGAATTGCCTGAACCCAGGAGGCAGAGGTTGCAGTGAGCCGAGATCGTGCCATTGCACTCCAGCCTGGGTAACAAGAGCGAAACTCCGTCTCAAAAAAAAAAAAAAAAAAAAAAAAAAAAAAAAAAGATACAGAAAATTAGCTGGGCATGGTGGCGCGTGCCTGTAATCCCAGCTACTCAGGAGGCTGAGGCAGGAGAATTGCTTGAACCCGGGAGGCGGAGGTTGCGGTGAGCCGAGATCGCGCCATTGCACTCCAGCCTGGGTAACAAGAGCGAAACTCCGTCTCAAAAAAAAAAAAAAAAGAAAAAGAAAAAGAAAAAAAGAGACCGGGCTTGGTGGCTCATGCCTGTAAACCTAACACTTTGGGAGGCCTAGGCAGGCGGATCTCCTGAGGTCAGGGGTTCAAGACCAGCCTGACCAACATAGAGAAACCTTGTCTCTACTAAAATATAAAATTAGCTGGTGTGGTGGTGGGAGCCTGCAATCCGGGCTGCTTGGGAGGCTAAGGCAGGAGTATTGCTTGAACCCGGGAGACGGAGATTGCGGTGAGCCAAGATTGCACTATTGTACTCCAGCATGGGCAACAAGAAGCAAAACTCCAACCAAAAAAAAAAAAAAGAAGAAGAAAAAGGAAAAGAAAAAGGACAGGTTGGTGACAAAAAGAAACTGAAGAATTAGAGCAGGAAAAACACCAACTAGAAAATACTAAACTTGGCCAGGCACAGTGGCTAATGCCTGTAATCCCAGCACTTTGGGAGGCCGAGGTAGGTGGATCACCTGAGGTCAGGAGTTCAAGATCAGCCTAACCAATATGGTGAAACCCCATCTCCACTAAAAATACAAAAAAATTGGCCAGGCGTGGTGGCTCACGCCTGTAATCCTAGCACTTTGGGAAGCCGAGCTGGGTGGATCACCTGAGGTCAGGAGTTCAAGACCAGCCTGGCCATCACAGTGAAACCCCATCTTATAAAAAAAGAAATACAAAAAAATTAGCAGGTCATGGTCAGTTCATGACCATGTAGTAGCAGGACCTGTAGTCCCAGCTACTAGGGAATCAGAGGTTGCAGTGCTTCCAGCCTGCACTGCACTCCAGCCTGGGCAACAGAGTGGGACTCCATCTCAAAAAAAGAAAAGAAAGGCCAGGCGCAGTGGCTCACACCTGTAATCCCAGCACTTTGGGAGGCCAAGGCAGGCGGATCACCTGAGGTCAGAAGTTTGAGACCAGCCTAGCCAACATGGTGAAACCCCATTTCAAAAATAAAATGCCGGGCGCGGTGGCTCAAGCCTGTAATCCCAGCACTTTGGGAGGCTGAGGCGAGTGGATCAGGAGGTCAAGAGATCAAGACCATCCTGGCCAACACGGTGAAACCCCGTCTCTACTAAAAATAAAAAAAAAAATAGCTGGGCATGGTGGTGCGTGCCTGTAATCCCAGCTACTCAGGAGGCTGAGGCAGGAGAATTGCCTGAACCCAGGAGGCGGAGGTTGCGGTGAGCCGAGATCGCGCCATTGCACTCCAGCCTGGGTAACAAGAGCGAAACTCCGTCTCCAAAAAAAGAAGGAAAAAAAAAAGAAATAAAAAATAAAATAAAATACTGGGACCAGGTGCAGTGGCTCCTGCCTGTAATCCCAGCACTTTGGTAGGCTGAGGTGGGCAGATCATGAGGTCAGGAAATCAAGACCATCCTGGACCACATGGTGAAACCCTGTCTCTACTAAAAATACAAAAATTAGCCATGTATGGTGGTATGCACATGTAATCCCAGCTACTTGGGAGCCTGGGGCACGAGAATCGCTTGAACCCAGGAGGCAGAGGTTGCAATGAACCAAGATGATGCCACTGCACTCCATCCTGGGCAACAGAGCAAGACTCTGTCTCAAAAAAAAGAAAGAAAAGAAAATACTGAACTGGGCTTGAAGGGCTTCTCTTAATATGCACGTTCCTGGCCGTTGACCACTTGCTTCCATCCAGCATTTGCTTCTGCAACACAAGCTCTTGCTTTGCTTCACCTTCAACCTGGGGCTGTAGCCTTCATGTGCATCCTTGTGTCTTCCCACAGTTTGTCCCGCTGGCTGGAAGCCTGGCAGTGACACGATTAAGCCCAACGTGGATGACAGCAAGGAATATTTCTCCAAACACAATTAGGCTGGCCAGCGGATAGTAAGCTCGCGCCCCTACCTAGGTGCCTGTGCTGGGTGCCCACCTGTGCCCCCACCTGGGTGCCCTGTGCTGACCCAGGAAAGGCCAGACCTGCCCCTCCAATCTCCACAGTCTGGAACCCTGAGGGCTAGGCCCAGGCCTTCTCTTGCCTCCACCTGGGAGCTGAATAGTGACGCCCTCCCCCGAGCCCACCCAGCCGCACACAGGCCTAAAGGTGACCAATAAAGTATTAGGGACTGGTGTGAGTCTGTGTTGGTGTGCTCTGACCTTTTCTCCTCCCCTCAACCCCCATCCCTTCTCCAGGCTTCGGCTTGGGAAACTGACTCTGTAGTTGCGCATCATTGCCACGCGGTGGCGGTATTATCACATACTCAGTGCCTGCTCTCCTCCCTTGCCGAGGGGTAGGGAATGCTGTTTGTCCCTTGCAAATCCCAGGATGCCCTACATCCAGAAATCTAGCCTTGCAAGGCAGCGCCCACATCTTGTCCACAGTCAGCCTGGATTCAAATGCCGATTAAGAGCTGTGATCGCCTCTGGATCTCTTCAGCAGTAAAAAGGAACTGCAACCCCAAATCACCATACGCGTGGTATAAGTTAAAGGAGATGTTATGTGAAGCTCAGGGCCCAGGCCCCTGTGTGGGGCCCAGCTCCTACTAAGACGGATTCCTCGAGCTGGAAGGAACCCAGCCTGGCCTAGTCTTATGGGGAAGAGGGTGGGTACCTAGTCTTAAGAGCGGAACCAAGATTGAGAGCCTGAGCGATGTGCAAAGTCCCTGCTGTGAGCTCTGCCCCACCTCACCCTGGAAAGGTTGACTCTCTGCCCCTGGGGTGGGAGGGTGGCATTTAGGTTACGAGACAGGTATTAGTAACAAGGCAGGGATCCCAGAGGTGCAGTTTAATACTTTATTCGTTCAGGCAAGTAGTTCTGCTACTCTATGCCCTAATTTCCTTCTACAGACTAGGACTAACATGCTCATTTAATCCACAGATCCACTATTAATGCTGGTACCTCACCTAATACCCTCTCAGGTTCACACATTTCCCTTGGAATTGACACTCCTCCCCAAGTCCCTGCTCAGTCTCCCTTGACATCTGCCCTTTTCACTCTATTCCAGACAGGCTGGGTTCCTGATGTTCTTTCACAGGCTGACCTGGCTACAGGAATTTTGCCAAGTAAGAGCTGCTCCCAGCTGGGTGCGGTGGCTTACGTCTAATCCCAACACTTTGGGAGGCTGAGGCAGGCGGACCACTGGCCAACGTGGTGAAACCCTGTCTCTACTAAAAATAAAAAAAATTAAGGGTAGGCATGGTGGCTCATGCCTGCAATCCCAGCACTTTGGGAGACAGAGGCGGCCGTATCACAAGGTCAAGAGATTGAAAACATTCTGGCCAACATGGTGAAATCCCATCTCTACTAAAAATACAAAAATTAACTAGGTACAGTGGCTTATGCCTGGAATCCTAGTGCTTTGGAAGGCCAAGAGGGGAGGATTGCTTGGCCCAGGAGTTTGAGACCAGCCTGGGCAACATAGCAGACCCCATCTCTACAAAAATAAACAAAATTAGCCAGGCCTAATGGTGTGTGCCAGTAGTTCTAGCTAGTTGGGAGGTTGAAATGAGAAGATCTCTTGAGCACAGAAGGTCTAGGCTGCAGTTAGCTAGGCAGGCAGATCACCTGAGGTCAGGAGATCAAGATCAGCCTGGCCAACACGGTGAAACCCCGTCTCTTCTAAAGATACAAAAATTAGCTGGGCATGGTGAAAAATAAAATGGCTGGGCACAATGGCTCATGCCTGTAATCTCAGCAGTTTGGGAGGCTGAAGCGGGTGGATCACAAAGTCAGGAGTTCAAGACAAGCCTGGCCAAGATGGTGAAAGGCTGTTTCTATTAAAAATACAAAATGTAGAGCCGGGCGCGGTGGCTCAAGCCTGTAATCCCAGCACTTTGGGAGGCCGAGGCGGGTGGATCACGAGGTCGAGAGATCGAGACCATCCTGGTCAACATGGTGAAACCCCGTCTCTACTAAAAATACAAAAAACTAGCTGGGCGTGGTGGCGCGTGCCTGTAATCCCAGCTACTTAGGAGGCTGAGGCAGGAGAATTGCCTGAGCCCAGGAGGCGGAGGTTGCGGTGAGCCGAGATCGCGCCATTGCACTCCAGCCTGGGTAACAAGAGCGAAAACTCTGTCTCAAAAAAAAAAAAAAAAAAAGAAAAAATACAAAATGTAGCCAGGTCCAGTGGCAGGAGCCTATAATCTCAGCTACTTAGGCAGCTGAGGCAGAAGGCTTGAACCTGGGGGTCAGAGGTTGCAGTGAGTTGAGATAGTGCCACTGCACTCCAGCCTGGGTGACAGAGTGAGACTTTGAATAAAAAAAAAAAAAAAAAAATCTTCCCTCTGATGCTGTTGTTACCCAGGATTTTCTCAGGGCACCACTTCTTCAAATCTGTTCAAAAGTAACAGCCAGGAGCAGTGCCTCATGCCTGTAATCCCAGCACTTTGGGAAGCCGACACGGGCAGATCACCTGAGGTCAGAAGTTCAAGACCAGTCTGGCCAACATGGAGAAACCCTGTCTCTACTAAAGATACAAAAATTAGCCAGACATGGTGGCAGGCACCAATAATCCTAGCTACTCTGGAGGCTGACACAGGAGAATCCCTTGAACCCCACTGGCAGAGGTTGCAGTGAGCTGAGATCCCACCACTATACTCCCGTGTGGGCAACAGTGCAAGACTCCATCTCAAAAAAAAAAGTCACTGCAAGACAAGTGTGGTGGCAGCCGGGCGTAGTGGCTCACGCCTGTAATCCAAGCACTTTGGAGGCCAAGGCGGGCAGATCACCTAAGGTCGGGAGTTCAAGACCAGCCTGACTAACAGGTGAAACCCCGTCTTTAAAAAAAAAAAAAAAAAAAAAAAAGAGTGTGTGTTGCCTTATACCTGGAATCCCAGTGCTTTCGAAGGCCAAGGTGGGAGGATTGCTTGACCCAGGAGGAGTTCAAGACCAGCCTGGGCAACATAGCAGACCCCATCTCTACAAAAATAAACAAAATTAGCCAGGCCTAATGGTGTGCACCTGTAGCTCTAGCTAGTTGGGAGGTTGAAGTGGGAGGATCTCTTGAGCACAGAAGGTCTAGGCTGCAGTTAGCTATGATTCCACCACCGCACTGCAGCCTGGGCAACAGGGCAAGACCCATCTCTAAAATGCAAAAAAGAAAAGTGGCCTCATTAAAGGTCCATGTTTCCACTCCATTCTGCAAAGCAACTTGCCTCCCGACTCTACCACTGCCACCTTGACCTGCTTTTGTTTTTTTTTCCTCTTCCTAGCACTTACCACCACCTCCGAAGAACCATGTTTCCTTGTTTATTTATTGTCTTGTCTGGAGTGGTCCAGGCAGTGTCTCCAGTGTGTAGTTGTTCTAGGCATGGTATAAATGAATTGATGAAGTGTCTGTTCCACGCACCCTACTGCCTGTCTGGTTCTCTGCCTGTTTTTCTCCACTGCTCTGGGGGCTTCCAGCTCCGAACCGGCCAGACTCCCTCCAGGCATGCCAGCAGCACCCGCACCCCCATCCCCACCCCTAAGCGTCCCAGCTGCGCGGGAGGGAGCCCAGCGCGGGGGCGGTGGCGGCGCCCAGCGGCCCAAGCAGCCGCCCCGGCAGGACCAGACCTGGCAGTCGCCCCGCTCCTGGCCTGGCACCCGGGAGGGGAAACTGGCAGGCGGGCGCCGCCCTTCCTGGCGGGGGTGGGGGTAGAGGGGACGGCGTCGGCAAAGCAGCCGAGGCAGCAACAGCCCTCCGCCCCGGTCAGGTCAGACAGAGGGGGCGTGGGCGCGGCAGGGCCCAGGCGCCAGTGTCTTGAGAGTGGCACAGGGGTGGCTCCCGGGGCCCAGGAGCGCTGCCCGCCCACCGCGGCCGCTCTGGACCCAGGCCTGGGGCTTTCCGTGCCCGGGCAGCCGTCTGCCCGGGAAAATCCCGGCCCCCTTCCCGGCGCCGCGGCCCTGCCCGGCAGAGCGGGGGAGGGGATTCCCGGAATCTGCCCAGAGACCGCGGTGGCGTCACTGGGCAGAATGGGTCCTTGTATGGGCAGCGCTTCCGCCGCGTCAGCGGGGAAAGCCCCGGCGCGCGCGGCTGGGCGGGGCCGCGCCTGCGCACTCCGCGTCTCGCGCAGAGCTCCCTGCCTTCAGCTACTGGGCTCCCGGATCGCGTCCCGCGCCCCAACCATCCAACCCTGGAGATCAGGGGGCGCGTGTAGGGTGGGACTCCTGGGCGGACCACAAGATGCCTGCGCAGAGCCGAAGAGGGGGACACATACAGGACCGAGCCGCTTACAGCACTGAGCTGGGGCAAACCATTGCTTTTTTTTTTTTTCCTCCGCCCTCCCAGCTTGGAAAAAAAGACAACAGAAATTAATAAAGAACCAATTTTTTTTTTACTTAAATAGATTCAATAAAAAGAACAAACACACACACAAACACAAACACGTCTTAAAATAAACTCTTTAGAGACTAAGTGCGTGTTTCTTTTCCACAGTACGGTTCAGAGAGGGGAGGGCAGGGGGCGGGGGTCCCCTTCCCAATGTCCCCGTGGGCTTGAGTACCGGGCGGCGGGGCCAGCTCCGCCGCGATCGCCCCCTTCTCCCCTCCCTGTTAAATACACAAATATATTATATTCAATATGAATCGAGTCTGTTTCCAGCAGAAAAAAACATACAAAAAAAAGTGGAACGGGGGGCTTGTAAACGTCGAGGTGGAAGGACTGGGCACAGGGCGGGAGGGCCGGAGTCCAGTACGGTTAGCGGCGCCCCCAGGTCCCAGGGTAGGTGCCCACCGCCCGCCCCCTGGACCCCAGTGGGAGGCGTGCGCCCAGCCGTCCAGCGAGGGGGTGTCCGTAAGGGGGCAGGGGCGCTCAGAAGGCGTGTCCCTTGACCCCAAGCAGCAGCTGACAGCCGTTGCTGACGTGGGTCATGACCTTTTGTTTGAGCTGGGCCACCTGCTCCCGGAGGAGGCCGGCGGTACTCGACAGCCCCGCGTTCTCGGCCTTGAGCGTCTTCACCTTGTCCTCCAGGCGCGCGATGCGCTCCAGCTTCCGCTTCCGGCACTTGGTGGCCGCCAGCCGGTTCCGCAGCCGCTTGCGCTCCACTTTGATGCGCTCTTGGTCTTCCATGTTGATGGGGGACACCGGCGGCGTGGCGTCCCGGCTGCGCGCCTCGGGCACGGTCTGCGGTTCCTCCTTGAAAGTGGAGGCGCCGCGGCCCAAGCCCAGCTGCGCCGGGTGGCCACCGGCAAAGGGCGGCGCGTGTGGGAGGTAGCTGATGGTGGCCGTCGGGTACGAGCTCCCAGTCCCGACGGCAGCCCCGGCGCCTCCCGAGGACGCAGAGGCTGGGGAGTAGCTGCTGAGGTTGGTGTAAACGGGAGGTGGCTCCGGGCCGGCGTAGACGCCCCCGGGCCCAGCCGGGGGCCCACCGCTAGCGCCCAGGGACACGTTGGGGGGTGTCACGTGGTTCATCTTGTGCAGGTCGTCCAGGGCTTTGACAAAGCCGTCGGCGAAGCCCTCCTGCTCCTCGGTGACGCCTCCCCCTGCGCCCCCCGCACCCCCACCGCTGCCACCCCCGCGGGGGTAAAAGTACTGTCCTGGGGGTGTAGGCGTCGTCGTGATCACGCCGTTGCTGTTGGGGACGATCAGGCGTTCCAGCTCCGAAGAGGCTAGCTTGAGAGACGCGCCGGTGTCCGAGCCCTGACCAGAAAAGTAGCTGCCGCCACCGCCGCCCTCTGGGCCGGATCCCCGAGCCCCAGGCGCTTTGAGACTCCGGTAGGGGTCGGCCAGGTTGAGCGCCAGGCCCGGTTTCAGGAGTTTGTAGTCGTGTATAGAGAGGCCACCGGGGGCCCGGCCGTATGCCGCAGGAGTGTACGAGTCGTCGTGGTAGAAGGGCTGTTCCATTTTAGTGCACATCCGGGCGGCCCAGGCGGTCGGGGGAGGGTCCCTGCGGGGCCGCCCCGGGCCTCGCTGCAGCGAGCGCCGCGCTCTCCGCTGCGGTGGCCGGACTGGGTACCTGGTCGCGCGTTCTCGGGGGCTGGCGCGGGCGAGAAGCAGCCAGCCGGAAGCTGTACGCAAAAGCTGTCAGGCTTCCCGAGCCCCCCTCGCCCTCTTCGGCGCGCTAGCTTTCCTGGAGTCGTTTCCCCCAGCTCCCAGTTCCCAGCTCCCTGCTGGCTCCGAAGCTGGCCCGGCCGCTCTCAAGGTCCCAGCCGCTCAGCCTGAGCCACACGCCTTTATACAGAAGCTAGTCAGCCACGGAAGTGCGCTCTGATTGGCCGTCGCCGGAGCCGGGCCCCCGCGCCCCCCTCCTCGAGCGTGGGGAAGGGGAGGAGGCGGCTCGCGTCACTGTCAGGAAGCGCGTGTCCTTGTAAACAGCGGCCACGGGCCGGGTGGCTCGGCGGGGCTGCAGGGGGAGGGGCTCAAAGGACCCCGGGGTACGCGTGGAAGGAGGTGCTGAGGGGCCGGGACACATGAGTGAGGGGTTTCGGGGAGGAGGGTAATTTCCCTCGAGTCCACTGGGACAAATACCAGGACCTGGTACGGAGCAAATGGGGTGGAGATCCCAGAGTGTGCGAAGAAACCCCTGAGGTACCCAGAGCAGGAGAGGGGTGGAAGGACTGACAATTCGTTGGGAGACCCCAAAAAGCAGGAATGAGGGTTACGCACGATAAATCGGGAGGGGTAAGGAGGCACCTGACACAGGAATTGACTGGGGGGTCCCAAGCACAGAGGGATGGAGTACTGGAATTTTCACAGGATGGAGGAGGGGAGAGATCAAAAGGGGACAGTGGTGGGGCTGCCTGACCCATTAAATTGCAAGAAATGAGTAGGGGTCCCGAGGCCCATGGGAGGATCAGAGAGCTCCCCATAAGTGGGAAAGAGGAATTAGGAGAAATCTAGATATGCAGAAAGCGAGTAAGGGTCCTGCTATACACTGAGGCAGGTAAAATGTGCGGGGTAGAAGATGCAGACATGTCTAGCAGAGATTGGGGACCACTGCAGTTATCTGCGAAGACCGGATGGAGAGATAGAAGGATCCTGATCCATCTTCGGAGCAGGGAAGACAGTAAGAGGGTACTCAGTTGACGTGAGGAGGGGGCTTTGGGGTCCACGCACCCGGACTGCTGATCTTCCATGACTGGTGCTCCCCCTCGTGGGTGACCCCTTAGGCATCTGTATTCCCTGTCCCCCATCCTAAAACTCTCCCCTATGGACCCTGGGCTTTGCCCGACACCGTGCCGGCGCCTGGACCCGGCCCGACGGCTGGGGCGCGGTCGCCCAACCCCACTGCCTTCCTTAGAAACAGGCTGGGGAAAGAGCGCCGAGGCAGGAAGTGTGGCAACAGCCCCGGGGGAAGGAGCCCGGCCCTGTCTCCGTCACTCGGATCCTACGGGACCTTGCGCCCCGCCCTGGGTCCCGCCGCATCCTGCTCCTCGGAAGAGGAACCTGGGCGTGCAAGCCCCCGCGGAGGCCCTGGTGCTTGGAGCCTGCCCAGCCGCAGAAGCCTCCAGCTACCATCCTCTTCCCCCAGGCAATGGTTCCGCCCGCGGCGCCCGCTGGGGACCGCGGAGGCAGGCAGCCTGGGGACTGTTCCATTGGACCGACAGCGGGGGACGCAGCCCAAGAGCTGGGCCTGGTCGCCATGGCAACGGGCGGGAGTCCGCCGGCAGGACTCCGGGCCGGGTGGCCCCCGGAGTCTCTGCCCGCCGCCCATATTAGGGCACAGGAAGAGGTGGGACCAGTGCTGTCCTGGGGCCCCGAGCCAGAAGTGGGGAGCCCGAGTATCTGCCAGGTCCCAGGGCGCGCCTGGGCCCCGGTACGGCTAGTCCCGACCAGCCCCGACCGCCGCCCCCGGGGCCCCCACAGCCGCCTGGCCCGGCCCCGCCCCACCCCGCCGCTCTGGGGCTGCGTCCTGCCAGGCCCGGCCTGGCCCGGCCCAGCCCAGCCCGGCAGGTCCCCGCCTGCCCGCGGGCCTGGGTCGGACTTCGCCCCCGGCCCGACGGGGCGCGGAGAGGGTGGGTCGATGCCTCGAGGCGCCCCCGGCGCCTGGCCGGGCTGGAGTGGTGGCTGCCTCCTCCCTCGGGTGGGGTTCCCTTCTCTTCTGCCAGGAGGTCTGGGGCTCCTTCCTCCACACCCCTGGGGACTGCAGGTACCCGTCACTCACTCACGTAGGTCAGGCCCACTCCCGTTTTAGTCTGTGAGTCCCATCATCCATCATTCAGAATACTTAGAGGGAGCCCCCACCCTTCCCTAGCATGGCTCCCTCATCTGAGGTCTTCCCTCCCCGAGTTAGAGAAGACCTGAAAATCTAAGGGGTTAATATGAGGGAAGCCAGAGCCCCTTCCCCAGGAAGCACTGCGGGGCGGTGCAGATGGTGAGGCTTCCAGTTAGATTTAGGTGGGACTTCCGAGCAGTTAGTGTGTGAACCCACTAGACCAAGAGGTGAGAAGCCCAGTCTCTTTCTCCCTCTCTCTCAGGTTCCCAGGCCTCTGTCTTCTGGAGGATTAAGAGAGCCTCTCTCTTCTTTAGGGTAGAAAGGCTAAGGGTTGGGGTTAAACAGCCTTTCTGGGGCAGCCTAGATCTCACCAAGTGTGGGAAAGAGAAGGAAAACGAAAGAGGCGAAAAAGAAACTGAGCTATGTGGGGGCTGGGGGAAGTCCAGCAAGGCAGTGGCCTTGCTGGAGGAAGGTCCCAGCAGAAGCTGGGGGCGTCCCGTCCTTGGAGGGTCCCTGTGACCCCTAAATGCCCCCTCCCTTCTTCCCCTTCCTTGAATGGCTCCCCTCCCCCGCCCCAGGCTCAAGGGAGATTCCGGAGGCCTGTGAGTCTGGCAGGCACGCTGCCAGGCCTGTGTCTCCCGCCCAGGCTAATAACTGCAGCTGACATCTGGCCGGCCCCGCGGGGGCGCAGCAGGCAGTGTTGGGGGGTTGGGCAGGGCAGGCCAGAGGGCAGCACCTCGGGAAGCCAACCTGCAGGTCCCACAAGCCAGGACGCCATGATGATTCAGCCCTGGCCAGGGCTGAGGCTGGCCATGCCAGAGGGGAGTCCTAGAGAGAGGTGAGGCCATTCCAGAGAGAGTCTATCCCAGGGGGAGGGCAAGGAAGAGTGGGTGTAGGAGGGCAGGGGGTCAGGGCAGGGAAAGATGGCCAGAGAGACAAATGGGTTCAAGCTTAGCATTGTGTAGACAGACAGCGAGACTCAGAGACACTGAAGATAGACAGACTGAGAAATAATAATTACTATTTTAATAGCCAACACTTACATGGCTCTTACTGTGGGCGAGGCACTCTTCTAAGTGGTTAACATAAGTCATCGACTGCTTTCAACAACCCAGCAAAATGAACATTATTTGTATCCCCATTTGACAGATGGGGATACAACTGAGGCATAGGAGATTAAGGAATTTGTCTGTACACCTATAAGCACTAGTGTTGAGATATAATCCATGCTGTCTGGCTTCAGAGCTTTAGCCACTATATTGTGGATGGTGACAATCAGAGAGGCATCTATGCAGTGGCAGTTGGCAGGCCCTCTCACAAAGGGTCTCTGTCATTTTGTTTTCTTTTCTCTTATTTTATTTTTATTTTTTTTTTTTTTTTTGAGACGGAGTTTTGCTCTTGTTACCCAGGCTGGAGTGCAATGGCGTGATCTTGGCTCACCACAACCTCTGCCTCCTGGGTTCAGGCAATTCTCCTGCCTCAGCCTCCTGAGTAGCTGGGATTACAGGTACGCGCCACCATGCCCAGCTAATTTTTTGTATTTTTAGTAGAGACGGGGTTTCACCAAGTTGACCAGGATGGTCTCGATCTCTTGACCTTGTGATCCACCCGCCTCAGCCTCCCAAAGTGCTGGGATTACAGGCTTGAGCCACCGCGCCCGGCTTATTTTATTTTTTGAGATGGAGTCTCACTCTGTCGCCCAGGCTGGAGTGCAGTGGAGTGATCCTCAGCTTACTGCAACCTCCTCTCCCAGGTTCAAGCGATTCTCCTGCCTCAGCCTCCTGAGTAGCTGGAATTACAGGCGCGCACCACCATGCCTGGCTAATTTTCGTATTTTTAATAGAGACGAGGCTTCACCATGCAGGTCAGGCTGGTCTCCCAACTCCTGACTTCGTGCTCTGCCCGCCTTGGCGTCCCAAAGTACTGGGATTACAGATATAAACCACCATGCCCGGCCCTTTTTGATTTTTAAAAGAGAAGCTCACTTTGGGCAGGCACAGTGGCTCACATCTATAATCTCAGAACTTTGGGAGGCTGATGGAGGATCAGTTGAGCCCAGGAGTTTTGTTTATTTGTTTTGTTGTGTTTTGAGATGGAGTCTCACTCTCTTGCCCAGGCTGGAGTGCAGTGGCACAATCTCAGCTCACTGCAACCTTTACTTCCCAGGTTCAAGCGATTCTCCCACCTCAGCCTCCCCAGTAGCTGGGATTATAGGTGTGTGCCACCATGACCGGCTAATTTTTTTGTGTTTTCAGTAGAGATGGGTTTCGCTATGTTGGCCAGGCTGGTCTCAAACCCCTGACCTCAAGTGAACCAACAGCGTTGGCTTCCCAAAGAGCTGGGATTACAGGCATGAGCCACTGCGCCCAGACCTAGCCCTGGTTTGCGACCATCCTGGGCAACATAGCAAGACCCCATCTCTACAAAAAAATTTAAAAATCAGGCCGGGCGCGGTGGCTCAAGCTTGTAATCCCAGCACTTTGGGAGGCCGAGGTGGGTGGATCATGAGGTCGAGAGATCGAGACCATCCTGGTCAACATGGTGAAACCCCGTCTCTACTAAAAATACAAAAAATTAGCTGGGCATGGTGGTGCGTGACTGTAATCCCAGCTACTCAGGAGGCTGAGGCAGGAGAATTGCCTGAACCCAGGAGGCGGAGGTTGCGGTGAGCCGAGATCGCGCCATTGCACTCCAGCCTGGGTAACAAGAGCGAAACTCCATCTCAAAAAAAAAAAAAAAAAAAAAATTTAAAAATTAGCTGGGGTCAGTGGGTGCATGTAGTCCCTGCTACTCTGAAGATTGAGGCAGGATGATCACAGGAGCCATGATCTTGATACTGTACTCCAGCCTGGGAACACAGCAAGACCATCTCACTCTGACACTCAGGCTAGAGTGCAGCTACGCAATCATAGCTCACTGCAGCCTTTAACTCCTGGGTGCAAGTGATCCTCCTGCCTCAGCCTCCAGAGTAACTGGGACTACAAGGACTCCACATCTGGCTAAGTTTTATTTTTTTAACTTTTTATAGAGACAGGGCCTTATTCTGTTGCCTAGACTGGTCTGGAACTCCTGGCCCTAAGAGATCTTCCCACCTGGGCCTCCCAAAGTGCTGGGATTACAGGTGTGAGCCCCCACACCCCACTGAAGGTCTCCTTTAATTGGGGGAGAAATAAGGTCACACAGAGAGAGGGGCATGGGTCTCTGTGGACAATCCAGCATGTGGGGGTAGGGTCCCTCCAAGCACTCTGCATGGGTGTTTGAGCAGAGGGTGGGGATTGGGCCACCAGGGAGGGCGGGGGCCCAGCCAAGCTGGTACAGCCGGTTCCAGGCTTCTGCCAGTCTCACCCCTGTGGCCTGGGCACCACCCCCTCAAGCCGCCCCACTGGCGCCAGGCCGGCCCCACGAGGAGGGTGGGAGGACAGCCCCCTCCCCCACCTGGCCTGAGCACCCAGACTGGCAGCTGGGTACTGCCCAGGCCCTGGGCTCCAGACCAGCACCTGGCTAAGAAGTCCATGCCCAGGCTTCCCCCATGCCCCAGGGCCTGGGGCCTAGGGCACAGGATAAGGAGGAAGTTCACCCACCCCCACCCACAAGTCTCTTCGGGGCTTTTGGTCTTGGCACGAGGGACTTCTCCTTCTTATAAATAGCCTGGTGACCCCCCTCCCTGCTGTCCCCATTGACCAGTGGGGCCCTCACTAGGAAACTGGGCTGGGGGCTACCCGTGAGTCAGCCAGTGGGCAGGCCAAGACGAGAGCCCACAAGTCTCGGCACAGAGCACCCAGCCTCCTTCCCGTGTCCCTGCCCCTGGGTGTGGAGCGGAGGCCCAGCAGGAAGAAGCTGAGGATCACACCTAGGAACTACTGGTTTGCCAGCCGCTTCCCTCTCCCACCTCTGTGGTTTGGGGGTCCCTCACCTCCTGTGCTGGAGAGGAAGCTGCTGGGTTTTCTTGGAAGCAGGAAGGAGAGACTCTCTCTATTTCTCCCCAGGCTGACATGGTTGGGCATGGGGGGAGTTTCCTAGGAAGCTGCTTCCGTCCCTGCCACTGCTGGTGAACCCTGGGGGGCCTGGGCATCACCAAGACCCTGAGTGACCCCTTCATAGCAGGCCCCAACCACAGCAGGAGCAGACGCTGCTGAGCTAGGTCTCCTAGGGGAAGTGGCAAAAACAAGAAGGAGGGAAGTGGGGGTGATGTTTGGAGAGAGGAAGTGCCAGGATCTCCAGGGGGCAGAGACAGGGTGGGGTGTCCAGTGCCCCCACAGAAGCCTGGCAAGGTCCCCGGGGGAAGTGTGTGGCTGGCCTATAGGGTACAGTGTGAGAATGTGGTGCAACCCAGGCCTGAGAGACAGGAGGAAACTTCTGCCCGCTTCTGTGCCAGTCCTGAATGCAAAGGGCTATGTAGGACCTATCTATGTAGGGTTCTGTTCTGCTGTGTGTGTGTGTGTGTGTGTGTGTGTGTGTGTGACCTCTATGGGATGGGTTGCACGTGGCTTAGATGTATGTACCTGTAAGTTGTTTCAGAGTTCCTATGGCTAACCTGTGTCTGTGTGTTTGTGTGCATGTGGTCTGTGGCTTGTCTGTGTGTGTATACAACCTGTAACTGGTGTGTGTGTGTGTGTGTGTGTGAGAAAGAGGTCTGTGGCTGGTTTCTGTTTGGTTGGGGTGTGTGTGTGTGTGTGTGTGTGGTCTCTGTGTGTGAGGTCTGTGGCTTGCTTCCATGTATGTGTTCCGTGGCTGATCCGTGTGTGTATGTGTTGTCTGTTATAATCTCCGTGTGCGTGTGCGTGTGTGTGTGCCAGCAGGTTCTGTCAGGGTCTCTCTGTGCCAGTGTGTTTATGAATGTCCCACTGTGGCCTGTCCATGCCTCTCCGCACTGGGTGTGACTGTCTGGCCAGACCATGTCTGTGAATGTGTCAATCTGTCTGCCCAAATCTGCCCAATCTGTTGACAGGTCCCACATGTGTGTGATCCCAATGAGATGGTGTGTATGTCTAAGGCTTCAGCTTGGTGTCCCTGGAAGCATCTCTGATGTGTGTGCAACAGTGGTGGGGCAGGGTGTCAGGGACTCTGCCACACCGTGAACACATCTTCTCTGTAGCTAAGTTTGTCTCTCTTGTCTCTTCTGAGTTGGAGATCTGGGGCGTGTGTGTGTTGCCTTCTCTTACATGTCGGGATCTGATAGTGCATGCCTGTGTCTGCATGTCTCTCATGTGGTTCTCAGGGTGCTGGTGCCGAAGGTGACTGTCTCTCCTATCAGCATGCACGTGTTGCCTGCTTGTCTCACCAACAGTTCTGTGTGTCTGTCTTGCCCGTGTTTCTAGCTTGTCGCATTTGTCTCCATGTGTGTGACATGCCACTGTGTCTGCTTTGCTGTGCGCCTCTAACCTGAGTGTCAGTCTCTGTGTTTGTCTATCACGCCTATGTCCTGGGTTGATTTATCCCTGCTGCACACAGCTTGCCTACATATTCTTGACCTGTGGATGCATTCATGTGTGTTTGATGGTGTCTACCTCTTGCTTTAGGGTTGGTCTGTCACTGCGTCTGTGTGTGGCAGTCATTGCTGGCTCATATTGCCCAGCTGTATGTCTGACCCTGTCTGTGTGTCCCTGGCTGGCAGTCTCTCTGTGGCCAAGGTGACAGGGGTTTATATGTCTGGACTGGCTCTCTCGGGGTGACTGTGTGTGTGTACATTCCTACAGCCCCCCGCCCACCCCGTCTGGTCACCCTGGGCCATGTTTACTCTGCCCCCAGCCGATGTCTGCCCTGCCCGGGGAGGGGCTGACCCTTCTTCGTCTGTCCAGCCAGCAGTCCACAGGATGTTCCCGAGACACAGTCTCCATCCGACGTCCCCTCCCTCGGGCCACCCGCGGGTCAGGACCCAGGCGTCCAGGGTGGCGGGGGTGGGGCTGCAGCGTGGGGGGGCCCTGTCAGGGCACTGGAATGAGGGTGGGGGGTGGGGAGGTGACGGGCCCAACAGGTTGTGCCTCATTCCTGCCCCGCCTCTCACTTCCTGGGTGCCTGCCTCGGGCAGGGGGTGGACAAGATGAACCCCATGGCCTTAGAGTGCCTGGGTGGGGCATGGCCTGGCCAGAAAGGACTGGCTTCTGCTGGGCACCCTGACACCCAGGCCTGATAGAGAGGAGGAGCGCTCCTCTGGCTCCTGTGCCCAACCCTGGATGCAGAGTGTTCCATCTATTATTCACCTAATCTCCACGGCAACCCAATAAGCTGAACATAATGATCCCCCATTTTCAGATGGGGAAACTGAGGTCCAGGCAGCAATGAAGCCAGACACAGGATTTGAACCCAGCTCTATATGCTATCCAAGACCCCCAGCTAGCTCACCAAGTGCCTTCCTCCCCTCTCTAAAAATGGCACATGTGAGGGAGTATGCACTCAGGCCCCCAGGAGGCCAGGCTGGAGGGGGGCGCCGGCAAGCTCTGAGTCAAAATGGGCCCCTGGATGAAATGAATAAGAAAACGGCTTTAACCGTTTCATCGCCGCGACAGGCTCTGCCAAAACTTCCTGTGGGCTGGGAGGAGGGGTTGGGGGCTGGGTTCCCGGAGGTTTGCAGGGGGTGGGGGTGGGGGTGGGGGGGTCTACCAATTAATTCGGGGGCGAGGTGAGGTGGAAAGCCTCTGGCCTACTAAGGGGCAGTCGCTGCCCCGCGGATGCTCGCTGGTGGGGTACGTCTTCCCCGCAGAGAGCGAAGTCCCCAGAACTTGGTTGACGGCCCCACAGTCTGGAGGGGTCCCAGACTCCGCAGCCCCTTCCCCAGGGGCCTGAGTCACACAAGGGGAAAGCCGGGAGGGGTGAGTCACGGGGGAGGAGAAGCGGGACCGTGGCCAGCTGCGGTTAGGGGACCCCCGAACTGGCCTGAGTCACGCACGCCCGGGCCATGCTGACCCCAGCCCCCTTCTCCTGAGATCACGAGCGGGAAGCGCATTGTGGAGGGACTAGGCAGCTGGAGGAAAAGCAGGATGGCGGGGCGGGGAGAGGAAGCACGCGCCAGGCCGCGCGGGAAGTTCTGGTTCCATGGCAACTGGGGGGGGGTCTCAGCTCCAAGGGAAGGGTCCCTCCCCCAACAGGGACTGCGCCTGGCGCAGGGGAAGCCCCCGCGCGCTTGGTCTAGGGGCCACAAGTTTCGGATCGGGCAGGAAGGGGTTAACGGCGGCCCCCTCCCGGGTTTCACCAGCGCCCCAAGGTCCCGGCCGGGGCGGGGCTGGTCATGACCCGCGTGCCTCCGCGCGCCCAGCCCCCGCCACCGCCCACGCACGCGCGCACCCAGCCAGCGCAGAGTTCCTACCCTCCCTCCCCCATCGCTCGCACGCACGACCGCGTCGGGTTCCACGCACGCAGCGACCCCCGTCGTGTCTCACGTCACGCACGACGCACGCGCCCACGCAGCGCGGGGAGGGGGCCCTCCTGGAGGAGAACGGCGGGGCGGGACGCGGGGCCCCTTGCGCACTTCACTGCCTCCGCGCAGCCTGCTGTCCTTTGTGACTTTGACTCCCACTTCCCGCTCCCCACTTGCAAGGTCACAAACAAACTCCCCGACCCACAGTGTCACACGGACGCAGGATACACCTGCCACATTTTGGCACCAACCCTCTCTAGTCCAGCCAGCCTCGCAGCGAACTCGGACACACGTGGATGGATACGCAGATAGTCACGCAGACACGTCAGTCACAGCGTTTGTGATAGGGACGCAAACAGAGCCATATTCGTACACAGGTAGGTGGCACATATATCCTGATAAAGCAACCCCATCTAGCCAAAGTAGGACGGGTGCAGTGGCTCAGGCCTGTATTCTCAGCACTTTGGGAGGCCAAGGCCAGAGAGGATCGCTTGAGGCCAGGAGTTCAAGACCAGCCTGGGCAGTATAGCCAGACCCCTGTCTCTACAAAAAAAGTTTTTTCTTAATTAGCTGGACATGGTGGTGCAGTCCTGCCTATAGTCCCAAGTATGTGGGGGTTGAAGTGAGAGGATCACTTGAGGCCAGGAGTTCAAGGCTGCAGTGAGCCTTGATTATACCACTGCACTCCAGCCTGGGCAACAGAGGAGACCCTGTCTCAAAAATAAAAGAACAGAAACAGGCAGGGAGAAAGTCTTGGACACCAGGGCTTAGTTTGTCACACAGCCACACCTCTCCCATGAAGATTATGGTGGCACAGAGATACAGATACAGACACAGGATGGTCATGCCATCACCTGACCCCTGTTATCACAAATAGGAGGCACAAAATAGGATATAGTCACAAAGACAAGGCCACGTACAGGGACACTCAGGATGTCACGTGGACATGGATAAACCAAGGACACTCATGACAGGGTCACATCTCAGACTATGAAGACAAAAGTAGGACATGGTCACAGACACACTAGGTAAAGCCATGTTAAGGCACTGATTCTCATGCCTTTACTTCTCACACAAAGAATGACACAGATATGCCGGGTGTGGTGGCTCAAGCCTGTAATCCCAGCACTTGGGGAGGCTGAGGTGGGTGGATCACGAGGTCAAGAGATTGAGACCATCCTGGTCACATGGTGAAACCCCGTCTCTACTAAAAATACAAAAAATTAGCTGGGCATGGTGGTGCGTGCCTGTAATCCCAGCTACTCAGGAGGCTGAGGCAGGAGAATTGCCTGAACCCAGGAGGCGGAGGTTGCGGTGAGCCGAGATCGCGCCATTGCACTCCAGCCTGGGTAAGGAGCGAAATTTCGTCAAACAAACAAACAAACAACAAATAAAGAATGACACAGATACAAGCTGGGGCGCGGTGGCTCACACCTGTAATCCTAGCACTTTGGGAGGCTGAGGCGGGTGGATCACGAGGTCAGGGGTTCAAGACCAGCCTGACCAACATGGTGAAACCTGGTCTCTACTTAAAAATACAAAAATTAGCCGGGCATGATGGTGCATACCTGTAATCCCAGCTACTTGGGAGGCTGAGGCAGGAGAATTGCTTGAACCCGGGAGGCGGAGGTTTCAGTGAGCCGAGAGTGCCCCATTGCACTCCAGTCTGGGCGACAGAGCGAGACTCCGTTTTTTTAAAAAAAAAAAAGCCGGGCGCGGTGGCTCAAGCCTGTAATCCCAGCACTTTGGGAGGCCGAGGCGGGTGGATCACAAGGTCGAGAGATCGAGACCATCCCGGTCAACATAGTGAAACCCCGTCTCTACTAAAAAAAATACAAAAAATTAGCTGGGCATGGTGGCACATGCCTGTAATCCCAGCTACTCGGGAGGCTGAGACAGGAGAATTGCCTGAACCCAGGAGGCGGAGGTTGCAGTGAGCCGAGATCGCGCCATTGCACTCCAGCCTGGGTAACAAGAGCGAAACTCTGTCTCAAAAAAAAAAAAAAAAAAAAAAAAGACACAGATACAGACCCAAAGTGAGGTCCCATATAGACATAAATAGTAGACTCAGACGAGAAACACATGAAGATTCAAACTCTGCCGGGACCATACAGAGATACACAGGGGCACATACTAGAGGCTCCCTAGTCACCCTAAATCTGGATGGTTTCTATTTTTTTTTTTTAAGGTGAGTGCATACACCTGATTTTTTTTTTTTTTTTTTTTTTTTTTTTTAGACGGAGTTTTGCTCTTGTTGCCCAGGCTGGAGTGCAAATATCATGATATCAGCTCACCGCAACCTCTACCTCCTGGGTTCAAGCTATTCCCCTGCCTCAGCCTCCTGAGTAGCTGGGATTACAGGATTGCGCCACCACACCCAACTAATTTTGTATTTTTAGTAGAGACGAGGTTTCTCCGTGTTGGTCAGGCTGGTCTTGAACTCTTGACCTCTGGTGATCCGCCTGCCTCAACCTCCCAAAGTGCTGGTATTACAAGTATGAACCATTTCGCCTGGCCCCCTGGATGTTACAGACAAGGATGTTAGAGATTCCCCCCTCCTCCAGTCCCTGAAAGCAACCCCCACCATGAAATCATACACAGCCTGTTGCACAAACTCCAAGGCCTTATGACACAATGGATGCAGGACACATGCCCATGTCACACAGTCACAAACCCACCATCTCACACCTACAAACTCCAGCATGTTTGGCCAGGCACGGTGGCTCACGCCTGTAGTCCCAACACTTCAGGAGGCGGAAGCAGGAGGATTGCAGTCCAGAAAGTCAAGACCATCCTGGACAACATAGCAAAACCCCTTCTCTCCCCTTCCCGAAAAAAAAAAAAAAAAAAAAACCAGCACATTTCACATGGACTCAGACACACACAGACATATGGAGCAGGGGACTGGCTAGGAGTTCCTGGCAAGATGTCAGTATCAGGGATGTAAGGGGGCCTGACGGAGTCCTCCATGGTAATAATGCATGGAGTACACCCAGTGGCTGTGGTCAGCCACGGGAGTGGCAGAGGGGCACTGTTCTCCAGTTGTGGGACTGAGGGTCCCCTTCCCAGCCTTGGTGAAGGCTGGGTCCCTGCCCAGATGTGAAGGCTGGAGGGGGCAGGCCGGGGTCCAGCTGTGGCCACAGGGAGGGGTTGAGTCAGCCGCTTCCCAGCAGTACAACTCAGGCTGGGCCCAGCTGTTCCTGGAAACCAGTAGGAGGGGGTGGGGTCCCCAATCCAGCTGAGTGCTGCTGCCCAGACCTGCACACCAGGGCTCTGTGTCCCTACAAATGGAGGCCTTCAGACCATCCCCCAAAACGCTGGGGCTCTCTTTACTTAAAACAGGGGTTTGCATCCTTCTTCCAAAATGTGCAAGATTTTCAGCACTTCTTGCTGAATTAAAGGTGCCTGGATCTCCTCACAGTGGGGCTCCCTGTATTTCAAAACAGGGATTCCTGCTCTCTTCCCTGCCAACATAGAAGCTCACTGCTTTTCCTCAGACTTGGGACTCCCTGCCCCCCAAAATGGAGGGTTGTGCTCCTCCAGAAACTGAGCACACCCAGACCTTTCCTTAAATCTGTGGACTGCTGGCTCCCGGAACATCTGGGATGCCCACAACATCACGCCAACATTAGGACAATTTAAGTCAATTTCCTTAAATATTTGAATATCCAGATTTCCCCTAAACGTCAAAATCCGTGCGACCTTCGCCCTAATGTGGTGATCTCAGCAGGTCCAGCCACCCATGCTTCTAACAGCCATGGTTCCTGGCTCACCTCCCACTGCTACCTGGGAACGGGATGGCTCTGTCTCCCTGTATTGGCAGAACCCTCTCCTCTGGTAAATGCGAGATGGGGGAGCCAACGGCAGCTGTTCCCACGACTGCCGGAAGACAGCCCAGTCCGGAAGCCAGTGCTGCCGGCCCTTGTCCCCTTCCCCCACTATCCTCCCCACCCGCTCCCAGGGGCTGGAGTCTGGAAAACAAGGCGGGAGGAGGTTGTGGGGTTGTGGACGAGCATCCGAGGCCTGGTGCGTACGGCTGCGCATGAGTGGGCTGTAATCGGGTGTCTGGGGGTGAGTGCGTTCGTGCGATGCAAGCGGGGAGCAGCTGTCACTTTGCCTACCCAGCTCCAGGGCAAGGTCGTTGGCGCCAGGATCTTCTGGGTGAATGGGAGCAGCGCCCCTCCCCTCTGATCTGGGCCCGCCCCCAATGCAGAGCCCGTCCCTCCCTCCGGGTACAGCTAATAACCTCTAATTAGCGCGCGTTACCCAGTCCGCCTACGGGGGAGGGGTTGCCGAGGGACCCTGGGGTCATAGCGCGAGCCTGGGCTTCACCCTTTCCCTCAAAACCAGGTCCACTCGGAACCTTTGTTTTCTCGCCGGCAAAGCAGGGAATTAAAACAGCACTCGCCATCTAGATACAAGGGGAGGATTCAATAGTCTACGTATTTAAATCTATTAGCGCAGGGACTGCATACAGTAAGCACTCCATACATGGTGACTGCAATTTTATTGTTAACAATAATTGGTATCATTTTCCGCTGAGCCCTCGCCACCCCTCTACCGCCCCTGCGGGGGTCTCACCGCGGGCGCGAAGTCTTCACCCTGGGCCGCGCTCTGCCGTCTCCGCGCCCCCTACTGGGGGCAGGCGAAGCGGCAGCTTCAGCGAAATCGTGAGTTCTGAGGTTGAGGGGGACACCTGGCGCGCATCTAGGTAGGGGAAGGCGCGAGGGGAGCATGGTGGAAGACGGATTTAGGCTGGGCAAGGGTGCCTGTCCATCAGCCAGGATATGTGTCTAGCTGACTTCCTGCCCTCGACCTGGGACCACAACCGTGTCCCCTTTTCTACTCCTGGGGTCAAGAATGCGGGGAGGATCCCTTTATTGAGACAGGGTCTCCCCCTGACGTCCAGGCTGGAGTGCAGTCGCGCAACTACAGCTCACTGCAGCGTTACCTCGCGGGCTGAAGGGATGGATCCTCCCACCTCAGCCTCTGGAGTAGCTGGAAATAGGCGTGTGCCACCACGCCCAGCTACTTTTTTTTTGGTTTTTATTTTTGTAGGGACGGAGTCTTGCTGTGTTTCGACAGCTGTTCTCGAACTCCCGGGTTCAAGCAATCCTCCCTCCTCGACCTCCCAAAAGTGCTGGGATTACAGATGTGAGCCATTGCGACCGGCCTATTTTAAATTTTTATTTTTTCGTTTTTAGAGACGGGGTTTCACCGTTTCAGCCAGGATGGTCTCGATCTGCTGCCCTTGTGATCCACCGGCCTTGGCCTCCCCAAGTGCTGGGATTACAGGCGTGAGCCACCGCGCCCGGTCTAAAAATTTTTAGTTATTTTTTTGAGACAGCGTCTCTCTCGCCCACGCTGGGGTGCAGTGGCCCTATCACGGTTCAAGCCATCCTTTCATGTCAGCTTCTGTAGTAGCTAGGACCACAGAAACGCCACCATGCCCGGCTAATTTTTTTTTTTTTTTTTTAAAGCACAGCCGGGATTTCTGTATATTGGCCAGGCTGGTCTCGAACTCCTGACCTTGACCTCGTGATCCGCCCACCTCGGCCTCCCAAAGTGCTAGGCGTGAGCCTCTGTGTCTGGCCTACATGGCTAATTTTTAAATTTTTTAAAGAGACGCAGGTCTCTGCATTTGTGCAGGCTGGTCTCGAACTTCTGGCCAAACTAATTCTCCCTCCTATGCCTCCCAAAGTACTGACAGTCGAGAGCCACCGCGTACGGCGGGAAAACCCCTTTATATCCCCTCTCGGAATCCGTAGAAAGTGCCAGGGCTCGCCCCCCACCCCCGCCCCGCCCCGCCCCCTCACACATAAAGACTCCGATCATAAAATGGTTAGACACATGAATTTATTTCAGTTGCAGGGAAAAGACGTGAATGCACCTGTGTAACAGGGTGGAGCAGCTCCGCCTCAAAAGGATATTGAGGACCTCCCCACCCCAAAAAGGGCCAGGGGGAGAAAGGGAGGTGGGACCACCGTCAGATGCACAAGGCTGGGCCAGGCTGACCCCTAGCGGCAGGGCGGGCGCCCGAAGGTTGCCCGGATCCAAGATGGCGGGGCTGGAGGCAAGAGCGGGCGTGGGGAGGTGATGACGTTAACGAGGCGGAGCCTGCGATTGGGGGCGAGGCGGGGCCTGCGCTAGGGGGCGGGGCGGGGCGGCGCTCTAGGCCGAGCGGGAGGTCGGGGCTGCGGGCGCTCGCTGGTGGCGGACCCGGAGGCGGCTGCGGCGCCGGGGCTCTCTGGCCGGGGTCGAATCCCATCGGGAGCCATGAGCGTGGACAAGGCCGAACTATGCGGGTCTCTGCTCACCTGGGTAGGTCGTGGGGCGGGGCTGGGGGAAGGTGAGCGCCCTCTCCTCTTGCCCGGGATCCTGGCCCTGGTTCGGTCAGCCCCTTGGTGCTGGGGCGGGGAGGTGCAGGGGTCGTCGGCTTGCTGGACCGTTGGACTCTGGCCCGAGCACCCGCCCCCCTCACGTGGCAAGTCTGCGTGGAAAGGACAGGTGAGGCCCCGCCCCTCTGTGTCTGGTTCTAGTGGGGCGAGGGCACAGGTGAATCGGTCTGGTCACGTGGCGCCTGCAGGGCCCAGGTAACTCGTGATACCGCCCTGGCCTGGACGCGCATGGTTTGTTGGGCAGAGGTGAAGTCAGGCCACGCCCCCTGTGGTCTCAGGTGAGCAGAAGCCACTCCCTCGCAGAACTGCTGTGGCGGAGCAGCACCGGCTCCACCACGTGGGACTTGCTGGCTAGAAAAGTCTGCAAAAGCGGAGTGGTTCGGCACTCCAGGCCCTAACTCTCCGTTGCCCTTTCCTTTACCCTTCAGTTACAGACTTTCCACGTTCCATCTCCCTGTGCCAGCCCACAGGACCTGAGCAGCGGCCTTGCCATAGCCTATGCGCTGAACCAGATGTGAGTGGAGCTGAGGGGGAGGATCCCAAAAGTATCTCCCAGCCTACTTATTCTACCTTCTCGCCCCCAGAGACCCATCCTGGTTCAACGAGGCATGGCTCCAGGGCATCTCAGAAGATCCAGGTCCCAACTGGAAGCTGAAGGTGACAGGTGGACTCATGATTAGAGGACAGACTGGTGAACAGATGACCAGGGATGGGCCAGCTAGGCACATGTCCTGGGTGATGGCAGGAAGAGGGAGAGATGTCTAGTGATCAACCAAATATTTGTTCATCCATTCATTTATTGAGCACTCACCCTGCGCCAGGCTTAGGCATTCAGCAAGAAATAACACAAACAGGCCGGGCGCGGTGGCTCAAGCCTGTAATCCCAGCACTTTGGGAGGCCGAGGCGGGTGGATCACAAGGTCAAGAGATCGAGACCATCCTGGTCAACATGGTGAAACCCCGTCTCTACTAAAAATACAAAAAAAATAGCTGGGCATGGTGGTGCGTGCCTGTAATCCCAGCTACTCAGGAGGCTGAGGCAGGAGAATTGCCTGAACCCAGGAGGCGGAGGTTGCAGTGAGCCGAGATCGCGCCATTGCACTCCAGCCTGGGTAACAAGAGCGAAACTCCGTCTCAAAAAAAAAAAAAAAAAAAATAACACAAACAAACCTGCTTCACAGAGCCATCATTCTAGTGACAAGAGACAATACACAACCATAAAAATTAACTTCCAGGCTGGGTGCAGTGGCTCACGTCTATAATCCCAGCACTTTGAGAGGCTGAGGTTAGTGGATCACTTGGGGCCAGGAGTTCGAGACAGCCTGGCCAACATGGTGAAACCCTGTTTCTACCAAAAATGCAAAAATTAGCCAGGTATGGTGCGCACTTGTAATCCGTTTCTTGGGAGGCTGAGAGGTGAGAATAGCCTGAACCCAGGAGGCGGAGGTTGCAGTGAGCCGAGATCGAGCCATTGGACTCCAGCCTGGGCAACGGAGCAAGACTCTGTCTCAAAAAGAAAAAAGAAAAAAAAAAAATCCACACTTTACATGCCAATAGTTCTATGAAGACAATAAGAAAGCAGGGCCTTAGGAGAGAGCAATGAGAGCATGGGTGGATGATTACATCAGAAGGGTTAATCTCCAAGTGAGATTTGGGGGAACAGTGTTCCAGGCACAGGGAATAGCAGATGCAAAGTCTCTGCGTTGGGAATAAACTTGGTGTGATGGAGGAATGGCAGAGAGGGCAGAACAGAGAGGAAGAGGGCAAGACTTGTAGAACAGGAGGTCATCAGGGGCCTGGCAGACCACAGGAGGGGTGTGGATTCTATTTTTAAGTGCTGTGGAAAGTCAAGGCAGGGTTTTAGCAGAGCAAAGATGCAGCCTGGCTTGGGCTTTCTAAAGCTCCCCCTGGCTGTGTGGAGAGGAATAAAATGTAGGCAGCAAAGGTGGAAGAGGAGAGGCAGCCGGTGCGTGAATCCAGGTAACAGGTGAGGATAGATGGCTAGGGCTGAAGGTGGTGAGATGTGACTTGGTTTTGGGGACATATGAAGAAAGATTGTCACAGTGGCTCATGCCTCTAGTTCTGGCATTTTTGGAGGCTGAGGTGGGAGGATTGCTTGAACTCAAGAGTTTGAGACCAGCCTAGGCTACATAGCAATACCTCCTCTCTATAAATAAAAAAAGTAGTCAGGTGTGGTGGCGTATGCCTGTAGTTCCAGCTACTATGGAGGCTGAGACAGGAGGATTGCTTGAGCCCAGGAGATGGAGGCTGCAGTGAGCTAAGATGGCACCACTGGCCAGCCGCAGTGCATCACGCCTGTAATGCCAGCACTTTGGGAGGCTGAGGTGGGTGGATCACCTGAGGTCGGGAATTCAAGACCAGCCTGACCAACATGGAGAAAGCATGTCTCTACTAAAAATATAAAAATTATCCAGGCATGGTGGCACATGCCTGTAATCCCAGCTTCTCAGGAGGCTGAGGCAGGAGAAACCCTTGAACTCAGGAGGCAGAGGTTGCAGTGAGCTAAGATGGCGCCATTGCACTCCAGCCTGGGCAACAAGAGTGAAACTCCATCTCTTTTTTTTTTTTTTGAGACGGAGTTTCGCTCTCGTTACCCAGGCTGGAGTGCAATGGCGCGATCTCAGCTCACCACAACCTCCGCCTCCTGGGTTCAGGCAATTCTCCTGCCTCAGCCTCCTGAGTAGCTGGGATTACAAGCACACACCACCATGCCCAGCTAATTTTCTGTATTTTTAGTAGAGACAGGGTTTCACCATGTTGACCAGGATGGTCTCGATCTTTTGACCTCGTGATCCACCCGTCTCCGCCTCCCAAAGTGCTGGGATTACAGGCTTGAGCCACCGCACCCGGCGAAACTCCATCTCAAAAAAAAAAAAAAAAAAAAAAGTTGGTTGCAGTGGCACACTTTGAGAGTCCGAGGTGGGGGCAGATCACGAGGTCAGGAGATCCTGGCCAACATGGTGAAACCCTGTTTCTACTAAAAATAAAAAAATTATCTGGGCATGGTGGCATACACCTGTAGTACCAGTTACTCAAGAGGCTGAGGCAGGAGAATCACTTGAACCCAGAAGGCAGAGGCTACAGTGAGCCGAGATCATGCCATTGCACTCCAGCCTGGGTGACACAACTCTGTCTCAAAAAAAAAAAAATAAATTGCAGCACTGCACTCCAGCCTGGGTGACACAGCAAGATTGTGTCTCAAAAAACTAAAGCAAAAAATTAAACAACACCTCAAAACAAAACAAAGATGGACAGGCACACAAAAGGGCAGAAAGCCAGGCAGGTCACCGCTAGAGGAAGGCACATGCATGCAGAACAGGATGAGATGAGCAGGGAATGAGAAGTGAGGTGAACAAAGGGATGGGATGTACAGATTCAGGGTGGGGGTCCTTCAAACTTGTCCATAGCTCCTTGCTCCTCCCTAGGTCAGCAATCTGAAGACGGTCTTACGGAGCCTGGTAGAGTACTCCCAGGATGTGAGTAACTGTAAAAGGATTTAGGTGGTTGAGTTGGGAGAAGGGTGGTTCCATGAGCCCGACACCCCCTTCTCCTCAGGTCCTGGCACATCCTGTGTCAGAAGAGCACCTCCCGAACGTGGGCCTCATTGGCGAGTTCTCAGACCCGGCAGAGCTCGGCAAACTGCTTCAGTTGGTGCTAGGCTGTGCCATCAGTTGTGAGAAAAAGCAGGGTATGGGGAGCTTAGGGGGTCCCCAGGGGCTGGCTTGAGGAAATCCTCCTTCCTCCCCACCCCACCCCACCTGACCCCTGGGTCTCAACCTCCCCCACCTTGATCTCCAGAGCATATCCAGAGAATCATGACGCTGGAAGAATCAGTTCAGCATGTGGTGATGGAAGCCATCCAGGAGGTGGGTGGAGGCGCTAAGTGTGGCAATTGGAAAATGTCAGGGGAGGGGACATTTCTAGGGCAGAGGCAACTGGGCACAGGCCCTTCCCTGGTAAGGTTTAGACTGCCTGGGACTCAGCTGGCCAGACATCTCTGTCTCATGTGTCTGCCAGCTTCTCCCAGCTCTAAGTCACAATCTAGGAGGCTCAAGGGACTGGCCTCCCTCTGTGCTGGAGGCAGGAGGGCAGCCAATGGGCTGGGGTTATTGGGCAGAAGTGGCCTTGATGATGGGAGGATGGAAAGGTTCTCAGGTTGGAGATCAGATGCCATGAAGGCTGCCTTCAGATATCCAGTTCATCACAATGCCCCTTCCCACTCCCCAGCTCATGACCAAAGATACTCCTGACTCCCTGTCACCAGAGACATATGGCAACTTTGATAGCCAGGTAAGATATTTGGGGGAAAGGTGTTCCAGGCACAGGGAACAGCACATACAAAGGCCCAGACCTGGGAATAGGTTTGCTGTGATTAACCTTATGGCTTAACCTTGTTAAAGGTGCAGATCCCATACACATGCTCAGGGCTGCCTAGTGGGGAGGGGCTTGTCCTTAGGCATGTAGGCCACGCCCATCTTTCAGGGTGCTGTCGACTTCTTGTGTTAGGTCTCCAGGGTTGTGGAATCACTCTTCCTTCCCAGCCCTGTTTTTCTTTTTCTTTTCTTTTCTTTTCTTTTTTTTTTTTTTTTTTTTTTTTTTTTTTGAGACGGAGTCTTCACTTTGTTACCCAGGCTGGAGTACAGTGGCGCAATCTCTGCTCACTGCAACCTCCACCTCCCAGGTTCAAGTGATTCTCCTGCCTCAGCCTCCTGAGTAGCTGGGACTACTGGCGTGCACCACCACGCCCCGCTAATTTTTGTATTTTTAGTACAGATGGGGTTCTCCATGTTGACCAGGCTGGTCTGAAACTCCTAATCTCAGGTATTCCACCTGTGCCAGCCTCCCAGAATGCTGGGATTACAGGCCTGAGCTACTGCACCCGGCATTAGAACCCTTTTCGATCCTGAGGGTTTCTTGGCCCCCTCCAGTCAACCCCTAGAGACCTCAGCCTCCCCCCACCCCATCCTTCTCCTGGATCCCTGAGTTCCTCTTCTCCTCATCTTCCTAGTCCCGCAGGTACTATTTCCTAAGTGAGGAGGCTGAGGAGGGGGATGAGCTACAGCAACGTTGTCTGGACCTGGAGCGGCAGGTAGGGCCCGAGGTGGGGGTGGGTCACTTGCATAGCGCCCCTCCAAGCCCCAGCCAGCTCATCTTCCTGCTCTGCCTGCAGCTGATGCTCCTGTCAGAGGAGAAGCAGAGCCTGGCACAAGAGAATGCGGCGCTGCGGGAGCGGGTGGTCCAGCCTGAAGGCGAGGGTACCCCAGGTCTCACTGCCAAGAAGCTGCTGCTGCTGCAGTCACAGCTGGAGCAGTTGCAGGAGGAGAACTTCAGGTGGGGTCAGCTGGGGACTAGGCCAGGGAAGCCAGTGGACAGGGGCGAGGGCAGCTCCCTCATGTGCCCCTTCCCTACCACCCCCAGGCTGGAGAGTGGCAGGGAGGATGAGCGCCTGCGCTGTGCTGAGCTGGAGCGGGAGGTTGCCGAGCTGCAGCACCGGAACCAGGCACTGACCAGCTTGGCCCAGGAGGCACAGGCCCTGAAGGATGAGATGGACGAGCTGCGGTGAGTGGTGGGTTCCTGGGTCCCCACCATGGGGGGCGGGGGAGAAACCTGTTGCCAGAGCTCCCCTCTGATGCCATAGCAGCTCTGTAATTTCCCTATGCCCAGAGAACCCCCAGTTTGCCCCCTAGACTCCACAGTGCACCAGGAGCCCTACAGAATGCCCAAGGCCACATTGCACTGTCCTGAACTCCACCATACCCCTGAACCCCACACTGTCCCCTCTTATCTCCTATTATGCTTCCAAGACCCCATAGCATCCCTGTGGTCCCCCAAAACACAGGAACCTCCCCCACAATGCTCTGCAGACCCCACTGCACCATTTTGGGCTTCATAATGTCCCTGGATCCCATGGTACTTTCTAGGACTCCACAATACAATTACTTTGTAACCCCTTTTGCCTCTACTGTGCCTTCTGTAACCACAAAGGGCTCCACTGGGCCCCTATAGCACCCCTGTACTGTAAAAGTCTCAGTGCACAACCCCATTGCACTTCTTCTTCTTCTTTTTTTTTTTTTTTTAAAGATGGGGTTTTACCATGATGGCCAGGCTGGTCTTAAACTCCTGACCTCAGGTGATCCACCCACCTCGGCCTCCCAAAGTGCTGGGATTACAGGCGTGAGCTACCGCGCCTGGCCACCCCATTGCACTTCTAAGGACCCCACAGTGCTCTTGTCCCACAGCTCCCCCAATGACCCCAAGGTGTCCTTGGCAGATGCTCAGACCTCTCCAGGCCCCTCATCACTCCCCCTATGATCCCACAACCCTGTGTATGCCCACAATTCCACCCTAGAGGATCTCTGATTATACCCCTGGGCTAACCATTGCTGTAACGACTCCCAACAGCACCAGGCCTGGGTTGACCCCTGACACTCGACTTTCATGACCCCTTCACCTTGAACCCAAACGCCTCGGACTGAACACCCTCTTCTGCGCCAAGGGCCCCTCCCAGCTGACCCTTTAAGCTCCCAGCCCGATCCCCTCCCCTCCCCATCCCCCAGGCAGTCCTCGGAGCGTGCTGGGCAGCTGGAGGCCACGCTGACCAGTTGCCGGCGCCGCCTGGGCGAGCTGAGGGAGCTGCGGCGGCAGGTGCGGCAGCTGGAGGAACGTAACGCTGGCCACGCCGAGCGCACGCGGCAGCTGGAGGAGGAGCTGCGTCGGGCCGGCTCCCTACGCGCCCAGCTGGAGGCGCAGCGGCGGCAGGTGCGGTGGGGGCGGGATTAGGGCTGAGGCTCCGCCCCTAGCAGTGAGTCCCTTCCCATTGGCCCGCCCTCCACGCTCCCGGAGCCCATCCCTCACTTGTACATAGGCCACGCCCTCCAGGCCTCATCCCTCCACCTAGGCTGCTCTTCTGTATGGGTTTGTAAGCCTTCCCTTAAGTACCTCTCCCTTAAATTCTTTGAGGCCAGTACTTCTGGTCCCGCCCCTTCACCATGCTATTCGATTTACTTCGGGTTACCCATGTAACAAAAACTCGTCATAAACTGAAAATATCCTAAAATGCATTGAAAGGCCAGGCCTGGTATTCCAGTACTTCGGGAGGCCGAGGCAGGAGGATCACTTGAGCCCAGGATTTCGAGGTGGTAGTGACCTGTGGATGTATCACTGCATTCCAGCCTGGGTGACAGGCTGAGACCCTGCTTCAAATAAAAAGTCCAGGTGTGGTGGCTCGCCAAGGCGGGTACTCCATTACTCCTTCTGTAACCCCACATCACTTGAGGCCAGGAGTTTGAGACCATCCTGACAAACGTAGCGAAACCCCGCCTCTACTAAAAATACAAAAATTAGCCGGACGTAGTGGCAGGCGCCTGTAATCTACTCGGGAAGCTGAGGCACAAGAATAGCTTGAACCTGGGAGATGGAAGTTGCAGTAAGCCATGACTGCACCACTGCAATCCAGCCTGGGTGAGAGGGTGAGACTGTCTCAAAAGGAAAAAAAGAGGGCTGGGCGGGGGGACTCATGCCTATAATCCCAGCACTTTGGGAGGCTGAGATGGGAGATAACTTGAGGCTAGGAGTTCGAGAATAAGCCTGGTCAACATAGCAAGACCCCATCTTTTTTAAAAAATAAGAAAAAAAGAAAATCCATTGAATATACCTTGCCTACTGAACATCACAGCTTAGCCTAGCCTACCTTAAACATCCTCAGAAAACTTGTCTTAGCCTACTTTGGCAAAATCATCTACCACAAAACCTGTTTTATAATAAGGAATCGAATATATGCAGTTTATTGAAGACTATAATTCATTGAAATTGAAAAACAATGTTTGTATGGGTTCTTACCATTAACATTCACAGCCGGCTGGGCGCACTGGCTCACACCTGTAATCCCAGTGCTTTGGGAGGCTGAAGTGGGAGGATCACTTGAGGCCAGGAGTTCGAGATCAGTCAGGGCAACAGAGCGAGACCCTGTCTCTACAAAAAAAAAAAAAAAAAAAAAAAAAAGCAAAAAACATACACAGTTGAAAGCATCATAGTAAAGTCAAAAGATTATAAGTCAAACCATCCTGGATTGGAGACCATCTGTACTCAGCCCCTGTGCTTCCTTCCATTTCTGCAGTCCTCATTCCTCCCCTTTCCGTGTTCAGGTGCAGGAACTGCAGGGCCAGCGGCAGGAGGAAGCCATGAAGGCTGAGAAATGGCTATTTGAATGCCGCAACCTGGAGGAAAAGTATGAGTCGGTGACAAAGGAGAAGGAGGTGAGGCTGAGGTCCCACTGCCCAAGCCCCACCCTGCCAATCCTGGTATAGCCCATTTTCCAGGAGATCGAGCCTGGCCCGTGTGGTGTCTTGTTCCCTGTCCCTGCAGCGGCTGTTGGCGGAGAGGGACTCCTTACGGGAGGCCAATGAAGAGCTGCGTTGCGCCCAGCTGCAGCCGCGGGGGTTGACCCAGGCAGGTGAGATGAAGCCCCATCCCCAGGCTTTGCCTGTCCTGGGGTACTGTTTGGGCAGAACAGGTTGTGTCCCAGGGCATGTCTAGGCTGGGGACAGTGCTAGGCCAGGCTGGAGGTGACCAGAAAGAGGTGACACGGTCAAATTGAAGAGAGGGACTCATGAGCTCAGGGAAGAGCAAAGGCGAAAAACCCGGGCCAACCATCACTGTTCTCTATCAAGCCCTGGATGGGGCTTGTGTCAAGCCAGGCTTTTGGCTGAACTTGAGCCCCAAAAGATGATTGTTGGAAAGAAGACCCTAGGGACGGGGACAGGGGATGCAAAGAGACCTGAAGACTTTTCTCGCTTTCTTCAGACCCCTCAGTGGATCCTACCTCCCCAGCCGTGGATAACTTAGCCGCGGAGATCCTTCCTGCAGAGCTCAGGTATCCTGGGGTCACTCAAAACTCTGGCCCCACCCAGGCCTGCCAAGGCCCGCCCTCAGCCCCGCCCCTGCCCACCTTCCACTAGCCCAGGTTGCTTGGTCTCAGTGCCAGGTCCTAGCCGGGCTCCTAGGCCCCACTTACTCCTAATTTGGCATTTTTTTTTTTTTTTTTTTTTTTTTGAGACGGAGTTTCGCTCTTGTTACCCAGGCTGGAGTGCAATGGCGCGATCTCGGCTCACCGCAACCTCCGCCTCCTGGGCTCAGGCAATTCTCCTGCCTCAGCCTCCTGAGTAGCTGGGATTACAGGCGTGCGCCACCATGCCCAGCTAATGTTTTGTATTTTTAGTAGAGACAGGGTTTCACCATGTTGACCAGGATGGTCTGGATCTCTTGACCTCGTGATCCACCCGCCTCGGCCTCCCAAAGTGCTGAGATTACAGGCTTGAGCCACCGCGCCCGGCCCAGTTTTTTGTTTTTTGTTTTTTTTTTTTTGTTTTTTTTTTTTTTTGAGACGGAGTTTCGCTCTTGTTACCCAGGCTGGAGTGCAATGGCGCGATCTCGGCTCACCGCAACCTCCGCCTCCTGGGTTCAGGCAATTCTCCTGACTCAGCCTCCCGAGTAGCTGGGATTACAGGCACGTGCCACCATGCCCAGCTAATTTTTTGTATTTTTAGTAGAGGCGGGGTTTCACCATGTTGACCAGGATGGTCTCGATCTCTCGACCTCATGATCCACCCTCCTTGGCCTCCCAAAGTGCTGAGATTACAGGCTTGAGCCACCGCGCCCGGCCTTTTTTTTTTTTTTAATCTTTTTTTTTTTTTTTTTTTTGAGACGGAGTTTCACTCTTGTTACCCAGGCTGGAGTGCAATGACGCAATCTCGGCTCACCACAACCTCCGCCTCCTGGGTTCAAGCAATTCTCCTGCCTCAGCCTCCCTAGTAGCTGGGACTACAGGCGTGCGCCACCATGCCCAGCTAATTTTTGTATTTTTAGTAGAGACGGGGTTTCACCATGTTGACCAGGATGGTCTCGATTTCTTGACCTCGTGATCCACCCGCCTCGGCCTTCCAAAGTGCTGGGATTACAGGCGTGAGCCACCGCGCCTGGCCCCTAATTTGGCTCTTATCTACTCAGGGCCCTCGCCCTACCAGACGACTTGCCTCTCCGTGGTCTATCCGTGGTCTACACAAATTACATCGAACACCTGTTTCTACTTCCTGCGCAAAAATCCTATGCCCTAACCCCGCCGACTTTGATCGCTTCTTTCAGAGTCCAGCCCTGTCAGTGAGTTTCTTTTTCTTTCTTTCTTTCTTTTTCTTTTTTTTCTTTTTTGAGACAGAGTCTTGCTCTGTAGCCAGGCTGGAGTGCAGTGGCGCGATCTCCGCTCACTGCAACCTCCACCTCCTGGGTTCAAGCAATTCTCCTGCCTCAGCCTCCCGAGTAGCTGGGACTACAGGCACACACCACCATGCCCAGCTAATTTTTGTATTTTTAGTAGAGATGGGGTTTCACCATGTTGGCCAGGATGGGCTCGATTTCTTGACCTCGTGATCCACCCACCTCGGCCTCCCAAAGTGCTGGGACTACAGGCGTGAGCCACCGCGCCCGGCCTGCCTCTGTGAGTTTCAATCCCTTCTGCCCTGCCTCGATTAACTCTCCCACCCGAGGCCAGGCACAGTGGATCATGCTTCTAAATCCTAGCACTTTGGAAGGCCAAAGCGGGAGGATCACTTGAGCCCAGGAGTTCAAGAGCTTCCTAGTGGCCCTCTCTACGAAATAAAAATGATTTTAAAACCCCCAAAACAGGCCGGGCGCGGTGGCTCAAGCCTGTAATCCCAGCACTTTGGGAGGCCGAGGCGGGTGGATCACGAGGTCGAGAGATCGAGACCATCCTGGTCAACATGGTGAAACCCCGTCTGTACTAAAAATACAAAAAACTAGCTGGGCGTGGTGGTGCATGCCTGTAATCCCAGCTACTTAGGAGGCTGAGGCAGGAGAATTGCCTGAGCCCAGGAGGCGGAGGTTGTGGTGAGCCGAGATCGTGCCATTGCACTCCAGCCTGGGTAACAAGAGCGAAACTCCGTCTCAAAAAACAAAACAAAACAAAAAAAAAACCCAAAACAGCCAGGCGCGGTGGCTCACGCCTGTAATCCCAGCACTTTGGGAGGCTGAGGTGGGTGGATCACCTGAGATCGAGACCAGGCTGACCAAAACGGCGAAATCGGTCTCTACTAAAAATACAAAAATGAGCTGGGCTTGGTGGCGCATGCCTGTAATCCCAGCTAGTCAGGAGGCTGAGGCAGGAGAATCACTTGAACCTGAGAGGCGGAGGTTGCAGTGAGCGGAGATCTCGCCACTGCACTCCAGCCTGGCGACAGAGCAAGACTCTGTCTCAAAAAAAAAAAAAAAAAAAAGGAAAGAAAGAAAAAGAAACTCACTGGCAGGGCTGGGTGACAGAGGGAAACTCCGTCCCCCTCCCGCCAAAAAAACCCAAAAACAAAAAACTCTCCCATCCTAGTTCTTCCCATTCCTGCTTCCCGCTTTCCCACAGCCGCATCCCAGCTGTGCGAATGTGCTCTTGTAGTCCGCCCATGCCTAGCTCCACCCCCTGCCCCAGCTTAGAGCTCCGCCCACTTCAACACTGGCCGGGGAGCCTCAGCCCCTTGTAGGTCCTCGGTGCTCCTACCCCATGGTCTGGCTGGGCTCTTCCCCAGGGCTCTGTCCCGCCCCTAGCTCCACCCGCCAGGAGCCCCAGTGGGCCTGCGGAGTGACTTGTCCCTGGCGCTGCTCTCTCCTCCCGGATCTGCAGGGAGACGCTCCTGCGGCTTCAGCTGGAGAACAAGCGGCTGTGCCGGCAGGAGGCGGCCGACCGGGAGCGGCAGGAGGAGCTGCAGCGCCACCTGGAGGAGGCCAACCGCGCACGCCACGGGTTGGAGACGCAGCACCGGTGAGAGCCTGGGGCCCCTGCGAAGTGCGGGGACTGAGGGGGCTGAAAGCGGGTGCAGGCACTAAGCGGCCTCCCACCCTCGCAGGCTGAACCAGCAGCAGCTATCCGAGCTGCGGGCCCAGGTGGAGGACCTGCAGAAATCCCTGCAGGAGCAGGGGGGCAAGACTGAAGACGTGAGTATCCCCCACCACCTCCCCACCTGGCCCTCCCTTGTGCCCTGAAGTAACCCTTCTCTCTCTTCCATGCTGCCCGATGCGCCATACAGGCCATCGTAAGTATCATGGGCCCAGGGTGGCACCCCCTACCCTCACCCTGGGAAGGAGGAGTTAGGGCCTCTCTGGACCCCCCATTCATTCACCTTGCCTCTTCTCTCCCCCAGTCCATCTTGCTGAAAAGGAAGCTGGAGGAGCATCTGTAAGTTGCAGAAAGAGGGCATTCCTGGTGGGGGCATGGATTCGACATTAGTCGGGAGTTTCTTAGGTGTGTGCCACCACACCTCGCTAATTTTTTATATTTTTAGTAGAGATGGGGTTTCACCATATTGGCCAGGCTGGTCTCGAACTCCTGACCTCAGGTGATCCAACCCCTTTGGCCTCCCAAAGTGCTGGGATTACAGGCATGAGCCACCACACCCAGCCTTCTTTCTTTTCTTTTCTTTTTTTAAACAGAGTCTCACTCTGTCACCGGGCTGGAGTGTAGTGGTGCCATCTCGGCTCACTTCGACCTCCCCCTCCGGAGTTCAAGCAGTTCTCCTGCCTCAGCCTCCCAAGTAGCTGGGACTACAGGCACACACCACCACACTCAGCTAATTTTTGTATTTTCAGTAGAGAAAGAGTTTCACCATGTGAGCCAGGATGGTCTTGATCTCTTGACCTCGTGATCTGCCTGCCTGGGTTTCCCAAAGTGCTGTGATTACAGGTGTGAACCATGGTGCCCAGCTGCCTTCTTTTTTTTCTTTTACCTGTCTGCTGTTGAAGATATTTGTGTTCTAGAAAGGTCTCTGGCTGCTGGATGGAGGGGTTGAGGGTAGAAGAGGCTAGCAAGGGATTATGATGGCTGGACCAACTTGGGAGCTATGGGATGGGAAGAAGTGGGCAGCAGAGGGCAGTTTCAGGGACACCTGCTAAGGGTGCAGGGAAGGTTGTGGCTCTGATGGCTGCAGAGATGGTGGGATGAGGGCACACAGCCCCCAGGCATGGGGGACAGGCAGATAGGTCTCTGTGGCCATGTAGGGGCATTTTTGGCTGACAGGGAGGGCTGTGGCTACCACTGGGATGAAAGAGAAGCCAGCTCAGAGGTCAGCCCACTGTTGCCCACCCCCGGTCCACAGGCAGAAGCTTCATGAGGCAGATCTGGAGCTGCAGAGGAAGCGGGAGTACATTGAGGAGCTGGAGCCGCCCACTGACAGCAGCAGTAAGTGGGACCTGGCAACCAGAGGGTGGGGAGAGCCCGGAGCCCGACAGTGTGAGGCTGACAGGACACTTCTTCCGCCAGCAGCCCGGCGGATCGAGGAGCTGCAGCATAGCCTGCAGAAGAAGGACGCGGACTTGCGGGCCATGGAGGAGCGATACCGTCGCTACGTGGACAAGGCCCACATGGTGAGGACACTGGGTGTTCCCACAAGTCATCCGCCCTGGCTCCCACTCTTTTGTGCCTCCCATTGAGTCAAACCTTCTGCTTGGACATCTGTGCCCCCAACTCCCACCTGTCATACCCCACCATGTGATAGACCCCACTGCTACTGATTGTCACATTAAAATACTGCACAGCCGGCCAGGCGCCGTGGCTCACGCCTGTAATCCCAGCTCTTTGGGAGGCCGAGGATGAGGTCAGGACTTGGAGACCACCCTGGCCAACATGGTGAAACCCAGTCTCTATCAAAAATACAAAAATTAGGCCAGGCGCGGTGGCTCACGCCTGTAATCCCAGCACTTTGGGAGGCTGAGGCAGGTGGATCACGAGGTCAGGAGATCGAGACCATCCTGGCCATGGTGAAACCACATCTCTACTAAAATACAAAAATTAGCCGAGCATGGTGGCAGGTGCCTATAATCGCAGCTGCTCAGAAAGCTGAGGCAGAGAATTACTTGAACCTGGGAGGTGGAGATTGCAGTGAGTTGAGATTGTGACACTGCACTCCGGCCGGGGTGACAGAGTGACATTCCGTCTAAAAACAAAAACAAAGACTAGCTGGGCATGGTGGTGGGCACCTGTAATCCCAGCTCCTTGGTAGGCTGAGGCAGGACAGTCATTTGAACCTGGGAGGCAGAGATTGCAGTGAGCCGAGACTATGTCATTTCACTCCAGCCTGGGTGATAGGGCAAGACTCAGTCTCAAAAAAAAAAAAAAAAGGGCCGGGCGCGGTGGCTCACGTCTGTAATCCCAGCACTTTGGGAGGCCGAGGCAGGTGGATCACGAGGTCAAGAGATCGAGACCATCCTGGTCAACATAGTGAAATGCCGTCTCTACTAAAAATATAAAAAATTAGCTGGGCATGGTGGCGCATGCCTGTAATCCCAGCTACTCAGGAGGCTGAGGCAGAAGAATTGCCTGAACCCAGGAGGTAGAGGTTGCAGAGAGCTGAGATCGCGCCATTGCACTCCAGCCTGGGTAACAAGAGCGAAACTCCGTCTCAAAAAACAAAACAAAACAAAACAAAACAAAAAAAAACAAAAAAAACTTCACAGCTAGGCACAGTAGCTCATGCCTGGGAGGCTAAGGTGGGTGATCACTTGAGGTCAGGAGTTCGAGACCAGCCCGGCCAACATATAAAAACCCTGTCTCTACTAAAAATAGAAAAACTAGCCAGTGTTGTGGCATGTGCCTATAATCTCAGCTACTCAGGAGGCTGAGGCAGGAGAATAGCTTGAATCTGGTAGGCAAAGGTTGCAGTGAGCTGAGATTGTGCCACTTCACTCCAGCCAGACTCCATTTCAAAAATAAAAATAAACAAAATAAAGTACTGCACAGCTGGGCACAATGGCTCTCACCTGTAATCTTAAGACTTTGGGCCGGGCTCGGTGGCTCAAGCCTGTAATCCCAGCACTTTGGGAGGCCGAGGCGGGTGGATCACGAGGTCAAGAGATCGAGACCATCCTGGTCAACATGGTGAAACCCCGTCTCTACTAAAAATACAAAAAAAAAAAAAAACTAGCTGGGCATGGTGGCGCGTGCCTGTAATCCCAGCTACTTAGGAGGCTGAGGCAGGAGAATTGCCTGAGCCCAGGAGGCGGAGGTTGCGGTGAGCCGAGATTGCGCCATTGCACTCCAGCCTGGGTAACAAGAGCGAAACTCCGTCTCAAAAAAAAAAAAAACTTTGGGAGGCTGAGGCAGGAGGATTGCTTGATGCCAGGAGTTCAGGACCATCTTGGGTGACATAAGGGGACTGTGTCTCTATAATGAATGAAAGAATGAATGAGGCCAGGTGTGGTGGCTCACACCTGTAATCTCAGCACTTTAAGAGGCTGAGGTGGGTGGATCACAAGGTCAGGAGTTCGAGACCAGCCTGGCTAACATGGTGAAACCCCATCTCTACTGAAAATACAAAAATTAGTCAAGCATAGTGGTGGGCACTTGTAATCCCAGCTACTCAGAAGACTGAGGCAGGATAATCGCTTGAACCTAGAAGTTGCAGTGACCTCAGATTGTGCCACTGCACTCCAGCCTGGGTGACAAAGTGAGATTCCTTCTCAAAAAAAAAAAAAAAAAAAATGAATGAATGAATATACACACCCCAGTGTGTCCCAGGGGGTTTCAAGGCCAAAGTCACCTGGCTGTGACTTCCCCAACCTGTAGGTTATGCAGACCCTGGAACCCAAGCAGCGGCCAGCTGCGGGGGCACCCCCAGACCTTCACACCTTGAGGACAAAGCTCCGAGAACGGGATGTCCGTATCCGGCACCTGGAGGTGGGTGTCCTTGTCCCTTTATGCTGCCTTCAGCATATCCAGGCCCCTGAAACTTGCCTCCTTGACAGATGGACTTTGAGAAAAGTCGAAGTCAGCGGGAGCAGGAAGAAAAGCTGCTCATCAGTGCGTGGTATAATATGGTGAGTGTGAGGTCTGGGCTCTAAGATCTCATGGGTAGAGTATTTTAGGGGTCCTGTGGGCTCACCTGATCCCAACCACACCTCCTCCTGAAGGGCATGGCCTTGCAGCAGCGAGCCGGGGAAGAGCGGGCGCCTGCCCATGCCCAGTCGTTCCTAGCACAGCAGCGGCTGGCAACCAATGCTCGCCGTGGACCCCTGGGACGCCTGGCATCTCTGAGCCTTCGCCCCACCGACAAGCACTAACAGACCTCATGATCCAGCCAGCCAGGGCTCCTCCAACTCACGTGGCGCCCAGCATCAGGCTTCAGCCAGCGGCTTGAGAGCCTTGAGGTCATGACCTCCACCCTTCGCTCTCCCAGATTGGTGGGGAGGGAGGGTGGGAGGTAGATATAGGACTGTTTATTTTAGCAATGTGATTCTTATTGTTGATTCTCTCTCTGGAGTTCATGTGCTGCCTAGGGAGAGTCTGATTTTATATTTGAGAAAAATAAAGACTTTCAATCTTTGGCTGTGCTCTGGGCACCATGGTAAGGGAAAGTGGGCCAGGGGCTTAGCCCATTGCTTTTAAGAAAAGCTTGATTTAGCTAGGCATGGTGGCTCACACCTGTAATCCCAGCACTTTGGGAGGCTGAGGCAGGTGGATCACAAGGTCAGGAGTTTGAGAACAGCCTGGCCAATGTGGTGAAACCCCATGTCTACTGAAAATACAAAAATGTTTAGCCAAGCATGGTGGCAAATGCCTGTAATTCCAGCTACTTGGGAGACTGAGGCAGGAGAATTGCTTGAACCTGGGAGGCAGAGGTTGCAACGAGCTGGGACTGCTCCACTGCACTCCAGCCTGGGCAACAGAGCAAGACTTCGTCTCAAAAAAGGAAGGCTAAGGTAGGAAAATGGCTTGAATTAGAAAGGTGGAGGCTGTAGTGAGTAGAGATCAAGCCACTGCATTCCTGTTTTAGATGAAAATGCCTGCCTTCATGAAGCTGAGGGTAGACAGGCAGACATTAAATTAGATAAAACAAAAGCTTGATATGAGAAGAAATACCACAGAGGAAAATAAAGCTGCAATAAGTGATGGGGTTAGAAGTGGTAGACTTGGGAGTTGGCAATTTATAATAAAAGGCCAGATGCTGGGCACCATGGCTAAAACCTGTAATCCCAGCATTTTGGGAATCTGAGGTGGAAGTATCTCTTGAGCACAGGAGTTCCAGACCAGCCTGGGCAACATACTGAGACCTCGTCTGTACAAAATTATAAAAAATTAGGGTTGCTGGGGTGGCTCACGCCTGTAATCCCAGGACTTTGGGAGGCCAAGGTGGGTGGATCACCTGAGGTTGGGAGTTTGAGACCAGCCTGACCAACATGAAGAAACCCCATCTCTGCTAAAAACAAAAACAAATTAGCTAGGCATGTTGGTGAACTGTGGTTCTAGCTACTCAGGAGCCTCAGGTGGGAGGATTGCTTGAACCTGGGAGGTGGAGGCTGCAGAGAGCTGTGACTGTCCAGCCTGGGCAACAGAGTGAGACTCCATCTCCAAAAAAAAAAAAAAAAAAAAGCCTGAAAAGGAGGACTCATCAAAGAAGTGACATCAGTGAAGGAGAGACCTAAGGGAGAGGCCATGTAGTATCTGGGGAAGATCCAGGCAGAACAGTTTGTGCAAAAGTCGGGAGGTGAGAGCTTGCTTGGTGTACTAGAGGAACAGTAAGGGGCCATAGTGGAGTGGAGTGAATGAGAAAGCAGATGAGGGTGGGGAGATTATTCAGGGATTTGTGGGCTGCAGAGAGTACTTTAACTTTTTTTTTTTTTTTTTTTTTTTTAAATACTGAGACTGGGTTTTGCTGGGCGTGGTGGCTCACGCCTATAATCCAAGCACTTTGGAGGCCAAGGCAGGCAGATCACCTGAGGTCGGGAGTTCGAGACCAGCCTGACTAACATGGTGAAACCCTGTTTTTAAAAAAAAAGCAAAAAAAAAAAAAAAAGCCGGGCGTGGTGGCTCACGCCTATAATCCCAGCACTTTGGGAGGCCGAGGCAGGTGGATCACGAGGTCAAGAGATCGAGACCATCCTGGTCAAAACGGTGAAACCCTGTCTCAACTAAAAATACACACACACAAAAAAAAAATTAGCTGGGCATGGTGGCACGTGCCTGTAGTCCCAGCTACTTGGGAGGCTGAGGCAGGAGAATTGCCTGAACCCAGGAGGCGGAGGTTGCGGTGAACCGAGATTGCGCCATTGCACTCCAGCCTGGGTAACAAGAGCGAAACTCCGTCTCAAAAAAAAAAAAAAAAAAAAAAAAAGACTGGGTTTCACCAAATTGGTCAGGCTAGTCTCGAACTCTAGTCTCGATCTACTGACCTCAAGTATCCGCCCGCCTCGGCCTCCCAAAGTGCTGGGATTACAGGCGTGAGCCACCGCGCCCAGTCTGTGCTTTAACTTTTATCGTAAGTGTAGTGGGAGCCATGGAAGATTCTAAGCAAAGGAGGGATGTGACCTGACTCGGGTGTTCATAGGCGCCCTCTGGTGGCCACTCTCAGAGAAACAGGCTTAGGCCAGGGCCAGAGCTGGAAGACCGGGTTGGTAGTCCATGTAGGTGGGTGGGTGATAGTGAGGGTTCTGGCCAGGTTGGGAGCCCTAGAGTGAGAAATGGTTGGATTCTAGATACGATTTAATGGTTGGATTCTAGATACGACTTAAGGCTGGCAGGGTGCGGTGGCTCACACCTGTAATCCCAGCACGTTGGCCAACATGATGAAACCCCATCTCTACTAAAAATAAAAATTTATTGAGCGTATTGGCAGGCACCTGTAATCCCAGCTACTTGGGAGGCTGAGGCAGGAGAATCACTTGAATCTGGGAGGCAAGGGTTGCAGTGGGCTGATTGCACCATTGCACTTCAGCCTGGGTGACAAGAGCGAAACTTCGTCTCAAAAAAAAAAAATAATAATAATAATAAAGGCAAAGCTGATAGGATTTGCTGCTGGGTTGGTGTGGCCACTGGGTTGATGTGATGGCCTGTGACAGGAAGAGAAATCCACATGACTACTTTTGACCTCATCACCTGGAAGGACACAGCTAACACACAGGGTTGGGAAGACTGGGGAGTTGATTAGGAGCTAGATTTCAAGTGTGTTAGATTTGAAGTGCCTGAGAGATTTCATCTAAGAGGCAGTCGGCTTTCTGGGTCTACAGTTAGAGAAGGGATCCTGGCTGGATTTCTTCCTTCTTTTCCTTTTCTTTTTTTTTTTTTTTTTTTTTTGAGACGGAGTTTCGCTCTTGTTACCCAGGCTGGAGTGCAATGGCGCGATCTCGGCTCACCGCAGCCTCCGCCTCCTGGGCTCAGGCAATTCTCCTGCCTCAGCCTCCTGAGTAGCTGGGATTACAGGCACACGCCACCACGCCCAGCTAATTTTTTGTATTTTTAGTAGAGACGGGGTTTCACCATGTTGACCAGGATGGTCTCGATCTCTCGACCTTGTGATCCACCCGCCTCGGCCTCCCAAAGTGCTGGGATTACAGGCTTGAGCCACCGCGCCCGGCCCTTTTCTTTCTTTTTGATTTTTTTTTTCCTTTTTTTTTTTTTGAGATGGAGTCTTGCTCTGTTTCCAGGCTGGAGTGCAGTGGCGAAATCTTGGCTCATTGCAACCTCTGCCTCCCAGATTCAAGCAATTCTCCTGCCTCAGCCTCCTGAGTATGGTCTCAATCTCCTGACCTCGTGATCCACCCGCCTCAGCCTCACAAAGTGCTGGGATTACAGGCATGAGTCACCACACCCAGACTTTTTTTTTCTTTCTTTAGATGGGGTCTCACTCTGGAGTGTAGTGGCACAATCTCAGCTCACTGCAACCTCTGCCTCCTGGATTCAAGCAATTCTCCTGCCTCCGCCTCCCGAGTATCTGGGATTACAGGCATGTGCCACCACACCCAGCTAATTTTGTATTTTAGTAGAGATGGGGTTTCACTATGTTGGCCAGGCCTGTCTCGAACTCCTGACCTCAACTGATCCACCGATCTTCGCCTCCCGGCTGGGATTAAAGACATTAGCCCCACCATGGCAGGGCCTTTTTTTTTTTTTTTTTTTTTTTTTTTTTTGAGACAGGGTCTTGCTGTGTTGCTCAGGCTGGAGTGCAGTGGTGAGATCATAGCTCACTTCCTTGGCTGGACTTTTATATTCAGGAGTCATCAGGAGTTCATGTGATTAAATTAGTAAGACCTAAAGTCCTGAAGGCCTGAGAATGCAGAGGCTTGGGGCAAGAAGAAGCCAAGATCCTGGGACAGTGACTGGCTCATTAATAATTAATGCCAGGGCACTGATGTGGGTATTTTCAGAGAGCAGAGCTTGGGAAGAAGTAAGCAGGGCACCATCATAAAAGCTGGAAGAGGTGAAACCCCGTCTCTACTAAAAATACAAAAAGTTGGCCGGGCGCTGTGGCTCACGCCTGTAATCCTAGCACTTTGGGAGGCCAAGGTGGGTGGATCACCTGAGGTCAGGAGCTCAAGAGCAGCCTGGCCATCATGGTGAAACCCCACCTTAAAAAAAAAAAATACAAAAAGCGAGGCGTGGTGGTGTGCACCTGTTATCCCAGTTACTCGGGAGGCTGAGGCATGAGAATCGCTTGAACCTGGAGGTAGAGGTTGCAGTGAGCCAAGATCGTGCCACTGCACTTCAGCCTGGATGGCGAAGTGAGACTGTCTCAAAGAAAAAACCAAACCTGGAATAAGCTGGGCTTGGAGGTTGTGGTGGAGGAGGAGGAGGAGAAGGAGGAGAAAGAAGAAAACTGCAAGAACTCCCAAATCTTACTTAGCATAATGCCTGGCAGGAGAAATCAGACTAACAACGTTTGAATAAAAACCACTAGCAAATTTATTGAGCACCTCCTGTATACCAAATGCTTTAATGTCATTCTTTCATTTCATCCTCATGACAGCTCCATGAAGTAGTCACTCACATCGCCACTTGAAGGAAAGAATTCAGGCAGGACAATGATGGAGACCTCCCGGGCAGTGGGGGTTGGGAAGGAGGGCTGGTGGCCAGGGTGGGCTGGTCCAAGAGTCTGGAAGAACCCCCTCCCCAGCACAGTGCCAAACCCCAGCGGGCTGCGAGAGCTGGTCAAAAGTGCAGGCGGACTTGACGAAGGTACACGAGGCTTATGCAGACCTGGACTCCTGCCTGTGTGCCCTGCAGGGACCTGGTTCCCTGTCCTTAGGGGGCTGGGCTCTTAGATTTCAGGCCAGATTCTCCTCCTCCTCGCCAATAGGGCTGGGCAGCCAGGGTGGTGCCGGACCCCGGGGCCCGGGCACGGTCACTGTGGTAAAGGGCTCGGCAGGGCCAGGGATGAGGACAAGCGGTTCAGGACCCGCAGGGGGCGGGGGCTCGGGCTCCGGCAGGCCGGGGTCGAGCGGCGGGTCCCCGCAGCTGCACTCTGGGGCCGCGCCTTCGGGGACAACCGCGCATGAGCAGCTGGCCCCGGTAGACGCCTCCGACACGCAGCTGTTCTTGCGGAGTAGAAAGGACAGGCGCCGGCTCAGCGGGCCTCCCCCGGCCATGCCCGCGCCCGCCGGCAGGAGGCGCTGCAGGAAGTCGCCGGGCGCCTCGCCAACCGGCCCATCCAAGCCGTCCAGCCGCTGGAACTGCATGTCTTCCTTGGCCAGCCTGCGGGAAGGACAGTGAGGTGGGCAAGCGCTGCGGCCTCTCCTCTTGTTGACAGAGCGGGGTCCCAGGCGTTCAGATTTCCCTGACTCCACTCACCCCTTTGTCCCACTTATCCCCAAAGACCTTAGCTCCTAAACCCAGAGCCTGGCCTCACCCTCTGTTTCCACTTAAACTTAGATCTCAGGCCGAGCACGGTGGCTCACACCTGTAATCCCAGCACTTTGGGAGGCCTAGGCGGGCTGATCACGAGGTCAGGAGTTCGAGACCAGCCTGACCAACATGGTGAAACCTTGTCTCTACTAAAAATACAGAGTTTAAGGCCGGGCGCGGTGGCTCACGCCTATAATCCCAGCACTTTGGGAGGCCGAGGCGGGTGGATCACGAGGTCAAGAGATCGAGACCATCCTGGTCAACATGGTGAAACACCCCGTCTCTACTAAAAATACAAAAATTAGCTGGGCATGGTGGCGCATGCCTGTAGTCCCAGCTACTCGGGAGGCTGAGGCAGGAGAATTGCTTGAACCCAGGAGACAGAGGTTGCGGAGCCGAGATCGCGCCATTGCACTCCAGCCTGGGTAACAAGAGCGAAACTCCGTCTCAAAAAAAAAAAAAACAAAAAAAAAAAAAACCCAGAAATTAGCCAGTAAGGTGGTGGGCACCTGTAATTCCAGCTGCTTAGGAGGCTGGGGCAGGAGAATCGCTTGAACCCGAGAGGCAGAGGTTGCAGTGAGCCAAGACCACTCCATTGCCCTCCAGCCTGGGTGACAGAGCCAGACTCCGTTTAAAAAAAAAAGTCTGCCTGCCTTGGCCTCCCAAAGTGCTGAGGATTACAGGAGTGAGCCACTGCTCCCAGCTGATTTTTATTTTTTGAAACGGAGTTTTACTCTTATTGCCCAGGATGGAGTGCAATGGCGTGATCTTAGCTCAGTGCAACCTCTGCCTCCCAGATTTACATGATTCTCCTGCCTCAGCCTCCTGAGTAGCTGGGATTACAGGCATGCGCGACCAAGCCTGGCTAATTTTGTATTTTTATTAGACATGGTGTTTCACCATGTTGATCAGGCTGGTCTCGACCTCCTGACCTCAAGTGATACACTCGCCTTGGTCACCCCCACACCCGGGATCACAGGCCTGAGCCACAGTGCCTGGCCTTTATTTTTATTTTTTTAGAGACAGGCTCTTGCTCTGTTGCCTGGGCTGGAGTTCAGTGATATCCTTATGGCTCACTGCAGCCTCGCATTCCTGGGCTCAAGTGATCCTCCCACCTCAGCCTCCTGAATAGCTGGGACTACAAGTGCACACCACCACGCTTGGCTAATTTTTTATTTTTAGTAGAGTCGGGGGTCTCATTATGTTGCCCAAGCTGGTCTGATCTGGGCTCGCTCAATCCTCCCACCTTAGCCTCCCAAAGTACTGGGATTACAGGCATTGAGCAACTGCTCCTGGCCTCAGCCCTCATCTCCTTTGGTATCATGTCTGACTCGTCTGATCCTCGGTAACCTCAGCCCTTAGCTCTGTCCCCACTCAGTGGCCTGATCTCAGACCTTGACCCTGTACCCTGACTCCTACCTTAGCCTCTGCTCTTATCACAGTTCTGAGAATTTTGCTCTTATCCCCATCTCTAGAGTTGAGTCCCCTTAATTTTTTTTTTTTTTTTTTGAGACAGAGTTTCGCTCTTGTTGCCCAAGCTGGAGTGCAATGGCAGGATCTCGGCTCACTGCAGCCTCTGCCTCCCGAGTTCAATTGAGTCTCCTGCCTCCACCTCCAGAGTATCTGGAATTACAGGCCTGCGCCACCACACCTGGCTAATTTTGTGTTTCTGGTAGAGACGGGGGTTTCTTCATGTTGGTCAGGCTGGCCTCGAACTCCCGACCTCAGGTGATCCACCCCAGTAGATCCACCTCGGCTTCCCAAAGTGCTGAGATTTTTATTTTTTTTTATTTTTTTTTATTTTTTGAGACGGAGTTTCACTCTTTTTTTTTTTTTTTTTTTTTTTTTTTTTGAGACGGAGTTTCACTCTTGTTACCCAGGCTGGAGTGCAATGGCGCGATCTCGGCTCACCGCAACCTCCGCCTCCTGGGTTCAGGCAATTCCCCTGCCTCAGCTTCCTGAGTAGCTCGGATTACAGGCACGCGCCACCATGCCCAGCTAATTTTTTGTATTTTTAGTAGAGATGGGGTTTCACCATGTTGACCAGGATGGTCTCGATCTCTCGACCTCGTGATCCACCCGCCTCGGCCTCCCAAAGTGCTGGGATTACAGGCTTGAGCCACCGCGCCCGGCCGAGTTTCACTCTTGTTACCTCAGGTGATCCACCCCGGTAGATCCACCTTGGCTTCCCAAAGTGCTGTGATTTTTTTTTTTTTTTTTTTTTTTTTTTTTTTTTTTTTTTTGATACGGAGTTTCAGACTTGTTACCCAGGTTGGAGTGCAATGGCGCGATCTCGGCTCACCGCAACCTCCGCCTCCTGGGTTCAGGCAATTCTCCTGCCTCAACCTCCTGAGTAGCTGGGATTACAGGCACGCACCACCATGCCCAACTAATGTTTTTGTATTTTTAGTAGAGACGGGGTTTCACCATGTTGACCAGGATGGTCTCGATCTCTTGACCTCGTGATCTACCCGCCTTGGCCTCCCAAAGTGCTGGGATTACAGGCTTGAGCCACCGCGCCCGGCCTTTTTTTTTTTTTTAAGATGGGGTTTCACCATGTTGGTCAGGTTGGTCTTGAACTCCCGACCTCAGGTGATCCGCCCGCTTTGGCCTCCAAAGTGCTTGGATTACAGGTGTGAGCCATCGCACCAGGCCCCCTTAATCTTTTCAATCAGATGCGTCCCGCAGAGCCTTAAGCCCTGCCCCAAGCAGCCCTGCCCACCTCACCCACTAGCTCACGTGATGTCGAAGGTGGAGCCCTGGAAGGAGGGCTGCCGCAGCTGGAAGACCGTAGCCGCGGTGTAGGGGGCGCGAGCCTCGGCAGCGTCCCAATACAAGTCCTTCTCCAGCACCGCCAGGTCGTCATACATCTCGTCCACTGCCAGCATGGACACCTACGAGTGCAAACACGCAAGGTAAAGTGGGGATAGGGCGGTGCACCGGGACCACGGTGTGAACCCCTCTGACCAGGACCCTGTTGAGCACTCTGGAATGGTTTCACCTGGAGCCTGAGTCTCACCTGGAAGTTTCGATCGATCAGAAAGTTGGTCTCAAAATCATCGTCGTCCTCTCCGAAGGGGTTGATGAGCTGCTCAGCTACCTGAGTGGAGAGGGAGGAGTTAGGTGGAAACTTGGGAACCCCGTGCCCGCCCCACCCATGAAATTCCAGTCTGGAGCACCCACCTACCTTGAGCCAGCCGGCGTAGAAGAAAAACTGCAGTAGGGTGAAGATGGGCACACACAGGTCTAGGTCATGGTCTTTGTAACCCTGAGCTGGGTCCAGGAACTGGCGACCAATGAGGCAAGCCAGGAAGTAGCTGTACAGTGCAATGGTCACCACCTGGGCAGTGCGGGGCAGGGCTCAGGGCGGTCATTGAGGGCCAAGGCTAGGATTGGGCATCATTATGACTAGGTCCTTAGCTAGCTCTCAGTTTCCCCTTGAAATCATGCATCAGGGCCACTGACATCGAATATCAACGGAGGCGTGACGAGGTTACCTGGGTGTAGACGAGGGGTACGCTAATCCAGTCGTAGTGAAAGAGCATTCCACATTTGCCCCGAAACACGTTCAGCTCCTGGGGGTGGATACAGGTATGAGGTGACCCGAATGGTGAGCTCACACAGGGATACTGAGTGTGGGTGCCTGGGATGGAGGTGGGTGGTCACCTGGTGGGAACTGGGAGTGTGCGTTGGGGGTTCTAGGGAGGGTATTTTGTGGTGGATGTGCACCTAGGGTAAGGGACCATGCACCCAGGGGCTGCCCCTGAGGGCGTTAGAATCTGCCCCATGGAGGTAAGTGTGCACCTGGTAAAGGTGCTTGAAATCGGCCTCGCAGGGGTGCGCGGCAGGCCGCCGTTGATACAGCTCCAGGGGTAAAATTTCCCTGGTATTCTACATGAATGACCTCCTAGTGGGCCCACCTCGAGCAGCAGCTTAAGGGCGCTGTTATCGCGGATCCGGCCTTCACGCCGCGCCTGCGCCGCCAGGTTGGAGAACCAGACGCACGGCACCCAGTACTTGTTGTATGACGAGTTCAGGTTTTCGAACTTCTTGCGCTCCTCGCGGGTCATAAACCCTGGAGGAACGAGGTCAGGGATAGCTCGCCCCTCACCCCCCTCCACCCGGTCCTTGCCCAATCCCCTCACTGCCTCTGGCCCGGGACTCACCTGCCTCCACCACGTGGTCTATGGTAGGGAAGCGCTTGAACACTGCGGTGCTGACTGAGCGCAGGATGAGCACTGCCGAGAGCCCTGCGTAGCGCATGAGTGTGCGCCGGTAGAGGCGGCCACGCTCGTCGCGTCCGTGCACGGTGCCCGCCACCACGCACATGAGCGCGTCAGGCAGCGGCATGCATAGGTACTGGTTCCACCAGCGGTGCACCACCAGCGTCACGTAAAAACCTGCAGGGAAGCGCGGAATGGGGGCTCAGTGAGGACACCAGGGCCAGGGGTTTGGGCACCCAGATTGTGGGCGAAGGGGCAACATAAGGGCTGCATCAGGGAAACCTGAGTGGGCTCGCCAACCTGACCAGCTTGGGCTGGGAACCTGGGGGTCCAGCCCTGAGATCAGAAAGGCCAGAGCAGCCCTTTGGGTCACTGGCTACTTGGGAGTCACCTCGGATGTGGCATTGGGATCCCAGTATGGGGATAGAGACACAGAACCCATGTTAGGGGCATGTGGACAGACTGTTGCTTGCTGTGAGGGTGTAGGAACCTAAAACAAGGAGAAGGGGGCCTGGTTTGTGGGGGCGTACATCAGGGACACCTGGTCAGGCTTGTCACAATAGCCACACCCAGCCCCTGAGTCAGAAACTTCTGAAGGGGTTGGGGACAGGGTCTACATCAGGGAGCAGGCTGAGGTCACATGTGGTCACTGGGGACCAGGACTTGTCAGAGAAATGCCCCCAGGCCAGAATTGAGAGGATGGAGTCCTATAGGGTCCCTGGAGGGTTAGGGGGTTGTCCCCCCTAGTAACACAACAGACAGCGGTTAGAATCCCCAGGGTGACCAGAAATAAACCTGTGGGTGAGATGGAGCTCTCCTGGAGGCACCTCAGGGGGCACTGTGACCTAGGTGACACCCCAGGTCTCAGATGTGCAGGGCCACATCTGGCATCTTCATGGTGTGGATCCAAAACTAGGGGGGCTGTGGTGGGGTAGGATTTGAGGGGAGAGTCTCAGAGGGGCAGGAATGGGGGCTCCTCAAAAGGCATGAATGGAAATGGGTTTCTCAGGGACTTAGGAATGGGGGACTTGGGGGCTGGACCGCACCAAGCACGAAGGAGACAGGAATGAGGCTGGCATACTGGTCGCAGTAAATGACAAGCTTCTCAAAGTAGCGCTTCTGCCCTTCCTTCAGCACAAAGCTGCAGGGTAAAGAAGAGGGGTCACAGGTCACAGGGGAGACTCTGTTCCCAGCTTCAGATCTCCCTTGCTGTACCCCTCTCCCTGGCCTCCTCTTATAATAGCTGCTCCCAGCCAGGCACAGTGGCTAATGCCTGTAATCTCAGCACTTTGGGAAGCCGAGGCAGGAGGATCACTTGACATCAGAAGTTCAAGGCCAGCCTGCCCAACATGGTGAAACTCCATCTCTACTAAAAATACAAAAAATTAGCCAGACATGGTGGCTGGCACCTGTAATCCCAGCTACTCAGGAGGAGGCTGAGGCAGGAGAATCGCTTGAACCGGGAGGCAGAGGTTGCAGTGAGCCGAGATTGTGCCACTGCACTCCAGCCTGAGTGACAGAGTGAGACTTCATCTCAATTAAAAATATATACTGGGTCTGCCGGGCGCAGTGGCTCAAGCCTGTAATCCCAGCACTTTGGGAGGCCAGGCGGGTGGATCACGAGGTCAAGAGATCAAGACCATCCTGGTCAACATGGTGAAACCCCGTCTCTAATAAAAATACAAAACATTAGCTGGGCATGGTGGCACATGCCTGTAATCCCAGCTACTCAGGAGCCTGAGGCAGGAGAATTGCCTGAACCCAGGAGGCGGAAGTTGCAGTGAGCCGAGATCGCGCCATTGCACTCCAGCCTGGGTAACAAGAGTGAAACTCCATATCAAAAAAAAGAAAAGAAAAAAATATATATACACACACACACACACACACACACACACACACACGCAGACACACACACACATACACACACATATACTGGGTACAGTGGCTCAGGCCTGTAATCTCAGCACTTCAGGAGGCTAAGGAGCAAGAATCACAAGGTCAGGAGTTAGAGACCAGCCTGACCAACATGGTGAAACCCTGTCTCCACTAAAATTCAAAAAAATAGTTGGGTGTGGTGGCAGGCAGCCTGTAATCTCAGCTACTTGGGAGGCTGAGGCAGGAGAATCACTTGAACCCAGGTTGTGGAGGTTGCAGTGAGCCGAGATCCTGCCATGGCACTCCAGCCCAGGTGGCAGTGAGAGACTCCATCTCAAAAAAAAAAATATATATATATAATATATATATTATATATTTTTATTATATATTATATATACGGAGCAGAGAAAGCTAAAAGAACTATATCTATCTATCTATCTATCTATCTATATATATATTTTTTTTTTCTTTTTTTTTTTAAAGATGGGGTTTCACCATGATGGCCAGGCTGGTCTTGAACTCCTGACCTCAGGTGATCCACCCACCTCGGCCTCCCAAAGTGCTAGGATTACAGGCATGAGCCACCGTGCCCGGCTATATATATTATGTATTATATATAATAGCTGCCCCCCTCCCCTCGAACACGAGCACCCCGGGACAGCCTCACCGATAGGCGGCACTCAGCGCCATGTAGAACCCAAGGAAGCAGAGCAGCTCTCGCCACAGGAGTTTGTAGATGCTCCCACGCCACAGCAGCAGCAGCTGGGAGAAGCCCCCGAAGCGGGCATTCGCCACTCGGGCTGTGTAGGTGACGGTCATCGTGGCACCTGGCAGGTGTGGCCAAGGGAGAGTGGATGGCCCGGGTGGTGGCTGCGGGCAGGGGTGGAGAGATGCGGGAGTAACTGAGCACAGCGACCCAACCCATGTTCCAGCCGGCCGGCCCCTCAGTCCTGACCCTTGCCTGAGTTGCCTTCTCCCAGCTGTACCCAGTACCCGTCCAGCCCCCAGTGCCCCTTCCTGACCCAAGTCTCAGGCTGTCCCCTTCCTTGGACTCCTGGCGCCAGGCTCTGTACCTGCCATTCCCCACCACCAAGACCCTTGAGTCCCTGCAGTCAGCTCCCAAGTCACCCCCTGACCAGTCCCCTTCACCTAGAGGCCACCTATAGCATCCCCCAGTCCGAGAGTCCCCAGCGCCTGAGTTTCAGGTTCTCAAGGCTTTACCTCCCCCAAATTCTCTCCCTCAGCCCCTATTTCTGGCTCTCCTTTCTCTACTTCCCCGGTTCCCAGTCTTAACCTGTTCCACTCCCTGCACTCCCTCTGAAGCCCTGTCCCTAAGACTTCAGGTCCCCTAGGCCCCCTGCCCCAGCTTGTCCACCTTCCGCTGAACGTCCCTGGCTCCCCCGACTCCCTTTTCCTCCCGGATCCGCCTTGACCTTTCCTCTCTCCAGCCTTCTAAGCCCTCTACTCCCGGGCCCCAGAGGACTCCGGATGCATTCCTGCCCGCAGGTTCCCTATTCCCTCAGGGCCCCCTATTGCCCCAAGCCTAGGCTCATCTCACCTGTGTTGAAGGTGGCTGGTACAGGGACACACGGGGACAGGGATGGAATGGGTGGGTGGCTTCGGCGTTGGGTGGGGCTGGGGAGTGGGTGTGCCACCCCTTCCTGGTCCTCCTCCCTCGGCTGGGCTGCAGGTTCAGAACTTTTGTTTGAAGTTCCACAAGTTTGTTACCTGGCACTGGGGAAGATATCCGCCTCGTCCTCCCTTGCCCCTCCCTGTTCCCCTCCCAGTCACTCACTGGCAAGTCCTAGGGATCTGGAACCCAGAGGTTGGGGGAGGAGGCAGGGATGGTCTTTTTCCCAGTCCCAGACACACACACACACACACACACACACACACACATACACACACACACACACACTGCTCAGTGAGGCTGGGTCACTCCACAGTCACCTGTAATCCCACAGTGTCACAGAGATGCACGCAGAAACACACATCATGGTCCCAGACACAAACCCAGCTGCTCCGAAGACAGCCTTTGGTAGGTGTAGGTGGGAGGATCACCTGAGTCAGGAGTTCAAGATCAGCCTGGGCAAAATAGTGAGAATCCCCATCTCTGTTGAAAAACCAAAAAGCCTCATGTAACTATGGTGACCCAGAGGGGCAGTACACACTGTCGCAGAGGCTTCTGGAGTCACACGACTACCTACCTTGACCTCCCCATCACGCATATATAAGGCAGGTGGACTCTGACATACCAGCCTCTGCTCTCACACGCAGTGCTCCCAACAGTCCGATTCCCTCATGATCACAACATGTAGCAAAGACACCTACACAACCAGCCAGGTGCAGACCCCACCCAGACCACAGAACGCCTTCGCACGAAATCTTACGCCATTGCAACGAGGTTTTGATCCCGAGTTCCCCTGTGCAAAGATGCACCCATGATCATACCCCAAGTGCAAAAGCCCCTTCCTCAGCTCAGCGGGACACACAATCCCAGGATCAGAGTGGGCTCTGGTGGTCCCTGAGGTTGCCTAATCTAGCAAAGACACACACAACAGCGACCATTCTCTCAAGGGACCCCTAGCTGTCACTGCTAGTGAAATTCGCCAGCATTTGCACATCAATGTGTGAAGGCAACCCCCTTTCCAATGTTCCCTCCCAGCGGCACGCCCAGACCCATACACACAGGTCCCAGACACTTTCAGGGTTGCCAGGAACACACAAGCCTGGGGACACAAAACCTTGTCCCGAATTTGGCATGGATTCAGGACAGATGTTCATTCTTCACAAACAGCTGTAAAGGGGAGTCCAGCCTGGTACAAATGATACCCACTTCCCCTCCACTGCCCAGCTTGGAGGACATTCACACACAGATTGGTGTGGGAGGGACAGAGGCTCAGGGGTAAAACCCTGGGATGGGCATCCTAGAGTGCTCAGGAACCCCTTGTGCATTCTGCACAGCCCCACCCGAGGTCCCAAGCCTGGCAGGCCAGGACGGGACACTGTGTTCCCAGACTGGCAGATGTTCGCCCTGCCCAGGGTAATTAGGAACCAGCCTGGGCTGGCCACCCTCCGACCTGCGCCTTCGCTGTCCAGCTGCCGGACAGCCCATAAATGGGGGCGAGAGAGAAGCTGGGGCGGTGCCGTCAGCTGCAGACGAGGAGGTGGCAGGCTGGGTGCAGAGCAGCTCAGGTCCAGATGGGCAGCCCCCACTCCCTAGGAAGTGTCTTGCATTCACTAAAGCCGGCTCCTCCTTTTCATCCTCCCTCCCGCAGCTGACCCGCAGCCCCACACACTTCCGACAGCTGAACTCCCGCAGGGGCTGGGGGCAGGTTTCCTGGGCTAGTTGACAGGCTTACTAATTGTGACAAGGAAAAATAACAAACATTTCTTGGGGTTTCCTGCCTGATGCTGGTATAAATGCCTTGTGTGTTTCATCTCATGGAATCTTTACAGGCATACTAAGTCAGTCAGTTTACTATCCAAGTAGGGAAACTGAGGCTCCGATGTCACATCTCATCTTGTTCGTAGCATAGCTGGGATTTGGGTCCTGGCAGTTTGGCACGAAGCTGGCTGTACCATTGTGTTTGTTTTACACATGCCACCCCAACAGGCCCACACCTGCTTGTGCACACCCTAGGGAGTTGGGGGGACAAGTCTAGGCCCCTGGTGGGGTTCCCCTTACACACACCCTGGCACACCCAGACTCTGGATATGCACGATCTGAACACTTTTTTTTTTTTGAGACAGGGTCTTACTCTGTCTGTCTTGGCTCCCTGCAACCTTTGCCAACGGGGTTCAAGCAATTCTCCTGCCTCAGCCTCCCAAGCCCCGCTGCCATGCCGGCTAATTTTTGTATTTTAAGTGGAGATGAGGTTTCACCATGTTGGCCAGGCTGGTCTCAAACTCCTGGCCTCAAGTGATTCACCAGCCTTGGCCTCCCAAAGTGCTGGAATTATAAGTGTGAGCCACCGTGCCTGGCCTGAACACCACTTTCTGATTCGTGTGTCCTCAGGACCCCTTCTGTCCCCCTAGCCAGCTCTGGCTTGGAACTCATAAACTCTCAAGGTCATGCCCCATCCTGAGTCTCCCAAGTGGGGACAACAATAGCAGCCGAAGCAGTGGCAGAGGGAGGAGCGACAGGCAGGGAATAAGGGGGCCCACTAGGTGCCTTCCAGGCCTGTGTGCCCACAGCCTGTGAGACCACTCTGGAGTCAGGATGGGACTTCAGGAGCTCCTCCAGCCAGAGCCCACTGTCACCCTGCCCACTAACCAGCCCCCTTGCTGCAGCCTTGTTGGGAGGGGCTGATGCCATTCCATGGGGGCAGGAATTGGGGGGTGGAGACTGTTAATCCCCAGTCTGGCAGGCCCAGCCTCTGCCCAGGGCGCCCACTAATTCCCAAACCAAACAGCAGGCAGCGGCGGGCCCACTGCCGGCCTAATCCGCTCCCCGCCAGCCTGGGGCTGGCCAAGGGGCCTTCCAGTTCCCAAGCTCTGAGCCTCCAAGGAAGTGGGCAGATGCCCCTGTCATCCATTTCAGGGTTCACAGCCCCAGCAGGGACACCTAGGGGTACCTTAACCCACAGAGAAGGAGATAAAGATATCCCTCACCCGACACCCTCCATCCCAAGTTGCCACAATAAACATGCATCTCTATTAGGTTTCTGTTGTGAATGGGCCCCTCTAGATGTACAGAACCTGTGTAACTGTACATTAAGGTGCTTACCCTCACCTCCCAATGTCAACAAATACAGCAGTTTAAGATCATTTTATTGAAGAGCAAGAGGTGGGAGAGGTAGGGGGCAACTACAATCCCCCACCAGCCCCACCAGGGGGAATGGACCCCTCCCTGCCTCCTGCCCAAGTGGCTCCCCCTGTACTAAGGGGGGGACTTTGTGCAAACTCTGCCCCGAGGGGGTGGGGAAGGTGGAGGGTGAGTGTGAAATGGCAGCGGTTGGGGCTGGCAGCAGTGCTACTGGGCACTGGGGGGCTTGTAGGGCTCCAGGAGGAGGGCTGAGAAGGTGTTGACCTTGTCTGCCCCCCGCACCTCATGGGGTAACAGCGGCAGCTTCACGATGTGGAAGTCTTCATACAGGTCCTCCATCTGCAGCCAGGGCAGAGGGTAGAAGGCAGTGGTCATGGGCAGGAAGGCAGAGACGGAGTGTGGATGAATAGAAGGGACTGAGCTAGGAGGCTTCCAGGGTCAGGGAGAGAATATGGGGCAAGAGCTTAAGGTGTCATAAATGGGAGTTGGGTCAGTATGATCAGAGATCACTGGGCTAGACCCCCTGTTCTCCAGGGTCACAGGACCTAGCCCAGGCCAGCCACAGTTCACTATGGCTGGAATAACGGGGAAGGATTTGAAATGTAGGGGCAAAGGGCAGGAGGCTGGGGCAGAGGGCCAGAAAGTAGAGCAAAAGGTCAGAGAATAAAGGGGCAGAGGTGCCTCTGTGGAGCCAGTGCTGGGTGGGTGGGCACACCTGGTCCAGATACTTGGCTTGGATCTTGTGGCGGGCCTCACACATCTTGCAGGGCTTCTCAGGGTCGGGGAAGACGAGCTGGTTGACAATGATATTGTGTGTGTCGATCTTGCATTTGGCCAGCTCCTGGATCAGCCTCTCTGTCTCATATAGGGACAGGAACTCAGCAATGCATACACAGATGAAAGTTGTCTGCTCCTGCAGGGCACAAGAGAGGACAGTGAGGGGCAGGTTCTGGCACTGTCCTCAGCCCCCTGGGCCTCTCACCGCCTGCCAGACCACAACTCACAGGGTCCTTGAACTGTTCGCTGACGGAGCGGATGACAGGCAGTGTCTCCTCCAGCTTGGAGGCCAGCTGGTCTGCATTCATGTCCCCCAGGCCCAGCATGTTGCACATCTGCAGGGAGGATGTGGAAGGGCTCAGAGCTTACCTGGGGCTCATTCAATCCCCTGGGTTGGGGTTTGCTAAACACCTGGGGTTACACCACCACACCCAGCTAATTTTTGTACTTTTAGTAGACAGGATTTCACCATTTTTGCCAGGCTGGTCTCGAACTACTGACCTCAGGTGATCCACCTGCCTCAGCCTCCCAAAGTATTGGGATTACAGGAATGAGTCACCTCGCCTGGCCTCAACTTTGCCATTTCTGGGGAACCACGGGCTTGACCTCCTGGAGCCTGTTTCCCGATCTCTAAACTTTACCTCCAAGACCTGTTGTGCCAGATGAGCTGATGCATATAATATGCTCAGAATAATGGCTGGCACACAGTAAGTGCTCAGTGTTACCACCTGAGGCACAGGTCCCCACAGGGGACAGGCACATACCCACACATGCACATACACCACAGGGTGTGGTGCTGGTGGAGTGCAGAACAGTGGGGCTTTGGGTTGTCATCATAATAACCCATGGGGGCTGGGCGCAGTGTCCCACACCTGTAATCCCAGCACTTTGGGAGGTCAAGGTGGGTGTATGCTTGAGGCTAGGAGTTTTGAGACCAGCCTGGGCAACATGGCAAATCCCTGTCTCTACAAAAAATATTAAAACTAGCTGGACATGGTGGTACACATCTGCAGTCCCAGCTACCTGGGAGCCTGAGGCACGAGAATTGCTGGAACCCAGGAGGTGAAGGTTGCAGTGAGCCGAGATCACACCACTGCACTCCAGTCTGGGTGACAGAACAAGACTTTGTCTCAAAAAATAATAACTCATGGCCGGGCGTGGTGGCTCAAGCTTGTAATCCCAGCACTTTGGGAGGCTGAGGCAGGTGGATCACGAGGTCAAGAGTTTGAGACCATTCTGGTCAACATGGTGAAACCCCATCTCTACTAAAAATACAAAAAATTAGCTGGGCATGGTGGCACGTGCCTGTAATCCCAGCTACTCAGGAGGCTGAGGCAGGAGAATTGCCTGAACCCAGGAGGCGGAGGTCGCAGTGAGCTGAGATCGCGCCATTGCACTCCAGCCTGGGTAACGAGAGCGAAACTCCGTCTCAAAATAATAATAATAATAATAATAATAATAATAATAATAATTCATGAGGCACTCTCATGATCTCCATTTGCAAGACAAGGAAGGTGAGGCCCAGAGAGGTGAAGTGATTTGCTTGAGGTCACACAACAGTTGGGTCACACAGTGAGTGCAGTGGGTTTAAAGGCAGGTCACTTGGTTCTGGAATGTGCTTTCCGGCTCTGTCTAGGGCATTTAGTGGGCAGGGGCAGGGACACTGAGTCCTGCCTGTGGGGGAAGAAAGACAGCTCCCTCCCATCCTCTCCAGGGAAAAGTGCAGAAATGGGGTGGGAAGGAAAGGGAATTATTAGCACGCATCTCAGGGTCTGAGGGACCAGGCCCACTCCCACTCCCGGGTGCCTGCATGGTGCAGGTGGGGGCCCCGCGAAACCTGCCTGTGAGATGAAGGGGCTGATCTGGTTCTTGATCTGCATAAGCCGGCCCAGACCCCGCTCCACAATGGTGGGGAAGTTGAGCAGCCTCAGTGTGTGGCCCGTGGGTGCTGTGTCAAACACCACCACGGAGAAGTTCATGCCCTTCACCAGCCTGAGGGGAGACAGGGGTCAGGCCCTCTCTGTCCGCTCTTCCCCTTCCCCAGGCAGCCCCCACCCCCGCTGGCTGGGCCTGACCTCATGACCTCGGCATAGCTCATGGCCTCATCGATGCCGGGAAATGCACTCATGGCCTCCTGCATCATCTTCTTGCCCATGCTCAGCATGTTGTCTTCCTCGAAGAACTCGTCAGGCAGCTCTGCCACGCCCAGGCTGGGGTCAATCTCCTGGGGGCCAAGGGGATGAGACTCAGGTTGCTGCTACTGCTTTGTGGTGGCGGTGGGAGGCAGGTGTGTGCTTCCTAGCCAGGCATAGGGCCAGAGGCTGGAGCCTGTGGCTGACTCTGACCATAGACGCTTCTTTAGGTTACGGCTGGGGAACCCTGAGGTAGCACTTAGGGTTTTGTACAGTTGCACAAAGGGTCAAAAACAAGGGGAAAATTGCAAGCTGTGCCCAGGGCCCTCAAAGGGAAGCCGAAACCCACTTCGGGCCATTTACACTGCTACTCCCCGCTTGCAACCCCAGAGACTCCCATGACTGGGCCATGACCTCTTCCATATCACTCTTTCCTCCACTCAGAGATTCCCTGACCACCCTAAATAAAAGCACAGCTTCTCTGACACCCCCTGCCCTGCCTTCCTTTCTCCTTAGGTTTAGCCCCTAGGAGCTGGGCAGGATGGCTCATGCCTGTAGTTTCAGCTACTCAGGAGACTGGGATGGGAGGATCACTTGAGCCCAGGAGTTGGACACCAGCCTGGGAAATATAGTAAGACCCATCTCTTTTTGTTTATTTTTATTTTTATTTTTATTTTTTTTTTAAGACAGGGTTTTACCATGTTGGTCAGGCTGGTCTTGAACTCCCGACCTCAGGTGAGTCGCCCACCTCGGCCTCCAAAGTGCTTGGATTACAGGCGTGAGCCACCATGCCCGGCTGTAAGACCCATCTCAAAAAAAAAAAAAAAAAAGAAAAGAAAAAAGAAAAATTAGCCCTTCCTCACATCCCCCATGGTTCCCTTATGTTTATTGTATGTCTCTCTACAACAGAAATGTCTGCCCCTCGTGAGCAGAGGTTTTACCAGCTAGCTGTGTCCCCAGCACTTAGTATGAACAGTATCTGGCACATAGGTCGTCAACAGGCATGTAGAATCCAGCCGGTCGCAGTGGCTCATGCCTGTAATCTCAGCACTTTGGGAGGCCGAGGACAGCAGACCACCTAAGGTTGGGAGTTCTAGACCAGCCTGGCCAACATGTCTCTACTAAAACTACAAAAATTAGCCAAGCATAGTGGTGGGCATCGATAATCCCAGCTGCTCCGGAGGTTGAGGCAGAAGAATCGCTTGAACCTGGGAGGCAGAGGTTGCGGTGAGCCAAGATCATGCCACTGCACTCTAGCCTGGGAGATACTGTGAGAGACTCTGTCTCAAAAACAAAACAAACAAAACAAAAGAAACATGTGGCCAGGCAGGGTGGGTCACACCTGTATTCCCAGTGTGACTACAGAGCCTTGGGAGGCCAAAGTGGGCAGATCACCTGATGATAGGAGTGTGAGACCAGCCTGGCTAACATAGCAAAACCCAGTCTCTGCTAAAAATACAAAAAATTAGCTGGGCATGGTGGCAGGCACCTATAATCCCAGCTACTTGAGAGGCTAAGGCAGGAGAATCACTTGAACCTGTGGGGACGGAGGTTGCAGTGAGGCGAGATTGTGCCACTGCACTCCAACCTGGGTGACAAAGCAAGACTCTGTCTCAAAAAACCACAAGGAGAATCAAACAAAAAACAAACAATCCATGAAGGGATGGTCATGCCTGGGGTCCTTGGCCAGTCTCAGACTCAATGCCTCCTTCTTTATCCTCCTCATGTCACCACTTCTTGGTGATTTCCCATGGGGAAGCACCCAACTCACTGGCCTCAGGGGTCATTTCCTGTTGGGGAGCTTGCCCACTCATCACCACGTCCTAGTACCCACTCTCTGACCTTAACCTCCTCTCATGCCTCAGGTATTCTAAGCCTCTTTGGGCTACTTTATCCCCTCACCTGGCCCCTTGTAAGCTGTCAGTGCCCCTCTTAGCTGGCACCCATATCCAGCCCAGCCTCCATAGGTTACCTCTGCAAATACTTCCTTTCCCCCTGCTATTGGCAAAATTCCCCACCCTGGTGGCTTCCAGTTTTGTTTTGTTTTTCTTTTAAGAGACAGCATCTTGGCAGCGCGAGGTGGCTCACACTGGTATTCTCAGCACATTAGGAGGCCAAGGCGGGCAGATAACTTAAGGTCAGGAGTTCAAGACCAGCCTGGCTACCATAGTAAAACCCCATCTCTACAAAAAAAAAAATTCAGGCCTAGCATAGTGGCTCACACCTGTAATCCCAGCACTTTGGGAGGCCAAGATGGGTGGATCACAAGGTCAGGAGATTGAGACCATCTTGGCTAACAAGTGAAACCCTGTATCTACTAAAAATACAAAAAAATTAGCAGAGTGTGGTGGCACCCGCCTGTAGTCCCAGCTACTTGGGAGGCTGAGTCAGGAGAGTCGCTTAAACCTGAGAGGTGGAGGTTGCAGTGAGCCGAGATCATACTACTGCACTCCAGCCTGGGAGACAGAGGGAGACTCTGCCTCAAATAAAAAGAGATAGTGTCTCATTCATAGCTCATTGCAGCCTCAAACTCCTAGGCTCAAGTGATCCTCCTGCCTCAACCTCCCAAATAATTGGGACTGCAGGCATATACTATCATGTCCAGCAATTTTGTTTGTTTGTTTTTTCTAGATAAAGGGTCTCTCTTTGTTGCCCAGGTTGGCCTTGAACTCCTGGCCTCAAGTGATCCTCCTGTGTCAGTCTCCCCAAGCACTAAATTACAGGTGTGGCCTTCCAGCTCTTTCATCACTGCACTTCAGGGCCTGAACACTCTTAAAGACTATTCCCATTTTACTCTCCCTCCCTTTTTTTTTCTTCTTGAGATGGGAGTCTCACTCAGTTGCGCAGCCTGGGGTACACTGGCACAATGTAGACTCACTGCAACCTCTGCCTCCTGGGTTCAAGCAATTCTCTGCCTCAGCCTCCCAAGTAACTGGGATTACAAGTGCCCACCACGCCTGGCTAATTTTTGTATTTCTTTTTTCTTTTCTTTTTTTTTTTTTTTAAGAGACGGGGTCTTGCTATGTTGCCTAGGCTGGAGTGCAGTGGCTATTCACAGGCGCAATCCCACTACTGATCAGCATGGGAGTTTTGACCTGCTCCGTTTCCGACCTGGGCTGGTTCACCCCTCCTTAGGCAACCTGGTGGTCCCCCACTCCAGGGAGGTCACCATATTGATGCCAAACTTAGTGCGGCCACCCGCTCAGCATAGTACACTACAGTCCAGAACTCCTGGGCTCAAGCGATCCTCCCACCTCAGCCTCCCAAGTAGCTGGGACTACAGGCACATGCTACCACGTCCGGCTCTTTTTTTTTTTTTTTTTGGTGAGACGGAGTCTGACACTGTAGCCCTGGCTGGAGTGCAGCGGCACAATCTTGGCTTAACCTCCACCTCCCAGGTTCAAGTGATTCTTCTGCCTCAGCCTCCTGAGTGGTTGGGATTACAGGTGCCCACCAACATGCCTGGCTAATTTTTTGTGATTTTAGTAGAGACAAGGTTTCACTATGTTGGCCAGGCTGGGCTGGTATCAAAACTCCTGACATTGTGATCCACCACACTCAGCCTAATTTTTGTATTTCTAGTAGAGACAGGGTTTTACCATCTTGGCCAGGCTGATCTTGATCTCCTGACCTTGTAATCCACCTGCCTTGGCCTCCCAAAGGGATTACAGACATGAGCCACCGTGCCTGGCCCTTGCTCCCCTTTTCTGAACACAAATTTCCAATGGGCACTTGATGAACTGGGTAATTCTGGTTCCCCCTGCTACCTTAAGAAGTGTTTATGGCCAGGCACAGTGGCCTGGGATTACAGACGTGAGCCACTGCACCTGGCCACACTCATTCTTTGAAATTGTTTTGTAGTGACAGGGTTTTGCAGGCTGGGCACAGTGGCTTATGTCTGTAATCCTAGCACTTTGGGAGGCCAAGGCGGGTGGATCACTTGAGGTCAGGAGTTTGAGACCAGTCTGACCAAGGTAGCAAAATCCCATCTCTACTAAAAATATAAAAATTAGTCGGGCATGGTGGTGGGCGTGTAATCCCAGCTACTCGAGAGGCTGAAGCAGGAGAATTGCTTGAATTCTGGAAGTGGAGGTTGTAATGAATGGAGATTGAGCCACTGTACTCCAGCCTGGGTGACAGAGCAAGAGTCCGTCTAAAAAAATAAATAAATAAATAATAGGCTGGGCCGGGCGTGGTGGCTCAAGCCTGTAATCCCAGCACTTTGGGAGGCCAAGGCAGGTGGATCATGAGGTCAAGAGATCGAGACCATCCTGGTCAACATGGTGAAACCCTGTCTCTACTAAAAACACAAAAAATTAGCTGGGCATGGTGGCGCGTGCCTGTAATCCCAGCTACTCAGGAGGCTGAGGCAGGAGAGGAATTGCCTGAACCCAGGAGGCGGAGGTTGTGGTGAGCCGAGATTGCGCCATTGCACTCGAGCCTGGGTAACAAGAGCGAAACTCCGTCTCAAAATAAATAAATAAATAAATAATAGGCTGGTTGCGGTGGCTCACACCTGTAATCCCAGCAGTTTGGGAGGCCATGACATTGCCCTGATTAAAACAACCAACTTCCCATTAAACCTGGAGTTAATGCCCAACTGCTTACAGTGCACTGACTCAATCTCAAAAAAAAAAAAGAAAAGAAAAAAAAGAAAAGCTGTCTGAGGCTGGATGCAGTGGCTTACACTTGTAATCTCAATGCTTTGGAAGGCTGAGGCAGGAGGATTACTTCTCCAGCCCAAGAATTCGAGAACAGCCTGGACAACATGGCTCTGTCTTTTTTTTAATGTCAAAAGACTCTGTGTCTTTTTTTTATTTTTTATTTTTGAGACAGAGTCTCCTTCTGTTGCCCAGGCTGGAGTGCAGTAACATGATCTCGGCTCACTGCAACCTCTGCCTCCTGGGTTCAAGTGATTTTCCTGCCTCAGCCTTTCGAGTAGCTGGGATTACAGGCATGCATCACCATGCCTGCCTAATTTTTTTTGTATTTTTAGTAGAGACGGGGTTTCACCATGTTGGCCAGGCTGGTCTTGAACTCCTGACCTCAAGTGATCCTCCCACCTTGGCCTCTCAAAGTGCCGGGATTACAGGGGTGAGCCACCAACTCCAGCCTTCACACAGCTTTAAATGCTATCCTTGGGTCAGTTACTTCCAAATCAATGACAATCTCCTCTGAGCTCCAGACTCACGTAAACAAACTACTGTCATGATGTGGGCACATCAGATTTGCTGTGGACTAAACGAAATTCTTGACTTGTCCCTTCTAAACATACTCCTTTACTAGTTTTCCGCATCCTAGCTGCTCAGAGAGAAAATAAAAACATGTAACTAATTCATTTATTTCTCTCACCCATTACAACCAAGTAATCTCACTAATTTACTTCTAAAATAAATCCTTGGTGGGGTGCGGTGGCTCATGCCTGCAACCCCAGCATTGTGGGAAGCCAAGGTAGTCAGATCACTTGAGGTCAGCCTGGCCAACACGGTGAAACCCTGTCTCTGCTAAAAATACAAAATTAACAGGGCATGGTGGTATATGCCTGTAACAGCAGCTACTGAGGAGGCTGAGGCAGAAGAATTGCTTGAACCTGGGAGGCAGGGGTTGCAATGAGCTAAGGTCGCACCACTGCACTCCAGCTTGGGCAACAGAGGAGTCTTGACTGTCTAAAAAAAATAAGTAAATAAATTCCCAAATCTGACTACTCCTCCCCCAACATTCTGCCCCACCACAGTCCAGGATGCTGTCATCTCTCAACTGGTTACAGCCCCAACCTCCTTCTTACTTTCCTTGACTAACAATTGAATCTCCACTTAGCTGTCAGAGAGTACTTTTCAAACATGAATTTGGCCATGACATTGCCCTGCTTAAAACAAACAACTTCCCATTAAACCTGGAGTCGACACCCAACTGCTTACCGTGTACTGTAAGGTCCCACACCATGTGGCTCTGATTGGTCTTTCCAACTTCTCCTTCCCCTACCCTGGCTCACTAAGCTTCAGGCACTCTGGTGTCCTTCCTGCTCCGCAATTCCTCATTCGTTCCCTTGTGAGTATGTTGAGGAAGGGGTGAAACAGGAGAGACACAGGATACAGAATGGATAGGACATGGTGGCTGCTGGTGTGTGTGCACAAGAAAGGCTGGAAGGGTCTTTCCCAGAAGTGGGAGCTAAGCCCTGCTCCACTCACCATAGCAAAGAGGTTGTCATAGCCTTTGACCTTGGTAGGCACCTTTGAGAACTTCTGGTCAAAAGCATCTGAGATGTTATGAGCTGGGTCTGTGGAGATTATCAGAACACTCTCACGTCCCTTGGACAGCTGGACTGCCAGGCTGCAGCTAGGTAACGGAAAAGTCAAAAGATGGGGGATGAGGGGTTGGGCTCTGTTCCCCGGGTCTGCAAGGGGAGTGATAGGTTCCTTAAAGCAGGTGACCCGGATCAGCAGGGGCCTTGAGAGGAGAGCATGGGTTACCGTGGGATTGAAATTCTCAATCCCTAAAAATGACCCCTCTCTGATTTATCTATTGAACCCTCTATCTGGACTAGAGAGTTAAGGTTCAGCTGTCTGAGTCCATCTGGCCTGGTGCCCGCTTCTTCTTTGCTGGGCACACAGTAGCGTGGCCCAGCTGTCCAGCTAGCGTGACTCCGTGCCACCTTCCTTAATAAGCTAGGGGGGTCCCTTGCATTCCTTGCTAAGTACAGGATGGTTCAGTCCACTTGTCCAGGATAATCTGCCCGACGGACACCTCCTGCCTGCAGCTGCCTGGGACAGTCTGATCATGTACCCTCTCCCTCGTTTTCCACCCTCACTCTTGCCTTGGGAGTAAAACAGCAAGGTTCACCGAACTAGGATTGATTGTTCGGTCCAATCCCTACCCACAACTTTGGATTCACTCAGGTACGGTCCAGATGATGGGGGTATCTAAGTGCCCCCCCGTCCCTCGGGCTCTGAGTTCACTGTGGTTCGGCACTTGAGCCCCAACAGTGATGGTCCAACTCAGAGGGTGCTAGGCCTGCACTGAGGAGTTATCTCCCATTTGCTCCAGGTAACTTCCACAGTGTGAAACCCAAAGACCCCCGCCACCTCCCTTGCCCTGCTCGTGGTGGAAAAGCCCGTACTTGGCCTCCCCTATGCCCAGTGGCATACCCTACCCGGCTCCTGGCTCCCGTAGCAGGCTCCGTACCTGCAGGTGGTCTTGCCCACTCCACCCTTGCCCCCGACGAATATCCACTTCAGGCTGCGCTGCTCGATGATGTTGCTAAGCGTAGGCTCCAGCGGCTCCACATCAGGCGCATCTTCGAACTCCTCTGCCTCAACCCCCCACCCGGCCACCCCTGCCGCCATTTTGGAACTGGCTCACGTGATCAAGCGGAGCGCACCATGCGAAGCACCTACAGGGGAAATCCTCTATCACATTCCCATCGAGGCTAGAAGCATGAATTAATTTCCTCATGACTTGCCTTTCAGGAGAAATATAAATTATGTTTTCACTATTCTTTGCTTCCAGGGTTCACTTTGTCAACCTCTGGTTTATATTTCTCCAAGGACTTCCCCTACCAAATGAGCACATCAGTACGGTCCAGGATACTCCTCTTCACTGATTGGGCCCTAAATCTTGCAGCTCTCCTTTCATTGGCTATATCTTTTCTGACTTCCACCAATCACTCTAACGTTCCGGTAGCGCCAACCTCTCCTTAGCAACCAGCCAAACACCCAGTCCTTGCCCTTTCGGTGAATGTTAGAGTCCAGGTCCGCCTTGGCCTGACTCCATAGGTTCAATGTTATGTCCATCATTTTCCCTCTATTCTTCAAGTTGAATCCCAGCCTCGCCTTAGGTCCGTCCCTTCTGTTATTCAATTGGTTGTTAGCCACTTGGTTCCTGCCGCAATCCAATCATAGAAGAGTCGACTCGGCTGGAGATAGGTCCCTGGCGCTGATAGTGGCTTAGAGTGTGCAGGTCCGCATTCTTAACCATTACTCCCTGCTCTCCCATGCTGAGCAGGGTCCATGCCTGCAATTGCGCTCCGTTTCGTAGAAGGAACCCTAATTCCCAAAAGCCTCCTTGCATTTCTCCTGTTCAAGAGAAAATTCCAGTATACCATATTTCATGTTTGAACCTCTGTCCTGGAGCAGGAACACAAGGTGGGTTCCAGGCCCTTGATGAAGACCTCACCCCATAATACTTTTTTTTTTTTTTTCTGTGTGATCTTCGGTAAGTCACTTAGCCTTTCTGCACTTCAAGTTCTTCATCTATCAAATAGGGGTAAAAAAGGGGTAAATACAGAAATACAGAAGCATCTCTAAAGTTGTTTTGTTTGTTTTTTGAGACCGAATCTTGCTCTGTCGCCGGACTGGAGTGCAGTGGAGCGATGTCGGCTCACTGCAACCTCCGTCTCCCGGGTTCAAGCGATTCCCCTGCCTCAGCCTCCTGAGTAGCTGGGCCTACGGGCGCCCGCCACCACACCCGGCTAATTTTTAGTATTTTAGTAGAGACGGGGTTTCACCATGGCCAGGATGGATCTCCGCACCTCGTGATCCGCCTGCCTCGGCCTCCGAAAGTGCTGGGTTCACAGGCGTGAGCCACCGCGCCCGGACAATACTCTTAACTTTAGACGGAGACTAGGGCCTAGAAATAACCCCGACTTCATCTGAATACTACAGGTCATAAAATAAGCGGGTTAACATGTATGTAGAATCCGGCCGGGCACGGGGGCTCATGCCTGTAATTCCAGCACTTTGGGAGGCCGAGGCGGTGGATCACCTACGGTCAGGAGTTCCGGACCAGCCTGTCCAACATGGTGAAATACAGTCTGTACTAAAAATAAACTAGCCCGGCCTGGTGGCGCGAGCCTGTAATCCCAGCTACTCGGTTGGCTTAGGCAGGAGAATCGCTTGAACCCAGTAGGGGGCGGAGGTTGCTGTGAGCCGAGATCGCACCACGGCACTCCAGCCTGGGCGAAAGAGTGAGACTCATTTCTTTCTTTCTTTTTTTTCTTTTTTTTTTTTTTTTTTTTTGAGACGGAGTTTCGCTGTTGTTACCCAGGCTGGAGTGCAATGGCGAGATCTCGGCTCACCGCAACCTCTGCCTCCTGGGTTCAGGCAATTCTGCCTCAGCCTCCTGAGTAGCTGGGATTACAGGCATGCGCCACCATGCCCAGCTAATGTTTTGTATTTTTTTAGTAGAGACGGGGTTTCACCATGTTGACCAGGATGGTCTCGATCTCTTGACCTTGTCATCCACCCGCCTCGGCCTCCCAAAGTGCTGGGATTACAGGCTTGAGCCACCGCGCCCGGCGGTCTCGATTTCTTGACCTCGTGATCCACCCGCCTCGGCCTCCTAAAGTGCTGGGATTACAGGCGTGAGCCACCGCTCCCAGCCCGAGACTCCATTTCAAAAAATAAAAAAGCTGATTCTCAGATAGGGACCTCAGCTCCATGGAGCAAGCTATGTCCTCATTAAATGTAAGCTTTATCCCAGAGATGGGTATCCAACCCAGAGATACCCCTATTTCTACTTGGGGGGCCCAGGCTAGACATACTCTTTATTCCTAGTTAGGGACTCAAGTTCCTAGGTGTCAGCTGAGCACACAGTCCCAAATGAGGTGTTTCCCCTCACAGAGATTATTATTGGTGTCAGACGGGGATTCTAGCCCTGCACAGTGAATCTGCTCCTAGCCCTGAGTGAAACCACACTCCAGAGAGCAAGCTACAGCTCCAGTCTAGGACAACAGTCTCATTCTAGGGGAGTCCCTGTCTGGGGAACAGCAGCCCGAGTACTGCTGAATTTTGAAAACCCGCGAAGCCGGGCTCGGTGGCAAACGCCTGGAATCCTAGCACTTTGGGATGCTGAGGTGAGAGGATTGCTGGAGCCTAGGAGTTCGAACAGTTTGGGGAACATGACAAAACCCCATCTCCACACACACAAAAATTGGTCAGGGGTAGTGGCGCATGCCTGTTTTCTCAGCTACTAGGGAGGCTGAGGTGGGAGGATCACCTCAGCCCTGAAAGGTCGAGGCTGCAGTCAGCCACCATCCCGCCTCTGCACTCCAGCCTGGGTGAGAGAGTGTGACTCTGTCTCCAAAAAACAAACAAGAAAACCTCGCCAGACTGGGCCGGATGGCTCACGTCTGTAATCCCAACACTTAGGGAGGGGAGGGCAAGGTGGGAGGATCACTTGAGGCCAGGAGTTCGAGACCCAGTTTGGGCAGTATAGCCAGACGCCGACGCCTGTCTCTAATTTTTTTTTTTTTTTTTTTTGAGACGGTGTTTCGCTCTTGCTGCCCAGGCTGGAGGGCAATGGCGCGATCTCGGCTCACCGCAACATCCACCTCCAGCATTAAAGCGATTCTCCTGCCTCAGCCTCCCGCCGCCGGGCGCGGTGGCTCACGGCTTTCCTAGCACTTTGGGAGGCCGAGGCTGGTGGATCACCTGAAGTCGGGTGTTCGAGACCAGCCCGGCCAACATGTTGAAACCCCGTCTCTACTAAGAGTACAAAAAGTAGCCGGGCGTGGTGGCGTGTGCCTGTAATCCCAGCTACTCAGGAGGCTGAGGCAGAAGAATCGCTTGAACTCGGGAGGTGGAGGTTGCGGTGAGCCGAGATCGCGCCATTGCACTCCAGCCTGGGTAGCAAGAGCGAAAAGTCCGTCTCAAAAAAAAACAAAGAAACAAAAAGACCCACGAGGCGGGGGTCCCTCCCCCAGCTCCGCCCCTTTGGGAGGGTTCTCTCATTCGCCTCGCCCCCTCCCCGCCCCAACTGCGGACGCTCGAGGGCCGGACCCCTCTTCCCGTCATGCATTGTTCGGGACGAGACGAGTCGGGCGCCAAGCGCGGGGCCGGAGCGGCTTTCCCGGAGTCCTTTGCGCGGCACCTGGCGACAAAATGGCTGCCCGAGGGAGACGGGCGGAGCCTCCAGGCCGGGAGGCGCCGGGCCCCGCGGGCGGTGGCGGTGGTGGGAGCCGTTGGGCTGAGTCGGGATCGGGGACGTCGCCCGAGAGCGGCGACGAGGAGGTGTCGGGCGCGGGTTCGAGCCCGGTGTCGGGCGGCGTGAACTTGTTCGCCAACGACGGCAGCTTCCTGGAGCTGTTCAAGCGGAAGATGGAGGAGGAGCAGCGGCAGCGGCAGGAGGAGCCGCCCCCGGGTCCTCAGCGACCCGACCAGTCGGCCGCCGCTGCGGGCGCCGGGGATCCGAAGAGGAAGGGCGGTCCGGGCTCCACACTTAGCTTCGTAAGGAGCCGTGGGGGTGGGGGCGGGCGCCAGGGCCTGTCCTGATAGCGGGAGTCGGGGCCCGTGAAGGGGGATCGGGACCGAGGTCCACTTTCCGTCAGAATGAGGGGGCCCGTCGGGGTCACTCTCTGAGGTTGTGGAACTTGGATTCCCGACAAGATGGGGGGCTGGGGGCGGGAGTGGGGGCTCCAGGAGCCTGCCGGTGGGAAGTGGGAGCCGAGTTGTATTGGATTCAGCACTGTGAAGAATGAGGAAACGTGGATATCAGGATTCCTTCTTGTTTGAGTGGTACCTGGACCTTGGGTCATGGGACCACCACTGATTGTGAGAAAAGGGGACAAATTCAAGTATGGACTCAGAGCAATATGCATTAGACCTCAGACCACTTACCGTGTAAGGACAATTACTTACCTAAGACAGTTGCTTGATTTCCTTGAATCTCATTCCACCAATCTCCATTTATTGAGCAATTTTCCTCGTGCTAGGCATTGTGCTAGGTGCTGGGTATGCAGTGGTGAGCTTGCAGGGAAGATCGCTGCTTTCTGGGAGCCTCTGGGCTGCCCACCTTCATTTTCCCTAGTTGCAAAAATGGACATCGTCGAATCTCTTGATGTGGTGGTGAGGGTTTTATGAGGTGATCCTGGAAAAGTGGTTAGCACAGAGCCTGTCTTCCAGGAAGGGCTAAACTAGTGGTTCTCAATTGGGGCAATTCCCTCCACCCCCACATTTGGCAAAGTCTAGAGACATTTTTGGTTGTCTGAACTGCTGGAGGGGGTGGGTGCTAGTGACATCTATGGGTAGAGGCCAGGGATGCTGCTCAACTTCTACCATGCGTGGGGCAGCGCCCTCCCACCCCAAAACAAAGAATAATTCAGCTCAAAATGTTATGAGTGCCAGGTTGAGAAACTCCGGGCTAAATAAATAGGGCATATATTGATTTTTGGCTCTGAGCTTGCCATGTCTCTGGTGTTAAGATCAAGTCCCTGTAGTGTGGAGGAAAAAGTGTTGACTTGAGAGTAACAGACTGGGGGCTCTATTTCTGGATCCAGCATGTGACTTTGGGCAAGTGATCTAACCTCTGCAAGCCTCAGTTTCTTCCTTTGTTAAAAATGGGCGTGGATGGCTGGGCGCGGTGGCTCAACCCTGTAATCCCAGCATTTTGGGAGGCTGAGGTGGGTGGATCACGAGGTCAAGAGATCGAGACCATCCTGGTCAACATGGTGAAACCTCATCTCTACTAAAAATACAAAAAATTAGCTGGGCATGGTGGCGCGTGCCTGTAATAAGCTACTCAGGAGGCTGAGGCAGGAGAACTGCCTGAACCCAGGAGGCAGAGGTTGCGGTGAGCCAAGATCGCGCCATTGCACCCAGCCTGGGTAAGAAGAGCAAAACTCCGTCTCAAAAAAAAAAAAAAAAAAAAAGGGTGTGGATTGGGTGCAGTGGCTCATACCTGTAATCCCAACATTTTGGGAGGTTGAGATGGGTGGATCACTTGGGCTCAAGAGTTCGAGACCAGCCTGAACAATATGGCAAAAACAAATCTCTACAAAAAAATTAGCTGGGCATGGTGCTACACATGCTTGGAGCCCCAGCGAAAATGAAACAGCTCCATTGTTTGTTTTTAGCACCTCACAGGCCGAGGCAGGAGGATCGCTTGAGCCCAGGAGATATAGGCTGCGCTGAGCCATAATTGCACCAAGGCACTCTAGCCTGGATGACAGAACAAGAGACTATCTCAAAAAAAAAAAAAAAAAAAAATCGTTGTGAAATAGCAGGCCTGTAATCCCAGCACTTTGGGAGGCTGAGACAGGTGGATCACCTGAGGTCAGGGGTTGGAGACCAGCATGGCCAACATGGTCAAACCCTGTCTCTACTGAAAATACGAAGATTAGCCAGGCTTGTTGGTACATATCTGTAATCCCAGCTACTTGGGAGGCTGAGGCAGGAGAATCACTTGAACCTGGGAGGCAGAGGCTGCAGTGAGCCGATCTCTTGTACCACCAAGCAGAGGTTGCAGTGAGCCAAGACCTCTGACCCCCACTCTAGCCTGGGGGTCAGAGTGAGACTGTCTGAAAAAGAAAAAGAAATCGTCCCAGCAGCACAGGTTACTTAATGCCTGGCTGTGAAGCCTGTTGCAGCCCCTGGAACATAGGAATTCCTCAATCAGTGGGAGAAGGCGGGATGCAGGATGAAAGGCTAGGGGAAGACTTCCTCTGAGGAAAGGGTAAAGAAGGAAAAATGTCGGGACTGGGGTTGGTGTGACACCTGAGAGTGGAGGCGGAGTATCCCTTCGTGAATGGGAGTAGCAGTAGTTGTCACATCTTTTTCGTTTGTTCATTGAGGGGCCATTTTGGTTGCATCCTCAAGTAGGCCATGCCAGGTTAGGCACAGGGATAGCAGTGGTGCTTGATGGCTGAGTATGCTGTCCAGAGGCTTTTACCCACCTGACGCTGAATCAGCTCCATTGTATGTTGTTAGTATGACCTCTCCTTTTTTTTTTTTTTTTTTTTTTGAGACGGAGTTTCGCTCTTGTTACCCAGGCTGGAGTGCAATGGCGCGATCTCGGCTCACCGCAACCTCCGCCTCCTGGGTTCAAGCAATTCTCCTGCCTCAGCCTCCTGAGTAGCTGGGATTACAGGCAAGCGCCACCATGCCCAGCTACTTTTTTGTATTTTTAGTAGAGACGGGGTTTCGCCATGTTGACCAGGATGGTCTCGATCTCTCGACCTCGTGATCCACCCGCCTCGGCCTCCCAAAGTGCTGGGATTACAGGCTTGAGCCACCGCGCCCGGCCCTTTTTTTTTTTTTTTTTTTTTTTTTTTTTAAGATGGCATCTTGCTCTTGTTTCCCAGGCTGAAGTGCAGTGACACAGTCTTGGCTCACTGCAAGCTCCACCTCCCAGGCTCAAGCAATTCTCCTGCCTCAGCCCAAGTAGCTGGGATTACAGGCGCGCACCACCACGCCTAGCTAAATTTTTTGTGTTTTTGGTAGAGATGGGGTTTCACTATGTTGGCCAGGCTGGTCTCGAACTCTTGACCTCAGGTCATCCACCCGACTCAGTCTCCTAAAGTGCTGGGATTACAGGCGTGAGCCACTGTGCCCGGCCAAAAAGAGGGTGGTTGTAACTTCATCTTAGGGTAGCTGGGAAAGTGAAAGGAGATGATACATTCACAGCACTTGGCACAGGGCTTAGCATACAGAACGTGCTCGATAAAGGGAGTTGTTCCCACCTTTTGTGGTTCCTGCTAGGGAGGGTGGGGCCTTGGCATGGAAAGTGAGGACAGAACTGGTCTCCACTGAGGTGGGCATTCTTCTCACTCCCTGGGAGGGCACCGCCGGCCCAGGGCAGGCGCTGAGTCGCGTGTGCTCCTCTCTGATTGCTGCGCAGGTCGGCCGGCTGGCGGAGCTGGGCGCGGCGTCAGGACGGGCCACCAGGCCGGGCTAGGAAGGTGTAGTGGGCCTCAGCGCCGCCACAGGCGGTCCCGGCTCCTGTAACCGTTGCAGTCTTCTGTCCCTTCACCCAGGTGGGCAAACGCAGAGGCGGGAACAAACTAGCCCTCAAGACGGGAATAGTAGCCAAGAAGCAGAAGACGGAGGATGAGGTGAGCAGGCTGGGTGTAGCGGGGCCACCCAGATTACCTTTCCTTCCAGCGTTTGTGTGCAGCCTTCTCTTCTCCCTCCCTGTCTGGTATCCAAGCCTTTGTTGAGTGTGCCTGGCAGGGTAGGAGGGCTGTCAGCAGGTCCCCAGATAACTTGACTGTACCATCTTTAGCTTAAACCCAGAGCTTTCTGGGTGACACTGGGAATGGGTCAGCTGTCTCAAGCCAGTCCTGACCCTGGTTCCTGGCACCCCCCTCCCAATTCCATCCTCTTCCCACAGGTATTAACAAGTAAAGGTGACGCATGGGCCAAGTACATGGCAGAAGTGAAAAAGTACAAAGCCCACCAGTGCGGTGACGATGATAAAACTCGGCCCCTGGTGAAATGATGCCCCTCCCCTGCCTGCCTATGGCCTGGGACTCTCTGCGATGTACATAACTATTTAATGTAGCGGCAGCGGCGGCAGCCTTCCCCGAGAGGACTTAAAAGCAGAAGGAAACCGAGATGCTTCCCGCAGCCGTGGACGATTCTCCAGGACTCTTTTTTTACCTTGAGCACTTGTCTCATGAGACTTCATAGAACAGTGGTTTACTGTCCCCTCTCCTCCCACCTCCTCATTCTCTCTGGCTTTCTCTTCCTTTTCTCACTCTCCTTCCTCCCCTTAGCCATCACTTCTGGGAAGTAAAGAACTTGACTTAGTGCCGGAGCTGTGTGCCTGGTTTGTCTTCTTTGCGCTGTCAAACCTAAGCCTTTTCCCCAGTAGCCAGCATTGTACCTGTCGGAGCCTGGGTCTGGCTAGGTAAGGAGTGGGATGTAAAGGGTGTAGGAAGGACAGGGGCACATCCCCTCCTGTAGGCCTGGGCTTTTCCCCGAGGACCCATCTCCCCTCACTGCTGCATCCACACTGTGCTGCCTTAGGCTCACTTTCTCTTCACAGTTCCATTTTGGCTGAGCCAAAGCTGTTGCACTGTGCATTCAGCAGACACTTAGGAGTACTAAGTGCTCTTCAAGGTTCTGGGGCCGAAGCTGGGGACCTAACAGACCACACCCTCCCTGCCCTTACAGAAGGAGACACACAAACAAAAAGGGGAAGCCCTTTTGCAGCTGGGGAGGAAGGGGGTATGTCTTTTAGGTGACATTTGATCAGAGTCTGAGGGAGGTAGGCAGAGTCCCAGACAGGGAACAGCCAGGTTGGAGAGGGCTTGGGCCTAATAGGGACCTCATAAGTTGGGAGGAGGATGAATTGTGGGGGGAGATTTCACGATTTTGTGCCTTTTTTTTTTTTTTTTTTTTTTTTTTTTTTTTTTTTTAAAGATTGTCTTGCTCTGTCGCCCAGGCTAGAGTGTGCTGTGATCACAGCTCACTGCCTCACTGCAGCCTTAACTTCCCAGCCTCCTCCCACCTTAGCCTGGCAAGTAGCAGGGACCACAGGTTCACACCACCATGATCTGCTAGTTAAATATTTTGTCGGCCGGGCGCGGTGGCTCAAGCCTGTAATCCCAGCACTTTGGGAGGCCGAGGCGGGTGGATCACGAGGTCGAGAGATCAAGACCATCCTGGTCAACATGGTGAAACCCCGTCTCTACTAAAAATACAAAAAATTAGCTGGGCATGGTGGCGCGTGCCTGTAATCCCAGCTACTCAGGAGGCTGAGGCAGGAGAATTGCCTGAACCCAGGAGGCGGAGGTTGCGGTGAGCCAAGATCGTGCCATTGCACTCCAGCCTGGGTAACAAGAGCGAAACTCCGTCTCAAAAAAAAAAATTTTGTCAAGACGGTCTGCCTGTGTTGCTTAGGCTGCTCTCCAACTCCTGGGCTCAAGCAGTCCTCTCACCTCAGCTTCCTAAAGTGTGAGGATTACCAATATGAACTGTTCTGGCCTGAGATTTTATTCTTGGTTGTTTTTTTCTTTATTTTGTGATGTCCACCACCATGCCTGGCTAATTTTTGTATTTTAAGTAGAAACAGGTTTTCACCATGTGGTCCAGGTTGGTTTCAAACACCTGACCTCAGGTGATCCACACACCTCGGCTTCCCAAAGGCTGGGATTACAGGCATGAGCCACTGCGAGCAGCCTGGGATTTTATTCTTAAGTGAGGAGAAGGCTTGGGAGGGTATTTTAGGTAGTAACATCATACGTTTTATAAGGGGATCCCTCTGGCTCCTGTGGGGAATAGACTGAAGGGGGGCTAAGGGCAGAACCTGGGAGACTGGGAGAGGAATGGAAGGGAATGTGTCTTCGCAGTAGAGGAAGTGAGCACTGAGAGCTGGATTCCATGGGGCTGTGCTCCACACTGGGGGAAAAAGACACTCAGTCCTCTACTTGAAGCCCTTTGAGGGAGGCTGGAGTCTGTCCCTTCCAGATGCATACACCCTCAAGAGAAGGAGGGCAATGGGGCTTCTCTCCCACCTTGCAGTACATGACCATTGGCACAGCTGGCCCTTCCATGCCCTCCTTCTGGCTCCATTGTGCATCCTGGTGGAGCCAGAAGCTGCCTGGCTCCACCTGTTCTCCACCAGACTCAAACAGATTTTAAGATGCCCTTGCCTCATCTCCTCAAACCTGCTGGACATAGAGCTGCGTTGGGGGCCCCCAGCTATGGGCTCCCCTAGTCTTCCCAGGAAGGAATGGCAGCAGCTGAGCAGTTTGCGTACTCTCAGACCTTATCTCAAAAAACAGAAAGTGGAAGAGGGCTGGGATTACAGGTGTGAGCTACCAAGCCCAGCCCATGGTTTCACCATTTGGACCAGGTTGGTCTCAAACTCCTGACCTCAAGTGATCTGCCATAGGAGCCACTGTGCCTGGCCTCTCCTTCCACTTTCAATCAAAAGTGGACCAAGACTCAGAGAAACATGGCCTCAGGAAGCAGAGGGTGGAAGGCAGAGGGCTGTGGTCCTGGGAGTGGGCCTCCCACCCCAGTGTACCACAAGCTCTCAGATTTTGCCAAACGTCTGTTCTGTAGGGGTTGGGGCCGGGCATTGACTCAAGTAACAGATGATTAGCACCTGCTATGTGGAGTCAACTACCCAAACAGACAACCCTGCCCTGCCCAAAATGGTGGCTCACATCTGTAATCCCAGTGACTGGGGAGGCTGAGACACAGGAGGATCACTTGAACCTAGGAGTCTGAGACCAGCCTGGGTAATATAGCAAAACCCTTTTTTTTTTTTTTTTTTTTTTTTTTTTAAGGAGGAGTTTTTCTGTGTTGCCCGGGCTGGAGTGCAATAGCACAATCTCGGCTCATTGCAACCTCTGTCCTCTGTCTTCCGTGTTCAAGTGATTCTCCTGCCTCAGCCTCCCGAGTAGCTGGGATTACAGGCACCCCCCAAAAACAAATTTTGTTTTTGTTTTTGTTGATTTTTTTTCCCCCGAAGTCCCTGCCCCTTTTGTTTTGTTTTGTTTTGTTTTGTACATGACCATTGGCACAGCTGGCCCTTCCTCAGGTGGATCACCTGAGGTCAGCAGTTTAAGACCAGCCTGACCAACATGGAAAAACCCTGTCTCTACTAAAAACAAAACAAAACATGTTTTGTTTTGTTTTGTTTTTTGAGACAGAGTTTCGCTCTTATTACCCAGGCTGGAGTGTAATGGCGCGATCTCGGCTCCCTGCAACCTCCGCCTCCTGGGTTCAGGCAATTTTCCTGCCTCAGCCTCCTGAGTAGCTGGGATTATAGGCACGCGCCACCATGCCCAGCTAATTTTTTTTATTTTTATTTTTTTTATTTTATTTTTTTTGAGACGGAGTTTCGCTCTTGTTACCCAGGCTGGAGTGCAATGGCGCGATCTCGGCTCACCGCAACCTCCGCCTCCTGGGTTCAGGCAATTCTCCTGCCTCAGCCTCCTGAGTAGCTGAGATTACAGGCATGTGCCACCATGCCCAGCTAATTTTTTGTATTTTTAGTAGAGACGGGGTTTCGCCATGTTGACCAGGATGGTCTCGATCTCTCGACCTCGTGATCCACCCGCCTCGGCCTCCCAAAGTGCTGGGATTACAGGCTTGAGCCACCGCGCCCGGCCTTGTTTTGTTTTTAGTAGAGACAGGGTTTTACCATGTTGGCCAGGCTGGTCTTAAACTGCTGACCTCAGGTGATCCACCTACCTCAGCATCCCAAAGTGATGGAATTACAGGCGTGAGCCACTGTGCCAGGCCAGCAAGACGCTCTTGCTACTAAAAAAAAAGTTGGTCACGTGTGTGGTGACTCACACTTGTAATCCCAGGACTTTGGGAGGCCAAGGCAGGTGGATCACCTGAGGTCAGGAGTTCAAGACCTGCCTGGCTAACATGGTGAAACCCTGTTTCTACTAAAAATACAAAAAATTATCTGGGGGTGGTGGTTCGCACTTGTAATTCCAGCTCTTTGGAAGGCCGAGGTGGATGGATCATTTGAGGTCAGGAATTCAAGACCAGCCTGGCCAACATGGTGAAACCCTGTCTTTACAAAAAATACAAAAATTAGCTGGGTATGGTGGCAAGTTCCTGTAATCTTAGCTACTCAGGAGGCTGAGGCAGGAGAATCGCTTCATCATGGGAGGCAGAGGTTGCAGTGAGCTGAAATTGCACCACTGCATTCCAGCTTGGATGACAAAGTGAGCTATCTCAAAAAAACAAAACAAAACACTAATAATAGGCTGAGCGCGGTGGCTCACACCTGTAATCCCAGCACTTTGGGAGGCCAAACCGGGTGGATTACCTGAAGTCAGGAGTTTGAGACCAGCCTGGCCAACATGGTAAAACCTCGTCTCTACTAAAAATACAAAAATTCGCTGGGCATAGTGGCAGGTGCCTGTAACCCCAGCTACTCGGGAGGCTGAGGCTGCAGAATCTCTTGAACCTGGGAGGGAGGAGGTTGCAGTGAGCCGAGATCAAGCCTCTGCACTTCAGCCTGGGAACCAGAGCAGGAGTTCACCTCAAAAAAAAAACTTATCCAGGTGTGGTGGCACATGCCTGTAGTCCTAGGTGCTTCGGAGGATCGCTTCAGCCCAAAAATTGGAGGCTGCAGTGAGCCATTATCACACCAGTGCACTCTAGCCTGGGCAACACAGTGAGACCACTACTCCAAAAAATAAAAATACATAAATACATCAATCCCTGCTCTTGCCAATCTGACATTCTTGTGGGGACAGACAAGAAACAGAATAGTACACAGAGCATATCAGATGGTTATACAGTATAGTGGAAAAAATAATGTGTGAAAAGGGGGTACCTAGCATGAAAGTGGGTAAGATGGCAATTTTTAGTAAGTTGGTCAGGGATGACCTCCCTGGGAAGGTGACATTTTTTCCAAGTCCTGCCCGAAGGAAGTGGAACAGGCAGTGAGGAACAGAAGGAACAGAAGATGCAAAGACCGTGAGCTGAAACCACCGCTGCTTGTGGAAGAAACAGCAAGCAGGCTACCTTTCCCTTCTCACTTCCTGCTAACATACAGTAAGGTTTTTCTGCGTTAGTTTGCACATGCGCTGAAAGGTCTCTTCCTCCTACTTTGGGGATGCTAAACTAGCCCAGGTGTGACTTTGGCTTTGGGGATGGAGTGTTGGGGGAGGGAATACAGGAAGTTAATGGAGCCACCCCTACCTTCTCCTCCCCCAAAGCCACCAGCAGAGACTGGATCTTTAAAAAGCAACACATGCCTGAGAAGTAGGTCGCCCTGCACCATCTCGGTGTCTATTCTAGTGTCAAGAGGCAGGAGGAGCTGAAAGTCCAGGCACCTCCCTTTACAGTACTTACCAGCTCTGACCTGAGAAAAGTCTGAAGAGGGAGGAGAATCAAATCCAGGTTTTGGTGAGTCACACAGCCCTGGCTTCAAACTATTCTCATGCCTGTTGGCTGTGTGATTTTGGGTAAGTAACTTAGGTTCTTCCTCTATCAAATAGGGGTAAATACAGAAGCATCTCTAAAGCTAAGTTCTTTTTTTTTTTTTTTTTTAAATGGGGTTTTGTTCTTTTTCCGAGGCTGGTGTGCAGTGGCTCAATCTTGGCTCACTGTAACCTCAACCTTCTGGGTTCAAGCGATTCTCCTGCCTCAGCCTCCTGGGTATCTGGGATTACAGGTGCATGCCACCACACCCGGCTAGTTTTTGTATTTTTAGTAGAGACAGGGTTTCAACCATGTTGACCAGACTGGTCTGGAACTCCTGACCTGGTGATCTGTCCCCCTCAGTCTTCCAAAGTGCTTGGATTACAGGTGTGAGCCACTGCACCCAGCCTAGAGTCAAGTTCTAAAGTAAGGGTAATGTTCATATTACTTACCCAGTCTAACCCTGCCATTGTTTAAAACAGCTAGTGCTGGCCAGGTGCGGTGGCTTTCGCTTATAATCCCAGCACTTTGGGAGGCCAAGGCGGGCGGATCACAAGGTCAGGAGTTTGAGACCAGCCTGGCCAATATGTTGAAACCTCACCTCTACTAAATATATAAAAATTAGCTGGGCGTGGTGGCGGGAGCCTGTAGTCCCAGCTACTCCGGAGGCTAAGGCAGGAGAACCACTTGAACCCAGGAGGCAGAGGGTTGCAGTGAGCAGAGAACGGGCCACTGCATTCCAGCCTAGGTGACAGAGCGAGACTCCGTCTCAAATAAATAAATAAATAAATAAAAGAAAAAAAATAAAACAGCGAGTGCTTCTCAGGATGAAGAAGTTTGCCTGCGTTTGGGGACTGTGTTAAGTCAGTTAAAATGCTGACCTTTGAACTCGGGGGAACAGTGTGATGAGATGCTGGGGCAGGGAGGCTGTTGTAAATTGAGAAGGCGTTTGGCATCTCAGATTCGAGGCTGGACACCAGTTCCGGAGTTTCTTTTTGCATGGAACACTTCTAATTGAATTGAGGTAAGTTTGCCAGGCACAGGGCAGATTTGCATGAGGTAACATTTGGAAACTGCTTGACATGCAGCAGATGCTTAAGAAACAGGAAAAAATAGGCCAGGTGCGGTGGCTCACGCTTGTAATCCCAGCACTTTGGGAGGCCGAGGCGGGCGGATCACCTGAGGTCAGAAGTTTGAGACCAGCCTGGCCATTATGGTGAAACCACGTCTTTACCAAAAACACAAAAATTAACCGGGCGTGATGGCGGTCGCCTGTGATTACAGCTACTCAGGAAGCTGAGGCAGGACCTGGCAGGCGGAGGTTCCAGTGAGCTGAGATGGCACCACTGTACTCCAGCCTGGGCAACAGAGTAGGGCTCTGTCTCAACAAAAAAAAAAAAAAAAAAAAAGGAAAAACAAAGCAAAAGCCAAAACCCAAAACCTTGTCCTGATTCAGTACTCAAATTCATCAGATGGAGAGAGGAAGAAAAAAATTCCGTGATCACACAAGGGCCAACAATGTGGACCACACATGTCACAGGGGCTTGTGCCGAGCCGCTGAAAATTTGCCATATTAAATGAAGGGGGTGAACCTTAACAAATTGTCTCCTGCATCCCAAACTCGCTCCCCATCTGATGCTTATCTGGGGCAGTCTACAAATTTGACCAGAAAGCTCTTATCGTTCACATCCGCCCCAGGAACCTTGAAATTCAGTCGCAGCTCCCCAGTCTCACTCTTCCTTCTGCGCCCCATGCACCTCGGTTAATCTAGAGACCCTCCTCCCTATTTGATTCTCAGCCAAATTCTCAGAGCGCGGCGACCCTGGCGCGTGGCAGGACGGGATTTGTAGTTTCAGGGCTTATCGGAGGGTGGGGGCGAGGGAGGCCTTTACGCACGAGTTGGTGGCGGCTTTCTGCACGTGCTTCTCAGCGCAGGTTTCAGTCCAGCGGAACTGGCTACCCCAAAATCCCAACTGCTCCTTTAGGGTGTTTTCCACGATTCTGCGAATGGAGTTAGGCGCCTGCCCACACTTCCTTAACCTGGGAGGCCCCAGTACTTGCTTTTCGTGAATGAACAGAGCCGGGACTGACTTTGCCTACCGCAAGTGGGTTGAGAGGGTTGTTCTCCTTCTTTAGGCAGGGGCAAAAATTGACCTGCGCCTTTCTTGAAGGTCAGAAACTTCCTCAGGGCAGGGATGGGTTGTTCTTTGGGATCGGAGCCGGAGAATAATTCATGAAATATCGGTTTAGAGAAGGGAGAATACAGTGAAAGAACAGCCTTGAGCCTTGGAGGATAAAACCACATCTATTTGTTGTTTGTCTGTTTGAGACGGAGTCTCGCTCTGTCACCCAGGCTGGAGTGCAGTGGCGAAATCTCAGCTAACTGTAACCTCCGCCTCCCGGGTTCAAGCAATTCTGCCTCAGCCTCCTGAGTAGCTGGGATTACAGGCGCGCACCACCACGCCCAGCTAATTTTTGTATTTTTAGTAGAGATGGGGATTTTACCATGTTGGTCAGGCTGGTCTCGAATTCCTGACATCGTAATCCACCTGCCTACGCCTCCCAAAGTTCTGGGATTACAGGCGTAAGCCACCGCGCTCGGACTAAAGCCACGTTTTTAAAGAACAATTTAGGGCTGGCCAGGTCATATTAACTTGGATGATCTCTAATAGCGGGAACCGTTCTTAAACCCATTTGACAACTAGGGAAACTGAGGCTTCAAGTGGCAAGAGGTCACCCACTTTGTCGTCGGCAGGCCAGGGAGGGGAAACCAGGACGTTCCAGGGTCTCCAGCCCTTTCCCATCCGCTCCTCTCTCAAGAGAAGAAAAAACGGTTCCTTACTGTCTTCAGACATTGCAAGGATCACAAAGATTTCTTTCTTCATGACCCTGCCCTTGCCAGAATTTCCTAGGCTGTTCCACCTCATTCAGCTTCAGGTAGGGAAAGGGATTAGGCCTGGTTCAAAGTTTATTAGTTAATTTAGTTTTATTTAAAAATTTATATATTTGTGGCTTTTTCATCTCCTTGTAAAAAACTGTCAAACAGTACTGGAAAATAACGCAAAAAGTGGCGGAGGTTTCTGTAGGGACCCAGGTTGTCTCAGGCAGTTACTTTGTCCTGCCTGCTTTCCTTTGTCTCTGGGATGTGAAGACCACGCTTAGCTCTTTCCTTGCGCGCCCACAGCGTACTCCTCCCAAGTACCTCTGGATGGGGGAAGGGAGGCACATTTCAATTTTTTGTGGAGGAAGTGATAAGGAGGCAGCTGGTTCTGGCCGAGGGGTTCCTGGGTCCATCACACACTGAAAGTCCCTACGCGCTACCAAACTCCTGGCTCCAGCTAAAAGAGCTTGCGGTCAGGTCAGCAAGAGATGCTGAGAAAACGAGACGTTGGGAGGACCGCCCGGCTAGAGAGGCCAAAGAGGCGGCAACTTTTTCGTCACGTGACCGGGCTTCGTCTCAGCCCGGGTTTCCCCAGTGCCAGGGCACGTGTGAAGGTTGAATCTTCCGATTGGCTCGGCAGGACCAGTTTGAACGGAGTACGGGAGCCGCGGCGGCTCACCTAAGGCCGCGTTTTTCTTTTTTTTTTCTTTCTTTTTTTTTCTTTCTTTTTTTTTTTTTGAATTCTCTCTCTTTGGCTCCCTCCTTTCGCGCGAGTCTCTGGAGAAGCCGCAGCGCGAGGCGCCGCCGCTGCTGCCCGGGGCCGGGTAAGTGGGCCTCACTCAGAGCCCGACCCTCTTGGCCCCAGCTTGCGTCGACCCCCGCCGGGCACCGGGCCTGCGCCGCGCGCGGCCCGGGCGTCGGGGCCGCGCCCGACCGGGAAAGGCCGGGAACCCGGTTGGGCCCGATCCTGCCGGCAGCGAGAACGGGCCGGGCGGGGGAGGGGGGAGCCGAGCCGAGCTTAGGGGGTGGGGCCTCGGAGCCTGGCCAGGTCGGGGCTTCGCGAGAAGAGGGCCAGTGGGGCTGCTGGGGTCGGGCTGGAGGGGATCTGATTGGGGGAAGCGTCTGGGGACTGCTTGGGGCCTGATTGGGGGACGTCGCGAGGATCGGGTGTGTGTAGGGGCCTGTTTCGGTGGGCCTTGGTTGGGTCTGATTGGGGGAGGCCGCACTGAAAAGTTGAGCTGGGCTGGGGGAAGGGAGCTTTGGGGGCCCTGACAGGGAGGGGCGTCAGACTTCGGCTTTAGAGGGTTTTCCTGGATCTGACTTCGAGGCATCGCTGGGATCCGTTGAGGGGAATGCCCCGGGGGGGTGTTCACCCAGGCCGAACTGGGGGAGGCTGCTAGGATCGGACCAAGGGGTTACCGACTTGAGGTGGTGGGGGGCTCGGTTGAACTTGATTGGGAGAGGCTGCAGATATCGTCAGCAGGAGTTACTGCTGACGGAGGCGGAGGGGGTTTCAGGGAGAGCCTTGGCCAGACCTTATTGGGGAAGGCTACTAGGATCGTCCAGGGGGCTCCTAGAGTAGGTTGGGCGGGCTTGGTTGCCTCTCATTCGAAGAGGCAACGGAGACCTATCGGGGGACTACTTTGGGCCTGATTAAGGGGTATTGTTAGAATTTGTCTAGGGCACAGAGTGGGGTATCTGGGATCCACTGAGCTTGAAGGGCCGGGACAGGGGAGGCAGGAGAGATCAGGACGATCGTCTTGGAACGGTGCATCTGGGGAAACTCATAAATTGGACCAGGGCAGGCGGCCTCTGGGATCTGGCAGAGGTTAAGGGCCGGGTTTCTGGAGAAGGGGACTCTTCAGGGACTGTGCCTGCACCTAAGAGACCACGGGGGCCGGGGCGCTATCACGGTCTGGGGCGGGGCCCCTGGATGTGGAGGCGGATGGGCCCTCGCCCAGCCGCTGTGAGGGAGGCGGAAGCCTTCGGGCTCGGAGTCGGGGTCGGCGGCATGGGCCACCCTGGGACGAGGGCTCGTCGCTGGGTCCCATGAGGATCCGCCGGGCCCCACCGCCGCCGCCTGTAGTTCGCTTCCACATCCCCCCTCCCGCGCTCCCGATCCCGCGACTGCGTGGCCGAGGATGGCGCAGCTGGCGGGGACCCCGCACTTTGGCGGGCGTGGATCGAAGGCCTCTCCCTGTCCGCCGAGGGCGTTCCCGTCGTCATGCGGCAACCGCGGCCTCAGGGGCTCCACCTGGGTCTCACACGGAGCCCCGGAGACCCAGCGCTGACCCCGGCCCCTACTCCCGCAGCTTGCCTTGCGCCATGGACTGGCAACCAGACGAGCAGGGCCTGCAGCAGGTCCTGCAGCTGCTCAAAGACTCACAGTCGCCCAACACAGCCACTCAGCGCATCGTGCAGGATGTATCCTTCCTTCCTTCCGGGCTGGGGGAACCGGGTAGATATCTGCAGTTTCTGAAGGCCAGAGGGAGAAAGAGAGGGACTGACTCCCCCAGTCCCTAGATATTTTCTGCTGTGGGGAGGATCTGTCCTGGACAGAGAAGAAGTAGAATTCCTGGGTCCCATTTCCAGAGCTGCGGGGATTGTTACAGAAAATGATGAAAATTCCTAATGTTCATTGAACACTAACATCTATTCCATTAACTATTTTAAGGTAGGACCTGGCCCAACGGGGTGGCTCATGCCTGTAATCAGAGCACTTCGGGAGGCTGAGACAGGTAGATTGCCTGAACCCAGGAGTTTGAGACCGGCCTGAGCAACATATTGAGACCCCGTCTCCACAAAAAAAGTACAAAAATTAGTTGGGTGTGGTGGCATGCCCCAGGGGATGTTCCCTCCCCTACTTTGTAGGCTGAGGTGGGAGAATGGCTACAGGCCAGGAACTGGAGGTTGCAGTGAGCTGAGATTGTGCCACTGTACTCCAGCCAGCCTGGGCAACAGAGCCAGACCCTGTCTCAAAAAAAAGATAAATAGGTTTGGCGCGGGGGCTCATGCCTGTAATCCTAGCACTTTGGGAGACCTAGGCAGGTGGATCACCTGAGGTTGTGAGTTTGACACCAGCCTGACCAACATGGTGAAACCCTGTCTCTAGTAAAAATACAAAATTAGCCTGGCATGGTGGCTGGCGCCTGTAATCCTAGCTACTCGGGAGGCTGAGGCAGGAGAATTGCTTGAACCCAGGAGGCAGGTAGCGGTGAGCCGAGATCATGCCATTGCACTCCAGCCTGGACAACAAGAGTGAAACTCCACCTCAAAAAAAGAAAAAAAAAGATATATAAAGATAAAATTTTTAAATTTCGGCCAGGTGCGGTGGCTCACACCTGTAATCCCAGCACTTTGGGAGGCCGAGGCGGGCAGAACACCTGAGATCAGGAGTTTGAGACCAGCCTGACCCAACATGGAGAAACCCTGTCTGTACTAAAAATACAAAAATTAAGCCCGGCATGGTGGCGAGTGCCTGTAATCCAAGCTAATCTGGAGGCTGAAACAGGAGAATCGTTTGAACCTGGAGGCAGAGGTTGTAGTGAGCTGAGATCATAACATTACACTCCAGCCTGGGTGACAAAGCAAGACTGTTGCAAAAAAGAAAAAAAATTAAATCTATAAACCATGAGCATGACTCACCCTAAAATTTGGATTCCCTCTTTTAAAACAAAACAAAACAAAAAAGCACAGCCTGCTAGTGAGGAGAGCTGACTAGCAGCTGCCACTTTAAGTGGAGTGGGATTCTCCTTCTCTCTCCTGCTCTGGCTGAGTCTTCAGGAGTGGATGGGAAACTCAGATATTCCACCCAACTCCTTGTATGAATTTGATGTTTCTGAGGTGCTCTGTGGGCTTATTAGGGGTTTGATGAGCAGGATCCCTCAGGAACTGGCAGCCTGGTCCCAGTGGTCAGAGATGGTGTCAAGTACATAGTGAGGGGGCCTGGCCTGGGGAAGGCCTCTGTCTTCCAAGTCCCTTAACAGCCTGGCAGAAACTCAAACAACTCAACCAGTTTCCTGACTTCAACAACTACCTGATTTTCGTCCTGACCAGACTCAAGTCAGAAGGTACGCCCTCTGCTCCCTTCCACACGATCATGACTCTGCTTTCTCCCCCATGGGCCCCTGGGATGAACCTTAGCCTTCCTCCTCCCAGATGAGCCAACACGTTCTCTCAGTGGCCTCATCCTCAAGAACAACGTGAAGGCGCACTATCAGAGCTTTCCACCCCCTGTGGCGGACTTCATCAAACAGGAATGTCTCAACAACATTGGCGATGCTTCCTCGCTCATCCGAGCCACCATTGGTGAGAGGGGTAGTGGGGGTTGGCCTCTGAGGACACACTGAACTCTCTCTCTCAGCTAAGAGGCTTCTCAGCATGTTAAGTTACTGCTTCATGGAATGCTCTGGCACCTTATATGGTAGTACTATTACTATTTGACAGATGAGGAAACTGAGGCACTCAGCTATTAAGGGACCTGCCTGGACCCAGCAAAATAGCTGAGGCAGTGCAGGGCCATACTTTGGAACCACTCCCTCCTGAAATAGTCCTTCTTGCCTCTGAGATAGTCATGCAACATGTAGTTTTGAGTTAGGCCCTGGGCTGAGTGCTGAGGGTATAGCAGTTAAAATATGCAGTTATGGCCGGGCACAGCGGCTCATGCCTGTGATCCCAGCACTTTGGGTGGCTGAGGCGGGTGGATCACAATGTCAGGAGTTCAGGATCAGCCTGAGTAACATGGTGAAACCCTGTCTCTACTAAAATACAAAAAATTACCTGAATATGGTGGCGGATGCTTGTAATCCCAGCTACTTGGGAGGCTAAGGCAGGAGAATTGCTTGAACCTGGGAGGCGGAGGTTGCAGTGAGCCTAGATCATGCCACTGCACTCCAGCTTTGGCAACAGAGTGAGACTCTGTCTCCAAAAAAAAAAAAAAGAAAGAAATGCAGGTATTTATGTTTCAGGTGTAACATGAATTAGGTTTTCAGTAGAAATCTTTTCTGGCTCCTGGAAGGTGGTCTGAGTAAGAAAGATGACTAAGAATTGGCTGGGCGTGGTGGCTGGCATTTGTAATCCCAGCACTTTGGGAGGCTGAGGCATGTGGATCACCTGAGGTTGAGTTAGAGACCAGCCTGGCCAACATGGTGAAACCCGTCTCTACTTAAAATACAAAAAAATTAGCTGGTTGTGGTGGTAAATGTCTGTAATCCCAGCTACCCAGGTGTCTGAGGCAGGAGGAGAATCACTTGAACCTGGGAGGTGGAGGTTGCAGTGAGCCTTGAACTAGCCATTGCATTCCAACCTAGGCAACAAGAGTGAAACTCTTGTCACACACAAAAAATTAACTGAAGCAATTTTATCTTAATTATTAATAAATATTTATTACTAAGTATTAACACTACTGATTGTTATTAACTTAAAGGTTTTTTTGTTTTTGTTGTTTTTGTTTGAGGCTGAGTCTCGCTGTCACCCAGGCTAGAGTGCAGTGGCGTGATCTTGGCTCACTGCATCCTCTGCCTTCCAGGTTCAAGTGATTCTCCTGTCTCAGGCTTCCAAGTAGCTGGGACCACAGGCATGCACCACCATGCTCGGCTAGTTTTTATGTATTTTTAGTAGAGATAGGGTTTAGTCATGGTGGCCAGGCTGGTCTTGAACTCTTGACCTCAAGTGATCCACCTGCCTGGGCCTCCCAAAGTGGTGGGATTACAGGTATGAGCCACCACACCCTGCTGAACTTAAATTGTTTTCCCTAAATTTATATCAAATTTAGGCAGGGCACAGTGGTTCATGCCTTTAATTCTAGCACTTTGGGAGGCTGAGGCCGGTGGATCACCTGACGTGAGGAGTTTGAGACCAGCCTGGCCAACATGGCAAAACCCTGTCTCTACTAAAAATGGAAAAATTTAGCTGGGCATGGTGGTAGGGGCCTGTAATCCCAGCCACTCAGGAGGCTGAGGTAGGAGAATTGCTTGAACCCAGGAAGTAGAGGTTGCAGTGAGCCAAGATCATGCCACTGCACTCCAGTCTGGACGATGGAGCTAGACTCCGTCTCAAAAAAAAAGGGCAAAAACAAAAACTACATCAACTTAAAAAGATTGCTTCTAGGCTGGTCACAGTGGCATTTGCCTATAGTCCCAGCTATTTGGGAGACTGAGGTGGGACTGTCACTTGAGCCGAGGAGTTTGAGACCCGTCTAGGCAATGTAGCGAGATCCCATCTCTACAAAAAATAAAAAGTAGCTGGGCATGGTGGTGTGTACCTGTGGTCCCAACTACTCAGCTGGTTGAGGCAGGAGGGTCATTTGAGCTCAGGAGGTCAAGGCTTCAGTGAGCTGTGATCACACCACTGCATTCCAGACTGGGTGACAGACAGCAAGACCCTGTCTCAAAAAATAATTAGTTGACTGGGTGCAGTGGCTCACACCTGTGGTCTCAGCACTTTGGGAGGCCAAGGTGGGCAGATTATCTGAGGTCAGGAGTTTGAGACCAGCCTGGCAAAACCCTGTCTCTACTAAAAATAGAAAAATTTAGCTGGGTGTGGTGGTGGGTTCCTGTAATCCCAGCTACTTAGGAGGCTAAGGCAGGAGAATTGCTTGAACTCCGGAGGCAGAGGTTGCAGTGAGCCGAGATTGTGCCACTGCACCCCAGCTAGGGCAACAGAGCAAGACTGCTTCTCAAAAAAATGTGACTTTCGGCTGGGCCTGGTGGTTCGAGTCTATAATCCCAGCACTTTGGGAAGCTGAGGCTGGCGGATTACTTGAGGTCAGGAGTTGGAGACCAGCCTGGCCTACATGGTGAAACCCCATCTCCACTAAAAATATAAAAAATTAGGCCGGGTGCAGTGACTCACGCCTGTAATACTAGCACTCTGGGAGGCCGAGGTGGGCGGATCACAAGGTTGGGAGATTGAGACCATCCTGGCCAACATGGTGAAACCCTGTCTTATTTATAAAAAGTGTGTGTGTGTGTGTGTGTGTAATTAGCTAGGAGTGGTGGTGGGCACCTGTAATCCCAACTAGTGTGTGTGTGTGTGTGTAATTAGCTAGGAGTGGTGGTGGGCACCTGTAATCCCAACTACTCAGGAGGCTGAGGCAGGAGTTTGGCTTGAGTCTGGGAAGCGGAAGTTGCAGTGAGCCAAGACTGTACCACTGCACTCCAGCCTGGGTGACAGAGTAAGATTCCATCTCAAAAAAAGAGTGACTTGGCCGGGCGCGGTGGCTCAAGCCTGTAATCCCAGCACTTTGGGAGACCGAGACGGGTGGATCACAAGGTCAAGAGATCGAGACCATCCTGGTCAACATGGTGAAACCCCATCTCTACTAAAAATACAAAAAATTAGCTGGGCATGGTGGTGCGTGCCTGTAATCCCAGCTACTCAGGAGGCTGAGGCAGGAGAATTGCCTGAACCCAGGAGGCGGAGGTTGCGGTGAGCCAAGATCGTGCCATTGCACTCCAGCCTGGGTAACGAGAGCAAAACTCAGTCTCAAAAAAAAAAAAAAAAAAAGAATGACTTTTAGTCCCGCAAAAACACCATCCCTGGCCACCAGAAGGATCTGGACTTGGACTTTCTGAGCTCAGTCTAGGTGCTAGGCTCTGGGCTAAGTCATTGAAACTTCCTGATAATCAGGCCAGGCGCTCACGTCTATAATCCCATTCCCTTGGGAGGCCTAGGCGGGTGGATCACCTGAGGTCAGGAGTTTGAGACCAGCCTGGCCAACATGGCAAAACTCCATCTCTACTAAAAGTACAAAAATTCACTGGGCATGGTGGTGTGCGCCTGTAATCCCAGCTGCTCTGGAGGCTGAGGCTTGAGAATCACCTGAACCCCGGAGGTGGAGGTTGCGGTGAACCAAGATCGTGCCACTGCACTCCGGCCTGGATGACAGAGTGAGACTCGTCTCAAAAAAAAAAAAAAACAAGAAAGAAAGACACTTACTGCTAACCGTAGGAGGCTGGTTTTCTTGATCTCTTCTGAGGTCTGAAAGCACTGAGGCACAGAAAATGAGGGGATGTGGCTGAGCTGAAGTTGCACAGTCCCTACCCACCACAGGGAGCACCTTTTTGCTGTTTAGTTTCCACCTTTGGGAAACACTGCCATCTCCTGGCAGTAGATGACTTCTCTGCACTTGACAGAATCCATCTCTGTCACCAGATTCGTGCACTGCCTTGCCCTGGCACCTCAGATGTTTGCTGTATGTAACTCCTGGATGGCTAATAGGCAGTACAAGCTGTCCCTGCCACCTTCTTGCCCTCACCTCCTTTCCTTCTCCCCTCCTCCCAGTCTCTGCCCACCCCCAGTGGCTCCTCACTCGTCTCTTAGCACACCATGCCTGTCCTCACCCCAAGCCTTTGCACCGAAGATTCCCCTTCCTGAGATGTCCTTTCCCACGAACCTGGATGATTCCTCCCGCACCTCCTTCACCTCCTTCAGGTCTTGGTTCAGATATCAAGATGTCACCTTAACAAGGCCTGCTCTGGCCACCCAGTCTAAAGTTGCTACCTTTACCTACAGTCCTTTCTCACCATCTTTTCTGCTGCATTTCCCCTCTTAGTCCTTGGCATGTGGCCTCTCTCAGTTCTTTTCTTTTTGACATAGGATCTTGCTTCATCCCAGGCTAGAGTGCAGTGGCACAATCTTCACTTCAAACGATTCTCCTGCCTCAGCCACTCGAGTAGCTGGGATTACTGGCATCCCCCACCATACCCGGCTAATTTTTGTATTTCTAGTAGAGATGGGGTTTCGCCATGTTGGCCAGGCTGGTCTCGAACTCCTGACCACCCATCTTGGCTCCCAAAGTGCTGGGATTACAGGTGTGAGCCACTGTGCCCATCCTCTCCCAGTTTTTTGGCTAATTTTTTACTTCATGGCTTGCTTCCCACTCCCAAGGGTGGGGGTTTTGTGTTTTGCTCTGTGATGCGCCTCAGGACCTGGAACGGAGTTGGCTCACAGTAAGGCTCAGGGTGCTTACTCTGAGTCAAAGGGTCCCCTTTCTATCTACGTCAAGGGCAGTAGCAGTCCCTCATGCCTGTAATTCCAGTGGTTTTAGAGGCTGAGGCAGGAGAATTGCTTGAGGCCAGGAGTTTTAGGCCATCCTGAGGAACATAGCAAGATCCCATCTCTACAAAATTTTTTTTTTTTTTTTTTGAGATGGAGTTTCGCTCTCGTTATCCAGGCTGGAGTGCAATGGCACGATCTCGGCTCACCACAACCTCCGCCTCCTGGGTTCAGGCAATTCTCCTGCCTCAGCCTCCTGAATAGCTGGGATTACAGGCATGTGCCACCATGCCCAGCTAATTTTTTGTATTTTTAGTAGAGACGGGGTTTCACCATGTTGACCAGGATGGTCTTGATCTCTCGACCTTGTGATCCACTCACCTCGGCCTCCCAAAGTGCTGGGATTACAGGCGTGAGCCACTGCGCCCAGCTTTACAAAAATTTTTAAAAATTAATTGGGTGGTTGATCGGCTGCGATGGCGCACACCTGTAATCCCAGCACTTTGGGAGGCCGAGGCGGGCGAATCACAAGGTCAAGAGATCGAGACCATCCTGGCCAACATGGTGATACCCCGTCTCTGCTAAAAATAAAAAAAATTAGCCAGGCGTGCTGGCAAGTGCCTGTAATCCCAGCTACTGAGGAGGCTGAGGCAGGAGAATTGCTTGAACCGGGGAGGTGGAGGTTGCAGTGAGCTGAGATCGTGCCACTGCACTCCAGGGCAAGACTCTGTGTAAAAAAAAAAAAAAAAAATTAGTTGGGTGATACTTGGGAGCAGTGGTTCACGGCTGTAATCCCAGCACTTTGGGCAGCCAGGGCAGGTGGATCACCTGAGGTTGGGAGTTCAAGACCAGCCTGACCAACATGGAGAAACCCTGTCTCTACTAAAAAAAAACAACAACAACAACAAAAAAAACAGCTGGGTGTGGTGGCACATGCCTATAATCCCAGCTACTTGGGAAGCTGAGGCAGGAGAATTGCTTGAACCCTGGAGGTGGCGGTTGTGGTAAGCCAAGATGGCACCGCTGCATTCTAGTCTGGGCAACAAGAGCGAAACCCTTTCTCAAACAAAACAAAACAAAACAAAACTAGGTGTGGTGGCTCACATCTATAATCTTAGCACTTTGGGAGTCCAAGGTAGGTGGACTGCCAGGTCAGGAGATTGAGACCATCCTGGCTAACATGATGAAACTCCGTCTCTACTAAAAATACAAAAAATGAGCCGGGTGTGGTGGCACTTGCCTGTAGTCCCAGCTACTCGGTAGGCTGAGGCAGAAGAATTGCTTGAATCTCAGAGGTGAAAGTTACATTGAGCCAAGATTGTGCCATTGCACTCTAGCCTGGGTGACAGAGTGAGGCTTCATGCCAAAAAAAAAAAAAAAAAAAAAATTAGTTGGGCATGGTGGCATGTGTCTGCAGTCCCAGCTACTCAGGAGGCTGAGGTGGGAAGATGGCTTGAGGCCAGGAGTTTGAGGCTGCTGTGAACTGTAATTATGCCACAACACTCTAGCATGGGCAACAGAGCAAACTCTTATCTCCAAAAAAAAAAAAAAAAGAGAGTGAGAGAGAGAGAGGGATGTATAGGGCCTACATGGGCTAGGGTACAGAAAGGCAGCTCTTGGGGTGCCAGTGGGAGAGGGAGGTGCGGGGCAGCCCCCGCCCAGCCTCAGGCAGCGTCCTTTCCTGGCCGCCCCAGGCATTCTCATCACCACCATCGCTTCCAAGGGTGAGCTGCAGATGTGGCCTGAGCTGCTGCCTCAGCTGTGCAACCTGCTCAACTCGGAGGATTACAACACTTGTGAGGTAGGTGAAAAGCCATTGATGGCCAGAGGGAGTATGGGTGGCCCGGACCACCACCCACCTTTGTTTCTCTGTCCCTCTGTACTCAGGGAGCCTTTGGAGCCCTGCAGAAGATCTGCGAAGACTCATCAGAGCTTCTGGATAGCGATGCCCTCAACAGGCCCCTCAACATCATGATCCCCAAGTTCCTACAATTCTTCAAGCACTGCAGTCCCAAGATCCGGTGGGTACAGCTTCCTGGGGGCTTCCAGGGAGCCTGGAGTGGGCAGGGTCAGCGGTGACCCTTGTGTCTGCTGCCCCCGCCAGGTCCCACGCCATCGCCTGTGTGAACCAGTTCATCATGGACCGGGCCCAGGCGCTGATGGACAATATCGACACCTTCATTGAGGTGGGCTGCTGGGCTGGGGGCAGGCAGGGTGAGGACCCAGGACCCCTGCAGCTGACCCTCTCCCTCCCTGCAGCACCTGTTTGCCCTGGCCGTGGACGATGACCCTGAGGTGCGGAAGAATGTGTGCCGCGCCCTGGTGATGCTTCTGGAAGTTCGGATCGACAGGCTCATCCCCCACATGCACAGCATCATCCAGGTGTGCATGGTCAAGGCCAGCCCAGACAGGCAGGCAGGGGGCTGGTGGCAGGGGTCAGGGAGCCACCGCCAGCCAGGCCAGGCCTCAGCCTATCCCCCCTCCGCACTACAGTACATGCTGCAGAGGACCCAGGACCATGACGAGAACGTTGCCCTTGAGGCCTGTGAGTTCTGGCTGACGCTGGCCGAGCAGCCCATCTGCAAGGAAGTCCTGGCGTCCCATCTGGTCCAGTGAGTGCTGCTGCCCACTGTCCCACCCCAGCTTTGACCCCTTGCTATGCCTCTGCCTTCCCTTCTGGTGAGCTACTGTCTTCTCTCAGTCCACATCCTTGTCAGTTTACATTCAGTGTATATTTATGTGAGTGGTAAGAATGCCACTTTTTTTTTTTTTTTTTTTTTAAGACAGAATCTGGCTCTGTTACCCAAGCTGGAGTGCAGTGGCACTCTCTTGGCTCACTGCAACCTCTGCCTCCCGGGTTCAAGTGATTCTTCTTCCTCAGGCTCCCAAGTAGCTGGGATGACAGGCGCACACCACCATGCTCAGCTAATTTTTGTACTTTCAGTAGAGATGGGGGTTTCACTGTGTTAGCCAGGATGGTCTCGATATTGTGACCTCGTGATCTGCCCACCTCAGCCTTTCTAAGTGCTGGGATTACAGGCGTGAGATACTGCAGCCAGCCAAGAATCCCACTTTTTAAAGACTTAAAAATTAAGTAACTGATAGGTGGAAAGAAATGAAAAATCAACAAAGACTTTAGGTATGGCTAGATCCAGGTGCTCCACGGATACGAAAGGTGTCTGTGCGGTCTCAGATCTGACTGCCTTCTGTTGGCTTCATTTTTTTTTTTTTTTTTTTTTTTTTTTGAGACGGAGTTTCGCTCTTGTTACCCAGGCTGGAGTGCAATGGCGCGATCTCGGCTCACCGCAACCTCCGCCTCCTGGGTTCAGGCAATTCTCCTGCCTCAGCCTCCTGAGTAGCTGGGATTACAGGCACGCGCCACCATGCCCAGCTAATTTTTTGTATTTTTAGTAGAGACGGGGTTTCACCACGTCGACCAGGATGGTCTCGAACTCTCGACCTCGTGATCCACCCGCCTCGGCCTCCCAAAGTGCTGGGATTACAGGCTTGAGCCACCGCGCCCGGCCTGTTGGCTTCATTGTCAGGCGCAACATTCCCTCTGGGTAGTGCTGTGTAGCCTTCTGTGTCCTTCCAGCGTAGGAACTTCAGAGTAAGGAAATTCTTTACCAGTGTTTCCAACAAAAGTCTTAAAACTGGCCCTCCTTGACAAACTTGCACTGGCCTCTCTCTAAATCATTTTTTTGCCTTTTCATTTTGAGACAAGGTTTTGCTCTGTCATCTAGGCTGGAGTGTAGTGGTAGAATCATGGCTCACTGCAGCCTTGACCTCCCAAGCTGAAGCAATCCTCCCAGGCTGAAGCAATCCTACCACCTCAGCCTCCCCAGTAGCTAGGACTACAGGCAGATCCCACCACACCCAGCTCATCTTTTCTAAGTTTTAATAGAGATGAGGTCTTGCCAAGTTGCCCAGTCTGGTCTCAAACTCCTGGTTTCAACAGTCATCCTGCCTTGGTCTCCCAAAGTGTTGGGATTACAGGCGTGAGCCACTGCACCCAGCCCCCAAGTCATTATTATTTATTTATTTGTTTATTTTGAGACGAAGTCACTCTGCTGCCCAGGGTGGAGTGCCGTGGTGCGATCTTGGCTCACTGCGACCTCCACCTCCCAGGTTCAAGAGCGAGTCTCCTGTCTCAGCATCTGGAATAGCTGGGATTACAGATGTGCACCACGATGCCAGGCTAATTTTTTAATTTTTTATTTTATTTATTTATTATTTTTACTGATTTTTTTAATTTTTAGTAGAGACACAGTTTCACCAAGTTGGCCAGGCTGCTCTTGAACTCTTGACCTCGTGATCTGCCCACCTTGGCCTCCCAAAGTATTGGGAGTACAGATGTGAGCCACTGCGCCCAGCATGCCCAGCTAATTTTTGTATTTTTATTTATTTATTTATTATTCATTAGAGGCGAGGTCTCACTGTATTGCTTGGGCTGGTCTCAAACTCATGGGTTCAGGTAATCCTCCTGCATTGGTCTCCCAAAGTGCTAGAATGACAGGTGTGAGCCACTGTGCCTCGCCCCAAATTATTATTGATAACAGTCTAGGGCTGGGCAGATAGCTCCTGGGGAATGATGAGACCTTGATGAGCAGGTCATTAAAGCTCTGTCACTTCCAACTCTGGGCTGCAGCTGAGGGGCCAACTGCCTGGCCTCTTTGCTCCCCTACCCAGGCTAGTCTGACCCTGTCTTAGGAAAGTGGCCAGGGATAGGACTACATGTCCCTTCCTTAATGTTGTGCTAGGGACCAGGCACTATATGAAGATTTTCAGTGTATTCAGTGGTCTGTAATTCACTGGGTCAAGAGCTTTCCTGCAAGCTGAGTCCCATGGTGGCTTACACCTGTAATCCTAGTGCTTTGGGAGGCTAAGGCGGAGGATTGCATGAGCTCAGGAGTTTGAGGCTGGGGTGAGCGACTGCACCCCTGCACTCTAGCCTGAGTGACAGAGCGAGACCCTGTTTCATTTCTTTTTTCTTTTCTTTTCTTTTCTTTTCTTTTTTTTTTTTTTAAAGACGGGGTTTTACCATGTTGGTGAAGCTGGTCTTGAACTCCCGACCTCAGGTGATCCACCCGCCTTGGGCTCCAAAGTGCTTGGATTACAGGCGTGAGCCACTGCGCTCAGCCAAACCTGTTTCTTTTTTTTTTTTTTTTTTTTTTTTTTGAGACGGAGTTTCGCTCTTGTTACCCAGGCTGGAGTGCAATGGCGCGATCTCGGCTCACCGCAACCTCCGCCTCCTGGGCTCAGGCAATTCTCCTGCCTCAGCCTCCTGAGTAGCTGGGATTACAGGCATGCGCCACCACGCCCAGCTAGTTTTTTGTATTTTTAGTAGAGACGGGGCTTCACCATGTTGACCAGGATGGTCTCGATCTCTTGACCTCGTGATCCACCCGCCTCGGCCTCCCAAAGTGCTGGGATTACAGGCTTGAGCCACCGCGCCCGGCCAAACCTGTTTCTTAAAAAAAAAAAAAAAAAAAAAAAAAAAAAAAGGCCGGGTGCGGTGGCTCAAGCCTGTAATCCCAACACTTTGGGAGGCCGAGGCGGGTGGATCACAAGGTCGAGAGATCGAGACCAACCTGGTCAACATGGTGAAACCCCGTCTCTACTAAAAATACAAAAAATTAGCTGGGCATGGTGGCACATGCCTATAATCCCAGCTACTCAGGAGGCTGAGGCAGGAGAATTGCCTGAACCCAGGAGGCGGAGGTTGCGGTGAGCCGAGATCGCGCCATTGCACTCCAGCCTGGGTAACAAGAGCGAAACTCCGTCTCAAAAAATAAAAATAAAAAGTCTTTCTGTGGAGCCAGGAGTGGTATCATTTCCGTCCTAATTGTAGCAGCTAAGATTAGGTTCTGATAGTTCCCCAGAGGGAAATGGATTGATGTACACCAGCACACCTATCGTTACCGTCGCGTTCTGCAGGGTCTGCTCTGTGGCTGATTGGTGGGTTAGTGACCTGTCGGCATGTGTTTGTCTCCTTCCCAAGCTGTGCCTCCCCCTGCCCTTCGCCATGGCCCCTGCATCCCCTTAAACATACCCTCTCCCTGCAGGCTGATCCCCATCTTGGTAAATGGGATGAAGTACTCAGAAATTGACATCATCCTGCTGAAGGTCAGGCAAGGGCCACCCAGCATGGGTAGGCATGGGCATGGGTGTCGTGGCTGGGGTCCCCGAAGTACTTAACAGTCTGCCTGTCCCCCAGGGGGATGTGGAGGAGGATGAGGCCGTCCCTGACAGTGAGCAGGACATCAAGCCACGCTTCCACAAGTCACGCACCGTCACACTGCCCCATGAGGCTGAGCGGCCCGATGGCTCCGAGGACGCAGAGGATGACGATGATGATGATGCTCTGTCTGACTGGAATTTGAGTGTGTGCCCCTGCCTGGGGGTGGGGGTGGGGTGGCAAGCCCTGGACTCCCTCTTGGGAGGTGATTAGAAGCTAATGTAGAAGCTGATTGGAAGTTGATTGTGAAGATTCTGATCATGATCTCTGATCCTGAGAGTGAAGTCAACGAGGGTTGGCTACCTGCCTGAGGGGCTACCCTGAGCCTCCCCAATGTCTCCCCTCCCCAGGGAAGTGCTCAGCGGCTGCACTGGACGTCCTCGCCAATGTCTTCCGGGAGGAACTGCTGCCCCACCTACTCCCGCTACTCAAAGGCCTTCTCTTCCACCCCGAGTGGGTGGTCAAGGAGTCAGGCATCCTGGTGCTGGGTGCCATTGCCGAGGGTGAGTGTGCCTGATCTCTGAGCCCTGTGCTGGCATGAGACAGTGGGGCTGGCCCATGGTACCCGCCATGCCTTGGCTGAGTTATACCTGGAGGCCTGTTCACCTTCCTCCAAACAGCTCTGAGATCTCAATTCTCCCCTTGGTTTTTGGGCCTGAAAGGAACCCCTGGAATCCCACAATGCAAGGTCTCTTGTTCATTCTCGCAGGGAGGCAATTCTTTCGTGTTGTAAGCCTAATTACAGCAACAACGATAGTAACAGCAGGCGTAGCTGCATGCCTGCCCCGTGCGCTTACGGGCACAAACGTCCTGGGCCCTCGCACCACCTGATGAGGTGGGTGAGCCACCGCGCCTGGCCTTTTTTTTTTAAGATCACAGCCGGGTGCAGTGGCTCACGCCTGTAATCTCAGCACTTTGGGAGGCCGAGGCGGGTGGATCACGAGGTCAAGAGATCGAGACCATCCTGGTCAACATGGTGAAACCTCGTCTCTACTAAAAATACAAAAAATCAGCTGGGCATGGTGGTGCGTCCCTGTAATCCCAGCTACTCGGGAGGCTGAGGCAGGAGAATTGCCTGAACCCAGGAGGCGGAGGTTGCGGTGAGCCGAGATCGCACCATTGCACTCCAGCCTGGGTAACGAGAGCGAAACTCCGTCTCAAAAAAACAAAAACAAAAACAAAAGCCAGGGGTTGGGTATGGTGGCTCTAGCACTCTGGGAGGCCGAGGCAGGCAGATCACCTGAGGTCAGGAGTTAAAAAGACCAGCCTGGCCAACATGGTGAAACCCTGTCTCTACTAAAAAAAAGAAAAATTAGCCAAGCATAGTGGCCCTCACCTGTAGTCTTAGCTACTCGGCAGACTGAGGCACGAGAATTGCTTGAACCTGAGAGGCGGAGGTTGTGGTGGGTCGAGATTGCACCACTGCACTCCTCCCTGGGGGACAGAGCGAGACTCTGTCTCCAAGAAAACATTTAAAAATTTAAAAATTAAACAAAAATAAAGAGAAATAGAAAAATCACAAATGGCTGGGCACGTGTAATTGCAGCACTTTGGGAGGCTGAGGCAGGTGGATCACGTGAGGTCAGGAATTCAAGACCAGTCAGTCTGGCCAACGTGGCGAAACTGTCTCTACTAAAAATACAAAAATTAGCTGGGCATGGTGGTGGACACCTGTAATCCCAGCTATTTGGGAGGCTGAGGCAGGAAAATCACTTGAACCCGGGAGGCAGAAGTTGCAGTGAGCCGAGATCACGCCATTGCACTCTAGCCTGGGTGACAGAGTGAGACTCCATCTCAAAAAAAAAAAAAAAAAGAAGAGAAAAATCACAAACATCTAAGAAGGATTTCAAATGCAAAGTGCCTTCCCTCCATCTGGGTCACTGCTGCCCCATAAAGCCCCACTCACTATGTAATGGAGCCAATTTCGAATTAATGCGTGACCAGATAACACTGGGCTCTGGGATGAGACGCTTCTGCTGTTTCCCCTCCTGCACCTGCCTTTCACTGGTTCTGTGAAATGTGTTCTGGGCCAGTGATTTAACCTCCAAGTCTCAGTACCCTGAATGTTGTGTGCGGCTGACTCTCTCCATAGGGTGGGTGTGGCTGGGCCCAGCTTACTCCAGGGGCCCAGTCAAACTGCCCCCTCCTGTTTCCCTTTCCTTGTAGGCTGCATGCAGGGCATGGTGCCCTACCTGCCTGAGCTGATCCCGCACCTGATCCAGTGCCTGTCGGACAAGAAGGCCTTGGTCCGCTCCATCGCCTGCTGGACGCTGAGCCGCTATGCCCACTGGGTGGTCAGCCAGCCGCCTGACATGCACCTCAAGCCCCTGATGACAGAGCTGCTCAAACGCATCCTGGATGGCAACAAGAGGGTGCAAGAGGCAGCCTGCAGGTGACTTAGGACCCCTGGTCCCGCAGCCCCCACTCTCCCCCAGGCCACCCTCTGGGAAGTGACGACACCTATGACTGTTGATGTGGCACTGATTTCTCTCATATTCGTACTGGCTGATCCTGAGTTGCCCTCCCCCACTGCCCATGGCCCAGTGCCACCTGCCATGGTCCACTGAGCCTGCTGCCTTGTCCTCCCTCCCACCAGTGCTTTTGCCACCCTGGAGGAAGAGGCCTGCACAGAGCTGGTGCCCTACCTCAGCTACATCCTGGATACCCTCGTCTTTGCCTTTGGCAAATACCAGCACAAGAACCTACTCATCCTCTACGATGCCATCGGCACCCTGGCCGACTCTGTAGGCCATCACCTCAACCAGCCGGTGAGACCCCAGAGCGGCTCCCACCTCCCGATCCCCATGCCCCTGGGCATCCAGTGACCTGGTGGCAACCCCGTCACTGCCAGGGACATTGCCAGGGACATGGCCGTGAGCTCGACAGGCAGACAGACCCAGCCCTACCCTCGCCCTGCTCCCAGTCTAGTGGGGGAGACAGACAATTATGAGACAGCATGGTAAGTGCTGTGCTTCGGGAACCAAGAGGCGGTGACCCAGGATCCCAGGGAGGTGGGGTGAGGAGGGCAGTGCTTGCACAGGGGAGCAGAATGAAGGCCTTGAGGTCTGGCCGGATGGCAGGCCTTGCACGGCCCCCTGAGCCACAGCGAGGCACCCAGGCCTCATCACTGGGGCAATAGGTGCCTGAGTCACAGTCTGCCACCCCGACCCAGGGAGCGCCAATTTCCTGCTTCTTCCCCAGGAATACATCCAGAAGCTGATGCCCCCACTGATCCAGAAATGGAATGAACTCAAGGACGAAGACAAGGACCTCTTCCCCCTGCTGGAGGTGAGTGGGCTCCAGCCCTTCTCCTGAAGCCCATCCCGCCTGCCCCGCCTGAGTTCTCCCCACCTGCCTTTCTCCCTGCCAGTGTCTGTCATCGGTGGCCACTGCCCTGCAGAGTGGCTTCCTGCCTTACTGTGAGCCCGTCTACCAGCGCTGTGTCACCCTGGTGCAGAAGACACTGGCTCAGGCCATGGTGAGCACACCCAGGCCCGTCACCTGTGCTTCTGCATTGTCCTGCCCCGGGGCCTGCTCCACTCACCCATGCCCCTGACTCCATCTGTGTCTAGATGTACACCCAGCACCCCGAGCAGTATGAGGCTCCTGACAAGGACTTCATGATTGTGGCTCTGGATCTGCTTAGCGGCCTGGCTGAGGGCCTGGGTGGTCACGTGGAGCAGCTGGTGGCCCGCAGCAACATCATGACACTACTGTTCCAGTGCATGCAGGTGGGTGGGAACGTGGACAGTGGTGACACGCAGCAGCCCGCGTGGGCTGCCTCTGGCGGGGACTCAGGGCCTAGTTGTGCCCAAAGGAAGTCAGGGAAAAGGGGCCAGGACCGTTCTAATGATTTTAAAAAGTGATCCTGGCGGGTGGATCACGAGGTCGAGAGATCGAGACCATCCTGGTCAACATAGTGAAACCCCGTCTCTACTAAAAGTGCAAAAAATTAGCTGGGCATGGTGGCACGTGCCTGTAATCCCAGCTACTCAGGAGGCTGAGGCAGGAGAATTGCCTGAGCCCAGGAGGCGGAGGTTGCGGTGAGCCGAGATCGCGCCATTGCACTCCAGCCTGGGTAATAAGGGCGAAACTCCGTCTCAAAAAAAAAAAAAAAAAAAAGTGATCCTGAAGGCCAAGGCTGGAGGATTGCTTGAGCCCAGTAGTTTGAGACCAGCCTTGGCAACATAGTGAGACCCCAGTTCTATTTATAAAAAAAAAAAGTAGCTGGGATTACAGGTGTCCGCCACCATGCCCAACTAATTTTTGAATTTTTAGCAGAGACAGGGTTTCACCATGTTGGTCAGGCTGGTCTCAAACTCCTGACCTCAAGTGATCCGCCCACCTGGGCCTCTCAAAGTGCTGGGATTACAGGCTTGAGCCACTGCGCCTGCCCCCCATCTCTCCTTTTTCTTTTTTTTTTGAGACAGAGCCTCACTGTGTCACCCAGGCAGGAGCGCAATGGTGCAATTTTGGCTCATTGCAACCTCTGTCTCCCAGGTTCAAGTAATTCTCCTGCCTCAGCCTCTCAGAAATCTGGGACTGTAGGTGTGCCACCATTCCTGGATAATTTTTTTGTATTTTTAGTAAAGATGGGTTTTTGCCATGTTGGCCAGGCCGGTCTCAAACTCCTGACCTCAAATGATCTGCCTGCCTTAGCCTCCCAAAGTGCTGGGATTATGGGCATGAGCCATTGTGCCTGGCCCTAACAGTATGCCAGTTTATATCAACGACTTGCACATCTGTGGATTTTGATATCTACACGGACACTGAGGGATGACTTGGGGCACTGCCATCTCCCGTTTGCAGATACGGGCTGGATGCTAGGAACAGCCGGGAGCCCTAGCACTGGAAAGTGGCAGAGGGGCTGTGCCCCCTCAGCTGTCCTGGTTGGGAGGAGGAGAGCCCAGCCACACTAATCTTTCTTGAATCCCCAGGACTCAATGCCCGAGGTCCGGCAGAGCTCCTTTGCCCTCTTGGGAGACCTCACCAAAGCCTGCTTTATCCACGTCAAGCCCTGTATCGGTACGACACTCGCCTTGTTCCTAGCCCATGACCTTAGCCCCGGCCTCAAGTGATGGAGAGAAATGCCCAGGGAGGACTGTGACCAAATTGGGATGTATTCGTACTGTCTGATGGGGCCTGAAGGACTAGGTCCTGCAGCTTACCCTGGCTGTCCCTCCTGCTCAGCATCCCTGTTTCTCCCCACCAGCCGAGTTCATGCCCATTTTGGGCACCAATCTGAACCCAGAGTTCATCTCAGTCTGCAACAACGCCACCTGGGCCATTGGTGAAATCTGCATGCAGATGGGTGAGTGCCCTGGAAGTAGCAACAGGCCCCTCCCTATCGGCCTGTTCTCAAACAGGGGGCGGGAGCCTAGCTCTGACTGACAGCGCCCTTCAAGGGAAGTCTCTGATTGGAGGGTCATCAGAGGTGGAGCCAGGCAGAAAGGCCATTTGTGATTGGCTTCTCCAAAGAAAAGGGACAGTAGGGCTGTTCCTATTGGACTGTTTTGTGTAGTTGGCCAAAAGACTCATTCGGATTGGTTGGGTGACTTGGGCAGCCTAAGGTGAGAACACGCTGCCCAAGTCAAAGGAAAAAAGGCCAAGGATCTGGGTCTGGTTGGCCAGGCATTCTGGGTGAGAATGAGCCAGAGAAGGTCTTTAGTTCCCTTACTGGTAATGGTTGGCCAGTCTCTGGCTGGAACTGGGCTGAATGACGGGGGAGGCCCCCTGGCCCCCAGTGAGTGGAGGAGGCTGTGCAGAGCCCTGATTGAGTGCTCCCCTAGGGGCAGAGATGCAGCCTTATGTGCAGATGGTTCTCAACAACCTGGTGGAAATCATTAACCGACCCAATACACCCAAGACACTGCTGGAAAACACAGGTGGGCACCCAGCCTGGCTGCTGCCTGGAAGGAAGGAAGGGAAAAAGTGAGGAAGGGAGGAAGGTGGGTGCAGAGAGACCTGGGAAGAGACTCAGGAAAGAAAGATAGATGCAGAGAGACATGGGAAGAGACTCAGGTGGGTTGGGAAGGACCCCTGGCTGCGCCAAGCCTGGGTGACCAAGCTGGCTGCCGGAGCCATTCCCTTGGGGCCCATGGAGCGGGGCTCAGTGCCTCCTGCCAGAGGCCCCGCCACGTACTGTCCCGGGGCCGCTCAGGGTTGCAGGTCGCCTGATGAGTCCCTCTGCCATTCCAGCCATTACCATCGGCCGCTTGGGCTACGTGTGCCCCCAGGAGGTGGCACCCATGCTGCAGCAGTTCATCCGGCCTTGGTGTGTGTCTGCGTGTCGAGCCTGACCCCTTCCCTCGCCTGTGCACTCCCAGCCCCATCTGCCTACTGACTCCCTGCCCTGCCCCACCCATAGATGCCTGTCCCAGGCCCACTCAGTGATACCCAATGACCTAGACCTCCACAGATGCATGCCCTGCCTGCCCTCTGACCTCTAGCTGCTCACCTTCTCACAGGTGCACGTCCCTCAGGAACATCAGGGACAACGAGGAGAAGGACTCAGCCTTCCGTGGCATCTGCATGATGATTGGTGTCAACCCGGGGGGCGTTGTGCAGGTTGGGGCAGTTGGGCTCTGAGGGCAGGTGCGGGTGCTGGGCTTGGGCAGCCCCTCACCTGGGATCCGTCACATTTCAGGACTTTATTTTCTTCTGCGACGCTGTAGCCTCCTGGGTGAGCCCGAAGGATGACCTTCGGGACATGTTTTATAAGGTGAGGCTCTGACTGTGCTGGCAGGAAGGAGACCCTCTGGTAACAATGGGGTTTATGGAGATGGGGGAAGAGGCGCACTCTTCTTCTACTCCTGCCTGCCCCTCACCACCACCTTTCCCACAGATTCTCCATGGCTTCAAAGACCAAGTTGGGGAAGATAACTGGCAGCAGTTCTCTGAGCAATTCCCGCCACTGCTCAAGGAGAGGCTGGCGGCCTTCTACGGGGTCTAGGCGATCATGGAGACTACCAGGTGAGGAGGCTGCAGCTGGAGGGCCAGCACTGTCTTGGGGCCGAAAGGTCCCAGGCCATGACCTCCCTCCTCCCCCTGCAGGTTTCTGTCTGCGTCGTCGTCGGAGGGATTACTGGGGAGCGTGCTGCATCCAGAAGTTGCTGTGCCCTGGTTGAGGGGGGTTAGGGAGGAGTGAGTGGGACTCAAATCCAGATGCCTTCCCCGTCCGTCTGTCTGTCCACCTGCCCTGCTGGCAGGTGGGTGGGGCCACCATGCTCATCCTACACACGGGGAGGGGGGGACTTCTGGTGGGCAAGGGCCCCTGGGCTCTAATGGGGTCATCTCTGGCAGCCCACTTGGGCCAGCTACATGGGAGGGAGGAATCTACACAGCTGACCAAATCCAGCTTCGGATGAGGTGAGGGAGGAGCAGGTCGGGAGGGGGGCCCTTGTAGGGACGCGTACACTCACACGGACACATGTGGCCACACGCATGTGCGGGTGCCATAACCGGCGAGGCTGGGCCAGCCGCTCCACCATTTTCCCGACTGCATGGAGACAGTAGAATTAGTGAACCCCTGAGTTAACCCGTAAGGCCTTCCGTGTAACCTGCATCTAGAGTTTAAGAAGCTTCTGCTGTTTTGCCGGAATTGGCGGTGACTGGGGAGGGCTGGGTGGGTGGGGGGCCTCAGGCGGGATCCCGGGGCGGGGGGAGGAGGATGGTGACCTTAGGGGTTGCCCTGTCAGCACGCACACGCTTGGGACCCGCTCCACACACTCCCTGCCAGCTTTGTCAGCTGGTGTGTCTCCGTCCTTGTCCTAGCCCAGCTTGCAGGGTGGGGACCACTGGAGTGGCTGGGGCTGGCCAGAGGAGGTCACCCTTTCTCCTTCCTGTGTGCTCCAGTCAGTGGCTTTTGAAGACGCTGGGCTGGGACCTTTTTCCTGAAGAGAGCTGGGTGCAACCAGAGCTACCGGCACCTACCCCCAGCCTCTATCTAAGCAGCTTCAGGGGCAGTCCGTTTCTCTGTGCTTCTGAAAGCCCCCTTCTCACGTTGTGGGCCTGAGTTTTAACTCAAGGGCCTGGGCAGGGGCATTTGATTGATGATGACAGAGGACAAAGGTTTATGCTTTGCCAACAAGAAGGAAAACCAAGGCTTGGTGGAAGGAAAAGGTGGTGTGTCCCCTGTTCCCCACCCCATCTCCCGGGTACTTCCTGCTCATCGTAGTACCCAGTGAGCCCACAGATCCTACTAGACTGGGTCAGCAATTCTAGAGAACCTTCCTGAATAGTCTGGGGAAATGGTCAAGGTGGGTGGGGCTCCCCTAGAAAGGGAAGGGGGTGTAGTACTTCCCAGTTGACTAGAAAACTGGGCTCTGCAGACCCTCTTAGCATTTTTTCCCATTTTTTTCCTTTCCTGCTTTCTACTTTTGGGGGCCCCTTGTGTTTTGGGGTTTGACTGGAGTCACATCCTGGGGCCTGCTCCATCCATCTCTCCTCGGTCCCAGACCCTGTCCATCCTAGCCCTGTCTTACCGTAGTCAGGATCAGGCCCTGCCTCTATTCCAGGGGGCACTCAGTGCACATTCCATAAATTAGCTGGGTGTCCCTGCACACCCACCCCCATGAAACTCGAGCAGGTCTCTGGAAGCCATTTGTAAAAAAAAAAAAAAAAAAAAAAAAAAAAAAGTTTTAAAAATACCTTTTAATTTTCTGGTAATTCCAGTTTTTTGGAGCATCCTCTGCTGGGTCTTGGGGTGTGTAGATGGACTGGCAGTCTGCTGGGATTGGTAACCCCTCTCTCTTCAAGATGGGGGCCTCCAAACGCCTTCAGGGAAGGGGAGCCTGGTTCTTCTTCTTTTCCTTTCCTTTTTCTTTTTTTTTAACTATTTAATTTTTTTATTTATTTTTGGTTATTTTTTGCACAATGAAGTTTCAGCTTCTCAACCTTCTCCCCTACCCAGGGCTGTGGACCCAGACTGGCCTTGAGCCACAGTCCCTCTTTCCCTCCTCACCCTCTTCCCTCTGCGGGCTCCCGGGTCTGTCCATTTGTTACTGTGCTGTGCTGGGGATTGGCGCCGAGGTGGCGTGAGATTCCACTTGTGTAGAACTTTGTTGAGTAAAGATCAGTTTCTTGTGAACCCTTTAGTCTGTGGCTTCCTATGTCCTTGGCTTTGGTAGTGAAGAAATGTACGGGGCAGCCAGGATGCTTGAGAGTGGGAAGATAGATGAATGTGAAAGATTGAAGATTAAATTTGTGACATACATGAAATGTGCAGCTCATTCTCTGGGACATCAGCTTACTAAGGGTGAGCTATTAGTGTCACAGCCCAGGTTCAAGTTGCCCCTCCGCCATACTGTAAACTGAGTGGTCAGGGGTGAGGCCTTGCTGCACTCTTACCAGCTGACCCTGGGTCAAGGTTTTTGTAGAAGGCTCAGCCCAGCCCCAGGCTTGAGATAAATGTATTTATTTTTATTTTTATTTTTTTGAGATGGAGTCTCACTCTGTCCCCCAGGCTGGAGTGCAGTGGCGTGATCTCAGCTCACTGTAACCTCCACCTCTTGGGTTCAAGCAGTTCTCTACCTCAGCCTCCCGAGTAGCTGGGATTACAGGTGCCTGCCACCACACCCAGCTGATTTTTTTTTTTTTAAATTTTTTTTGTATTTTTAGTAAGGTTGGAGTTTCACTGTTGGCCAGGCTGGTCTTGAACTCCTGACCTCATAATCCACCCACCTCAGCCTCCCAAAGTGCTGGGATTACAGGTGTGAGCCACCGCACCTGGCCTGGGAAATTATTATTATGAGTTACAATTAGGCAAATGAGAAGTTGTTCTACTTGTGGGAAAAAACACAGTCTTAAGAATAATATCTTTTTTTGTTTGAGACCAGGTCTTGCTCTGCCACCCAGGCTGGAGTGCAGCCTCAGCTTCCCTGGGTCAAGCAATCCTCCCACTTCAGCTACCCAACTACCTGGGACTACAGGTGCATGCCACCATGCTGGTTAATTTTTTTAAATCTTTTTTGGAGATGGAGTCTCACTCTTGCCCAGGCTGGAGTGCAATGGCTCCATCTCAGCTCACGGCAACCTCTGCCCCACCTGGGATTCAAGCGATTCTCTTGCCTCAGCCTGCACAAATAGCTGAAATTACATGGGCTTGTCATTGCACCCAGCTAATTTTTGTATTTTTTGTTGGGGAGGGGTGTCTTGCTATGTTGCGGAGGCTGTTCTTGAACTCCTTGGCTCAAGCAATCCACTTGCTTCAGCCTCCCAAAGTGCTGGGATTACAGGTGTCGACCACTGCCCCCGCCAGAATAAAATCTTATTGCAACCTTGGTGTGGCCCAAAGATCAACTGGGAAAATTTAAAAATGTTGACACATGGCTGGTCCCAGTGCAGTGATGTTTACAACTAATTGATCACAACCAGTTGCAGATTTCTTTGTTCTTCTGCACTCCCACTGCTTCACTTGACTAGTCTTTTAAAATTAAAAAATACACATATAGGCCGGGCGCGGTGGCTCAAGCCTGTAATCCTAGCACTTTGGGAGGCCAAGGCGGGTGGATCACGAAGTCAATAGATCGAGACCATCCTGGTCAACATGGTGAAACCCCGTCTCTACTAAAAATACAAAAAATTAGCTGGGCATGGTGGCACATGCCTGTAATCCCAGCTACTCAGGAGGCTGAGGCAGGAGAATTGCCTGAACCCAGGAGGCGGAGGTTGCGGTGAGCCGAGATCGCGCCATGGCACTCCAGCCTGGGTAACAAGAGTGAAACTCCGTCTCAAAAAAAAAAAAAAAAAAAAAAAATACACGTATATATAGACACACATCAAACATTCAACAAATAAGGACTGCATTATAGTGAGAGGAAAGACTATAAAAAGTGGAACCATGCTAAGTCCCATAGAGAAAAACAGGAAGGCAGAAAGAGAATAGTGGGGGAAATGATTGAAATCTTACGTAGGGTTCCCTGGAAAGGGTACACTGAGAAGACGGTGTTTTAACACAGCCAAGTAGAGAAAACAAATACTGCTCAGATCATCTGTGCGGCTCGGTTAGCTGCCTGGGTCAAAAGACCCGTTTAGTAAATAAAGACATGCTGTTTTAGTAAGTGTGATTTTATTAGTTGAAAGTACCTTTCCACCAGGCGCGGTGGGTCACGCCTGTAATTCTAACACTTTGGGAGACTGATTGGGGGGCGGATAGCTTGAGCTGAGGCGTTTGATACCAGCCTGGACAACATAGTGAAACCCTGTTTTTAAAAAATACAAAAATTAGGCTGGATGCGGTGGCTCACGCCGCTAATTCTAGCACTTTGGGAGGCCGAGGTGGGCGGATCACGAGGTCAGGAAACCCAGACCACCCTGGCCAACATGGTGAAATCCCGTCTCTACTAAAACACAAAGAATTAGCCAGGAGTGGTGGGCGCACCTGTAGTCCAGCTACTCGGGAGGCTAAGGTAGAATCGGTTGAACCCGGGAGGCGGAGATGGCAGTAAGCCGAGATCGCGCCACTGCACTCCAGCCTGATGACAGAGCCAGAGCGAGACACCATCTCAAAAAACAAACAACAAAAACGCTAGATGTGGTGGTTCGCTCCTGCAGTACCAGCTACTGGGGTCCAGGCGAAGCATCACTTGGGCCCAGGGGACAAAGGTTGCCATGAGCCGAGCACTCCACTTGGAGGACTGCACTGCAGTATCCAAGTTTGGGTTGGGGAATGGAGCCTAGAGAGGTAGTTCTGACTCCCCAGTTCCTTTCTCAATAAATAAAAAGGTAACTTTAACTGAGGCCTCCGCAGTGTAACTGCATATTTCTGGCTCTGAGAAAAGAGGCAAGAGTTCTAATCGCTCTCTCCCTTTAATCTCGCAAAGGGGGCTTTGCGTTTCTGAGCTCAGTGTCACATGAAACTGATGCCTTCGACAGAGCGGAGTTTATTTTATGTCTCTTAAAGAGACGGGGTCTCACTATGTTGCGCAGGCTGGACTACAGTGGAGCGATAATGGCTCACTGCACCCTGCAACTCCTGGACTCAAGCGATCCTACCCCTTTACCCTCCTGAGTAGCTGGAACTACAGGCACGCACCACCCCGCCTGGCTTGAGATTCATTTTTAGCTAGAGTTTAAAAAGTGCAGAAACAGGAACTTGCATTTTCCAGCCTAAGCCCGATGCAGTCGTAGGAGAACCCGAAGTGAGCAAACGTTTCCTTTGAACCTACTACTCGTCCGCTCGCTTCCGGTAGGCTCCTAAACGTCATCAGACAGCGCCGGAAGTGCCCTCACGCTGCCTAGGAGACGAGACGCGAGGCCGGCAGGACTCGCCGGGTGGCCATGGAGCTACCCTTAGGGCCGTGCGACGATTCCCGTGGCTGGGACGATGACTCGGATTCCGAGTCAGAGACAGACCCCGACGCCCAGGCCGAGGCCTATGTGGCCCGCGTGCTCAGTCCGCCAAAATCCGAGCTGGCGACCCTGCGCCCCTCGCAGCTGTCCACGCCCGCATCTTCCCCGAGCGCTTCGGGGCCTCGGGCCGCGTCCAAGGTTTCGGCCGTAAGTGAGCCGGGCCTTCTCAGCCTTCCCCCAGAGCTGCTGCTTGAAATCTGCTCCTACCTGGACGCCCGCCTCGTGCTCCACGTTCTGTCACGCGTGTGCCACGCGCTGCGCAACCTCGTGCGTGACCATGTCACCTGGAGGCTACGCGCGCAACGCCGTGTACGCGCGCCCTACCCAGTGGTGGAAGGTGAGTGCACCCAGGGGCCTGGGGCGACCTCCCGTGTCAGGCTTGGGGCGGGGAAGAGGTACATGGGGTTTTCTGGACACAGCTTCTGGAGCAGGCTTCATGGCTGTCGTGGCTCAGTCTGGAGCCTGAGGCAGTTACTGGTGGTGCTCAAGCCCTTGAGGACCCCTGAGTGGACCACGAGGCAGTCAGGCACTTGGGATCCTGAGGCTGTAAAAACCCCTACCCTGGGGCTGAGGTCCCTGAACTCAGGATTCAAATATCCTCAGTCTTGGGGTCTTGTGGTACTGAGTCTCTGACCCTTGACAGAGGATTGACACAGGGACTTGAAGTCTTAGGCTCTGGAGTTTATACTGGGGCTCAAAGTGAGCCCAAGGATCCTCAGATTCTGAGTCCAGCTTAGAAGCTGAGGCAGCACCTGTTGATGTCAAAACTCCTGAGCCCTAGAGCCTTGACCCAGTGAGGGATGAGACGGTGACTCCGGGCCCAGCCCCTGTAAACCCTTGAACCAGGTTAGGATTTGGGGTTGGGATCCCTGACACCAGACCTCAAGCCCTGGGTCTACCCTGGCATCTTAGGCAGGGCTTGTTAGTCACTCCTCTTGGCCCTGAGTTGATTGGTTCCTGGGGGAGGACAGCTTGGGAACTTTGAATTGATATCGTTCATCCTGAGGTATTGTTGCTCCTGATACAGCTGGATTCTCAGGCTCTTAAGCCAAGATGTATTTTAGGTGGGGTGTTGATATCTTTAACCTGGAAGCTTTGATTCTGCTTCTGAGTTAAGGTAATCAAACACCCGTAAGCCAAAATGTATTACAGGTTGGGTGTTGATATCCTTAACCTAGAAGCTTTGATTCAGCATCTAAGTTAAGGCAATCAAACACCCAGCCTTAGAGAGGAATCAGAATCACTCCGTGATCATTGATTCTCAAGGTGTTGCCATCCAGCCCCCTAGGTCAGACTCTCCCAAAAAGCTTAATAAACAGAGGTACTTGGATCCTGTCCATACCACTGAATCTCTGCATTTGGGGCTTGCGTTCTGCCTCTTGACAAGGCTCCCCAGATTCCAGATACTGTTTGAGAAACAGCTCCCTTGGTCTAGTTCAGATGGCTGAGGCAGGAAGGGTTTGTCATGAGGCCCCAGCTTCTATGCCAAGTCTGAGGATTGAGGGGGTGAGGTCAGAACTCAACATCCTGAGACTGCTGTCCTCTGAGTTTGGGTTGGGGGATGGGGCCTGGAGAGGTAGTTCTGAGACCCCAGTTCCCAATTTGTGGAAGTTGGAGTCAGGAGGAGTCTTAGACCTGCCTGGGAAATGAGCAGGCAGGCAGGCGGTTCCAAGGCCAGAGCCTAGACCTGATTGTGGTGGCCGAAGGGATCCCCATGGGGTTCTATCCAAGTCTGGTGTAGGGCGGGCTCCCTGGAAGCCAGGATTGGGTGTGGCCAGCTGGTGTGGGTGCTAGGGTCCCTACCCACCGGGGACCCTACTCGTGGTAACCCACAGAGAAGAACTTTGACTGGCCGGCAGCCTGCATTGAGCTGGAGCAGCACCTGTCCCGCTGGGCAGAGGATGGGCGCTGGGCTGAGTATTTCTGCCTGGCCAACGGGCACATTTCTTCCATTGACTCCGTGCTGCTGCTCCAGGTGAGACGGGGTCTGTGGGAGGCCAGGTAGGGGTGGGCCAGGGTGGCCCTGACAACATCACCTTGTTCCCTTCCCAGGGTGGGGCACTCTGTCTGTCGGGTTCTCGAGATCGCAACGTCAACTTGTGGGACCTGCGGCAGCTGGGGATGGAGCCCAGCCAGGTTCTGGTCAAGACCTTGGGCACCGATCGGTTTAGTACCCACAAGGTGAGAGGTCAGGTAGGGATAGGAGGTGTGAGGCCTGAGTAGGGCATCTTGGTTAAGGCCCCAGGTTTAGGTGCAGGACCACATCGATCTGAATCTGACTCTTAATCTTGGTGTGACTTTGGGTGAGATGTGTGACTTCTCTGTGCCTCAGTTTCTACTTCTTTCCAGTGGGTAATTAGGATGAGGATGAAGGAGATGCATGCATTAATGTGGACGTGCATTAAGCTCAGGCTTTTTTTTTTTTTTTTTTTTTTTTGAGACAGTCTGGAGTACAGTGGCACAATCTCAGTTCACTGCAACCTCCGCCGCCCAGGTTCAAGCGATTCTTCTGCCTCAGCCTCCTAAGTGGCTGGGACTACAGACGCATGCCACCATGCCCAGCTAATTTTTGTATTTTTTTTTTTTTTTTGAGATGGAGTTTCGCTCTTGTTACCCAGGCTGGAGTGCAATGGTGCGATCTCGGCTCACCGTAACCTCCGCCTCCTGGGTTCAGGCAATTCTCCTGCCTCAGCCTCCCGAGTAGCTGGGATTACAGGCACGTGCCACAATGCCCAGCTAATTTTTCGTATTTTTAGTAGAGACGGGGTTTCACCATGTTTACCAGGATGGTCTTGATCTCTTGACCTCGTGATCCACCCGCCTCGGCCTCCCAAAGTGCTGGGATTACAGGTGTGAGCCACTGCACCTGGCTAATTTTTGTATTTTTAGTAGAGACAGGGTTTCACCATATTGACCAGGCTGGTCTCAAACTCCTGACCTTGTGATCTGCCTGCCTTGGCCTCCCAAAGTGCTGGGTTTACAGGGGTGAGCCACTGCACCTAGCCTTTTTCTTTTCTTTTCTTTTCTTTTCTTTTTTTTTTTTTTTTTTTTGAGATAGAGTCTCTTTCTGTCACCCAGGCTGGAGTGCAGTGGCATGATCTCAGCTCACTGCAACCTCTGCCTCCCAGGATCAAGTGATTTTTCTACCTAAGCCTCACCAGTCACTAAGGATGTCAGGCTGGTGGCTGAGATCTTGGGCTTGGGGCCAGGCTGCTGGGTTCAAATCCCCACTGTGCTACTTCCTGGCTATGTGACCCTGAGTGAGAAACTTAACCTCTCTGGGGCCCAGTTTCCCCATTTGTAAAATGAGATTCATAATAGTGCCCTCCTCAGCAGGATCTGTGGGCAGTAAGTCAGCATCCAGCACTCTGTGCATATTAGCTCCTGAGGCTGGAGATGTTTTCTGCCCATTTTGCTGATGAATGAACTGAGGGAGGTGATATGGTTTGCCAGGTCACAAAGCAGAGGCCACACTCTTAATCATTTGTCATATAGTTTCAAACCACTACTGGTGCTGAGTCTCTGCAGAACTTAGAACTGTTACTGGGCCGGGGTACAGGGGCTCATGCCTCTAATCCTAATACTTGATGAGGCTGGGGAAGGAGGATTGCTTGAACCCAGGAGTTAGAGTCCAGCGTGGGCAACAGGGGGAGACCCTGACTCTAAAATTAGCCGAGCGTGATGGCATGCACCTGGAGTCCCAGCTACTTAGGAAGCTGTGGTACAAGGATCGCCTGAGCCTGGGAGTTGGAGGCTGCAGTGCCATGATCGCACCACCGCACTCAAGCCTGGGTGACAGAGCAAGAGCTCATCTCAAAAAAGAGTTTCTGGGGCTGGGTGCAGTGGCTCACGACTGTAATCCCAGCACTTTGGGAGGTTGAGTTGTTCGCATCATGAGGTCAGGAGATCGAGACTATTTTGGCTAACACAATGAAACCCTGTCTCTACTAAAAATACAAAACAAATTAGTTGGGTGTGGTGGCATGTGGCGGTAGTGCTAGCTACTCGGGAGGGAGGCTGAGGTGGGTGGATCACATGAGGTCAGTAGTTTGAGACCAGGCTGGCCAACATGGTGAAACCCTGTCTCTACTAATAATACAAAAATTAGCTGGGTATAGTGGCACACCCCTGTAATCTCAGCTACTAGGGAGGCTGAGCTGTGAGGTTCAACCCTGGAGGCACAGGTTGCAGTGAGCTGAGATTGCGCCATTGCACTCCAGCCTGGGTGACAAGAGTGAAACTCCATCTCCAAAAAAAGGAAAAGAAAAACAGATTCTGGGGTGGGTGTACCTGTCCTGGACTCTGAAGTCAGGCTGACCCACAGATGCAAACTAATCTCAACTCAGTTTGAACTTGCTCTGTGTTCTTGTGTTGTGTCCTTCCTTCCTGTGACCCTTGATTTTTGTCATCTGTGCAATGGGGATGATCACCTGGAGCCAGAATTGGGTGTCATACTTACTGCAGGATCTATCACAGTGGGCACTGGGGAGGATGAGCTGTGTGGCTTTGGGTGAGTCACTTGACCTCTCTGAGCCTTACCTGCAAAAACAGAAAGATTCTAGTCTGGGACCCCCATGGGCTGTGGCCGGTATGTGACTGTTGCTCCCGTCCACAGGGCTGGGTGTGGTCGCTGGCGGCACAGGACCACTGTGTGTGCTCCGGCTCCTGGGACAGCACAGTGAAGCTCTGGGACATGGCAGCAGATGGGCAGCAGTTTGGCGAGATAAAGTGTGAGGGGGCCTGGGCAGGGGACCTGGGGGGGGAGGGGTAGGACCCTGCCTGCCACTGCCCAAGCCTTGTGGTCTGTGTATTCCCAGGGCTAACTCAGCCGTGCTGTGCCTCTCCTACCTGCCTGACATCCTGGTGACCGGCACCTATGACAAGAAGGTGACCATCTACGACCCCAGAGGTGGGCCAGGTTGGGAGATGTCATGCTGGGAAAGGAGAAATTTGGGCCTCACAGCCTGGCTGGGACGATAGTCACATAACCAAATACTCACCACTCAGAGTGGCCATGCTGTGCTGGTGCAATACAGGCAACTTAGGCAGTGGGTGCAAAGGAAGCCTGGGCAGCCCCGGGGGCGGGTTAGAATCCTGGCTCTCCCACTTCCTAGCTATGTGACCCCCAGACAGACTTGAACCTGTTTCCCCATCTGTGAAATCCAGGTAATAATACCACTGCCAGCCCCTTGGGGTTAATGGAGAAACATGATAATAGGAACAGTGGTGGATTAACTAAGTTTTTTTATGCTGGGTGTGATGGCACCTACCTGTAGTCCCAGCTACTCTGGAGGCTGAGGGAGGAGGATTGCTTGAGCCCATGAATTTGAGTTCAACCTGGGCAATATAGTGAGACCTCCATCTCTAAATAAAAATTAAAAATAGGCTGGGCGCAGTGGCTCACGCCTGTAATCCCAGCACCTTGGAAGGCCGTGGCGGGTGGATCACAAGGTCAGGAGTTCAAGACCAACCTGGACAAGATGGTGAAACCTCTCTCTACTAAAAATACAAAAACTAGCCGGACCTGGTGGCAGGTGCCTGTAATCCCAGCTACTTGGCAGGCTGAGGCAGAGAATTGCTTGAACCCGGGAGGCAGAGGTTGCAGTGAGCTGAGATCGCACCACTGCACTCTAGCCTGGGCGACAGAGTGAGAATCCCTCTCAAAAAAAAGATTTAATTAAAAAAATATAAATATATTCATTTACATAAACACCTAGAAGGAACACTGACTGGTAATAGTGTTTTCTGTTGTTTGTTCATTCGCTTTTCTTTTTTTTTTCTTTTTCTTTTTTTTTTTTGAGATGGAGTCTAACTCTAGCCTGTTGCCCAGGCTGGAGTGCAGTGGCATGATCTCAGTTCACTGCAACTTCCGCCTCCGGGGTTCAAGCAGTTTTCCTGCCTCAGCCTCCCAAGTTGCTGGGATTACAGGTGCCTACTACCATGCCTGCTAATTTTTGTATTTTTAGTAGAGTTGAGGTTTCATCATGTTGGCCAGGCTGGTCTTGAACTCCTGACCTCACATCATCTACCCACTTCTGCCTCCAAAGTGCAGGGATTACAGGTGTGAGCCACTGAGCCTGGCCATTTCTATTTTTTTCTAAAATAGAGACGGGGTCTTGCGGCATTGCCCAGGCTGGTGTTGAACTCCTGGGCTCAGGTGATCTGCCCATATCAGCCTCCCAAAGTGCTGAGATTACAGGCGTGAGCCACTGTGTCCGGCCTATATTCATTCTTATTTTGTTTAATTGAAGGGCCAGTGTACCTTGTCCAGGCAGAGCTGGAGCAGGGCTGTGGGGTAGAGGTGTGTTTAAGGCCAATCTGAGGGTGGATGCAAGACTGAGACCACCTTGGTCAGCTCCATGCTGAGAACAGTAGCTGGGACTGGAGGAGGGATATGGGATGGGGACAGGGATGGGCAGAGGCCTGGGGCTCTTGTGGAGGCCTGGATTTAGCTGAGGCAGGAAAGGAGAGATGGGTCACTCTGTGGAGTTGGGGAATGAGCAGATCAAGGGTTTTACCAGACAGAATGGAGACCCAGGATGCTCCCCTGGGCTGCCGGGGGGGCCTTTGAGGGGCTCTGATTTCCCTCCTCCCCGGCCCATTGCCCGTGAAGCCGGCCCAGCCCTGTTGAAGAGCCAGCGACTACACTCTAGCCCAGTGCTGGCCCTGCTGGCGGATGACCAGCACATCATCTCAGGCAGCGAGGACCGCACCCTGGTGGTGGTCGACCGCCGAGCCAACAGAGTCCTGCAGCGGCTGCAGGTGGGCCCTCCCCAGGGGCCTGGACGGATGGGGACGGTCACAGGCCCAGTCCGGCCTGAGCTGCCGTGTCCCTTGTCCCTCTCACAGCTGGACTCCTACCTGCTCTGCATGTCCCACCAGGACATGCAGCTCTGGACTGGTGACAACGAGGGCCTGCTGCACGTCTTCACCAACCGCGACGGCTGCTTCCAGCATGTCCGGGTCTGCTGTGGCTCCTGCCTCTGCCCATCCCTCCCCCTCAGGCCTCCTTCCTACCCCTGGGCTCCCGGTGGTGTTGGCGGGGGGCAGTTGGGAGAGCCTCGTCTGAGTGTCTCCTGACCCCCTCCCGCAGTCCTTCAATGTGGGCCACAGGTCTCACATCACTGGGATCCAGTACTCTCTGGGAGCCTTGTACACCACATCCACTGACAAGACCCTCCGGGTGAGGCTCCTGCCCAGCCCCTGCCCTCCCCACCTCCATCAGCCAGGGACACCCCTCTTGACCTTGGCCTGTTGCCCCTCACCAGGTGCACGTGCCCACAGACCCGCCAAGGACCATCTGCACCCGAAGGCACGACAGTGGGTTCACCGGGGTAAGGTCCTGCCCCATGTGCCCTGCCCAGCTGGCCACAGCGCCACTGTCCCTGACTCCTCATATTCCTGCCCCCTCCCAGGTCTGTGCTGAGGGCAACCTGGTGGTGGCTGCCTCTGGGGGCCTGTCGCTAGAGGTCTGGAGGCTGCAGGCCTGAGCAGGTGGACGTGGATGTGGATACTGCCGGCTGGGGGCTGGGCCTCAGCCTCTGTTCTTTGGGGACCGTCCTCAACATTGGTGCTGCTTCTCTCCCCCACAGGGCCTAGGGCACAAGGAGTCCTGGCCATATCCGGGTGAAGGTCCTGGCCTGGGCCCTCTGCATATGGGGTTGAAGTTGGGTTTCAGGCCCACCCAGGGGGCTGCCCCCCACCCTAGGGCCCTGTTTTTTCTTTGGGGGGGGGTGGGGCCTGGTTTTGTTATGATTTGGATGTGCAGCTCTCAGGTGAGAGTGAAGGAGAAATAAACCTGACGTGTTGGTGCTTGCGCCTGCAGTATGAGTATGGTTTGCCCACTGGGGCTCTGCCTGAGCCTGCTTGGGGCTTGGGGGGCTGTGGGCCTGTGTGGGAGTGACTGGGAGAGATGGCAAGGCTGGGCTGGGGGTTGCCTGCCAGCTGCTGCTGTGCATTTGTCTGAAGAGGCAGAGTCCTGAAGACTGTGAGCACCTGTGTCTATGATGTCACTTCCGTGTGTGTGACATGTAACGTGTGGTATGTAGATTAGGACTCAAATCCTGGACATTTGTCTGCATGGTGGGAGCGGGCACCTGCTGAGGCTCCCATGGGTGCTGGGGAGGGCAAGACAGACAGTGTGCTCTCCATCGGGGCTTCAGGGTGTGTGTGTGCGCTGCTGTGACTGTGACCCTGGGGGCAGGCCAGGGAGGAGGCTGGGCCAGGTGTGCGCCTGGCCCCTGCAAGCCCAAAGTCCCTCTGTTCTGCCATCTCAGCCCAGCCCAGCTGGGAAGTATTCACTTCATGTTTATTGAGGCCCCCTGGTCTGCTCAGGCCACAGGGTGGACGTTGTCCTGGGTTCATAGGATGGCACAGGGCTTCTTCTCCTTGAAGGGATTGGTGGTGGCCGGGATGCCCACAAGGAAAGGGTCACTCTTGGCCTGCTCCGTGCAGAACTGCAGCAGATCGGCAGCCGCCTTGAACACCTGCAGACCAACCCAGTCAGCCAGACCCAGGCATGCACCTATGCGCTGGCCCATGTGTTCCCACCTCTTCCCACCTCCTGCACCGGCCCCGACCCTCACCTTCACTTGGTCGATGTCTGCCTCCATCCGCAGCTGCTCCACTGCCCGGCGGGCCTGCCCAATGTCACAGCCGATGGCCACCTTGCTGGACATCTGGGGAAAGTGAGCAGGGCTGTGGGCAGCAGGCCCAACCTCAGCCCCCTAGAGGGAGCCTGAGGTTCCCACACCTCCTCCTGTGTCCCTTGGGGACTGCAGGATAAGGGTGGCTATTCCTGGACCTGTCAGGTCCACACACCTCGGCTAAGGGCTCCGGCCGAAGCCCCGTCTGGCTGCCTGGTCCTCTGGTGGCTGCCCGCTCTGGCTCCCTCCCTTACCCAGCCTGGCCTCTCCAACCCCCTTTTCTCCCTCTGCTACCCCTGCAGAGACTTTGAAGCCAGGACTTTCATGGACTAAAATGTCACCAGCCACAGCAGCAGCAGCTGCCTCGGCTTAAGGGGTCCGTGCCCCAGGAAGCCCTGTGGCTGCCCTGGTGTCACGTGTCACCTGTGTCTCTGTGGGCTAGGTGCCTTGGCTGGGGGAGTAAGGAGGCCTTGGCCTCCCCCTGAGCTGCTGGATCTCCTGCTGACTGTTCCTGACAAATCTGCTTTGGCAGCTTCTGCCACCCCTGATGTGTAGCCCTGCCCCTCCTCTCACCACTGCCCAGGCCCAAAAATCCAATGCCTTCATTCTTTTTTTTGACAGTCTTGCTCTTTCACCCAGGCTGGAGTGCGGTGGCGCAATCTCGGCTCACTTGCAGCCTCCACTTCTCAGGTTCAAGCGATTCTCCTGCCTCAGCCTCCTAAGAAGCTGGGATTACAGCCATATGCCACCACACCTGGCTAATTTTTGTATTTTTAGTAGAGATGGGGTTTTACCATATTGGCCAGGCTGGTCTAGAACCCCTGACTTCAAGTGATCCGCCTGTTCGGCCTCCCAAAATACTGGGATTACGGGTGTGATCCATGGCTCTCCGCCTTCTCTGATTTTTCTTTTCTTTTCTTTTTGAGACGGAGTCTGGCTCTGTCACCCAGGCTGGAGTGCAGTGGCGCAATCTCGGCTCACCACAACCTCCGCTTCCCGAGTTCAAGCAATTCTCCTGCCTCAGCCTCCTGAGTAGCTGGGACTACAGGCATGTGCCATAATGCCCGACTAATATTTTTGTTTTTTTGTTTTTTTGAGACGGAGTTTCGCTCTTGTTACCCAGGCTGGAGTGCAATGGTGCGATCTCGGCTCACCGCATCCTCCGCCTCCTGGGTTCAGGCAATTCTCCTGCCTCAGCCTCCTGAGTAGCTGGGATTATAGGCGTGCGCCACGATGCCCAGCTAATTTTTTGTATTTTTAGTAGAGACGGGGTTTCACCATGTTGACCAGGATGGTCTCGATCTCTTGACCTCGTGATCCACCCGCCTCGGCCTCCCAAAGGGCTGGGATTACAGGCTTGAGCCAGGGTGCCCGGCCTTATTTTTGTATTTTTAGTAGAGACGGGGTTTCATCATGTTAGCCAGGATGGTCTCAATCTCCTGACCTCGTGATCCACCCACCTCAGACTCCAAAAGTGCTGGGATTACAAGCATGAGCCACCATGCATGGCCTCTTTTTCTTTAAACCCAAGTTCTTGCTCTGTCACCCAGGCTGGATGCAGTGGTACAATCATAGCTCATTGTAACCTCAAACTCCTGGGCTTAAGTGATCCTCTCACCTCAGCCTCCTGATTAGGTAGAATTATAGGTGTGAGCCACCATGCCCTGCTAATTTATGTTTTTAACTTTTTGTAGAGATGCTTCTATGTTGTCCAGGCTGGTCTTGAACTCTTAGCCTCAAACAATCTTCTTCCCTTGGCCTCCCAAAGGGATTATAGGCATGAGCCTCTGAGCACCTCCCCCGCTGAGATTCTAATATGTGCCCAGCACACTGTGCAAAAAACAAAATGAGCAATGATACAAGACAAAACCCTGCCATCACGGACCTGCCATTCTAGTCAGGCGGGGATGGCCAACAGAAAACAATGTACTTATACATCTGAAAGAGTATGAAAAAAGAATAAAATCAAAGTAAAGGGGACAGGAGTGGTCAGGCAGGCCTCTCAGAGAAGTAACATTTGAACTTGGGCCCAAAGGAGAAGGAACTGAAACATGGGGTGTTCTAGGCAGAGGGAGCAGCAAGTACACGACTCCTTGGACAGAAAAGCTTGGTGGGTTCCAGGAACAGCAAAGAGGTCCATGTAGCTGGAGAGGAGAGAGGGAGGGAGGGCCAGCATGGCGTGAGACGTGAGGTTGAGAGGTGCTCTTTTTTTTTTTTCTTTTTGAGGCGGAGTTTCACTCGTTACCCAGGCTGGAGTGCAATGGCGCAATCTCGGCTCACCGCAACCTCCACCTCCTGGGTTCAAGCAATTCTCCTGCCTCAGCCTCCTGAGTAGCTGGGATTACAGGCACGCGCCACCATGCCCAGCTAATTTTTAGTATTTTTAGTAGAGATGGGGTTTCACCGTGTTGACCAGGATGGTCTCGATCTCTTGACCTCGTGATCCACCCGCCTCGGCCTCCCAAAGTGCTGGGATTACAGGCTTGAGCCACTGCGCCCGGCCGAGAGGTGCTCTTTAAGACCACTGTGAAAAGCTTGCAATTTACTCCCAGGGAAGCTACCACTAGGAGGTTTTAACAATGATGTGTTTGATTCATTTATTTATGTTTAAAGAGCTGTGGCACGTGCCTGTGGTCCCAGCTACTGAGGAGGCTGCAGCGAGAGGATCACTTGACCCCAGGAGGTCGAAACTGCAGTGATGTGGAATCCCCCGACTGCACTTCAGCCGTGGTGACAGTGAGACCCTGCATAAAAAAAACAAAAACAAAACTCTCTGATCTTCCTGTTAGGTGGGAGATGGATTGGAGGAGACCAAAGCCAGCTTGTAGGCTATGGGGTTAAAGAAAATGCCTGGATTTCAGACCTACTTTATAGGTAGAGGTTGGCAGACATGTTTAGAAGGATGTATGTGTGTTATGAGAAAAGGGGAGACAGCAAGCTCCATTTTCCAATTTTATTATTTATTTATTTAAGACGGAGTTTCGCTTTTGTTGCCCAGGCTGGAGTGCAATGGCGTGGTCTCGGCTCACCACAACCTTCATCTCCTGGGTTCCATCGATTCTCCTGCCTCGGCCTCCTGAGTAGCTGGGATTACAGGCATGCACCATCACGCCCAGCTAATTTTGTATTTTTAGTAGAGACGGACTTTCTCCGCATTGGTCGAGCTGGTCTCAAACTCCTGACCTCAGGTGATTCACCCATCTTGGCCTCCCAGAGTGCTGGGATTACAGGTGTGAGCCACCACGCCCAGCTTATTTGTTTAGTTTTGAGATGGAGGCTCGCTCTGTTGCCCAGGCTGGAGTGCAGTGGGGTGATCTCAGCTCAGTACAACCTCTGCCTGCAGGTTTCAAGTGATTCTCCTGCCTTAGCCTCCTGAGTAGCTGGGATTGCAGGTGCTCGCCACCACCCTGGCTAATTTTTGTATTTTTTAGTAGAGACAGCGTTTTGCCATGTTGGCCAGGCTGGTCTTTTAACTCCTGACCTTAGGTGATCTGCCCACCTCAGCCTCCCAAAGTACTGGCATTACAGGTGTGAGCTACCACATGCGGCCCCATTCCCTGTTTTTCAGTCTAGTGTATGAATGGAGAGTGGGGCCATTTGCTGAGATGCAGAATGATCAGGGATTTGTGGAGAGGGAACTGAGGGGGCAACTTTGAGATCAAGTGAGGATGTCAAGGAGGATGTCTGGCTCCTCCAACAAGGTAGGCCCATTCCAGCCTTAGGGCTTCTGCTGTTCTGTCTTCCCAGGTACAGGGAATGGCCTCCCTTCATCTTCACATATGGGGACTTTCTCAGCCTTCTGGCTTTGGCTCAAATCTCACCTCCTTGGCATCCTTCATCCATCCATTCAGCTAGCACTTTGGGAGGCTGAGGTGGGCAGATGACCTGAGGTCAGAAGTTTGAGACCAGCCTGACCAACATGGAGAAACCCCATCTCTACTAAAAATATAGAATTAGCTGGGTGTGGTGGCACACGCCTGTAATCCCAACTACTTGGGAGGCAGATCACCTGAGGCAGGAGAATCACTTGAACCCAGTAGGTGAAGGTTGCCGTGAGCCAAGATCACTCCATTGCACTCCACTCTAGCCTGGGCAACAAGAGTAAAACTTCGTCTGAAAAAGAAGGAAAAAAAAGGCTGGGCACGGTGGCTCAAGTCTGTAATCCTAGCCCTTTGGGAAGCCAAGGCAGGGGGATCATGAGGTAAGGAATTCAAGACCAGCCTGACCAACATGGTAAAACCCCATCTCTACTAAAAATACAAAACTTAGCTGGCATGGTGGCGGGTTCCTGTAATCCCAGCTTCCTAGTAGGCTGAGGCAAGATAATCACTTGAACCCAGGAGGCAGAGACTGCAGTGAGTTAAGATTGAGCCACTGCACTCCAGCCTGGGTGACAGAGTGAGACTCCATCTCAATAAAAATATCCTGATTGCACTTATCATTGTGTTAACATTCTATCTCCACAGTCAGACTGTGGGCTCCAGCAGGGTCCACATCTTGTTCTTTTTCACCACAAATACCTCAGTGCCCAGCACAGGGCCCACCGTATAGAACACACTACATGAATTTTAGAGTAAGTGAATAATTCTTTGGACTGTATGCACTGTTAGGAGGGTGCTTTGCGATACAGACGCCACCGAGGGTCTCACAGTCTTGCTGGAGGGAAAGAGATGTCAGCTGTGGGTCCCAGAAGAGGCCGCTGACCCAGTGGAAGTTCAGGGAAGGCTTCCCAGAAGGGGTGATAGCTGCAGCCATAGGGAAAGGAAGAACAGAGCGTTATGCAGCATGTCAAGGCTTTGGAAACCTTCAAGGGCATGAACCAGGCTCACTATCCCATTAGACGAGAGAGGCTGAGGAAAGTTGAAACTGTGTCTCATTCCGCCTGGTGATTGAAATCCTGTCCATGGGCGACGCTTAAGAAGCGATCCTCTATACTCCAATAATGTTAAGTTAAAAAAAGAAAGAAAGAAAAAGAAAAAAAGGAAAAAAGAGAGAAAAAAGAGTAGATCCCCATACAAAAATTAGCTAGGCACTGTCCGGCGCGGTGGCTCACGCTTATAATCCCAGCACTTGAGAGGCCAAGGCGGGCAGATCATAGAGGTCAAGAGATGGAGACCATCCTGGCTAACATGATGAAACCTCGTCTCTACTAAAAAATACAAAAATTAGCCGGGTATGGTGGCACGTGCTTGTAGTCCCAGCTATTCGGGAGGCCGAGGCAGGAGAATCCCTTGAAACCGGGAAGCGGAGGTTGCAGTGGGCCGAGATCGCGCCACTGCACTCGAACCTGGCGACAGAGGGTGACTCCGTCTCAAAAAGAAAAGAAAAGCCGGGCGCGGTGGCTCAAGCCTGTAATCCCAGCACTTTGGGAGGCTGAGGCGGGTGGATCGCAAGGTCAAGAGATCGAGACCATCCTGGTCAACATGGTGAAACCCCGTCTCTACTAAAAATACAAAAAATTAGCTGGGCATGGTGGTGCGTGCCTGTAATCCCAGCTACTCAGGAGGCTGAGGCAGGAGAATTGCCTGAACCCAGGAGGCGGAGGTTGCGGTGAGCCGAGATCGTGGCATTGCACTCCAGCCTGGGTAACAAGAGCGAAACTCCGTCTCTAAAAAAAAAAAAAAAGAAAAGAAAAAATTAGCTGGGCCCTCTGATGCACATCTGTAGTCCCAGCTACTCCGGAGGCTGCGGGGGAGGATCTTCTGAGTCCGGGAGTCGGAGGTTGCGGTGGGCCTAGACTGCGCCACTGCATTCCAGCCTGCGAGACAAGAGCGTAACTCTGTCTCAAAAAATAGAAAAAAAAAATTTTTTTAATGAAAACAAAAAAAGAACCTTCATTTATGCGAAGTCGAGAACTCGTAAAAAGGAATAAAGGCTCCTCGGGGCTTCCGTATTACGGAACACACGCGTAAGGATGGCAGCTGCCTGGGTTACGAGAACAAACGAGGGTCACGTGATCGAGCAACTTCCGGTCTTCCAAGGCGCTCTCCTGGCTTCCTGTGATGTGGAGACGTGAGTGTCGGGGTTTAACGCGTTTCTGGACCGCCGTAAGCCTGGCCCAGGGGCATCTGTGACTCGAGAGCCGGTTGCAGGTGCATGGAAGGTTCCCCGGAAGGGGAGGCGCCCGCAGCGGCGCTGGCCGCCGTGCTAAAGCACAGCTCGACGTTGCCGCCAGAAAGCGCCCAGGTCCGGGGCTACGACTTCAACCGCGGCGTGGATTACCGCGGACTGCTGGAGGCCTTCGGCACCACTGGCTTCCAAGCAACCAACTTCGGGCGCGCGGTACAGCAAGTCAATGCCATGGTGAGGACGGGGGCGGGACTTCCAGGGCCGCGGAGAGGCTTGGCTTGTAGAACCGGGACAGTACTCGAAGGGGGCGGGGCTTTTATTTGAGCGGCCCAGCAGTTCGAAGAAGGCGGGACCTATACTGGACGGGAATTTTGTCCTGGGAAGGGGACTTTGCCCTCTAGTAGTTACTTCCTAGTACAGCCTGAGGAGGCAGGGACCGTTTCTTGGTGGGCGGCCGGGTTCTAGATCTAAAGCTTTCTGGAATGAGCGGAGCCTGGGGCAAAACAGGTTAAGGGAGCACTTGGGAGGAGCAGCCTAAATCTCAGCGCCCCGGGGCTTGAACTTAATTTGCTTTTGCTACCGGGGAAGGGACGGCATCTGAAAAGGGGAGCCCTCTGATTCCTAAAAGGGTGGGGACAAATCCCGAATGCCTGTCCTGAGATCTGGTCTGGGAAGGGGCAGGGTTTGCACAGGGGCTGTTCCTTGGTTCCCGGTAGAACTGGTCTTGTATCCCTGAATGGCAGGGCCTGGGGTGGAATTTGTTTCTGGAGCCCACCTGGAGTCCTGGAGCTGGAATTTAGGGCCAGTGCTTAACTCGACTTTGCCCTTACCCCTAGATTGAGAAGAAGCTGGAACCGCTGTCACAGGATGAAGACCAACACGCAGACCTGACCCAGAGCCGCCGCCCACTCACCGGCTGCACCATTTTCCTGGGATATACATCCAACCTCATCAGTTCAGGCATCCGTGAGACCATTCGCTACCTTGTGCAGCACAACATGGTGGGGACCTGGTGGGGCCGTGGCCTTGGCCTCTGGGTCAGTGGGCGATGCAGTTATTAATTGTCTAAGTGAGATGGGGAGATAGGAGTCTGTTTTAAGCAGAGGAATAGAATGAAGTTTTGTTAGGTAGCAGAGCTCCCTTGTAAGAGTAAGGGCGAGGATGAGGTTAGAAGTCCTGCCTAGAATGAGGGCAGGGTCTCCTTTCTTGGGCCAACTTCACTGCCTTGTTGCTGCAGGTGGATGTACTGGTGACTACAGCTGGCGGAGTGGAGGAAGACCTCATCAAGTGCCTGGCCCCCACCTACTTGGGCGAGTTTAGCCTCAGAGGGAAGGAGCTCCGGGAGAATGGGATCAACAGGTGGGAATCCTGAGTGGTGTTGGGCATGGGAGCTGGACCAAGGGTCCTGGGGCCTGATACCCACATGCCTCCTGTCCTCAGGATCGGAAACCTGCTGGTGCCCAATAACAATTACTGCAAGTTTGAGGACTGGCTGATGCCCATTCTGGACCAGATGGTGCTGGAGCAGAACACAGAGGTGGGGCCAGGGCAACCTGGAGGGGCCAGTCCAGCAGGAGTCAGGGGAGGCATGGGCTGAAGCTCATGTCCTTTCCTAGGGTGTAAAGTGGACGCCTTCAAAGATGATCGCCCGCCTGGGCAAGGAGATCAACAGCCCAGAGTCCGTGTATTACTGGGCCCAGAAGGTGAGGATATAGGCGGGGGCAAAGTAGCCAGACTTTGGCATGTGTTAACTTTCTCTTTCAATCCACTTGGGGAGTCACTACTGTTATTCTTAGCATCCTCAGTCTTCGATGAGGAGACTCCAACACAGATAGGGGTGGTCATTTTTTTTTTTTTTTTTTTTTTTGAGACAGGCTCCTGCTCTGTCATCCAGGCTGCAGTGCCTGGACTCAAGCTACCTCAGCCTCTTAAGTAGCTGGGACCACAGGCATATGCCACTCACTGTGCCCCACAATATTAATTTTTAAGTTTTTTTTTTTTTTTTTTTTTTTAGAGATGGGGATCTTCCTATGTTGCCCAGACTGGTCTTGAACTCCTGGCCTCAAGCAGCCCTCCCACTTGGCCTCCCAAAGTGCTGGGATTATAGCCATGGCCCACCATTCCTGGCCTGGCTAGGTAATTTTGTCTAAAGTCACCCAGATAACTAGTGGGGCCCCAGCCTCCTTATGCTTCTCCCAGACTATCTCTGGAACAGTAGTAGCAGCACTTAGCAACTCCCCTGGGGCCTGGCTCAGGGTCCAACACTCCCAGAGCCTATAAAATAAGAGCTACCCACTCCCTTTAATTAGATCATCAGAACCTGAAAAAAACAAAAAAGAAAGCTACTTTTTTTTTTTCTTTTGAGACATAGTCTTGCTCTCTTGCCCAGGCTGGAGTACAGTGGTGGGATCTCAGCTCACTGCAACCTCTGCCTCCTGGGTTCAAGTGATTCTCTCACCTCAGCCTCCCAAGTAGCTGGAACTACAGGCACCTGTCATCATGCCTGGCTTATTTTTGTATTTTTGTACAAATGGTTTCACCATTTTGGCCAGGCTGGTCTTGAACTCCTGACCTAGGTGATCTGCTGGCCTTGGCCTCCTAATGTGCTGGGATTATAGGTGTGAGCCACCACGCCCAGCCTACCTATCCTTTTTTTAAGAGACAGAGTCTCACTCTGTTGCCCAGGCTTGAGTGCATTGGCACAATAATGACTCACTGCAGTGAGCTGGGCTCAAGTGATTGTCCTGTCACAGCCTTCTAAGTAGCTGGGACTACAGGTGCATGCCACCATGCCTGGCTAATTTTTTTTTTTGTAGAGATGGGGACTTACCATGTTGCCCAGGATGGCTCTTTAAAAAAGAGAAGGCCAGGCCGGGCGCGGTGGCTCAAGCCTGTAATCCCAGCACTTTGGGAGGCCGAGGCGGGTGGATCACGAGGTCAAGAGATTGAGACCATCCTGGTCAACATGGTGAAACCCCGTCTCTACTAAAAATACTAAAAAAAATTAGCTGGGCATGGTGGCGCATGCCTGTAATCCCAGCTACTCAGGAGGCCGAGGCAGGAGAATTGCCTGAACCCAGGAGGCGGAGGTTGCAGTGAGCCGAGATCGCGCCATTGCACTCCAGCCTGGGTAACAAGAGCGAAACTCCGTCTCAAAAAAAAAAAAAGAGAAGGCCAGGGCCGGGCACAGTGGCTCAAGCCTGTAATCCCAGCACTTTGGGAGGCTGAGGTGGGTGGATCACGAGGTCAAGAGATCAAGACCATCCTGGTCAACATGGTGAAACCCCCATCTCTACTAAAAACACAAAAAGTTAGCTGGGCATGGTGGTGCGTGCCTGTAATCCCAGCTACTCAGGAGGCTGAGACAGGAGAATTGCCTGAACCCAGGAGGCGGAGGTTGCTGTGAGCCGAGATCGCGCCATTGCACTCCAGCTTGGGTAACGAGCGAAACTCCGTCTCAAAAAAAAAAAAAAAAAAAAAAAAGAGAAGGCCAGGTGCAGGGGCTCACTCCTGTAATCCCAGCACTTTGGGAGGCTGAGGTGGGCAGATCACCTGAGGTCAGGAATTCGAGACCAGCCTGGCCAACATGGCGAAACCCCATCTCTATTAAAAAAAAAATAAATAAATAAAAAATTAGCTGGGTATGGTGGCACGTGCTTATAATCCCAGCTACTTGGAAGGCTGAGGTATGAGAATCACTTGAACCCTGGAGGTGGAGATTTCGCCATTGTACTCCAGCCTGGGCAACGAGTGAAACTTGGCTGGGTGCGGTGGCTCACACCTCTAATCCCAGCATTTTGGGAGGCTGAGACAGGTGGATCACCTGAGGTTGGAGTTCGAGACCAGCCTGACTAACATGGAGAAACCCTGTCTCTATTTTTAAAAAAAGTGAAACTCCATCTCAGAAAAAAAAAGAAACAGCCCAGCAAGCTAAGAATAGGACGGTTCTTTATGTGCCAGGCATTATCCTAAGTGTTGTCTGTGGGTTTTCTCATAATAGGCCTCATCTGTGAGAGGTGTTACTGTTACACTTATCTTACAATCGAGGTAACAGTCCTAGAGAAATGAAGCACCCCGCCCACAATCAGATAGGAGGGAAGTGACGCAGCTGGCATGGGGACGAGGCTCTGAGCTGCAGCCACTGTCCTGTCATTTCCCCGCAGAACCACATCCCTGTGTTTAGTCCAGCACTTACAGACGGCTCGCTGGGTGACATGATCTTCTTCCACTCCTACAAGAACCCAGGCCTGGTCCTGGACATCGTTGAGGGTGAGGTGCTGGGGCCACAGAGGGGAGGGGAAGGAGGGCTGGCTGAGCTCAAGGCCTGACTTCGGCCCTCTTCCTCCAGACCTGAGGCTCATCAACACGCAGGCCATCTTTGCCAAGTGCACTGGGATGATCATTCTGGGTGGGGGCGTGGTCAAGCACCACATTGCCAACGCCAACCTCATGGTGAGTGGGGGTGGCGCTCCGGCCCACTGTGAAGACATGCTGTGTGCTAGGCCTATGCCCTGGGGAGACAGGATGAATAGACAGGCCAGGATCCCTGCGCCCCAGGACTGATGTTCTAGTCGGGGAGATAGCAAAACAGTGGACCTCCCAGTGACATCCGTGTCAGGTGGCAGTCATTGCTACGGAGAAGACTAGATGATGGGATGAGAAGAGAAAGGGGTGCTGTCCAATAAGGGGAGTTGGAAGGAGACTTCTGGAATTGTGAGCTGGGAGCAGAGGTTTGGGGAAGCTCCTCCCGGGAGCCACATGGTTATCTACCATGCCAGGAGTTTCTGCTGCTATGCTAGGATTGGGTTCTGGATCGCAAAGTCCTCAGCAGAGGGAACAGCCGGTGCCAAGGCTCCGGAGTGCCTGAAGTAATCCAGGAACAGCTGGGAGACTGGTGAGGGGAGAGTGGAGTGGCAAGGGCCAGGAGGTGATGCAGGGAGGTGTCTGGGGAGCCTGCTGGACCTTGTAGGCTGAGGCAAGGGCTTTGGCCTTTGCACTGAGGGAGGTGGGGGTTCCCGTGCTCCCTCTGGTGGCCACGTGGGGAACAGATGGTGGCAGGAGAGTGAGAACTGCAGTCCAGGGCTGTAGTGACCATGCAGGAACCAGGGTCGGGCCCGTGGAGGCGGGAGGTGGCTGGGTTTGCAGGGCTTCTGAAGATAGAGTTGACACCTCTGGGACACGTGGCCATTGTTTCCCATCAGCTCTAGTGACCCCAAGCATTGCCATAAGCCCTGTCTGGGAGTGAGGGGCTGCCAAGGGCTTCCTTCATCTAGGACGCACACCTCAGCCTGCTTGGCTATAGTGTCCCCTTCTGTGTCTGTCTCCTGGAACCGGCTGACTGGGCACACCCTCCCTGTCCCCTCCCCACAGCGGAATGGGGCCAACTATGCTGTCTATATCAACACGGCCCAGGAGTTTGATGGCTCTGACTCGGGCGCCAGACCAGACGAGGCTGTCTCCTGGGGCAAGATCCGGATGGATGCACAGCCTGTCAAGGTATGGCCAGGCTGGACAGGGTACAGGGTCTCCAGGACTATGGCCATGGGTCCCACAGCTTACCCAGTCCCCCCCTACAGGTCTATGCCGACGCTTCCCTGGTCTTCCCCCTGCTCGTGGCTGAAACCTTTGCCCAGAAGGTGGATGCCTTCATGCCCGAGAAGAATGAGGACTGAGCAGCTGCGGTCCCAGGGAGGCCTTACCCCCCTCTATTTATTAGTTTGCAGACCCAGCCCCTCCCCTACTCCTTGGTCAGCTGCATCTCTAGAATAAAATGGTCTCCGCGGTCCTTCTGCATCTGTGTCTGTCCTTGGTCCTGGTGGTAGGTCCTCTGGCTTCAGCCTGCTCCATCGTCTGCCTCATAGGCCTCCTCCCGCCAGCAGTGAATGCTGCCCCCCATGGCGGTCAGCAGGCAGGGCTCCGTGGGGTGGTAGGCCAGTGACTGCACCACGCCGCGACCCACAGGCAGAGCCAGAGCCAGAGCACCCTGTGGAGCAAGGGATGGGGAATGGTTATCTGTGACTAGGCTGTGCCCTGGTTCCTGAGGTCCCTGGGCACCCCCATCTCAGTCCTTCCTGGAGCTCTCTGTCACCTCTCTCCTGACCTTCAGCCACCTGCCTCAAATTGCCTCCTGGACACTGCAAAATGAATCTACCCTAGACTGAGCCCCTCAGTAGCTCTGTCCTCCCAGGCCACATGTCTTAGGAGTCTCTTTTATTGATTTTTTTTATTGTTTTTTTTTTTTTTTTTTTTTTGAGACAGAGTTTCGCTCTGACGGTGACTGAGGTAAAGACACGGGGCAGGCACCTAGGTATGAAGTGGGGCTGGGGGCACCTCACCTCCACCAGGTCCCAGAAGAACACCTTCCCGTCCTCAGAGCAGCTGACCACATGTGTGTCTCGCTCGCTTAGGCAGCAGTCCAGCTTATACTCCTGGTTCTTATGGCCCTTGTACCTAAGGGCAGGCAGGATAGGCGAGGCTTGCTCCTTTCCAGGGGTGGGAGAGGAGGGAAGGGGACCCCATGACCACAAGGACTCACTCGCCTAGCAGTTCCCCTGTGTCTTTGTCCAAGAGCCGCAATGTGGAGTCCAGGCTGGACACTAGGGTGCACTGCCCGTCCCGGCTGAAGCAGGTGCAGGTGATGGGGCCTTGGGGGAGGGGCGGGTAGTGAGTGAGTCTGGGGTGCCCCTAGCTGGTCCCCCATCTTCCCTGCCTACCCCACATCCCCGGCCACTCACTGCCCACGTAGTCTGAGAAGAGCTGCCCCTTCCTCAGGTCATAGCGTCTCACACGGCCATCCACAGAGCTGCAGCAGAGGGTAGGTCCAGCAGGAGCCTTGACTAAGCACCATGGCTCCAGGCAGCCCTGTGCGTTCCCAGCCCACTGGGCCTGCTCATCCAGGGCACAGGGGTGGAATTCTGAAGCTCTGGCCTTGAGACTCAGGACCAAGGCTAATCAGGCTAACTCCATTATTTCCACGACCCACACCCCCTTTCCAAACCCATGGAGTCCTTCCGATTCCCCTTTTTCCTGCATTCTCCAGCTCTTCCTCCTCAGTACTAAGTCCCATCACTTTCCCCACTACCCAACAGCAGCATCTGGAGAGTGTGAGCACTTTTCAAAGTACGGTAGACTCGTGAACAATGCAGGTTTGAATCCAGAGTCCACTTATATGTGGATTTCTTCTGCCTCTTTCAGCCCTGAGAAAACAAGACCAACTCCTCCTCTTCTCTTCTTTTTTATTTTTATTTTACTATTTTTTAAAAAAGAGACGGGGTCTCGCTATGTTGCCCAGGCTGGAGTGCAGTGGCTATTCACAGGCGCGATCCCACTACTGATCAGCATGGGAGTTTTCACCTGCTCCGTTTCTGACCTAGGCCGGTTCATCCCTCCTTAGGCAACCTGGTGGTCCCCCGCTCCCAGGAGGTCACCATATTGATGCCGAACTTAGTGCTGACACCCAATCAGCATAGCGCATTACAGCCCAGAACTCTTGGCCTCAAGAGATCCTCCAGCCTCAGCCTCCTGAATAGCTGGGACTACAGGCACGCACCACTGCACCTGGCATTTTTTAAATTTTATTTTAGGCCGGGCGCGGTGGCTCACATCTGTAATCCCAGCACTTTGGGAGGCCGAGGCGGGTGGATCACAAGGTCGAGAGATCGAGACCATCCTGGTCAACATGGTGAAACCCCATCTCTACTAAAAATACAAAAAATTAGCTGGGCATGGTGGCGCGTGCCTGTAATCCCAGCTACTCAGGAGGCTGAGGCAGGAGAATTGCTTGAACCCAGGAGGCGGAGGTTGCGGTGAGCCGAGATCGCGCCATTGCACTCCAGCCTCGGTTACAAGAGCGAAACTCCATCTCAAAAAAAAAAAAAAAAAAAAAAAAAAAATTTATTTTATATTTTTTGAGAAGGAGTCTTGCTCTGTCGCCAGGCTGGAGTGCAGTGGCATGATCTCGGCTCACCACTGCAACCTCCGTCTCCCAGGTTCAAGTGATTCTCCTGCCTCAGCCTCCTGAGTAGCTGGGACTACAGGTGTGAGCCACTAAGCCTGTCTAATTTTTTGTATTTTAGTAGAGACAGGTTTTTTTGTTTGTTTGTTTTTGTTTTTGATGGAGTTTCGCTCTCGTTACCCAGGCTGGAGTGCAATGGCGCGATCTCGGCTTACTGCAACCTCCGCCTCCTGGGTTCAGGCAATTCTCCTGCCTCAGCCTCCTGAGTAGCTGGGATTACAGGCACGCGCCACCACGCCCAGCTAATTTTTTGTATTTTTAGTAGAGACGGGGTTTCACCATGTTGACCAGGATGGTCTCGATCTCTCGACCTCGTGATCCACCCGCCTCGGCCTCCCAAAGTGCTGGGATTACAGGCTTGAGCCACCGCGCCCGGCCAGAGACAGGTTTTCACCATGACCAGGATGGTCTCGATCTCCTGACCTCATGATTCGCCTACCTCAGCCTCCCAAAGTGCTGGGATTACAGGTGTGAGCCACCGCCCCCTGCCCTCCTCCACCTTCTCAATATGAAGATCTTTATGATCTCTCCACTTCTACTTAATGAATAGAAAAAAGGTATTTTTCTTCCTTATGATTGGTTTTATTAAAATATATATATATATATATATATATATATTTTTTTTTTTGAGAGTCTTGCTCTGTCGCCTAGGTTGGGGTGCAGTGGCGCAATCCTGGCTCATTGCAACCTCCAACTCCTGAGTTCAGGCGATTCTTCTGCCTCAGCCTCCAGAATATCTGGGACTATAGGCTCCCGCTACCATGCCTGGCTAATTTTTGTATTTTTAGTAGAGATGGGTTTCACCGTGTTGGCCAGGCTGGTTTCAAACTCCTGACCTCAGGTGATCCACCCACCTCAGCCTCCCAAAGTGCTGGGATTACAGGCTTGAGCCACCACATCCAGCCTGTTTTTTTTTTTTTTTTTTTTTTTGACAGAGTCTCAGTCTGTTAACCAAGGTGGAGTGCAGTAGTGCCTGAAACTCCTGAGCTCAAGTGATCCCTTCCAGCTGAGCCTCTCGAGTAGCTGGGACTACAGCTGTGTGCTACTGCACCCAGGTGACAGTAGGTTTTAATCTGAGCATGGGGGCAGCTGTGATTCCCAGTGGCAACTGGGGTGAGACCAGGTCCTGGCTCCACTCACCCTGCCAGGACCTCGTGGTCTGACACCTTCACACAGGACACGCCATCTCTGGCCTCATCCAGCGTCTGCACTGGCTCAGGCCTCCGTGAACGGCAGTCCCAACAGCGGATACTGGAATCAATAGAGCCTGTGAGGCCAGGATGATGGTGAGGTCAGGTTTGGACTGGGAGGGCAGCACCCTGGGCCCCCCTGCCGAGGCCCCAGACTCACCGGACAGGATAACTGTGGCCTCTTCATTAAACTGCACCGTGTTCACCTTCTGAGAAAGTTATTGCCACTCAGAGGAGGCTGGACTTTGGACGATTGGGATAAAGGTAGGGTTCCCAGTGTCAGTTAAAGCAAAGGCGAGGAGAAGGGGAGGTGAAAAGTTTTGGGGGAACGGCGAGGATAGGAGTTGGTGACTGCCTAGCCTGGCACGCAGAGCGGGGAATCGCCATCTGGGGAAGGGATCCTTATGGTGTAATGGAGGGTGTCCTTGTCACCACCTGTGCGCTAATACGGGTCCCCTCCGCTCCAATGAAGGTCTCTAGGCTTTCACTCACCCCTGCGTGGCCCCGGAATTTGCGCACGACCTGCCCCGATGCCACATCCCACAGGACCACCGCCTTGTCTCCGCCGCCGGAGCAGAGACTGCTGTTGTCAAAGGAGCTGGAGGCCAGGAGGAGGAATATCAGCATCGAACTCGGATGCCAGCCTCAGCGCTCCCGTCCCGGCTCACCCGGCCCCCGGCTCACCCGGCCGCATCCAGCACCTCGTAGCCGTGGCCGCTGTACGTCCGCAGCAGCGTCCCCCGAAGTGGGTTCCACAGTTTCAGGGTCTTGTCGCTGCCGCACGTCAGGCAGTAATTGCCATCCACTGGGGAACACCAGGCGGGGGTTACTGGGCCGCCGACCTCAGGAGGCGGGAGGAGGACCCGGAATGAAGACAAAGGCGCTCACCATTAAATCGTACGGCTCGCACCGCCCCTTGCCCGCAGTCCAGCGTCTTCAACCGTTTCTGCGGCAGCTCCGGTGGCCGCGGCTTTGGCTCAGGGAAAGCCATAGTCCCAGGGCCCCTTCCTCGCCGCTTTAAATCGGTGTGTACGGACGATTCCGCGCCTGAGAAACCCACGCTTGGGTGTAACCCTATTATTGTCCTCCCTGACCTACTTCCTGTTTCTCACTTTCGGGTTCATCATTTTGGCATTTGAGTGCTCGGGTTAGAGCTATTCAAGTCCGCTTTCAGGTTATTTTCCCAATTTCCCCTTTGCAAGGAAGATTTCTGGGCTCTCCTGTCTCCATTCTCTGGGTAGGGGGAGTCCAAGCCTCCGTCCTGAGGAACGGAAATGCGAGGGCTTTGGGTGTTACTCTAAAATCTGCCCTCCGCTTGCACGCCGGAAGCTGCCATTCTCGCAGCGGAAGAGGTGTGACCGGGCTTTCGACTAGCTATGTCCACTAACAGTATGTCGGACCCACGGAGGCCAAACAAAGTACTGAGGTGAGGACACCAGCGTCATGGCCACCGGGTTCGGGCTGTGGGTTTGGATCGGGGCCCTGGGAAGCGCCTGTCCATCCCGAGGGCGGGACCTGAGCGCCCCTGACCCTCGAGCCTGTCGCAGGTACAAGCCCCCGCCGAGCGAGTGTAACCCGGCCTTGGACGACCCGACGCCGGATTACATGAACCTGCTGGGCATGATCTTCAGCATGTGCGGCCTCATGCTTAAGGTGGGCGAGTTTGAGCTTCCACGGGTGTAGTTGGACCTGAAAACGAGGCCCGGGGGCGGGTTTGGAATGAAGAGGGGCGTCTGGCCGGCGCTGATGAGGCAGGACCTGAGTTCGGCCGGGAATGAGACTGGTGTAACGCTGGGCCAAAAAAGCCCCAATCTTTGGGGAAGTCAAGGATTCGGGTCAGGGTGGGGATGTGGCAGATTGGTCTGTGGGTGGGGCCAGGCTTTGAAGCAACTTGGAGGGGACTCGTGGAAAAAGGGCAGGGTGTTAAGCATGTGGTATGTCAGAGTCTCTCTTGGCCCTGAGAGACGAAGGCCGGGCAGTAGGACAGGAAACCATGTATCTGGAGTATGCCATGTGCTGGTGGAACAGAGAACTCTCGAGGGGTAAGGTCCCAGCTGCATCAGATGGAATCAGTGGGCACGAACTGGTGTCTGGAAAGGTGGCTTTGGAGGATTCATTGGTGTGCCTTTCACTGACCTCTGCCCACCCACCTATTTTTCCCCAGCTGAAGTGGTGTGCTTGGGTCGCCGTCTACTGCTCCTTCATCAGCTTTGCCAACTCTCGGAGCTCAGAGGACACGAAGCAAATGATGAGTAGCTTCATGTGAGACTTGGCCTAGAGGATGAGGAACTCCTGAGTAAGGGGTGGGGGGACCAGTCTGTCCATCCTGGACTGATACCTTTCTCCTGTCTCAGGCTCTCCATCTCTGCCGTGGTGATGTCCTATCTGCAGAATCCTCAGCCCATGACGCCCCCGTGGTGATACCAGCCTAGAAGGGTCACATTTTGGACCCTGTCTACCCACTAGGCCTAGCCTTTGGCTGCTCAACCTGCTTCCCTCAGCTGCTGTCCTGGACTTCCCTGAATGAGGCAGTCTCAGTGCCCCCAGCTGGATGGAGGGAATCTGGCTTTTTCCTAGGGAACATCCTAGGCCTACCCCTCTTGCCTCCCTTCCCCTGCCCACTGCTGGGGGACATGCTATCCATGTTTCTAGGGGTATCCATTTGCTTTCTCGTTGAAAAATGTTAATAATAAAGTTTTTCACTCTGGCCGTCACCCTCTTTCTTCTGTTCATTAGGGTGTTCCTCCTAATTGAGGGGAAGGGCTCTAGCTCCACAGGCCTGGTGTGGAGCCCCAGTCTGGAGGCTTCTTGCTGTTCACTTGCTTACTTCATAAACATTTGTCTTAAGTCAGGTGCTAGGGACAAGACAGGGACTTCTGCCCTCTGGCAACTCACCAGATGGCCCTGCTGACCTAGATAATCTGGGCTTTGGTTTCTTTCTTTTTTTTTTTTCCTTTAAAAAAAAAAAAAAAAAAAAGCCAGGCATGGTAGCTCACATCTGTAATCCCAGCACTTTGGGAGGCACTTTGCCACTGCACTCCAGCCTGGTGACAGAGCCAGACTCCGTCTCGAAAAACAAAAAAACAAAAATCATGGGGCCTTGATCTGTCATACAGGCTGAGTGCAGTGGCCCGATCTCTGCTCACTGCAGCCTCAAACTACTGGGCTCAGTCCTTCCACCTCAGCCTCCCTTGTAACTGGGATCATAGGCATGTGCTATCACGCCCAGCTAATTTTTGTTTTTTGAGACAGTTTCGATCTTGTTGCCCAGGCTGGAGTGCAATGGTGTAATCTGTATCTCGGCTGACTGCAAACTCTGGCTCCCTTGTTCAACGATTCTTGTGCCCCAGCCTCCCAAGTAGCTGGAATTATAGGCCTGTGCCACCATGCCCAGCTAATTTTTGTATTTTTACTAGAGGCAGGGTTTCATGGTGTTGGTCAGGCTGGTCTTGAACTCCTGACCTCAAGTGATCCACGCACCTCCCAAAGCACTGGCGTTTTGGTTTTGTTTTGTTTTGAGACACAGTCTCACTCTGTCACCGAGACTGGAGTGGGGCATGGTCTTACTGCAGCCTTGGCTTCCTGGTGGTCAACCTCCTAAGTAGCTGGAACTGAAGCAGGAGAATAGCAGGGGAAATTGGAGGTTGGATAAAAGGAGAAATGAAAAAAAAAAAAAAGAGAGAAATTAGTAGGAGCAGAGGAAATTGGAGGTTGAATAAAAGGAGAAATGAAAAAAAAAGGAGAAATTAGTAGGAGCAGAGGAAATTGGAGGTTGGATAAAAGGAGAAATGAAAAAAAAAAAAGGAGAAATGAGTAGGATCAGAAGCAGGATAAAGAGGCAGGTAAGTAAGAATCAAGATAAGAAGCAGTAGTTGGCCGGGCGCGGTGGCTCAAGCCTGTAATCCCAGCACTTTGGGAGGCCGAGGCGGGTGGATCACAAGGTCAAGAGATCAAGACCATCCTGGTCAACAAGGTGAAACCCCATCTCTACTAAAAATACAAAAAGTTAGCTGGGCATGGTGGCGTGTGCCTGTAATCCCAGCTACTCAGGAGGCTGAGACAGGAGAATTGCCTGAACCCAGGAGGTGGAGGTTGCGGTGAGCCGAGATCACGCCATTGCACTCCAGCCTGGGTAACAAGAACGAAACTCCGTCTCAAAAAAAAAATAATAATAAATAATAATAATAATAATAAAAAAAGAAGCAGTAGTTGACCCAAAATAAGTAACAAAAGAAGTAAGGAGACCCCATGGCTGACTAAATTCAGACTGAACCAGCAAGGGGCAGCTCCTAAAAGATGGGCATGCACACTATAGAGAAAATATATCCTAAAAGTGACCGCATATGGCAATTAGGTCAGTAAAGCTCATGCATATGGGCTACATATCATGCATATACTTAAAATTGTGGGATGGAAGCAACCAAGAAATTAACCCACCCATCAAAAGGCACATACTTGCTAGAGATTAGGCAGCCTGGGAAAGAATAAAACATCTAGAAGAACCCCAGGGGCTGGGCATAGTGGCTTACGTCTGTAATCCCACCATTTTGGGAGGCCCAGGTGAGTGGATCACTTGAGGTCAGGAGTTGGAGACCAGCCTGGCCAACATGGTGAAATCACATCTCTACTAAAAATACAAAAATGAGCCAGACATGATGGCGCACGCCTGCAATTCCAGGTACTTGGGAGGCTGAGGCAGGAGAATCATTTGAACCTAGGAGGCGGAGGTTGCAGTAAGCCGAGATCAAACCATCCCACTCCAGCCTGAGTGACAGAGCGAGACTTGGTATCAAAAAAAAAACAAAAAACAAACAAACAAAAAAAAACAGGTGGGCTCAGTGGCTCACATCTTTAATCCCAGCACTTTGGGAGGCCAAGGAGGGCAGATTACTTGAGGTCAGGAGTTTGAGGCCACCGTGACCAACGCGGTGAAACTTCCTCTCTATTAAAAATCCAAAAATGAGCTGGGTGCAGTGACGCATGTCTGTAGTTTCAGCCACTTGGAAGGCGGAGGCAGAAGAATCGTTTGACCCTGGGAGGCAGAGGTTGCAGTGAGATAGAACCACTCCAGCCTGGGTGACAGTGAGACACCGTCTCAAAAACAACAACAAAAACACCAAAATACACCAAACTGGTGCTTATCTCATTTCGCAGAAGTCAGTCAGCTCTCCCTTCTCCAAGAGTGTATTATTGTGCTTAATGAACTTTGCTGCTTTGCTATTTATGCCTGTCATGTCTAATTCTTTGTTTGTGGCACTAAGAACCTGAGGCTTCACTACATCAGCAGGTTAACAGGACCACAAGTGCACGACACCTCTCTTGGCTAATTTTAGTATTTCTTGTAGAGACGGGTTTTTCCCATGTTGCCCAGGCTGGTCTCATACCCCCGGGCCCAAGAGATCCACCAGCCTGTGCTTCCCAAAGTGCTGAGATTGCAGGCTTGAGCCAGGGCGCCTGGCCTGGGCTTTGTTTTCTTATCAGAGAATGAGCTGATAGGAATTGGGAAAGGCTTGAAAGACTTGGGGTCCTTCACCACTTGTCAGACCCTCTTTCCTCTCGGGAACACCCGGGGATCCTTCTCAACCACGCTGAATGCCTCCCATCGCCAGCACTCCAAGGGTATTTACCCAACGTACTAGCCCCACAGGATAGGACTCTCGTCAAATCCTTCTCTTAGGCAAGCTAGGTCCTTCCAGGACCCTAAGGGCTGGAGGTCGATGGGACATCCTAGGTTGTCCACCAGCTAGGAACACCTGGCCCCTTTAGGAAAAGCGCTTCTGCTCCTACCGGCATTAAAAGACACTCCAAGACTCTTCATAGCCCGTGAGACGCCAGAGTCACCTTTAGCCAAACCAGTGCCCCGAGGGTGGCATTTCCTACCTTCCCAAGGACCCCGGGGATTGCCCAGGGTTATGGCCTCTGTTCCTGGCGCCGCCCGGCCGCGCCCTGACCCCACCCCCGTCCCCGCCGATTGGCCGGGCCAGGCCTGGGGGCGGGGCGTTTATCCGGCCTTTCCAGGGCCCGGGAACCCACAGGAAGAAGTTGCTGAGCCATGGGCGCCTACGCTCGGGCTTCGGGGGTCTGCGCTCGCGGCTGCCCGGACGCAGCGGGCCCCTGGACCTTCTCTCGCGCCCTTCGGCCACAACTCCTGCCTCTCTGCTTTTTCCTTTTGTTGTGGCTGGCGGCGCCCGGTGCCAGGGCCGGGGGATACGAGGTGAGCAGGGCCTCCGGGCGGAAACGTACAGGAGTCAAGAGTGAAGCCCCGAATACAGCCTGCAGGTGTGGGTGGGTCTGTGCTGTGGGTGTCTAGTGAATGGTTGATGATATGACAGTGTGGTCTGAGTGCGTACTTTGTGTCATTGCGAGGTCTGGCTGTGCGCATCTGAGTATGGGACTGTGTCTGATTGTACCTGCCTCCGTGTCTCCGGGATGGTTGCCTGGACTTTGCCTGCACTTAACTGTGGGATTGGAGGGGCAGGAGGTAGCAGGAGGTGAGCAGTGTATGTGTGGGGGGAGGTGCTATCTGAGAGCTGGGACTTCAGAGCCTGCCTGAAATTCCAGCCTAGCTCTTTCACTTTCTGACTGTGTGACATTAGGCAAGTCATCTATCCTCTGAGCCTCAGTGCCTTCATCTGAAAACTGGGGATAACATCACCCCCCCTCCCAGGGTGGCCATCTGCTGTTTGCAAACGCTGAACAAACATCAGCTACTTTCCTTTTTTTGGTGGGGGGGGGGAGACGGGCTTTCACCATCTTGGCCAGCCTGGTCTCGAACTCCTGACCTCAGGTAATCTGCCCGCCTTGGCTACCCAACGTGCTGGGATTACAGGCGTGAGCCATCACTCCCGGCCCAGCTACTTCTATTATTATTTTCCCAGAGTGTGAATGACAGCTGCCCTGTGGAGTTGTGCCAAGTGGGAATTGGATATGTGAGCTCAACTATGTATGTGTCCACCCTGGGAGCGCCTGGCCTTCTGCACATAGGCGAGATCAATCCTCTCTGAGTCACTCACCTCTAGATCAAGACTTACTTTGCAGCCCCCGACCTTATGACAGGTTGTGTGTGTTTGGGGTCTCTGTGCAGACATGCCCCACGGTGCAGCCGAACATGCTGAACGTGCATCTGGTGCCTCACACACATGATGACGTGGGCTGGCTCAAAACCGTGGACCAGTACTTTTATGGAAGTGAGTAGAGGATGGGGAGTGGTCCCGGGGATCCCCATGACCCCTCGAATCCCCTCTGGGCCCTGGACATTAGGGTGGGGGCACTGTCACCCTAATATCCAGGGCTTGGGCTCCTGTGTCTGGGAATAACGTCCTTGGCTCTGCTGTGCCCTAAGAGCCTTATCCCTGTTATCCACAGTCAAGAATGACATCCAGCACGCCGGGGTGCAGTACATCCTAGACTCAGTCATCTCTGCCTTACTGGAGGATCCCACCCGTCGCTTCATTTACGTGGAGATTGCCTTCTTTTCCCGTTGGTGGCACCAGCAGACAAATGCCACACAGGAAGTCGTGCGAGACCTGGTGCGCCAGGGTGAGTCTGCCCCAAGGAAGTGAAAAGACGAAGCCCAAGGCCGGGGGCGGTGGCTCAAGCCTGTAATCCCAGCACTTTGGGAGGCCGAGGCGGGTGGATCACGAGGTCAAGAGATCGAGACCATCCTGGTCAACATGGTGAAACCCCGTCTCTACTAAATATACAAAACATTAGCTGGGCATGGTGGCACGTGCCTGTAGTCCGGGCTACTCAGGAGGCTGAGGCAGGAGAATTGCCTGAACCCGGGAGGCGGAGGTTGCAGTGAGCCGAGATCGTGCCATTGCACTCCAGCCTGGGTAACAAAAGCGAAACTCCGTCTCAAAAAAAAAAAAAAAAAAAAAGAAAGAGGAAGCCCAGCCCGGCTTCTGCTTCTGCTTCTGCATCATGCATGTCGCTCCGTCTGCCTGGATTTTCCATTTGGAGATTCCTATCCGTCCCACACGGCCCCAGCTGCAGTGCATCCTCTAGGAAGCTTGCCATGCAGGGGGCCTCTTTCTCATATCTGAGAACTATGGCCTGGGGGCGACCCCTCTTCTTCCCGCCAGGCCCGAGTACACAGGCAGGCTTTCGCATTCCCAGTATCACCCACCCTGGTGCCACTCCTGGCTCTGACAACTGACCCTGACCTTGCTTGTCCTGGCACAGGGCGCCTGGAGTTTGCCAATGGTGGCTGGGTGATGAACGATGAGGCAGCCACCCACTATGGCGCCATCGTGGACCAGATGACACTTGGGCTGCGCTTTCTGGAGGATACATTTGGCAATGACGGGCGACCCCGTGTGGCCTGGCACATTGACCCCTTCGGCCACTCTCGGGAACAGGCTTCGCTGTTTGCGCAGGTGCGTGCGACTCACGAACTCTCTTGGGCCCACCCCTTCACTCGCTCTGGCTCCTCCCTCGCCCTCTCAAGCCCCGCCCTCTCCCTGCAATCTCACAGGGATCAGGACCAGGCCTGTTGAAACCCTAATCCACCCCTCTTCGTGTTCTGGCCCCACCCATTAGCTAGGATCTTGGCTCCTCCCTAAACTGGGTGGTAGGTGGATGTCAAGCGTGCTTTAAAAACAGCTTCATTACCTGTGCTCAGCCCTCATCCATCCTCAGGCTGTGGAAGAGGGAACCTCACTCTTGGAGTCAGGCCTGTTCTGAGCTTGACAGCGCTGGGGAGGTGAACCTGGGTTCTGATATTGGACCCACCCTCTCCCTGCTAGCCCAGGGTGGTGAGTTCTGAAACTTCCCCAAGCTTGGAAATAAGCTGGAGGCCTCTCTGTTTCAGCCCTATGTGTTTTTGTTGTTGTTGTTGTTGTTTTGTTTTTTTTTTCTTTTTTTTGAGACAGGGTCTTGCTCTGTCATCCAGGCCGAAGTATAGTGGCACAATCCTAGCTCACTACAGCCTAAATCTCCCAGATTTACACCATCCTCCCATTTCAGCCTCCCTAGTAGATGAGACTAAAAGAGCGCACCACCACTCCTGGCTAATTTTTAAATTTTTTTGTAGAAACAGTCTTGCTGCCGGGCGCGGTGGCTCAAGCCTGTAATCCCAGCACTTTGGGAGGCCGAGGCGGGTGGATCACAAGGTCGAGAGATCGAGACCATCCTGGTCAACATAGTGAAACCCCATCTCTACTAAAAATACAAAAAACTAGCTGGGCGTGGTGGCGCATGCCTGTAATCCCAGCTACTTAGGAGGCTGAGGCAGGAGAATTGCCTGAACCCAGGAGGTGGAGGTTGCGGTGAGCCGAGATGGCGCCATTGCACTCCAGTCTGGGTAACGAGAGCGAAACTCCGTCTCAAAAAAAAAAAAAAAAGAAACAGTCTTGCTATGTAATGCAGGCTGGTCTCAAAAACTCCTGGGCTTAAGTGATCCTCTTGCCTTGGCCTACTAGAAAGCTGGAATCACAAACAAGAGCCACCACACCAGCCAAGCACTGCTTTTTTAAATTTTCTTTTGAGATGGAGTCTCACTCTGTTGCCCAGGCTGGAGTGCGTTGGCGTGATCTCTGCTCACTGCAACCTCCACTTCCCAGGTTCAAGCAATTCTCCTGCCTCAGCCTCCTTAGTAGCTGGGACTACAAGCACCCACTACCACACCCAGCTAACTTTTTGTATTTTTAGTAGAGACAGGGTTTTACCGTGTTGGCCGGGCTGTATTGAAACTCCTGACCTCGTCATCTGCTCTCTTCGGCCTTCCAAAGTGCTGGGATTACAGGCATGCGACACTGTGCCTGGCCCCTAGTGCTGCTTTTTAACCTGTTTTCTGACTTGCCTCTCCCAAGCAGAGGGGAGTTTGGTGGTGGGGGGAGCTGGGCACTAATTCGCACTGCTTTTTCCTGCCCCATCCCCAGATGGGCTTTGATGGCTTCTTCTTCGGGCGCCTTGATTATCAAGATAAGTGGGTGCGGATGCAGAAGCTGGAGATGGAGCAGGTGTGGAGGGGCAGTGCCAGCCTGAAGCCCCCGACCGCAGACCTCTTCACTGGTGAGGGGGCTTGGTGAGGGCAGGGCCAGCCACGGGGCCACACACTCAGAAGGGGCTTGATGTCATGCTCTGCTGCCACTGTCCTGGAACTTCTATAGTCTGGGAACAAAGGCCCTGCATTTCCTTTTGCACTGGGATGCAAATTCTGAAGCCCATCCTGGGTGGGACATGGCAGGCTTTGAAACCAGGGTAAGTGTGGGCGCTGAGTCACCCCTTGAACCTGGTGTGGCCCACAGGCGTGCTTCCCAATGGTTACAACCCACCAAGGAATCTGTGCTGGGATGTGCTGTGTGTCGACCCGCCGGTGGTGGAGGACCCCCAAAGCCCGGAGTATAATGTCAAGGAGCTGGTCGATTACTTCCTAAATGTGGCCACTGCCCAGGTAACCCTGGTGTGCAGAACCTTCATGTCCAGTATATACAATGCACCGAGCCCTTTCCGTGGGACAGGCATTCCCTGACACCTTCTCTTTATTTATTTATTTTTTTTGAGAGAGTCTCACTCTGTTGCCCAGGCTGGAGTGCAGTGGTGGGATCTCAGCTTACTGCAACCTCTGTCTCCTGGGTTCAAGCAACCACATCCAGCTTTATGTATTTCTTTTTTAAGAGACGGGGTCTCGCTATGTTGCACAGGCTGGAGTGCAGTGGCTATTCACAGGCGCAATCGTATTACTGACCAGCACAGGAGTTTTGACCTGTTCTATTTCCGATCTGGGCCAGTTCAACCCTTCTTAGGCAACCTGGTGGTTCCCCGCTCCTGGGAGGGCACCATATTGATGGGTGTCTACACTGATTTTTGTATTTTTAGTAGAGACAGGGTCTTACCATATTGGCCAGTCTGATCTTGAACTCCTGACCTCAAGTGATCTGCCTGCCTTAGCCTCCCAAAGTGCTGGGATTACAGGCGTGAGCCACTGTGCCTCTTTATTTTTAATTAATTATTATTATTTTTTGAGACAGAGTCTTGCTCTGTCACACAGGTTGGAGAGCAGTGGCATTATCTTGGCTTACTGTAACCTCCATCCCCCGAGTTCAAGCAATTCTCCCACCTCAGCCTCCTGAGTAGCTAGAACTTCAGGCGTGCACCACCATGCCCGGCTAATTTTTTTTATTTTTAGTAGAGACAGGGTTTCACCATGTTGCCCAGGCTGGTCTCAAACACCTGAGCTCAAGTGATCCACCCGCCTCAGCCCCCCAAAGTGCTGGGATTACCAGCGTGAGCCACAGCACCCGGCCTCTATTTTTAACATTTGGTTGATTGATTGATTGATTGAGACAGAGTCTCACTCTGTCTCCCAGGCTGGAATGCAGAGGTGTGATTTTGGCTCACTGCAACCTCCACCTCCCGGGTTCAAGCAGTTCTCCTGCCTCAGCCTCCTGAGTAGCTGGGATTACAGGCGCCCACCACCATGCCCTGCTAATTTTTGTATTTTTAGTAGAGACAGGTTTTCACCCTGTTGACCATGCTCCTGACCTCAGGTGATCCACCTGCCTTGGCCTCCCAAAGTGTTGGGATTACAAGTGTGGGCCACGGCACCTGGCTAGTTTTAACATTTTTATAATTTAAAACATTATTTTTTTCATAGAGACAGGGTCTCATCATGTGGCCCAGGCTGGTCTCAAACTCCTGAGCTCAAGTGATCCTCCTGCCTTGGCCTCCTTAAGTGCTAGGATTATAGGTGTGAGCTACCATACCTGACATAATACATTCTCCTTAAAAAATATATATTTTTTCTTTCTCTAAAAATTGATGGCCAATCACGGTGGCTGACACCTATAATCCCAGCACTTTGGGAGGCCAAGGTGAGTGGATCACCTGAAGTTAGGAGTTCAAGACCATCCTGGCCAAGATGATGAGACCCGTCTCTACTAAAACTACAAAAATTAGCCAGGTGTGGTGGCACGTGCCTGTAATCCCAATTACTCAGGAGGCTTAGGCAGGAGAGTTGCTTAAACTCAGGAGGTGGAGGTTGCAGTGAGCTGAGATCAAGCCACTGCACTCCAGCCTGGAGTGAAACTTGGTCTCAAAAAAAAATATTGTTTTAGATTAAAAAAAATATTTTTTCTTGAGATGGAGTTTCACTTATGTTGCCCAGGCTGGACGGGAAAGGCACAATCCAATCTTGGCTCACTGCAACCTCCGCCTCCTGGGTTCAAGCAACTCTCCTGCCTCAGCCTCCTGAGTAGCTGGGATTACAGGAGCGTGCCACCGCACCCGACTAATTTTATATTTTTAGTAGAGATGGGGGTCTCATTATGTTGGTTAGGCTGGTCTCCAACTCCTAACCTCAGGTGATCCGCCTGCCTTGGCCTCCCAAAGTGTGTGAGCCACTGCGCGCAGCCTACAAATTTTTTTTTCCTTTATTTTTTTATTATTATTTTTTAAAGACAGGGTTTCACCATGTTGGTCAGGCTGGTCTTGAACTCCTGACCTCAGGTGATCCGCCCACGTTGGCCTCCAAAGTGCTTGGATTACAGGCGTGAGCCACCGCACCTGGCACAAATTTTTTTTTTTCTTTTTTTTTTTGAGATGGAGTTTCGCTCTTGTTACCCAGGCTGGAGTGCAATGGCATGATCTCGGCTCACCGCAACCTCCGCCTCCTGGGTTCAGGCAATTCTCCTGCCTCAGCCTCCTGAGTAGCTGGGATTATAGGCACGCGCCACCATGCCCAGCTAATTTTTTGTATTTTTTAGTAGAGACGGGGTTTCACCGTGTTGACCAGGATGGTCTCGATCTCTTGACCTTGTGATCCACCCGCCTCGGCCTCCCAAAGTACTGGGATTACAGGCTTGAGCCACCGCGCCCGGCCAAATTTTTTTTTTCTTGAGACAAGGTCTTACTACGTGGCCCAGGTTGTCTTGAACTCCTGGACTCAAGTGATCCTCCTGCCTCAGCCTCCTGAGTAGCTGGGATTACAGGTGTGAACCCCTGTAATCATATTCTCATGTCCTTTGGAGGACGATGCTCTTCTCTTCACCATCACTATGTCCCCATCCTGGATTTGTGTGCATTCCACATTAGAAGAGATAGCATAGTACAGGCAAGAGATGGCATGGTATGGTGCCTGGATGCCCTCTTCTATGTAGTGGGTCCAAAAGAACTGCTCAACAGCTGGTGGCTACTTTGATCTGTGTCCCCATCCTCCCGTGTGCCACATCCCTACCCATGCCTGTATGTGCACCCAATCCTTGACCCCATATACACCAAGACACAGCTACACACAGGAATGGCCCAGGATCCTCTGGCCTCAGGACTCCCTTCTGGCCTGCAGAGCCGGTATTACCTCACCAACCACATTGTGATGACTATGGGCTCCGACTTCCAATATGAGAATGCCAACATGTGGTTCAAGAACCTGGACAAGCTCATCAGGCTGGTCAATGCCCAGGTCAGTGTACCTACCCTGTGCTAACCTTGTGCACGTGTGCGCTTGCATGTGGGGGCCTTGGTCATGTGCATAGCTCTGAGTGCTGTGTTTGATTTCTGTTGTTATATTGCGGTCATTCTATAACAAATGACCACACACTTAGCAGCTCAAAACAACAGAAATACATTGTCTAATTTCCTGGCCTTTTCCAACATCTAGAGGCTGCCCACATTCAAAGTTTCTTCTTGGCTCCATCTTCAAAGCCAGCCACATAGCAGCTCTCTCACCCTGTTTCTGTAATCCCATCTGTTTCTCTCATTCTCACCTCTTCTGCCTCCCCTTCCACATTTATTTATTTATTTTTGAGACAGAATCTCGCACTGTTGCCCAGGCTGGAGTGCAATGGCACAATCTAGACTCACTGCAACCTCTGCCTCTTGGGTTCAAGCAATTCTCTTACCTCAGCCTTCCAAGTATTTGGGATTACAGGCACCTGCCACCACACCTGGCTGATTTTTTTTTTTTTTTTTTTTTAAGTAGAGATGGGGTTTCTCTGTTGGCCGGGCTGATCTCAAACTCCTGACTTTGTGATCTGCCCGCCTCAGCCTCCCAAAGTGCTGGGATTACAGGCATGAGCCACCACACCCGGCCCACATTTATTTTTACTTTATTTTTATTTTTGGACAGAGAGTCTTGCTCTGTCACCAGGCTGGAGTACAGTGGTGCAATTTTGGTTCACGTGATTCTCCCGCCTTAGCCTCCTGAGAAGCTGGGATTACACGTGTCTACCACCACACTCAGCTAAGTTTTTGTATTTTTTTTTTTTTTTTTTTCTGAGATGGAGTTTTGCTCTTGTTACCCAGGCTGGAGTGCAATGGCGCGATCTCGGCTCACCGCAACCTCCGCCTCCTGGGTTCAGGCAATTCTCCTGCCTCAGCCTCCTGAGTAGCTGGGATTACAGGCACACGCCACCATGCCCAGCTAATTTTTTTTTTTTTTTTTTTTTGTAGTTTTAGTAGAGACGGGGTTTCACCTTGTTGACCAGGATGGTCTCGATCTCTTGACCTTGTGATCCGCCCGCCTCGGCCTCCCAAAGTGCTGGGATTACAGGCTTGAGCCACCGCGCCCGGCCTTTTTTTTTTTTTTGAGACGGAGTTTCACTCTTGTTACCCAGACTGGAGTGCAATGGCGCGATCTCGGCTCACCGCAACCTCCGCCTCCTGGGTTCAAGCAATTCTCCTGCCTCAGCCTCCTGAGTAGCTGGGATTACAGGCACGCGCCACCATGCCCAGCTAATTTTTTGTATTTTTAGTAGAGACAGGGTTTCACCATGTTGACCAGGATGGTCTCAATCTCTTGACCTCGTGATCCACCCGCCTCGGCCTCCCAAAGTGCTGGGATTACAGGCTTGAGCCACCGCGCCCGGCCTAAGTTTTTGTATTTTTAGTAGAGATGAGGTTTCACAATGTTGGCAAGGCTGGTCTCGAACTCCAGATGTCAAGTGATCCACCCGCCTCAGCCTCCCAAAGTGCTGGGATTATAGGTGTGAGCCACTGTGCTCAGCCCACCTTTTTTTTTTTTTTTTGAGATGAGGTCTCACTCTGTTGCCCGGGCTGGAGTGCAGTGGCATGAATATAGATCACTGCAGTCTTGAGCTCCTAGGCTCAAGCGATCCTCCCACCTCAGACTCCCAAATAGCTGGGAATACAGGTGAGCACTACTACCGCATCCAGTATTTTTATTTTTTTGTGTGGAGATGGGGGGTCTCACTGTGTTCCCCAGGCTGGCCTTGAACTCCTGGCCTCAAGCAGTCCTCCTGCCACAGCCTCCCAAGTGGTCCTCATCCACTTTTTTTTTTTTTTTTTTGAGAGGGAGTTTTGCTTTTGTTGCCCAGTCTGGAGTGTAATGGCGTGATCTCTGCTCACTACAACCTCTGCCTCCTGGATTGAAGTGATTTTCCTGCCTCAGCCTCCCGAGCAGCTGGGATTACAGGCATCTGCCACTATGCCTGGCTAATTTTGTACTTTTAGTAGAGACGGGTTTCTCCATGTTGGTCAGGCTGGTCTCGAACTCCTGACCTCAGGTGATCCGCCTGCCTCGGCCTCCCTAAGTGTTGGGATTACAGGCGTGAGCCACCATGCCTGGCCTCTTCCATTTTTACAGACCTTTTGCCAGATAATCCAGGATAATTTCCCTACTTCAAGTTTAGCTGATGAACACCTTTAATTCCATCTGCAACCTCAATTCCCTTTTGCCATGCAATCTAACATAGTAATAGGTTCTGGGGATTAGGACATGGATACCTTTGGGCAGTTATCATTTTACCCAACACAGATGTGTTAGTGTTTCATGCTAAGTGGGCTGTGGCTGTGGCTGTGTGCACACTCTTAGCAGCACAGAAACTTGTCTCTCCTCTGCCATCTCAGACACCCCTTCCCATCAGTCTTGTCCACGCTACCATGCAATCTCTGTCCCTACCTTCCACTCGCTCCCTGCACTGCTGTTTCACGAAAACAGCTCTTTTTTTTTTTTTTTTTTTTTTTTTTTTTTTGAGACGGAGTTTCGCTCTTGTTACCCAGGCTGGAGTGCAATGGCGAGATCTCGGCTCACCGCAACCTCCGCCTCCTGGGCTCAGGCAATTCTCCTGCCTCAGCCTCCTAAGTAGCTGGGATTACAGGCACACGCCACCATGCCCAGCTAGTTTTTTGTATTTTTAGTAGAGATGGGGTTTCACTATGTTGACCAGGATGGTCTCGATCTCTCGACCTCGTGATCCACCCGCCTCGGCCTCCCAAAGTGCTGGGATTACAGGCTTGAGCCACCGCGTCCGGCCCAAAACAGCTCTTTTATGTAACGTGTTTTTATTTCTTTTTGAGACGGAGTCTCGCTCTGTCGCCAGGTTGGAGTGCAGTGGTGTGATCTCAGCTCACTGTAACCTCTGCTTCCTGGGTGCAAGTGATTCTCCTGCCTCAGCCTCTGGAGTAGCTAAGACTACAGGTGCGCACCACCACACCCACTGATTTTTGTATTTTTAGTAGAGACGGGGTTTTTCATCTTGTTGGCCAGGATGGTCTTGAGCTCTTGACCTGGTGATTCACTCGCCTTGGCCTCCCAAAGTGCTGGGATTACAGGCATGAGCCACTGTGCCTGGCCCATTTTTTAAAAAACTTATCTATTTATTTATTTATTTTAGAGTGACAGAGTCTCGCTCTGTCACTCAGGCTGGGGTGCAGTGGTGCGATCTTGGCTTACTGGAACCTCAGCCTCCTGGGTTCCAGCGATTCTTGTGCTTCAGCTTCCCAAGTAGCTAGGACTACAGGCAGGCACCACTATGCCCAGCTAATTTTTGTATTTTTAGTAGAGACAGGGTTTCATGATGTTGGCCAGGCCAGTCTCAAACTCCTGTCCTCCAGGCTGGTCTAAAAGTCCTGTCCTCAAGTGATCTGCCTGTCTTGCCCTCACAAAGTGCTGGGACCACAAAGTGGTGCACACCTGTATTCCCACCTACTTCTCCTGCCTCAGCCTCCGAAGTAGGTGGGAATACAGGTGTGCACCACCACGCCCAGCTAATTATTGTATATTTAAGTAGAGACTGGGTTTCACCATGTTGGTCAGGCTGGTCTCAAACCCCTGACCTCGTGATCTGTCCGCCTCAGCCTCCCAGAGTGCTGGGATTACAGGTGTGAGCCACCATGCCCAGCGAGGACAGAAGTTTAAGACCAACCTGGCCAACATGGCAAAACCTTGTCTCTACTAAAAATACAGAAAATTAGCTGGGCATGGCAGCACTCGTCTGTAATCCTAGCTACTCGGAGACTGAGGCAGGAGAATCGCTGGAACCTAGGAGGTGGAGGTTGCAGTGAGCTGAGATTGAGCCAGTGCATTCCAGCCCGAGTGACAGAGACTCAGTCTCAAAAAATAAATAAATAAAAAAGTTTATTGGCCAGGCGCTGCGGTGGCTCAAGCCTGTAATCCCAGCACTTTGGGAGGCCGAGGCGGGTGGATCACGAGGTCAAGATATTGAGACCATCCTGGTCAACATGGTGAAACCCCGTCTCTACTAAAAATACAAAAATTAGCTGGGCATGGTGGCGCGTGCCTGTAATCCCAGCTACTCAGGAAGCTGAGGCAGGAGAATTGCCTGAACCCAGGAGGCGGAGGTTGCGGTGAGCCGAGATTGCGCCATTGCACTCCAGCCTGGGTAACAAGAGCGAAACTCCGTCTCAAAAAAAAAAAAGTTTATTAAGCATCTACTGTGTACACTGGGGAAATAGCACGTGCAAACATCGTTTTCCTTACATAGGTCATCTTGTTTCTCTACCTCGCTCAGTTGAAAATGCACCTCCATTCATTATAAAAATTGTTTTCTGGTAATAGTCTGACGGTGCTGCAAAACGATTATTCCTGTTCTATAATGTCACACTTAGTTTTTCCACAAAAGTTTTTAATAATAAAGTTGCCATTATTGTAAAAGTTTAGTAAAACTTCAGGTTTATTCTTGCATCTCTGAAATCCTTTTTAAAAAGGCTAGTGGTCATGTTTGACTTCGGCCAAAATTCCTTTTCACACCTGACCTCTGGCTTGCACGCCAAACGTGTATTTAGCGAATCTGAACCTACGGGATGCATGATTGTGCACACGGTGGAAATGTGGGCCCCCGGGAAGGTGCGGACTCCCGAGGGCTCACTTCGTCGCCTCCCCCAGCAGCAAGCAAAAGGAAGCAGTGTCCATGCTCTCTACTCCACCCCCGCTTGTTACCTCTGGGAGCTGAACAAGGCCAACCTCACCTGGTATTTGGGGAAACTGGGGAGCTTGGGGGGGTTGGCATGCCCCGTGGGTCATGACTCTGCCCTCAATGCCCCTGCTGCTGTAGGTCAGTGAAACATGACGACTTCTTCCCTTACGCGGATGGCCCCCACCAGTTCTGGACTGGCTACTTTTCCAGTCGGCCAGCCCTCAAACGCTACGAGCGCCTCAGCTACAACTTCTTGCAGGTGGGTGGGGGCCAGGCCAGAGGGGGCATGCAGCCCTGAGGCCCGACAGGCTGGGTGCTCCAACATACCCCTCTGCCTCCAGGTGTGCAACCAGCTGGAGGCGCTGGTGGGCCCGGCGGCCAACGTGGGACCCTATGGCTCAGGAGAGAGTGCACCCCTCAGTACGTGTCGGGCCCAAGAGGGGAAGGAGTTGGGCCTGAAGCTGGAAACCACCCCTAGGTCGCCCCGCTCGAGTTCCTTCTTAAAGTCTCTAAGAACCGTGACCGCCAGCACCAGACCTTTTGCTTCCCCTTGGGGTCAGAGCCGAGTCCCGCGGTACCCCGCCGAACTCATTGTCTATCAGCAGATGAGGCGATGGCTGTGCTCCAGCATCATGACGCCGTCAGCGGCACCTCCCGCCAGCACGTGGCCGACGACTACGCGCGCCAGCTTGCTGCAGGCTGGGGGCCCTGCGAGGTGAGCGCGGCGAAACTTGGGGGACGAGGGGGCGGAGACAGGAAGGGGCGGGGCCAGGGCCTGGGAAAGAAGGGACAGAGACAGGTATGAGGCGTGGCTGAGAGCCGTGGGACGCGGCTACGAGGGCTCGTGGGGGCGGAGCTTGTGGAGGCGGGGACAGAGACAGGAACGGGACGGGGCCCTGGAGGGGAAAAGGAGGCGGGCCGTGGGAAAGAAGAGGGGGAGACAGATATGGGGCGTGGTCAAGGGCAGCAGGGTTGGGCTAGACGGGCTTGTGGGGTGGGTCTTGAGGGGGTCGGGACAGAGACCGGAATGGGGCGGGGCCTGGGAGAGGAGGGGAGGAGTCAGGCCAGGAGTCCGGAAGCCACCGGGCCCTTTGCGCTCTTCTGCAGGTTCTATTGAGCAACGCGCTGGCGCGGCTCAGAGGCTTCAAGGAGCATTTCGCGTTCTGCCGACAGCTGAACATCAGCATCTGCCCGCTCAGCCAGACGGCGGCCCGAGTGAGCCGGGACGGGAGGGGTGGGCATCGGGCAGATGGGCTGTAGAAGGAGTGGTTGAAAAATTTGTTTGGGGGAAAAAAAAAAAAGAAAAATTTGTTTGTTTGGAGGACTGGAGTGAGATTACGGGGGCTGCGGTGAAGCTGGGTCCGGACAGAGGCCAATGCACCTCAACTGGGCTTGGCCTGAAGGGCCGTGACCGTACCAGGACCATCCAGGGGTGTTTCTATGTGAAGTGGATGGGTTTGGAGAAGGCCTGCTGTGACCCATGCCCTCTCTGACCCTCCCTCCCCAGTTCCTGGTCACCATTTATAACCCCCTCGGGCGGAAAGTGAATTGGATGGTACGGCTGCCGGTCAGCGAAGGCGTTTTCGTTGTGAAGGACCCCAATGGCAGGACTGTGCCCAGCGATGTGAGCTCAGTCAACAAATAGTCCCCCAATTGAACCCTTCCCCCAATGAGCATTTCCCCATCTCCCCGGTGGAGACTGCCTGCCTCCATGAATACCTCCCACCCATCAATATCTTTTCCCCTCTCTTTTCGTCTCTTGTATCTTCTCTCTCTGCCCCTTAATATCAGTCCCCGCTCGGGAACATCTGCCTCCTGTGAGTGGCCCCTCATTTTAATATCCAGATCCCCCAGGAAAATTTATTGCTGTTTACGGACATCTCCTTCATTCCAGAACACGTCCTCCCCCGAAACCTCTTCTCCAAGAACCTGCCTCAAAGGTTTCTTCCCCTACTTCCTCCTTCACTTCCCAGACTCCATAGTCTCTCCACCCTCCCAGTGGAGATTTTCCACTTCGTGAATATCTCTGCAATTATTTCTTTGGAATCTGACTGTCCCTCCCACCACACATACCCCGATTTCTTTTCCTCACCTCAGAACTCTTTGCCTTCCTTGAGTTTGTTGTTTCCATGAATGTATGGCTTTCCGTGGGTAGGTACTCTTGACTCAGTTTCCCTCCTTCTCTATCCAAGATGGTGATATTTCCCAGCTCAGACAGACCGGTGCACCCTCCGGAGCTGCTGTTCTCAGCCTCACTGCCTGCCCTGGGCTTCAGCACCTATTCAGTAGCCCAGGTGCCTAGCTGGAAGCCCCAGGCCCGCGCACCCCAGCCCATCCTCAGGAGATCCTGGTCCCATCCTTTAACCATCGAAAATGAGGTGAGACCCCATTTTGATCTCCTTTCCTGCTCCTGTGACAAATCTGAAGTGTCGTGGTGAGCTGTATGGACTCTGGGTCAGCAGGTCCCTAGGTTCATGATCTCCTGTCACCACTCCCCTCATTGTGTGTCCTTGTGCAAGTGACCTTTGTCTGAGCCTCAGTGTCCTTTCCTGGGACAATTATGAAGACCCAGTGTGATCCTGGGTGACACTTGACAGGTATGTCAGAACTGGTGGCAGGCGGTAGTTTGCAATTTTGGCAGGGACCTGTCAGGGAAGGTGTTTCTGGTGAAGGTGACATTTAAGAATTGACCTGAGGGAGGGAGCCATGTGGTTATTTGGGGGAAGGAAGAGAGATCCAGGTGGGCAGAGAATAACAGGCACAAAAGCCCTCAGGCGGGAGAGTGTGCAGAATTCCAGGAGCCACAAGGAATGCAGTGTGGCTGAAGCAGGGTGAACAGGTGACAGGTCAGACCTTAAGGGCCATGAGGACCGACAGGAAGACTTTGGCTTTTGCCAGGTGTTGTTGCTCATGTCTCTAATCCTAGATTCTTGGGAGGCCTAGGGGGAAGGATTACTTGAGCCCAGGAGTTTGAGATTAGCTTAGGCAACATAGCCAGACCTCATCTCTATTAAAAATAAAAATATTAACCAGGCATCTTGGCATTTACCCATAGTCCCAGCTATTTGGGAGGCCCAGATAGGAGGTTGGTTCGAGCTGGGGAGTTTGAAGTTGCAGTGAGCTATAATTGTGCCACTGTACTCCAGCCTGGCAACAGAGCAAAATCCTGTCTGAAAATAACAATAATAAAATAGGCCAGGTGTGGTGGCTCATACCTGTATTTCTAGCACCATGGGAGGCCAAGGTGGGTGGACCTACTGAGCTCAGGAGATTGAGACCATCCTGGGCAACATGTTGGAACCCCATCTTTACAAAAAATCCAAAAAAATTAGCTGGGCATGTTGGTACATGTCTGTAATCCCAGCTACTTGGGGGCTGAGGCAGGAGGATCGCTTGAGCCCAGGAAGCAGAGGTTGCAGTGAGCCAAGCTTGTCCCACTGCACCAGCCAGGGTGACAAAGTGAGACCCTGTCTCAAAAAATAACATACATAACATAACATAACATAACATAACAAGTTCTGGCCGGGTGCGGTAGCTCACGAGGTCAAGACTCCATATCAAAAAAAAAAAAGGAGGAAAACGTCTTTTTTTTTTTTTTTGAGATGGTGTTTCGCTCTCGTTACCCAGGCTGGAGTGCAATGGCGCGATCTCGGCTCACCGCAACCTCCGCCTCCTGGGTTCAGGCAATTCTCCTGTCTCAACCTTCTAAGTAGCTGGTATTAAAGGCATGCGCCACCATGCCCAGCTAATGTTTTGTATTTTTAGTAGAGACGGGGTTTCATCATGTTGACCAGGATGGTCTCGATCTCTTGACCTCGTGATCCACCCGCCTCAGCCTCCCAAAGTGCTGGGATTACAGGCTTGAGCCACCGCGCCCGGCAGGGAAAACATCTTTTTAATATTTTTATTAAAATGAAAGAAAAGAAGTTAAAACATTCCCACAGGCCACTAAAAGTTTTGTGAGTTCTGGCATTGTGGTTTGCATGTCAAATGCCCAAGTTGGCCCTGATTTGCAGCAGAGGAGGGCTTTGATGGGACTTAGATGTCACAGGTGTGCTCTGGCTGTTGTGGGGAATAGATTGTAGGCAGCCATTGTGGAAGTACAGGGACCTGGAAGGGGCTGACTGCACTAGCCCTGGAAGGCCATGGAAGTGGAAAGAAGTGGTGAGACTGAAAATAAGGTTAGGCTGGGCACTGTGGCTGACGCCTGTAAACCCAATACTTTGGGAGGCTGAGGCAGGCAGGTCACCTGAGGTCAGGAGTTCAAGACCAGCCTGGCCAAGATGGCGAAACCCTATCTCTGCTAAAAATACAAAAATTACCCCAGCATGAGGGCAGCTGCCTGTAATCCCAGCTACTAGGGAGGCTGAGGCATGAGAATTGCTTGAACCTGGGAGGTGGAGGTTGCAGTGAGCTGAGATCATGCCACTGCACTCCAGCCTGGGCAATAGGATGAGACTCAGTCTCAAAACAACAACAACAACAACAAAAATAAATCCAGCTGGTCATGGTGGCTTATCCATGTAATCCTAGGCTGAGGCATGAGAATTGCTGGAACCCGGGAGGTGGAGGTTGCAGTGAGCCTGGATCGTACCACTGCACTCCAACATGGATCACAGAGTGAGACTCAGTCTCAAAAAAAAAAAAAACCACATACACATGCACACACACACACACGTACACAGACACACAGATATGAAAGCCCATCTGTGGACCCTTTTCTGTCCAGCACATCCAGGCAATGTTTGATCCTGATACAGGGCTGTTGATGGAGATTGTGAACAAGAATCAGCAACTCCGGCTACCTGTTCACCAGACCTTCTTCTGGTAAGAGAAGATCACCAGGCCTGAGGGTGGGGTGGTGGGTGGTGGTGCTTGGCCTGGCACTATGGCCCCTTACCTGACTCTCACCTGCCCTGGCCCCAGGTACAATGCCAGTATAGGTGACAACAAAAGTGCCCAGGCCTCAGGTGCCTACATCTTCAGACCCAACCAACAGGAACCACTGCCTGTGAGCCGCTGGGCTCAGATCCGCCTGGTGAAGGTCTGGGACTAGGAATAAGGAGTGGGCAGTTGGGAATAGGGGGATTATGAAGCCCAAGAGGGTGGTGGCATGTGTGAAATGAGGGTGGGGGAGGATTTACATCTCCTTCAGATCAGTAGGCTAAGACCCACAGATCAGTAGGGGGAATATTTGAGGATCCTGCCATAGAGTTGATATTCATGGCTGGTTATATGAGAGTCTCCCCTTATACAAAGGCTTTCACATCTGCTATGGACATTTACATGTTTAGTTTTGGAAATTGGGGGTGGGGCATTCCTATTTGGCCCATGAATTGGGACAGCCAAATATCACTGCTTGAAGAATTCACCAGTCTGTAGTAAGAGGAGCTTATATCTGGAGTGGATATTTGAGAGTCCACCCTTGGATCGATTGCATTTGGGTAAGTCTCACTTAGAGTGAATGCCTGTGGGTGCATCTGGCTGGGAACAGTGGTTTCCCAGGGACTTTCATTGATGTTTGAGTTTTTGTTTTTTTTTTTAGACAGAGTCTTGCTCCATTGCCAGGAGTCAAGCTGGAGTACAGTGGCACGATCTTGGCTCACTGCAACCTCTGCCTCCTGGGATCCTGCAATTCTCCTGCCTCAGCCTTGCAAGTAGCCAGGACTACAGCTAAACTACAAAAAAAAAAAAAAAAAATTAGCTGGGTGTGCGCACCACCACACCAAGCTAATTTTTTTTTGTAGTTTAGTAGAGACAGGGTTTCATCATGTTGGCCAGAATGGTCTCAATCTCTTGACCTTGTGATCCACCTGCCTTGGCCTCCCAAAGTGCTGGGATTACAGGCGTGAGCCACTGTGCCTGGCCTGATACTTGACTTTCATAGATGGCACAACTCACATTTGTCCACCTTCAGGAGCCTCACATTTCATGTGAGTCCCTTTGAGATGAATGTCTGCCTATCTGCATCACTCACTGTATTAGGATATAGTTTTGCCTGTTGTAACAGAGTTACTCAAATTAACTGTGGCTAGAACAAGACAGAAGATTCTTTTCTTCGGCCGGCCGTAATCCCAGCACTTGTGGGAGGTCGAGGTGGGCAGATCATGAGGTCAGGGGTTCAAGACCAGCCTGACCAACATGGTCAAACCCCCTCTCTACTAAAAATACAAAAATTAGCTGTGCATGGTGACACGGGCCTGTAATCCCAGCTACTCCGGCGGCTAAGGCAGGAGAATTGCTTGAACCAGGTCCTGAAAGGCAGAGGTTGCAGTGAGCTGAGAGTGCACCACTGCACTCTAGCCTGGCTACAGAGCGAGACTCTGTCTCAAATTGAAAAAAAAAAAAAAAAAAAAAAAGAAGAAGATTCTTTCTTGCCAGGCATGGTGGCTCGAACCTGTAATCCCAGCTCTTAGGGAGACAGAGGTGGGAGGATAGCTTGAGCCCAGGAGTCTGAGACCTGCCTGGGCAATATAGTGAGACCCCATTCTCCACAAGAAGGAAAAAAATATTTTTTCCTTCTTTTTTATTTAATTTTTTAAATTTTTTAATTTTTTCTTTCTAATGAAAAGTCTGGCTGTTAGTCCAGGGAAGGTGGGTGGTTCCATAATCACCCAGTACTCCCTCTTTTATCTCATTGCTCTGCCTTCCCCAATATTCAGTTTCCACCTCGTGGTCCAATATGGCTGCTAAAGCTCCAGGCACCACATCTGTGTTTGACCCAGTAGCAGAGGGCAAGGGGCAGGGAACATTGTTGGCACCACTTGGATAATTTTCCATGGGGCAGACTGTGGTCACTCAGCTACTAATAGCCTCAGGGAAGATGACAATATAGTCTTTTTTTTTGAGACGGAGTTTCGCTCTTGTTACCCAGGCTGGAGTGCAATGGCGCGATCTCAGCTCACCGCAACCTCCGCCTCCTGGGTTCAAGCAATTCTCCTGCCTCAGCCTCCCGAGTAGCTGGGACTACCAGCAGGCGCCACCATGCCCAGCTAATTTTTGTATTTTTAGTAGAGACAGGGTTTCAACATGTTGACCAGGATGGTCTCGATCTCTTGACCTTGTGATCCACCCACCTTAGCCTCCCAAAGTGCTGGGATTATAGGCCTGAGCCAACGCGCCTGGCCAACAATATAGTCTTTATCCCAAGTACCCATATAGCCATGTGCCAAGCTAGAATAGTATGCTAAGGAGAAGAGATGGGGCCATGGTGAGCAGCAGGCATTTATGCCAGGCTCAAGAATGATGTGGCAAGCCAGGTGCAGTGGCTCATGCCTGTAATCATGACTGGTTGTATGATAGTTTCCTCACCTTGGAAGACTGAGTCCGGAGGATTGCTTGAGCTCAGGAGTTCAAGACAAGGTGGGAGCATTTGCTGATCAGGTACCTACATAGTGAGGCCCTGTCTCTAAAAAAAGGAAAAAAAGAAAAAAAGGCCAGCCAGGCACCCGGTGGCTCAAGCCTGTAATCCCAGCACTTTGGGAGGCTGAGGCAGGTGGATCACCTGAAGTCAGGAGTTCAAGACCAGCCTGGCCAACATGGCGAAACTCCATCTCTACTAAAAATATAAAAATTAACCAGTTGTGATTGTGGGTACCTGTAATCCCAGCTACTCAGGAGGCTGAGGCAGGAGAATCGCTTAAACCCAGGAGGCAGATGTTGCAATGAGCCACGATTGTGTCACTGCACTCCATCTTGGGTGACAAGAGTGAAACTCCATCCCCCCACCACCAAAAGAATTATGTGGCAGTGACTGAAAGTTGACCTTGACCTTGATATAGGCCTTCATGGGGTTTATGGCCAGGGTGGAGAGACATTTGTAGGACTCACCTCTGCTCAGGCCCAGGCTGACACCCACCTCACCCCCGCATGCCCGCAGACAGCCTTGGTGCAGGAGGTGCACCAGAAGTTCTCAGCCTGGTGTTCTCAGGTAATCCGCCTTTACCCAGGACAGCAGCACGTGGAACTGGAGTGGTCAGTGGGGCCGATACCTGTGGGGTGAGTGGCACAGGCTGGAAGTGGGGCGTGGGAGCAAAGGCAGAGAGGGGTTTATGCAGGGCTCACAACCTTGCCATCTCATTGGGTACAGTGACACCTGGGGGAAGGAGGTCATCAGCCGTTTCGACACACCACTGGAGACAAAGGGACGCTTCTACACGGATAGCAATGGCCGGGAGATCCTGGAAAGGAGGTGGGGGTGACTGAGAACACAGTGGGTGGTCTGTGGTGTGTTGGGGCCCAGGGGCGGTGGGGGATTATATGAGTGTTGGGAGACAGAGGACGAAGGGATAGTAAAGAGTAGAGGAGCCAGACCCCAAGTCTGACCAGCTTACCTCCACCCCAGGCGAGATTATCGACCCACCTGGAAACTGAACCAGACGGAGCCCATGGCAGGAAACTACTATCCTGTCAACACCCGGATTTACATCACGGTACCCCTCCCCCACCCTGCACTGCCCCACCTCGATGAAAGGGAATCACCTCTCACCTGTAGCATCTCAAGGCTGCATGGGGTTGGGGCTGACTGCCCTCCACTCTCATCCTTCAATCCCCAGGATGGGAACATGCAGCTGACTGTGCTGACTGATCGCTCCCAGGGGGGAAGCAGCCTGAGAGATGGCTCACTGGAGCTCATGGTGAGTAGGTCAGAGCCCCATCCAAGCCAGGGTCCTCCCACCCTGGCCCCCTGCTCGTTCTTGAAGGCTGTTTCTGGCCCAGTTACCTGCTTTCGGTCCCCACTAAGCTGAGGATTCCATTTCTTTATTTCTTTATTTTTGTTTTGAGACAGAGTCTCACTCTGTTGCCCAGGCTGGAGTGTAGTGGTATGAGCTTGGCTCACTGCAACCTCTGCCTCCCGGGTTCAAGTGATTCTTGTGCCTCAGCCTCCTGAGTACCTGGGATTACAGGCACCTGCCACCACACCTGGCTAATTTTTGTATCTTTAGTAGAGATGGGGTTTTGCCATGTTGGCCAGGCTGGTCTCGAACTCCTGACCTCAGGTGATCCACCCACCTCGACCTCCTAAAGTGCTGGGATTACAGGCGTGACCACTGCACCCGGTGGAGGACTTCATTTCTATGTGCAACTTTTCCTCTTCACTTCTCTCCATTTCTTACTCAGGACCCCTCCAAGCTCTGGGGTGCCATTTCCAGGCCTCCCTGTTAGGCACTCACATCCCTCTGGCCTGGTTCCCGTGCCTACTTGGATTCTGCCTCTGCTGGGATGGCCCTACCAGACCCTCACCTTCATCTTCATCCGTTCCTCCCACCCTTTAATTTTTCTTGACGTTCCCTCACGCCCGTCCCCAGTTTCTGGCCTAAGGACACCCACAGACCCACGACTCTCACCCCCTCCTGGCCACTTTCCCCCCAGGTGCACCGAAGGCTGCTGAAGGACGATGGACGTGGGGTATCGGAGCCACTGATGGAGAACGGGTCGGGGTCATGGGTGCGAGGGCGCCACCTGGTGCTGCTGGACACTGCCCAGGCTGCGGCCGCCGGGCACCGGCTCCTGGCTGAGCAGGAGGTCCTGGCCCCGCAGGTGGTGCTGGCCGCGGGTGGCGGCGCCCCCTACAATCTCGGTGCTGCTCCGCGCACGCAGGTGAGGGGCAGCGAGGTGGGCAGAGAGGACCGGAATGAAGTCTTCCAGGGAGCCGGGTTTGGGTGCGGGTTTTCCTGGGCTCACTGGGGACCCAATTTGCCATTAATTGGTCCCAAACCCTCGGGCCAGCCCCATCTCTTGGGCAGTCCCCGCTCAGTGCCGGCCCAGTCCCAACCCACCGGGATACAGCCCTAGTTCATGCCCCTAAACCACCTCTTCACCTCCGGCCCTGCCCATCTCACTTTAGCCCCCTCATCACCGCCCCCAGGCTCTGTCCCGCCTCACCCCGCCCCTTGGCTTCAGTCCCGCCCTAACGCCCAAAGTCTCAGGTCAGATCAGTTCTGCCTTGTCGGGACTCGAACCCGACCCCAGCTTGGGACGGATCCATCCTCTCGTTGGCTCGGTCCTGGCCGCTCCTCTTGGCTGAACCCCGCCCCTTCCCGGCGAAGCGCCGCCCCTGCAACCCAGTGCTGCCTCCTGAACCTGGCTGCGCCCCGCCCTTCTCCATACAGCCCCGCCCTTCTCTAACTTGCCCCGCCCTCTCTCCCCACAGTTCTCTGGGCTGCGCAGTGAGCTGCCGCCCTCGGTGCACCTGCTCACACTGGCCAGTTGGGGCCCTGAGATGCTGCTGCTGCGCTTGGAGCACCAGTTTGCCTTGGGAGAGGATTCCGGGCGTAACCTGAGCGCCCCCGTAACCTTGAACTTGAGGGTGAGAAGGGCAGAATTGAGGAGGAGATCTGAGAGAAGCAAGAACGAGGGAGAGAAGGGAAACCTGGCTTTGCCCCAACTCATCTGTGCCCATCCCCACCTGCAGGACCTGTTCTCCACCTTCACCATCACCCGCCTGCAGGAGACCACGCTGGTGGCCAACCAGCTCCGGGAGGCAGCCTCCAGGCTCAAGTGGACAACAAACACCGGTGGGGCCCTGGTCAGGGGTAAGGAAAGGGTGGGGTCCTGCCTGGGGCCTGCAGGTAGGGGCAATGTGTGAGGCATGAGATTGTTGGCCAGGACCCAAAAAAGTGCTGTGGGTATGGGGCGGAGTCCAGATCCAGGTTAGGGGCTTAAAGGATCTGAAATGGATGTCTCAAACTAGGAATGGGTCTTGAGGTTTGTGGGTGGAGTTTAGTCCCAAGAACAAGAAGAAAATTTCTATCTGTGTCTAGTTCTGGGAGGGTGTCCATCACCCCTGGGGTCAGATTGAGGGTATGAGGACAGTGGCCAGGCATTGAACCTGGGTGTGGACCTCAGGGCTGGGGAAGCAGTTTAAGAGTCTGGGAGTGAGGCCCTGGAACAGATTCGGGGATGTGCAGCTGTGTCCAGACCCAGGGGAGGAAGCACAGTGGGGTGAGTCAGAGGAAGTCTGCACCCCCTCACTCCTTCCCCCTGCACCTCTCCAGGTCCCGCACCCCACCAAACTCCCTACCAGCTGGACCCGGCCAACATCACGCTGCAGCCCATGGAAATCCGCACTTTCCTGGCCTCAGTTCAATGGAAGGAGGTGGATGGTTAGGTCTTCTGCAATGGGCCCTCAAAGCCTAAGCCCCATGCTCCAAGGGCAGAGCGGACTCTCACTTTCCTCTTGGGGCTGCTGCCATTAAAATGCCACTGCTAAGACTCAGGTCGCTCTGTGACTGGGTGTGGGGATTTTTTGTTTGTTGTTTGCTTGTTGGAGGGGGACAGAATTTATGAGCCAGAGCCAGGCGTGGTGGCTTGCTTCTGTAATCCTAGCAACTCTGGAGGCTGAAGCAGGAGGATTGCTTGAGCCCAGGAGTTCTAGACTACCATGGGCCACAAAAATGAGGCCCTGTCTCTACAAAAAAAAATTTTTTTGAATAGCTGGATGTGGTGACAGGTACTTGTATTCCCAACTGCTTTAGAGAATTGCTGGAGCCCAGGAGGTCAAGGCTGCAGTAAGTGATAGCACTGCTGCCTTCCAGCCTGAGCCAGATCTTACTGGTTTATTTGTTTGTTTGGGACTGAGTCTCACTCTGTTACCCACGCTGGGTGCAGTGTCACGATCTTGGCTCACTGCAGTCTCCACCTCCCAGGTTCAAGTGATTCTCCTGCCTCAGCCTCCCAAGTAGCTGGGACTACAGGTGCCTGCCACCACACCCGGCTCATTTTTGTACGGGTTTTCACCATGTGGCCATGCTGGTCCCAAACTTCTGACCTCAAGTGATCTGCCGCCCTGGCCTTCCAAAGTGCTGGGATTGTAGGTGTGAGCCACTGTGCCTGGCCTGGATCCTATCTCTTGAAAAAAAAAAAAAATTAAAAATCAGAAAATCATCCAGGTAAGATGATGTGCACTTGTAATTCCCAGCTATTCGGGAGGCTGAAGTGGGAGGATTGCTTGAGCCCAGGAGTTTGAGGCTGCAGTGAACTATGAAGGCTCCACTGCACTCCAGCCTGGACAAAGCAAGACCCTGTCTCTAAAAAAAAAAAAAAAAAAAAAGTTTTCAAATTTATAGGGTCCAATTTGCAAGCACCAACTGCAAATGTTTCTTAGGTCCCCTCCAATGACAAAGACTGGGCCAGGGTGGACAGGGAAGCCCAGGGAGGGTGATATCATGTTGGCCTCCTAATGTTTCCTTTGAGAACCCCTCCAATGGGCCAGTTGGCATGGGCCACCTAGGGATTCCAGGGTGGGGTGGCAGGGGATACTCTGCTGTGGTCCCATTTGAGGCGTGGTCACCAGATGTATTTTTTTCTTCCCCAAGTTTCCTTCTTGATGGAGGGCTGGGCCAGCTTATGAGGCCTGACAAGAGCTCCCTGCGCCCATCTACCACATTGGACCTGATTTTGGAGTTATCACCCCCACCAAAAATATTTATAAGTCCTCCTCCTATGGTAGTGACTGGCCTGGACTAGGTAAGAAGGACTGTGGCGTGCTCTCCAGGCTCAGCCCTGGTCCCACATGGGTTCCTGTTTTAACATGTGACCCCTGCCAATTTTTTTTTTTTTTGAGTTGGAGTCTTTCTCTGTCACCCAGGCTGGAGTTCCCTGGCACAATCTTGGCTCACTGAAACCTTCACCTCCTAGGTTCAAGTGATTCTCCTGCCTCAGCCTTCTGAGTAGCTGGGATTACAGGCACCTGCCACCACACCTGGCTAATTTTTTAATCTTTAATAGAGATGGGGTTTCACCATGTTGGCCAGGCTGGTCTTGAACTCCTGACTTCCTGATCCACCCGCCTTGGCCTCTCAAAATGCTGGGATTACAGGCATGAGCCACCACACCTGGCCAAATTTTTCTCTTTCTTTTTCTTTTTTTGATCTTCAGTAACAAGATGGAGTGTCCGGCCAAATTTTCAAGGGCACATCCAGGAACTAGGCCTCACATGTGACTGAAACTAGGCCTGGGGTGCTCTGCCCTAGGGTTCCTAGCTGGTCTAGGCTGTTTCCTTATCCCCACCCCATCCTCAAGGACTTACGAATGTTTCCTGGAGACACCACCCACAATCAGATGCCTCTGAAGGAAGGCAGCCCACCTGTGGTCCCTCTGCTGGCCTCCTTCTTTGGCTGTGACCAGTCCCTACCACTGGCTAGGACATAGAAACCTTTGCACACAGAGCCTCCTACAAAGGAGACCCCATGGGGCTGGGGGCAAACTTAGGCCACCCTCTCCAGTCCTCCCTGGTTGGCCAGGTCCAATCCCTCTTCTGGAAAAGAGACTTAGAAAAATTTCGGGAGGCTGAGCACAATGGCTTACACCTGTAATCCCAGCACCTTGGGAGGCCGAGGCAGGCAGATCATGAGGTCAGGAGTTCAAGACCAGCCTGGCCAACATGGTGAAACCCCATCTGTACTAAAAACAGAAAAATTAGCTGGGCATGGTCCTGGCATGGTTCTGCCCACCGCCAGATTGGGCCTAGTAGTTGGTTGAGCCCTGAAAACACTTCTAAGGCCCCCTACACAGCTGGGGCAGCCCTAGCTGGCCCTAGAGGCTGGAGGAAGTTAAGTACTGTGATCCTTTGTGGGCCCAGTTATATTTGTCTGTTGAACAAGTTTCCAAGACCTCCTGCAGGCTGGCTATGGATACCTGAGAAGGCTTCCTGGCTTGGCTGTGCAAGGATCCTTTTTGAAGAATACAGTTGGACAAAAGTTTTTTTTTTATTAGAAACAATAGCCAGGCATGGTGGCTCACGCCTGTAATCCAAGAACTTTGGGAGGCCGAGGCAGGTGGATCACTTGAGGTCAGGAGTTGGAGACAAGCCTGACCAACATGGTGAAACCTGTCTCTATACCAAAAAAAAAAGAAAAAAGAAAAGAAAAAAGAAGTCCAGTCCTATTATCATGTTAAAAATAATTTTAAAAAGCTTCCGGTTCTGGCCTGGCGAGAGCTCGTTCAGCGACATGAAACTGCTCACCCACAATCTGCTGAGTTCCCATGTGTGGGGGGTGGGCCCCGTGGCTTCCCCTTGCACCTCCAGGCCAGCGAGGTCCGCATGTGCCCTATGGAGTTCCACCTCCAATTCATGGCACTTATGATACCCAAGGTGAGTGGGCGGCGTTCCTGGAGGCGACGGATAACTTGCACCTGATTCAGGTGCCCAGAGGTCTGGTTGAGGGGTATGAGGAGAATGAAGAGTTTCTGAGGACCATGTGCCACCTGCTGCTGGAGGTGGAAGGAATGGAGGGCACCCTGCAGTGCCTGGAGTCTGCACGTATGTTCCCCATTATCCGCGGGATCCCCTACATGCCGCTGAGTGAAGAGGAAAACCAAGAATTGATTGTGCCAGGAGCCAGTTTTTCTTGTAATGATCGTGTGTATTTTTGTTGATGTATACCGTTTCTGAATTCTGCCATGTGTATCCCCATCCCTTGACCCAGTGACACACCAAACACAATGTTCTTGAGCTGGATAGTATACATTTTTTTCTTTCCTTTTTTTTATTTTTTGAGATGGAGTTTCACTCTTGTTGCCCAGACTGGAGTGCAATGGCGGGATCTCAGCTCACCACAACCTCCAGCTCCCAGGTTCAAGTGATTCTCCTGCCTGAGCCTCCAGAGTAGCTGGGATTAGAGCCATGCGCCACCAGACCCGGCTACTTTTTTGAATTTTTACTAAAGACGGGTTCTCCATCTTGGTCAGGCTGATCTTGAACTCCCAACCTCAGGTGATCTGCCCACCTCAGCCTCCCAAAGTGCTGGGATTACAGGCATGAGCCATGGCACCCGGCTGTATTATTTTTTTTTTTTTTTCCTAATTAAAGGTTCAAAACCAAAAAAAAAAAAAAAAAAAAAAAAAGGCAGGGCATGGGCACCTGTAATTCCAGCTACTCAGGAGGTTGAGGCAGGAGAATCGCTTGAACCTGGGAGGCAGAGGTTGCAGTGAGCCACTGCACTCCAGCCTGGGCAACAGAGTGAGACTCTGTCTCAAAAATAAATAAATAAGGCCGGGCGCGGTGGCTCAAGCCTGTAATCCCAGCACTTTGGGAGGCCGAGGCGGGTGGATCACAAGGTCGAGAGATCGAGACCAACCTGGTCAACATGGTGAAACCCCGTCTCTACTAAAAATACAAAAAATTAGCTGGGCATGGTGGCGCGTGCCTATAATCCCAGCTACTCAGGAGGCTGAGGCAGGAGAATTGCCTGAACCCAGGAGGCGGAGGTTGCGGTGAGCCGAGATCGTGCCATTGCACTCCAGCCTGGGTAACAAGAGCGAAACTCCGTCTCAAAAAAAATAAAATAAAAAAATAAATAAATAAATAAATAAATAAATTGTAACAACTTATTTATTTATTGTCTTTTGAGATGGGGTCTTGCTATATTGCCCAGGCTGATCTTGAACCGCTGGTCCAACTGATCCCCCATCTCAGCCTCCCAAAATGTTGGGATGACTTGCGTGAGCTACTGTGCCCTGTGTTCTCCACATTTTCTGAGTCAGCCTGTGGAGGCCAGGATCAGCCCTGGCCATTCAGGGAGTTCTGTGGAGTGCCTTGGGCCCACCAAGGCAGCCTCTGATATCTTGGGGCTGAGGTACAGGTTAGAGTGAGACCCCGACAAGGTGGCCTCTGCTGAGGGGTCCAGGTCTGGTGGGGTCTCACTGGTGATTGGGTGGTCATCTAATGGTGGTCCATTTTATATTCTCCCTGGAGCTCGCCTACTGCATATGTAGGCTAAGATTCTGCCATGGTGCTCAGAATCCAGTTCAGTTCCTGAAGACCGGTGGCAATGGCAGGATCTCTCCAATCTCTCCAGGTGCCATCTGTAGACAAGCTCTCCTGAGACTGTCACTGCAGGATGGGGGGTGATCGATTACTGAGAATTCTGCAGGTCGACCGGCTCATGGAGGGCCCCTCCACTTCTGAGGACCCCCTTGAGCAGTCACAGGTGACCAGGATCTCCCTCCTGAGGACAGGATCACAGCCAGGGAGGCCTGGGAAGATGCCCTGCTCCTGGCCGTGGACTCACGTGGGGCCCTGTGGCTGAGAGTGCACCCTGAAATCTTTTCCAACTCTCCCTCTTAAGAGGACACGGGCTCAGGCTAACAAAGAGGCTTAAGGATGCCACTTAGAGTCCAGCTGCGTTCCTACAGTGCCTATTCATCAGACGCTTCAGAAAACCTTGGTGATATGGTTTGGCTCTGTGTCCCCACACAAATCTCATGTTTAATTAATTAATTAATTTATTTATGAGATGAAGTTTTGCTCTTGTTGCCCAGGCTGGAGTGCAATGGGGTAATCTTGGCTCAGCGCAACCTCCGCTGCTGGGTTCAAGTGATTCTCCTGCCTCAGCCTCCGGAGTAGCTGGGATTACAGGCATGCGCCTATTTTTAGTAGAGAGACGGGGTTTCTGCATGTTGGTCAGGCTGGTCTCAAACTCCCAATCTCAGGTGATCTGCCCGCCTCGGCCTCCCAAAGTGCTGGAATTACAGGCGTGAGCCACCTGCGCCCGGCCTGAATTTTAGTTCTAATGTTGAGGGTGGGACCCGGTGGGAGGTGATTAGATCCGGGCGGGGTGGGGGGGGGCAGCTTTCCCCCTTGCTGTTCTCCTGATAGTGAGTTCTCACGAGATCTGCTGATTTAAAAGTGTGTCACTTCCTGCTTTGTGCTCCTGCCTAATCCCTCCTGCCGTGAGTGAGGACCTGCTCGATCCCCAGTCGCCTTTCACCTTGATATAAATTTCCTGAGGCCTCCCAGCCTTGCTTCAAGTACAGCCTGCGGAACTGTGAGTCAGTTAAACCTTCTATTCATAAATTAACCAGTCTCAGGTGATTATTTTTATTTTTTTGAGATGGAGTCTCACTCTTGATGCCCAGGCTGGAATGCAGTGGCATGATCTTGGCTCACTGCAACCTCTGCCTCCCAAGTTCAAGCAATTCTACTGCCTCAGCCTCCTGAGGAGCTGGGATTACCACACCCCAGGTGGGGTATGGTAATATTACAGGTGGTTCTTTAGAGCAGTGCAAGAATGGAGCAATACAATTGGGAAAGATCTTGCAGGCTAAGCAGGGAGGTCCAGAGGAGGGTGACTTGCATCTGGCCGCAGTCTGGCTCAGGTGCATCTGAATCACCTGCTGGAAACATTTCTATTTCAGCAGGCCTCGAGGGGGCAAGAAGTGATGGAGTCGGGAAGAGGAGACAAAGTGGGGAAAGGAGAAAAGGGGGGATGAAGTGTGGAGGAGGCCAGGATGGTGCAGGGCAGGGTAGGTCTGGCAGAGGGGAGGGAAAGGGTAGGGATGGGACAAGGAGTTTCTAATTAAAATGCTCTGGCAGATCTGATTAAATTCCCCTGTGGGCCTTCAAAAACAATTCCTTCTTTTTATCTCTCTCTCTTTTTTTTTTTTTTCTTTTTAAGAGACTAGGTTGGCTGGGCAGGGTGGCTCACATCTGTAATCCCAGCACTTTGGGAGACTGAGGCAGGTGGATCACCTCAGGTCAGGAATTTGAGACCAGCCTGGCCAATATGGTGAAACCCTATCTCTACTAAAAATATAAAAAATTAGCCAGGCATGGTGGCGGGTGCCTGTAAAGCCAGCAACTTCGGAGGCTGAGGCAGGAGAATCACTTGAACTGGTTGGTGAAGGTTGTGAGCCGAGATCATGCCACTGCACTTCAGCCTGGGCAACAGAGTGAGACTCTGTCTCAAAAAAAAAAAAAAAAAAAAAGACAAGATTGCACTCTTACTCTGCCACCCAGGCTGGAGTGCAGTGGTGAGGTAATAGCACACTGGAACCTCCAACTCTTGGCCTGAAGTGATCCCCTACCTTGATGTCTCAAAGTGCTGGGATGACAGGCATGAGCCTCCACACCAGGCTATCACCAAAATTGTTCTAAGTATCCTCTGGTGGTAGAAATTGGACCCGGCCAGACAGGAAACACCAGGGATGGCTCCTTGGGCCTGATCATCCGTGCACCTCCTGAAAACACATCCAAGATCCCTACCAAAGGTGGCCTCTGTCCTGGACTGGCCAACAAGCCCCTCTGAGGTTGCCCTGGGTTCTCCCTTAGTCCCACCTGGGGCCTGATCAATAAATACACCCCTTTAAATCTAAGTCATCCTTTGGTGCTAGGCACAGGCATGGCCTAGCCACAGAGACTCGTGATGGGCAGCTGGGCCAGGCCGTGGTTCTGCATGGATTGTGGTACTGAAGCCACCTGGTGGTGACTCCTGAAAATGTCACTGTGGAGACAAAAAAAAAAGTGACTCCAATTTTGGATGCTCATCTGCCATGTTGATTTATTTATTTATTTATTTTTCATTTTCTTTTGTTTTTTGCCATGTTGATTTCTGATGAACCCCAGTCCTGGGAAGGTTTCCCAATTTCTACTTTGTCATAGGTCAATGGCAACTGAGGCTGGTGGTGTGGTCTTTTTGCTTCCCTAGCTCCAGCCAGCCTGACTCCTTTTTTATCTATTTACTAAGATAATTGTAGGTTAAAAAAGGCAGACTTATTAAAAGTATGAAAAGGCTGGGCGTGGTGGCTCATGCCTGTAATCCAGCACTTTGAGAGACTGAGGTGGGCGGATCACCTGAGGTCAGGAGTTCAAGACCAGCCTGGCCAACATGGTAAAATCTCATCTCTTCTAAAAAAAAAAATGAATACATAAAAAACTAGACAGATGTGGTGGTGTGCTCCTGTAGTTCCAGCTACTCGGGAGGCTGAGGCAGGAGAACTGCTTGAACCCGGGTGGCGGAGATTGCAGTGAGCCGAGATCGTGCCACCACACTCCAGCCTAGGCGACAGAGTGAGACTCCGTCTCCAAAAAAAAGTATGAAAACACATTGCAGGGTTGCGACATGCAGCACAGCCAGAGAGAAGCTGACTGCAAGGAGACAAAGGCTGGGGATTTCATAGAATGGTGCTGTGCTGTGTGCTGAACAGGGCTTTGTGCAGTACTGAAAATTCCAAGGTTGCAGGGAGCTAACTTGCATCCTCCCTCCCTATCCCTTCGCTCCCCTCCCCTCCCCTCCCCTTCCCTTCCTTCCCTCCTCCCTTCCCTCCCTTTCCCTTCCTTTCCTCCTCTCCTCCCCCTCCCCTCCCCTCTTCTTCCCTCCTCCCTCCCCTTCGCTTCCTTCTCTCATCCCTTTCCTTCCCTCCTCTCCCCATCCCCTCCCCTCTCCTCCCCTTCCTTCCTCTCCCCTTCCCTTCCTTTTTTGACAGAATCTTGCCATCACCTAGGCTGGATTGCAGTGGTGTGATCTCAGTTCACTGCAACCTCAGCCTCCCAGATTCAAGCGAGTCTCATTCCTCAGCCTCCCAAGTAGCTGTGATTACAAGCATACTCCACCATCCCCAGCTAATTTTTGTTTTTTTTTTTTTTTTTTTTTTTTTTTGAGATGGAGTTTCGCTCTTGTTGCCCAGGCTGGAGTGCAATGGCGCGATCTTGGCTCACCGCAACCTCCGCCTCCTGGGTCCAGGCAATTCTCCTGCCTCAGCCTCCTGAGTAGCTGGGATTACAGGCACATGCCACCATGCCCAGCTAATTTTTTGTATTTTTTTTTTTTTTTTTTTTTTTTGAGATGGAGTTTCGCTCTTGTTACCCAGGCTGGAGTGCAATGGCGCGATCTCGGCTCACCGCAACCTCCGCCTCCTGGGTTCAAGCAATTCTCCTGCCTCAGCCTCCTGAGTAGCTGGGATTACAGGCACGCGCCACCATGCCCAGTTCATTCTTTGTATTTTTAGTAGAGACGGGGTTTCACCATGTTGACCAGGACGGTCTCGATCTCTTGACCTCGTGATCCACCCGCCTCGGCCTCCCAAAGTGCTGGGATCACAGGCTTGAGCCACCGCGCCCGGCCTAATTTTTTGTATTTTTAGTAGAGACGGGGTTTCACCATGTTGACCAGGATGGTCTGGATCTCTTGACCTCGTGATCCACCCGCCTCAGCCTCCCAAAGTGCTGGGATTACAGGCTCGAGCCACCGCACCCGGCTAATTTTTGTATTTTTTTTTTTTCTGAGACGGAGTTTCGCTCTTGTTACCCAGGCTGGAGTGCAATGGCGTGATCTCGGCTCACCGCAACCTCCGCCTCCTGGGTTCAGGCAATTCTCCTGCCTCAGCCTCCTGAGTAGCTGGGATTACAGGCACGTGCCACCACGCCCAGCTAATTTTTTGTATTTTTGGTAGAGACGGGGTTTCACCATGTTGACCAGGATGGTCTCGATCTCTTGACCTCGTGATCCACCTGCCTCGGCCTCCCAAAGTGCTGGGATTACAGGCTTGAGCCACCGCGCCCGGCCTAATTTTTGTATTTTTAATAGAGACAGTGTTTCACCATATTGTCCAGGCTGGTCTTGAACTTCTGGCCTCTAGTGATCTGGCTGCTTGGTTCCCCCAAAGTACTGGGATTACAAATGTGAGCCACTGCACCCAGCCAACTTGCATTTTTTTTTTTTTTTTTTTTTTGGTATCAGCGAAGGGTTTGGTGGTTGCTGGGCACAGGAATATTGTGTTATTTGTGCAGGAGGGCTGTGTGTCCTGGAGCATAAAAGAAAGGCAGACTTGGCTGGGCACTGTGGCTCACGCCTGTAATCCCAGCACTTTGAGAGGATGAGGTGAGCAGATTATGAAGTCAGGAGTTTGAGGCTAGCCTGGCCAGCATGGTGAAACCCTGTTTCTACTAAAAATACAAAAATTAGCCAGGCATGGTGGCACAGGCCTGTAGTCTCAGCTACTCAGGAGGCTGAGGCAGGAGAATTGCTTGAACCCAGGAGGTGGAGGTTGCAGTGAACTGAGATTGCACCACTGCACTCCAGCCTGGGCAACAGAATAAGACTCCATTTCAGAAAAAAAAAAAAAAAAAAAAAAAAAAGGCAGACTTACAGCTTGTCTGCCTTCTCTTTTTGCTTCCCCTGCTCCAGCCAGCATGACTCCTTTTTCCTTATTTAAGACTCCACATACTTTATTGTCCCTAGTGTAAGAACAAGTACTCATCAATTCTGCTCTAGATCAACACAACCTTAATGTCATGATACAAATTATAGGCTATGACATGCATAGCATTCTTGCCTGTTCTGGAGCGTGGCTGACATGAACTGTGTCACCCAGGCTTGAGTGTAGTGACATGATCATGGCTCACTGTATCCTCAAACTCTTGGGCTCAAGCCATCCTCCCACCTCAGCCTCCGGAGTAGCTGTAATCACAGGTGTGCACCACCACACCCAGCTAATTTTTTAAATTTTGTAGAGATGGGGTCTCAGTTCCGTTTTTCTTTTTCTCCTTCCCTCCCTTCCTTTCTTCTCTCTCATGTCTCTTGCTTTTTTTTTTTTTTTTTTTTTTTTTTGAGACAGAGTTTCGCTCTTGTTACCCAGGCTGGAGTGCAATGGCGCAATCTCGGCTCACTGCAACCTCCGCCTCCTGGGTTCAGGCAATTCTCCTGACTCAGCCTCCTGAGTAGCTGGGATTACAGGCACGCGCCACCATGCCCAGCTAACTTTTTGTATTTTTAGTAGAGACGGGGTTTCATCATGTTGACCAGGATGGTCTTGATCTCTTGACCTCGTGATCCACCCGCCTCGGCCTCCCAAAGTGCTGGGATTACAGGCTTGAGCCACCGCGCCCGGCCTTTTTTTTTTTTTTTTTAACATGACTGAGTCTCGCTGTCACCCAGGTTGCTGTGCAGTGGTGCAATCCCAGCTCACTGTCATCTGGAACTCCTGGGCACAAACCATCCTCCCACCTTGGCCTCCCAATCTGTTTCGATGACAGGCATAAGGCACCCAGCATGGCCTCATTCGAATTTTCTAAGTCTGCTTATGCAGGCATGCACCTGTAGTCCTAGCTACTCGGGAGGCTGAGGCAGGATCCCTCCCTGGAAGTTAAGGCAGGAGTGAGCTGTGACTGCACCACTGCAATCTAGCCTGGGTGACAGAGCAAGACCTGATCTAAAAAAAAGTTTGACAGGTGGTGCAACACACTAGAACTTTAAAACTTTGAGATTCCATGATTCTGAGTTATATGAGTTTGGCAAAGACCCTGTGCTGTCTGTGCTTAGGTTTTTTCATGTGTAAGATGGGGAGAATCCCAACACTTTGGGAGGCTGAGGTGGGTGGATCACCTGAGGTCAGGAGTTCGAGACCACCAGCCTGACCAACATAGTGAAACCCTGTCTCTACTAAAATACAAAAATTAGCTGGGCATGGTGGCAGGCACCTGTAATCCCAGCTACTCGGGAGGCTGAGAGAGAATTGCTTGAACCCGGGAGGCAGAGGTTTCAGTGAGCTGAGATCGTGCCATTGCACTCCAGCCTAGATGACAGAGATTGTCTCAAAATAAATAAATAAAATTTATGAAACTCTTATTTCTGGAAATTTCCATTAAGTGTCTTGGACTGTGACCATGACTAAAACCACAGAAAGCAAAACTTTGGCTCAGAACTGACTACTGTATTACTGTAATTAATTTTGTATACAGGTGTGACCCTGGTGATTGCTGGCAATAGGGCACTGAAAATGCCACTGTTATCATGAAGAGAATTTCGTTTTATGACAAAATGTGTAAGTATAAGAATAAAAAATATCTCAGGGAAAAATACCAGAATTTTAGTGCACATGCTAATATTGAGTCAGAATGTATCTTGATAAAATGACAAAGTTGATCTGAATATTCATAACTGTAATGGGATATTTTAATATAGCCTTTCAGGAAACAGAAAAGACAGTATAATTACGTATTTTGGATTTAATAGAGATGGGGTTGGCTGGGCATGGTGGTTCATGCCTGTAATCCCAGCTACTCAGGAGGCTCAGACAGGAGAATTGCTTGAACCTGGGAGGCAGAGGTTGCAGTGAGCTGAGATCATGCCATTGCACTCCAGCCTGGGCAACAAGAGTGAAACTCCATCTCAAAAAAAAAAAAAAAAAGGGCCGGGCGCGGTGGCTCAAGCCTGTAATCCCAGCAGCACTTTGGGAGGCTGAGACGGGTGGATCACGAGGTCAAGAGATCGAGACCATCCCGGTCAACATAGTGAAACCCCGTCTCTACTAAAAATACAAAAAATTAGCTGGGCATGGTGGCACGTGCCTGTAATCCCAGCTACTCAGGAGGCTGAGGCAGGAGAATTGCCTGAACCCAGGAGGCGGAGGTTGCGGTGAGCCGAGATGGCGCCATTGCACTCCAGCCTGGGTAACGAGAGCGAAACTCCGTCTCAAAAAAAAAAAAAAAAAAAAAAAAGAGATGGGGTCTTGCTATGTTGCCCAGGCTGGTCTCCCAACTCCAGGCCTCAAGCAATCCTCCTGCCTCAGCCTCCCAAATTGTTGGGATTATAGCAGTGAACCACTGCACCCAGCCAATGATAATATTTAGTAGTATACATGTTGTTTGGAAACAGTTAACAGAATATTTCTAAGAAATATCTAAGAAGCTTTTGCTTCACAAAAAAATGCATTATTTTTAGGTGCATACAACCAAACATAAATGAAAATATATTAAGGGAGAACATTGAGCAGTAGTTGGAAACACCCACCATTTGTCCAATATGAGGAAGGTGATTATTCTCAAATGGAAGGATGGGGGAAGAGTAGTCACTTTGTAGGACAGTAGCTTCTTTATAGTTTCCATGTAGTTTCTTTTGACTGTCTCACTGTAGCTGTTCTGTTAATGCCATTAGGGACTATGTATTCCTGATAGTGAATCAGGAATACTTAGTGAGTCTTACTCGCTATCAGGAATACATAGTCCCTAATGGCATTAATAGACTAAGAAACATAAAAATTAAACCTCACAGAGGGAAGACAGAACCTCAGCGAACACTGCCAACCATGATAGTCTGAATTAAATGCCCGGGGCACACACTAAGGCTAGCAGGAAAATCCAAACTGTAGATGGATCTTTGACATGGAGCTTGTGGAGACAACTGTGGAAACTAACACATCTCTTTGAGAATGGAAGTCAAGTAGCTGAGTGTGTTTTCAGCATACTTTTGATTAGCAGAGAAAATAACTGGGAAAATAAGCAGGAAGCACTGTCTCCTTGTATGGTAGGGTTCCAATACCTGACTTACGTCGTCTTGACTTCTGCCTGGCAAATCTCATGCAAGTGAGGCTATTAGTGAATCTGAACATGGAACTATAAAGGGAACAGATTTTAGGAAATTTACCTGTGTTGACAGGTAGCAGGAGAGCCATGTCCAGCTCTAGATTTTATTATCCCATCACAGATGTCCCTCCTGAATTCAAACTCTACTATCCAAATCCGAGCCAGAATTACAAAGCACAAAACGTGAAAATAATAATTCACATAAGACCATATGATAAACTTCACATACTTACCAACTTATGCCGGATGTTTTAAAAAAAAGAAAAATGGAATAAGGGCATTCTAGCTGATAGTAATTTATTATGTTTTATTTTTTTGATACGGAGTCTCATTCCGTTGCTCAGGCTGGAGTGCAGTGGCATGATCTCAGCTCACTGCAACCTCTGCCTCCCAGGTTCAAGCAATTCTCCTGCCTCGTCTTCATGAGAAGCTGAGATTATAGGTACCCTCCAACATGCCTGGCTAATTTTTGTATTTTTAGTAGAGACAGGGTTTCACCATGTTGGTGAGGCTGGTTTCAAACTCCTGACCTCAAATGCTGGAATTACAAAGGAGTGAGCCACTGCATCTGGTCAAGACCATTATATCTGGTCTCAAACTACCTTCCCAAAGTGCTGGGATTGCAAAGGAGTGAGCCACCACATCTGGCCAAGAAATTTTAAAAGTAGTTTTTTGCAAAAGAAAGGTAAAATAAATACATAATGGGTAATATATGCACCGTCTTCCACACGAGGCCCATAGGAAAAATCCTACAATTACTAATGTATCAGTATTCAATAGTCTCTTTATTCAGAAAACAACTGAAAAACAATATACAAATTAAAAAAAATTGTATATTAAAAATACACTTCTAACAGTGGTCTTTAAGTACAAGAAAAAAAATACACTTCAATTTACCCATAAATCAAGACATCAAGAGAAATAGAAAAGTTTTACTAATTGATTTAATGAGAAAACACAACCTTTTAAACTTTTGACTACTGCTTAAAGAGTTCTTACAGAATTATCTTGCTTCCAAGATTTCTTGCAAAATAAGTCACAATTCATACATAGTCCAGACATGTACTTGAAGAATGAGCCACTGATAAAAAATACTTTTAACTTTTTTTTTGGTGTGTGAGACGGAGTCTTGCTGTGTTGCCCAGGCTGGACTGCAATCTCGGCTCACTGCAGCCTCCGCCTCCCAGGTTCAAATGATTCTCCGACCACAGCCTCCCAAGTAGCTGGGATTACAGGTGCATGCCACCACACAGTTAATGTTTCTATTTTTAGTAGTCACAGGGTTTCACCATGTTGGCCAGGCTGGTCTCAAACTCCTGACCTCAGGAGATCTGCCCGCCTTGGTCTCTCAAAGTGTTGGGATTACAGGTGTGAGCCGCCATGCCTGGCCTTAACTTTTTTTTTTTTTTTGAGACAGAGTTTCGCTCTTGTTGCCCAGGCTAGAGTGCAATGGCGCGCTCTCGGCTCACCACAACCTCCGCCTCCTGGGTTCAGGTAATTCTCCTGCCTCAGCCTCCTGAGTAGCTGGGATTACAGGCACACGCCACCATGCCCAGCTAATTTTTTTTTTTGTATTTTTAGTAGAGACGGGGTTTCAGCATGTTGACCAGGATGGTCTCGATCTCTTGACCTCGTGATCCACCCGCCTCAGCCTCCCAAAGTGCTGGGATTACAGGCTTGAGCCACCGCGCCCGGCCTGGCCTTAACTTTTATAACATGTCTTTCATGATGTGAATTTTCTGGAGCATTATATAGTCAGAAATTGCTTACTCATGTTCCAAGAAATGTGTTGTTAAGTGATTTCCTCATGGTACAAACATCACAAAGTGAATTTATACAGCTCTAGATGGTACAGCTACAACACATCTGGATTATATGGTACAGCCTATTGCTACTAGGCTATAAACCTGTATAGCAAATTATTGTACTGAACACTGCGGGAAATTGTAACAAAATGTTAAGTAGGAATCTAAACATATAAAATACATAAAGTAAAAATGCAGTATAAAAGACAAAAAGATGCACCTGCATAGGATGCTTACCATGAACACAGCTTGCAGGACTGGAAGTTGCTCTAGGTGAGTGAGTGAGTGGTGAGTGAATGTGAGGTTCTAGCATGTTACTGTACACTAATGCAGAATTTATAAACATTGTACACTTAGACTACACTACATTCATAAAAACACCTTTTCCTCAATAAACCTTAACTTACTGTACATTATTCTCTTTATAAACTTTTTAAAAAAACTTTATAATTTAGCTTGAAACACATCGTACAGCTGTACAAAAATATTTTATGTCTGTATTCTATAAGGTTTTTTCTATTTATTTTAATTAAAGACTAAGACACAAACAGACATTAGTCTAGGACTACACAGGGTGAGGATCATCAGTATCACTGTCTTTCACCTCCACATTTTGTCCTACCAGAAGACATTCAGGGGCACTCACACACATGCAGCTGTCATCTATCATAACAATCCCTTTTTTTCCGGAATATCTCCTTAAGGACCTGCCTGAGACTATCTTACAGTTAACTGTTAAAAAAATAGGAATACATTCTAAAACAATATTGTAGATATATAAACCAGTAATATAGCCATTTATTATCAAGTATGTATTGCACATAATGCTATGTGCTGTGTAATTGTTTTTTTTTTTTTGAGATGGAGTCTCGCTGTGTCGCCCAGGCTAGAGTGCAGTAGCAGATCTCGGCTCACTGCAACCTCCATCTCACGGGTTCAAGCGATTCTCTCCTGCCGCAGCCTCCCAAGTAGCTGGGACTACAGGGGCACCACTACACCTAGCTAATTTTTTTTTTTTTTTTTTTGAGGCAGTTTCACTCTTGTTACCCAGGCTGGAGTGCAATGGCGCGATCTCGGCTCACCGCAACCTCCGCCTCCTGGGTTCAGGCAATTCTCCTGCCTCAGCCTCCTGAGTAGCTGGGATTACAGGCATGCGCCACCATGCCCAGCTAATGTCTTGTATTTTTAGTAGAGACGGGATTTCACCATGTTGACCAGGATGGTCTCCATCTCTTGACCTTGTGATCCACCCGCCTCGGCCTCCCAAAGTGCTGGGATTACAGGCTTGAGCCACCTCGCCCGGCTAATTTTCATATTTTTACTGGAGACAAGATTGCATCATTTGACCAGGCTGGTCTTGAACTCCTGACCTCAAGTGATCCTCCCACCTCAGCCTCCCGGAGTGCTGGGATTACAGATGTGAGCCACCGCACCTAGCCATTTTTTTTTTTTTTTTTTTTGGATACAGAGTCTCACTCTGTCACCCATGCTGGACTGCCATCCCGTGATCTTGTTCCACTATAGCCTCAAATTCCTGGGCTCAGGCAATTCTCCTGCCCCAGCCTTCCAAGTAGCTGGAACTACAGGACGTGTGACCCCATCTAGAAAATGTTTTTATTGTTTGTAGAGATGGGGGTCTATGTTGACCAGGCTAGTCACAAACTCCCTGCATCAAGTAATTCCTACTGCCTTAGTCTCCCAGTGTTGGGATTACAGGTGTGAGCCACCAGGCCAAGCTGTTGTACTTTTATATAACTGGAAGTGCAACAGGTTTACACAAGCATCACCATAAACACTTAATGTGCTGTGCTGTGGTGTTACTACTACTACTAAATTACAGGTGATAGAAATGTTTTAGCTGTTATATAATCTTAAGGGGCCACCAACTTATATATGGTCCATTGCTGACTGAAACACGATTATGTGGTACCTGACTGTACATGAATTATCCTGTAACTTGCTTTCTATATTACTTACATTTATAGGATTTCTCTCTTCAGTGGGAATTTTCATAACTTTGAAAGTATCTGTTAGAACTGAAAACTTTCCTCTCTTTCTCACATATATAGAGTTTCTATCGAGTGTGCATTCTCATATGTTTTTGCAAGGACGTGGATAAAATGAAAGCTTTACCACATTGCTTACATTCAAGAGGTTTCTCACAACTGTGAATTCTTTCATGTCTTTGAAAGGAACTGTGAAGACTAAAGGCCTTCCCACATTCTTTACATTTATAGGGTTTCTCTCCAGTGTGCATTCTCATGTGTCCTTGAAAGCTTGTGGGATAAATAAAGGCCTTCCCGCATTCCTTACATTCATAAGGTTTCTCCCCAGTGTGAGTTCTTTCATGGATCTGAATGTAACTGGAACAACTAAAGGCTTTTCCACATTGTTTACATTCAAAGGGCTTCTCTCCGGTGTGAGTTCTTTCATGTGTTCGTAACGCACTAGGAAAAATGAATGCCTTCCCGCAGTCTCTACATTTATAAGGTCCATCTCCAGTGTGTGTGATCATGTGTCTTCGAAAGTTTTCAAGAGAAATGAAGGCTTTTGCACATTCCTTACACTCATAGGGTTTTTCTCCAGTGTGATTCCTCTCGTGGATTTGCAAATCTAGAGGATAATTGAAGGTTTTCCCACATTTTTTACATTCGTAGGGCTTTTCTCCAGTGTGAGTCCTTTCATGTATTCGAAAGTAACTGGTCCTACTAAAGGCTTTCCCACATTCTTTACACTTATAGGGTTTCTCGCCAGTATGGACTCTGAGGTGTACTCGAAAGGCTGGGCGTGCACTGAAAGATTTCCCACATTCTTTACATTTATAGGGCTTCTCTCCAGTATGAGTTCTTTCATGAATTTGAATGGAAGTGGAACATCTGAAGGCTTTACCACATTGTTTACATTTATAGGGTTTTTCTCCAGTGTGAATTCTTTCATGTACTCGTAAAAAACTGGGAAAAATGAATGCCTTCCCACATTCCTTGCATTTATAAGGTCTATCTCCGTTGTGCGTTATCATGTGTGTTAGAACACTTGTGTGGGAAATGAAGGCTTTCCCACATTCCTTACATGCATAGGGTTTCTCTCCAGTGTGAGTTCTTTCATGTATTCGAATAGAACTGGGACAACTGAAGGCTTTCCCACATTTTTTACATTCATAGGGCTTTTCTCCAGTGTGAATCCTTTCATGAATTCGAAGTGAACTGGGACAACTAAGAGCTTTCCCACATTGCTTACATTCATAGGGTTTTTCTCCAATGTGAGTCCGTTCATGTGTTTGAAAGGGTTGATGATATATGAAGGTTTTTCCACATTGTTTACATTTATAGGGTTTTTCTCCAGTGTGACTCCTTTCATGTCTTTGAAAGGATTTGAGATAACTAAAGGCTTTCCCACATTCCTTACATTTATATGGCTTCTCAATTAGCTCATATCCAGTGTGAGACCTCATGTGTCTAGTAAGGGACGAGCGACGCGTGAAGACTTTTCCACAGACAGTACATTCATCTAATTTTACTCTGGCAGTCTTCTTGGTCACACAGAGACTGGGACTGAAGGTTTCTCCACATTGACTACCTTCTTTACTTTCACAGAGTCTCTCTACCTTATGGCTTCTGTAAAAAATTAGAAGCACAGTAATACTGGTTGAGTATTAATGATTTTACATTTATTATCAGGTAGTAGAACTAAATTTATTTATTTCTTTTTTTTTTTTTTTTTTTGAGACAAAGTTTTGCTCTTGTTGCCCAGGCTGGAGTGAAATGGTGTGATCTCAACTTACTGCAACCTCCACCTCTGGGGTTCAAGTGATTCTCTTGCCTCAGCCTCCCAAGTGGCTGGGATTTGTGGTGGCATGTGCCACCTCACCCAGCTAATTTTGTATTTTTAGAACAGATGGGGTTTAACCATGTTGGTCAGGCTGCTCTTAAACTCCTGACCTCAGGTGATCCACCGTCCTTGGCCTCCCCAAGTACTGGGATTACAGGCATGAGCCACCACTCCTGGCAGCAGAACTAAATTTTTTATCATTTTCAGGGAAATCATTTTCTGCCCTGTCTGAATTGGGTTTTTGTTGTTTTGTTTTTTTGAGACAGAGTCCTGTTCTTGTGACCTAGACTGGAGTGCAGTGGCATGATCTCAGCTCACTGCAACCTCCGCCTCCCAGGTTCAAGTGATTCTCTTGCCTCGGCCTCCTGGGTAGGTGGAATTGCAGGCACCTGCCACCATACCCATTTAATTTTTGTATTTTTTTTTTTTTTGTAGAGATGGGGGTTTCACCATATTGGGCAGGCTGGTCTTGAACCCCTGACCTCAGGTGATCCACCTGTCTCTGCCTCCCCAAGTGCTGGGATTACAGGCATCAGCCACCGTGCCCAGCTGAAATGTTTGAAAATGAATATACTCAATGTTCTCCAAGAGGGCTTGTGTCACTGATAGCTATTGTCAAAACAATAATATTGATGTATGGTTTTTGTTTTGTTTTGAGACAGTCTTGCTCTGTCGCCCAGACTGGAGTATAGTGATGGAATCATGGCTCACTGCAGGCTTGATCTCCTGGGCTCAATCCATCCTCCCACCTCAGCCTCCCATATAGCTGGGACTACAAGTATGCATCACCATGACCAATTGATTTTTATATTTCTTGTAGAGATAGGGTTTTGTCTTGTTGCCCAGGCTGGTTTCCAACTCCTGAGCTCAAATGATCTGCCTATGATGGCTTCTTAAAGTTATATATGAGGCTTTAAAATACTGTTTCCAAGGCTGGGCATCGTAGCTCATGCCTGTAATCCCAGCACTTTGGGAGGCTCAGGGGGGTGGATCACTCGGGCTCAGGAGTTTGAGACTAGCCTGGCCAACACGGTGAAACCCCGTCTCTACCAAAAATTACAAAAATTAGCCTGGTGTAGTTGTGTGCACCTATAATCCCAGCTACTCGGGAGGCTGAGGTGGGAGAATTGCTTGAACCCAGGGAGTAAAGGTTACAGTGAGATGAGATCATACCACTGCACTCCAGCTGGGTGACAGAGTGAGACTCTGTTTCACAAAATAAATGAACAAACAAAAATTGTTCCCAAGGACAATATTTTTCTTTTTTTTTTTTTGAAATGGAGTCTCGCTCTGTTGCGCAGCCTCCAGTGCAATGGTGCAGTCGTGGCTCACTGCAACCTCTGCCTCCCAGCTTCAAGTGATTCTCCTGCCTTAGCCTCCTGAGTAGCTAGGATTATAGGTGTGTGCCACCATGCCCAGCTAATTTTTGTATTTTTAATAGAGACAGGGTTTCATTATGTTGGCTAGGCTGGTCTCAAAATCCTGACCTCTGGTGATCCACTTGCCTCAGCCTCCCAAAGTGCTGGGATTATAAGCATGAGCCACAGTGCCCAGCCCAAGTACAGTATTTTTCAATCAGTGGACATCTGTGAAAACAATTGAGAAAACATTGAGAAAACAATTTTGTTAAACATTTTCTGACAATAAATAAATTTGGGACTCGATGGCTTATACCTGTAATCCCTGCACTGTGGGAGGCTGAGGCAGGTTAATCATCTGAGGTCAGGAGTTTGAGATCAGCTTGGCCAACATGGCAAAATGCCGTCTCTACTAAAAACATAAAAATTAGCTGGGGGTGGTGGCGCATGCCTATAATCCCAGCTACTCAGGAGGCTGCAGCAGGAGACTCACTTGAACCTGGGAGGTGGAGGCTGCAGTGAGCTGAGATCATACCACTGCACTCCAGCCTGAGCAACAGAGCAAAACTCCCTCCCAAGAAAAAAATAGTAATAACAAAAATAAATAAATAAATAAACGCAGTTGGAGCTGAGCTTATTTCTTGTTTTAAAAGTGTACTGACATTTTTTTTTTTTTTTTTTTTTTTTTTTTTTTTTTTTTTTGAGACGGAGTTTCGCTCTTGTTACCCAGGCTAGAGTGCAATGGCGCGATCTCGGCTCACCGCAACCTCCGCCTCCTGGGTTCAGGCAATTCTCCTGCCTCAGCTTCCTGAGTAGCTGGGATTACAGGCACGCGCCACCATGCCCAGCTGTGTACTGACATTTTTAAGATTCTTTCAAGGAACATTGCTATCTCTCGTGAGTGCAACTCACCTTAGATTTTTCCCCTGGTTTTTGTGCTGATCTTCAACATTCTGGTCTTCCCATTTTTTCCCTAAAGTATAGATCCAGAATAATTATAATAAATTATTTAAAATCATACAAATATTATTAGATTCTAGGTTCAAAATGAGCTGTATCTCCCTGAGTGGTCTGGAAAAAAAAAAAAAAAAAAAGTTGTAACCATGCCTGGTTTATTTACTGAAGTATTCCCTTTTCAGATTCCAAATCCCGGAATAGTGATAATGAGCAAGAAATGCTAGTTCTCTAATTGACTATATGAAAAATGATGTCAGCTGGGTGTGGTGGCTCACATAATCCCAGCACTTTGGGAGGCCAAGGCGGTGGATCACCTGAGGTCAGGAGTGAGACCAGCCTGGCCAACATAGTGAAACCCAGTCTTTACTAAAAATTCAAAAATTACCCGGGCATGGTGGCAGGTGCCTGTAATCCCAGCTACTTGGGAGGCTGAGGCAGGAGAATCTCTTGAACCCCGGGCGGCAGAGGTTGCAGTGAGCTGAGATTGCACCACTGCACTCCAGCCTGGGGAACAGAGCAAGACTCCATCTCAAAAAAAAAAAAAATTTAAAAAAAAGGACTTTGGGAGGCCGAGGCGGGTGGATCACGAGGTCGAGAGATCAAGACCATCCTGGTCAACATGGTGAAACCCCGTCTCTACTGAAAAAAATATATAAAAAACTAGCTGGGCGTGGTGGCGCGTGCCTGTAATCCCAGCTACTTAGGAGGCTGAGGCAGGAGAATTGCCTGAACCCAGGAGGCGGAGGTTGCGGTGAGCCAAGATCGCGCCATTGCACTCCAGCCTGGGTAACAAGAGCGAAACTCCGTCTCAAAAAAAAAAAAAAGGAAAAAATGATGTCATCCTTACCTATAGAGACCAGGTTCTTGAATGTTTCCTGCATCACATCTCTGTAGAGTTTCTTCTGTGAAGGAGCCAGCAGGGCCCACTCCTCCTGGCTGAAGTTCACAGACACATCCTCAAAAGCCACTGAGTCCTGAAACAGCCAACATATGTAGAGGAGAATGGGTGAGACTGACCAGGATGAGAGGTGTATTCAGTTCATAAGAAGTTCACACATGATTTTGTGGTCTCCAAACATTTAGTGTATGACTCAATTGTTAGAAATTTAACAGCACCTTGAACACATAACTTACAGCTACATCTTTACTGTGATCACTGTAAGTCTTACTGCTCTCCAATGGTAGTGTCTAGTTCGACTTGTAAAGAAAAACGAAAGAAATACTATACAAGCACCTGACACCACGCCCAGCTAATTTTTTTTTTTTTGAGATGCAGTCTCACTCTAACACCAGGCTGGACTGCAGTGGTGTGATCTTGGCTCACTGCAGCCTCTGCTTCCCGGATTCAAGTGATTCTCCTGACTCAGCCTCCCGAGTAGCTGAGACTACAGGCATGCACCACCATGCCTGGCTAATTTTTAAATTTTTAGTAGAGACGGAGTTTCACCATGTTGACCAGGATGGTCTTAATCTCTCGGCCTTGTGATCTGCTTGCCTAGGCCTCCCAAAATGCTGGGATTACAGCTGTAAGCCACCATGCCCAGCCTTATCTTTGTATTTTTAGTAGAGATGGGGTTTTGCCATGTTGGCCAGGCTGCTCTGGAACTCCTGACATCAAGTGATCCACCCAGCTTGGCCTCCCAAAGTGTTAGGATTACAGGCATGAACCATTGTGCCTGGCCTTTTTTATTCTTTCTTTTTGAGGCATAGATGGTCTTGCTCTGCTGCCTAGGTTTGGAGTGCAGTGGTACAATCACAGCTCACTGGAGCCTAGACCTCCCAGGCTTAAGCAATCCTCCAACCTCAGCCTCCTGAGTAGCTGGGAATATAGGAACACACCACTACACTTGGCTAAGTATTTTGTGTGTATTTTTTGTAGAGATGGGTGTTGCCATGTTGCCCAGGCTGGTATCAAATTCCTCAGCTCAAGCGATTCACCAGACTTGGTCTCTCAAAGTGCTGGATTACAGGTAAGATCTTCAATTCTTTATGAGATCAACTCTTATTTCTTGTTTGTTTGTTGTTTTCCAAGAGACGGGGTCTCGCTCTGTCACCCAGGCTCACGTGCAGAAAGCATAACTCACTATAGCCTCAAACCCCTGGGCCCCCAAGAGATCGTCCTGCCTTAGATTCACAAGTAGTTAGGACTACATATGTGCACCACCACACCCAGCTAATTAAAAAAATTTTTTGGTTAGAGATGGGGTTTTGTTATGTTGTCCGGGTTGATCTTGAACTCTCAGCCTGAAGCGTTCCTCCTGCCTGTGCCTCCCAAAGTGTTGTGATTACAGGTAAGAATCACCATACCCAGCTCATAGCCTAATTTCTTATTACCCAAATCATTCAGCATTCCTTAAGATGCGGGATTATACGAGGTGAAGATTTTAGTAAGTAAATACACATTGAGAATCTTCTATCCCCTTTGTTATACATGAGAGGCCAGGAGGCTTGTGGAAACCCAACTTGTAAAAAGGTCTAGCTGCCCATATTGTCCTGAAGTATTTGAGGCCATTTAGAAGCACTCAAGATTCTGCTGGCTGAATGGAAATACTCTTTTAGAGATGTATTAATTTCAACTTGTTTCTGATACATATATCCCTACACGTTGCAATTATAGGCATGAGCCACCAAGCCTGGCTAAGTGTGTAATATTTATCACAGACACAGTTTTTCCTTTTCCTTTCTGTCCCATTTCATGAGGCTAGGAAGTTATTGGGAAGACAGAGCTCAGGCACAGGAAGAGGGCACTAACTTAGACCTTCACAAAATCCTTATGCTCATGAGTGTCAGAACTGCTTTGAACAATTTTTATTACACAAACATATACAAATTGAGATAAAATGTCAGAGGAGCACTTTCTGGAAGATCCATAATCATGGAATCTGGGCTTTGCTGACCTTGAAGAATAGGCTGAGAGTATCAATTTGCAGGGGACTTCATTGATGGCCACAATGGTCTGATGGTGAATTTGCCTATGATTGTAAAATTACATAACAGATAATTTCATACCTCCAAAAGAACATAAAACCTCAGCTGGGTGCGGTGGCTCATGGCTGTAATCACAGCACTCTGGGAGGCTGAAGTGGGTGGATCACCTGAGATCAGGAATTTGAGACCAGCCTGGCCAACATGGTAAAACTCTGTATCTACTAAAAATACAAAAATTAGCCAGACACGGTGGCAGGCACCTGTAGTCTCAGGTACTTAAGAGGCTGAGGCAGGAGAATCGCTTGAACCTGGGAGATGGAGGTTGCAATGAACTGAGATAATGCCACTGCACTCCAGCCTGGACTACAGAGTGAGACTCCATCTCAAAAAGTAAAAATAAAAAAAAGAACAGAGAGTTTTTCTCCAGTTTCAGAAGGAAGTGATTCCCAGACAGATACTCTAGGGATTGTTCCAGGTTCTCTCATTTCCATGCACTCATGTGCACTATACATGGAAAGATTCACATAGAGGAATTTTCTTCACAGTTTAGAAGGGGTTTTCTTAAGTCATTAGGACTGGGGTCTGAGCAGGAAGAAATTTGGCTCTAGGGAACTCTCCATCGTGAAAAGTCCATATGCATGCCTGGATGTTCTCAGTAAGGTTTATCTACATTTACATTTAATAGAAAATAAATATTTTGCCAGGCATGATGTCTTATGCCTATAATTCCAGCAGTTTGGGAGGCTGAAGTGGGTGGATTGTTTGAGCCCAGGAGTTCAAGACCAGCCTGGGAAACCTGGTGAAACCCTGTATCTACAAAAAATACAGAAATTGGCCAGGTATGGTGGTACATGCCTCTGGTCTCAACTACTTGGGAGGGTAAGGTGGGAGGATTGCTTGAGCCCATGAAGTCAAGGCTGCAATGAGCCATAACTATGCCACTGCACTCCAGCCAAAAAAAAAATAAATATTTCTTGTATAGCCTTTTAATAAAAAAAAAAAAAGAAAAAAATGTTCATCTCCTTGATAATTAGGAAATAAATGTCAAATAGTTCCCACTTCATACTGAGTAGGAAGACAAGACTAGTCGATTAAGAAAATTCTAGTGATAGGCCGGGCGCGGTGGCTCAAGCCTGTAATCCCAGCACTTTGGGAGGCCGAGGCGGGTGGATCACGAGGTCAAGAGATTGAGACCATCCTGGTCAACATGGTGAAACCCCGTCTCTACTAAAAATAAAAAAAATTAGCTGGGCATGGTGGCGCGTGCCTGTAATCCCAGCTACTCAGGAGACTGAGGCAGGAGAATTGCCTGAACCCAGGAGGCGGAGGTTGCGGTGAGCCGAGATCGCGCCATTGCACTCCAGCCTGGGTAACAAGAGCGAAACTCCGTCTCAAAAAAAAAAAAAAAAGAAAATTCTAGTGATGATGACTACAGAGGACAATTATGTACAAATCAAGGACGTACTGATACACTCCACCACTTTTTTTAAAGTTTACAAATTTAAACTTTACCATGATCCAGTAACTTTTATCCAACTACCAGAGAATTTATTACGCATTTGTACTTGGAGACTGTAACAAAAAAAAGTAAGAGCATTATTTTCTACAAAGCAAAGACAAACAAAAACAAAACCATGAAAAAGCCAAAACCCCACATCCTTAGAATGAACAGCCTGGGCCAGATGCGATGGCTCACGCCTGTAATCCCAGCACTGTGGTAGGCTGAGGTGGGTGGATCACGAGGTCAGGAGATCGAGACCATACTGGCCAACATGGTGAAACCCCGTCTCTACTAAAATACAAAAAGTAAGCCGGGCATGGTCGTGTGCACCTGCAATCCCAGCTACTTGGGAAGCTGAAGCAGGGGAATTGCTTGAACTGGGGAGGCGGAGGTTGCAGTGAACTGACTGCACTCTAGCCTGGTGACAGAGTGAGACTCTATCTCAAAAAAGGAAAAGAAAAAAAAAAAGCTTAAGAGTTTCTGCACAGCAAAAGAAATAATCATTAGAGTGAACCAGCATCCAACAGAATGGGAAAAAATTTTTGCAATCTACGCATCTGACAAAGGGCTAATGTCTAGAATCTATAAAGAACTAAAGTAGATTTACAAGAAACAAACAAACCCATTCAAAAGTGGGCAAAGGATATGCACAGACACTTCCAAATGAAGACATTTATGAGGCCGACAAACATATAAAAAAATGCTCATCATCACTGGTCATTAGAGAAACGCAAATCAAAACCACATTGAGATACCATCTCATGCCAGTTAGAATGGCAGTCATTAAAAAAATCTGGAGACAACAGATGCTGGAGAGGATGTGGAGAAATAGGAACATTTTTACACTGTTTTTGGGAGTGTAAATTAGTTCAACCATTGTGGAAGACAGTGTGGTGATTCCTCAAGGATCTAGAAGTAGAAATTCCATTTGACCCAGCAATACCATTACTGGGTATATGCCCAAAGGATTATAAATCGTTCTATTATAAAGACATATGCACACATATGTTCATTATGGCACTGTTTACAATAGCAAACACCTGGAACCAACCCAAATACCCATCAGTGATAGACTGGACAAAGAAAACATGGCACATGTACACCATGGAATACTATGCAGCCATAAAAAAGGACGAGTTCATGTCCTTTGTAGGGATATGGATGAATCTGGAAACCATCATTCTAAGCAAACTGACACAAGAACAGAAAACCAAACACCACATGTTTTCACTTATAGATGGGTACTGAACAATGAGAACACATGGGCACAGGGAGGGGAACATCACACACTGGGGGCTGTTGGGGAATGGGGATCTAGGGGAGGGACAGCAGGGGGTGGAGAGGCTGGGGAGGGCTAACATTGGAGAAATGCCTGATGTAGGCAACAGGGGGATGGAGACAGCAAACCACCATGGCATGTATGTACCTATGCAACAATCCTGCAAGATCTGCACATGTACTCCAGAACTTAAAGTACAATTAAAAAAAAAAATGGAGAGCCTGCAGCCTCAGATATCAACACATGAAAAATAGAGGTCAAGAAATCACCAGAAATTTATTTATTCACTTATTTATTTATTTATCTAGAGTTGGAGTTTTGCTCTTGTTGCCCAGGCTGGAGTGCAGTGGCATGATCTCGGTTCACTGCAGCCTCCATCTCCCAGGCAAGCAATTCTCCTGTTTCAGCCTCCCGAGTAGCTGGGATTACAAGCATGCACCACCATGCCTGGCTAATTTTTTTGTATTTTAGTGGAAATGGGGTTTCACCATGTTGGCCAGGCTGGTCTTGAACTCCTGGCCTCAGGTGATCCACCCGCCTTGGCCTCCCAAAGTGCTGGGATTACAGGTCTGAGTCACTGTACCTAGGCTTTATTTTATTTTTGAGAAAGGGTCTCCCTGTTGCCCAGGGCAGAGTACAGTGGTGCAGTCACAGCTCATAGCATCCTCAATTTCCCAGGCTCAAGTGATCCTCCCACCTCAGTCTCCTGAGTAGCTGGGACTACAGGCATGCATCACTATGCCTGGCTAATTTTTAAATTTTTTGTAAAGATGGGTTTCACTGTGTTGCCTAGGCTCCAAAAAAATCCTTTAAGGAAAATTCCATTACCACTAATTAAATGTTCAAAGGAAGCAAAAAAAAAATTTTTTTTAAACCACCTGCATGAACTCAAGGGTGAAAGGCAAAAATTGAAAAAAACAACAACAACAACAGTATTTGTGAAAAAGAATAAATAGATGGCCAGTTGTGGTGGCTCACGCCTGTAATCCTAGCACTTTGGGAAGGCAAGGTGGGTAGATCACCTGAGGTCAGCAGTTTGAGACCAGCCTGGCCAACATGGTGAAACCCTGTCTCTACTAAAAATACCAAAAATTAGCTGGGCATAGTGGTGTGCACCTGTAATCCCAACTACTCTGGAGGCTGAGGCAAGAGAATCGCTTGAACCTGGGAGGTGGAGGTTGCAGTGAGCTGAGGTTGCACCACTGCACTCCAGCCTGGGGGACAAAAGCAAAACTCCATCTCAAAAGAAAAAAAAAATAGATGGTTAAGGTATAAAGAATAACTGAAGAATCAGCACAGTGGTCATCTACAGGATGAGATGGAGTTGAACAGGCAGGTGAACATTAGGAGACCCTAAGGAGCTCCCCAGTGCCTATTTGAGTCTTGATATTCCCAAGGATGTTCATATTGTTATTAAAATATGCCACAGGCCGGGCGCGGTGGCTCAAGCCTGTAATCCCAGCACTTTGGGAGGCCGAGGCGGGTGGATCACGAGGTCAAGAGATCGAGACCATCCTGGTCAACATGGTGAAACCCCGTCTCTACTAAAAATACAAAAAAATTAGCTGGGCATGGTGGCACGTGCCTGTAATCCCAGCTACTCAGGAGGCTGAGGCAGGAGAATTGCCTGAACCCAGGAGGCGGAGGTTGCGGTGAGCCGAGATGGCGCCATTGCACTCCAGCCTGGGTAACAAGAGTGAAACTCCATCTCAAAAAAAAAAAAAAAAAAAAAAAAAATATGCCACAAAGTATCTTATTATTCTCTTCTGAATATATTCCATGATAAACAATTTGTACATGTTTGTTTGGCCTGTTATATGGCAATTTGTTTTAAGTCAGAGTTCTGGCCATAAAAATTGGAAACGTGTCTAATTAGAAAAAATTAGTTACATAAGGCCACCATCATAGGTAACTTTTAAAGAGTGTAACGAACTGATATGAAAATATCTCAAAAATGTATCCATAGAACAATTAAGTAAAGTGTGGTACAATATATATACCATCTTATCTTTTTTGAGACAGGATCTTGTTCTCTTGCCCAGGCTGTAGTGCAATGGCAAAATCACAGCTCACTGCAGCTTGGGCGTCAAGCAATACTCCTGCCTCATCTTCCCAAGTAGCTAGGACTATAGTCACATGCCACCACACTGGCTCATTTTTTGTAGAGGCAGGGTCTCTTCCTGGGGCTCAGGCTGCTCTTGAACTCCTAGGCTCAAGCAGTCCTCCCCTCTCTGCCTCCTGAAGTGCTGGAATTACAGTTGTGAGCCACTGGGCCCATAAGAGTTAGGGAAAAGCCATCTTACCTTTTCTCTAACTGTTGGGGTCACCTGCAAAGGCAGGTGCATCCCCGTGGAAGGTTGGTTCAGACATCAAAACTGATGCTGCTAACACCGCACACGTCCCAGTACGGTATGAAAGGGCTTATTAATAGGTTCATAATTGAAGTCTCTGTGGAGGGCAAAGTAGGCTTCTCTGATAAGTATGAACCATCTTGAGAGATCAAAGAAAGGAGCTGGGCAGGGTTTTTTTTTTTTTTTTTTTTTTTTTGAGATGGAGTCTTGCTCTGTCATCCTGGCTGGAGTGCAGGGGCATGATCTTGGCTCACTGCAATCTCTGCCTCCTGGGTTCAAGCAATTCTCCTGCTTTAGCCTCCCTAGCAGCTGGGATTACAGGTGCCCACCACTGCACCCGGCTAATTTTTGTACTTTTAGTAGAGAGGGTATCACCATGTTGGCCAGGCTGGTCTCCAACTCCTGACCTTGTGATCCAGCCACCTCAGCCTCCCAAAGTGCTGGGATTATAGGGGTAAGCCAGCACATCCAGCCTGGCCTGAGTTTTTAATTGAGGTTGGGGTGAGCTAGGATGAGAGCTCACACACTAAAAGTAGAGGCTTGTGTGAAATGACTCTGGCTCTGCCAAATAAGAGAGAACACAGGCTTGTCTCTATGCAGAAGTGGGGCATAAGGGAAACAAGGAAGGATGAGGCTTTTAGGCTATCAGCAGTCAATAATCAAAAAATAGGCTGGGCGAGGTGGCTTATGCCTGTAATCCAGTGCTTTGGGAGGTTGAGGCAGGCAGATCATGAGGTCAGGAGTTTGAGACCAGCCAGGCCAACATGGTAAAACCTCATCTCTACTAAAAATACAAAAATTAGCCAGGCATGGTGGCGGGCACCTAAAATACCAGCTACTTGGGAGTTTGAGGCAGGAGAATCGCTTGAACACAGGAGGCGGAGGTTGCAGTGAGCCAAGACCATGCCATTGCACTCCTGTCTGGGAGACAGAGCGAGACTCCTCTCAAAAATAAATAAATAAATAAATAGAGTCAGGGGCTGGGCACAGTGGCTCATGTCTGTAATCCTAGCACTTGGGAGGTCAAGGTGGGTAGACTGCTTGAGCAGCCTGGGTAACATGGTGAAGCCCCCATCTCTACAAAGAAGGCAAAATTTAGGCTGGGCATGGTGGCTCACGCCTGTAATCCCAGCACTTTGGGAGGCTGAGGCGAGTAGACCACCTGAGGTCAGGAATTTAAGACCAGCCTGACCAACATGGTGAAACCCTGTCTACTAAAAATACAAAAAATTAGCTGGGAGTGGTAGTGGGTGCTGGGAGTAGTAGTGGGATTACAATCCCAGCTAGTCGGGAGGCTGAGGCAGGAGAATTGCTTGAATCCAGGAGGCAGAGGTTGCTGGAGTGAACTGAGATTGTCCACCCTGGGCAATATGAGCAAAACTTCACCTCAAAAGAAAAAAAAAAGGCAAAATTTAGCCCTGCATGTGACATGTACCTTTAGTTCCAGCTACTCAGAAGGCTGAGGTAGTGGTTGCAGTGGGCTAAGATTATACCACTCCATTCCAGCCTGGGTGACAGAGTGATACCCTGTCTTAAAAAAAAGAGTTCCAGCAGATAGAAAGGACATAAGTTTAGTTGAAAGGCAACAATTGGGTTTAATTAAAATCCATGGAATGCTTCACCCAACAGAACAACATACGTTCTTCTCAAGTTCATGTGGAACATTCACAAAGAATATACATTAATGTTGTGGACATGTTGTGGACAAAACATGGTTTTGAAAGAATATACATTATATAAAATATGCTCTCAGGCCACCATGGCATTAATCTAGAAATCAGTAACAGAAGAACAGTTAGAAAACCACCAATTAGGCCGGGCGCGGTGGCTCAAGCCTGTAATCCCAGCACTTTGGGAGGCCGAGGCGGGTGGATCACAAGGTCAAGGGATGGAGACCATCCTGGTCAACGTGGTAAAACCCCGTCTCTACTAAAAATACAAAAAATTAGCTGGGCATGGTGGCACGTGCCTGTAATCCCAGCTACTCAGGAGGCTGAGGCAGGAGAATTGCCTGAACCCAGGAGGCGGAGGTTGCGGTGAGCCGAGATCGCGCCATTGCACTCCAGCCTGGGTAACAAGAGCGAAAACTCCGTCTCAAAAAAAAAAAAAAAAAAAAAAAAAAAGAAAACCACCAATTATTTGCAAATAAAACCCAACACAGTTCTAAACAAGAATCGAAAAGAAGTTTCAAGAAAAATTAAATTTGGGCTGGGTGCAGTGGCTCATGCCTGTAATCCCAGCACTGTGGGAGGCTGAGGTGGGCGTAACACTTGAGGTCAGGAGCCCAAGACCAGCCTCTGGCCAAAATGGTGAAACCCTGTCTCTACTAAAAACACAAAATTAGCCAGGCGTGGTGGTGCATGCCCATAGTCCCAGCTACTCAAGAGGCTGAGGCAGGAGAATTGCTTGATTCCAGGAGGTGGAGGTTGCAGTGAGTCGAGATCATGCCATTGCACTCTAGCCTGGGCAACAAGAGTGAAACTCTGACTAAAAAAAAAAAGCAAAAATTAGCTAGGCCATGGTGGCATTTGCCAGTAATCTCAGCTACTTGGGAGGTTGAGCCAGGAGAGTTGCTGCTTAAACCCAGGAGGCAGTGGATGCAGTGAGCCAAGACTGCATCACTGCACTCCAGCCTGGGTGACACAGTGAGACTCTGTCTCAAAAAACCAAAAAACTTAAATTTGAATTAAATGAAAAGAGAACTTATCAAAATTTGTGGAATGCAACAAAAACAGTGCCTAAGTGAAATTTATACTAAACTCTCACACACCCACAAAAAATGTATACATGGATCTTACACCTTTCACAAAAATGAAGCCCAAATCAATTACAGATGTAAATTTAAAATGCAAAACTATCCACTTAGCTTTGGTGATAAATTTTTTGATAAACCACCAAAAGCACAATTTATGAAAGGAAAAAATAAGTTTCACTTCATTAAAATGAAAACCTCATACTCTATGAAAGCAAGTGTTAAAAGAATAAAAATAAAAGATTCTTGCAGATAGATTCTTGCAAATCTTCACAAAGCACTTACCTCATTAAGGACTAGTATCTAAAGTAAAGATCTCCCCGTTTTTTCTTTTTTCCTTTTTCTTTTTTTCGAGATACAGTTTCACTCTTGTTGCCCAGCCTGGAGTGCAATGGTGTGATCTTGGCTCACTGCAACGTCCGCCTCCCATGTTCAAGTGATTCTCCTGCCTCAGCCTCCCGAGTAGCTAGGGTTATAGGCATGAGCCACCATGCCCAGTTAATTTTGTATTTTAAGTAGAGATGGGGGTTTCTCCATATTGGTCAGGCTCGTCTTGAACTCCTGACCTCAGGTGATCTGCCTGCCTTGGCCTCCCAAACTGCTGGGATTACAGACATGAGCCACTGCGCCCTGCTTCCTTTTTTTTTTTTTTTTTTTTTTTTGATGAGGTGGAATTCAGTGGCTCGATCTCAGCTCACTTCAACCTCCACCTCCTGGGTTCCTGCCTTAGCCTCCCAAGTAGGTGGGACTATAGGCATGCGCTACCATGCCCCACCTAATTTTTTTAATTTTTAGTAGGGATGAGGTTTTATCACGTTGGCCAGGCTGCTCTCAAACTCCCGACCTTGTGATCTACCCACCTTGGCCTCCCAAAGCGCTAGGATTACAGGTGTGAGCCACTGTGCTCGGCTTCCTTGTTTTTCTTTTTTTTTTTAAGACAGACTTGCTCTTTTATCCAGGTTGGAGTGCAGTGTTTCGATCCTGGCTCACTGCAACCTCCACCTTCTAGGCTCAAGCAATTTTCATGCCTTAGCCTCCCAAGTAGCTGGGACTACAGGGATGCGCCACCAGACTGGGCTAATTTTGTTATTTCCAATCCCGTGGCAGCTCCAGCCCTGGCCTCAGCCCACCACTCCTCAGCCCCACTGCCTGGCAGCCTGGGTGGCCTCACATGAACCGCCATGCCTGGCCTCCTTTTTTTTTTTTTTTGAAACAGGATCCATTATGTTGCCCATGCTGGGCTTGCACTCTGCACTGCAAGCAATCCTCCCGCTTTAGCCTCTGGTGTAGCCGGGATGACAAGTGTGTGCCCCCACGCCTGTCTCCAAAGAACTCTTAAATTTCAACAATAATAAGACCCAGTGAAAAATGGGCAAGAGACCTAAACACACACCTCACCAATGAAAGATATACAGATGGCAAATATACATATGAAGAGATGCTCCACATTATATATCATTAGAGAACTGCAAATAAAACTGAAGCGATATAACTTACACTTATTAGAACAGACAACGTTCAAAATATTGAGAACAGCAATGGTTAGCAAAGATATAGGCAACAGGAATCCTGATTCCTTTGCCGGTGGGATTGAGAAATGGTAGGTCCACTTTGGAAGATAGGCAGTTTCTCACAAAACAAAACCTTCTCTTACCAGAGGACCACATTCTCTTATCACATTCCTTGCTATTTACTCACATGAGTTGAAAACTACTGTTTACACAAAAACCTGCTCATGAATATTTATGGAAAATTTCTTCATAACTGCCAATTTTAGGACTTAACCAAGACATCCTGCAACAGGTTTATGGATAAACAATCTGTGGTACAATCTTATGATGAAATACTGTTCCATGGTAAGAGAAATCAGCTATCAAGCCATAAAGACACAGAAGGACCTTTGAAGTACATTGCTCAGTGAAGGATGCCAATCTGAGAAGGCTACATCCTGAATGACTCCAAGTGTATTACATTCTGGAAAATATAAAACTGTAAGACAGCAACAATATCTTTGGATGTCAAGAAGTTGTGGGAGGCAAGGCACAGTGGGAAGCCAGGGCAAGTGAACTGCTTGAGCCCAGGAGTTTAAGACCAGCCTGAGCAACATGGCGAAACCCCATCTCTACAGAAAATACGAAAATTAACTGGGCATGGTGGCACACACATGTAGTCCCAGCTATTCTGAGGAGACAGGAGGATCACCTGAGTCCAGGAAGTAAAGGCTGCAGTGAGCCATGATCACACACCACTGCATTCCAGCCTGGGCGAAAAGGAGTGGGACCCTGTCTCAAAAAAAAGTTAAACATGGGAGAGTGAGGTGGGAGGACGGCCTGAGTCCAGGAGTTCCAGACCAGCTTGGGCAACAGAGTGAGACACTGTATTAAAAAAAAAAAAAAAAAAAAAAAGCCGGGCGCGGTGGCTCAAGCCTGTAATCCCAGTACTTTGGGAGGCCGAGGCGGGTGGATCACGAGGTCAAGAGATCGAGACCATCCTGATCAACTTAGTGAAACCCCGTCTCTACTAAAATTACAAAAAATTAGCTGGGCATGGTGGCGCGTGCCTGTAATCCCAGCTACTCAGGAGGCGAGGCAGGAGAATTGCCTGAACCCAGGAGGCGGAGGTTGCGGTGAGCCGAGATCGCGCCATTGCACTCCAGCCTGGGTAACAAGAGCGAAACTCCATCTCAAAAAAAAAAAAAAAAAAAAAGCCAGGCCCAGTTGATCACGCCTGTAATCCCAGTACTTTGGGAGGCCGAGGTGAGTGGATCATCTGAGGTCAGGAGTTCAGGATCAGCCTGACCAACATGGACAAAGCCTGTCTTTACTAAAAATACAAAATTAGCTGGGCATGGTGGCACATGCCTGTAATCCCAGCTACTGAGAATCACTTGAACCCGGGAGCCAGAGGTTGGTGAGCCGAGATCATGCCATTGCAATCCAGCCTGGGCAATAAAAGCAAAACTCTGTCTCAAAAAAACAAAAACAAAAGTTAAATATATTCCCAAGCTTGGACTAGACATTCCCAGCTTGAAAAATGTAACCCCTAGAGTTGGTCAGTCCCTGGTAATGGAGGATAGGAGCACCTGATCAGCAAGGAACTATGAGAGCGCCACACCTCCTTCTCTCCTTTGGTAGCAAAGAAACATTAGCTTCCCCAGGTTTCCATTTTCCAACATGGTGATAAAAATAAAAATAAATTAGCCGGGCACGGTAGCACATGCCTGTAATCCCAGCTTCTCAGGAGGCTGAGGCAGGAGAATCACCTGAATCCGGGAGGCGGAGGTTGCAATGAACCAAAACTGCACCACCTTACTCCAGCCTGGGCAACAGAGCAAGACTCAGTCTAAAAAAAAAAAAAAAATCTAGCAGAGTAACTCAAACCCAGTGTTTATGTATAAAGGAAGTAAGAAAATTTTAAGGCACTTTTGCTAACAACAAGAAAACCCACTACTGCTTTCAGAAAATGATAATGTCAAGCCGGGCATAGTGGCTCATGCCTGTAATCTTAGCACTTTGGAATGTCGAGGCTGGAGGATTGCTTGAGCCCAGGAGTTCAAGACCAGCTTGAACAACAGAGCCAGACCCCATCTTTAAAAAAGAAAAGAAAAGAAAATGATAATGTCACTTAATTATTTCCATGGCAGAGAACAGTCTGCTAAAGTATTACTCATATCTGAATGCTTCTAGGTGTTGCAAGTTTAAGTCCTGGAATACAGTTTGAAATCATCAAACTGGCCAGGCACAGTGGCTTATGCCTGTAATCCCAGAACTTTGAGAGGCCAAGGCAGGTAAATCACCTGAGGTCAGGAGTTCGAGACCAGCCTGGCCAACATGGTGAAACCCTGTCTCTACTAAAAATACAAAAATTAGCTGGGCATGGTGGAGGGCACCTGTAATCCCAGCTATTCAGGAGTCTGAGGCAGGAGAATTGTTTGAACCTGGGAGGCAGAGGTTGCAGTGAGCCAACATTGAGCCACAGCACTCCAGTCTGGGGAACAGAGTAAGACTCAGTCTCAAAAAAAAAAAAGGGGGGAGGGGAAGAAAAGAAAATCATCAAACTAAAGGAACAGACCTCAGAAACATTCCATGTGCTCAGGCGAAGAACAAAGAATTTTTAACACGTAATACTGGGATTTTTTTTTTTTTTTTTTTTTTTTTTTTTTTTTGGAGATTCACTTCTTTTTTGTCTCTTTGGAAATATTTTATACTGTCTCTCAAGTTCTTCTGATACCATATATTTTATATTTATCAGAAAAATTACATTGAAGTGAACATATCTTTTCAAGGTCATAAACCTAAGGTGGGACAGTGCCAATCTGAAACTCTGCTTAAAGGAGAGATCACCCAAGAATGTTTACAAAAAGGAATCTCAATTCAAAGGAGTTCCCATAGCGTATCTGTGCCCTGGAAAGATGCCAAGATGAGAGGCACAGCATTTTATGCAGAGTAGTTCCAAGTTAATAATTTTCCTGATTTTTCTCTCATGTAAAACATCCACAAACAAGAAATAAATCTTTTAAAAGAGGCATCCATTGGAAAAAAAGTTGTTGTTGTTGTTGTTGTTATTGTTGTTGTTTTTTGAGACAGAGTTTCGCTCTTGTTACCCAGGCTGGAGTGCAATGGTGCAATCTCGGCTCACCGCAACCTCCGCCTCCTGGGTTCAGGCAATTCTCCTGCCTCAGCCTCCTGAGTAGCTGGGATTACAGGCACGCACCACCATGCCCAGCTAACTTTTTGTATTTTTAGTAGAGATGGGGTTTCACCGTGTTGACCAGGATGGTCTCGATCTCTTGACCTCATGATCCACCCGCCTCGGCCTCCCAAAGTGCTGGGATTACAGGCTTGAGCCATCACGCCAGGCCCGGAAAAAAATTTTTTTAAATACTGCATGTGTTTGAAATGCACCACGCAGGACGAAGAGTTGGTGATGATGTTTTCCACTGGAGGGGGAAGTAGGCGTTTGGGAATGTGGGGAAGGATCTGGAAATCCACGGATTTATGAGCCGCCGTAGGAGGACCTAGGCTGGGGGACAGGGTAGTGGATTTGAGGCTCTGCTTCCAACATCTTTGGAAAACTCAGAGGGAAATCGCCTTTGGGTAGAAAGTAGGGACTGGGGACCTCACAGACTGCAGCTCCTCCCACACAAACCCCACACACAAGGCGGGACTCTCCCATGGCCCTCCTGTAGTTCCTGCACAATGTGGGAAAGACGCGGGGCTGCCCAGAGAGGGAGGGCTCCGGGGCTGGGACCGCAGTCGCCGCGCAGGGACGGGACAGGACGGTTGGAGTCCCGGCTGCCAGCCCAGCCCACACTGCCGACCAACGGGAGGCCCATGTCCCACAACAACGGCCGGTTCCAACCAGTCTGGCCCTGTACACTCACCATTTTCCGGCCTCAGGGGTGTCCCGGCCTCGTCTCTACGCTGCCAGCACAGGGTACAGCGCATCAGATGCAGGTAAATATCAACCTGACGCATCAACTGGCCAGGAGACTGTAAACGCCACAATCCGATCGCATAGTGACGTAACACGCATTTGCGCAGCGAAGCGGTACCCTTCTTTCCGGTGGCGCCTCTGATTGGGCAATTAATACAGCCCCGCCCCCTTTTGTCCAAATGACAGCTGGGCGGCAGGTCTTGTAGCTAGGCAGACCCCGCTTCCGCCGGTGGGACGGAACTAGTGCCCTCCGTGGACAATTGTGTTGAAGCAGAAATTGTTCCGGATCTCGGGTCGGACACGGAAGCCTTCTGTGTTTCTGGATGCGGGGACAGGGATGCGCAGGAATTCCAGTCTCAGTTTCCAGATGGAGCGACCCCTCGAGGAGCAAGCCCAGAGCAAGTGGTCGTCTACTCAAGGCCGCACAGGAACAGGAGGGTCTGCTGTGCTCCAGGTACTAGGGGCTTGGCATAATGTTGTAAGGCCTCTTATGAAATAGTGACCTTTATTTATAAACAGACAGTTACCCCATCATGTGTAATAAAAAGTGTGGCTGCATTTTAATCCTTGACTGTAACAGCGTGGATGCTTCCACCTTTCTTTTTCCCACCTTCACACATTTGGCACTTTAGAAAAGTAACCCCAAGCTAGGGCGTGGTAGTACACACCTGTAGTCTCAGCTGCTGGGAGCGTGGGTGGGGGGAAGGTGGATGGGCTGAGGCAGAGCTACTTGGGGTGGCGCTTGTGTGGGGACAGGGGGAACGGTGGGTGGGCTGAGGTGGGAGGATCAAGTGACGCCAGGAGTTTGAGTTCCGTCTGGGCAACATAGACAGAACCCATCTTAAGGGGGAAAAAAAAAGGAAAGGAAAGAAAGAAAAAAGAAACCGTAGGACACCCGAGCACTTGGCTCTGGTGGGAAATTGCAACCCTAACCTGGGCACAGGGACTCTTTTCAGACCAACCACATCTATGAGACGTGTTCAGTAAACTGCATTTTACTCTGGAAGGATTTTTTTTTTTTTTTTTTTGAGACGGAGTTTCGCTCTTGTTACCCAGGCCGGAGTGCAATGGCGCGATCTCGGCTCACCGCAACCTCCGCCTCCTGGGTTCAGGCAATTCTCCTGCCTCAGCCTCCTGAGTAGCTGGGATTATAGGCACACGCCACCATGCCCAGCTAATTTTTTGTATTTTTCGTAGAGACGGGGTTTCACCATGTTGACCAGGTTGGTCTCGATCTCTCAACCTCGTGATCCACCCGCCTCGGCCTCCCAAAGTGCTGGGATTAGAGGCTTGAGCCACTGCGCCCGGCCAGGATTTTTTTTTTTTAAGCATGTTTTTATTGCTTTTTCATTTTTATTTTTCTTTTCGTAGATTTATGGTTACAAATGCACTTGTGTTACATGGATTTATTTCATAGGGGTGAAGTCTGACTTTTGGTACACCCATCACCCAAATAGTTCATATTGTACCCAGTAGGTAATATTTCATCCCTCATCCCCTCTTTCTCTCCAACCTATTGGCATCTGCAATGTCTATTATTCCACTCTGTTTGCCCATGTTTACCTATTGTTTAGCTCCCACTTATATGTGAGAAGATGCTGTTTTAGACTTTTTGTTTCTGCATCATTGCACTTAGGATGATGACCTCTAGTTCCATCTGTGTTGCTGTAAAGTGGAAAGAAATTTATCTCAAATAAGTTTTCTAGAGTATGCCTACAGAGCTTTGAAAGGCCAAGAGTCCAAGACCAGCCTGGGCAACGTATCAAGACCCCATTAAAAAAATTTTTTTTAATTAGCTGGGCATGGTGTTCACCTGTAGTCCTAGCTACTTCAGAGGCTGAGGCAGGAGGATCACTTAATGTCAAGAGTTTGAGGTTACAGTTAGCCAAGATTGTGCCACTGCATTCCAGCCTGGGAGAGAGAGAGATTGTCTCTAAAAGTTGTTTTAAAGTAGAAACATGTTTCATTTTCCCCGCTATAGAGGAAGCAGTGTAATCTTGAAAACTCTCATGACCCACCCTTCTTGTAGCTTTGTGTGTACAGGTAGATGCAGGGGAAACAATGCATCCACAGTTGTCAAATGTAACTCACAAAATGCATCTTCCTCTTTCTAATCAGATGCAGAACAGTGTACACCATGGACAAAACGTCAAGACTCAAACTGTAAGTAAGATGGCTACCTGTCAGTGTGGCAACCTTCCTGGTTTATAATGACTTTTTGGGCTTGTGCTTCTGTGGCCTCTTTGTGGGGGAGTTCTTGGGGTCTTTGTAAAGCATCAAGACAAGGCCAATAACGAGGCCTTCAGGTATGTTCTGTTCATTGCACAAGGCCAATAACGAGGCCTTCGGGTATGTTCTGTTCATTGCACAAGGCCAATAACGAGGCCTTCAGGTATGTTCTGTTCATTGCACAAGGCCAATAACAAGGCCTTCAGGTATGTTCTGTTCATTGCCCTCATCCTGTAACTTCATTGTCCCTTACCTTCATTGGCCATCCCATTACAGCCACTTGCATCCTTTGGAATATTACATTTGGGTTGGGTGCAGTGGCTCATGCCTATAATCCTGGCACTTTGGGAGACTGAGGTGGAAGGAGCGCTTGAGTCTAGGAGTTTGAGATCAGTGTGGGCAACGTAGTGAGACTCTGTCTCTACAAAACATTTAAAAATTGGCTGGGCACAGTGGTTCATGCCTGTAATCTCAGCACTTTGGGAGGTGAGGTGAGCAGATCACTTGAGGCCAAGAGTTCAAACCAACCTGGCCAACATGGTGAAACCTCATCTCTATTAAAAATATTTTTTAAATTAGCTGGGCCTGGTGGGGCATGCCTGTAATCCCAGCTGCCTGGGTGGCTGAGGCACGAGAATCACTTGAATCTAGGAGGCGGAAGTTGCAGTGAGCTGAGATCACACCACTGTACTCCAGCCTGGGCAGCAGAGTGAGACTCTGTCCCAAAAATAAATAAATAAATAATGGATAGATAAATCAAATTAGCTGGGCATGATGGCATGTGCTTATAGTCCAGGCTCCTCGGGAGGCTGAGGCTGGAGGATAGCTTCAACCTGGGATGTTGAGGCTGCAGTGACCTGTGATGGTCTCAAAAAAAAAACAACAACAACATAAAAACCACATATTTGGGCCAGGCGCAGTGGCTCATGCCTGTAATCCCAGCACTTTGGGAGGCTGAGGCAGGTGGATCATGAGGTCAAGAGATCGAGACCATCTTGGTCAACGTGGTGAAACCCCGTATCTACTAAAAATACAAAAAATTAGCTGGGCATGGTGGCGCGTGCCTGTAGTCCCAGCTACTTGGGAGGCTGAGGCAGGAGAATTGCCTGAACCCAGGAAGCAGAGGTTGCGGTGAGCCGAGATCGTGCCATTGCACTCCAGCCTGGGTAACAACAGCGAAACTCCGTCTAAAAAAAAAAAAAAAAAACCACATATTTGGAGTTATGTTTACTTGTTTACATAGTTTGGCCAAAATGATCCCTGCAGTTCTGACCTTCAAGGTTACCATACAAGAGAGGGATAAGGCACTGGTTGGTATCAGGGGTACCCAATTCCATCATTGCTATCTATTCCCTGATCTAAGTAAGTCTCTAATTCCAACACTTTGGGAGGCTGAGGTGGGAGGAATTTCATGGGGAATGACTACAGCCTCCATGCATATGGATACATAACATGAGCCTGAAAACATCATCACATAAAACCACAATTTGGTTATTGACTATTTCGTGAATCCTGGGTTCCTTGGCACATGGGAGCTTCAGTGCGACTTTCCTGGCCAGGAGCTCCTGCGACAGTTTCAATGAGGCCAGTCCTTAAGTTCAGCATGCTGGTATTTTTCAGTGTCTAGGTCACTGTCCTTCCTGTCTACCGAAATCCCAAATGGGGACAGTCATGATGGCTATGGAAATCTCAATCCTGGCCTCCACTGATTTGCTGCTACTTCTCTGTCTGCAGATGCTATACTATTCCTGTTACTTTTTTGTTTTGTTTTGTTTTTGGAGACAGGGTTCTCACTATGTTGCCCAGGCTTGTCTCAAACTCCTGGCTTCGAGCAGTCCTCCTGCCTGAGCCTCCCAAAGTGCAGGGATTACAGGTGTGAGCCACCACACCTGGCCTGAGCTTTCAGTTTTTGACAGCACTCAGTATATGTGGTGACACACATTTGGACTTTAATACCGAGAGGTTCCATTATTACTATTATTATTATTATATTTTATTATCATGTTCTATCACCCAGGCTGGAGTGCAGTGGGAAGATCACAGCTCAGTGCAGACTTGACCTCACAGGCTCAAGCAGTCCTCCTGCCTCAGCCTCCCTAGTAGCTGGGATTACAGGTGTGTGCCATCATACTTGGTTAATTTTTTGTAAAAACATTTTTTTAGCCAGGCATGGTAGTGCATATCTGTAATCCCAGGTACTTGGGACACTGAGGCAGAAGAATTGCCTGGACCTGGAAGGTGGAGGTTGCAGTGAGCCGAGATCATGCCACTTGTACTCCAGCCTGGGTGACAGAGTGAAACTGCACCTCAAAAAAAAAAAAAAAGTTTCACCATGTTGGCTAGGCTGGTCTTGAACTCCTGACCTCACGAGATCCACCTGCCTTGCCTCCCAAAGTCCTGGGATTACAGGTGTGAACCACTGTGCCCAGCCTACAAAGAATATTTTATTTTTTAATTAATTAATTAATTAATTTGAGATGGAGTTTTGTTCTTGTTGCCCAGGCTGGAGTGCAGTGGCACAATCTTGGCTCACCACAACCTCCACCTCTCGAGTTCAAGTGATTCTCCTGCCTCAGCCTCCCAAGTAGCTGGGATTGCAGGTGCCCACCATCACGCCTGGCTAATTTTTTAAATTTGAGCCAGAGTCTTGCTCTATTGCCCAGGCTGGAGTGCAGTGGTGTGATCTTGGTTCACTGCAACCTCCACTCCCAGGTTCAAGAGATTCTCTTGCCTTGGTGTCCTAAGAAGCTGGGACTATAGGCGCACACCACCATGCGCGGGTATTTTTTGTATTTTCAGTAGAGACAGGATTTCAACATGTTGGCCAGGATGATTTCAATTTCTTGATCTCGTGATCCACCAACCTAAGCCTCCCAAAGTGCTGGGATTACACGTGTGAACCACTGCACCTGGACAATTTTTGTATTTTTAGTAGAGATGGGCTTCACCATGTTGGTCAGGCTGGTCTCGAACTCCTGACCTCAACTGATCCACCCTGCTTGGCCTCCCAAAGTGCTGGGATTACAGGCGTGAGCCACTGGGCCTAGCCCTACAAAGGATATTTTAAATAATACAAATGAACAGCCAGATGAAGAGATACCTCTGGGCACATGGTTATGTTCTTATTTACCAACCAGAAGACTCTGAGCCCTGTTTTTGGGTGTTTATGGTGGCTTTATTATGGCGACATGATTAATCACGTCATTCACTATTGGTGATTAACTCAACTTTGTTTTCTCTTTCCTCCCTGGAGGTGGGGACACAGCTGAAAGTTTCAAGGCTCTAATCACATGGTTGGTTTCCCTGGCAACTAGCCTCCCATCCTATGGTTTGTAGGAGCATTCCAAAAATCTCCTCATTAACATAAACTTAGCTGTGGTAGAAAGGGGATGGTTATGAATAACTAAAGACATTTCTTTCACTCTTCTACAGCTATTTTAAGAACTGAAGACAAAAGGCCATTTTTTCTTCAAGAGAGGGTCTCCTTCACTCTGTCACCCAGACTGGAATGCAGTGACATAATCTTGTGTCACTGCAGCCTTCACCCCAGGGTTCAAGCAGTTCTCCCACCTCAGGATCCTGAGTAACTGGGACTACGGGTGCATGCCACTACATCTAGCTTTTTTTTTTTTTTTAATTTTTAGTAGAGATGGGGTTTTGCCATGTTGCCAAGACTCGTCTCAAACACTGAGCTCAAGCCATCTACCTACCATGGCCTCCCAAAGTACTGGATTACAGATGTGAGCCACAGTGCCCAGCATTTTTTTTTTTTTTTTTTTTTTTTGAGACAGAGTCTTACTCTGTCACCCAGGCTGGAGTACAGTAGTGTTGTCACAGCTCACTGTAGTCTTGACCTCCCTGAGCTCAGGAGATCCTCTCACCTCAGCCTCTCCATTAGCTGAGCCTGTAGGCACTCACCCCTATGCCTGGCTAATTTTTGTATTTTTTGTAGAGATGGGGTCTCACTGTGTTGCCCAGGCTGGTCTTCAACTCCTGGGCTCAAGCAGTCTGCCTGCCTCAGCCTTCGAAAATGGTGGGATTACAGGCAGGCCAAATCTTCTAACAAAAGAGACTCTGATTCCTCTGGTCGCTGGTCGCTTAGGAAATTACAAGATTTTTAGCAACTGTGAGCCAGGAACCCTGGACAAAACCCAAAATATATATTTCACAATATCACAACTTTCTTTTCCACCAAACTGAGGGGTGGTGCTCAAAATGATACCCTCTGTCTGCAGTTTGACTCAATTATAACTTGGATATTCTCTAAAAATCCATAGTTCTTGTTGGTATGCCAACTGGGAAATCACTGTGGATTTGAAAAAGTACTCTGCACATAAGAAAAACCCATGATGGGGCCAGGTGCAGTGGCTCCTGCCTGTAATCCCAGCACTCTGGGAGGCTGAGGCAGGTGGATTGCCTGAACCCACGTGTTCGAGACCAGCCTGGCCAACATGGTGAAACCTTATCTTTACTAAAAATACAAAAAACTAGTCAGGCATGGCGGCGCACACCTTTGGGCCCACCCAGCTACTCAGGAGGTTGAGGCAAAAGAATAATCTGAGCTTAGGAGGTCACAGCTGCAGTGAGCTGAGGTCACACCACTATACTCCAGCCTGGGTAACCATAGTGAGACCCAGTCTCAACAAATTAAAAAAAAAAGAAAAAAGAAAAAAATGCATGATGAGCTGCACTGTGCAGATGACCATTACTCTCTAGGAAGACCTCGGTGGTTTTCTTTTTTTGAGACAGTCTTGCTGTGTCGCCCAGGCTGGAGAGCAGCAGCACGATCTCGGCTCACTGCAACCTCCATCTCCAGAGTTTAAGTGATTCTCCTGCCTCAACTTCCCACATAGTTGGGACTACAGGTGCATGTCACCACGCCCAGCTAATTTTTTTTATTTTTTGGCAGAGATGGTAGGGATTGGGTTTCACCATGTTGGCCAGGCTTGTCTCAAACTCCTGACCTCAGGTGATCTGCCCGCCTCGGCCTTCCAAAGTGCTGAGATTACAAGCGGGAGCCACCACACCAGCCAGAGGTTTTTTTCATATACACTTTATGTCACCCAGTCTCCAGTAGCAGCAAAATTTTCATGTCAAATACATGAGTTAATTCAGACATGGGAGATCAATGGCACTGAATTGAAATTCAAGAAATAAGCCCATATATATATGTTCAACTGAGTTTCAAAAACAGCGCCAGGAATGGGGACATAGTATTATTTTCAAAAATTGGTGTTGTGACAATTGGATAGATATACAAAAAAATAATAAAATTGGACCAAGCACAGTGGCAGGATTGTTTGAGGCCTGGAGTTCAAGACCAGCTTGGGCAATATACTGCAGCCCTATATCTTATTAAAGAAAATTATCCAGGGGTTGTAGCACACACTTTAATCCCAGCTGCTCAGTGGCTGTGGTGAGGATTGCTGGAGACTGGGAGTTTGTGGCTGCAGTGAGCTATGATTGTACCACTGTAGTCTAGCCTGGGTGACAAAGTGAGACCCCAATTCTATTTTATTTTTTGAGACAGGGTCTAGTCTGTCTCCCTGACTGGAATGTTGTGAGCCTTGGCTCACTGCAACCTCCACTTTCCAGGCTCAAACAATCCCCCTACTTCAGCCTCCTAAGTAGCTGGGGCTGCAGGCATGCACAACCACACCTGGCTAATTTTTGTATTTTTTGGAGAGTTGAGTTTTGTCATGTTGGCCAGGCTGGTCTAGAACTCCTGGGATCAAGCAATCCATCCAGCTCAGCTTCCCAAAGGAGGGTGTTCCCTGGCCAAACTGAAGGTGGGGCTGCTTATTCTCATGGCCCAATAATGAGATGCAGATGAACTGGGAAAGGAGAGAGTTTTTATTTCTGTAATCAGTTACAGGGAGAAGGCCTGGAAAATACTGCCAGACCACCTCAAATTACAAAGTTTTCCAGAGCTTATACACCCTCTAAGCTATATGTCTATGTGTAAGTGTGCATTCATCTCAAGATATGACTGATTAACTTCTTCTAATCTATAACTAAGATCTGAGTCCTGAAGACCTTCCTCTGAAACCTCAGTGAATTTGCTTAATCTAAATGGGTCCAGGTGCTGGGGTGATTACCCTTATCTTGTCTCCTAAATCATGGAGGTTTGGGGAGTTCCTTCAAATCCCAATAAACTTGTTTATGGAGGCCTGGGGAGTTTCTTCAGACCCCAAATAAAACTTGTTTCATCCTAAACAGGTCCTGTTAAGAATTCTTTCATTATCTTGTCATGCTTTAAGGCCCAGGAAAGGCTTAGGTAAAACTCTTGGTGGGCTTTTGTTACCTTCCAGCCTTTGTATATGGGCACTGGCTCTCTCAACTTTTTGTTTGTAACTTAACCAGTCAGTCAGTGCTGAGACAGTTGTTATGGAAGCCACTGTTAGTCAGATCTAGGCTGCCACAATCCCTACTGTGAATTTGTGCATGATTTATATCATGCTTGTATATTTATTTATCATGAGAATCACAGGAAGATGGGGCGTTATAATCTTTCTGAGTACTTCCTGCTGAGAGGGGGTCATAATTATAAGGTACCAAATGCAGTGCTGGAGTGGAAGAGGTCGATTTCTTCCTGGTAGCACTCTCTGTTTCGGGGGCTTAAAGGCAGTGGCTGCTGAGACATAGTATGAGCTCAAGGGATGTTTTGGAACAACATGTAACAGCAACACACATAAATAGGTTGCTGCTGTTTTATTCTGAAGTTTAAATTGGTCAGTCTTCAGTTCACAGGGCTTTATGAAAGCACAGCTTAGGTTTCAGTGATGGCCAATTAGGAAAAATGGGGAAAAGGGAAAAGAAAAAGGAAAAAATTGAAAACATTATTTTGGAGAATTTTAGCCAGAAAAATTAGAATTCAATCCAAATTATAGAAAATAGTAAAAATTGAAAAACATTAGGCAAGACTAGAATCTAGTAACAGGTATACTATAGTTTTTGAAACATAATTTTGCTTTCTCTAGTTTCTCATGTTTACCAAAAGACAAATCATAGATTTGGTTTGCTTTATTATACTTGGCCAGATTATTTGTATAAAGTGCAGCAAGAATAATTATTTTTCACGTAGACCTTTTAAAAAATTGGCTTGCATGGAACTTTGTTCCATAGAAGGAATCTGAGATAAGACTTTATTTTATTTTGTATTTTCTTTTTTTTTTTTTTTTTTTTGGATTTTTTTTCTTTTTTTTTTGAGACAAGTCTTGCTCTGTCTCGAGGTGCCAGGCTGGAGTGCAGTGGTGCAATCTCAGCTCACTGCAACCTCCGCCTCCTGGGTTCAAGCAATTCTCCTGCCTCAGCCTCCCATGTAGCTGGGACTACAGACGCATGCCACCATGCCCAGCTAAGTTTTATATTTTAGTAGAGATGCGGTTTCACTATGTTGGCCAGGATGGTCTTGATCTCTTGACCTTGTGATCCGCCCCTTGGCCTCCCACAGTGCTGGGATTACAGGCATGAGCCACTGCACCTGGCCTCTGTACTTTATTTTCTTTGAGACTGAGTCTCACTCTGTCGCCCAGGTTGGAGTGCAGTAGTGCAATCTCATCTCACTGCAATCTCTGCCTCCCAGGTTCAAGCGATTCTCGTGCCTCAGCCTCCAGAGTAGCTGGGATTACAGGTGCATGCCACCATGCCTAGCTAATTTTTGTATTTTTAGTAGAGATGGGGTTTCACCATGTTGGTCAGGCTGGTCTCAAGCTCTAACCTCGTAATCTGCCTGCCTCAGCCTCCCAAAGTGCTGGGATTACAGGCCCTGAGCCACTGTGCCTGGCAAGACTTTATTTATTTATTTAGAGATGAAGTCCCGCTCTTTCACCCAGGCTAGAGTGCAGTGGCACAGTCTTGGCTCACTGCAACCTCTACCTCCTGGGTTCAAGTGATTCTCCTGCCTCAGCCTCCTGAGTAGCTCCTGAGCCTCAGGAGCTCCTCAGCCTTCTGAGTAGGGGTTACAGGTGTGCACTACCACACCTAGCTAATTTTTGTATTTTTAGTAGAGGCAGGGTTTCACCGTGTTGGTCAGGCTGGTCTTAAACTCCTGACCTTGTGATCTGCCTGCCTCAGCCTCCCAAAGTCCTGGGATTACAGATGTTAGCCACTGCAGCTGGTCGAGATAAGACTTTTTAAAGCTGAGCCCAGCCATGGATTTGTGCCATCAGATACCTGTGAGTTGAGTGAATTCCTCTCCTCTTAAGGTTCCAAGATAACTTGGGACTCCTGGCCTGTCAGAAAGTGACATTCTTTACTTACCACAGATCAGAAACCCTGTACAGGGACTGTACACAAAATCTGAGGCCAGCTTTCCAAAGGCTTTATTGGCTTACATAATCAGCTTTAATTTCTTTTTTTCTTTTTTTTTTTTTTTTTGAGATGGAGTTTCACTCTTGTTACCCAGGCTGGAGTGCAATGGCACCATCTCGGCTCACCGCAACCTCCGCCTCCTGGGTTCAAGCAATTCTCCTGCCTCAGCCTCCTGAGTAGCTGGGATTACAGGCACACGCCACCATGCCCAGCTAATTTTTTGTATTTTTAGTAGAGACGGGGTTTCACCATGTTGACCAGGATGGTCTCGATCTCTTGACCTCATGATCCACCTGCCTCGGCCTCCCAAAGTGCTGGGATTGCAGGCTTGAGCCACCGCGCCCGGCCTCAGCTTTAATTTCTTAAAGGAAAGCATACCATTCCGGTCAAAGCCTTGGTAAAATAACCAGTTTTTTTCAATTGTGTCCTGTTATAAAAGAAAACAGATTCTTATTGTACTTCTGCAAATAACCATATTGCCATTAAATTAAGAATACTCACAAATAGTTTCCAAACTCTGGAGAAATCAGGCAGAGAGGAAACAAATATGTTCCAAATTTGGTTCATAGGCATATACTTAATTGTGAAAAGCTGTCAATAGCTCAAAAGAAAAGTTTTATTGACTTTGAAAAATAAAACGAAGGATCAGCAATATTTTAAGCAAAACTCAAAAAGATCACTTCAATCTTCTAATTCAGTTAATGCAGTTAATTCTTGTCCTGCTTGATGTTAATGAACATTTTAGCCATCCAAGACTGAACATTTTTGTCTATTCTGATGTCACAATCTCCAAAGTTATCAAAAACTTGCATTCAGGAACACCTGTTAGAGCTTTATAGCTGGTTTTAAAACTACCTGCTAAAGAGGACCAAAATAAGACAACAATTGCTTATGGATGACAAAGTTTTAGGGTAGCCATAGTCAAAGACACAATTGACAAGGAAATCTGTTACCTCTGTGGCACACAATAATTTAACATAAATATAATTATTACTGATAATGTGCACTAAGATATATCAGAATTATAGGAGTTTTCCATAATTTTGGAACACATGCCAATAACATATTTATACAGATATAATCCAAAGAAAACTAAACCCCATTTTATAGTTGACATTGCTTGCTGTATGATTTTTGTACCAAATAAGCCGAATTTTACCTTTACATTAGTGTGCTATTAATGTTGAACCCAATTCTTAATAAAACCTTATTGACATGTTTACCCAACTTTAATGTTTGGCAATTTTTATAGATCTTTTATAACCCTTCGAAATTGTTGTTAAAGCATAGGTTAATGCTCTAAGAGAAACCTGTTGTGTTTTTATTTTAATGTTGAATTTACAGAAAAACTGGATAATAACCCTTTAACATTAGCCAATATGTTTACACACAGAATTTGTTTTACAATCAACCTACAACTTGCTTAAACCTTCAGCTTTATTTTATGTAACTTAATACTTTAACCTTTTAGTTTAGGCAAAAAACTCACATTCCATGCCTTCTTCTAATCTTTTTACCAAAAGTATACTCTATTTTCCTTACACACCTTGCATATAAAACTGTTTTTTCCAATAGTCTCAATAGAGTCAACATGTTACAATGTTGACTCTTTTTTTTGTTGTTTGTTTTTTTTTGTTTGTTTGTTTTGTTTTTTTGTTTGTTTTTTTTTGAGGCAGAGTTTCGCTCTTGTTACCCAGGCTGGAGTGCAATGGCGCGATCTCGGCTCACCGCAACCTCCACCTCCTGGGTTCAGGCAATTCTCCTGCCTCAGCCTCCTGAGTAGCTGGGATTACAGGCACGCGCCACCATGCCCAGCTAATTTTTTTGTATTTTTAGTAGAGACGGGGTTTCACCATGTTGACCAGGATGGTCTCGATCTCTCGATCTCGTGATCCACCCGCCTCGGCCTCCCAAAGTGCTGGGATTACAGGCTCGAGACACCGCGCCTGGCACTACAATGTTGACTCTTAGCAACTTTTACTTTTGGTGAAAAACCTGGTAAGTGATTTTAATTATGTACCAGATAGGAATTCTAGAACCTAGACAGAAGTGCAGATAAGGCCTGACTCATTCCAGTATGTCACTTCATGTGCCCCAGGTCTTCGCTAGCTGTAAAGCAGGCAAGTTGTACAGTTAAGAGTCATAATGACATTTTGGCCGGGCGCAGTGGCTCAAGCCTGTAATCCCAGCACTTTGGGAGGCCAAGGCGGGTGGATCACAAGGTCAAGAGATCAAGACCATCCTGGTCAATATGGTGAAACCCCGTCTCTACTAAAAATACAAAAATTTAGCTGGGCATGGTGGCACGTGCCTGTAATCCGAGCTACTCAGGAGGCTGAGGCAGGAGAATTGCCTGAACCCAGGGAGCGGAGGTTGCGGTGAGCCGAGATCGCGCCATTGCACTCCAGCCTGGGTAACAAGAGCGAAACTCCGTCTCAAAAAAAATAAGAGTCATAATGACATTTTATGAAGCATTCAGGAGGCAGGCCTAATCACCTTTAAATGGTACATTACTTGCATATATTCCCTTTCATAAATTCTTTCACGACTTCCATGAACAATCTGTGATATGCTTTGAATTTCTGATTTGTCCAAATATCCTTCTTTTTAAAAAACCAATCATTTTACTTTAGGACAAGAATTTATACAAGCCCCTTTTTTATATAAAATATCTTTTCTTTAAGCCTTTTTTGAACCAAAAATACCTATTTATTTTTATAATTTTCTTCATGTCTTGTTTTCCTTTGTTTGAGATGGAGTCTCACCAGGCTGGAGTGCAGTGGTGCCATCTTGGCTCACACAACCTCTGCCTCTGAGGTTCAAGTTATTCTTCTGCCTCAGCCTCCTGAGTAGCTGGGATTACAGGCAAGCACCACCACGACTGGCTAATTTTTGTATTTTTAGTAGAGAAGGGGTTTCACCATGTTCGTCAGGCTGGTCCTGAACTCCTGATCTCATGATCTGCCCACCTTGGCCTACCAAAGTGCTGGGATTACAGGTATGAGCCATGGTTCCCAGCTTTTTTTTTTTTTTTTTTTTGAGACAGAGTCTCACTCTGTTGCCCAGGGTGGAGTGCAGTGGTGAAATCTCAGCTCACTGCAACCTCCACCTCTCTTTATATCTCTTTTATTTCCTGGTTCCTTTTACCTTGTATTATATATAACCTTTAAATAAGCTTTGAATTAGACAAAAATTATTTACCCTTTAAAAAGGATACAACTTTTTCAAAAAATAATGTTTCTACAATATATTTTTATTGGAAAATACTCAATGAAATATCTATTGTTTAATATAACTTTAGATTCTAAATTGTGACAAGTTTGGGCCAGGTATAGTGGCTTATGCCTGTAATCCCAGCATTTTGGGAGGCTGAGGTGTGTGGATCACTTGGGGTCAGGAGTTGGAGACCAGCCTGGCCAACATGGTGAAACCCCATCTCTAATAACAATACAAAAACTAGCCAGATATGGTGGTGGATGCCTGTAGTTCCAGCTGCTTGAGAGACTGAGGCATGAGAATCGCTTGAACCTGGGAGGCAGAGGTTGCAGTGAGCCACATCATTGCACTCCTGACTGGGCAACAGAGTAAGACTCTGTCTCAAAAATAAATAACTAAGGTAAATAAATAAATTATGACAAGTTGTTTATGAGTATTCCATTACACTTACCTAATTATTTGTTTACCTAGATTGTTTATGAAAACTGTGATGGTCATCATTTAAAGTTATGAAAAAAGCATTGCAAAATTATAACTGAGACAATGAAAAATATCTGACCTAACTGACTTCATCTTGCTTCTAACCTCCAAACTATCCTTGTTTATTAACTTAGTTTATAGTTTAACTTTGAAACAAAGATGATAATAGTTGTTTCCCATAACAAACCTCCTTTATGCCTGTGGACTAGACTGCCTAAAGACACAAGATTAGAAGTTGTTTTATTTTACCAAATAATTCAAGATGCAGCTATGAATATTAATATTTATTAAAAAGTACACAAGCAAAGATCATTCTGTTTTGGGCTGAGTTTATAGTTTTGTAGTCTCCATGCCAAATGTTGATACCTTATTGTGTTTGGCAGGGATAAGTATGAAATTGTTTGGTCAGTAAATGCAAAGACAAATGTATGTTGGCAATTCTTAAGACATTTCTTTCTTTCTTTCTTTTTTTTTTTTTTGAGACAGAGTCTTGCTCTGTCACCCAGGCTGGAGTGCAGTGGTGTGATCTTGGCTCACTGCAACCTCTGCCTCCTGGGTTCAAGCGATTCTCCTGCCTCAGCCTCCTAAGTACTTGGGATTACGGGCGTGCACCACCATGCTCAGCAAAATTGTTTTGTATTTTTAGTAGAGACGGATTTCACCATGTTGGTCAGGCTGGTCTTGAACTCCTGACCTTGTGACCCACTCACCTTGGCCTCCCAAAGTGCTATGATTAGAGGGTGAGCCACCGTGCCTGGCCAAGACATTTCTAATATTACTTTGCCAGTAATCTTAAATCTAGCTTATTTATTAAAGCTTGTAGTTAAATCACGTAAACTTGAAAAAGCATTTGACTACTCTTTCTTTTTTTCTGTGAAAGTATTTAAGTGCTTTTATTTTTAAGCCAATTAATTAGAGGTCTTTTTATTTTTTCAGTTGTGAAGCACTGTACACAACACATAAAGACCTATTAGGCATGCCAATATAAGTACATTTTTTTGGGGGTCTTTTTGTTTTTTTCTTTTTTGTGGACAACAAGGTCTCACTATATCACCCAGGCAAGTCTTGAACTCCTGGGCTCAAGCTATCCTCCTGCCTCTGCCTCCCTAAGAGCTGGGCTTACAGGTGTGAGCCACAGTGCCCAGCCAGAAGAAGTCCTTTTTTTCTTTTTGAGATGGTGTCTTGCCCTGTCGCCCAGGCTGGAGTGCAGTGGTGTGATCTTGACCCACTGCAATCTCTGCCTCCCAGGTTCAGGGGATTCTCCTGCCTCAGCCTCCTGAGTAACTGGGACTACAGTCGTGTGCCACCATGCCCAGCTAATTTTTTGTATTTTTAGTAGAGATGGGGTTTCACCGTGTTAGCCAGGATGGTCTCGATCTCCTGACCTCATGATCTGCTCACCACAGGCTCCCAAAGTGCTGGGATTACAGGAGTGAGCCACTGCCAGCTAGAAGTACATTTTATAGGTTCATAAAACATCCTTTTTTTTTCCTCCCTATTTTAGACCTGCAAACTCTTGATAACCTGGTTTATTACCCTGGCAGTTGTCAGCTAAATAGCTGTGGGTCTGCATATTGAAGGAAACAAGTCTTAGGTGAAAAATCAGATAGCAAAATTTACATTTTAAGGTACAGAGAGAAAAAATCTGGTGGTGCTAGAGGGAGATTAAAGATGGATGCTGGCCCTGGCCCGTGGCTAACACCTATAATCCCAGCACTTTGGTGGATCACGAGGTAAAGAGATGAATACCATCCTGGCCAACATGGTGAAACCCTGTCTCTACTAAAATACAAAAAAATTACCCAGGCCTGGTGGTGCGTGCCTGTAGTCCCCATCTCTACTAAAAATATAAAAATTAAAATTACCTGGGCATGGTCGCACATGCCTGTTACTCAGGATGCTGAGGCAGGAGAATCGCTTGAACCTGGAAGGCAGAGGTTGCAGTAAGCCAAGATCACACCACTGCACTCCAGCAAGACTGTCTCAAAAAAAAAAAAAAAGAAAAGAAAAGAAAAAAAGATGGATGCTAGATGAAACATAAAATTATAGAAATCTATCATAGGATTGTATAAGGAACCATACTGAATCCTAGGTGGTTTTTGTTTTTGTTTTTGTTTTTGTTTTTGTTTTTGAGACGGAGTCTTGCTTTGTTGTCCAGGCTGGAGTGCAGTGGCATGATCTTGGCTCACTGCAACTTCTGCCTCCCAGGTTCAAGCAATTCTCCTGCCTCAGCCTTACGAATAGCTGGGATCACAGGTGCCCACCACCATGCCTGGCTAATATTCGTATTTTCAGTAGAGATGGGATTTCGTCATGTTGGCCAGGCTGGTCTCCAACTCCTGACCTCAGGATCTACCCTCCTCGGCCTCCAAAAGTGCTGTGATTACAGGTGTTAGACACTGTAGCTGGCCTTTTTTTGTAGGGGGTGGGGACAGAGTTTTGCTTTGTTACCCAGGCTGGAGTGCAGTGTCCCAATTTCGGCTCACTGCAACCTCCCAGATTCAAGTGATTCTCCTGCTTCAGGCTCCTGAGTAGCTGAGATTACTGGCATCTGCCACCACACCCGGCTAATTTTGTATTTTTACTTGGTGGGGGGGGGGCATTTCTTCATGTTGGTCAGGCTGGTCTTGAACTCACAACCTCAGGTGATCTGCCCACCTCAGCCTCCCAAAGTGCTGGGATTACAGGCCTGAGCCACCTCGCCCGACCAGATATTAGCTTTTAATTAAGCTGCCTTTTTTTTTTTTTAGGCAGCGTCTCACTCTGTCATCCAGACTGGAGTATTTTGGCCGTGAGCTCGGCTCACTGCAATCTCTGCCAATTCAGGAGAATTCAAGCAATTCTCCTGCCTCAGCCTCCTGAGTAGCTGGGACTACAGGCACATGCCACTACACCTGGCTAATTTTTTATTTTTTGTATTTTAATAGAGGCGGAGTTTCACCATGGTGCCTAGCCTGGTCGAGAACTCCTCTCCTCAAGTAATCTACTCATCTCGGCCTCCCAAAGTGCTGGGATTACAGGCGTGAGCCACCACACCCAGTTTAAGGAGAGGAGTTGATTAACCATTGAGCTTCTTAAAAAAAAAATTATTTTTCCTTCCCAGAGGATTCTTAGTGGGAATGTGCCCCATACCTCCTATTTTCAAGTTTATGTGGTATCAAAAGGGACAAGACAGATACACAGACAAGTGGAGACAGATTTCGGACAAACACAAGGGGCGAGTACACGCAGGCCGAACAGACTTAAAACCAACTTGAAACCTATCTCAACCAAAATGCAAAGCGGATGTATGAGCGAACCCTTTGTTGTACCCTTGCAAGTCAAGGAATGCACCACACTCCGAGATTGAATTATGAGTCCTTTATTATGCCTTCGACTGACAGGTGGCTAAAGCCCAAAATTCTCTCGGCCCCTAAGAAATAGTTAGGTGGTCTTTTATACTCTAGTTTTGAAGGGGAGGGGGAACCTATCTGAAGCAAATTTTTCACAAAAGCAAGAGTAAGCAAAAAATTAAAAGATAAACTAGCACATGGGAAATAAAACAGTGCCAGGTATGAGGGGTAAAGTTGTCATAAAAGATAAACAACTTATAGATAATGGGGGCTCTAGGCGCTTGACAGCACTTGCATTCCCAGGCTCTGCTGGTACCACTTAATCCGGCCTCTTATCAACAAATGCATTCCTGGAGGTGCCCAGTGTCAGCCTGCCCCAGCTACATACTATAGTTAAATACTTAATGGTGGAAAAATAACTAACATGAAGAAGCTAAGATGGAGTCTGTGCAGCTCATGAAGCTAACATAAAGCCTGAACAGCTTTTAGTCTGAGAAAGAGATAGTTTTAGCTGGCAAAAAGCAGGTTATTACACCTATTGCTCTCCTTGGCGGTACTGGACAATTGACTTGTCCAGGTGGCTCACACCTGTAATCCCAACACTTTGGGCAACAACATGATGAAGATTGAGGACATTATGCTAAGTGAAATAAACCAGTCAGTAAAAGACAAATACAGAATAATTCCACTCGTATGAGGTACCCACAGTGAACTACATACAATCAAAAAGTAGAATAGTGTAGAATAGTGGGTGTGAGGGGCTGAGGGTGAGCGGTAAATGGGATGTCATTCAATCGTTAAGAGTTTCAGACCCGGGCGCCGTGGCTCACGCCTGTAATCACAGCACTTTGGGAGGCCGAGGTGGGTGGATCACGAGGTCAAGATATCAAGACCATCCTGGTCAACATGGTGAAACCCCGACTCTACTAAAAATACAAAAAAATTAGCTGGGCATGGTGGCTCGTGCCTGTAATCCCAGCTGCTCAGGAGGCTGAGGCAGGAGAATTGCCTGAACCCAGGAGGCGGAGGTTGCGGTGAGCCGAGATCGCGCCATTGCACTCCAGCCTGGGTAACAACAGTGACTCCGTCTCAAAAAAAAAAAAAAAAAAAAAAAGAGTTTCAAATTTGCAAGAGGAAATCATTTCTAGAGATTGGTTTCACAATGTAACTACACTTAACACTACTGAATAGGCCCCTTAAAAATGGACCTAGGGCAAAGAACAAAGTTGGGCTCACATGCAAATATCCCCGCAAGGGAAAACCCACTCTAACCATGGAGCTTGGCTCAATGACGTGCTCTCCTGCATGACTGTCACTCCGCGGGGGAGGGGAGGGGCCACCACACAAACTGTCCAATCAGCATCACTGCTGGAAAGGGGCGTGGACCCCAGCGCTGCTTGGGCGTGTGAATATCCTTATTGTAGCGGTTCGCTGGGGTTGCGTCTCGTCCACCGCAGAAGACTCTCTCGGGTGTTGCATGCTCTTTGTCGCCCTGGGACCTGCAGGTAGTGAGGACTCCTGGAGCCCCCGTAAGCCGAGAAATGGTGAGTGTTCGGGGCCGGAAGTCCCGAGACCTGAGGAGGGGGCTTGTTGGAACCGGCTGTGGCGGGACTCGAGTCCCCGTGGCGTAGCTCGGGCCAGGACACCCGAGGGTCTCCCAGCAGGGTAGGGCTGGGCCGGCAGCTGGGACCTCAGGCGTCCCGTTCCACCCCTGCGGCTGCGGCCCCAGCCCCGGTGCCCTTTCCGGGCAGTTGCGCACCCGCAACCCCGCGTCTCCCAAGATTGTGCGGGGGCCACGGGAAAGTCATGATGGGGAATCCCCACTTGGGTGTCGGGTTCGTGCGTTTGAGAATCCATTTGGGTCAGAACGTTAAGGTGAATCCGCTTGTGAGAACTGAAGCCTGGAGGAGGGAGCATTTTATTTTGCCGCCAAGGGAGAGGAGGGCGAGCGTGGAGCTCTTGAGTTCGTTCCTGTGGCTGCTCAGATGCCCCTGCTGTCATCACCAGGCACTAACCCACTGTCTGGGTTGCCGCTCTCAAGTTTGGGAATTTGTTTTTGAGACACGGTCTCGCTGTGCCGCTCAGGTTTAAGTGCAGTGGCGCCATCAAACCTTACTGCATCCTCAAACACTGGGACTCAAGCGATCCTCCCGCCTCAGCCTCCTGAGTAGCTGGGACTACAGGCACCTGCCACTACTGGCTAATTTTAAATTTTTACTGTGTAGACGCAAGATCTTGCTATGTTGCTCATGCTAGTCTCAAACGCCTGGCATCAGGATTCTCTTGCCTTGGGCTCCCAAAATGTTGAGATTACAGGCATGATCATGCCTGGCCTTTGTGAATGTATTTACCTTTTGATTGTGGGTTTTCCGTATTAACGGTGGAGAGGCAATTACTTATCTAAACAGATTAGAACATTTGCGTTTCTTTCCTTTGGATTCCTTGATCAAATCACTTTTTCTTTTTTAAGACAGAGTTTGGGTCTGTTGCCCAGGCTGGAGTGCAATGGCGTGATCTAGGCTCACTGCAACCTCCACCTCCCAGGTTCAAGCAATGCTCCTGTCTCAGCTTCCCGAGTAGCTGGCATTACAGGCACATGACGCCACACCAGGCTAATTTTTTGTATTTTTAGTAGAGACAGGGTTTCACCGTGTGCCCCAAGCTGGTCTTGAACTCCTGAGCTCAGGCAATCCACCTTCCTTGGCCTGCTAAAGTGCTAGAATTACCAGCGTGCGCTACCGGGCCCGGCTTTTTTTTTTTTTTTTTGGTAGACTCTTGCTCTGTCGCCCAGTTTGGAGTGCAGTAACACCGTCTTGGCTCACTGCAACCCCTGCCTCCCAGGTTGAAGCAATTCTCATGCCTCAGGCTCCCGAGTAGCTGGGATTACAGGCGTGTGCCAACCACACCCGGCCCACTTTATTATTTTTAATAGAGATGATGTTGCCTTTCGATGACCGGGCTGTTCTCGAACTCCTGATTCACTTGCCTCAAACTTCTAAAGTACTGGGATTATAGGTGTGAGCTGCTGTGGTGGCCCAAACCACCTTTTTTTCTTTTCCTTTTTTTTTTTTTTTTTTCCTTGACACAATCTTGCTTTTTCGAAGGCAGGAGTGCAGTGGCATGATCTCAGCTCATGGAAACATCTGCCTCTCAGGTTCAAGCAGTTCTTCCTGCCTCAGCCTCCTGAGTAGCTGAGATTACTGGCGTCTGCCACCAGACTGGACTAATTTTTGTATTATTAGTGGAGGTGGGACTGCTGGCCAGGCTGGTCTTAAACTCCTGAAACCAAGCCCTTATCCGCCTCCAAAAGTGCTGGGATTACAGATGAGAGTCACCTGGCTCAGGCCTGAAACCTTTTAATGCCAACAGTGTCATGGGCGAAGCCCATAACGCTGATGATTACGATTTGAGGTTCTCTGGAGGAAAAAAAAAAATTAATAAATATTAAGATAGGAACATAACCTTTCTGCCTGGAGTGTATCAAGCGACCACAGAAACAAAACAGAGAAGGATGAAAAAAGGAAGGAAACAAAAGAAAGATGAAGCTTCCTTTCTTCCTTCCTCTAACCCATTCACCCTCTCCTCCCTTTCTCTACAAAAAAAGAAAAAAAGAAAAAGCATTTTTCTATGTTTTGACCTAATTGTAAATCCAAAACATAGTAAAAGAGTTATGCAACTAAAAAAGAAAAGGACATTACACGTGCATGGCTTTTAGGCCTCTCTGACATTGGTTCTGAATTAATTTTATTGTTTTAAAAATCATATATATGTATATATATATTTCTGGTTTCACCCTCCTGTGCTCCAGCAATAATCCTTCCTTGGTCTCCCAAGGTGCTGGGATTATAGGCATAAGTCACCAGGCTCAGCCTGGTTTTGAATTATTTATTTATTTATTTATTTAGAGAAGTCTCGCTCTGTTGCCCAGGTGGAGTGCAGTGGTGCATTCTCGACTCATTGTAACCTCCACCTCCCAGGTTCAAGTGATTCTTCTGCCTCAGCCTCCCATGTAGCTGGGAGTACAGGTGTGCACTATCACACCCAGCTAATTTTTGTATTTTTAGTAGAGACAGGGTTTCACCATATTGGCCAGGCTGGTCTTGAACTCTTGACCTCGTGATCCACCCACCTCGGCCTCCCAAAGTGTTGGGATTACAGGTGTGAGCCACTGCGCCCAGCCTGAATTAATTTTGGCATCTCTGTAATGCACTAACTGACAACCCTTGATGGGATTAATCAATCCTAGGAATCAGTTATATCCAAGAATCCCACTAAATGTAAGCAAGGTACACCCTATAATTTATGTATTTATTTATTTTGAGATGGAGTCTTGCTCTGTTGCCCAGGCAGAAGTGCTGAGACAGACTCTCAGTCTGTCGCCCAGGCGGGAGTGCAGTGGTGTGATCTCAGCTCACTGCAGCCTCTGCCTTCCAAGTTCAAGCGATTTCTCCTGCATGAGCCTCCTGAGTAGCTAGGATTACAGGTGCCTGCTACTATGCCTGGCTAATTTTCTGTATTTTTTAATAGAGGTGGGGTTTCACCATGTTGGCCAGGCTGGTCTTGAAGTCCTGACTTCAAGTGATCTGCCCACCTCAGTCTCCCAAAGCGCTGGGATTACAGTTGTGAGTCACCATAATTTAAATGAACTCTAATGAACTCTTTGACAGTTACAAATTGCCTTAACAAAATAAAAGTGGTGGCTCACGCCTGTAATCCAAGCACTTTGGAGGCCAAGGCAGGCAGATCACCTGAGGTCCGGAGTTCAAGACCAGCCTGACCAACATAGTGAAACCTCGGCTTTATATAAAATAAAATAAAATAAAAAATAAAATAGAATCCCAGGGACCTTACCATCCCTACTCCCAGTTAAAGTCCTTAATGTGGCCAAATGTCAATTAAACAGAGTCTTCAAGGATTGAAACCCATTGTACAAGACCTATTTAGTGAAGAGCTGTTATTCCTGGTGCTTCTTGTTTTAATAGCCCAATTTAGCCTATTGTTAAACCTGGAAAGAATAAATGGTATCTAATGGTGGGTTATTGCAACCTTGATGATGTGGTTGTGCCCTATACCCAGTCTCCAACATTCTGGCAGTAACTGGCTCCATCTAATCAGCATTGGTAAATACTCAGCTATCAGTTTTGGCTAAGTCCCTTTTCAACGGTGACTTACCTGATGATTCCCTTCACTTTTAAAATTGTTTTTATTTTTATTTTTATTTATTTTTTTTTTTTGAGACGGAGTTTCGCTCTTGTTACCCAGGCTGGAGTGCAGTGGCGCGATCTCGGCTCACCGCAACCTCCGCCTCCTGGGTTCAGGCAATTCTCCTGCCTCAGCCTCCTGAGTAGCTGGGATTACAGGCACGCGCCACCACGCCCAGCTACTTTTTTGTATTTTTAGTAGAGACGGGGTTTCACCATGTTGACCAGGATGGTCTCGATCTCTTGACCTTATGATCCACCCGCCTCCGCCTCCCAAAGTGCTGGGATTACAGGCTTGAGCCACCGCGCCCGGCTTAGACTTATAGAAAAATTGATGAGAAAGTATAGTGTTCCCACTTGACCGCTCTGCCTCCACGTAGTTTGTCCTTTTTATATTTTGTATTACTTTAATCCATCTAATTGATACTGATGCCTCGAAGTCCACAGGTTATATTACGGCTGACTCCATTAACAATCTATGGGTTTTGGCAAATGTATATTAACTGCTGTTCATCATAACTGCATCATATAGGATGCTTTCCCTCACCTAAATATCCCATTCTTCCCCTATTCATTAATCCCTCCTTCTTCTCCCCAAATTCTTGACAATCAGAAGTCTTTTTACTCTGCCATAATTTTGTATTTTTCTGAATGTCATCTTTGAAACTATACAATATATAGCGATTAAGATTAGCTTCTTTCGCCGGGTGCAGTGGCTCACACCTGTAATCCCAGCACTTTGGGAGGCTGAGGCGGGTGGATCACGAGGTCGAGAGATCGAGACCATCCTGGTCAACATGGTGAAACCCCGTCTCTACTAAAAATGCAAAAATTAGCTGGGCCTGGTGGCGCGTGCCTGTAATCCCAGCTACTCAGGAGGCTGAGGCAGGAGAATTGCTTGAACCCAGGAGGCGGAGGTTGCGGTGAGCTGAGATCGCGCATTGCACTCCAGCCTGTGTAACAAGAGCGAAACTCCATCCCCCCCCGCCCAAAAAAAAAAGATTAGCTTCTTTCACTTACTAATGTATTTTCTTTTCTTTTTTTTTTTTTTTTTTTTGAGACAGAGTCTCACTCTGTTGCTAGGCTGGAGTGCAGTGATGCGATCCCGGCTGACTGCAACCTCCGCCTTCTGGGTTCAAGCAATTCTCCTGCCTCAGCTTCCCAAGTAGTTGGGACTACAGGCGTGTGCCACCACGCCCACCTAATTTTTCTATTTTTAGTAGAGATGGGGTTTCGTCATGTTGGTCAGGCTGATCTTGAACTCTCGACCTCAGGTGATCTGCTCGCCTTGGCCTCCCAAAGTGCTGGGGATTATGGACCACCATACCTGGCCTAATAATATATTTTCGAGTTTATATTGTAGTTTATAATATAGTTTCAATAACATATTTTCAAGTCAAGATTCCTCCATGTCTTTTTCTTTTTTCTTTTTTAATTGAGATGGGGTCTGTTCGTATCACCCATGCTGGTCTTGAACTCCTGGACTCAAGTGATTCTCCTGCCTCAGTGCCCTGAGTAGCTGATACTACAGGTCGGAGCCACCATACCTGGCCTTCATGCCTTTTCACGGTTTGATGCCTGATTTCTTTTTGTCATTCTCTGGGTGAACCAGATGGTTTATCCGTATGTCTGTTGAGAGAGATCTTGGTTCACTCTAAGGTTTGCAAATTTTGAATAAAGCAGTAAACATTCATGCGCAGGTTTGGCATGAACGTAAGTTTTCAGCTCATTTAAGTAAATACCTAGGAGCATGATGATTAGATTACAGTTTAAGAGTGTGTTTTGTTGTAACTGTCAACCTTTCAAAGTAGGAGTATCATTTTCCATTGCCAACAGCAAATAATGATGATACCTATCGTTCCCCATCTTCACCATCATTTGGTGTTTTCAGTGTTTTGGAATTTAGCCCTTTAGTGAGTGTGGTAATATCTTAGTTTTATTTATCTTATTTATATTAGTTTTATTGATTCCCTAATGCTATGTGATGTTGAGCATGTTTTCATATGCTTGTTTACCATCTCTAACTCTTCTCTGGTGATGTATATGTTCATATCTTTTGCCCAGTTTTGATTGGATTGTCTTCCTGTTACTGAGTTTTTGTTTGTTTGTTTGTTTTGAGACTGAGTCTCACTCTTTCACCAGGCTAGAGTGCAGTGGCACGATCTCGGCTCACTGCAACCTCCACCTTCTGGGTTCAAGCAATTCTCCTGCCTCAGCCTCCTGAGTTGCTGGACTACAGGGGCATGCCATCACGCCCAGCTAAGTCTTGTATTTTTAGTAGAGATGGGGTTTCACCCTGTTGGCCAGGATGGTCTTGATCTCTTGACCTCGTGACCCACCCACCTTGGCCTCCCAGAGTGCTGGGATCACAGGCGTAAGCCACCTCAGCCAGCTGTCTTTGATTCTTTATCAAAGATCAGTTGACTATATTTGTGTGGCTGTACAGGAAAGCAGTTGGCCTTTGTGTGTTAAGCTTGTGTCCTTCAACCTTGCTCTTATTGATTCCAGGAGTTTTCTTGTTGTGGATTTTTGAAATTTTCTACATACACAGTCATTTCATATGCAGAAAAACAGTTTTAGTTTTTCCTTCCCAGTTGGTATATCTTTTATTTCTTTTCCTTGTGTTAGTTTCACTGTTGTACAATGTTGAATAGAAATGGTGAGAGGGGCCGGGCGCAATGGCTTATGCCTGCAATTCAAGCACTTTGGGAGGCCAAGATGGGGGGATCAGTGAGGTCAGGAGTTCCAAGACTAGCCTGGCCAACATGGCGAAACTCCATCTCTGCTAAAAATACACAAATTAGCAAGCATGGTGGGGCATGCCTGTAATCCCAGCTACTCAGGAGGCTGAGGCAATAGAATTTCTTGAACCCCAAAGCCGGAGGTTGCAGTGAGCTGAGATGGCGCCACTGCACTCCAGCCTGGACAACAGAATGAGACTTTTGTCTCAAAAGAAAATAAATAAATAAAATAAATAGAGAAAAGTCAACAAAACTTTTTGAGACTCCATCTCAAAAAAATAAAAGGCGGGGAAATGGCGAGAGTGTGAGAAGAGTCTTTTTTACCTTGTTCCTCATGTTATTGGGAAAACATCTAGTTTTTCACTTTAAGTATGATGTTAACTGCAGGTTTCTTGTATATAGTTTCTCGAGAAGTTCTTGCCCAGTGCAGTGGCATGCACCTGTAGTCTTTGCTGCTTGGGAGGCCAAGGCAAGGAGATTGCTGGAGCCCACCATTTGAGGCTGTAGCACCATGACGGCACCTCTGAATAGCCAATATACTCCAGCCTGGGCAACGTAGCTAGACCAGTCTCAAAAAAAAAAAAGAAAGAAGAAGAAATTCCCCCCTCTATTCCTAGTTTGCTATCATAAATAGATGTTCAGTTTTGTAAAATGCTTTTTCATTTCCCCCTATTCGTCATATTAATAATCTTTCTATTTTTGTTCTTTGTTAGCTTGAGGAGACATTTGTCAGTTTTATTGATATTTTCACATGACCACCTTTTGGTTTTATTTTTCTCTCTTTTTTTTTTTTTTTTTTTGAGCGGAAGCACTGCGTTTAATAGGACAGGGCTGGTGCCCGAGTAGGTCAAGCCCTGCTTCCCAGGTTGGAGTACAGTGGCATGATCTTGACTCACTGCAACCTCCGCCTCCTGGGTTCAAGCAGTTCTCTTGCCTCAGCCTCCTGAGTAGCTGGGACTACAGGTGCATGCTACCATGCCCTGCTAATTTTTATATTTTTAGTAGAGACAGGGTTTCACCGTGTTGGTCAGGCTGGTCTCGAACTCCTGACCTTGTGATCCGCCCACTTCGGCCTCCTAAAGTGCTGGGATTACAGGTGTGAGCCACCACACCCAGCCTCTATTTATTTTTTTGAGAGGAATCTCACCCTGTCGCCCAGTGCAATAGTGCATCTTGGCTCACTGCAACCTCCGCATCCTGGGTTCAAGCAGTTCTCCTGCCTCAGCCTCCTGAGTAGCTGGGATTACAGGTGCCCGCCACCATGCCCAGCTAATTTTTTTTTTTTTTGTATCTTTAGTAGAGATGGGGTTTTACCATGTTGGCCAAGCTGGTCTGAAACTCCTGACCTCAGGTGATCCACCTGCCTCAGCCTCCTAAGGTGCTGAGATTACAGGCATGAGCCACTACGGGCCTTTCTCTGTTGATTTCTTTCTATTTTTTTTTTTTTTCTTTTTTTTCTTTTTATTATTTTTTTTGTTTTGTTTTTCTTTTCTCTCTGTTGATTTCTAACAAATGCATTCATTTATTCTATTGTTTATTTTGCTCCTCCATTTTTAGTTGTGTAAGGTAGACACTGAGATTATTGATTACAGATTATTCTTTAATCTGTGGTATATGTGTTGAGCAGTATAAATTTCAGCCCAAGCACTCCTTTTGCTACATTTGACACGTTTTGCTAAGTCTGTTTTTATTTAATTCAGAGTAATTTTTAGTATTTTGAGACTTTTCTCATACATGCATTATTTAGAAGTTCAGTATTTAATCTCCAAGTATTTATGGGTTTGTAAGCTTTCTGTTAGCAATTCTGGATCGGAGAACATGTTTTGTATTCTTGTCTTTTTTTTTTTTTTTTTATAGAGACGGGGTTTCTCCTTGTTGGTCAGGCTGGTCCTGAACTCCCGACCTCAGGTGATCCACCTGCCTCGGGCTCCCAGAGTGCTGGGATTACAGGCATGAGCCACCATACCTGGCCGTATTTCTTGTCTTTTAAATTTGCTAGGAAGTATTTTATTTACCAGAATGTAAGATATCTTGGTGAATTTTCCATGTGAATTTGAAAAGAATGTGTATTCTGCTGTTACTGAATGAAATATTCTGGTTTTCAGTTAAGTCCACTTCTTTGATGGTGCTGTTCAATTTAACTATGCTCTTCCTGATTTTCTGCCTGCTGGATCTCTAAATTAATGATGGTGGTTATTGAAGTACACAGCTGTACCAGTGCATTCATGTATTTCTTCCTGCAGTTGTATTAGTTTTTACTTCATGCATTTTGCCACTCTGTGGTTATGTATGTACACAGTAAGGATTGACTTGCCTTGGTGAATTGACCCCTTTATCAGTATGTAATGCCCTTCTATCACTGTATTTTCATGCTATGAAGTCAGCTTTTTCTAAAATTAATAAGGCTATGTCAGCTTTTTTTTTTTTTTTTTTTTTTTGAGATGGAGTATTGCTCTTGTTGCCCAGGCTGGAGTACAGTGGTGCCATCTCAGCTCACTGCAACCTCTGCCTCCCGGGTTCAAGCAATTATCCTGCCTCAGCCTCCCGAGTAGCTGGGATTATAGGCACATGCCACCATGCCTCGCTAATTTTTTGAATCTTTAGTAGAGATGGAGTTTCATCATATTGGCCAGGCTGACCTCAAACTCTTGACCTCAGGTCATCTCACCTCGGCAGGGATTACAGGTGTGAGCCACCCAGCTGGCTGTGCCAGTTTTTTAAAAAGTAGTGTTGGCCAGGCGTGGTGGCTCATGCCTGTAATCCCAGCACTTTGGGAGGCTGAGGCAGGTGGATCACAAGGTCAAAAGATAGAGACCATCCCGGCCAACATGGTGAAACGCCGTCTTTACTAAAAATACAAAAATTAGCCAGACGTGGTGGCATGCACCTGTAATCCCAGCTACTCAGGAGGCCGAGGCAGGAGGAATCGCTTGAACCCTGGAGGCAGAGGTTGCAGTGAGCTGAGATCTTGCCATTGCACTCCAGCCTGGTGGACAGAGCGAAACTCTGTTTTCAAGAAAAAAATACAATTAGGGTTAGCATAGTATCTCTTTCTCTGTTCCTTTATTTTTAATACGTATTTGTGACATATTTAAAGTGGATTTATTGGCCTAGGCATGGTGGCTCACACCTGTAATCCCAGCACTTTGGGAAGCTGAGGCAGGAGGATTGCTTGAGACCAGGAGTTTGAGACAAGTCTGGGCAACATAGTGAGACTCCATCTCTATTTAAAAAAAAACAACAAAATTATCCAGGGCTGGTAGTGTGTGCCTGTAGTCCCAGCTACTCAGAGGCTGAGGTGAGAGAGTCCTTTGAGCCCCAGAATTTGAGGTTATAGTCATCTATCATCCCACAACTGCACTCCAGCCTGGGTGACAGAGCATGACCCTGTCTCTAAAAAACAAAAGTTAAAACAATTGGATTTCTTATAGATGACATGTATTAGATATTCTTTTTTTTTTTTTCCACTATGACTGTATCAGTGAGCTGAGATTGTATCACCGTAATCCAGCCTAGGCAACAGAGTAAGACTCTGTCTCAAAAAATTAAAAAAGAAAAAGAATGTAAATAAATTTCTGGTCTGATAATTTCAGCATTTCTTTTGTATCTCAGTCTGGTTCTGGTGCCTGTACTCTCTCTTCACACCGTCTGAGTCTTTTTTTTTTTTTTTTTTTTTTTTGAGACAGAGTCTTGCTCCGACTGGAGTGCAGTAGTGCAATCTTGGCTTTCTGCAATTTCTTCCTCCTGGGTTCAAGCGATTCTCCTGCATCAGCCTCCTAAGTAGCTAGGGTTACAGACATGTGCCACCATACTTGGCTAATTTTTGTACTTTTAGAAATGGGGTTTCACCATATTAGCCAGGATGGTCTCTATCTCCTGGCTTCAGGTGATCTGCCAGACTCGGCCTTCCAAAGTGCTGGGATTGGCCGGGCGCGGTGGCTCAAGCTTGTAATCCCAGCACTTTGGGAGGCCGAGGCGGGTGGATCACAAGGTCGAGAGATCGAGACCATCCTGGTCAACATGGTGAAACCCCGTCTCTACTAAAAATACAAAAAATTAGCTGGGCATGGTGGCACGTGCCTGTAATCCCAGCTACTCGGGAGGCTGAGGCAGGAGAATTGCCTGAACCCAGGAGGCGGAGGTTGCGGTGAGCCGAGATCGTGCCATTGCACTCCAGCCTGGGTAACAAGAGCGAAACTCCGTCTCAAAAAAAAAAAAAAAAAAAAAAAAAAAAAAGCAAAGTGCTGGGATTACAGGCATGAGCCACTGTGCCCAGCCAAACCATCTAAGTCTTTTAATGTATCTTGTAATTTTTTGTTGAAATCTGGTCATGGTGTTGAAAAGGAACTGAGGCAAACAGGCTTTAAATGCGAGGATTTAGGTTTATCCTGTTGATTTTACACTGTGTACTATTCTCAGTAACTGTAGGTATCAGAAGATAAAATTGTATTTGGTGTCCCTGGTTTTCTGTGTTCTGTCATTTTTGGGGTTCTCTAGAGATTTCTTCAGTTGTGAAACATGCAGAAAGAAACAGTGGAGCCGGGCGCGGTGGCTCAAGCCTGTAATCCCAGCACTTTGGGAGGCCGAGGCGGGTGGATCACGAGGTCGAGAGTTCGAGACCATCCTGGTCGACATGGTGAAACCCCGTCTCTACTAAAAATACAAAAAATCAGCTGGGCATGGTGGCGTGTGCCTGTAATCCCAGCTACTCGGGAGGCTGAGGCAGGAGAATTGCCTGAACCCAGGGGGCGGAGGTTGCGGTGAGCCGAGATCGCGCCATTGCACTCCAGCCTAGGTAACAAGAGCGAAACTCCGTCTCAAAAAAAAAAAAAAAAAAAAGAAACAGTGGAATATTCTTTCATTGTATTCTACTATTGTATTTTATTTACTTTATTTTATTTTATTTTTTTGAGATGGAGTCTCACTCTGTCGCCCAGGCTGAAGTATAGTAGTGTCATCTTGGCTCACTGTAACCTGTGCCTCCCCAGTTTAAGTGATTTTTCTCCCTCAGCCTCCCAAGTAGCTGGGATTACAGGCATGCACCACCACACCCAGCTAATGTTTGTATTTTAGTAAAGACAGGGTTTCACTGTGTTGACCAGTCTGGTCTCAAACTCCTCACCTCAAGTGATCCACTGCCTCGGCCTTCCAAAGTGCTGGGATTACAGGCATGAGCCACTACGTCCAGCCCTATTCTACTGTTTTAAAACAAAAACCCAGGCTGGACGAATTGACTTATGCCTGTAATCCTAGCATTTTTGGAGGCCAAGATGGGTGGATTACTTGAGGTCAGGAGTTCAAGACCAGCCTGGCCAACATGGAGAAATCCCATCTATACTAAAAATACAAAATTAGCTGGGTGTAGTGGTGCATCTGTAATCCCAGCTACTTGGATGGCTAAGGCAGAATTCCTTGAATCCTGAAAGCAGAGGTTGCAGTGAGTCAAGATTGTGTCAGTGCACTCCAGCTTGGGTGACGGAGGGAGACTGGGTCTCAAAACAACAACAAAGAAAACCTGAAACCCTAATGACACACTTTAACCAGTGGCTGGAGTAGAAACATGATATAATTCTATGAATCATCTGTCTTCTGGTGAGCCTGTGTTCCTGAGCCATGATGCTCTGTGCTGTGATAAGAAAGACATGTGGTCTTTGTGTGTGGTTCCTGGTACAGAGTTCCTAAATCTCTTGGAATTTCATGAGTGACAAGGTTAATAGGAGCCTCTTGTTGTAAAGAAATGACTACAGGAACTGCTACCTAACTTCAGGGTCGTGATTAATGTCCAGAAAGACACCCAGCCTTGATCTTTCAACAGCACTAGCCCCTAAACTCAGGAGAGAAAAAGGACTGGAGGTTGAATGCTTGAACTCCTGACCTCAAGTGATCCACCACCTTAGCCTCCCAAAGTGCTGGGATGATGGATGTGAGCCACTGCACCTGGCCTTTGATGCTCACAGCTTTAAGACCTCATTCCTCAGTTTCCACTGTGTATCCCACATACAGATGTGGTAGGAAGAGAGCCTGGGTCACCCTCATTTGGTTCTGGCAAGACAGCCAGTTCACATCAGCCTCTGCCTGTTTTCTTGAACTCTCACGCTAGCCCACTCCCTAATGTCAGTACAAATCCCCAGCCAGGCTCCTTTTCTTGCTCTCTCAAGCCATTTCACAAGTGCTCGAGCGCCTATGCAGCTTTCCCTGAGATCTCGAGCATGTAAGTAATAAACTCTTTCATGAGTTTAGGGGTTTTGTAGAGGTTCAAGTTGCCATACTTTCTTTCCAGTAACCTCCTAGACTCATGAAATGAGACAGAGAAAGGAAAAACTGAACCTATGATAAATATTACACAAAAATGTTGAAATTAATACTTGTGCAAAGGAATATTTTCATTCAGTCATCTGGCTTTCCACAGACTTCCTGATCTTTCATGTTCACCCTTTTTTATTTTTAAGACAGAGTCTTGCTATGTTACCAGGCTGGAGTGCAGTGGTATGATCTCGACTCACTGCAACCTCCGCCTCCCAGGTTCAAGCAATTCTCCTGCCTCAGCCTCCCGAGTAACTGGGAATACAGATGCATGCCACCACGCCCAGCCAATTTTTTTGTTTTTAGTTAGAGATAGGGTTTCATCATGCTGGCCAGGATGGTCTCCATCTCCTGACCTCATGATCCGCCCGCCCACCTTGGCTTCCCAAAGTGCTGGGATTACAGGTGTGCACCACTGCACCTGGCCCTGATCTCTCATGTTCTTTGAGAAAAAGAAAAAGCTGGCTGGGCTTGGTGGCTCATGCCTGTAATCCCAGCACTTTGGGAAAGAAAAAGCTGGCCAGGCATGGTGGCTCATGCCTGTAATCCCAGCACTTTGGGAAACTGAGGTGGGTAGATCACAAGGTCAGGAGTTCAAGACCAGCCTGGCCAGTATGGTGAAACCCCATCTCTACTAAAAACACAAAAATTAGTTGGGCATAGCGGCTTGCCCCTGTAATCCCAGCTACTCAGGAGGCTGAGGGAGGAGAATCACTTGAATCCAGGAGGCAGAAGTTGCAGTGAGCAGAGATTGCGCCACTCCAGCCTGGACAACAGAGACTGACTCAGAAAAAAAAAAAAAAAAAAGAGAAAGCTTATAGATTTTTATCCTCAATGGGAGATGTGCAGATTATAGTCTGAAAGGTGTATTCGTTTATTAAAATCTCATCCAGATTTGACCCCAAGTTTCATGAAATGCTGAGTGATATGGTATGTAATAAGGTAGAAAATGAAAGAGTTTTTTCTCATAAGGAATTGATGGTCTTCAAATTTGTTTCATTTGTATAGCATTTCTCCCATAGCTTCAAGGTGGTCCTGGATCTGCATTTAAATAACAAGGCTTCATGTGATCACAGTTAAAATACAGAAATAATTTCTGCATGTTCATAATAGTGTTAAATTTATGAGGAATTGAGTGTGTTAAGAGTCAGAGTTCTGACAACCAAGTCATACCACTAAGCCAAGACCACAGGATTATATGGAATTTCTCAGGAATTCTGAGTATGGATCCTCACTACTGCCAATCTCACCCATCCTCCTATACACACATGGGGGATGTTTTAGGACTCCATCTCCCTTGAAGATGTGGCTGTGAACTTCACCCTGGAGGAGTGGGCTTTGCTGGATCCTGGCCAGAGGAATATCTACAGAGATGTGATGCGGGCAACCTTCAAGAACCTGGCCTGTATAGGTAAGGGTGACATCATTTCTTGACTTAGTTTAGAACAAGTGTTTCTTGCACAACTGTTTTCCAAGATTTAAAATGTGGGAAGGAAATACTTCAGTCAGTAAACCAGACAAGGTCATAGCTAATTATGGACCTTAGAGTGTTACAATTTTCTGTAATTTCTAATAATTTATAGTGAATTTTCTGGGTCTGTATTTTAGGGGAAAAATGGAAAGACCAGGATATTGAAGATGACCACAAAAACCAGGGAAGAAATCTAAGGTGAGTTGCATTCACCAGAGTAATTATATAGCCCATGAGAGAATCTTAGGATTTCATAAATTTCAAAAGCCAAGAAAGCAAAGCAATAAGCACAGCTGCAAGTTTATTCATTCTTAGACAATTTTTACTAAAAGTGTTTCATGGAAACTGTCATGTGCTGGGCTGGGTGCCTAATGTGTCTAATCCCAGCCATTGGGAGGTGAAGGGTGGAGAATTGCTTGAGGCCAGGAATTCAAGACCAGCCTGGTCAACATGGTGAGAATCTGTCTCTACCAAAAAAAAAAAAAAAAAAAAAAAGTCATAGATGTTCAGGGTATGAAGAGAAATCACTGTGAAACAGTATATAAAAATCCTGGCTAGGGCTGGGCGCGGTGGCTCACACCTATAATCCCAGCACTTTGGGAGGCCGAGGCAGTCGGATCACGAGGTCAAGAGATCAAGACCATCCTGGCCAACATGGAGAAACCGTGTCTCTACTAAAAATACAAAAATTAGCTGGGTGTGGTGTCGTGTGCCGGTAGTTGCAGCTACTCAAGAGGCTGAGGCAGGAGAATTGCTTGAACCTGGGCGGTAGAGGTTGCAGTGAGCCGAGATTGTGCCACTGCATTCCAGCCTGGCACCTGGTGACAGAGTGAGACTCTATTAAAAAAATAAAAAATCCTGGTCGAGTGGTGGCTCATGCCTGTAATCCCAATACTTTGGGAGGCTGAGGCGGGCAGATTATCTGAAGTCAGGAGTTCAAGACTAGCCTGACCAACATGGAGTAACCCTGTCTCTACTAAAAAAAAATACAAAATTAGCTGGGCATGGTGGCACATGCTCAGCTACTTGGGAGGCTGAGGCAGGAGAATCACTTGATCCTGGGAGGTGGAGGTTACAGTGAGCCAACATCACATCATTGCACTCCAGCCTGAACAACAAAAGCAAAACTCCATCTCAAAAAAAAAAAAAATCCTGACTATTTTGGTAATAGCTATGGTCATAGCCTGTTCTAGAATATTCAGTGTATTAGCTTTCAATCAATTGAGACAGGGCAAATAACATACAGTGTCTCTGAAAATATTTAAAAGGTAATTCTGGTACTTGGTAATAAGGGTAAGATCATTAATACGAAACTATTAATAATACGATACTCATTTTTTACAGAGGTCCTATGGTTGAAACACTCTGTGAAAATAAAGAAGATCGTCAGTGTGGAAAAAGCACTAGCCAGATTCCTGATCTGAATATTAACCCGGAAACTCCTACTGGATTAAAACCATGTGACTGTAGTGTGTGTGGGGAAGTCTTCATGCATCAAGTCTCCCTTAATAGGCACATGAGGTCTCACAATGAACAGAAACCAAATGAGTATCACGAATTTGGAGAGAAGCCGCATAAATGTAAAGAATGTGGGAAAACCTTTACTCGCAGCTCCAGTATTCGAACCCATGAAAGAATTCACACTGGAGAGAAACCCTATGAATGTAAGGAATGTGGGAAGGCCTTCGCATTTCTCTTTTCCTTTCGAAACCATATAAGAATTCATACCGGAGAGACACCCTACGAATGTAAGGAGTGTGGGAAGGCATTCAGATATCTTACTGCTCTTCGGCGCCATGAAAAAAATCACACTGGAGAGAAACCCTACAAATGTAAACAGTGTGGAAAAGCCTTTATATATTACCAGCCTTTTCTAACCCATGAAAGGACTCACACTGGAGAGAAACCTTATGAATGTAAGCAATGTGGGAAAGCCTTCAGTTGTCCCACGTACTTAAGAAGTCATGAGAAAACTCATACCGGAGAGAAACCCTTTGTATGTAGGGAATGTGGAAGAGCCTTCTTTTCTCACTCAAGCCTTCGAAAACACGTTAAAAACCACACCGGAGTTCAACCTTATACATGTAAGAAATGTGGGGAAGCCTTCAAGTCTTCTAGTTCCTGTGAAGTGCATGAAAGAACTCATTTTGGAGAAAAACCCTATGAATGTAAACAGTGTGGTAAAGCCTTCAATTCTTCAAGTTACCTTCAATTGCATGAAAGAGTTCACACTGGAGAGAAAACTTACGAATGTAAAGAATGTGGTAAAGCCTTTCTTTATTCCACTCACTTTCGAATTCATGAAAGAACCCATACTAGAGAGAAACCCTATGAATGCAAACAGTGTGGTCGAGTCTTCATTTACTTTAGTCACCTTCGCAGGCATGAAAGAAGTCACACTGGGGTGAAACCATGTGAGTGTAAGCAGTGTGGCAAAGCTTTCACTTGTTTAAATTCCCTGAAAGTACACAAAAGAATTCATACCGGAGAAAGACCCTTTCAGTGTAGACAATGTGGTAAAGCCTTCAGTTATTCAAAGTCTTTGCACGTGCATGAAAGGACTCATACTAGAGGGAAGCCCTAAGAATGTAAGCAATGTTGTAATGCCGTCAGTTGTATTAGTTACCTGTGAATGTATGGAGTACTTAAGCTTGAGAGAAAGTCCAGGAATGTAAACACTGTGATGAAGCCTTCAGTTGTCCCAATTTACTTTGAAGACGTGACTCATGTGGCAATGAAATATTTTACAAATGTGGGAGGAACTTCCACTCTCCTGTAGGATTGCAAATATATCAATGGACTCCATGGACAGAAACCCTAAGAGTGTAAGGAATGTGGGAAAGCCTTCACTTCACATAATCTTTTGAAGATACCTGAGAATATATACTGGAGAGAAACTATAAAAAATGTGAGAAATTCTTCATCCCAGGTTTTTGTTTTGTTTTTTGAAATGGAGTTTCACTCTTGTTGCCCAGACTAGAGTGCAGTGGCATGATCTCTGCTCACCACAACCTCCACCGCCCAGGTTCAAGCAATTCTGCCTCAGCCTCCCGAGTACCTGGGTTTACAGACGTGCCATCATGCCCAGCTAATTTTGTATTTTTGGTAGAGAAAGGGTTTCACCATGTTGGTCAGGTTGGTCTCTGTCTTCTGACCTCAAATGATCCACCCACCTCAGCCTCCCAAAGTGCTGAGCTACCATGCCTGGCCAAAGCCTTCTTAAATGTAAGCCGTATGGGAACCTCTTCAATGACATGTGCAACCAGTGTTGAGATCCTTCTTAGGAAGAATTAAAGGAATGGGGAAGAAGGACTTGGGCCGCAGCAGGCCTTTTGTGGCACCAAGTCTGAAGTTAGGAAACACCTTCTAGGGCAGCACCTGCCCTTGGCTCACATGCGACTGGATAGAAATGATAAGACTCCCAGAATCTGCCTTTAAGTTTTCATCAGTGTCCTCGGGTCAGACTGTGGGAATGCTGTGCTTCTAAAACAAAGGTGCATCCTACAATTCTCCCCCAGTGGGATCTGCCTGTGGACATCCTAATTCACAGACATGATCGGCATTGCATTATTCCAGGACTGTTTTGAGGTCATCTCCAGCTTTGTTTCCCATCTCAAACCTACACTTTGGATACTTGCTGGGAAACATGTTTAAACATTCACACCCAAATTTCTCTGTGGCAACACCAGATTGCTCTGAGGTGCCAGGGCTGCAGAAGCAGAACCTGTGTCATGGGACACATGCCCCTTGATCACACAGCATCCACTGTCCCATAATTTCCAGCCCTGTACCAACCACCACAGTCAGAATAATCTCAAAACTGCTAGTGGAGTCACACAGACATACTCTGCCATGTCTTAGCTCTAGGACACTCAAAATTCTTACCTTTCCTAAGTTGCTTACCCTGTTTTCTGGCACATTCTACCCTGAGATAATTCAGCGGCATATGCACTGATGATGTTCCGGCCTTCTCACCTCAGTGCATGCCACATGCATGCTGCTCCAGGACTGGTTTCATAGCCTCCCACTAAGACTAGCACCTGGCTCTTTTTGGAAAAGGACCCGCCCTGCAGTGCTCCAACTCTGTTGTGTGTGGGAGGTGCTGGTGTCAGGGTTCACAGGCCACGGAACTGCCTTGCTTCACATCACAAGGCAAGGTGAACTCGACTCCCATTAAACTGCTTCCTGGAGCTACCGAAGTTTTCTCCCTTCTCTGAATTGCACAGGCATAATAGGTGTCGGGTCTGTCCCTTGTTGGGGTCAGTCCCCCTGTTTCTTAGAGAGCAAGTCAGTGTGTTCTAGAAGGGAAGTGGCAGCATTGAGGGAAACCAGGTCACCATCCACACTTTTAACAACTTATGGTCTCCCTGGGTCCCAGAAGTGATCTGTCTGACGCTTGGAGACCTGTGGTTGGAACTTCCTAGGCCTCTGGTCTCTACCCTCCCTCAACAGCAGGGATGGGTGATGGGTCGCATGGAATCACCCAAAACGAAGATACGAGAGTCCAGAGGCTGAGCAATGTTTGCTGGCAGATGAGGCCTCAGTGGAAGTGATGGCTACTGTAGAGCTGCGGTGGAAGACCTGGTGGCTGAGCCATGAGATACACACCTTTGCACCTCTCACCAGGAACATTTATGGTAGTTTGAGGGGTTGGAACATTATTACTCAACCCATTTCAGGTCCTTCTTTTCACATTCTTGGGCTGCCATGCTGTGTTTTCGTAGAGACATGGGAGCTCAGCTGCCATGTCATGCTTTTGTACTGTGGGAGCTCAGGAAGTTTGAAATTCCTTCACTATCAGAATGGGCTCAAGGAGCCATCTCTTATGATAGGTCTGGGAGGCACTAATGGGTATCTCTTAGTGGAATGAAAATGAGAACATTTCATTTTTTGAAGGACAAGTATATGTGAGTCTATGATGAGGTTTGTGTAAAACCCATTTGTCTATGTGTCTGAGTCCTGATATTCAGTAAGTATTTTCCTCTATGTAATGCCCTCTAATAGTCAACAAAGCTGTGCTGTGTTAATATCTCTGTGCTAATTAGCTGTGCTAATATCCTTGTTCCCTTGATCCTGGCATTCTGGAAGACAAGAAAGCAAGCAAGAATCTATAATGCACTGTGGTAGTTACTCCTGAGGAGCCAGAGAAACCTGGGGAAGAGATCAGAACACCTGGGGTCTGTCTGTCTCTGGAAGCCTTTTTAGTGTTTGCGCTGTTACATCTATGGGTTTGTGAGTTTGTATCTCTCTCCCTGTATGGACAGTGACAAAGTGGGACTTTTGTATATTTATCTATAGGGATATATGTGTATATATATTTTTAAATATGGAATGCTTTGGGTATTTTTTTTTTTTTTTTTTTTTTGAGGCAGAGTCTTTCTCTTGTCACCCAGGCTGGAGTGCAGATGATCTCAGCTCACTGCAACCTCTGCCTCCTGGGTTCAAGCACTTCTCATGCCTCAGCTTCCTGAGTAGCTGAGATTACAGGCACCCACCACCACACCTGGCTAATTTTTGTGTTTTTGGTAGAGACAGGGTTTCTCCATGTTGGTCAAGCTGGTCTCAAACTCCTGACCTCAGGTAACCCGCCTGCTTTGGCCTCCCAAAGTGCTGGGATTACAGGTGTGAGCCACTGTGCCTAGCTTTACTATTATTATCATTACTGTTATTTTTTGAGATGGAGTCTTGCTCTGTCACCAGGCTGGAGTGCAATGGCTCAATCTTGGCTCACTGAAATCTCTGCCTCCTGAGTTCAAGGGATTTTACTGCCTCAGCCTCCCGAGTAGCTGGGATTACAGGCATGTGCCACCACACCCAGCTAATTTTTGTATTTTTAGTAGCCATAGGGTTTTACCGTGGTTGCCAGGATGTTCTCAGTCTCCTGTGATCCACCCGCTTCAAACTCCCAAAATCCTGGGATTACAGGTGAGCCACTGCGTCTAGCCAGATTGCTTGTATTTTCTTCCCTGATTTCCCAGGGAGCATCACCCTTAACATCAAATGGAGCTGGTGAGAGCAAACATCCTTGCTTCTGATACTAGATATTAAAAACGTGTTAGACCACCAAAGATTTTGTTGACTTTTCACATATTTCTTGTAGCAGTCTATTCCTAGGTTATTGTGGGTTTCTATCATAGATGGGTGTTGAATTATGTCAGAAGTTTTTTGCATCGATCAACACTCGTTTGTCCATCATTTGCTATTGTGGTGTATTCCATGGATCTTTTTCCATATTGTGAACCACCCTTACATTCCAGGGATAAATCTTACTTGGTTATGTTGCATCATCTTTTGAATATGTTGCTTTATATGGTTCGCTGGCATTTATTTCAAGATTTTTGCATCAGTACTTACAAGGGACAGGAATGCCCTCTTCCTTGCTTTCATGCCATGCCACACTTGCTGGAGAGCCCTGGCATGTTCTCCTTGAGACCTCATTTTTGCAGTAAGCCTTTTCATATTCTCAGTGTGTATGTGCACCACATAGCCATCAGTGTCAACATCCGAACCACACCTTTTCAGGCAACTGTAACAGTTGGCACTATTAGCAGGATGTCTAGATGTTGGTCACCATGCCATGGGTCAGCCTTCCCTTGCTGTCAGGTGCCAACTTGCTCTGCTACCTGGTAAATAGCATGCTCTTTGAGCTGCTGCTGCTTGCTGCTCTGTGTTCCATTGTTGAGACCTAACAAACTTCTGTCCCAGACTTAGCCAACCAAAGCTGGCAGTTCTATAAAAGTCTGACATTTAGGAGCAGTAGTATGGGATTTGGGCCCTCTTTAAAGTGGTTTAGGGCTAGGCATTTTCACTTTGCCTTTCTATGTAGAATGAAGCTGGAACTGATGCTAGGTGTTGGCCTTGTCTTACAGGTCTGGTGGTGGGGGCTGGTGGTGAGACTTTTATCTTGTGCATATTGGGACACCCATTGGTCGTCATTCCTGAAAGAGCAATCATTTGAAAATGGACAACTGTATCTGGTGAGGGTTTCACCTGCTTACACTTGTGGCAGAAAGTAGAAGAGAAGCCAGCATGTGCAGAGATCACATGGTGAGACAGCAATTAAGAGGACATCAAGGAAGACAGACTCTTTTTTTTTTTTTTTCTTTCTGAGATGGAGTTTCGCTCTTGTTGCCCAGGCTGGAGTGCAATGGCTCAATCTCGGCTCACCACAACCTCCACCTCCCAGATTCAATTGATTCTCCTGATTCTCAGCCTCCCAAGTAGCTGGGATTACAGGCATGCGCCACCACACCTGGCTAATTTTTGTATTTTTTAGTAGAGACTGAGTTTTTCCATGTTGGTCAGGCTGGTTCAAACTCCCAACCTGAGGTGATCCGCATGCCTCCCAAAGTGCTGGGATTATAGGTGTGAGCCACCATACCTAGGTGGAAGACAGACTCTAAGAACCCACTCTTGTGGGAACCATTCCTGTGAAAACAATGACAGGAGGGCATTAATCTATTGTGATGGAGTTTGCCTTTTTGACCCAAACACCTGCCACCTGGACAGCCACTTTGGAGATCAGATTTCAACATGAGGCCAGGCATAGTAGCTCATGCCTGTAATCCCAGTGCTTTAGGACTAAAGGTGAGAGCGTTGCTTGATCCCAAGAACTTGGGACCAGCCTGGTCAGCATAGCTAGACCCCATTTATTCTATTTATTTATTTACTTTTCTTTTTTGAGATGGAGTTTCACTTTGTCACCCAGATTGGAGTGCAATAGCACAATCTCAGCTCACTGCAACCTCTGCCTCCTTGGTTCAAGCAGTTCTCCTGCCTCAGCTTCCTGAGTACCCAGGATTATAGGTGTGTGCCACCATGCCTGGCTAATTTTTGTATTTTTAGTAGAGACAGGGTTTCGCCAGGTTGGCTAGGCTGGTCTCGAACTCCTGACCTCAGGTTATCCCCCGGCCTTGGCCTCCCAAAGTGCTGGGATTACAGGTGTGAGCCACCACACCCAGTAGCTAGACCTCATTTCTGTGATTGTACCACCACACCCCAGCCTGGGTGACAGAATGACACCCTGTTTTTTAAAAAAGCACGAAAAAAAAGCCTACTTTTTTTTCTTCTTCTTTTTTTTTTTAATGGATAAGAACCAGGAAGAACCCACTTAATTTTTGTTTTTGTTTTTTTTGTTTTTGAGACAGAGTTTCGCTCTCGTTACCCAGGCTGGAGTGCAATGGCGCGATCTCGGCTCACCGCAACCTCCGCCTCCTGGGTTCAGGCAATTCTCCTGCCTCAGCCTCCTGAGTAGCTGGGATTACAGGCACGCGCCACCATGCCCAGCTAATTTTTTGTATTTTTAGTAGAGACGGGGTTTCACTATGTTGACCGGGATGGTCTGGATCTCTTGACCTCGTGATCCACCCGCCTCGGCCTCCCAAAGTGCTGGGATTACAGGCTTGAGCCACCGCGCCCGGCAAACCCACTTAATTTTTTAAGGGACAGGGACTCACTGTTCCCCACGCTTTAGTCCAATGGCAAGATCTCAGTTTACTTCAATCTCTGCCTCCCAGGCTCATGTGATCCTCCCACCTTGACCTCCTGAGTAGCTGGGACCACAGTCATGTGCCACCACACCCGGCCACTTTTTGTATTTTAAGCAGAGATGGGGTTTCCCCATGTTGCCCAAGCTGGTCTTGAACTTTTGAGCTCAAGTGATCCACTGGCCTCAAGCTCCTAAATTGCTGGGATTACAGACGTGAATCACCATGCCCGGCCTGGCTCATGCTTAAGACTCTAACTCCCAATAGCTTGGAGGTAAGAATTCTTTTTTTTATTTTTTTTCCTCGAGAGAGAGTCTTGCTCTGTCATACAGGCTGGAGTACAATGGCGTGATCTCAGCTCACTGCAACCTCTGCCTTCTGGGTTCAAGTGATTCTCCTGCCTCAGCCTCCCGAGGAGCTAGGATTATAGGCTTGTGCCACCACATCCGGCTAATTTTTTTGTATTTTTAGTAGAGACAGGGATTTCTCTATGTTGGCCAGGCTGGTCTTGAACTCTGGACCTCTGGTGATCTGCCCACCTCAGCCTCCCAAAGTTCTAGGATTACAGGTGTGAGCCACCACTCCTGGCCACAGGTTAGAGCTTTTAATGGTAAGAGTATTGTATTCAGGTATAACCTTAAGACTGAAAAAAAAAAAAGAGTATTGTATAGACAGCAGGAAATATACACCCCCCCGCAACCCCCCACCCCCCCACGGAAAAGGCAGGGTAAGTTTCAGGAAAGCAGAGGCTACAGGCAAAATCATAAATCAGTACATGGAGGTTTCACAGTGGTATTAAGCTTAAAAGGATAGGATATTTTGAAGCAGGGACTCATAGGTCATAGGTAGATTCAAAGATCACATTTGTAATTGGTTAAGGAAGAGAGAAGCTTCATTTAAAAATTTAAGGTAGGCCGGGGGCAATGGCTCACCCTGTAATCCCAGCTACTCGAGAGGCTGACGCAGAAGAACCCTTGAACCCAGGAGGTGGAGGTTGCAGTGAGTTGAGATCGCGCCATCACACTCCAGCCTGGGCAACCAAGAGTAATCTTCGTCTCATGAAAAAAAAAAAAAAAAAAAAAAAATTAAGCTAGATGCAGGGACTCATGCCTGTAATGCCAGCACTTTGGGAGACCTAGGTGAGAGGATCACTTGAGGCCAAGATTTCAAGTCCAGCCTAGGCAGCATAGCAAGACTTTGTCTCTTAGAAAAATTAGGGCATTAAGATGTTTTTAAAAAGGGCAGGGCGAGGTGGCTCATGCTTATAATCCCAGCACTTTGGGAGGCCAAGGTGGGTGGATCATGAGGTCAGGAAATCGAGACCATCCTAGCTAGCACGGTGAAACCCTGTCTCTACTAAAACTACAAAAAATTAGCTGGGCGTGGTGGTGTGCGTCTGTAGTCCCAGCTGCTTGTGAGGCTGAGGCAAGAGAATCATTTGAACCCAGGAGGCAGAAGTTGCAGTGAGCCAAGATAGTGCCACTGCATTCCAGCCTGGGGACAGAGTGAGACTCTGACTCAAAAAAAAAAAAAAGAAAAGAAAAAAAGAAAATGGCCAGGCAGGGTGGCTCAGCCTGTAATCGCAGCACTTTGGGAGGCCGAGACGGGTGGATCACCTGAGGTTGGGAGTTTAAGACCAGCCTGACCAACATGGTGAAGCCCCATCTCAAAAAAAAAAAAAAAAAAAAAAGAAAGAAAGAAAAAGAAAACGAAAAAGAAAAATGGGGTCAGTAGAAAACTAATTGGTTACAGGGAGTGACTCTTTTTAAGCCCCTAAGGAAGAAACAGAACAAAGGTCAAGTTTCATCTTCACTTTCTCCTCTCTCTCCTTTCTCTCGCCAGTCTTTGCTGGCGAATGGACCTGCTCAGTGGGAGTCCTCAGTGGAGTTCCAAGCCTCTGAAAGACAACTCAGGGACATATGTTAAAATGTTGTCCTTAGTTTATACAGGTAAAGGAAACATTTCTGGGCCTCTAACTTCCCAAGCTATTGTTTTAGGTCCATTACCTTCTTATTTAACAAAGTTACTTATTTGCTTCTTAGGGCTTCACTTGGTGCCTAGAATTTCCTTTAAAGGAACTCAGGATTTTTCTTAATTTCCATGCTTGGGGTTCACAGGCCCCTAATAAAGGGTGTCCCTACTATCTTAAAACCAAAGCAGTGGTGAGGCGCGGTGTCTCATGCCTGTAATTCTAGCACTTTGGGAGGCTTAGGCGGGTGGAGCACGAGGTCAGGAGTTTGAGATCAGCCTGGCCAACGTAGAGAAACCCCATCTCTACTAAAAATACAAAAAATTAGCCAGGCGTGGTGGCGCATACCTGGAATCCCAGCTACTCGGGAGGCTGAGGCAGGAGAATCACTTGAACTTGGGAGGCGGAGGTTGCAGTGAGCGGCGATTGTATTATTGCACTCCAGCCGGGGTGACGAGAGAAACTGTCTCAAAAAAAAAGGAAAAAAAATGGGGTACAGGGCAGGCACTAGGATCCAGCTTTGCCCACTTAACCCACTAACTCATATGCATGCTGTACGTGTCAAAGTTTTCTCATTGGTCTCCCAAACTTCAGTTCCTAGCTTCAAAGAGACATTTGTTTCCCTGTCTCTCCCCTGCACACACACCTCCCATGGCTCCCTAGTGCTCTCAAGAGCAAGTCCAACCTCAGTCTGGCACCTGAAGCCTTGAAGACCCAGTTCTGCCTGTCCCACTATATCATTAGCATGAACAGCTAGAAAAACATTAATAATAACAAGAATAGCACTACCTCTGTTTATTGAGGGCCTACCTGGTGCTTAGACATGTGTCTTGCAGTTTCAAGGTGCATTCACAACAGCTTTATTATCTTTGTTTTACAGAAGGGGCTGCTGAAGTTCAGAGAACTCAAGGGACTTGTCCAGGTTCCCAGCTTAGGTGTGAACTCAGTTCTTTCCAACTCCAAAGCTCAGGCTTAAACCCAATACTCTGTCCCCTCCCTCCATGACAAACCTCTAGTGGGATGGGTTTAACTTCCTCGCCATTTCTGTCTTTTACTCTGCTTGAGCCACTATAACAAAATACAATAGACTAGGTGGCTTAAGCAACAGACATTTATTTCTCATGATTCTTGACACTAGGAAGTCCAAGGTCAAAATGACAGCAGATTCTGTTCTTGGTAAGGGCTTGCTTTCTGGCTCAAAGATGGCTACTTTCTGGCTGTGTCCTGGAGTTGGGGAGAGGCCATGTGGGTGACAAAAAGAGAGAGAGAAAGATAGGTCTCTGGTGTCTTTTTTTTTTTTTTTTTTTAGAGATGGGGTTTCACCATATCTGCCAGGCTAGTCAAACTCCTGACCTCAGGTGATCCACCCACCTTGGCCTCCCAAAGTGCTGGGATTACAGGCGTCAGCCACCACACCCAGCCTATTATTGAGACAGGGTCTCGCTCAGTCATTCAGGCTGGAGTGCTGTGGCACAGTCAGCTCATAGCAACCTCAAACTCTTGGGCTCAGCAGATCCTGCAGCCTCAGCCTCCCATGTAGCTGGGACTACTACAGGTGCTGTGCCATTGCACCCAGCCTAGTGTCTCTTCTTTTTTTTTTTTTTTTTTTTTTTTTTTGAGATGGAATTTTGCTGTTGTTGCCCAGGCTAGAATGTAATGGTATGATCTCAGCTCACTGCAACCTCTACCTCCTGGGTTCAAGTGATTCTCTTGCCTCAGCCTCCTGAGTAGCTGGGATTACAGGTGCATGCCACCACGTCTGGCTAATTTTTTTGTATTTTTAGTATACAAAGATACAAATACAGAGGGTCTCGCTCTGTCTTAAATTTTTAAAAAAGGAAAAAAAAATTTAGGCTGATCGTGATGGCTCTTGCCTGTAATCCAGTCACCTTGGGAGGCCAAGGTGAGTGGATCCCTTGAGGTCAGGAGTTCAAGACCAGCCTGGCCAATATGGTGAAATGCCATCTCTACTAAAAATACAAAAATTAGTTGGGCGTGGTGGCCCAAGCTCGTAATCTCAGCTGCTCAGGAGGCTGAGGCAGGAGAATCGCTTGAACCCCAGGAATTGGAAGTTGCACTGAGCAACTTGAGATCTCGCCACTGCACTCCAGCCTGACCGACAGAGCAAGACTCCATCTTAAAACAATTTTTTTTCTTTTCATTTATTTTTAATAGAGATGGTGTCTCACTATCTTTCCCAGACTGGTCTTGAATTCTTGGGCTCAAGTGATCCTCTTCAGCCTCCCAAAGTGCTGGGATTACAGGTGTGAACCACTGTGTCCAGCCCCTGTCCAGATTATTTTTGGCCTCTGTGTAGCATTTATATCCCCAGGGTATGGACAGGACCCTCTTTGGAATGAGAGTCTGATGGCCCACAATCAGATTAGAGTTCTGCAGTAAGCAGGCGAAAGGCGGGCAGGAGAAGTTCAGAGAGAGATTCTGCTTACTGTAACAAGGACTATGGGAGTTATGAGTCAGGAACCATGGATGGAAACCAATGTATAAATTATAATGTCATGGCTGATATCTTTGTTTTCTCAAAGGAATAATTACTTGCCAGTTTTATTTTATTTATTGATTGATTGTGTATGTGTGAGACAGAGTCTTACTCTGTCACCCAGGCTGGAGTACAGTGGCATGATCTCGGCTTACTGCAACCTCCGCCTTCCAGGTTCACGTGATTCTCCTGCCTCAGCCTCCTGAGTAGCTGGGATTACAGGCATGTGCCACCATGCCTGGCTAATTTTTGTATTATCAGTAGAGATGGGGTTTCTCCATGTTGGTCAGGCTGGTCTCAAACTCCTGACCTCATTATCCCAAAGTGCTGGGATTACAGGCGTGAGCCACTGGCCATGGATTTATTTTAGAATTTTTTGTCTTTCAGTTTAAACATCACCATAGAAGGAAAGCAGGATCTCTGCTGGTTTCTCAAACAAACAAACAAACAAACAAACAAACGGGATTGAAGGTCTTTTTGTCTTATTTAAGTGATCAGTGTTGGTGAGAGGCAGGTGAATAACCTGCAGTGGGCAGCAGAGCCTGAGGCCAATCTGGAGCCTGCAAAGGGAGGGAAAGGTGCTTCTTGGGCAGGCTGCCCTTCCTTGCAGGTGGCCTCCAGATCAGAACCACTGCAGAAGGAGTGCAGATTTTTTTTTTTTTTTTTTTTTTTTTTAAATAAAGACGGGGTTTCACCATGTTGGTCAGGCTGGTCTTGAAATCCAGACCTCAGGTGATCCGCCCACCTTGGCCTCCAAAGTGCTTGGATTACAGGCCTGAGCCACCACGCCCCGCCAAGAGTCTTTTTCTTTTTTTAAAAAAATATTATTTAATTTTTATTTTTATTGATTTTACTTTTTTGTTTCTGAGACAGAGTCTTGGGGCTCACTGCAACCTCTGCCTCCTGGGTTCCAGCAATTCTCCTGCCTCAGTGCCTGGCTAAGTTTTTGTATTTTTAGTATAGACGGGTTTTCCTCCTGTTAGCCAGAATGGTCCCGAACTCCTGACCTCGTGATCCCCACTCCCCCTGCCTCAGCCTCCCAAAGTGCTGGGATTGTAGGCATGAGCCACCGCACCTGGCCAGGAATGTGGATTCTGAGAAGCTGCAGAGCTGTGAAAAGCAGGAGACCCATGTGCAGTTGTGGTTGGGTGGGGGCGGAGGGTTTTGTCTTTTTTGAGGTTGCACCTCTGGTGCCTGGTGCCTGGGGCCATTTTCTGGTTAGTGTTTTGGTTTTGGCATTCATGGGGTCGCTGGGGTCCGGCTGTAATCTGCATACATGAAGAAAATCTGTGAAGGTCGGGCTCAGTAAAAGAGTTGTTTGCGTTGTCCCCTGGACAAAAGGTTTAGCAACATGACGTTTATTTAGGTCACAATCTTACAATGACTCCAGGTGAGAGTTTCCTACTGGTACAAATAAATGAAGGTTTTGAAGGAAGGAGTTTCCACACTGCCAGGAGGGGACTGGAGGGCACCTTGAGCTCCCAGAGTTGAATTCTTAAGTGTCTCTGTCTCATCACCAGCATCTGATCCACTCTGGGAATCTATTTCTGCAGTTAAAGCCTGGCTTCCAAGCTTGGGAATTTTTTTTTTCCCCCCGAGTCTCGCTCTGTCGCCCAGGCTAGAGTGCAGCGCCGTGATCTCAGTTCACTGCAACCTCCACCTCCCAGGTTCAAGTGATTCTCCTGCCTCAGCCTCCCGAGTTGCTGGGATTACAGGAGACCAATTTTGTATTTTAGTAGAGACAGGGTTTCACCATGTTGGCCAGGCTGGTCTTGAACTCCAGACCTTAAGCAATCCACCCACCTTGGCCTCCCAAAGAGCTGGGATTACAGGCGTTTGGGAATATTTTGAACTTTATGATTGTGGGTTTTCCTTGTGAACTGCGGGTGAAGCAGGCTGCTTGTCTGAGCTAGTTCAAATATTTGCTTTACTTCTCTTATTTCTTTACAGATGATTGCTGTCATAAAAACTCCAGTTTTTCCTATGCATTTAATAATTGTATTTCTTTGTTGGCATTTTAATTTTCTCACCTGAAAATGAATAGACTGGGTACATATGATATGATAAAGCCTTGGTAATGCTGGCAATAGCGTCATCCCAAAACCTGACCCCTGGAGGATATCAAGCCCCCTCTTCTCTCCTGTTTCCACTATGGCCTGGCTGCGTCTCCTGCTGTGAGGCCAGGGAATGGCTCCGCTGGACACGGAGTCTGTCATTCCTTGTGCACACTTGTGACTGACTCCGTGTCTGTGCGGAAGAAGCAGGAAAGGCACCCTAAATGCAGAAAGAAGCCAGAGTCCGCTCTGCAGAGCCTGAAACACTTTTCGCTTAAATGCAAATATCCTCCCCCGCACTGAAGGTTACTGAGGGAGGAAGTCGGGCCTGCGAAGGGCAGTAGCCAAGACCCTGTCAATCTGGTTTTACTCAGCCACATACTGCATTGCTTCTCCTGTCACTCAGTGCCGAGGGGGCAGGACTTAGAGCACCATCCAATCAGGGGTGCTGGGGCGGGGACCTGCAAACCATCCAATCAGGAGCTCTGCAAGAGGGACTGGGGGCAACGTTCAACAACTCCGCGTTGTCTTCCTGTCTCTGGTCCGCGGCGCTTGGGTTCCGTTCTCCCCTTCTCCAGTGGCCCGGGTGGCCCCCACACAGCCTCTGCCGCGCTGGGACCTGCACAGGCTGGAGAGAGCCGTAGGCAGGACCCCAGGACACCCTGGAAGCCGGGAAATGGTGCGTGTGCTGGGCCGGGCGTCTGGAGACTGGGGGAGGGGCTGGTTGGAACCGGCCGGAACCGGCTGTGGAGGCACCCGGGCCTCCCTGCGGCGACTCCAGGGTCTGGGACCCGAGTTCCTCTGGCGCAGCTCGGCCCTCTGTCCCCTCGGCCGCTGGGTGGGGCTGGGTCGTAGCCGGTATCCCGGGCGTCCTGTCCGGACCCTGCGCGACCACTGCGGCCCCAACCCCGGAGCCCTCTCTGGGCAGCTCCGCTCCCGCAGCCCCGCCTCTCCCCAGATAGTGCGGAGACACCCGAGGGTCACAGGTGGAATCCCGCCTCGCCTGTGTGGTTCGTGCGTGGGGGGAGCTGTGTGCTGTGGGGTTCCCAGTCTATCCTTTTTTTTTTTTCCGGAGGAACCGGTCTCCCTCCGAGTCTTCCAAATGTACTGGAAAGAGTCTCAAACCTACGACTCCCGTTTCTTAGCCTAGGTTTTTCTAGGGCTGGGAGTAAATCTCCAAATTTCCGGTTCCTTCCCCGAATTCCCAAAGGTGACCCCTCTTCATATCACAACATTATCAACTGTTTTTTGTTTTGTATTTTAGACACAGTATTTTGGTTGTTCATAGCTTCTTTCACCATCTTCTTTTGAAAGGCTTTGTTTTCTGTTTGTGGACTTTTTTTTTTTTTTTTTTTTTTAGATAGCATCTCTCTGTCGCCAGGCTGGAGTGCAGTGGAAAGACCTCGGCTCACTGCAACCTCCGCCTCCCGGGTTCAAGCAATTCTCCTTCCTCAGCCTCCGGAGTAGCTGGGATAACGGGCATGCACCACCATGCCTGGTATTTTTAGTAGAGACGGGGTTTCACCATGTTGGCCAGGCTGGTCTCAAAACTCCCGGCCTCAGGTGATCTGCCCGCCTCGGCCTCCCAAAGTGCTGGGATTACAGGCATGAGCCACCATGCCCGGCCTCTTGTTTGTGGACTTTTAACTTGAGGGGGAATCGGAGCATAAAAACCTGATACTCTGCGGTAAAAAAATTTTGTGCTTCCCCTCCTTTTATCTTTGCTAAGCCCCAAAGCCTAATCAGAATGTCTTTGGGTGGAGTTTCTCCTTTGGAAACTTTACTTGGTGATGTGGCCCTCTATCTTTTCCTGGTCCTGAGTTTCAGAACTGCCTCGGTCTGACCCAGGATGCTCACAGCTGCCACTTTTGGAGGATCTAGTGATTATCAGCCCCTGGGTCACTCCTCCCAGAGGACAGCCTAAGGTGTAGGGGTGGGGCTTCTTAGGGGAGAGCTGGATACCCTGAGGTGGGAGGAGTCCCCCGGTATCCCTTTCAGCTGAAAAGTTTACCCTTTGGGACACAGCTTTTCTTCCCCAGCCCCAGTTTCCATTCCTTAGGGACGCATTGATGGTTAGCCAATCTTAGGCTGTTATTGAGAGGAAAAGACACAAACGATTCCTGACCTCCGGATTGTTTTAGTCTAGTGAAGGGAGAAAAACTACCCCAAGCGGGAAGGAAAACCCACCCCAGTGAAATGGTACAAGAACTTGAAAGGTGAAATACACTTGGGGCAGAAAGCAGGGCACAATTCATTGTCTTTAAGGAGGGTTGTCACTGAGCACTGCACTCTGAGCCAGGATGGGGCTGGGTAGATGTCCTAGGTGATAGGGTGAACTCACCTGACACTGGATTCAGATAAATGTCTATATTCCAGGTCAGCACTGCCTCTTCCTGGGTTTGTAAACCCTTGAAAAGATTTATTCGCTTATTTGATCCTTTTTTCAATACATGTGCAATGTATTTTATCAGTAGCACTTGAAAGACAAGTTAAAATGTTTACAAAGGGGCAGAAAGTAGATTTGAGGGAAAACAATTATCTAGCCTTACATTCAATTTGTTAAAAAGTCTTATTTATGTATTTTCTTTCCCATAACATGTGTGGTAGGTTTTTGAGGTCTGTTTTCTTCCTTTGGGTGATTTCAGATCAGTCCCAGGATTTAGCGTTGAGAATGCTACTGGGGATGAGAATCTCAGAGAAATAGGGAAATTCAGTCTTCCATTATGGCTAGAGAGAAATGGATACATTTCCACAAGAAAGTATGGTAGGTAAATTGGTGAAATACAGAGATTCACTAACTTCTTTGCAGGGTAGAGATTTTGTAGTAATGTATAACTGTTATGTATCCTTTCATCTGGACTTTGGTGATTAATGCTAAATCCTACCAGATGGGACTTTGAAATATTAAATATTAGTGAATTATATATTAGTAAAGAAATTGTCATGGAAGCAATAATTACGTGTCATGTCTATTGTCTGAAAGGGATAAATACTTGTGCATTTCATGTTTGAGCTATAGCATACAAATGTCTTGCAGTTTCCTTTCCACCTATATATATAAGCAGTGAGTTTGAGTGATTTTGATGGATTCTTCAAACAGGATATTTTTTTTTTTTTTCTAAAAATAAGTGAGTCCAGACACGGTGGCTCACGCCTGTAATCCCAACACTTTGGGAGGCTGAGGTGGGCAGATCACCTGAGGTTGGGAGTTCGAGACCAGCCTGGCCAACATGGAGAAACCCTGTCTCTACTAAAAATATAAAATTAGCCCGGTGTGGTGGTGCATGCCTGTAATCCTAGCTACTTGGGAGGCTGAGGCAGGAGAATCACTTGAACCTGGGAGGCGGAGGCTGTGAGCAGAGATCATACCATTGCACTCCCCCCTGGGCAATGAGAGCAAAAGTTCATCTCAAAAAGAAAAAAAAAGTAAATGAATAGCCTTGTCTGGGGAAGCAGAGGTATGAGGCAAAGTGTGTCTCAGAGTGACTCCAAGCAAAGAGCCTGCAAAGGGAGGTGACTGAAGTCTCAGTTGGTTCTTCCTGGGTAGAAGTTGCAGGTGCCCCAACCTGATCACTCCAACCAGGGGAGGAGTCCTTTATACTGAGAGAATCTACAGACCACGGGAAAGCTGGGGAACCACACGTAGGTGTAGTTGGGAAGGTGATGTTCCGTCTGAGGTTGTAATTGTTATTGTTCAGGTAATGAAAAACCATGGGCTCCCATGATTTGAGAGAGCTGTTTCTAGACATCCTCAAATACAAGAAATCTGGAATTAGGTAAGAAGTGACTTTATTTGAAAGGACTATAACAAAAAGGGGGAAATCAGCAGATGTAAGATCTGCAAGCATCCCAGAGGTTAGTCAGAAAAAGGCTTTTCTGGTGGGAAGTCGTGGCTTATACCTGTAATCCCTGCACTTTAGGAGGCTAAAATAGGAGGATTGCTTGAGGTCAGGAGTTTGAGACTAACCTGGATAACATAGTAAGACCTCCTCCCTACAAAACTAAAAAGAAATTGGGGGGGTGCCTGGGCACAGTGGCTCACGCCTGTAATCCCAGCACTTTGGGAGGCCGAGACAGGTGGATCACAAGGTCAAGAGATCGAGACCATCTGGTCAAGATGGTGAAACCCTGCCTCTACTCAAAATACAAAAAAAATTAGCTTGGCATGGTGGCGCGTGCCTGTAATCCCAGCTACTCAGGAGGCTGAGGCAGGAGAATTGCCTGAACCCAGGAGGCGGAGGTTGTAGTGAGCCGAGATCGCGCCATTGCACTCCAGCCTGGGTAAAAAGCGAAAACTCCGTCTCAAAACAAAAAAAAAACAAAAAAAAAACAAAGAAATTAGCTAGGGTTGGTGGTGCACACCTGTAGTCCCAGCAGAGGCTGAGGTGGGAGGATCCCTTTAGCCCAGGAGGTCAAGGCTCCAGTAAGCTGTGATTGTGCCACTGTACTCTAGCCTGGATGACAGAGCAGGACTTTCTCCCCTTCTCTCCCCCTAAAGTTTTTCATTCATAGGGAGGAACAAATAAGATTAGGAATAGGGGGAAGGGCAGAGTGGAAAGTGCAAAATAGGATCCTGAATTAGAGAATGTTTCATCCTGAGGTTAGCCTGTTCTTAGGATGGTTCATAAAGGAGGGGTTGGGTGTGTGCTTCCTTAGGCTGTTTAGCGTGGGTCAAAGTTCACGGACCTGAAAGAGGGAGAGAAACTTAACCAAAAGTTTGATTTACAGATATTTTGTTTTGACTGATCAGTGAAGACAAAACTGTCCAGCCAATTGTTTGTGAAGTAAACAGTGGAAATTTGGAGAGTCTGTCTGGCTTTCTTATAGGTAAAGTAAGGGACATCTTAATTAGTAACAGGAAGGGTGTTTCTTTTTTTTCCCCCCAGTAGCCTGCTTCTCTAGAACACCAAGGGTGGTGGTGGTGGAGAGTGCTTTAATCATAGGTATTCTGTGGGATTATAGAGCTTGGGTAAAATTTTACATTGTCATCAGTTTGGTTTTGTATCCATCGAGTTGGTTTAGCCAGAGTGTGATTTGTGCAAATGTCTGTGAGGGTCAGACTTAATGAAAGACACCTTTGGTTTCTTTCTACTGGAGGAAAGGTTTGTGAATTTAAGAGTTTATTTGCTCTGTGGTATAATACGTATATTTAGTGTTGTCTGCAGTTCCTGGCACAGGGATCCTAAAACCCTTGGAATTTCCCAAGTGATAGGTGGAGTGTGTTTTGTTATTCACAACAAGCCCCTTTCAGACCATAGCTGAGTTTCAAGCTAATGAGGTGACTCTGGAACTCTTAGATACTTCCAGAGTGGAGACTAGTGACCAGAAGCACCGAACCTGTGACTAGAAGATTGTCACTTTAAGCTCCAGCCCCCAACCTCAGGAAAGAGCAGAGGCTGGAGACTGAGTTGTAAAAATTTTTGAGCGAAGACATTGAGAGAGTACTTTCAGGTGGATGAGGACATTGATGTGCTGGAAGGGTGGTGCACCCCAAGATGTGGAGCATTTCCTATCCACTCCCCTTTCTTTCTTTTTTTTTTTTTTTTTGAGACAGAGTTTTGCTCTTGTTACCCAGGCTGGAGTGCAATGGCGCAATCTCGGCTCACCGCAACCTCCGCCTCCTGGGTTCAGGCAATTCTCCTGCCTCAGCCTCCTGAGTAGCTGGAATTACATGCACGTGCCACCATGCCCAGCTAATTTTTTGTATTTTTAGTAGAGACGGGGTTTCACTATGTTGACCGGGATGGTCTCGATCTCTTGACCTCGTGATCCACCCGCCTCGGCCTCCCAAAGTGCTGGGATTACAGGCTTGAGCCACTGCGCCCGGCCTTTTTTTTTTTTTTTAGAGACAGAGTTTCGCTCTTGTTACACAGGCTGGAGTGCAGCGGCGCGATCTTGGTTCACTACAACCTCCGCTTCCTGGGTTCAGGCAATTCTCCTGCCTCAGCCTCCTGAGTAGCTGGGATTACAGGCACACGCCACCACGCCCAGCTAATTTTTTGTATTTTTTGTAGAGACGGGGTTTCACCGTGTTGACCAGGATGGTCTCCATCTCTTGACCTTGTGATCCACCCGCCTCGGCCTCCCAAAGTGCTGGGATTACAGGCGTGAGCCACCGCGCCCGGCCCTCCACTCCCCTTTCCTTGCCACTTAACATCTCTTACTTGCCTGTTCCAGAGTTGTACTTAAGTAAAATGTTTTGCTGAGTCCTTTGAATAGTTTTAGCAAATTACTGAACCCAAGGAGGAGATTACGGGAGCTCATGATTTATACACAGTTGTTCAGAAGTGTGGGTGGCCCTGTGGCTTGTGACTGGCATGTGAACTGGCATGTGGTGAGACTGAGCCCTGATATTGTATAGTCTCTGCCAATTCTCAGGGGCATCAGAGCTGAATTGTTAGATACCTCACTAGTGTTGGAGAACTGGTCGGTGTTTGCACGTTTGGTGTCACAGAAAAAACACCAGATGTCAGCATCTTAAACTGACTCCAGGTAAACATGTGGTCAGTGGTGATAATTGAGACAATGATTCCACATCATGAGAAGAGGTGAGTAGGATGTGTGGAGCTCCTGGAATGTCTCCCTCACTCGTTTCTTAGGAGTGGGCCACATCTTCACAGAGTGGTCCCCAGGCTTGTTCAGCCTTCCGAATGTGGGTTTCCTTGTGAACTGTGGGTGAAGCAGGCTGGTTGGTCATAGACCCCAGAGAGAAAGGATAGTTCTCCTTACAGGCCAACAGGAAGAGGGTGGCTGTTTAGGACCTGACATGCACACCTCACTAGGGGAGCAAGAGAGAGGAATCTGTGGACAGACACCTTTATTGGAGACTCCTGTGGGAGTTGCAGTTGGTGAGTTTAGAGTCAGCAGATGGCTCTAAATTCCGTGGAGTCACATGATGACTGGAGGTGGTCCTGCAGCCTATCTGTGCATTCCTTGTGTGGGGTCAGTTGGATGATTTCCAGCAGTTTGTATCTAGCTGTCTGATGGGGAGGTGGTCAATGGGGGGCAGCTGTGTAAGGCAGATAACTGGAGTGACCACATGGAGGAAATGGAGGAGGCATAGAAATGGAAACTGTATTAAGGGTGACTATGCCCCACTTCTGATATGGAAAAGTTAAAGCCATATTCAAAGTGGCCTCTGAGGTAAAATAAAATGATAAGAATTCACTACAATAGACAGCTCTACACTGAAATCACAACGTTAGTGGGGATGATGGGCAGAAGATGAATTATTCTCCTGGAGATAACCATTATCCCTGCCCCTGTTGTTTAATTGTCCATCGTTTCTGTCCCTGACTGACCATACCTGCTCTGTCATAGATTCACATATCTTACATAGATGCCCTGGTTTCAGAATTTGCTATATTTCTTTGGTCTGTGTCTCTGCTACTGCCTTAATGTCCTAATTATTTCATATCCCTAATGTATGGTTGAGAAAATGCCAGGCTGTCTTAGTCACCTGGGGATGCTGTAATACACTGCCATGGGCTGGGTGACTTAACACACATTTATTTTTCACAGTTCTGGAGGCTGGGAAGTCCAAGTTCAGGGTACTGGTGGATGTAAGGGCCTGCTTTGTGGTTTTCAGATTATCATCTCTCATTGTATCGGGGAAGCAAGCTGTCTCCTGTCATTTCTTCTAAGGGTACTAATTCCATTTATGACGGTGCCACCCTCCTGATCTCTAACCCCAGTTACCTCCCAAAGATGCCACCTCCTAATACAATGACATTAGGAGTTAGAATTTCAGTATGTGAATTTTGGGAGGGACGTACAGATTCAGGCTATAACACTGACAGTGTACTGTACAAAATCTTTGCTGTTTTTAGATATTTGAGTTCTATTTTTTTTTGAAATGGAGTCTTGCTCTGTTGCCCAGGCTGGAGCGCAATGGTGCAATCTCCACTCACCACACCTCTGCCTCCTGGTTCATGTAATTCTCCTTCCTTAGCCTCCTGAGTAGCTGGGACTACAGGTGTACACCACCATACCTGGCTAACTTTTGAATTTTTGGTAGAGATGGGATTTCACTTTGTTGGCCAGGCTGGTCGTGGTCCACCTGCTTCAGCCTCTCAAAATGCTGGGATTACAGGCATGAGCCACTGTTCCTGGCCAGATTTATTTTTTTATAGAGACAGGATCTCACTATGTTGCCCGGGCTGGTCTTGAACTCCTGGGCATCAAGCATTCCTCTTGTCTCTGCCTCCTAAAGTGTTAGGATTACAGGTGTGAGCCACTTCACCCAGCTAATATTATTTTATATTTATATTTTAACAGTGTAAAATGTATATTCATATGTTAAATGTATTATACAATCATTTTATATTTTAACATGATTATTTTTAATTCTATTTTAAAATATCTATTGAGACTTAGTTGACTTTCACCATTACTATTCAACATAGTACTGGCTGTTCTAGCCAGAGTAATTAGACTAGAAAAAGAAGGACATCAAAATTGAACAGGAAGAAGAAAATTTTTTCCTGTACACAGATTATATGATCTTACATGTAGAAAATCCAAGAGATTCTCCCCCCGCAGACACACTTATAAGTAATAAGTGAATTAAGCAAACTGGCAGGAAGGAAACTCAACCTGCCAAAATGTTACTTTTTTTCGGAGATGGAGTTTCACTCTTGTTGTCCAGGCTGGAGTGCAGTGGCACAGTCTCGGCTCACTGCAGCCTCTGCCTCCTGGATTCAAGTGATTCTCTTGTGTCAACCTCCCAAGTAGCTGGAATTATAGTCATGTGCCACCACACCCTGCTAATTTTGTATTTTTAGTAGTGTCAGGGTTTTACCATGTTGCTCAGGCTGGTCTTGATCTCCTGACCTCAGGTGATCCACCCATCTTAGCTTCCCAAAGTGCTGGGATTACAGGTGTGAGCCACTGGCCACAATCTGCTATTTCATTTTGATACTTTGTCACAGAAAAACCCAGAATGGATAGTAAGAAAACATTTTCTTCCATGTACTTTAAATCATCTTTAGCTCACTTATAATACCTAATACAACATAAATGCTAGGTAAGTAGTTGTTATATTGCGTTGTTTAGGGAATAATTAGAAGAAGAAAAGTTTATACATGTTTAGTATGTACCTAACTATCATAGACCTAACTACATAGTATGTGATCAGAGGTTGGTTGAATCTGAGGATCCAGAAACCCTGAGTATGGAGGGCTGACTGTAATACATCATTGGATGATAAACAAAATATATACTATCCATACAGTGGAATATAATTCTACCACAAAAGCAAAGTGGCAGTGCATGCCGCAACATGGATGTGACTTGAGAAACCTATAAAGCAGCCAGTTATGGCCGGGTGTGGTGGCTCAAACCTGTAATCCCAGCACTTTGGAAGGCCAAGGCAGGTGGATCAGAAGGTTGGGAGTTCGAGACCAATCTGGCCAATATGGTGAAACCTTGTCTATACTAAAAATACAATAATTAGGCTTGGTGGCGGGTGCCTGTAGTCCTAGCTACTCGGGAGGGTGAGGCAGGAGAATCGCCCGAACCCAGGAGGTGGATGTTGCAGCGAGCCGAGATCGCGCCACTGTACTGCCTAGGTGACAGAAGGAGACTCTGTCTTTTTTTTTCCCCACAGAGACAGGGTTTGACCGCATTGGTCAGGCTGGTCTCAAACTCCTGACCTCAGGTGTGATCCACCTGCCTTGGCCTCCCAAAGCGCTGGGATTACAGGCATGATCCACTGCGCCCGGCTTAGACTCTGTCTTAAAAAAAAAAAAAAAAAAGGAGGAAAAAAGAAGTCAGTATACCACATGACATTATTCTGATTATATGAAAGTCTGTAATGGAAAATCTATCTACAGAGACCTAAAAGATTTCTGGTTATCAAGGGCTAGGGATTGGTGGAGGAAGAATGGGAGGATAGGAGATTGACAGGTAAAAGGTACATGGCCTTATTTTTGAGGTGATGAAAATTGACTGTGATCTTGATTGCATGTATCTCTGAATATACTAAAAACCATCTGTTAAAAGTATTAGGAGTTTCCAGGTTCATTTCAAATCGTATAATCTATTACTGTTTTTCTTATATTTACCAGTGAGAATAAGACTTCAAGGCTGGATGTGATGGCTCACGCCTGTAATCCAACACTATGGGAGGCCAAGGCAGGAAGATCGCTTGAGCCCGTGTGTTCAAGACTAGCCTGGGCAACATGGCAAGACCCCGTCTCTACAAAACAAACACACAAATAAGTCAATAACAGGGCGTTGTGGCTTGCACCTGTAGTCCCAGCTACTCCAGAGGCTGAGGTGGGAGGATCCACTTGAGCCTAGGTGTTCCAATCTGCAGTGAGTTATGATTGCACCACTGTACAATCATAGCTTAATCAGTGTTGCTTGGGTGACAGAGCCAGTCCCTGACTCTTAAAAAAACAAAAAAAAACAGTTTCCTTAGAGGTATTATGTTGTTACATATTTCAGAGTGCTCCAGGGACACATGTAAAGACTCATGTGAAAGAAGTACCCTTCTGGTGTGAAGTGTACACTTGACAGTTTCAATTTTAGATGACTCCCTGTCAGCATAGCCTGGTCTACTCTAGTCCTCTTGCTCCAGCCACCCCCAGATAACCAGTTTTGATCCCTTTTTGTGCATCCTGTCACTGTTGACATAAAAACAAGCAACTGGGAATGTTTATTTTTCTTTCCTGCCTTTCTTACAGTAGTGAGTAGTCAGACTCCAGTGCCTAACGTTTGTCTGCCAAGAGCTAAAACCTCACCCTCCCCTTCTCCCCTTCTGCCCATGCGGGGACCAGCTTTCAAGGAAGCCTGGTGTTCCGTCTTCTGGTGTCTGTCCATGGAACTCTCATCCAGCCCCAACCCCAGCATAATAAATGCCCCAGCCAGGCAGCTTCCCCAGGCTCTCTCAAGCCGTATCATACCTGCTTGGTGGCCTTTCCCTGTTCTCCCCAGAGACCTCAATCACATGAGAGTAATAAGCTTTTTTATGCCCTTTCAGCCTTCGTGAGACACTCCATCACTGTAAGCATCAGAACCACATCTCTGCAATTGGTGCTGTGAACAAGATGTCTGTACATTAACCACCATGTAGAGGGGTCTGCCTTTGCTTGCTCCTCTGTCTGCTGCCTGATACTGGGCATGCACTTGAGCTGCTGCTTCCCGGGGAACTCCTGCTTTGAGCTGTCCTGCTCTGTATTTGTTGTGTTGCTGAGACCCAGCAAATCTGGGTCTATAATCAGCCCGAGTTGATAGTTTGATAATTCCTTGACATTTGGAAGGGTGTATGGGATTAGAGCCCTCCTTAAAGTGGTCCTGGGTTGTGTGTCTTGATCTGGACCTGTGTCTTTTAGAATGAAGCTATGTGTACTTTTGTATTCTGGTCCCTTCTACAGGGTGCTGAGGGGAAGACTCTATCTGAAAGAATAGTTATTATTTTAATTAAAAAATTATTTTTGGAAACCAGGCCTCACTCTGTTGCCCAGGCTGCAGTGCAGTGGCACCATCATAGCTCACTGTAACCCAGAACTTCTGGGCTCATGCAGTCCTGCCTTGGCTTCCCAAAGTGTTGGGATTATAGGCGTGAACTACTGCACATGGGAGAGGAGTCATTTTAAAAGAATACAAAGAAGAGAAGGGGAAAGGCAGCCGTTAGATGGTAGGCTGAGTTCATACTATAATACTAGAGGGCTGCAGGACCCCTAAGTGCTGCTGCCACTCCCTGTGCCTCTGTCACCACAAGGATCCTCGATGAGTCCATACTGTAATATCAGAGGGTCACCAGAACCCCTGAGTGCTGCTGCCACTGCCTGTGCCTCTGTCACCACAGGGATCCTGGCTGAGTCCATACTGTAATATCAGAGGGTCACCGGGACCCCTGAGTGCTGCTGCTGCTACTGCCTTTTTCTCTGTCACCACAAGGATCCTGGCTAAGTCCATACTATGACATCAGAGGGCCACAGGACCCCTAAGTGCTGCTGCCGCTGCCTGTACCTCTGTCACAAGGATCCTGGCTAAGTCCATACTGTAGTATCACAGGGCCACAGGACCCCTAAAGTGCTGCTGCCGCTACTGCCTGTGTCTCTGTCACCACAAGGACCCTGGCTGAATTCATACTGTAATATCAGAGGGCCACCAGGACTCCAAAGTACTGCTGCCGCCACTGCCTGCTCCTCTGTCACCACAAGGATGTTCACTCTTTTGATATTATAGGGGACAACATCCACACACACCCTATTGCACAGGAGAGGGAGTAGTTCAAACTGAAGCTAATCCTGGAGTCCTTTAAACCTTGTAAAACCATTTCTGCCCTGGAGGAGGCCCATGATCTTGAGGATACAGATGTAAGGCTGGGGGCGGGGGAGGGGGAATGTGCAAATACTAGGGTAGATGGGACAGTCCCTTTCCCCGTCCCTCATGTATATCTAGAGACAGACAAAACCAATGACCAATGGAGGAAACAAAGGGAAAAAAGTACTGAAACAGAGGTTCACAATTTTACCCAATTGGAAATCCAAATACATGAAAAGATGTACATAGCAGAAAAGATGAAAGGGAACTGCATGGTACTGTGCCTCCCTCCCTCAAGAACGTAGGTTCTGTTTTTTGTTTGTTTTGAAACAGAGTGTCGCTGTGTGCCCAGGCTGGAGTCCAATGGCTTGATCTCGGCTCACTGCAACCTCTACCTCCCAGGTTCAAGGAATCCTCCTGTCTCAGCCTCCTGAGTAGGTGGGTCTGTATAATTTTTGTATTTTTAGTAGAGAGGAGGTTTCACCATGTTGGCCAGGCTGGTCTCGAACTCCTGACCTCAAGTGATCTGCTTGTCCCAGCTTCCCAAAGTGCTGATATTATAGATGTGAACTATCACACCTGGCCCACAAGGTAGGTTCTAAATTAATACCTGCTGTAATGTGCTAATTAACAATCCTTCATGCTATTAACATAAAGCACATATTAAACTTATACCTGGTGATCCCACTAAATTTAAGCAAGGTAAACCCTGTAATCTGAGTTATGAATATATAATAGAGGATAAATAGGTATGCCTTGTCTTTAACCATCAGAATTACTGCCTTGTTTCAATTAACCATGGTCAAAGCACCCATTGTCCTAAGATATCCTATACTGAGCAGGGTTACTCTAAAAATGATAAAAAATAAAGTTGTTGAATCTTACAAAGTGGCTTGGCAAGACAGAATTTCATGGACCTTTATCCCCAGTTAAATTTGTTACTATGGCCCAGTATAAATTAGAGGATTGAAAAGCATCATTAGAATAACTAAGTGAATAGCAGTAGGGAGTTTGCATGGATGGCATAACCACATGTGTACCTGGGGAAGCCAATGAAGGGTTGATGCTTTTTATCCTTAATTGGGAAGTCTGTGATAAGCAGATCCAGGGGTTAGCCTGTCTGACCAAACATCAAGCAGTCATCTTAACACCAGCCAAAAATGGGCTGTATACACACAGGGTTTACAGACCTTTTTTGGAGACACTTTGTTGCCAGGCTGGAATGCAGTGTCATTATCACAGCTCACTGCAACTTCCACTTCCCAGTTTCAAGTGATTCTCCTGCCTCAGCCTCCTGAGTAGCTGGGATTACAGGCGCGTACCACCACACCCAGCTAATTTTTGTATTTTTAGTAGAGATGGGGTTTCACTATGTTGGTCAGGTTGGTCTTGATTTCTTGACCTCGTGATCTGCCCATCTTGGCCTCCCAAAGTGCTGGGATTACAGGTGTAAGCCACTACTCCTGGCCAGTTTACAGACTCTTTAGTGGTTGTGTGAGACTTTCCTGTTTGTCGTAAGATACCTGAGTCTCTCTCTCTTTTTCTTTTTTTTCCTTTTTGTGGAGAACGGGGTATCGCTGTATTGCCCAGGCAGGTTTCAAACTCCTGGGCTCAAGCTATCTCCACTCTACCTCCCTAAGAGCTGTGATTACAGGCATGAGCCACAGCATCTGGTTTATCTCTTATGCCAGATACCCAAAATAGAAATCAAGGTAATACATGTCTTTTTTTTTTTTTTTTTCTTTTTTGAGGCAGAGTTTCACTCGTTACCTTGGCTGGAGTGCAACAGTGCAATCTCACCTCACTGCAGTCTCTGCCTCCTGGGTTCAAATGACTTTCCTGCCTTAGCCTCCCAAGTAGCTGGGATTACAGGCATGTGCTGCCACACCTGGCTAATTTTGTATTTTTGGTAGAGACAGGGTTTTACCATGTTGGTCAGGCTGGTCTCAAACTCCTGACCTCCGGTGATCTGCCTGCCTTGGCCTCCCAAAATGCTGGGATTACAGGCCACCACTCCCGGCCAACACATGCCTTATACGAAGTCCACAATTCAATGATACTCATACATGTTTAAGTTCTAGACAGTAACCAAGTAACCAAGGTCCTAATTTCACTTCTCAGAATATGCAGTGCTGGACTCCTGAACAAGGCATTGGATGGAACTTTCTCCTCACTTCCCAGTCTCAGGCTGAAGACCTTATTCATCACTCTGATGGCTTACTAAAATAAGTTCAAATCAGTTGCATGAAAGATGATATGGGTCTGGCATGGAGGCTCACACCTGCTTTGTCAGCACTTTGGGAGGCCAAGGTACGCAGATTGCCTGAGCCCAAGAGTTTCAGAGCAGCCTGGGCAACATGACAAAGTCCTGTCTCTATAAAAAACACGAAAATTTGCCAGGCATGGTGGTGTACACCTGTAGTCCCAGCTCCTTGGGAGGCTGAGGTGGAAGAATCACTTGATCCTGGGAGGTGGAGGCTGCAGTGAGCAGTGATGACACCAGTGCACTCCAATCTGGTTGACAGAATGAGACCCTGTCGGAAAGAAAGAAAAAATGACATGGTCCAGTGATGAGTTACTTTCCAGGGGTGGACTGCCATGAGTCTGTCTTTATTTTAACTTTTTGTAACAGATTTTTTTCAGAACAGTGTTTTGTTTTGTTTTGTTTTTATATAGCGACAGGGTTTCACCATATTGGCCAGGATTGTCTTGATCCCTTGATCTCATGATCTGCCTGCCTCAGCCTCCCAAAGTGCTGGGAGTACAGGTGTGAGCCACCATACTTTTTTTTTTTTTTTAAACATAATTATTGATTTCTTACAATCAAATACTGCCAACTAGCATTACTCCCACTCTTGCATCATTAAAAACAGATGGTGTTTCCTCCTTGGTATTTTCTTTTTCTTTTTTTTTTTTGAGATGGAGTTTCGCTCTTGTTACCCAGGCTGGAGTGCAGTGGTGCAATCTTGGCTCACCGCAACCTCCGCCTCCTGGGTTCAAGCAATTCTCCTGCCTCAGCCTCCCGAGTAGCAGGGACTACAGGTGTGCGCCACCATGCCCAGCTAATTTTGTGTTTTTAGTAGAGATGGGGTTTCACCATGTTGACCAGGATGGTCTCCATCTCTTGACCTCGTGATCCACCCATCTCGGCCTCCCAAAGTGCTGGTATTACAGGCATGAGCCACCGTGCCCAGCCCCTCCTTGGTATTTTCAAATGATGCAGTATACAATAAACAAAGAACTTAAAACACACCCTGATTAATTATGTAAACTGGTAATTTGTTTTAAAAAAGCCTAATAATTTGATTCCTTTCTTCATAAAATGGAAATTTAAATATTTCTCCTGATAGTCTTGAGGTTATCATTATGAGTAGTGCAAAGTGTGGCACATATAGTTTCATCTAGAAGGGTGTGTATCTTACCACACCTTATTTAAACAAAATGTGCATTAACAAAACGCACACAATGTGTGGTAGAATGCTTGTTTCAAATAGAAGGCAGCCCCTTGGGCCACCATATTATTTAGGTTTTGCATTATCATTTATGGCATTATAGGTTAATTACGCATAACATACTTTTAAACATTTTAACCCTGAAGATAAGAAAAGTAATTGTTGCTGGGCGCGGTGGCTCAAGCCTGTAATCCCAGCACTTTGGGAGGCCGAGACGGGTGGATCATGAGGTCAAGAGATCGAGACCATCCTGGTCAACATGGTGAAACCCCGTCTCTACTAAAAATACAAAAAATTAGCTGGGCGTGGTGGCACGTGCCTGTAATCCCAGCTACTCAGGAAGCTGAGGCAGGAGAATCGCCTGAACCCAGGAGGCGGAGGTTGCGGTGAGCCGAGATCGCGCCATTGCATTCCATCCTGGGTAACAAAAGCGAAACTCCATCTCAAAAAAAAAAATAAAAAGTGTTGCTTGAAAAAAATTATTCCAGGTAGCCATTTGGTTTGTATCAGCAGAAGGTGAACCCTCCATGAGTTTAGTGTCTGGCAAGTCGGAATCATTAGCATAAGTCAGTGAATCAGATACGAGACACATTTGACAGTGACTGTTTCCCAAGTACTGGCAATGCCTCTTCTCTCCCAGTCTGCCAGATGACGAAGCATTTCCGGGATGACACTTCTATGTGGTTTTTCCCTTTTCTTTTTTTTTTTTTTTTTTTTTTTTTTTTTGCTGGATTAACTATTACTGTATTTTTCCTCTTCTCCCCTCCTCTTCTGTGACCTTCCATTTCAATTATTCATAAATCCTTTCCGAATATCCTCAGAGAGCTCCATAAGGGGAAGCTCTGGAGATGGAAAATCTAAGGGAGGAAGATTGGGGATTGGAATGTCCTTGGCTTTCCCGGTATTTGTTGCAAACTTCTGCCAGGTTGAGGAGGCTGTAGCAGTTTCTGAATGTGGTAGCAAGCTCCATTAACTCTGATGTTTCTACAAAATCGGCATCTACATCCAGCTTCTCTTCTATTGGACCTTTTAGAAGTCTGGCCATTTCAGCCTTTGGTTGTTTATTTTCTTTCCTTAATCTTTCATTCTCAGCCGCGAGGAATTCCACATGCCTATTCAAATCTGCAGTTTTGGTTGCCTGCTCCTCTATAATTGTTTTATCATCTTTTGGGGCTCTGCTTCCCATACATGGCTCCACTGTCTCACTCTTGCTGAAGTAAATACAGTAGTGTGTCTGGATCCTTGTCAAAGATCCCTTGAATCTCAGGCAGGCGTTTCTCTGTGGAAGGGCTATACTTCTGAGAAAGGGGACTCTGGCCCTCTGCATCCTCTGCAGAGGGTTTGTGAGATGCCTGAAGATGGGCAGCTACATCCGCCTGTGTTCTGCTGGGCTTTCAATCTTCACGCTGGGCCCTTTTCCATCTCTCTTGGATGAGGAGGAGCTGTTTCATGTGGCTATCCCTTTGCAATTCCAGTGAAAGATGAGCCTGCTCAGATTGTGTCAGCTTCATGGCTTCAGAAAGATAATGTGGCAGCCTTTTTGTGACAAGAAATAACCTCTTCGTATTTGCCTGCAGTTAATAAAGGGTCTGCTCCTTTGCTCTGTTGATGAGCCAGGTTGAGGGGTCTTTTCATTACTTCCATAGACCCCGGGGCAAGCGTTGGCCTTAGGAAGGGAAGCAGTGGCGCTGAGGGACGTGGAGGGGACTGCAAGGGACCGCGACGCAGCGGGAGACCGCTGCCCCTCTCTGCGCCCCAAGAGCCAGTGGTGGGTGCAAAAAGGGCAACAACCTCACCACTTCCTCCTCCGGCGCTGCGCGGCGGGCCCGCCCCCTGTGCCACCGCGGCCTTTTTTTTTTTTTTTTTTTTTTTAAAGAGAGAAGAGTTTTACGTTTACAGAAAAATTGATAATTAAGTAGATCGTTACTTAATGATCACCCCTCTTTACAATTTGCCTTATTTTTTATATACTGTATTACTGTGGTACATTTGTTACAATTGAGGAACCAATATTGTTGCATTAATGTTCACATTTTAGAGTTAACTCTATTGTGTTTTTATTGGACTTTGATGATTTATTTTGTTTTTGTTTTTGAGGCGGAGTTTTGCTTTTGTTACCCAGGCTGAAGTGCAATTTCCAGATCTGGCTCACCGCAACTCCGCCTCCTGGGTTGAAGCCATTCTCTTGCCTCAGTCTCCTGAGTAGCTGGGATTACAGGCATGCACCACTCTGCCCGGCTAATTTTTGTATTTTTAGTAGAGATGGGGGTTTCGCCATATTGGCCAGCCTGGTCTTGAACTCCTGACCTCGTGATCCACCCACCTCGGCTTCCCAAGTGTTGGGATTACAGGTGTGAGCCACCGTGCTTGGTAATGACAAGTGTCTGTTATTTCTGTTAGGGTAGTTTTACTATCCTAAAAATCACCTATAGTCCATATATTCATTCATCCCTCCTTTCCAACCTGAAATCCCTTAAAACCAAAAACTTTTTAATGTCCCATAGTTTTGTCTTTTGCAGAATATCTTATAGTTGGTAACACATTGTATATGGCCTTTTTAGATTGGGTTCTATCCCTTAGTAATGTACTTTTGTTTTTTTAATTTTGAGCGGAGTCTCACTCTTGCTCAGGCTGGAGTGCAGTGGTGCTATCTCAGCCCACTGTAACCTCTGCCTCCTTCATTCAAGTGATTCTCCTGCCTCAGTCTCCTGAGTAGCTGGGATTACAGGTGCCTGCCACCATGCCTGGCTAATTTTTTTTTTTTTTTTTTTTTTTTGAGATGGAGTTTCACCCTTTCAGCAGGCTGGAGTACAGTGGCGCAATCTTGGCCTACTGCAGCCTCTGCCTCCTGAGTTCAAGAGGTTCTCCTGCTTCAGCCTCCAAAGTAGCTGGGATAATAGACGGGCACCACCACACCCAGCTAATTTTTGTGTTTTTGGTAGAGATAGGGTTTCACCATGTTGACCAGGATGGTCTTGATCTCCTGACCTCATGATCCACTCAGTTTGATCTCCCAAAGTGCTAGGATTACAGGCCTGAGTCACTGTGCCCAGCCAGTTAATTTTTGTATTTTTAGTAGAGATGGGGTTTCACCATGTTGGCGGGGCTGGTCTCAAAATTCTGACTTCAGGAGACCCACCCGCCTCGGCTTCCCAAAATACTGGGATTACAGGTGTGACCCACCACAGCCACCTTTAAGTTTTCTCTATATCTTATAGCTTGCTATCTTACTTCTTTTTGTCAGTGAACAATACTTAATCATGTGGATGGGCCAGGCTCACTGCAACCTCTGGTCCCAGATTCAAGTGATTCTTTTGCTTCAGCTTCTCAGGTAACTGAGATAACCGGTGCACATTACCATGCCCAGCTAGTTTTTAGTAGAGACACGGTTCAGGCTGGTCTTAAACTCCTGACCTCAGATGACCTCAAATGATCTACCTGCCTTGGCCTCCCAAAGTTCTGTGATTACAGGTGTGAGCCACCATGCCTGGCCTCTCCTGTGTTCTTTTGAATTTCCTGTCAGATAAAGGTGAGAGGAGTGTCTTTTGTTCTACTAAAATGATTCTTGGTGAGCTCTTAGACAGCTTCAGGCTGGGGGTTAAGTCCTCAGAATCACCAATCCTTGATCAGAGGCTTGGAACTTTCAGCCCCAACCTCTAACCTCCATGGAAGATAGAGGAGCTGGAGAATTAGCTATTCACCAGCAGCCAGTGATTTAATCAGTAATTCCTGAGTAATGAAACTTCCATAAAACTCCTAAATGAGTGGGTTCACAGTGCTTCCAAGTTGGTGCGTAGAGAGTGTTTAACCTGCAAAGGCACAAAATCTCTGTGCCCTCCTAGTCCATATTCTGCCTTATGCATGTCTTCCATTTGGTAGTTCCTACCTTGTATTCTTTGTAACGAACTGGTGATACTAAGTTAAGTGTTCTCTTGAGTTCTGAGAGGTGTTACCCATTGTGAAAAGGTGTCATGGGAATCCTCACGTTAATGTAATTTAATCTAATTTTTTTTTTTTTTTTTTTTTTTTTTTTTTGAGATAGAGTCTTGCTCTGTTGCCATGCGCCAGGCTGGAGTGCAGTGGCATGATCTTGGCTCACTGCAACCTCCGCCTCCCGGGTTCAAGCGATTCTTCTGCCTCAGCCTCCCGAGTAGCTGGGACTACAGGCGCATGCCACCACGCCCAGCTAATTTTTTGTATATTTAGTAGAGATGGGGTTTTACCATGTTGGCCAGGATGGTCTCGATCTCTTGACCTTGTAATCCACCTGCCTAAGCCTCCCAAAGTGCTGGGATTCCAGGTGTGAGCCACCACACCTGGCACTAATCTAATTTTTTGAGATGGAGTCTCACTCTGTCACCCAGGGTAGAGTGCAGTGGCATGATCTTGGCTTACTGCAAACTCCACTTCCTGGGTTCAAGCGATTCCTGTGCTTCAGCCTTCCGAGTAGCTCGGATTACAGACACCTGCCACCATGCCTGGCTGATGTTTGTATTTTTAGTTGAGATGGTGTTTCTCCATGTTGGCCAGACTGGTCTTGATCTCCTGACCTCAGATGATCCACCCACCTTGGCCTCCGAAAGTGCTGAGATTACAGGTGTGAGGCACCTCACCCGGTCTTAAGTGGTCTTTTTAATTAAATTTAATTATTGGTAGAGACAGAATCTCACTATGTTGCCCAGGCTACTAGTCGCAGTCAGATGCATTTGCATTTGAACTGGGGACAGTCTGAGCCCTTCTTTGGAGCTCCTTGCTAACTCTGGGCAGTTAGTGTTGAATTGTTCTTTAGGACACCTGATTGGAGTCACAGTTCGAGAAATGGTCTTGGAAAAGACTCAACTTACTTGGTTGTCAGAAGTGGGGGAAAAGCTATCACCTTCATTAGGTGAAGCAGGAAAGCTAGAGGGAGTTCTTTTCCACCCCTGCACTCCATGTCAGTTAGCTGCTGCCAAAATGCCAATGATTGAACTAGATCCTTTTTTTTTTCTTTTTCTCTGAGACAGAGTCTTGCTCTGTCGCCAGGCTGGAGCACAGTGGTGCAGTTTCGGCTCACTGCAGCTTCTGCCTCCCAGGTTGAAGTGATCCTTCAGCCTCAGCTTCCCGAGTAGGTGGGACTACAGCGTGTGCCACCACGCCCGGCTTATTTTTGTATTTTTTAGTAGAGACAGGGTTTCACCATGTTGGGTAGGATGGTTTCGATGTCTTGACCTTCTGATCCGCCCGCCTTGGCCTCCCAAAGTACTCGGAACAGGTGTGACCCACCATGCCTGGCCTCCTTTTTTTTTTTCTTAAGACAGGGTCTTGCTCTGCTGCCCATGCTGGAGTACAGTGGCACGATCTTGGCTTTTATTTGTGTTTTTTTTTCAGACAGAGTTTCTCTCTGTTGCCCAGGCTGCAGTGCAGTGATGTGATCTTATCTCACCGAAACCTCCCCTCCTGGGTTCAAGTGATTCTCCTTGCCTCAGCCTCCCAAGTAGTTGGGACTACAGGCACCCAACACCATGCTTGGCTAATTTTTGTATTTTTAGTAGAGAAAGGGAACTCAGGTGAACTCAAGTGATCTGCCTGCCTCAACCTTCCAAAGTGGTGGAATTACAGGCATGAGCTCCTGCGCCTGGCCAGTATTTAGAATTATTTTATTTTATTTTATTTTATTTTATTTTTTTTGGTGAGACAGAGTCTTGCTCTGTTGCCTAGACCGGAGTACTATGGTGCAACCTCAGCTCACTGCAGCCTCTGCCTCCTGGGTTCAAGCGATTCTCCTGCCTCCGCCTCCTGAGTAGCTGGGATTACAGGCACACGCCACCATGCCCGGCTGATTTTGTATTTTTAGTAGAGACGGAGTTTTACTATGTTGGTCTGGCTGGTCTCGAACACCTGACCTCGTGATCCACCCGCCTCGGCCTCCCAAAGGGCTGGGATTACAGATATTAGCCACTGCACCCAGCTATGTTTAGAATTCAATAAAGGTTAGGGAAGCTATCATGTTGCTCTTCGGAAAACTTTGACCATTGTTACATATTCATTATTCCAGCTACGTTTAGAGAAGTACTTTTTGTTGACTCTTCAACAGTCTTTAGGGGATTTATAGAATTTAAGAAATATTTTGTAAGAGGCTATCTTGAGGACATTTGATTCTTTCTGAGAACCATCTTTCCAGCCAGGCATGATGGTTCATACCTGTAATTCCAGCCCTTTGGGCGGCTGAGGCAGGATTTTGAGATCAGGTTGGGCAGCATAGTAAGACCTCATCTTTACAAAAAATGTAAAAATTAGCTTGGTGTGGGTGGTGTCTTGTGCCTATAGTTGTAGCTACTTGGGAAGCTTGGGTGGGAGGATCATGTGAGCCCTGGAGTTAAAGGCTTCAGTGAGCTATGATCATGCCACTGCACTCCAGCGTGGATGACAGAGCAAGTTCCCATCTCTGTGAAAACTAAAAGAACCCATCTTTGCCCTTATTTTATTTGACCTTGATATTAGCAATGTAATATCGCGTAGTGACTGGTCAGGAATCATTTCCTCTTGAAGTTTGAGAAAGAGGATTTTATGTTCTTTTGGAGACGAGCACTGCTGATCCCTTCATGTATTTTATAATGGTTAAATTCACCATCCAACTATCTGGACTTAAATCCCTCAGAAATTGCAACTCTTAACCCCTCAGAAATTGCAGCTCTTAACCTGTTCCTCAAGGTCAGCAAGGCATAGATATTTTGTTAATGTATCTGCCAGAAAAAGCTCTTCGGACATTTTGTCTTCTTAGTATGTATGCATATATAAGCTAAAAATAGGTGGAAAACTGCCCTGATGCTCTTGACTATGGAGATTTTGCTGGGTGAGGGGGCACAGCCTAAGTTGCCATACCTTGTTCTTCATACCCGATTTCTGTCTTCCCAATAGCTTCCTAACCTAGTGAAATGGAACAGAGTAAAAGAAATCACTGAATCTTTAATATTATACATGCAGGTTAAAATGAATGCTTTTGCAGAGGAATAATTTGATTTGACCAACTTGATCTGTCTATGTCTAATGGCCTAGAATCCTTCAGGAAAGTATGGTCAGCTGGATTTGTCAGAAGGTGGATTTCTACGGGCCTTCTTATGTTTATTGAAGGGGACAGAACAAAATGGTTCCACTTCTTCAGTGTTTATTCATTCATGGAAACCTTTTTCAGGTTTTACCCTGTGTTTCTTTTTTCTTTTTTTTTTTTTTTTTTTTTTTTTGAGGTGGAGTTTCACTCTTGTCACCCAGGCTGGAGTAGAGTGGCGCAATCTCGGCTCACTGCAACCTCTACCTCCCGGGTTCAAGCTGTTCTCCTGCCTCAGCCTCCTGAGTAGCTGGGATTATAGGCACCTACCACCACACCTGGCAAATTTTTTGTATTTTTAGTAGAGACAGGGTTTCACCATGTTGGGCAGGGTGGTCTTGATCTCCTGACCTCAGCTTGTCACCCCAAAGTGCTGGGATTGCAGGCCTGTTTCACCGTGTTGGACAGGCTGGTCTTGATCTCCTGACCTCAGCTTGTCACCCCAAAGTGCTGGGATTACAGGTGTGTTTCACCGTGTTGGACAGGCTGGTCTTGATCTCCTGACCTCAGCTTGTCACCCCAAAGTGCTGGGATTACAGGCGTGAGCAAACGTACCTGGCCTGCCCTGTGTTTGTTGGAATGCTGATTGATATGAGATATGAAAGGAAATGGAAGTTTTTCTTGGAATGATGATCTTAAAATTTGTTTTCATTGTATGGCGTTTTATTTGTTTCTCAAAGGTGAACTGCATCCTGCCATTAGAGACCAATAAAGCTTTAGTGACCACAGTAAAAATGTAGAGATCAGTTGTGTGTTTTCATGTGGCTATTAAATTCATGAGAAAGTGAATGTGGATAGAGAGAATTCTGATGACCATACTTATTTATTGCAGGATCCAGCCCTGCAGGGTGTAGTGGATGTTCTTTTGTGTGCAGAGACAAAAGATCGTAGAAAAGAAAGAATCAAGGACACAGAGATAAGAGAAGAATTGAGCTGGGCTCGGGGTACCACTGCTACCAAAAAGGGGCAGATTCCAGCAGCGGCCCCAAATGCCTGGACGTGCTGATATTTATTGTATACAAGGCAGGGGGGCAGGGTCAGGAGAGTGACTCATCTGACATGATTGGTAGGGGTCAAGCAAATCACATTCTTACAGTACAGGGGGGGCATGTGGCACAGCTCAGGGGGTCACATGGGTACAGTACAGAGGGTCCCTCTCTCTCGGGTAGCCACTGCAAGGATGGGAGGCACTTAACATCAGTATCTTTTTATGCACTTAACAGAGAGAGCAAAGGCTTTTAGGATACCTCTATTCTCACAGCTTCTAAGAGTTTACAAGGGAGCATCTGGTGGGAAAGTGGAACATGAAAGTGGACAAGGATGGTGACCATTGGAGCACAGCACCACGGAGAGGTGTTTAAACCCCTGGGTGTCTGTGGGCCAGGCTGGCTAGTGTCAGACCTTCCTCAAGACCCAGCAGAGCAGAGTTTTCTCTGAACTGCCCGGTGAGAGGGAAACTCCTGCTCACAATGTGCTAAGTAATGGGCGCCTCCCCAGATGATGGCGTAACCGCAAGGGTTGCCGGCTAAGTAACAGGTGCCTTCCCAGGTGCTGGAATTACCGAAAGGCATTTATTCTCGCCTCCTGATCACGTCTCACGGTGACCCTTCAGTTCGGAATTACATTTCACTCGATTATGTCTATACGATAAGACTAAAATGTTCCTACACTAAAGCAAAGATTAATAGTGAATAATGATGTAATAAGATTGATTATATAATAATGTGATTGAATCTGCTATCTACTTGGTGTCATTTCTATAAGTAATCGGTAATTATATAGTTGCTATAACTAGCAATCAGTAAATCTGTTATGCTGGGACAGATTGTGCCTTCAGTCTCTTGCACCTGGGCAACTTTCTTCCCGCAATCTATCATAAAATAAATATTTGGAGACGGCCACATCACTTGTGAACCTTTTTGTTTGTTGGTGTTTTTGTTTGAGATGGGGTCTCTTTTGCCCAGGCTGAAGTGCAGTGGCATGATCTCAGTTCACCTCCCACGTTCAAGCGATTCCCCTGCCTCAGACTCCTGAGTAGCTGGGATTACAGGCATTTGCCACCATATCCAACTAACTTTTATTTTTATTTTTTATTTTATTTATTTATGTTTTTTAAAAATGGGGTTTCACCATGTTGGTCAGGCTGGTCTTGAACTCCTGACCTCAGGTGATCCGCCCACGTTGGCCCCCAAAGTGCTTGGATTACAGGTGTGAGCCACCATACCCAGCCACTTTTATATTTTTAATAGAGACGGCGTTTCATCATGTTGTCCAGTTCTCAAACTCCTGACTTCAGGTGATCTGCCTGCCTTAGCTTCCCAGAGTGCTGGGATTATAGGCATGAGCTACTGCACTCAGCCATTTGTGAACTTTGATGAATTGATTACATCCCTGTACTGTCATCTCACCCTTCTTCCTGCATTGCATATTTGGGACGTTTTAGGACTCAGTGGCCTCTGAAGATGTGGCTGTAAACTTCACACTTGAGGAGTGGGCTTTGCTGGATCCTTCCCAGAAGAAACTCTACAGAGATGTGATGCGGGAAACCTTTAGAAATCTGGCTTGTGTAGGTAAGAATGACATCATTCTTTCTCTTAGTCAATTAGAGAAGAAGTATTTCTTGCTCTTTAATCCTGTTTCATTATATCAGATGTGGAAAAGGGAATACTAGGGTGAATAAATCAGAACTGTTTGTACCTCTTCATGAAGTTAGAATTTAGTCATATTTCTGTAATTTCTGTAAGTTCATAAGGATTTTTTTCTGACTATATTTTAGGGAAAAAATGGGAAGACCAGAGCATTGAAGATTGGTACAAAAATCAGGGGAGAATTTTAAGGTAATTTGCACTGATAAGAGAAAGCAATGTCCCCTTCTTGGTATGTCATGAAATTTAAAAAATAAGGAAACAAACCAATAAGCCCCAGCTTCAAATTTATTTATTTACACAACTTTTTCAACACAAAAAAGTGTGACATAGATGTTCAGTGTTGCAGTCATTCACTTGGAAATAGTGTTAAGAAACTGGGCTGGGTGTGGTGGCTCATGCCTGTAATCCCAGCCCTTTGGGAGGCCAAGGTGGGCAGATCACAAGGTCAGGAGTTTGAGACCAGATGGCCAATATGGTGAAACCCTGTCTCTACTAAAAATACAAATATTGACTGGGCATGGTGGCTCACGCCTGTAATCCCAGCACTTTGGGAGGCAGAGGTGGGTGGATCGAGGTCAATAGATTGAGACCATCCTGGCCAACATGGTGAAACCCTGTCTCTACGAAAAAAATAAAAAAATTAGCTGGGTGTGGTGGTATGCACCTGTAATCCCAGCTACTTGAGAGCCTGAGGCAGGAGAATTGCTTGAACCCAGGAGGCGGAGGTTGCAGTGAGCTGAGATAGCACCACTGCACTCCAGCCTGGCGACAGAGCAAGACTCTGTCTCAAAAAAAAAAAAAAAAAAAAAAAAAAAATTTGGGCTGGTCACAGTAGCTCATGCCTGTGACCCCCGTGCTTTGGGAGGCCGAGTCAGGAGAATCACAAGGTCAGGAGTTCGAGACCAGCCTGGCCAACATGGTGAAACCCCATCTCTACTAAAAATACAAAAAAAATTGCCAGGCGCAGTGGCTCACACCTGTAATCCTAGCACTTTGGAAGGCCGAGTTGGGTGGATCACCTGAGGTCAGGAGTTCAAGACCAGCCTGGCCATCATGTGAAACATCTTAAAAAAAAAAAAAATTAGCTGGGTATGGTGGCAAGTGCCTGTAATCCCAGCTACTTGGGAGGCTGAGACAGTAGAATTACTTGAGCCTGGGAGGCAGAGGTTGCAGTGAGCTGAGACTGTGCCACTGCACTTCAGCCTAGGCAACAGAGTGAGTCTACATCTCAAGAAAAAATTTTTTATATATGAATATCACTTTTTTGATAATAGCTACTGTCATGCCCTCTTGCAGAGCATTCCATCCATTCACTTTCAAACCATACAGGACTGAAAACCTACCTTTTCCCCGATTATGGTAAAAATGTAAGTCGAATACCTATTAATAAATACAAAGTTGCAAATAAACCACTACATCATGCTTTCTGTTTTTTCCAGCAATCATGTGGAAGTGGGACTCAGTGAAAGTAAAGAACACGATCAATGTGGAGAAGCCTTCAGTCAGATTCTTAATCTTAATCTGAACAAGAAAATTCCTACTGTAGTAACACCATGTGAATGTAGTTTGTGTGGGAAAGTATTCATGCATCATTCATCCCTTAGTAGGCACATCAGGTCTCATGCCGGACACAAACCATATGAGTATCAGGAGTATGGAGAGAAACCATATAAATGTCAGCAGTGTGGGAAAGCCTTTAGTTCTTGTCAATCCTTTCGAAGACATGAAAGAACTCACACTGGTGAGAAACCTTATGCATGTCCAGAATGTGGGAAAGCCTTCATTTCTCTCCCAAGTGTTCGAAGACACATGATTAAGCACACTGGAGATGGACCATATAAATGTCAGGAATGTGGGAAAGCCTTTGACCGCCCCAGTTTATTTCAAATACATGAAAGAACGCATACTGGAGAGAAACCCTATGAATGTCAGGAATGTGGGAAAGCTTTCATTTCTTTCCCAAGTTTTCAAAGACACATGATTAGGCACACTGGAGATGGACCCTATAAATGTCAGGAATGTGGAAAAGCCTTTGACCGCCCCAGTTTGTTTCGAATACATGAAAGAACTCATACTGGAGAGAAACCACATGAATGTAAACAATGTGGGAAGGCCTTCATTTCTTTCACAAATTTTCAAAGTCATATGATTAGGCACACTGGGGATGGACCTTATAAATGTAAAGTGTGTGGGAGAGCCTTTATATTTCCCAGTTATGTTAGAAAACATGAAAGAACTCATACTGGGGAGAAACCCTATGAATGTAATAAATGTGGTAAAACCTTCAGTTCTTCCAGTAATGTTCGAACGCATGAAAGGACTCACACTGGAGAGAAGCCTTATGAATGTAAGGAATGTGGGAAAGCCTTCATTTCTCTCCCAAGCGTTCGAAGACACATGATAAAGCACACTGGAGATGGACCTTATAAATGTCAAATATGTGGTAGAGCCTTTGACTGTCCCAGTTCATTTCAAATACACGAAAGAACTCACACTGGAGAGAAACCCTATGAATGTCAGGTATGTGGGAAAGCCTTTATTTCTCTTAAAAGGATTAGAAAACATATGATACTGCACACTGGAGATGGACCTTATAAATGTCAGGTATGTGGTAAAGCCTTTGACTGTCCTAGTTCTGTCCGAACACATGAAAGAACTCATACTGGAGAAAAACCCTATGAATGTAAAGAATGTGGGAAGGCCTTCAATTATGCCAGTTCCATTAGAATACATGAAAGAACTCATACCGGAGAAAAACCCTATGAATGTAAGCAATGTGGAAAAACTTTCAGTTATTCCAGTTCCTTTCAGAGACATGAAAGAGCTCATAATGTAGATAAACCTTACTTAAGGGATATGGGAAAACTTTCATTTATCACACAACCTTCGAATACATGTGAAAATGCATAAAGGAGGAAAATTGTACAAGTATAAAGAGTGTGGAAAGTCTTCAGTTTGCTTTTGGGGTTTTGGACTTGTTTGGGAGCCCACCCCTTTCTCCTGTCCTGTTTCTCACTTTTGGAATAGGACTGTCTATCCCATGCCTGTCTCATTGTATTTTGGAAATACACAACTAGTTTGATTTTACAGGTTCAGAGCTGAAGAATAATTTTGCTTCAGCATGAATTGAGTCTCACCCATATCTGAGTTACGTGATAGGACATGACACTTCGGAGTTTGAATTTAAACATTAGAGTTCATGCTGGAATTAGCTGAGACTTCTGAAGTCTCTAGGATGACATAAATATATTTTATATGTGTCGACATGGATTTTGGGGGCTAGAGGTGGAATGTTTTGGCTGAGTGTATGTCCCTCAGATTCATATATTAAAAACTTACCCCTGCCCAATGTGACAGTATTTGGAGGCCCTGTCTGTGGTGGTTGGTGGTTAGGATTAGATGATACCATGAAGATGGAGGCCTCGTAAGTTTCCTAATATGTGTCCCTAGATAGCTAGCTTTGCCCTCCACCATGGGAGGGTACAGTGAGAAATTAGCTGTCTTTGAACTAGGAAGCAGGCCCTTACCAGACATGGACTCTGCCAGTGCCTTGGTATTGGACTTCCCAGCTTCTCAAATCATGATAAATAAATGTTTGTTGATTAATTGAGTTTTCCAATTTATGGTATTTTGTTTTAGCAACCCAATCTAAGACACAATCCAATTTTAAAATGGAGGAAAGGACTTAGATGTCTGTTTCTCTGAAGAAGATATCCAGATGGCCAATAAGCATATAACAGTGGTTAACGTCATTAGTCATTAGGGAAATGCAAATCAAACTCAAGATGTACATACCGTCTTATTAGGATAAATACTCTCAAAGATGAAAAACAAATGCTGGCAAGGATGTGGAATGCTTGAGAACCTTGTGCGCTATCAGTGGGAATGTAAAATGGTACAACCCTGCTGAGAACAGTATGGCAGACCCCCAGATAACAGAAATAACATGATCAGCAATTTCCATTTTTGGGAATATAAACAGATTGAAAGCAAAGTCTCAAATAGGTTTTGTGCATTTGTGTACATAGCATCATTCACAGCAGGTAAACTGGAAGCTACTCAGATTTTTGTCAACAGGCAAATAAACAAAAAGAAGTTTATACATATGTTAGAGTATTACGGAACCTTACAAAGGAAGGAAATTTTCATATGTGCTGCAAGATGAGCCTTTACATTATGGCAAGTGAAATAGGCCATTCATATGAAGACAATACTCTATGATTCTACTTATATCAGGTACCTAGAGTAGTCATATTGATAGAAAAGTACAGTATCATTTGCCAAGAGTTAGGGAAATTGGGTACTGGATAGTTATTTAATGGGCATAGTTTCAATTTTGCAAGATAAGGTTCTAGAAATGGATGGTGGTGATGGTTGCACACTAATACAAATATTTATTTATTTATTTATTTATGTTAGATGGAGTCTTGGTCTGTTGCTGAGGCTGGAGTGCAATGGCACGATCTTGGCTCACTGCAGTCGGTACCTCCCAGGTTCAAGCGATGCTTGTGCTTTAGCCTCTTGAGTAGCAGCTGGGATTACAGGTGTGCACCACTACACCCAGCTAATAAAGAGATGGGGTTTCGCCATGTTGGCCAGGCTGGTATTGAACTCCTGATGGCAAGTGATCTGTCTGCCTTGACCTTCCAAAGGTGGGGGGTTATAGGCATGAACCAGTGCACCTGGCCTCTAGGTTTTTTTGTTTGTTTGTTTGTTTTCTTTTTTTAGAAAGTGTCTTACTCTCACCAGGCACTGGGCTGGAGTACAGTGGCACAATCTCGGCTCACTGTAAACTCTGCCTCCTGGGTTCAGGAAATTCTCCTGCTTCAGCCTCCCGAGTATCTGGGACTACAGGTGTGGGCCACCACGCCCAGCTAATTTTTGTATTTTTTAGTAGAGACGGGGTTTCACCATGTCGATCAGGATGGTCTCAATCTCTTGACCTCGTGATTTGCCTGCCTTGGCCTCCCAAGGTGCTGGGGTAACAGGTGTGCGCCACCACACCCGGCCCTGGCCTCTAGATTTCTTTCCTACTTGTTCTGAGTACTGTTTTTTGTTTTGCTTTTCTTTTTCTTTCTTTCTTTCTTCTTTTTTTTTTTTTTTTTTTTTTTTGAGAAGAAGCTTTCCTCTGTCACCTAGGCTGGAGTGCAGTGGCGTGATCTTGATTCACTGCAACCTCTGTCTTCTGGGTTCAAGCAATTCTCCTGTCTTGGCCTCTCAAGTAGCTGGAAGTACAGGCCCACGCCACCACACCTGGGTAATTTTTGCATTTTTAGTAGAGACAGGTTTTCAACATACTGGTCAGGCTGGTCTTGAGCTCCTGATCTCAGGCGATCCACCCACCTTGGCCTCCCAAAGTGCTGGGATTATAGGCATGACTCACAGCGCCTCACCTTTTTTCATTTTCCTATCCACGAGGGACCTGTTCTTACAGGGTCTATTTGGATCTTAGTAGGCGTTTAGATTTGATCCCCAGAATTGACTCCCCTGTCTCCTCCCTGTTACACTGTAGACCTGGACTCCACTACCAGACCCAGGGCCTATGATAACCACTTCCCTTTATTGAGGAGGGTTAATTTTTACTTTCTCTGCACACTATTCAGTCATATATCTGATAATTTAAGCAAATAGACATTGCCATCATGCCCAGCTATTTTTTGTATTTTTAGAAGAGACGGGGTTTCATCATGTTGACCAGGATGGTCTTCATCTCTTGACCTCAAGGTCCTCCCACTTCGGCCTCTGAAAATGCTGGGATTACAGATGTGAGCCACCATGCTGGGCCAACTATTGACCACTAATTCTGTACCTGGGGTATAGGTGTTGTTCAAGAAATGGAGAGCTAGGCCTGGTGTGGTGGCTCATGTCTGTAATCCCAGCACTTTGGAAGGCCGAGGCAGGTAGATCACTTAAGGCCAGGAGTTTAAGACCAGCCTGGCCAACATAGCGAAACCCCATCTCCACTAAAAATTGAAAAAGTAGCTGTGGCACATGCCTGTAATCCCAGCTACTTGGGAGGTTGAGGCAAGAGAATCACTTGAACCCAAGAGGCAGAGGTTACAGTGAGCTGAGATCACACCACTGTACTCTAGCCTAGGTGACAAGAGTGAGACCCCATGTCAAAAAAGAAAGAAAAAAAGCAATGGAGAACTAAAAAGAGGTCACTTCTTGCACAATGAAGAAAGAAATGCCCAATGTTAATAGCAGAGTTGATGTTGGGCGTTAAATATGTGATGATAAAACATGGAAGTTTCCAGGCTGGATGAATGAATGAGAATCTTGCCTCTACACTATTACAGAATGTATGGAGGAGACTCAGTTGTTTCGTCTGGTTTGTTTTCTTGTGCATGTGTGTATTTATTTATTTTTTTTGAGAGAGTGTCTTTGTCACCCAGGCTGGAGTGCAGTGGCACAATCATATCTCACTGCAGCTTCACCCTCTGTGGCTCAATCAGTTCTCCCACTTCAGCCTCCTGAATAGCTGGGACCATGGGCATGTGCCCAGCTTTTTTTTTTTTTTTTAAAATAAATTTTCTATAGAGACAAAAATCTCACTGTGTTGCTCAGGCTAGTCTCCTACCTCCACCTCCCAAAGTGCTAGGATTACAAACATGAGCCACTGTGCCTGGCCAGGAGAGACAGTTTTTAATTGAAGGTCAGTAAATTATTTTCACCTAACATGTCTATAAACTAGGATAACTTCTTTTTCATTATATTTTTTCTTTTTGTTTTTTAGTTATGGCTTTATCATCTGAGTCATAACTTACCAATTAGTGTAGTATTCTGTAAGATGCTTATAGCTGTAAGTTTATAAGGCTGACACCATGTGTCAACACTGCTGGGCAGTAGTATCATCAGTGCTCATTATATAGAAGAGAAGTCCTCCGGATGTTCAGCAACAAGAGTGAAGAGATGGAGAAGATGTTTCCGTTTCACCTGTTTTTCCTCTGTTTAAGAAGTATCTGACTGGGCAGCGTGGATCAGGTCTGTAATTTCAGCACTTTGGGAGGCTAAAGTCGGTGGATTGCTTGAGTTCCAGAGTTCAAGACCAGCCTGGGCAACATGACAAAACCCTATCTCTATAAAAGATACAAAAATTGGCCGGGCGCGGTGGCTCAAGCCTATAATCCCAGCATTTTGGGAGGCTGAGGCGGGTGGATCACGAGGTCAAGAGATCGAGACCATCCTGGTCAACATGGTGAAACCCCGTCTCTACTAAAAATACAAAACATTAGCTGGGCATGGTGGCGCGTGCCTGTAATCCCAGCTACTCAGGAGGCTGAGGCAGGAGAATTGCCTGAACCCAGGAGGAGGTTGCAGTGAGCTGAGATTGCGCCATTGCACTCCAGCCTGGGTAACAAGAGCAAAAAAACTCCGCTTCAAAAAAATACATATTTTTTTTATTTCTTTAAATTCTTTTAGAGACAGTCTCATTCTGTTGTCCAGGCTGGTGTACAGTGGCACAATCTTGGCTCACTGCAGTCTTGACCTCTTAGGCTCAGTGATCCTCTTGCCTCAGCCTCTTGAGTAGCTGGGATGATAGGTGTGCATTACCATACACCACTAAGTTTTTAATTTTTTTTCTAGAGATTGGGGTGGGTCTCCCTCTGCTGCCCATGCTGGTTTTGAACTCTTGGGCTCAAGCAGTCCTCCCACTGCAGCCTCCCAAAGTGCTGGGATTACGGGCATGAGCCATTATGCACACTCCAGTGTTTTAATCCATATAAAATCTTTTAGGATTTTCTTCCTCTGCTTTACATATAAATGCAGGAGGAATCCTGGGACTCAGCTGATTTGTTTTTCAAACAGTACGATTGAGAGTCTTTGTCTCATTTAGCTGATCAGTTCTGGTTAGAAGCAGGTGAATAACCTGCAGTGGGCAGCAGCACCTGCAGCCAGTGACCAAGCTGGGGCCAGTCTGGAGCCTGCAAAGGGAGGGAAATGGAGCTCCCCATTTGGCTTTCTGGGCCTCCAGTTGCTCGGAAGAGCTCCAGGAGTGCAGATTCTGAGAAGCACAGCCACAGAAACAAAAGACTCATGTGAAGGCATTCTTCCTGGGTTCTATTCTTTCCCAGGCTATAACTCCAGTTGGCTTGGAACCATTTTCTGGGCAGTGTGTTTGTTTTGGCATGCATTGGGTCACTGCAGTCCAACTGTGATTTATACATATGAAGTAAACCTAGGATGGCCAGGGTCAGATGAAGACTCATTTGGTTGTCTCCTGGAGAAAGAGTTTATGTATTTGATAGTTTGTGTAGGTTAGAACCTTAATCTGATTCCAGGTGAGAGTTTTCTGCAGGTGCAAATGAAGATCTTGAAGGAGGCAGCTTTTCCACACTGTGTGGAGGGTACATGAGGGCATGTTGGGCTTCCAGAGTTAAATCCTTAGATTTCTCTACCTCATTAGAGTCTCTGAACGACTCTGGGCATCCATTTCAGTAGTCAGAGCCTGACTCCCAAGATTAAGAATATGTGAAACCTCCTTGTGAACCGTATGTTTAGAAGGCTGCTTGCCTGAGCTAGTTCAAATGTTTGCCTTCCTTTGGATTCCCTTATGGAATAATGCTGCCATATAACTATGCATTTAATAATTTTTTCATGCCTTTATTAATTTTATTCTTATGTTGGCACGTTTTTATTTTCTGGGCTAAAAATGAGTAGACTGAGAGAGAAGGTGAGAGGAAGCCTTGGCCATGGCACCAATATCCCCAATTCCTGATCCCTGGAGGACATCAGGCCCTCCCTCCTGTTCCAGCGTGGCCTGGTTTGGACTCAGCTTCCCTCTTGCTTTGAGGGAAGATCTCTCTCCATTCGCTGTGCATATCTGTGACCTGTAGGGGCAGAAAGGGTCCACTGGGTACAGGAAGAGGCTAGAGCAGCTCTGGAAAGCCAGTGGACAACAGTGTTGGTGCCTCCAGAGGAGCCTGGTTGCCAGGAGGAAGCTGGGCCTGCTATTGGATGTGGCTACAGCCTATCAATCCGGCTCCCTGCAACCACCTATTAGATGTTTTCGTCTATGATGTAGGGGGGCGGAGCCCGAATCTGTCCAGTCAGCGACACTGGGGCGTGCTCTGAACATTCCAATCAGGTGCATCATTAGGAAACCTGGGCAACGGTCAACAAGTCGGTAGGCCAAGTCCTTTCTGCCGAGGACGCCACCGGTGGCCCCTCTGCATCCTCTGTCGCGCTGTGACCTGCTCTGACCAAAGGAGGCGTCACAAGGAAGCCAGGACACCTGGAAGTGCGGAAATGTGGTGCACGTGCGGGGCCTGGAGTTTGTAGACTTGGAGGAGGGGCTTGTTGGAACCGGCCGGAGTCAGCTGTGGAGGTACCTGGGCCTTCCTGCGGCGACTCCGGGGTCTGGGACTTGAGTCCCCCTTGGCGCAGCTCGTTCCTTGGTCCCCTCGCCCGCAGGGTGGGTCTGGGCTGGCTGCCGGGACCCCGGGCATCCTGTTGCGTCCCTGCGTGGCGACTGCGGCCCCAGCCCCGCACCCACAGCCCCTCGTCTCTCCGGATCGGGGATCACAGGAGCGTCATGGGCGGAATCCCGCCTCGGTGTAGGGTTCGTGTGGGAGGAGCTGTGGTCCGTGGGATCCTCATTCCCTCATCTTTCCCTGGGGTACTGGTTTCCCTCCAAGTCTTCTAAATGTGTGAGAAGCAGGGTCCCAAAGACACGACCCTGTCTCCTACAGGGACTAGGAGTAAATTCCTCGCTGCATGTCCAAAGGCCAGCTTTCCCTCTCCAGTTTACAACTTTATCGGCTTTTTGTTGAAAATGTAGAATTACATTTTCAACAAATACAGTGTTAGAATTGTTTATTAGTTTTTCCCTGCAAAGCAATGTATGACTCTTTTTAAGAGATTTGTTTTCTCGTCGTGGACTTTTCCTCTGAGAGGAAAGCAGAGAGTAACCACCTGACGCTCTACCATAAAAAACCTTTGTGTCTCTCCTTTCAACTTCCCTAGGCACAGACACCTTAACAGAATGTCTTTTGGTTGAGGTTCCTTTTTGGAAATTTTATGGGGTGATGTGTCGTCAGCCCACCCTCTGTCTTTCCCTGGTCCTGGATTTCAGAACTGCCTAGGGTTAACCCAAGATGCCCACAGCTGCCAAGTCTCTTGGAGGATCTAGTGAATTACGAACTTCTGGGTTATCTTCTCAGAGATGGGGCTGGGGCCTCGCAGGGAAGCAGCTAGATGCCCTGGACTGCAGGGAGTCTCCTGGTATCCCCTTCAAATAAATAGCCAACCCCTGGGGTGCTCAGCTTTTCTTCCCCAACCCCAGTTTCTGTTCCTTTGTGGATGCGTGGGTGGGGGGTCAGCCAATCAGATGCTGGTATTAAGGGTATTGATTCTTGCCTTCTGGATTCTCTCAGACTACTGAAGGGAGAAAAACCATACTGAAAGACAAGAGAAAACCCATCCAATCATGTCAGTGCAAGAAAACGGAAAAGCAAAATGCACTTTGAGTACACGGGGATGTACAATGCATTGTCTTTTCTTGGGATGGTGGTCACTGAGCACTTCACTGAGGATGAGGGGGTGTCCCATGTGACAGGATGACCTGACCTAACCCTTGAGTCAGACATGCCTGTGTTCTAGGTCAGCACTGCCTCTACATGGGTTTGTCACTTTGAAAAGATTTGTTCATTTATCCCACTTTTCATTAAATGTAAAATGTATGTTATCAGTAAAGCTTAAAAGATAAGGCAAAATGCCGGGAGTGCGGTGGTTTAAGCCTGTAATCCCAGCACTTTAGGATGCCAAAGTGGGCAGATCACAAAATCAGAAGATCTAGACCATCCTGGCTGGCTAACACAGTGAAACCCTGTCTCTACTAAAAATACGAAAAATTAGCCAGGCATGGTGGTATGCACCTGTAGTCCCAGCTACTCTGGAGGCTGAGGCAGGAGAATCGCTTGAACCCAGGAGGCGGAGGTTGCAGTGAGCTGAGATCGCGGCCCTGCACTCCAGCCTGGGTGACATAGTAAGAGAAAAAAAAGATAAAATATTTACAAAGAGGCAAGAAAGAGAGTTTCAGAAAAAGATCGTCTCATGTTTCATTTGTTAATAATTCTTACTTAACGACCTTTTTTCCTTCCCCAAAAGAAAGTGTATGCTTCTCAAGTCTGTTCTTTTCTTTTGGGTAATTTCCTTTTTTTTTTTTTTTTTTTTTTTTTTTTTTTTTTTTTGAAGTTTCACTCTTGTTACCCAGGAGTGCAATGGCGCGATCTCGACTCACCGCAACCTCCGCCTCCTGGGTTCAGGCAATTCTCCTGCCTCAGCCTCCTGAGTAGCTGGGATTACAGGCACGCACCACCATGCCCAGCTGATTTTTTGTATTTTTAGTAGAAACGGGGTTTCACCATGTTGACCATGATGGTCTCGATCTCTTGACCTCATGATCCACCTGCCTCGGCCTCCTAAAGTGCTGAGATTACAGGCTTGAGCCACCGCGCCCGGCCCTCTTTTGGGTAATTTCAAATGGAATTCCCGGACTTATCCTTGGGAATGCTATAAGAGAATAGAATTAGGGAAAAACCTATTATGCCTACATTAAAATGAATACATTTCCATAAACAAGTGTGGTAAATTTGTGAATTACAAAGATTCACCAAAACATCAATTCCTCTCCTTTGCAGGGTGGAGAATTTGTTACAGTGGATAACTTTGTTCTGTTTCCTATTTTCTGGAATTTGGAGATTAATGCTAAAATCTATGGGGTAGGATTTGGCAACACCAAGAAGGTGTTCAAATATGGTTGTTGACTAAATGATTTGTCATGGAAGTAATAATTAAATGACAATAATTAAATGTCATCTTTATTGTCGGTAAAGGATACTTATGCTTTTATTGTTGAGCTGTAAAATACAAATGCTTTTCAATTTCCTTTCCTCCTGTAGACATAACAGTGAGTTTGAGTGATTTTGATGGGTTTTTTGAACACTAGGTATTTTCTCCTTTAAAAGTAAGTGGGCCAGGCTGCGTGTGGTGGCTCATGCCTGTAATCCCAGCACTTTGGGAGGCCGAGGCGGGTGGATCACAAGGTCAAGAGATCGAGACCATCCTGGTCAACATGGTGAAACTCTGTCTCTACTAAAAATACAAAAAATTAGCTGGGCATGGTGGTGCGTGCCTGTAATCCCAGCTACTCAGGAGGCTGAGGCAGAAGAATTGCCTGAACCCAGGAGGCGGAGGTTACAGTGAGCCGAGATTGTGCCATTGCACTCCAGCCTGGGTAACAAGAGCGAAACTCCGTCTCAAAAAAAAAAAAAAAAGTAAGTCGGCCAGACATGTGCATTGGCTCACACCTGTAATCCCACACTTTGGGAGGCCAGTGCCAGAGGATCGCATGAGCCTCCAAGAGTTTGAGACCAGAGTGAGCAACATAGCAAGACCCCATCTCTACTAAAAATATAAAAATTAGCTGGATGTGGAGGCAAGCACATGTGATCCCAGCTACTCTGGAGACTGAGTTGGGAGGATCACTTGAGTCTGGGAGATTTAGCTCAGTGAGGTAGGATTGCACCATTGCACTCTAGCCTGGTTAAAAGAGCGAGACCCTGTCTCCAAAAATAAAATAAGCAAATACCTGACACAGCCTTCAGCACATCTCTCCTGGTCAGCTCCACAGCCATTCTGTGCATATCCCTTCTTGGTTTACAGGCAGGAGAACAGGGGGTCTCAGGGAATGACTTTAGAGGGCTGTGGTTCTCAAGCTTCAGGGTCCATTAGAATCCCCTAAAGGGCTTGACAAAACTCAGGCCTCCCCTCCACCCCTCACCCACCACCATTCTAGAACTTCTGACTTAAGAGTTTCAGGTGTGCCTGAGAATTTCATTTCTAGCAAAGTGTCTAGGTGTTGCTGTCCAAGGACCACACTGAGAACCATTGGTCTAGCTCCTGACTTGGCACCAGAATCCCTCTGCAACCTTCCTCACAGGGATGCTGCAGTCAACCCTGCACCTGGCCGCTAGAGGGCATCAGGCCCTCAGCACCATCCCAGCCCTCTAGCCCACTCCTACCTCTGCGTTGTTAATAGACCAGCCAGATCAGACTTGCCAGAAAGGAAGCAACTAGGAAATCCCAGGATTTAAAATAATAATGTTAATTTTAAAATTCCAGGATAATCTAAGAGGTTTATGTCAAAAGGTTTACAAGGGAAAAGATACAGGTAGCCAGATTGATTCATACCAATGAAGACACAGCCATTTACCACTTTCTTGATCTCCGTGATGAAAACTGCTTGCCTGCCAACCTTACCGTCTGAACCAGTTTCTGATACAAGACTTAAGAACGTAGAACCTGATAGAAATGAAGGACAGAAGAGTCACAAAGGAGGGAAAAGGAATCTAGGACATAGAGTGAAGAATGCGTGGACCTAATTCAGTCTGCTCACAGTACAGATGGGAAGACTATGTTTCAGAAAGAATTAATCAGTAGCTCACAGTCCCAGAGCTATTAAGTGGCAAATCCAGGATTTGATACCAGAATTTTTTTACTCAAACCACCACTCCATCACCACTTACAGCTTAGGAGAACACTAGGGAAGACCTGCATGCCTTCCAGTCTTGCCATGGCCTGGTCCTCACTGTGAGAATCAGAGCTTACCTCTGCAGAGGCAAGCTTTCTCCTACTCTTGTGAGGTGCACCTGTTTATAAAGCAACAGACTGCTTATTATCATACAAAGCAGATGCAGGGGAAGGGGGCAAAGCTACCTAGTAAGAGGTGAGCTTCCTCTACTCTGACTGCCTGGAGGAGAGTGGCTTCCCTTTTTCCATACCCTGCTTCTCACCCTCTAGGTAGAGAGAAATGGCTAAGCACAGGCTCTGAAATCAGGCTGCTCTGGTTTGAATCCAAGTCGCACCACTAACTGACTCTGTGACCTTGCCTCTTCATGCCTCAGTTTCCTCACTTATACAAGATAATTATACCTACCTCATAGGGTTGCTGCGAAGATTGAATTAGAGCACTGGGTGTCAGCTATTACGGTTTCCCACAATTACTATCTTCCAGATCAAGATCCCCTTGCAATAGATAGACTAACATGGTTGACATTTAAAATTTTTTTGCTTGTTTCATGTTATCATATGATCATAAGTTCCCTGATTGCAGGGAACTTATTAGTCTTTGTTCCCCAATACTTAGACTGTTACCTGGTACAGGGTAGATAACCCAATAAAAACTTGTCGAATAGAGAAAAAGAATAAATGACTACCCTTTAGTGGGGAGCAGAGGCCTTAGGCCAGTGACTCCAAGCTAAAGCCAATCTTGAGCCTGTAAAGGGAGGTCACTGCAGGCCCATTTAGTTCTTCCTGGCAGGGCTGTGCTGCAGATTTTCTAGGGGATCCATGGGCAGATGCGGTTGGGAGTGGGATCTGATGCCCTTTCTGTGGGTGTGATTGTTATTGCCCTGGGGCTGTTTCTAGACGCCCTCAAATAAAACAAATCCAGATTTAGGTAAGAAGTGACTTTATTTGAATGCAGTATTGTAGCAATAGGAGGAAAGCACCAAGTATAATATTTGCAAGCATCTCAAAGGTTAGGTAGAGTAGGGTTTTCTTTCATAGGGAGGAGCAAGCTAGATTAGTAATAAAGTGGGAGTGAGAGGGCAGGATGGAGAGGGGCAAAATCAGATGCTTGATTAGAGAATTTTTTCCTGAGATCAGCCTGTTCTTAGGAGGGGTCATAAAGGTGGGGTTGTGTTCTTGCTCAGGCTACTGGAGGTGGTAGAAGTTCAGGGACCTAGAAGGAGGAAAGAAACGTAACCAAAGTGTGGGTTCACAGGTATTTTGTTTAAACTAATCAGTGAAGACAAAGCTATTCAGCTAATTGTTCATGAGGCAAAGAATAGGAATTTGGAGAGTCTGTGTCTGGCCTTATACATAGGTATGTAGACAGTTGTTCAGGAGTGTGGCTGGCCCTGGGGGCTTGAGACTGGCCTGTGAACTGGGGGCCATATTGTGGGACTGAGCCTGACACTTGCTGGGTCTGTGCTAACTTTGAGTGGTGTCAGAACCGAATTGTTGACACCAGCTTTTGAAGAATAGTTTGATGTTCAATAAACACTGCGTATTTGGTGTTAGAAATAGTGTTAGGAAAAAGGCATCACAAGTCACAACCTTAACTGATACTTGGGGAATGTTTGGTCACTGATGAGAGTTGAGATCCTAGAGGAGAAAGTGATTTCCACACTATGATGAGGGGAGAATAGAGTGTGTGGAGCACCCAGAATTCAACTTGCCAGCTGCTCAAGTTTTCCTCTTTCAGTTTGTAGAAGTGAGCCATGTCTGGCTGCAGCTCCACAATAGTGGGACCAAGCTTGGAAATGTGTCCAGCTTTCTGAATGTTGGTTTCCATGTGTAATGTGGGTGAAGCAGAAAGCTAAGAGATCACCCCCCAAAAAGAGGGCAGCATGCCTGTCAGGCCTAAAGGAAAGTGTAAACTGTAAGGAATGTGCAAGCTCAACCAGTATGTGGGGAGCCAGCGAGAGATTGACCTTCGAGTTAAAGTCTTTATTGGGGCAAGGCATTTCCCAATCAGGTGTATTTCTCGGAGTTCTGAGCCACTCAGGCAGAGCAGCTTCACACTCATTTTCTTTACAGAATCTTGATGTCATATAATTATAGTTTGCTGAAGCATTCAAGAAATTTATTCCATGATTTAAGTGTAAGAGTATTATTGTCTTGGTTGAGAATCTGGTTGGATTGAGTCTAAGAAGCAAAGAGAATTCTGGAAATAAAATACTTATGCTTAGTTTAAATAATAATATAAACACACACAGACTCACCACTCAAATAGGCCTTTGGCAGTGCTGGTATGTCACCCTCATCTCACCTCCCTTCTGCACCCAGAGGTGACCCTGATGGTAATTTTGTTGTTGTTGTTATTCTTTATACATTTGCCATCTATTTACTGCAAAGCAGAGTTTTGGCTATTTTGAGTTTTCAGCAAGTTAATATTGGTATTACTATTACAGTTAATGTTACACTGAAAGGCTTTTTTGGTTTCTTTGCCTCTGTCTGTTGCAGATACATTGCTGTCTGAGGCTTCATTCTATTGCTTGTGGACTAATGTTTCAAGTTTATTGATCCTGGTGACAATGTCATTCTTGTTCTGTCTCCAAGTGCTAAATTACAATTTTTTTACACATTGAGAAAAAATTACTGACTTGAATATTATGGATAAATTCATATTTACTAGGAAATACTGATGGAGTATATTGATTCACCATCTGACCACTGATGCATGTGTGTTTATTCCTTGAAATTTGCCAAGGCTTGGAACTATCGAACTTATTTATTTGTGCTCCTCTAGTGTTAAACACAATCTCTGTGTAATTACATATTGCTTTTTACTGATTACCATTGGTGTCAACCATTTTTCTGATGCGGTCTTTTATGTTCTCTGAAATAGTTTTCAGGCATTTTTTATGTTTAATTCATTTCTATGTTTATTGTATTCTTTATTTACCTTTTTTGTTATTTAATTTTTATTTCATAATCATAAACTTTACAATTCAGCTAGGCATGGAAGGGAATAAGGAAAGCATGGAACCCAAAGGGAACTGTAGCAACAGCACAAAGATTGTAGAATACTGTGAGCAAATGGTATGGAGGGCACTCTCCTAAGCTACAGAAGCAATGGTTTGTGGTTAAGATAAAGAATAAGTCAAACTTACTTGAGTTGTCCACAGTCAGCAATGGTGATCTTCTTGCTGGTCTCGCCATTCCTGGACCCAAGCGCTCCATGGCTTCTATATTATTCATACCTTCTTTCACCTTGCCAAAGACCTCGTGCTTGCCATTCAACCACTCAGTCTTGGCAGTGCAGATTAAAACCTGGGAACCATTTCTGTTGGGTCTAGCATTTGCCATGGACAAGATGCCAGGACCTGCATGCTTCAGGATGAAGTTTTCGTCATCAAATTTCTCCCCGTAGATGGACTTGCCACCAGTGCCATTATGGAGTATGAAGTCACTACCCTGACATGTAAACCCTGAAAAAGGAAGAACGCTTATAACCAAATCCTTTCTCTCCAGTGCTCAGAGCACAAAACTTTTCTGCTATATTTGGAAACTTGTCTGCAAACAGCTTGAAGGAGACATGGCCCAAAGGCTCGCCATCGATGGCAATGTCGAAGGATGTGGTGGGGTTGACCATGGCTGGTGGTAAGGGGCTCCCAGTGGTGGCAGCAGCAGTGTCTGCAAAGCTACCTTTTTTATTATTATTACTATTCTTTAACACTCTCTGCACACGAATTCTTCCTCATTTGTAGGGATTGTAAATATTTTCTCCCAGATTGTGGTGCATGTTATCACTCCATTCCACATTTTAATTATAATAATTTTAATTTTTTTTTTTTTTTTAATGAGATGGGATTTCGCTCTTGTTACCCAGGCTGGAGTGCAATGGCGTGATCTCGGCTCACCGCAACCTCCACCTCCTGGGTTCAGGCAATTCTCCTGTCTCAGCCTCCCGAGTAGCTGGGATTACAGGCACGTGCCACCATGCCCAGCTAATTTTTTGTATTTTATTTTTTTTTAGTAGAGGCGGGGTTTCACCATGTTGACTAGGATGGTCTCGATCTCTTGACCTCGTGATTTACCCACCTCAGCCTCCCAAAGTGCTAGGATTACAGGCTTGAGAATAATTTTAATCTTATATGTAATATTTATTTTATTTATTTGTATTATTAATTATGATAGAGTTGAGTTTGTCTCTCTTTTCCATTGGGACCTACTTTATTTTCCTTTTTTTTTTTGGTGACTGAGTCTCCCTCTGTTGCATAGGTTAGAGTGCAGTAATGCGATCTTGGCTCACTGCAACCTCTCCCTCCTGGGTTCAAGTGATTCTCCTGCCTCAGCCCCCTGAGTAGCTGGTTTATAAGGATGCACCATCACATCCAGCTAATTTTTGTACTTTTAATAGAGGTGGGGTTTCTCTGTGTTGGCCAGACTGGTCTCAAACTCCTGACCTCAAGTGATCTGCCCGCCTCGGCCTCCCAAAGTGCTGGGATTTCAGGTGTGAGCCACTGCGCCCAGTCTTATCTTCTTACAAAAGAAAATTCTCCCTACCGTGAAGTCAGAAAAAGAATTTGCCTGTAACTCCTGAAAGTTTTTGCATTTTATCTTTCACAGGTGTTGTAGTTTTTTCCTAATTTGGCCTGTGGTCTCTCTCAAGGCTGCTGACTATAAACTCTAGCCCTGCCCTGGCCAGGGCTGCAGGGGATTTTCAAGGGATGCATCTTTACCCTGACAGAAGGCCTAGTGTCTACATGTCAGACCATTGTCCAGCTATCCTTCTTACAGGAAGCTTGTTTCTACTAGCAGATGCCCTTGTAGTTCTTGTCTATCTAGTGTCTAATTTATCTTTTTTTTTTTTTTTTTTTTGAGTCTCGCTCTGTTGCCAGGATGGAGTGCAATGAAGTGATCTCAGCTCACTGCAACCTCCGCCTCCTGGTTCAAGCATTTTTCCTGCCTCAGCTTCCTGAATAGCTGGGACTACAGGTGTGTGCCGCCATGCTCAGCTAATTTTTGTGTTTTCAGTAGAGATGTGGTTTCACCATGTTAGCCACCATGGTCTTAACCTTCTGACCTCAAGTGATCTGCCTGCCTTGGCTTCCCAAAGTGTTGGGACTACAGGCATGAGCCACTGTGCCTGGCCCATATCTAGTTTATCTTTACAATACAGACACTGTCTTGGAAAACCCTGACTGGGAAAGAAGTTCACTTGGAGTGTGTTGGTCAGGTGAGACACAGAAGAGGCAACTAAACAAAACGCAATCAATAACAGAAGCAGTCTACTTAGAGATCCCTGAGAGGAGAACAGCATGCCTCGCAGGTCAGCGGGAAGAAGGGAGCTGCTCTGGACACAAATGTTCAACCAGTGGGTAGTAATCAACAGAGAAAAAGGAACCTGTGGCCCAAGCATTATTGAGGTCCAAGGGGTTACCCAAGCAGGTATTCCTTGGGGAGTTGTAGTGGGTGGGTTTATAATGAGTAGGCACAAGTTCCACAGGGTTACACTGTAGTTGAGAGCTGGTCACTGCATTCTGTCTGCAGGCCATGTGGGGTGTGGGAGACAGTGGGGTGAGTCAAGTAGGTTGTATCTGGCTGTTCCATAAAGAGGATGGTCACCAGGAGGCAGCTGTATAAGACAGATGTCTGATTGACCACACTGAGGAAATGGGAGGAGGTGCAGAGGTGGAAACTATGTCAAGGGTGACTGAGCCCTGCTTCTGGTATGAGAAAGTTAAAGCCATATACAAAATGGATGCTAAGGTAACATAAAATTATGTTATGCACTGGGTGTGGTGGCTCACACCTGTAATCCCAGCACTTTGGGAGGCCAAGATGGGTAGATCACAAGGTCAGGAGATTGAGACCATCCTTGCTAACATGGTGAAAACCTGTCTCTACTAAAATACAAAAAACTAGCTGGGTGTGGTGGCATGTACCTGTAGTCCCAGCTACTCAGGAGGCCGAGGCAGGGGAATCGCTTGAACCTGGAGGCAGAGGTTGCAGTGAGCTGAGAAAAAAAAAAATTATGTTATTATATAGAGTAGTATAGAAAAACTCTATTATTAATTATTTTATCTGAAGATGATGAGAATCATTTTTCTGGAGATAACCATTTGTCACTGCCTTGTGTGTTAAAGTGGCCATAATTTCTATCCCTGCTTGGTAATACCTGCTTTGTCATAGGCTCATGGACCTTTAAACAGATGCATTCATGTCAGAATTTGCTGTATTTAATTAGCTTATCAGTTCATTTCTCTGCTAATACCATGATGTCCTGATTACTCTAGATTTCCAAGCCTTGATATTTGTTAACGTATATTAAAGAAAGTTCTGTACTGTCTTAGTCACTTTGGGCTGCTATAGCAAATTACCGTAGATTGTGTGGCTCAAACAAGAAACATTTATTTCTCACAATTCTGGTTGCTGGGAAGTCCAGGGTGCCGGAAGATCTGCTGTCTGATAAGGGCCCACTTCCTGGTTTGTAGATAACCATCTTCTCATTGTATTCTAATATGGTAGAGCAGAGACAGGAAGCAAATGCTCCAGTTTCTTTTTATAGAGGCACTAATCCCACTTCTGAAGGCTCTACTCACATTATCTTAGCTAATCCTAATTAATTTCCAGAGATGCTGTTTCCTAATACTGTCCCATTGGGAGTTAGAATTTCAACATGAATTTTGGAAGGCATTTATATATGCTGAAAACTTGAGCAGATGGTACTGAGCATTCTTATATATTCCTTATTCCCAGCTCATAGTTTCCCCTATTTTTAACATCTTGCCTTAGTGTAGTGTATTTTTTACGATTATAAACCAATATATTACAACAAATCATGACGAGAATTGATGAATAATATTATTATTATTTTGAGACAGGGTCTTACCCTGGTCCCCCAGGCTGGAGTGCAGTGATACAATCATCGCTCACCACAGCCTCAACTTCCTGGGCTCAGGTGATCCTCCCACCTCAGCCTCCCAGGTAGCTGGGGCTACAGGAGTGCGCCACCACACCTGGCTAATTTTTTGTATTTTTAGTAGAGATGGGGTTTCACCATTTTGCCTAGGCTGGTCTTGAACTCCTGACCTTAAGCAGTCTTCCTGCCCCATCCTCACAAAGTGCTGGCATTACAGACCTCTTTAAAGTTTTATAAAATATATTCAGAAAAGATAGTAAAAAATATTTTTGTGGTAAGATTTAATAGCAATAACTATAAACATGCTTGGAATCATCATCCATATTAATAAATGGGCATAGGCAGGCTTTCAGAGTCCCGAGTTGCATGATGTTCTCACTGACTCATGTGTCCTGAGTCTTTTGGTTATTCCACATACTTTTTGCCATCTATTTTTTTCTCACTATGTAGTATCTTTTAGTTTTGCCTCCTTTGAACTTTCAGTAATGGAATAATAATGAAATTACATTGAAAGGTTTATTAGTAATTTTACTCTCCCAGTACATTTTACATATGCTAGTGTCTGAGGCTAGAAGCCATCTGATTTTTTTTTTTTTTTTTTTTTTTTTTTTTGAGATGGAGTCTCACTCTGTCTCCCAGGCTGTCATGATCTCGGCTCACTGCAACCTCCACCTCCCAGATTCAAGCGATTCTCCTGCCTCAGCCTCCCAAGTAGCCAGGAATATCGGTGCCTGCCACCATACAATACTAAATTTTGTATTTTTAATAGAGACGGAGTTTCACCCTGTTGGCCAGACTGGTCTTTTTTTTTTTAATTATTATTTTTGTGACATAGTCTCGCTCTGTCACTCAGGCTGGAGTGCAATGGTGTGATCTTGGCTCACTGCAACATCTGACTCCCAGGTTCAAGGGATTCTCCTGCCTCAGCCTCCTGAGTAGCTGGGATTATAGGCATCTATGACCATGCACGTCTAGTTTTTGTATTTTTAGTAGAGACCAGGTTTTACCATGTTGGCCAGGCTGGTCTTGAACTCCTGACCGCAAATGATCCGCCCGCCTCGTGAGCCACCATGCCTAGCCTGATTTCTGATTTACTAGTCCATGCCAATGTTTATGTTGCTTGGAGTTTTTCTTTTCTTTTCTTTTTTGAGAGTCTTGCTCTGTCACCCAGGCTGAGTGCAGTGGTGCAGTCTTGGCTCACTGCTCAGTGCAACCTCCAACTCCCGAATTCAAGTGATTCTCGTGCCTCAGCCTTCCGAGTAGCTAAGACCACAGGTGTGTGCCACCATGTCTGGCTAATTATTGTATTTTTTGTTGAGACAGAGTTTCACCATGTTGGCTATGCTGGCCTCAAACTCCCGATCTCAGGTGACTTGCCTGCCTCCATCTCCCAAAGTGCTTGGATTATAGGTGTGAGCCACCATGCCTGGCCTGGAGTTTTTCATTTTCATATTTCTTCTTCACTTTTTTTTTTTTTAAGAGATGGAGTCTTGCGATGTTGCCCAGGCTGGTCTCAAACTTGGCCTCAAGCAATCCTCCTGCCTCAGCCTCCCAAAGTGCTAGGATTACACTGTGCCTGACTGACTTTTTATCCTTGCAGAAAATACCATTCCTGTCATATCTGTATTTCTAGCAAGTTGCAAATGCCCAATAAATTCTCTACACACTGGAGAAAAAAATTACTGGACTTATAGTCAAATTCAAATTGATAGGAATTAACAATGGAGTATATGAATTGACCCTTGTTTTATTTGTCCATAATTATTTATTCACTGTATTCAAACGACAGTTTGGAGTATCCAACTGAGTAACTTTTCTCCTTCTAATTAGTGTGAAATGGGATCTTCCTGACAATTTATTTGGCCATTTCCTCAGTACCAAGGAGATGGATGTTTTTCATATGTGGTCTCTATCTTGTGTTACTCATGGTTTGGTTACTCTGCTAGGTTTTTTTTTTTTTTTTTTTTTGAGACAGAGTCTTGCTCTGTTGCCCATGCTGGAGTGCAGTGGTGCAATCTTGGCTCACTGCAGCCTCTACCTCCCAAGTTCAAACAATTCTCCTGCCTCAACCTCCCAAGTTGCTGGGATTACAGACATGTGCCACCACACTGAGATAATTTTTGTATTTTTAGTAGAGATGGGTTTTACCATGTTGGCCAGGCTGGTCTCGAACTCCTGACCTCAGGCAATCTGCCCACCTCGGCCTCCCAAAGTGCTGGGACTATAAGCATGAACCACCGTGCCTGACTTCAGAGTCTTTTTTTTTTTTTTTTTTTTTTTTTTTTTTAGTGTTCCCCCGTACCCGCTGACTTCAGAGTGTTTCTTAAGGACTGATCATATAGTGACACTCTGCCTAGCATGTAACAAAAGTTCAGACTTTCAGATGAAAAACAGGAGTTAAGCATACACACATTGATTGCATAAACAGTTTAGGCACACTGAGCCAGTCTTACCACTTAGGTTGCTGGGTGTCCCTCCCAAATTCTCACTTCCTGGATAGCAGCAAAGCATGAATTTTGTGAGCAGGCATTTCTAAGGATAAGTAGTGTGAGGCCTACCAGTGTTAAGTGTCTTTTTCACATAAGGTAGTAGGACTTTATTATGAGCCAACAATACAGATCCACTCTACAGAGGTATAGGATAATGCAAGCAGCTCATTTTACTGCCTGGGCTCACCAAGACTAAAGTTCCTATTGTACTATTGCTTTACCAAATGGTTAATTCTAGCATCAGAATTGGTTTGTGAAATACTATGTCCCCTGCACACAAATACCAGAGAGTTAATAATCTTTTTCAGAGACCACATTTAGGGGAATTACAGGGCTGAGGTATTCTCATTCTCAAGGGTTGAGCTGTCATACTCCCGTATGAGAGCTTGGAAAAGAGAGAAGTGGGTGGACAACCTCCTCCTACTGGGGAGTGGCTGGTTGAGAATAATTTCTTCCAAAAACCAGAAAAAGGGAGTTTTATGTTTTTGTCCAGAGAGGTACTGCCAAATCCTACAAATATTTAATAATGGGAAAATTCACCTTCAAAGTAATAGAGATATCAGTGAATTCCTATGCAGATTGCAGTTGTTAACTTGATTTTCAAAGACAGCAAGGCCCAGGGTTCTTTGTGGTGGTTCTGCAGGAAAGATCTCTTTCTAGCATCTTATATCAGTATGTGTGCATGTGGATGCCAAAAACTGTGTGCATGTGGGTGCTAGTTGGTGAGAACTAGCCCCGAGCTCAAAAGTATAAGGATTTTGTGAAGTCTAACTTGTCATGACTTTTTCCTTGCATCTAAGCTCTAACTTCCCAATAATGTTCTATCCTCATAAAGTGGCACAGAGAGAACAGGAAAATATGAATCTGTGATATGTATTACACAAGAAAATTAATACTTTCTGAACGAATATGCCGAATCTGGATACATCCAGTGGCCTGCACTAGTTTAGGATAATGTGGCCAGGTAGACCATGTTACACATTAGATTTCCACATATTTGTCTGTTGGCCTGTCACGTTTAGTGATGGGAATAGAAGGAAGAGCCTCGTAGCGAGGAATGTTCCCGTGAGTAACTCATTTTGGTTTGGTCTGTTGGGTCTAGTGCGGGAGCTGAGTCCAAACCAATGGTTTCATACAGATTGCATTTAACAGGACGAATAATAATATTGTGAATTGGAGAGGGAAAGCTTCATTTGGAATGAAAGAAGGAATTGGCAAATTTAGGGATTTCCTGCCAGTCCTAGGGAGAGCAAGGCTGGAAAACGGGGTCGTGGATTTGAGACCCTGTTTCCACACGTTTGGAAAATTAAGGGATAAATCGGTGCCCCTAGGGAAAAAGAAGAGACTGGGGACCCCACGGACCAACGCTCCCATGCACGAATCCCACACCCGGGCCGGGATTCCTTCCCCACCATGACCCTCTGTGATCCCCTCACAGTCTTGGAAGACGCGGGGGCTACGGGCGCAGCACGTGGACTCAGCTTCAGAACCCGGAGCTATAGCGGGCAGCCTTGGTTCCAGCTCGTCAGGTCCCCCCGGCCCTGCAAATTCACCATTTCCCAGCTTCTGCGCTGTCCCCACGCCCTAACTACGACACCGGCTGCCAGTGCGGGTTCCAGAGCGACAGAGGCTGTTTTCGAGCCACCCACAGACGTTAAAGGCAGGAGACACACAAATCAGAAGGTGCGCAAGCCTATGCACGCGCCTTCGTATAGGGCGGTGGCGGCCCCCTCCCACCGCTCCAGCGGCGTCTCTGATTGGACAGTTTGTAAGGTTCCACCCCCTCTTGCCTGAGTGACAGAGATCAGGTATCTGAGCCGATGCCGCTTCCGCTTTTGTCCCTGAACAAGTCCTGCCATAGACATTTGCAATTCACCAGAACTTTATATACTAGATCCAAAGGTCCTCAGGCCAGACACTGGCGTCTACCTAAAGAATCTTCTCAATGGGGACGTAGGTGTGCACGCAGGGAATGCTAGATTGAGTTTCCAGCTAAAGCGAACCCCTTAATGAGCGACCCTTTGAGGGGCAAACCCACAGCAAAAGGGTCCTGGAGGCAAGGCCAGGCTGCATCAAGAGAGTCAGATATTCTCCAGTGGACAATGGCTTGGCATCAAGCTGCACGGACCCTCAGAACTGTGACCCTATAGGTGCACAGAGACCAGGCATTGTTCACATTTTTAATTTTAAATTTTGTTGTGGGTACATAGTAGGTGTATATATTTATGGGTTACACGAGATATTTTGATATAAGCATGCAATGCATAATAATCACATCATGGTAAATGGGAAATCCATCAACTCAAACATTTATCCTTTGTGTTAGAAACAAGTTGATTGTACTCTTTTAGTTATTTTAAAATGTGTAACCAAGTTTTTTTGTTTGTTTTTTTACTAAAATCACTCTGTTATGCTAGCAAATACCAGGTCTCATTCATTCTTTTTCTTTTCTTTTCTTTTTGAGACAGAGTCTTGCTCTCTCATCCAGGCTGGAGTGCAGTGGCACGATCTCGGTTCACTCCAACCTCTGCCTCCCAGATTCAAGTGATTCTCCTGCCTCTGGCTCCTGAGTAGCGGAGATCACAGGTGCACGCCACTATGCCAGACTTATTTTTGTATTTTTAGTAGAGACGGGGTTGCACCATGTTGGCCAGGCTGATCTCAAACGTCTCAAGTAATCCAACCACTTCGGCTTCCCAAAGTGCTGGGATTACAGGCGTGAGCCACCTCGCCTGGCCCATTCATTCTGTTTTTTGTGGCCATTAACCATCCTCACTTCCTCGTTTCCCCAACCCCCCAACTACCCTTTCCAGCCTCTTGTTACCATCCTTCTACTTTCTGTCTCCATGAGTTCAATTGTTTTAACTTTTATGTGAAATTTGTCTGTGTCTGGCTTATTTCACTTAATATAATGACCTCTAATTCTATCCAAATTGTTGCAAATGACAGGATCTCATTCCTTTTTATGGCTGACTAGTACACCGATGTGTATTTGGAACATTTTTAAAAAAAATCCATTCATCTATAGAGGGACGCTAAGGTTGGTTCCAAATCTTGGCGATTGTGAATAATGCTGCAATAAACATAAGGGTGCAGGTATCTCAGATATCTGTTCAATATACTGATTTCCTTTCTTTTGGATATTTACCTAAAAGTGGGATTGCTGTATCAAATGGCAGCTCTATTTTTATTTTATTTTTTTGTGTGTGGAACCTCCAAATTATTCTTCATAGTGGTTGTACTAATTTACATTCCCACCAACAGTGTACGAAGGTTACCTTTTCTCCACATCCTCTGCAGCATTTGTTATTGCCTGACTTTTGGATAAAGGCCATTTTAATAGGAGTGAGATGATATCTCATTGTATAATAGTTTTGATTTGCATTTCTCTGGTGATCAATGATGCTGGCCTTTTTGTATACCTGTTTGCCATTTGCATGCCTTCTTTGGAGAAATGTCTTTTCAGATCTTTTGCCTATTTTTAATCCGATTATTAGATTTTTTTTTCCTATAGACTTTTTTGGGGGTCCTTATATATTCTGCTTTTTGTTTGTTTGTTTTGTTTGTTTAGATGGAGTTTCACTCCTGTTGCCCAGGCTGGAGGGCAATTGTGCAATCTTGGCTCACTGCAACCTCCACCTTCCAGGTTCAAACGATTCTCCTGCCTCAGCCTCCCGAGTAGCTGGGATTACAGGCATTCACCACCATGCCCAGCTAATTATATATTTTTAGTAGAGATGACGTTTTCCCATTTTGGTCAGGCTGGTCTCAAACTTTCGACCTCAGGCAGTCCGCCCACCTTGGACTCCCAAAGTGTTGGGATTACAGGCATGAGCCACTGTGCTTGGCCTATATTCTGGTTATTAATGCCTTGTCAGTTCTGTAGTATGCAAATATTTTCTCCCATTCTGTAGCTTGTCTTTTCACTTTGTTGTACAGAAGCTCTTTTTTAAATTTTTTTTTTTTTTTCGAGACAGAGTCTTGCCCTTTTACCAGGCTGGAATGCAGTGGCACATCTTGGCTCACTGCAACCTCTGCGTCCCAGATTCAAGCGATTCCCCTGCCTCAGCCTCCTGAGTAGCTGGGACTACAGGCACATGCCACCACGCCCGGCTAATTTTTTATATTTTAGTAGAGATGGGGTTTCACCGTGGCCAGATAGCCTCGATCTCCTGACCGCATGGTCCACCTGCCTAGGCCTCCCAAAGTTCTGGGATCACAGGTGTGAGTCACCGTACCCGGCTAGAAGCTTTTCAACTTAATGTGACCCCATTTATCTATTTTTGCTTTGGTTGCCTATGCTTGTAGGGTACTATTCTAGAAATCTTTGCCCACCCCAATGTTCTGGAGAATTTCCCTATATTTTAAAGTTTTAGATTTGAGTGTTTAACTGATTTTGATTTGATTTTTGTATATGGTGAGAGACAGGGGTCTGTTTCGTTATTTTGCATATGGATATCCAGTTTTCCCAGCACAATTTATCGAAGAGACTGCCCTTTTCCCAATGTATGTTCTTGGCACCTTTGTCAAAAATAAGTTCATTATAGATGTATGGATTTATCTCTGGGTTCTCTATTCTGTTCCACTGATCTACGTGTCTGTTGTTATGCCAGTACCGTGCCATTACGGTTACTGTAACTCTAGTATAATTTAAAGTCAGGTAATGTGACTCCTCCAGCTTTGTTCTTTGTGCTTAGGATAGCTTTGGCTATTCTGGGTCTTTTTTGGTTCCTTATACATGTTAGGATGGTTTTTTCTCTTTCTGTGAAGAGTGTCATTGGTATTTTGATTGAGATTGCATTAAGTCTCTAGACTTCTTTGGGTAGTATGCATATTTTAACACTATTGATTCTTCCAATGCATGAACACAAGTATCTTTTCATTGTGTGTGTGTGTGTGTGTGTGTATGTGTGTGTGTCCCCTCTTCAATTTCTTGTATCAATGTCTTATAGTTTTCATTGTAGGTATGTATCACTGCTTTGGCTAATTCCTAGGTATTTAATTTTTTTTTTTTTTTTTTTTTTTTTTTTTTTTTTTTTGAGACGGAGTTTTGCTCTTGTTGCCCAGGCTGGAGCGCAATGGCGCATTCTCGGCTCACCGCAACCTCCGCCTCCTGGGTTCAAGCAATTCTCCTGTCTCAGCCTCTCAAGTAGCTGGGATTATAGGCATGTGCCAGCACATCTGGCTAATTTTTTTTTTTCTTTTTTTTTTTTTGTATTTTTAGTAGAGACGAGGTTTCACCATGTTGGCCAAGATGGTCTCGATTTCTTTTTTTTTTTTTTTTTTTTTTTTTTTTGAGACAGAGTTTCGCTCTTGTTACCCAGACTGGAGTGCAATGGCGCGATCTCGGCTCACCGCAACCTCCACCTCCTGGGTTCAGGCAATTCTCCTGCCTCAGCCTCCTGAGTAGCTGGGATTGTCTCGATTTCTTGACCTCATGATCCACCCTCCTCGGCCTCCCAAAGTGCTGGGATTACAGGCGTGAGCCACTGCGTCCGGCCCGGTATTTAATTTTATTTGTAGCTATTATAAATGAGATTACTGTATTGACTTCTTTTTCAGATTATTCACTCTTGGCATATAGAAATGTTATTGATTTTTGTATGTTGATTTTGTATCTTTACTAAATTTTTGTATGTTGATTTTGTAACTTTACCAAATTGGGTTATCAGTTCTAATAGTTTTTTGGTGGAGTCTTTAGTTTTTTCCAGATATAGTATTATCTCATCTGTAAATAAGGATAAATTGCCTTCTTCCTTTCCAATTCGGATGCCCTTTCTTTCTTTTGTCTGATTGCTCCAGCTAGGACTTCCAGTACTATGTTGAACAACAGTGGTGAAATGGGCATCCTCAATGTGTTCCCAATCTTAGAGGAAAGGCTTTTAGTTTTCCCCATCCAGTATAATACTAGCTATGGGTCTTTCATATATGGGTTTTATTATGTTTAAATATGTTCCTTATATACTCAGTTTTTTTTAGGGCTTTTATCATGAAGAGATGTTGAATTTCATTAAATCCTTTTTGACATCCATTGAAATGATCCTATGGTTTTTGTCCTTCGTTTTATTGATATGATGTATCACATTAATTGATTTGCATATGTTGAACCATCCTTGCACCTCTGGGATAAATCCCACTTGGTCATGATGCATTATCTTTTTAATGTGTTGTTGAATTCGGTTTGCTAAGATTTTGTTGAGGATTTTTGCATCAACATTTATCAATGATAGAGGTCTATAGTTTTCTTTTTTTGATGTGTCTTTGTCTGGTTTTGGTATCAGGGTAATAGTGGCCTTGTAGATTGAGTTTGGAAGTATTCCCTACTCCTATATCTGGGTGCTCTGGTGTTGGGTGCATATATATTTACAATTTTTATATGTTCTTGCTGAATTGATTTGTTTATCATTATGTAGTGACCTTCTTCCAGAGACCAGGCAATGTTTGAAAAAAAAGAGGCCGGGCGCGGTGGCTCAAGCCTGTAATCCCAGCACTTTGGGAGGCCGAGGCAGGTGGATCACGAGGTCAAGAGATCGAGACCATCCTGGTCAACATGGTGAAATCCCGTCTCTACTAAAAATACAAAAAAATTAGCTGGGCATGGTGGCGCATTCCTGTAATCTGAGCTACTCAGGAGGCTGAGGCAGGAGAATTGCCTGAACCCAGGAGGTGGAGGTTGTGGTGAGCCGAGATCGTGCCATTGCACTCCAGCCTGGGTAACAAGAGCAAAACCGTCTCAAAAAAAAAAAAAAAAAAAAAAAGGAAAACTTGAAGAACTGGGGCCCTTGTCTACAAACACAGACACTTACCATATCTATTTTAACTTTTACTGTTGCTGGCCTTGAGGCTATTGTAAATAATTCTCCTATGAACATGGGCATACAAATATCTGTTCAAGACCCTTCTTCACGTTTTTTGGGGTATATAGATACCCAGAAGTGGAATTGTTAGACCATGTGGTAACTGCTTTTAATTTTTTTGAGGAACTGCCACATTGTTCCTGTACTGGTTACCACATTTTATATTCCCAGCAACTGTGAACAAGTGTTAATAGTGGGCATTTTCACTATTGATGGGATCCTATGAAGCACAAAGGTTATTTATTTTTATGAGGCCCAAATTATTTGTGTGTGTGTGTGTATTTGTATACACACAAATATCAATTTTTTCTTTTGCTATCAAATGTAAGAATTTTTTTTCTTTTATTTTGCATAGAGACAAGGGTCTCACTATGTGGCCCAGGCTGGTCTCAAACTCTTGGCCTGAAGCAGTCCTCCTACTTTGGCCTCCCAAAATACTGGGATTACAGGCATGAGCCACCACACTTGGCTGCCTATGTAAGAATTCTTTTTTTTTTGGCGGGGGGGATGGAGTCTTACTCTGTCACCAGGCTGGAGTGAAGTGGCATGATCTTGGCTCACTGCAACCTCTGCCCCCCTGAATTCAAGCAATTCTCCTGCCCTAGCCTCGTGAGTAGCTGAGATTACAGGCATGTGCCACCATGCCCAGCTAATTTTTTGTAGAGATGGGGTTTTGCCATGTTGGCCAGACTGGTCTCAATCTCCTGACCACAGGTGATCCATCTCTCTCGGCTTCCCAAAGTGCTGGGATTACAGGCTTGATCCACTGTGCCTGGCCTTGCAAATATGTAAGAATTCTTTGCCAGATCCAAGATTATCAATATTTACCACCTTTTTTTCCTGAGATTATTATAATTTCACCTCTTATGTTTTGGTCTGTGATCTATTTTGGCGAATTACCATATGTTGGGTGATGTAAGGGTCCAGCTTCATTCTTTTACATTTGGCTATCCAGTTGTCTCAGCACCAATTTATGAAAATAATAGTCTTTGCATATTCTTGGCACAATTTTTGAAAGTCATTTAAAATATATATATATATATATATGGATTTATTTCTAGTATTTCAATTCTATTCCATTCATCTCACCTATTTGACATTATAATTTTGCATCTACCGGATGCTGAATGACACAAATTGTAATCAGAAAACCATAGAGTTCTTCTCAGTTTGGAGAAGGGTAACAGTCATCTGCATAGTACAAACCGGTGAACAGAGTGATATCTATCCAAATCCACAGTGACTTCCTAGTTGACACATTGAAAAGAATTATGGATATTTAGAGGGCAATTATCCAAGTTAGAGTTGCGGCAAGCTACAGGCAGAGGGTATCATTTTCATTTTCATCCCAATTTAGTTAAAAATAATGCATACAGCCAGGCAGGGTGGCTCACACCTATAATCCTAGTGCTTTGGGAGGCGGAGGTGGGTGGATTGCCTGAGCTCAGGACTTTGAGACCAGCCTGGGCAACACTATGAAACCCCATCTCTCCTAAAATACAAAATAAATTAACTGGTCGTGGTAGCGTGTGCCTATAGTCCCACCTACCTGGGAGCCTCAGGCAGGAGAATTGCTTGAACCTGGGACGCAGAGGTTACAGTAAGCCAAAATTGCACCACTGCACTCCAGCCTGGGTGACCAAGTGAGACTCTGTCTCTACAAAAAAAAAAAAAAAAAAAAAAAAAGATATATTGACATCTTCAATCTTTCATCCTTTTTTTTTTTTTTTACTAGAGAAGTAGCTGGGTAATTTTGTTTTAATGATCCACAAAGACCCAAAAGCTCATGAAAATATAGGTATCATTTCCATATGGTAGACCTCTAGCATATGTTAGGAAAGATGAAAAAAAAAAAAAGTAACAGCTTTGTGTTTTACTAGATATCAACTAATACCTAATTTTGTCTGATATTTCAATGACTTATATGCATATCACTATATGTCATTGGAAATTAATGTGCATAATCATTAGTATTTCTTTTTTTCTTTTTTTTTTTTTTTGAGATGGAGTCTCACTCTATTGCCCAGGATGGAGTACAGTGGAGTGATCTCAGCTTACTATGACTTCCACCTCCTAGGTTCAAGTGATTCTCCTGCCTCAGCCTCCCAAGTAGCTGGGACTACAGGTGCACGCCACCATGCCCAGCTAATTGTATTTTTAGCAGAGATGGGATTTCACCATGTTGGCCAGAATGGTCGTGATCTCTTGACCTCTTGATCCACTCGCCTCGGCCTCCCAAAGTGCTGGGATTACTGGCGTGAACCCCTGTGCCTGGCCGGTCATTAGTATTTCATTTGACTAGCCCCATCGAAGCGTCTGTTCTAACTTTTGAATGAAAAATTTGAAGTACAGGGAGCACAGTCTTGCCTACATTCCCATAGCCCACAATACTAATGGATTCTCTCTATTTTTAATTTTCATTTTTGAGATGGAGTCTCAGTCTCACTCTGTCTCCCAGGCTGGAGTGCAGTGGTGTGATCTTGGCTCACTGCAAACTCCGCTTCCCAAGTTCAAGCGATTCTTCTGCCTCAGCCTCCATGAGTAGCTGGGACTACAGGCACCTATCACTGCGCCTAGCTAATTTTTTTTTTTTTTTTTTTTTTTTTTTTTTTTTTTTTTTTTTTTTTTTTTTTAGACGGAGTCTTACTCTTTTACCCAGGCTGGAGTTCAGTGGTGTGATCTCAGCTCACTGCAACCTCCGTCTCCCAGGTTCAAGCGATTCTTTTTTTTTTTTTTTTTTTTTTTGAGACAGAGTTTCGCTCTTGTTACCCAGGCTGGAGTGCAATGGCGCGATCTCGGCTCACCGCAACCTCCGCCTCCTGGGTTCAGGCAATTCTCCTGCCTCAGCCTCCTGAATAGCTGGGATTACAGGCACGCACCACCATGCCCAGCTAATTTTTTGTATTTTTTAGTAGAGATGGGGTTTCACCATGTTGACCAGGATGGTCTCGATCTCTTGACCTCGTGATCCACCCGCCTTGGCCTCCCAAAGTGCTGGGATTACAGGCTTGAGCCACCGTGCCTGGCCCTCAAGTGATTCTTGTGCCTCAGCCTCCTGAGTAGCTAGGATTACAGGTACATACCCCCACACCTGGCTAATTTTTGCATTTTTAGTAGAGATGGGGTTTCACCATGTTGGTCAAACTGGTCTTGAACTCCTGACCTCATGATCCACCCACCTTGGCCCCCCAGAGTGCTGGGATTACAGGCATGAGCCACCGCACCCAGCCTCATTTTTGTATTTTTTTAAGGGCAGGGTTTCATCATGTTGGCCAGACTTGTCCCGAACTCCTGACCTTGTGATCTGCCCTCTGCCACCTCACAAAGTGCTGGGATTACAGGTGTGAGCCACCCTGCCTGGCCCTGGAATCGCTCAGTTTTGAAGTTGGAATGTGTGCCACCGCCTGTCAAAATTTTGGGCACTGTCAAAAATAGAAAACTCAGAACACTGCAGGTGCTGTATAAATGTTTACAAATAAGTCATCAAATTTTAAAAACTGGACTAATAAGACTACTTGGTGTTCCATTTATATGACGTTCTGAAAAAGGCAAAGGTATAAGATTGTAAAAGAGAATAGTGGTTAGAAGTGGAGGAGTTTAGTACAATTGGATACTACAAAAGTTTTCTTTTGGGGTGATAAAGTATTCTGTCTTGATTATTGTGCTATCATATACATTTATAGAAGTATAAATAAACTAATAGAAGTATAAAATAGTATGTGTGTATGTTAAAAAACAATATGAAATTCCAATTACCTGAAGGATAAGGTAGGAGGCTCACTTGAGCCGGGTAATTCTGGGCTTGGCGTGCTGTGCCTATGGGGTGTCTGCACTAAGTTTGGCATCACCATAGGCACCTCCCTGGAACAGGGGACCACCAGGTTGCCTAAGGAGGAGTGAACCCACCCAGGTTGGAATGAAACATCAAAACTCCCATGCTGATCAGCAGTGGGATTGTGCCTGTGAATAGCCACTGCACTCTAGTCTGGGCAATATATTGAGACCCTGTTTCTTAAAAAAAGAAAAGAAACAATTAGGCTTTCATGTGTCAAGTGAAAACTTAAATGCTCCTGGGCTGGGTGGGCATGGTGGCTCACACCTGTAATCCCAGAATTTTGGGAAGCTGAGGCACGAGGAGCATTTGAGGCCAAGAGTTTAAGAACAGCCTGGGCAACATAGTAGGATACCTGTCTCTACAAAAAGTTTTAAAAAATTAGTTGGGCATGATGGTATATGCTTATAATCCCAGCTACTTGGAGGCTAAGGCAGGAGGATTGCTTAAGCCCAGGAATTCCAGGTTACAGTGAGCTATGATCACACCACTGTACTCCAGCCTGGGCGACAGAGTGAGACCCCATCCCTGCAAACAACAGCAAAACAACAACTTGACAACTTAAATGCTCCTGGTTTATAAATCTTGATTTTTAAGTGTGCAGCACCTTTCTACTTTTTTCCTCCACTTTGGAATACTGCTTAGGAAGAAAAGAAGAGCCGAGAAGAAAGGACTCATGCCTCAACAGGCTTTTATTTTCTTTTCTTTTTAAGATGGAGTCTTGAACTGTTGCTCGGACTGGAGTGCAATGATGAAATCTTGGCTTACTGCAACCTTCGCCTCCCAGGTTCATGCAGTTCTCCTGCCTCAGCCTCCCAAGTAGCTGGGATTACAGGCACACACCACCATACCGACTGATTTTTTTGTATTTTTAGTACAGATGGGGTTTCACTATGTTGGCCAGACTAGATCTTGAACTCCTGACCTCATGATCCACCTGCCTCAGCCTCCCAAAGTGCTGGGATTACAGGTATGAGCCACCATGCCTGGCCCCAACAGGTTTTTCTTAGAACCCAATGTGAAGTTAGGATATGCCTTTTAGGCCTGTCTTAGTCTGCTTTGTGTTGGTATAACAGAGTACCATGGACTGGGTCATTTATGAAAAAAGAATTTTTAAAATTCTAGAGCCTGGGAAAGACCCACACTGAAAACCCCACTTTCCTTCTGGACCCATAACTAGACTCACATCCCAGCAGGACCCAAAAGGTCAGGTAGAAAGTAAGACCCATAGGGAAGTATACTATAGTTCAAAAGAATTACTTGATTTTGGCTGGGCGCAGTGGCTCAGACCTGTAATCCCAGCAGTTTGGGAGGCGAAGGTGAGTGGATCACTTGAGGTCAACAGTTCAAGACCAGCCTGGTCAACATGGTGAAACCTCGTCTCTACTAAAAAGTACCAAAAAATTAGCTGGGCATGATGGCGTGCACCTGTAGTCCCACCTATTGTGGGCGGCTGAGGCAAAAGAATCGCTTGAACCCAGAGAGTGGAGGTTGCATTGAGCCAAGATTGTGCTACTGCACTCCAGCCTGGGTGACAGAGGGAGTCTCAAAAAGGAAGAAGAATTACTTGATTTTTAAAATTTTTACACAGAGAACAGATATTAAAGTTGTGTGATAATGGTGGAAGGAACATGAAGTTGGACCAGGCCAAATTTACAGATATGGGTCCACTAAGCATTGATTCTTTTCTTTTTCTCCCTGAGATAGATTTCCACTCTGTCACCCAGGTGTGAGAGCAGTGGCCTCATCACAGCTCACTGCAGCCTTTAACTCCTGAGCTCAAGAGATCCTCCCAACTCAGCCTCTGGAGTAACTGGGACTACAGGTGTACACCACCACACCTGGCTAATTTTTTAATTTTTATTTTCTGTAGAGATGAGTTCTAGCTGTGTTGCCCAGCCTGGTCTCAAACTCCTAGCCTCAAGCAATTTGCCCACCTCAGTCTCCCTATAATCCTCAGTGCTGGAATGATAGGCATGAGCCACTGCACCCAGCTAGTGAGCAGACATTCTGCATTTAATATTGTAGCTCATGGATTTATAAAGGGCTCTAAGAGTCTGCTTGGTTGGTTGGTTGGTTGGTTGAAACATGAACAAAAGGTGGCCAGCAATAAATGAACCTAAAATGCTGAAGCTTCTTCATTTACTGTAGAAGAAGGGATGCAAAGACTTAGGAGTATTGGGATGTTAGAGTGGATTTGCCATTTACAACCCACGCACCAGCCCTGGGAAGGTCCAAAAGACACACCTTTTACCACAACTATAAGAAGTGAATTAGTGAGGGGGGCCCCAGCAGGCTTGAAGTGCTGTGTAATTACTCTTCTATGTAGGCCATAATTTTTTGTTTCAAGAGTTGGGATCTTGTTCTGTCACCCAGGTCAAAGTGCAGTGGTGCCATTATACCTCACTGAAGCCTTGAATTCCTATACTCAAGTGATCCTCCTGCCTCAGCCCTCTCAAATAGCTGGGACTAGAGGTATACGCCACTACACTTGGTTAAGTGGCTTTAAAAAAATTTTTTTTCAGCAGAGCGCGGTGGCTTACGCCTGTAAACCCAGCACTTTGAAAGGCCAAGGTGGGTGGATCACCTGAGGTCAGGAATTCAAGACCAGCCTGGCTAACATGGCAAAACCCCATCTCTACTAAAAATACAAAAAAATTAGCCAGGCATGGTGGCGGGCGCCTGTAATCCCAGCTGCTCAGGAGGCTGAGGCAAGAGAATTTTGAACCTGGAAGTCATTGGTTGCACCTGGGAGTCAGAGGTTGCAGTGAGCCAAGATTGTGCCACTACAATCAAGCCTGGGCAACAGAGTGGGACTCTGTCTCAAAAAAAAAAAAAGTTTTGGCTGGGCGCGGTGGCTCAAGCCTGTAATCCCAGCACTTTGGGAGGCCGAGGCGGGTGGATCACGAGGTCAAGAGATCGAGACCATCCTGGTCAACATGGTGAAACCCCGTCTCTACTAAAAATACTAAAAATTAGCTGGGCATGGTGGCGTGTGCCTGTAATCCCAGCCACTCAGGAGGCTGAGGCAGGAGAATTGCCTGAACGCAGGAGGCGGAGGTTGCGGTGAGCCAAGATCGCGCCATTGCACTCCAGCCTGGGTAACAAGAGCGAAACTCCGTCTCAAAAAAAAAAAAAAGTTTTTTTTTTTCTCGCTACATTGCCTAGACTGGTGTTGAACTCCTAGCCTCAAGAAACCTTCCTGCCTCAGCTTCCTAGTTGCTGGAATTACAGATAGGAGCCACAGGGCCTGGCTGTGTAGACCATAATTTACAGTTGTAGGCCAGCACTTTGGTAGGCCAAGGCAAGAGGATTGCTTGAGCCCAGGAGTTCAAGACCAGCCAGAGCAACACGATGAAATCCTGTCTCTACAAAAAATACAAAAATAAGCCAGGCACAGTGACACACACCTGTAGTCCCAGTTACTCTGGAGGCTGAGGTGGGAGGATTGCCTGAGCCTGGGAGGTTGAGGCTGCGGTGAGCCATGATTGCACCACTGCACTCCAGCCTGGGTAACAGACTGAGAACCGGTCCACACCCACCCCCCCAAAAAAAAAAGAAAAGAAAAGAAAAATATTTACAGTGTGAACCACTGCCACTGAATTGGGAAACGTAAATGTAATGGAAACCTGCACTGAGTCTCTGATATGGTAACATGCCTGGGGTAATCATTGCATTCTTTCTTCTTTTATTCCTTATCACCTAACATAAGCTTTATTGACTTTACATGACAGTATTAGTCATGTATCGTTTTGCAATAGGAATAAGCTCTAAGAAATGTGTCAGTAGGTGATTTCATCATTGTGCAAACATCATAGAGTAAACTTACACAAACCGAGATGGTACAGCCTACTGCACATCTAGGCTATATGGGGTAATCTGTTGCTCCTAGGCTACAAACTTGGACAGCATATTATTGCACTGAGTATTGTAGACAGTTGTAACACAGTGGTATTTTTTGTATTTAAACATAGAAAAAGTACAAGGCCAAGCATGGTGGCTCAGCGCCTGCCTGTAATCCTAGCACTTTGGCAGGCTGAGGTGGGCGGATCACTTGAGGTCAGGCGTTCAAGACCAGCCTAGCCAACGTGGCAAAGCTCCATCTCTACTAAAAATTAACTAGGCGTGGTGGCACGCGCCTGTAGTCCTAGCTACTTGGGAGGCTGAGGCAGGAGAATCACTTGAACCTGGGAGGCAGAGGTTGAAGTGAGCCAAGATTGCTCCACTGCACTCCAAGATTGCACCATTTCACTACAATAGAGTGAGACTCCATCTCAAAAAAAAAAGGTCTTAATTTTGTTTATATATAAAATGAAAGAGAGAGTAGGGCTTGCATTTCTATTTTATTTCAAACGTGGGAACATTTTCTGACATGGGGTGGATATTAAATGCACTAAGATGGCATAAGAATCTCTACTGAACCTGTCTGTATAAAATCGGTAAAATTTATTTTAAAAGTAAGCATGGCCAGGTGTGGTGGCTCATGTCTGTAATCCCAGCACTTTGGGAAGCTGGGGTTGGATGATCACTTGAGGCCAGGAGTTCGAGATGAGCCTGTGCACCATAGCTAGACCCCTGTTGCTACAGATATTTTTTTTAATTAAAAAAAAAATCCAACCACTAAAAACCTGTGAAAATTGTTCTAAGAGCAAAGAACAAATGAAGACTAGCTATTGAGGAAAATCTGTAGTTTGTAAGGAAAGTGAGAGGCTGTAGTATTTGAACAGACTCCTCAGTTTCTCTCCCCAGTTTCTGTCAATTCAGTGAGGTGGAGGCTGCACTCCAGACTGCTACCAGGAACACAGGGCCTGCAGTACTCACATCTTCTACTCAGAGGAGTTTTTTGTTGTTTTTTGAGACCGAGTCTCGTTCTGTTGCCCAGGCTGGAGTGCAGTAGCACCATCTCACCTGACTGCAACCTCTGCCTCCCAGTTCAAGTGATTCTGCTCCCTCAGCCTCCTGAGTAGCTAGGATTACAGCTGTGTGCATCCATGCCTGGCTAATTTTTGTATTTTTAGTAGAGACATGGTTTCACCATGTTGGCCAGGCTGGTCTTGATCTTCTCACTTCAAGTGGTCTGCCTGCCTTGAATTCCCAGAGTGCTGGGATTACAGGCATAAGTCAACATGCCCAGCCAGTCAGGAGTTTCTTATAGGAAATCGCAGGATATCAACATTTCTTTCTTTCCTTTTTTTTTTTTTTTTTTTTTCTGAGATGAAGTCTCCTTCTATTACCCAGGCTGGAGTGCTATGGTGTGATTACGAATCACTGCAGCCTCAACTTCCCAGGCTCAGGTGATCCTCCCACTTCAGCCTCCCAAGTAGCTGGGAACACAGGAGTGTGCCACTACACCTGGCTAATTTTATTTTTATATTTGTAGCAACAGGGTCTTGCTTTGTTGCCGTGGCTGGTTTCTAACTCCTGGGTTCAGTTGATCTTCCTGCCTCAGCCTCCTGAAGTGCTGAAATTACAGTGTGAGCCACCTCACCTAGGTGACATCAGCTTTTCAATTTCTTCCTCCAGGTACCTTGTGCTAAGACTGAGTGCCAAGTAAGTGTACTCAAAAAAATGGGAGTAGGCCGGGAACAGTGGCTTACGCCTGTAATCCCAGCACTTTGGGAAGTTGAGGCGGGCAGATCACTGGAGGTCAGGAGTTCGAGACCAGCCTGGTCAACAAGATGAAACCGCTGTCTACTAAAAATACAAAAACTAGCTAGTCATGGTGGCATGCACCAGTAGTCCTAGGTGCTCAGGAGGTAGAGACAGGAGAATTGCTTGAATCTAGGAGGCAGAGGTTGCAGTGAGCTGAGATTGTGCCACGGCACTCCAACCTGGGCGACAGAATAAGATTGTCTCAAAAAAGGAAAAAAAATTGGGGGCACCCTTCTTTCACTCAGACTCTACTTGAGGAACAGAGGCACTTCCTTGGGTGTGGCCTGCTAAAAATACTAGGACACCATTTTCCCAGGCCTCGGCTCATGAGCTGGCTATAACATTCCAGGAGAGACCATCTGAGAGGATCCCAGGGTGCCATCTCTCCTCTACAGAAAATTTGGCTCCTAAAAAATCAATTATGACTCAGAAAGATGCGTCCCATCATCCCCACTCATCTCCATCATCCTGGCATGAAAATTTTGCCAGTAGAGAAACAAGCTGTTGGGAACCAGCCCAACCCTGTATGTGGGTGCCCCATGTCCCGGAGGTGATGAGGGAGTGAGAAAAGAAAATAAAGACAAAGACACAAGAGTAGAAGTTTACAGCATGGGTCCAGGGGTTCAATACCCTGGCAATCTTGGGTGGGTGATCTGCATTGGCATTGAACTCTGGGCTCCACATGCTTTTATTGGGTGCGTTATCTTCTTAATCTTGCATGCTGTGGGGAGTTGGGTTGAGAAGGAAGATAGCTGGGGGAAGAGCATGTGTCTGCAGCATTCAATAGCAAATGTGGTTCTTCTAAGAAAGGCTAAGGACACTGAGTTTTTACCACCCATTGTCTATCCAGGTGCATTGGCAAAAGAGGCATAGTGGATAAGGCACCATAAGGTCTGAGCACACGCAATGCATCAAAGGGATTTTATCTCCGGAGCTTTGTGGACACAGAGCAATCAGAATTGCTCCATATGAGAACATAGGCAGAGCCTGTGGCGTTCCGTTATCTCTGACCCACAAGGCTTTCCAGCTGGCTTCATAAGCTGCTGTCTGCAAAGACCCTCCTGAATCTTGTGAGCAGAGGTTGCATTCCTTCCAAGAGTTTTTACATAAGCCATCCTTGTGAGACCCTCATGCACTCTATGTTGGAAAGAGGTGTGTGACCAAAGCAGTTTTTCTAGCTGTGCAACCACACGCAGCATTCCGCGGTTATAGTGCTCCCAGATAGTCTTTACTATAGGCCTCCTGTTACCGCTTGATCTCTGCTTTTACTGCACCATAGTTTGGAGTTTTTAAAAAATTCAATATTTGATCTGTGGTACAAATCTCAGTGTATAAAAAGCAAAGCAAGCTTGTAATCATTTAACTGTAAGTAACACAGGTCTGCCCCTGGCCATCTCTTCCTACAACAAGCCATAAAAACAAATGGCTCTTAATATTTTTCCAAAGAAATTAACTTCAACTCAAAAGAGCATGAAAAGTTTAAGCCAAAGGGCACTCTCAAGAAAATGAAGAAAGAAGCAAAAATTGGCCGGCACAGTGGCTCATACCTGTAATCCCAGCACTTTGGGAGGCTGAGCTGAGCGGATCACCTGAGGTCAGGAGTTTGAGAACAGCCTGGTCAACATGGTGAAACCCCATCTCTACTAAAAATAGAAAAATTAGCAGAATGTGGTGGTGGGCACCTGTAATTTCAGCTACTCAGGAGGCTGAGACAGGAGAATTGCTTGAACTCAGGATGGGGAGGTTGCAGTGAGCTGAGACTGTGCCATTTTACTCTAGCCTGGGCAACAGGAGGAAAACCAACTCAAAAAAAAAAAAAAAAAGATTTTTTGGGGGAGGGGGAGGGGATCTGCAGGTGTCATATCCAAAATGCCAAACACTGATTTAAGAAATTATTATTAGGCCGGGCGCGGTGGCTCAAGCCTGTAATCCCAGCACTTTGGGAGGCTGAGGCGGGTGGATCACAAGGTCAACAGATCGAGACCGTCCTGGTCAACTTGGTGAAACCCCGTCTCTACTAAAAATACAAAAAATTAGCTGGGCATGGTGGCGCGTGCCTGTAATCCCAGCTAGTCAGGAGGCTGAGGCAGGAGAATTGCCTGAACCCGGGAGGCAGAGGTTGCGGTGAGCTGAGATCGTGCCATTGCACTCCAGCCTGGGTAACAAAAGCGAAACTCCGTCTCAAAAAAAAAAAAAAAAAAAAAAAAGAAAGAAAGAAATTATTACTGTTTCTGAGACAGAATCTCTCTCTGTCCCTCAAGCTGGAATGCAGTGGCCCGATCTCAGCTCACTGCAATCTTCGCTTCCCAGGTTCAAGCAAGTCTCCTGGCCCAGTCTCCTCAGTAGCTAAGATTAAAGGCATGCATCGGCCGGGCGCGGTGGCTCAAGCCTGTAATCTCAGCACTTTGGGAGGCTGAGACGGGTGGATCACGAGGTCAAGAGATCGAGACCATCCTGGTCAACATGGTGAAACCCCATCTCTACTAAAAATACAAAAAATTAGCTGGGCATGGTGGCGCGTGCCTGTAATCCCAGCTACTCAGGAGGCTGAGGCAGGAGAATTGCCTGAACCCAGGAGGCGGAGGTTGCGGTGGGCTGAGTTCGCGCCATTGCACTCCAGCCTGGGTAACAAGAGCGAAACTCCGTCTCAAAAAAAAAAAAAAAAAAAAAAAAAAAAAAGGCATGCACCACCACGCTTGGCTAATTTTTGTATTCTTAGTAGAGACGGGGTTTTGCCATGTTGGCCAGGCTGGTTTCAAACTCCTGACCTCATTATCTGCCTGCTTCAGCCTCCCAGAGTGCTGGGATTACATGTGTGAGCCACAACGTTGGCTAAGAAATTATTTCTTTAAGCTGGGCATGCTAGTGCACACCTTTAGTGCCACTTATTCGGGAGGCTGAAGCTGGAGAATCACTTGAGCCCAGGAGTTTGAGTCCAGCCTGGGTAAACATAACAAGACTCCATTTTTTTTTTTTTTTTTTTTTTTGAGACGGAGTTTCGCTCTTGTTACCCAGGCTGGAGTGCAATGGCGCGATCTCGGCTCACCGCAACCTCCGCCGCCTGGGTTCAAGCAATTCTCCTGCCTCAGCCTCCCGAGTGGCTGGGATTACAGGCACGCGCCACCATGCCCAGCTAATTTTTAGCATTTTTAGTAAAGACGGGGTTTCACCACGTTGACCAGGATGGTCTCGATCTCTTGACCTGGTGATCCACCCGCCTCGGCCTCCCAAAGTGCTGGTATTACAGGCTTGAGCCACCGCGCCCGGCCTCCATCTTTAAAAAAAAAAAAAAAAAAAAAAGTAGAAAAATGAACAGAGCCTGAGAAATATGCACGACGCTATTTAGCACACCAATATGTGTGTAATAGTGAGGAAGGACACCCAGGCATCTAGGATCACCTCCCCCTTGACTTCCACACTGCATTTCAAGAGAAGAAAAGGCTGGCCAACTGGTGCCTCCTAAATCACCTTCCTATAAGATAGCAGGCTGGTATGGGGGAATGTCTCTGGAAGACACAGTTTTTACTAAAATAAGATCAAACCCCTACCCTACTCCTCCATCCAGAAACCAGAAATCTTTCGCATGTAATTCCTAAAACTGTAAACCCAAGACCCTTTCATATGTGATTTCTAAAGCTGTAAACCCAAGACCCTTTCACTTGTAAGTTCTAAGGCTGTAAACCTAAGACCCTTTCATGTGTAGTATCTAGAATGTAAGCCTATATAAAGGCAGAGCTTCTCTTTGTTAGGGGAGCTTGGCCGTTTGGACAAAACATAAAGCCTTGCTCCCCGGCCATAATAATAAAACCCCTTCCTTTTCTAGTTCGGTGTCTGAGAGGTCTATTTCTCTTGTTCCTGCTTCAGTAGAATTACCCAAAGGAGAGGAGAAGAGTCTGGCAGCTCTTCAAGGATTAAAGATAGAATTACCATGTAACCCATCAATTCCACTCCTAAGTGTATTTCCAAGAGGAATGAAATCATATGTCTACAGAAAAACTTGTACATGGATGTTTATAGCAACCTTATTATTTACAGCCAAAAGGTAGAAACAAACCAAATGCCTATTAATGGTTGAATGGATAAACAAAATTTGCTATATCCATACAATGAAATATTGTTTCACTATAAACAACAAATGAAGTATTGATACAAATTTCAATGTCAATGTCCCTTGAAGCAGTTTTGCTAAGTAAATGAAGTTAATCACAAAGAACACATAGTATATGATTCCATTCCAAGTCTAGAATGGGAAAGCTATATAGCAACTGGAAAGTAAATTAGTGTTTGCTTAGAACAGAGGCTTGGAGGAGCAAGATGGGAAGATAGGACAGTGACAGCTAAAGCCTACAGGGGTTTCCTTTTTCCCTCCCTCCCTTCTCCCTTCCTCTCCCCTCCCTCTCTCCCTCCTTACCTCCTCCTTCCCTTCTTCCTTTCTTCCTTCCTACCTTCCTTCTGACAGGGTCTCACTTTGTCACCCAGACTGGAGTGCAAGATCACAGTTCATTGTAGCCTTGACCTCCTGGGTTCAAACGATCCTCCGGCCTCAGCCTCCCCAATAGCTGGGACTACACCACCATGCCCTGCTAATTAAAATTTTTTGTAGCGATAGGGGCAGGGGGTCTCACTCTGTTGCCCAGGCTGGTCTTGAGCTCCTGGGCTCAAACAGCCTTCCCACCTCAGTTTCCTAAAGTGCTGAGACTGCAGGTGTGAGCCATCATGCCCAGCCCATTAGTAGTTTTGGTCCAATATCTTAAGTATATTGAGTTTCCTGGTACCTCCCAAATTTACATAACCTTTTGTGTTTTCTTTAATAATCTCAGTGAAAATACAGTTAATTGCCTTCAATTAACTCCTATTAATCTCAGCGAAAATAGGAATTAATTAGGGGCTGGGCACGGTGGCTCACGCTGGTAATCCTAACACTTTGGGAGACTAAGGCCAGCATATCGCTTGAGCCCAGGACTTTGAGATCAGCCTGGGCAAAATAGTGAGACCCTGCTTCTACAAAATAAAAACAAAAAGAGAGAAAGAAATTAGTCAAGCATGGTGGCACGTGCCTGAGGTTCCAGCTATTCAGGTGGCTGAGGTGGGAGGATTGCTTGAGCCCAGAAGGTCGAGGCTGCAGTGAGCTCTGATGGCACCACTGCATTCCAGGCTGAGGGACAAAGAGGGCTCCTGTCTCAAAAACAAAAACCACAAACCAACATAAAGGACCCACAAAAGTTCTCTAGGGACACAGTCAAAAACTGGTCCAAAATATCCTTCCATTTTGAAGTGTGCACCTCACGGTTTTACTGAACACAGTTTTAGGTTGAACTGAAAAGAATTCCTCACCGGCCACGGTGGTTCATGCCTGTAATCCCAACACTTTGGGAAGCCAAGGAGGATCGCTTGAGCCCAGGAATTGGAGACCAGCCTGTGCAACGTGTGAGACTCCCCACCCTAACTGCCCATCTCTACCAAAAAAGAAAAAAAGGAACTCCTTCTCTCGACTAGGGCTGTGCGGTCCAAACTTCCCACTAAAGCAAAGTGTTGGGGTAGGGAAGGGGTGGATGATGGCCTCAACTTGTTTGTTGTCAAAGATTAAAACGTAGTCAGATTCTTTGTTAGGTAAGATGAGATCACTCTAAGTGTCAGTATTTGTAAACGAGAGTCAGAAGTCCATGGCCTCGCAGCCCTATGCTAAGTGTGGGAGCATCTGACCCTCCAGCTCCAGTCTGGCATGGCCCGGGCGCCCTTTTAACTGTGTACAAAGAGCCTCTCTTTATCTGGAAACTGCATCTGGAATTTCTTGCGCTGTGCACGCTTGTGTCTCCGCGCTCAGAAGGAACTGCGGGAGACACCAGTGCCGGACCCCAGGTACTTTGACAAATTCTTCTTAGATGCAAATATTGGTGGCAGCGGGGCAGATTCCTGACCCCGAGCAATGCAGTGCGCTTAGAGACGCGAGTTTCCGGCCAGCTGTCACTCAGGCAAAAAAAAGGCGGGCCCAAGTGTGCAATGTCCAATCGGGCGCCGCCGGGAAGGCAGGCGGAGGCGACGCCGCGCAAACGGCGACGTCGCTACCAGCCGCTGCGCTCCGCTTTGAGGGCTCCTCACCCGCAAAGGGCCTCAGGTGGAGGTGGAACCTGTGCTGGCCGCGGAAGAGGTAGACAGGACACCAGGACATCCCAGCGTCTGGGGAATGGTGAGTGTGCGGGGCTGGGCGTCTTGAGATGGGGGAGAGGGTTTGGTTGGAACTGCCCAGATCCGGCTGTGGTGAGACCCGGGCCTCCCCGCTGTTGTCTCCCGGGTCTGTGGATCCGAGTTCCCCAGGCGCAGCTCGGCCCTCGGTCTCCTCGGCCTCAGGGTGGGGCTGGGCCGGCAGCCGGGACCCCGGGCGTCCTGTCCCCAGCGCCGGAGCCCTCTCTGGGCAGCTCCACGCCCGCAGCCCCGCGTCTCCCCAGATCGTGTGGGGGCCACGGGAGGGTCATGGGGGGAAATCCCGCCTCGGGCGTGGAGTTCGTGCGTGGGAGGAGCAGTGTTGTGTGGGGTCCCCGGTACCTCTTTTATTCCCAAGGGAGGACTCGCTTCTCAAGGTTTCCAAGTGTATGGGAAGCCGGATCTCAAATCCACGGCTCTGTTCTCCACAGCCTGGCTCTTCCGAGGACTGAGACTAAATCCCTAAATTTCTCGATCCCTCTCAAATGCCAATGTCTTCTCTCCACAACGTCGTTTATCAGCTTGTTCATTTTCCAATGGGGCATTTCAACCAGACGTATTTTAATTACCCTTTTTGTACAGAGGAATGGATGGTTCTTTTTAAAAGATTTAGTTTATGCTTTCGGATATTTACATGAGGAAAAAACAGAGGCGAGGGACCTGAAGCTACCTCGTGTAAAATTCTTGTGCCTCTCTTCCCAGTTATCTCTATGGGACCTGACGTCTTATGGGAACTCCTTTGGGTTGAGTCTCTTTTTTTGGAAACTTTTCTTGGAGATCTGCCCTTTCCAGCTCAGCACTTCCCCTCCCTGGGTTTGTCATCTTGAAAAGATTTACTCACTTAATTGATTCTCAAAAAATGTAAAATGTAAGTAATTAGGAGACCTACAGCCCAGCCCACATGGTGAAATCCCGCCTCTCTTAAAAATACAAAATAATTAGCTGGGCGTGGTGGTGCATACCTGTAATTCTGGCTATTGAGGAGACCAAGGCAGGAGAATCTCTTGAACCCGGGAGGCAGAGGTTGCAGTTGAGCTGAGATCGCGCCACTGTACTCTGTTCTGGGCAACAGAGTGAGAGTCTGTCTCAAAAAAAATAAAAATTTTTATTTTAATTTAAAAAATAAAATAAAAGAGACCTTGAGAGAGGATGTAAAATATTTCCAAAGAGGCAAGAAAGAGATGGATTTCAGAAAATAATAAAATATCCAGCTGGGAGTGGTGGCTCACACCTGTAATCCCAGCCCTTTGGGAGGCTGAGTCAGGAAGATCACTTGAGTACAGGAGTTCAAGATGGGCCTGGGTGACATAGAGAGACCTCGTCTCTACTAGAAATCAGAAAAGTTAGCTGGATGTGACGGCCTGCACCTATAGTCCCAGCTACTTGGGAGGCTGAGGTGGGAGGATTGCTTGAGCCCGGGAGGTCAAGGCTGCTGTGAGCCTTGATGGTGCCACTGCACTCCGGCCTGAGCAAGGTCTCACACTTTGTCTCAAAAAAAGAAAAAGTAAATAATAAAATATCCCAGTATTATGTTGCATTTATTAAAAATTCTTGTTTCTCTTTTTTTCTTCAGAGCATGTGTAGCAAGTTCCTCAGGTCTGTTCTTTCCTTTTGGGTGATTTCAAATGGAATTCCATTCTAGGCCCAAGTCATCCACCTGCCTCAGCCTCCCCTTTGATTTCTTCAAACACTGGGTTTGTCTCATTTAAGTATCAGTAGTGGTCCAGGTTACTTGACTGGAGAGCAAAGAGGACTGAGGTCAGTGACTCCAAGCTAAGGCCATCCCTTGAGTCTGCCAAGGGTACATGTAATCGAAGGTCCAGTTGTTTCTTCCTAGGGAGCCTCCCCTGCAGGTGTCCTACCTACTCACACCTACTGTGGAAGGAGCCCTTTGTCCTGAGAGAAGCTGCTGAGCACTGGAAAGATGGCCACTGGATGCACCTTGGGGGATTGGCTGAACCGAGTGATGTCCTTTCCTGAGGGCCTAATTGTGGTTTTCTTGGGCCTGTTTTCAGACATTAGGTTTGAGTTTTGCATCTGTTGTGTAGGTGTACTCAGTGTAATTTTTCTATAGTGAGAAAGTCTATAAAGGCCAGGAGATCTGTCTCCTGGACACAGGATTAATGAATTGGGGAGTTCATTTGGGTCAGAACCCTAATCTCAATCCAGTTGAGTTTCTTCACTTAAGAGAATTGAAGGGATAATTTTCCTGTCACCAGGAGTGAGGGAGTGTGTGGAGTTCCAGAGTTCATTCCTTTGTCAGCTCAGGTGCCCCTGTCCTCTGTCGCCAGGGACTGTCTCACTCTAAAGCTTGTTGCCCAACAGCAAGAATGTGGGCTCCAAGCCTGTGTGTGTTTAGCCTTCTGAGTGTGGGTTTTCCTTCTGAATTGTGGAGAAGCAGGCTGTGAGCTGATTTGAGAAAGGGAGAGAGAGAGAGGGAGAGAGAGGAAGTGTGTATGTGTATATGTGTGTGTGTGTTTGTGTGTGTGTGTGTGTGTGTGTGTGTCTGTTTTACACATGGGTTCTCACTATGTTGGCCAGACTGGTCTCAAACTGCTGGCCTCAAACAGTCCTCCTACCTTGGCCTCCCAAAGTGTTGGGATTACAAGTGTGGTTTTCTTTCCTTTCTCTTTCCCTTCATGCTTTCTTCCTTGGTGTTTTTTTTTTTTTTTTTTTTTTAAATGGGGTTTCACCATGTTGGTCAGGCTGGTCTTGAACTCCCGACCTCAGGTGATCCGCTCGCCTTGGCTTTTCTTTTTTTTTTAAGTGAGGGTTTTGCTCTGTCACCCAGACTGGAGTGCAGTGGTGTGATCATACCTGACTGTAACCTCAAACACCTCTCTTGGTTCAAACAATCCTCCCACCTCAGTTTCCCAAGTACCTAGGACTATAGGTATGCACCGTCACACCTGGCTAATTTGTAAATTTTTTGTAGATTCTCACTGTGTTGTCCAGACTGGTATTTTATTTTTTCCCCTTTGGATTCCTTTATTTGCTGACTATTACCACAGCTGAATTCTAGTTTCTGTTAACACTTTTTAATGTTATTCCATATGTAAGTGTGTAAGATTTTGTTTCTTGGGTCTGAAAATGTAAATCGATTAAAAGATATGATGCAACTAAGGCAAGAAAATTCTGAAACCAGACTGGGCATGGTAGCTCACGCCTGTAATCTCAGCACTTTTAGAGGCTGAGACGGGGATCACTTGAGGTCAGGAGTTCGAGACCAGCCTGGCCAACTTGGTGAAACCCTGTCTCTACTAAAAATACAAAAATTAACCAGGTGTGGTGGTGGGTGCCTGTAATCCCAGCTACTTGGGAGCCTGAGGCAGGAGAATTGCTTAAACCTGGGATGAGGAGGTTGCAGTGAATTGAGACTGTGCCCTGAACTTCAGCCTGGGTTACAGAGCAAGACTCCATCTCAAAAAAAAAAAAAAAAAAAAAAAAGAAAGAAAGAAAATTCTGGAACCAAACAGAATATTTGTTCCTTTTAGGCAAGAGAAGCTCAAGATAAGAGATGAGGAGTTTAATTTTTTGTATTTTTAGTAGAGTTGAGGTTTTACCGTGTTAGCCAAACTGGTCCTGAACTCCTGATCTCGTGATCTGCCCACCTTGACCTCCCAAAGGGGTGGGATTACAGGCATGAGCCACTGTGCCCAGCTACATAGAAAATTTTAAATCAAATTTTAAAAAGCAAAAGTAAGTTGATTTAAAATGAAGTTTATTAAGTAGTAATATATGGCTATTTAAGTTTAGCTGTTTATTTGAAAGAAATCATGGATTTGGAAGTTAAAAAAAAAAAATCACAATAGTTAAGTCTAACTTGAAAAGACTCACTGCCAGCGTATCCTGGTCCTCCCCAGGCCAGAGCACTTGCTCCAGCCACCCCCGGATACACACTTTTGATACTTTCTTTTTCTTTCTTTCTTTCTTTTTTTTTTTTGTTATGGAGTCTTGCTCTGTTGCCCAGGCTGGAATGCAGTGGTAGGATCATAGTTCATTGCAGCATCAACCTCCTGGGCTCAAGGGATCTTCCTACCTCAGCCTCTTGAGTAGCTCGGACTACAGGTGTGTGCTGCCACTCCAAGATAATTGTTTAATTTTTTGTAGAGATGGGGGATCTTACTATGTTGCCCAGGCTAGTCTTGAACTCCTGGGCTCAGGCAATCCTCCTTCCTCAGCCTGTCAAAGTGCTGGTATTATAGGTATAAACTACTATGCCCAGCCTTTTGATTATTTCCTAAGCATCCTGTCAGTGTTTCTTTTTATAAAAAGAAGCAATTACAAATGCATGTTTTTCATACTCATGTTAGTTCTGTAATGAGTAGTTGGACTCTACGTGGTTTGATTTTGTCTTTGGAGATCATAAGCCTCACCTTTCCCTCTTCTCCTTGTGCTGCACACCTGGACAAGCTGAAAAAGTCTGGGAGCAGGAAATTCAAACCACAGAAGCTCCTGCCAGTGAGCAGGAACTTTCTTGTAGTCCCACCAACAAAGTACAATAAAAATCCAGGACAGGAGGCTTTCTTTGCTCTCTGAAGCTATGTCACACCGGCTTGAGCAGCCTGCCCTGCTTTCCTCAAGACCTCAATGATCACAGTCATAAGTCTTTTCATACCCTTTTGGTGTCTGTTCTCCACGCTGTTATTAGTGTCAACATTGGAACAACATAGTAATTGGTACGAGCATGGTGTTAAGACATTAACAGTCACCTCATGAGTCTGTCTTCTCTTGCACTGAATTGCTAACTGCTCTGCTGCCTGATGGCCAGCATGCACTTTGAGTTGCTGCTTTCTGGGAAGCTAGTACTTTGAGTTGTGCTATTCTGTGTTGCATGTTGAGCCCTGCCCAGTCTGGGTTCTATGTTTAGCCAACTGGGGTTGGCAGTTTTGATAATTTTTTGGCTTTTAGGAAGAGGAATATGAGATTGAGATACTCCTTAAAGTGGTCCTGGGTAGTGTGTCTTGGCTTGGACTTACCTGTGTGTTTTAGAGTGAAGCTGTGACTGCTGCTGATGTGATATACAAGATACTCATGGGAACGACCACCTGCCAGAGCAATCTTTTTTTTTTTTTTTTTTTTTTTGAGACAGAGTCTTGCACTGTCACCAGGCAGCAGGCTGGAGTGCAGTGGCGCAGTCTCGGCTCACTGCAACCTCTGCCTCTCGGATTTAATTCTCCTGCTTCAGCCTCCTGAGTAGCTGGGACTACAGGCGCACACCACCATGACCAGCTAATTTTTGTATACTTGTTAAGGATGGGGTTTCACCATGTTGGCCAGGATGATCTCTTGACCTCATGATCCACCCGCCTCAGCCTCCCAAAGTGCTGGGATTACAGGCGTGAGCCACCATACCTGGCCCCAGAGCTGTCATTTTTTAAAAAGAGATAAAGAAAAGAGAATGAGGAAAGGCCTTTGTTAGATGGTGGGCCAAGTCCACACTCCTAGCAGCACAGGGCTCACAAGGACCCTTAAGTGCTGCTGCTGTTGCTGCCACTTCTTTTATTGCAGAAAGGATGCTTACCCTCAGGATTTGGTTTCTCTGCAGCATTGCATAGGGTTCATTCAAAGCCAGCTTAAGGTCCAGCTCCTTAAACTCTATAAAGCAACCATGAGGGACAGTCCCCTAAGCCTGATAATAGTGATTGGTGGCTTTCTGGAAGGAAAAGAACCCCCCTCCCCTCTAGAGAAGATTTTGTTGTCAAAATATATCTGGGGACAAAAACAAAAAACAAACATGTTAAGAAGGAAGGGAACAAAAGGCGGAGGTTGCGGTGAGCCGAGATCGCGCCATTGCACTCCAGCCTGGGTAACAAGAGCGAAACTCCGTCTCAAAAAAAAAAAAAAAAAAAAAAAAAGAAATGCTGAAAAAGAGGTCCACAATTTGACCCAGTTGGAAATTCCAAATAGAGTAAAGGAATTTCGACAACAAAAAAGATAAAGGAGGCTCTAAATCATAAGCTCTGTATTAATTTTAATATCTTGTATAATGTATTAAGTGACATACTATAGGATTAATCAATACTAAGGCTCAAATTATGGTTATACTCAGGAGACTCACTAAAATTTAAGCAGGGTGTCCCCTGATAATTGTAAGGGAGTACTGAATATAAAATAGGGGACAAATAAGTAGGCCTCATCTTAGCCATCATAACTTTACCTAAATTCCCCATGGTCATAGCACCCAGTGTCCTAAAATACCCCATAGTGAACAGGTAAACTCTAAACCAGTGAGTCATAAATGAAATTTAAATTAAATCTTTGACAGTTACAAATTGGCTTGACAGAATGAGACCCTATGGAACTTACTCCCCAGTTAAATTAGTTATTGTGGCTAACAGGGCCTTCAAGGATTGAAAAGTCTTATATAAAACCTATTTAGTGAGGAAGTGATTATTCCCAGTGCTTCTCATTTTAGCAGTCGAGTTTGGCCTTTCTTAAACTTGGAAAGAATGAATGGCAACCCTCAGTGGATTACAACAATCTTAATGCTGTGGTCCCACCCATTAAGCCCCTATACCAATACCCAGTGTAGAAATTACTGACACCATCCAACTGGTAAATACTCTCACAGATTTGTATACATCTGTTCTGTTTAGTGCTTATTTCAACAGCCAGTTAGCTGTAGTTTGCAGTTTTACCTCTAAAGGCTGATTATACACCCTTACCTGGTTTCACAAGAGAACCTCAATAGCCTTGTCATCGCACACAGTCTTTGGAGGCAGAATCTGAATTGTATCCACCTTTCTTCAGGAGCACACATGTGACATTACATTAATGACAGTCTTGTCTGAGGACACTCTTTTGACATTCATTCAGGATACATAAATACTGAAAAAAAAATAGAGCATACAAAAGCTCTATTTCTTATCATAAATATGTCCCGTTTCTTATAAATGCATGTTGGATTTTACCAAACAACCAAGTGCTCAAATTGCCCCATATATAAAATAAGAGACTTCTATGTTTTGGTTAAATTCCTAAAAACCATTTGGTGAATGGAGGACTGCTCCATCCTGCACCGCTGTGAAATATCTGTTGTCCCTCTGACTACCTGCAGCATCTTCTAGGTTCTTTTTATGTTCTGGAGGCAACATATTCCTTGTTTATAAATTTTACTTAAGCCCGTTTATGCTCTTGCTAGCAAATTGGCCCACCTTGAATGGGTACCCCACCACAAAAGAGGTTTTTTCATTGTCTTAACACAGAGGTTTCGTAGAGGAGGAGCTTTTTCATTTTAATGAAGTCAAACTTATTGATTTATTTTTTATGGATTTTGTTTATATCTAAAAATTTATCACCAAACCCAGGACCACCTACATTTTCTTCTTTATTTTTTAGGTATCCTATAATTTTACTTTTTTTTTAGACAAGGTCTTCCTCTGTTGCTCAGGCTGGAGTGCAGTGGTACCATCTTGGCTCACCGCAGCCTCAGCTTCCTGGGCTCAAGCAATTCTCCCTCTTTAGCCTCCTGAGTAGTTGGGACTACAAGTGTGTACCACCATGCCTGGCTAATTTTTGTATCTTTGGTAGAGATGGGGTCCCATTTAGTTGCCCAGGCTGGTCTCAAACTCCTAGCTAGCTTCAAGCTGTCTTCCTGCCATGGCCTCCCAGAGGGCTGGGATTACAGGCATGAGCCACTGCTCCTGGCCTACATTTTACATTTAGATTTATGATCCATTTTGAGCCAGTTTTTGTTTGAGGTGTAGCATCTGTTTTTAGGTTCATGTTTTTTCATTGTGTTTTGCATGTGGATGTTCAGTTTTTCCGACAGTTTTTTGAAAAAGGCTATCTTTTTTCATTGAATTGCCGTTGGTCCTTTGTTGAAAAGCAGGTGACTGATTGACTCTATACTATACTGTGAGTCTGTAAGAAAGCAATTGACTTTTGTATATTAAGATTATATCCTTTAACCTTGCTATGCTTCCTTTCCCCCTAGTTTGAGGAGTTTGTTGTGGATTCTTTGAGATTTTCTACTTAGACAGTCGTGTCTTATGTGACAAACACAGTGATATTTCTTCCTTGTCAATCTGTATACCTTTTCTTCTCCTCTCCCCTTCCCTTCCCTCTTCCCCTCCCCTGCCCTTCTCTTCCATCGTTAGTTACACTTTGAGTATAATCTGTTGAGTAGGAGTGGTAAGGACATCTTTGCTCAGTTCTTCATCTTACCAGGAAAGCATCTAGTTTCTCATTTTTTTTTCTTTTTTTTTTAAAGACAGGGTTTTACCATGTTGTTCAGGCTGATCTTGAACTCCCGACCTCAGGTGATCCGCCCGCCTTGGCCTCCAAAGTGCTTGGATTACAGGTGTGAGCCACTATGCCCAGCCTAGTTTCTCATTATTAAATATGATATTAGCTGCAGTTTTCTTAAAAATACCGCTTCTCTAGAGGGAAAATGACAAAGTTGGCCAAGAAAAAAAAGAAAAATACCGCTTCTCAAAAAGAGGAAAGTCTGTCTGTCCCGTTTCTTATCATAAATGCATGTTGGATTTCGCCAGTAGCTTTTTCATTTTTATTTTTCCCACTTACATTTGTGGTATTAGTAATTTCTGTTCCCTGTCTCTTTGTTTTTCTGTTAGCTTGACCATATGTTTATCAAATATATTGATCTTTTCAAATAAACACCTTTGGTTTTGTTTAATTTCTCTTTTTACTATTTTTCTGTTTGTGCTTACTTTGGGTTTAATTTGCTCATATTTTCTTGCTTTCCTAATGTAGATGCTTAGATTCTTTTTTTTTTTTTTAGACAGAGTCTCACTCAGTTGCCCAGGCTAGAGTGCAGTGGTGTGATCTTGGCTCATTGCAACCCCGAGTCCCAAGTTCAAACGATTCTCCTACCTCAGCCTATCAAGTAGCTGGGACTACAGGCACCTGCCACTACACCTGGCTAATTTTTGCATTTTTAGTAGAAACAGGGTTTCACCACATTGGTCTTGAACTCCTGACCTCAGGTGATCTGCCTGACTCAGCTTCCTATAGTGCTGGGATTATAGGTGTGAGCCCTTGCACCTGGCCAGGATTTATATCTTTTTAATATTCAGTGTCCATTTTACAAGTTATGGTAGCTATAGTCACTTTAAATACTTTCATCTTTTAGCTTTTATACTAGAGTTTAAAGTGATGTTTGTACCACCATTATGTATTAGAATATTCTGGATTTGACTATACTTTTGCCTTTACCCATGAATTTTTTTTTGAATTTTATACTTTCATGTTTTTATGTTGCTAATTAGCCTAACACTTTGAATTGTATTGTCCCACTCTGTTGACATCCAAGGTTTCTGCTAAGACAGGTAGTCTTACAGGTGTTGGTGAGGATTTGGAGAAAAGGAAACCTTGGTATACTGTTGGTAGAAGTTTAAATTTAAATTGATACAGCCATTATGGATAATAGTATGGAGGTTTATCAAAAAATTAGAAAAAGAACTGCCATATGATCCAACACTCTGCTTCTCCATATTTAGCTAAAGGAATTAAATCAAGATCTTGAAGAGATATGTGCACTCCCATGTTCATTGCAGCACTGTTCACAACAGCCAAGATATGTAAAAAACCTAAATATCTGTCAACAGATGAATGGATACAGTATGATGAATACATAAAATAAAATATGATTTAGCCTTTAAAAAAGGAAATCCTGGTCCAGGCTTGGTGGCTAATGCGTGTAATTCCAGCACTTTGGGAGGCCAAGGCGGTTATGTCACGAGGTCAGGAGTTCAAGATCAATCTGGCCAACATGGTAAAACCCTGTCTCTACTAAAAATACAAAAATTAGTTGGGTGTGGTGGTGGTGTGCCTGTAGTCCCAGCTACTCAGAAGGCTGAGGCAGGAGAATTGCTTGAACCCAGGAGGTGAAGGTTGCAGTGAGCCAAGATGGTGCCACTGCACTCCAGCCTGGGCTACAGAGCAAGACTCTTTCTCAAAAAAAAAAAAAAAAAAAAAAAAAAAAAGGAAATCCTGCCATTAACAACACCATGGATAGACTTGGGGACATTATGCTCAGTGAAATAAGCTAAACAGAAAAGTACATAATCTGTGATCTCATTTATATATGTAATCTGAAATAAACTCATAGAAGCAGAGAGTAGAATGGTAATTTTTTTTTTTTTTTTTTTTTTTTTTTTTTTGAGACGGAGTTTCGCTCTTGTTACCCAGGCTGGAGTGCAATGGCGCGATCTCGGCTCACCGCAACCTCCGCCTCCTGGGTTCAGGCAATTCTCCCGCCTCAGCCTCCTAAGTAGCTGGGATTACAGGCACACACCACCATGCCCAGCTAATTTTTTGTATTTTTAGTAGAGACGGGGTTTCACCATGTTGACCAGGATGGTCTAGATCTCTCGACCTCGTGATCCGCCCGCCTCGGCCTCCCAAAGTGCTGGGATTACAAGCTTGAGCCACCGCGCCCGGCCAGAATGGTAATTTTAAGGGGAAGGGGGGAATGGGGAGGTGAAGCTCAAGGGTACAAAGCCGCAGTTATGCAGGTAAATGAGCTTTGAAGATATACTACATGGCATAGTACCTATAGCTAATAACACAACTATTTTATAGTTAAACATTCCTTTAAATTTTTTTACAATTTTGTTCATTTTGGAGATGGATCTTGCTCTGTTATCCAGGCTGGTGTGCAGTAGTGCAATCATGGTTCACTGCAGCCTCAAATTCCTGGGCTCAAGCAATCCTCCTGTCCCAGCCTCTTAAGGAGCTGGGACTACAGGTAAATGCCACTACACCCAGCTAAGATTTTTACGTTTTTTTCTAGAGATGTGGTTTCACTATGTTACCTATGTTGGTCATGAACTCCTGGTGTCAAGTGATCCTCTCACCTTGGCTTCCCAAAGTGCTGGGATTACAGGTGTAAGCCACTGTGCCTGGCCCTAAAATTTCTAAAACAGATATTATGTTGTATTCTTAACACACAGAGAGACACACAAATAGTAATAATAATGAAGGGGAAAGAAACCTTTGTGATGGATATGTCTATGTCCTTATGATACTGATGGTTTCATAGGTATATACTTACCCTAGACTCATTGAGTTGTACACATTAAATATGTACAGCTTTTTTATGTCAATCATTACTTCAATAAATGATTTAAAAATATAAATTGATAGGTGAGCCTTGGTCAGTCATTAGTCTCTTGATAGTTTCCTCTGGCTTATCTCTATGCTGCTTCATAGATGGCCACAGTCTTGATTATTTGATTATTCTTTATACCTTTATCTTTTATTCTTTTTCACTATGTGATATACTTTTAGTTGAGCCTTATTTGAACTTTGAATAAATGAGTATTAATGGAATTAACAATGAAAAGGTTTTTGAGTGGTTCCTTTGCCTCTGTGTTTCACACGATAGTGACTGAGGCCGAAGAAATCCAACTTTATCCAATCCAATGATGGTGGTGTTTGGGCTTTTTTCAAGTTGATTTTTTGCTCTTGTGAAAAATACCGATCCTTTCATTTTGGTATCTGTCTCTAAGTACAAATACACGATAACTTTTATGGATGTTGGAGAAAAATTACTGTGCTATAGATTATGGTCAAGTTCAAATTTACAGGAAATAGCAGTGGAGTATATCAATTGACCTTCCATTCGTGTGTAACTATTTCTTTATTAGCAGTGGTCACCAATACTTGGGAGTGTCTAATTGACTGATTTTTGTCCTTCTAATATGTAAGAAATTGGATCTATTTATTTGATATTTCATTTGTCTATATCAGGGAGAGAGATGGACCTTTTCCTGTTTTGTTTTGTTTTGTTTTGTTTTGTTTTGTTTTGTTTTTTGAGACAGAGTCTTACTCTGTCACCTAGGCTGGAGTGCAGTGGCATGATCTTGGCTCACTGTGACCTCCGTCTCCCTGGCCTAAGCAATTCTTGTGTCTTGGCCACCTGAGTAGCTGGGATTACAGGCCCGTGCCACCACACCTGGCTAATTTTTGTAGAGACAGGGTTTGCCGTCTTGGCCAGGCTGGTCTCAAACTTCTGACCTCAAGTGATCTGCCCAGTCCAGCCTCCCAGAGTTCTGGGATTACAAGCGTGAGCCACCGTGCCCAGCCACACCTTTTTTCATATATGCTGTGTCATCCTCTGTTAAATATGTTCTCATTATTTTCCCATTTTTAAGTCATGTGTTCACTTTTTATTTATTTGGCTATTTTATTTACTTACTGACAGAGTCTCACTCTGTTACCCAGGCTGACGTGCAGTGGTGCAATGAGAGCTCATTGCGTTGTTTAACTCCTGAGTTCACATAATCCTCCTGCCTTAGCCTCCTGAGTAGCAGGGACTACAGGTGTGAGCCACGATGGCTGACCATTTATTTTTACTCAGCATACTGATTCATTTATATTGCTTGTATGCCAGATACTTCTCTCCTGCTTTATGGTTTCTTTAACTTTCTTGATTTTAGTATATTTGAACTTATCAGTCTCATCCTTCATGGCTTACTCTTATATGAGAAAATTCTCCATATTTTTGCATTAAAAAAAATTACAGGCATGGTGACTCATGCCTGTAATTCCGGTACTTTGGGAGGCCGAGGTGGGCAGATAATTAGGTCAGGAGATTGAGACCATCCTGGCTAACATGGTTAAACCTCGTCTCTACTAAAAATACAAAAAATTAGCCAGGCGTGGTGGCGTGCGCCTGTAGTCCCAGCTACTCAGGAGATTGAGGGAAGAGAGTTGCTTGAACCCAAGAGGCAGAGGTTGCAGTGAGCTAAGATCACACCACTGCACTCCAGCCTGTGCAACAGAGCAGGACCCCGTCTCAAATAAAAATTACCTGTGACTTTTTTTTTTTTGAGATGGAGTTTCGCTCTTGTTACCCAGGCTGGAGTGCAATGGCAGGATCTCGGCTCACCGCAACCTCCACCTCCTGGGTTCAGGCAATTCTCCTGCCTCAGCCTCCTGAGTAGCTGGGATTACAGGCACGTGCCACCATGCCCGGCTAATTTTTTGTATTTTTAGTAGAGATGGGGTTTCACCGTGTTGACCAGGATGGTCTCGATCTCCTGACCTCGTGATCCACCCTCCTCAGCCTCCCAAAGTGCTGGAATTACAGGCTTGAGCCACCGCGTCCGGCGTCCTACCTGTGACTTTTAAGAGAGTTTAAATTATATTCTTCACATTTAATCTATATAAATTGATTATTGTCTATGGAATAGAGCTGATGCAATGCATTTTTCCAATTAGATAACAGTTTGTCCCTTCTACATGTATTAAAGTGCTAGTGATCTCCTCCACTACCCTACAATGCTTGATCTATCATTAATCAATTTTCCTTATAAATGTCAGTTCACTGAAGACTCTTTTCCCCTCCCTTGTTCTATTTATCTCTCTGCTAGTGTCTTGCTGTTTGGAGTATTTTAGTTTGAAAATCCTTGATACATACTAGGCAAGTATTTTTGTTATTCTTCAAAAGACTTTACTCATTGTTTGACATTTATTATTCCTCTTAGGTTTTGAAAAGCAGTATTTCTTGACTCCTAATAAGGCTGTTTTAGGGATTTGTAGAATTTTTAAAAGATAAGATTCGGGAACAATGGCATCTTGGCAACACTGTTCTAAGAGCATGTACCAACTTTTAAATTATTTCATTCTGCTTTGACATTACCCAACAACATTTTTTATTAGGATTATTAAATATCCTTCATTAGTCTTATTTAGTCATAGTTGGTGTGGAGGAAAGCAGATGCAAGCCTTTAAATGTTCTTTCCTCATGTAATCACATGGAATGGGCTCAATTCCCCAAGCAACAAGTTGTGATATGATATATTGTCTGGTAGGGAAGCTCATTAGAGACCCAGTGCTCAGAGTGCCTTTTGGGGGCTGATCAAGTAGACAACCTCTGCCTAGCATGTGAAAAAGTCCAGACTCTAAGAAAGAAGAAAGCAGTTCAATATATACTCTGTTGATTCCATAACCATTTAGGCCCACTAAGCCACTCTTATCACTTAGGTTGATGGAGTCCTTCCCAAATTCTCACTTCCCAGATACCGGTGAAGGACAACAAATGTTTGGAGACCACAGAATCATATGTGAACTTTTTATGAATTCAGTATATGGCCTTAGGCATTTAAGGGTAAGTAGTCTCAGGTTAACATTAGTAAAGTAAGACTACTAATCTTCTGCACACTAGGTAGTAGGAATTTCTTTGAACAAATGCTACAGAAACACTGTGCAAGGAGCATTTTGGGCTCACCTGATAAGCTCATTTTACTCCCTTGACCCACCAACAAGAAAGATGTAGATATTCTGTTACTTTACCTAATAGTTAAATTCTAGTATCAGAATTGCTGTTTGGGAGCATTTTTTCTGTCCCTTGCATGTGGACATCAGTAGGTTAATTATCTTTTTCACAGGCCAAGATTTAGGGGAATTATGCCACTGAGGGATTTTTATGCTTTGGTGTCGGGATCTCATGCCACCGTGCCCCTCATGGGAGCTTAAAATGAGAGAAGTTGGAAGGATGACTGGTCTCTAGAGTAGCTGTTTGAGAATCACTTCTTCCTGAAATTGGAGAAAGGGAATTTCATATCCTTTTGGAGGACAGCACTGCTGAACCCTTTGAATTTTGTAATCGTTAGCAAATTCAGTATGAAACCATTGTGGACTTCAGTGAACTCCCTTGCAAATTGCCAGCTGTTAACCTGTTACTCAAGGTCAGCAAATCTCAGATTACACTGTTAGGTTTCTGAGGCAAAGAGCTGTTCTGGCATCTTATCATCTCCATCCTATGTGGGTTAGCAATGGTTGCATCCCATGAGTATAGAGATTTTTTAAAGATTTAATATTTATGAAGATCTAAGTTGGCATGCCTTATTCCTCCTGCCTGTGCGCTAACATCTAACATGGGACAGGGAGAAAAAAGAAATACTGGGTACATGATAAATATTACACAAGGTAAAATTAAAATTTCACTAAAAGAATATTTTCACTCAACAGTTGGATCTGTCTAATTTAATGGTCTGCAGTACTTGAGGACAGCATGGCCAGCAAGATGTTTTTACAAGTTGTGCATGCCCTCTGGCTTCTCAGTGTAATAGTGGGGATAGAAGAAAAAATGTACAGTTGTTCAGCATATACTTATTCTTTAAAATCTCATACAGATTTGACCCTGTGTTTCATAGGATGCTGAGTGAAATGGTACATAATAAGGCAGGAGATAAAAAGTATTTTTCCTACAAGGAATTGTTGTTTTTAAACTGGAAATATTTGCTTGGTTTGTATAGCATTTCTCCAAGGTGCTGTGTATCCTGTCATTGCAGAGCATAGACTTGAAATAATCACAGTAAAAATGTAGAAATAATTTCCAAGTATTCATGGCAGTGTTAAATTTTTGAAGAAGTAAGCATGGACAGAGATTTGAGTTCTGATGACAAAGTTACAGGATAAATGGAGAAAAGGGAATTAAATATGAACTTTTTGTAAATTGAGTATATATCCCCAGTGCTGTCAGTCTCACCCATCCTCCTCTATACATGTGAGATGTTTCAGGACTCAGTGGTCTTTGAGGATGTGGCTGTGAACTTCACCCAGGAGGAGTGGGCTTTGCTGGGTCCCTCTCAGAAGAAACTCTACAGAGATGTGATGCAAGAAACCTTTGTTAACTTGGCCTCTATAGGTAAGAATGAAATTATTCCCTCACCTAGTCAATTAGAGAACAAGTGTTTCTTGCTCATGAACAAGGTTCCAAGATTTAGAATGTTGAAAGGGAATACATTGGTAAATAAATCATACAGGGTAACAGCTCATCATAGATTTGGAATCTAATAATTTTTATTTAATTTCTAATAGTTGTAATGATTTTTTCTGGGCCTGCATTTTAGGGGAAAACTGGGAGGACAAGAACATTGAAGATCACAGAAACCAGGGGAGAAAGCTAAGGTGAGTTGTGCTTACAAAAGAAAATACTGTTCCATGAGAGACTCTTAGCATGTCATTAAGTTTTAAAAATGAGTAATTGAGCCAGGCATGGTGGCTTATGCCTGTAATCTCAACACTTTGGGAGGCCAAGGTGGATGGATCACAAGGTCAGGAGTTCAAGACCAGCCTGACCAAGGTGGTGAAACCGTGTCTCTACTAAAAATGCAAAAATTAACCAGGCGCAGTGGTCAGTGCCTGTAATCCCAGCTACTCGGGAGACTGAGGTAGGAGAATCGCTTGAACCTGGAAGGCAGAGGTTGTAGTGAGCTGAGATCAGGCCACTGCACTCTAGCCTGGGCGACAGAGCACGACTCTGTCTCAAAAAAAAAAAAAAAGGGCCAGGTGCGGTGGTTCACGCCTGTAATCCCAGCACTTTGGGAGGCCGAGGCAGGTGGATCACGAGGTCAAGAGATCGAGACCATCCTGATCAACATGGTGAAACCCCGTCTCTACTAAAAATACAAAAAATTAGCTGGGCATGGTGGCACATGCCTGTAATCCCAGCTACTCAGGAGGCTGAGGCAGGAGAATTGCTTGAACCCAGGAGGCGGAGGTTGCGGTGTGCCAAGATCACACTATTGCACTCAAGGCTGGGTAACAAGAGTGAAACTCCGTCTCAAAAAAAAAAACCAAAAAAACAACAACAAAAAACAGTAATAGAAACAAATAAGCCCCATTTTATATTTATTTATTTTTAGAAAATTTTTGCCAAGAAAGCTCTTTTAAAAATGGCACAGATGCTCAGTATTTGAAAGTAGTTCACTTGGAAACAATATTAAGAAACTCTATATTATGAATTTTGGCTAGGCATGGTGGGTCATGCCTATAATCTCAGCACTTTGGGAGGCTGAGATGGGTGGATTACCTGAGGTCAGGAGTTCAAGGCCAGTCTGGCCAATATGGCAAAACCCCTTCTCTAAAAACCCAAAAATTAGCCAGGTGTGGTGGTGGGTACCTGTAATCCCAGCTCTCATGAGGCTGAGGCAGAAGAATTGCTTGAACCCAGGAGGCGGAGGTTGCATTGAGCCGAGATTGCACTGCTGCACTCCAGCCTGGGCAACAGAGTGAGACTCCGTCTCAAAAAAAGTAACTATATTATGAGTTTTATTGTTTTGATAGTAGCTCTGGTCAAGTACTCTTCCTGAACATTCATTACATACACTCCCCTGAAAATGGCAAAAGTAAGCCGGGCACGGTGGCTCACATCTGTAATCCTAGCACTTTGGGAGGCTGAGGTGAGTGGATCACCTGAGGTCAGGAGTTCAACACCAGCCTGGCCATCAGGGTGAAACCCCATCTTTAAAAAAAAAAATGGCAAAAGTATAATTCTACTACCTATTAATGATTGTGAAATCATGATTATAAAATTATTATTGTTATTATTATTATTTTTTTTTTTTGAGACGGAGTTTCACTCTTGTTACCCAGGCTGGAGTGCAATGGCGCGATCTCGGCTCACCACAACCTCCGCCTCCTGGGTTCAGGCAATTCTCCTGCCTCAGCCTCCTGAGTAGCTGGGATTACAGGCACGTGCCACCATGCCCAGCTAATTTTTTGTATTTTTAGTAGAGACGGGGTTTCACCATGTTGACCAGGATGGTCTCGATCTCTCGACCTCGTGATCCACTCGCCTCGGCCTCCCAAAATGCTGGGATTACAGGCTTGAGCCACCGCGCCCGGCCTAAAATTATCATTTTTAAAAAGACCCTAATTGTGTGCTTATTTTTTTATAGAAGTCATATGGTAGAGAGGTTCCATGAAAGGAAAGAAGGTAATCAGCTTGGAGAAGCCGTCAGTCAGACTCCAAATCCTAAAACAAACAGGAAAACTTTTACTAGAGTAAAACCATATGAATGCAGCGTGTGTGGAAAAGACTATATGTGTCATTCATCTCTTAATAGGCACATGAGATCTCACAGTGAACATAGATCATATGAGTATCAAAAATATGGAGAGAAATCATATGAATGTAAGGAATGTGGGAAAAGATTCAGCTTTCGAAGTTCATTTCGGATACATGAAAGAACTCACACTGGAGAGAAACCCTATAAATGTAAACAGTGTGGCAAGGCTTTCAGTTGGCCCAGTTCCTTTCAAATACATGAAAGAACTCATACTGGAGAGAAACCTTATGAATGTAAGGAATGTGGGAAAGCCTTCATTTATCACACAACCTTTCGAGGACACATGAGAATGCACACAGGAGAGAAACCCTATAAGTGTAAAGAATGTGGGAAAACTTTCAGCCATCCCAGTTCATTTCGAAACCATGAAAGAACTCACTCTGGAGAGAAACCCTATGAATGTAAACAATGTGGAAAAGCTTTCAGATATTATCAAACTTTTCAAATACATGAAAGGACTCACACTGGGGAAAAACCCTATCAATGTAAGCAATGTGGTAAAGCTCTTAGTTGTCCCACATCCTTTCGAAGTCATGAAAGGATTCACACTGGAGAAAAACCCTATAAATGTAAAAAATGTGGCAAAGCCTTCAGTTTTCCTAGTTCCTTTCGAAAACATGAAAGAATTCATACAGGAGAGAAACCCTATGATTGTAAAGAATGTGGGAAAGCATTCATTTCTCTTCCAAGCTATCGAAGACATATGATAATGCACACTGGAAATGGACCTTATAAATGTAAGGAATGTGGGAAAGCCTTTGATTGTCCTAGTTCATTTCAAATCCATGAACGAACTCACACTGGAGAGAAACCCTATGAATGTAAACAGTGTGGTAAAGCCTTCAGTTGTTCCAGTTCCTTTAGAATGCATGAAAGGACTCACACTGGAGAGAAACCCCATGAATGTAAACAATGTGGTAAAGCCTTCAGTTGTTCCAGTTCTGTTCGAATACATGAAAGGACCCACACTGGAGAGAAACCGTATGAATGTAAGCAGTGTGGTAAAGCCTTCAGTTGTTCCAGTTCTTTTCGAATGCATGAAAGAATTCACACTGGAGAGAAGCCCTATGAATGTAAACAGTGTGGTAAAGCCTTTAGTTTTTCCAGTTCCTTTCGGATGCATGAAAGGACTCACACTGGAGAGAAACCCTATGAATGTAAACAGTGTGGTAAAGCCTTCAGTTGTTCCAGTTCCTTTAGAATGCATGAAAGGACTCACACTGGAGAGAAACCCTATGAATGTAAACAATGTGGTAAGGCGTTTAGTTGTTCCAGTTCCATTCGAATACATGAAAGGACTCACACTGGAGAGAAACCTTATGAGTGTAAACAATGTGGTAAGGCCTTCAGTTGTTCTAGTTCTGTTCGAATGCATGAAAGGACACACACTGGAGTGAAACCTTATGAATGTAAACAGTGTGATAAAGCCTTCAGTTGCTCGCGTTCCTTTAGAATCCATGAACGAACTCACACTGGAGAGAAACCCTATGCATGTCAACAATGTGGTAAAGCCTTCAAGTGTTCCCGTTCCTTTCGAGTACATGAAAGAGTTCATACTGGAGAGTAAGCCTATGTATCTAAGCAATGTGGCAAAGTTTTCAGTTGTCCCATTTCCTTTTTGTTGTTGAGATGAAGTCTCACTCTGGTGCCCTGGATGGAGTGCAGTAGCGTGATCTCAGCTTACTGCAACCTCTGCCTCCTGGGTTCAGGCGATTCTCCTGCTTCAGCCTCCTGAGTAGCTGGGACTACAGGTGTGAACCACCATGCCCAGCTGATTTTTGTATTTTTAGTAGAGATGGGGTTTTGCCACATTGGCCAGGCTGGTCTCAGACTCCTGACCTCAGATGATCCACCCACCTCGTCTTCCCAAAGTGTTGGGATTACAGACATGAGCCACCACCCCCAGCCCCCATTTCCTTTTGAAGACATGAAACTATTCATATTTCAGAGAAACCCTATGAATGAATATAAGACATGGGAATATCTTCAATTCTCTAGGTGTGATTGTGGGGAAGTGTTCATACTGGACAGAAAACCCTGCGAATGTAGGCAGTATGGAAAAGCCTTCAATGGTCATATGACTATTTGAGGACCATGATAAGGCATATGAAATGTAAGGAATTTTCATATGCCCTATAAACATAAAGAATTTATAACCTTAAAAATGTAAAGAATGTGGAAAACCATATAAATGTAAAGGATGTGGAAAACCTTTATTTGTCTCAGTTTACTTGGAAACCATGGACAAAATTGTACTGGAAAGCAATTTCTTGAATATAGGCATTGTGAGAAAGCCTTCAGTTGACCCACATACTTATATATGAGAATGCAGACTGGATAGGAATCCTATGAAAGTGAGAAATAACAATGTTTTCAATTTTAACAAATGCTCATGTGAATACTCCCTTATGTGTGAAACTTCAAACTCATATTGAAACTCCCAATAGGGAGGTATTATGTAAATGTAGATAATATGGGAAAGCCTGATGCAAATTAATTCATGTATATTGTTCTAGAAAATTCACACGACAGAAATGGTATAAAACTTATAAATGTATTATCAGTTACTTATTCTGAAAGTGGATCTCTGAACTATGGATTTCTATTTATTACTTTTGCAAAAGAACATTGAGATGAGATAATTCTGTAAGCTCTTCTTAAACAGTTGTATTGATAGTATTTTTTCATTAAATAAGTTACTGAAATTTTATTTTTCCATATTGAAGTCTGTTAGATTCATGAGTGAATTGAAGTGTATTTGTAATAAGCTAGTAGTTTTGATTTTTATATATATATTTTTAGTTGTGCTGTAAGGGGCCATCAAAAAATAACAATTTGGTAATCTTTAGGATTTCCTACTGGCCTTATGTGGCAGGTACTAGATATCATTATACGTATTTCATCTTTCTTCCTGACCAAAAGAAGCTTTTTTAGAGGAGGGCAAAGTATCCTTTTTTCTATTTTTTCATAAGAAAATAATCATAATAAATTTTTGAGTATGCAAAATTTATCATATAGTAGACTGTCTCATTGGAATTATTATTTTCATCTTCTGTTCTTTGCTATTTGTAATTCCTTCTGGCTGTGATTTGGATACTAGACTGCAATAATAAGAGAGACCTGAGATAGAACCATATAACCTATCGCTGGAAATGGCTGTCCTAGATTGTGTTAACATGGGTAATGTTTTGACCTATGTTTTCTATTTTCTTTTATGGCTCCATGGTATAATTCACTAATAGCCTACTTGCAGGAGATATGGAAGGCAGAAGTGAAGAAAGCATTAGTCAGGTTTTATAGCCACTGTATGTGGAGACAGATGGATGCATGGGAGCTTCAGGGACACCTGCTTCCACCACATTTTCCTGATCCTTTGCTCTGCTAATTGAGAGTATTCTTAGAACCACCACTAACTGCTTGACTGCTGTATTTTCTTTTTTTTTTTTTTTTTTTTTGAGACGGAGTTTCGCTCTTGTTACCCAGGCTGGAGTGCAATGGCGCGATCTCGGTTCACCGCAACCTCTGCCTCCTGGGTTCAGGCAATTCTCCTGCCTCAGCCTCCTGAGTAGCTGGGATTACAGGCGTGCGCCACCATGCCCAGCTAGTTTTTGTATTTTTAGTAGAAACGGGGTTTCACCATGTGGACCAGGATGGTCTCAATCTCGTGACCTCGTGATCCACCCGCCTTGGCCTCCCAAAGTGCTGGGATTATAGGCGTGAGCCACCGCGCCCGGCCAACTGCCGTATTTTCTATCTTTCTTTCTTTTTTTTTTTTTTTTTTTCTGAGATGGAGTCTTGCTCTGTTGCCCAGACTGGAGTGTAGTAGCACAATCTTGGCTCACTGCAACCTCTGCCTCCCAAGTTCAAGCAGTTGTCCTGCCTCCTTCCAAGTAGCTGGGATAATAGGCACCTGCCACCACGCCCAGCTAAATTTTTTTGTATTTAGGAAATACAGGGTTTCACCATGTTGGCCTGGCTGGTCTCAAACTCCTGACCTCGTGATCCGCCCACCTTCGCCTCCTAAAAGGCTGGGATTACAGGTGTGAGCCACTGTGCCTGGCCCCAACTGCTGTATTTTCAAAGATGTGGTTTTCCACAGAATGCCTCCAAAAGTTCTCAGATACGCACTGCAGTTTGGATTTTCCTAGAAACTCTAATGTGTCCACTAGGCAACTATTTAGACTCTTAAGGTTGGGAATATTCTCTGATGCTCTGACTCACCTCATCTCTAGGTTGAATTTATCGAAGGTATTATTTATGTGAACACCATGTTTTGTTAACAGTACCAGTGACTATGTGTTTCTGATTCCACCATGACAACTACAGTGGTGCAGTCAAAAAGAACTGCATGGGTGTTTGTTCCTCTACTGCACTGCACAGTGAATGCACTTACCCAGTCCTACAGCGTAAGAATAAGCACCTTCCTAATTGTCAGTGTTTTATTACAGGTGAATGTAATCTCATTATACTTTCAGTTTTGTTTCATTGTATGTGATTAAAAACTATGTCTATGTTTTTATTGAACAAAAGCTTCCATAGATATTTCTTAGAAATATTTTATTAACTGTTTTAAAATAACTTGTATGCTACCAATTGTTGTCTCTTTCATTTTGTACAAGGATATATTAAAATATTCCATTGTAATTATAGATTTTCAGATTAAGTTTTTAAGTTTATTGAGTTAATCCTCATATATTTTGAGTCAATATTATGTGCATGTAAGGTCAAGTATTTTCCTTAGGAATTTATTTTTTGTTTTTTATTTTTTGCCACTGTACCAGTGCATCCTTAGGAATTAAAAAAATTTTTTATGAGACAAGAGATTCACTCTGTCACCAGACTAGAGTGCAGTGGTGCAGTCTCAGCTCACTGCAACCTCTGCCTCTTGGATTCAAGTGATTCTCCTGCCTCAGCCTCCCAAGTAGCTGGAATTACAGGCATGTTCCACCATATCCAGCTAATTTTTATATTTTTAGTAGAGATGGGGTTTCATCATATTGGCCAGGATGGTGTTGATCTCTTGACCTTGTGATCCACGTGCCTCGGCCTCCCAGAGTGCTGGGATTATAGGTGTGAGCCACTACCCCTGGCTAGGAATTTTTAATTTTTTATTCTTAATATAGTTATTACTTTTTCCCACAAAACCAATTTATCATGCATTAATAATACCAAAAACTTAAATCATGGTTGTTTCAGTGCCTTTTTTCCAAAGATCACCAGCATCATACCTGTAGTCAGGAGAGGAGTGATGGCTGGGCATGATGACTCACGCCTGTAATCCCAGCACTTTAGGAGTCCTAAGTGGGAAGATCATGAGGTCAGGAGTTTCAGACTAGCCTGACCAACATGGTAAAACTCTGTCTCTACTAAAAGTACAAAAATTAGCTGGGCACGGTGGTGTGCTCCTATAATCCCAGCTACTTAGGAGGCTGAGCTGGAGAATTGCTTGAACTTGGGAGGCAGAGGTTGCCGTGAGCCAAGGTCACACCACTGCACTCCAGCCCGGGTGACAGAGTAAGACTCCATCTGAAGAAAAAAAAAGAGGGTGCTTAAAAGGACTTCTTTTTGAATTTGGATTTTTGTTAGGTGACTTGATTGCTAATCCCCAAACTGAGACACTTCTGGGTGTTGTATGCTGTGAGGTGAACTTAATTGTATCACTGGTAATCATAATTCTTATCTAGAGGCAGGAAGAATGAAGTGGAGCTAAACCTAATTCCTAGGAAACCACTCACTTGGATTAGTGAGTAGAGGGCAATTTTGGTCATTTTAATGGCTTCAACTCTGTTCCCTTTTATCATTTTTCGAGACATGGTTACAGAATGCCCTTGTTTTTGTTTAGATCCATCATGGTTGCTGAGTAGATTTGTCTGATGAAGGAAGTGTGACATCTTTCTTTTCAATAGGATAAGACTTGGCTTTACCTGAGTGTGAGGTCAGATCCTAGTCCTGTGGAACTGGACTTAACCTTTCTTATTATCTAAGCATAGAAATATTTCTCATGGTGTATTGGTGAATGTTTTCCACAAAATATCTCAGTTAAAATATGTAAGTTCATTTAGTCTTTAGCAAACGATATAATACTTTCTTTTCCTCCTTTGTGTACTAGCAGAGTCCTGTAAGTGTAGATAAGTTTTCAGAGACCACAAACCTAGCAAGGTGCAAAGACAGAATCACTGTTAAATCAAGCCATATTTCTCTTCATGCTAATTTTTTTTAACAGCTCTCATAGACCTGGCGTTGTAGTATCAAAACATAGACAGTTCAGCACAAATGATAAAGACATTCTAGGCTATGGATATAGAAACATGAAACAAGTTCTTGCCTTCCTGATGTTTATAGTTATGGGAAAAGAGAGACGGTTAACAAAAGGTAAGGGTTTGGTTCTTAAGATGCATTTAAGATCTTTGAAGGAAGGGCTGGGCGTGGTGGTTCACGCCTGTAATCCCAGCACTTTGGAAAGCTGAGGTGGGCAGATCACTTGAGGTCAGGAGGTCGAGGCCAGCCTGACCAACACGTGAAACTCTGTCTCCACTAAAAATAGCAAAAATTAGCTGGGCATGGTGGTGGGTGCCTGTAATCCCAACTACTCGGGAGGCTTAGGCAGGAGAATCACTTGATCCCGGGAAGCAGGGGTTGCAGTGAGCCGAGATTGTGCCATTGCACTCCAGCCTGGGTGACAAAGCAAGAGAGACTACCCATCTCAAAAAAAAAAAAAAAAGATCTTTGAAGGAAATGAAATAACAACCAATTTGTGAGATTAATAGAGAAGCTATGGTTGTGTTGGTTTGATACCTTAGCTTTGGAAGGTTGGGGCCTCCGTGAATAAGAATGTTGGATTGATCATTTCTGTTTCCATTATTTAACTTATTGTAAACACTCAGGAACTGCTCAGGTTTGATATATACTGGGAAACAATACAGTCCTACATCCCTGGGATGAACGGTAAGGATTCCCCATAAACAAGGATGAAGCATAGATATGGTTCATCTTTATTTTTATAATTGATAATAATTTTGAGACATGTGAAGTGTAATCATGAGTTTGGACATGAGTATTTTGGATTTGAGATTTCCTGTTGATTTGGACCGCAGGTGTTGGTGATGTTTACATGTCTGTTTAATGTCATTGAAAGATTCTTAAATTGCCTTGGATATTTGGCATGATCATTTTGCTGTTGTGCAGACTGAGAGACCCAATATGTACCACTGAAAAGATCTGTGGATCTGAAGGCAATTTTCGAGTAATAATGGAGGTGAGTTGCAGACAGGGAATAATTTTGCTTAACAGCCTAATTCAGTGGAAAGGAAAAGTATCTGGTGTCATCATATAAGGAAAAATTTAATGCCTTCTTATAAGAGGAGTAGTTTGAATCTTTTTGTTTCAACGATCCAGAAAGCCCCCAGATCTCAATTTGGTATTCATATGTTCGGGACAAGGGAGAAAAAGTAAAATATTTGTGTCTTACTAAATTTGACCAAAGAAAACAAAATCTTTGTCCATTTTTTCAGTGATAACTTACGTTAGCACTTAGCACTGTGATTTCATAATGATGAGTATCTCATTTGATTGCCCAACCAATCACTTCTCCCATCTTACAAATGAAGAAAGTTAAGCACAGAGCACAGGGTCTTACCCAAATTCATGCAACTCAGAATCATGGACTCTCTGGGTTTTGAAGTCCTAATGTGTGCCACCACCTGTACTGGGCACTACCCAAAAAGTTTTTGTTGTTGAGACAGGGTCTTTCTCTGTCACCCAGGCTGGAATACAGTAGTACAATCTCGGCTCAATTGCAACCTCCACTTCCTGGGCTCAAGCAGTCCTCCCACTTCAGCCTCCCAAGTAGCTGGTACCACAGGTGCACTCCAGCACACCTGACTTTTTTTTGTTCTTTTTTTCATAGAGATGGAGTTTTGCCATGCTGCCTAGGCTGGTCTCAAACTCTTGAGCTCAAGTGATCCATCTGCCTCAGCTTCCTAAAATGCTGGGATTACAGGCATGAGCCACCATGCCCAGCCAAGAACTTTAAACTTAGAAGAACATTGCAAGGTTTGTATAATTATGTACTTACACAATATTTATATTTTAAAACTTATTTTAAAATTCGTTTTGCAGTGCTTATATACTTTTTCTGCCACATGGGATGGAGGTGAGAACAATTCACTCTTAAGGGCAAGTGGATGTAGCCCTATAATGAGGGGGTGTGTGTGTGAGAGAGAGAGAGAGTCAGAGAGCTCCAGCAGTTCAATGTGTATTAAACTCTTGTATGTAACAAGTCCTTTTGTAGGTTTCATAGTGAGCAAACCTGAGCTAATAGTGTTCCTTTGAAGCTGACATTCTAGGAGACAAGAAATGAGATACAAACAAAATTACATGATGTGTCAGATGGTGGTTAGTCCTAAGGAGGGAAAAGAAGCTGGGGAACGTTGCAGAGGGCTTGGGCTGTTGGTGTCTCTGGGGGCATCTGTTGGTGTCTCTGGATCTTTAATCATTGGGGGTTTGTAAGTTTGTGTGTCTGTGGGTTTGTCCACCTGTATGTGTGGTGATAAACTCTGGTGATCTTTTTTTTTTTTGAGATGGAGTTTCGCTCTTGTTACCCAGGCTGGAGTGCAATGGCGCGATCTCGGCTCACCGCAACCTCCGCCTCCTGGGTTCAAGCAATTCTCCTGCCTCAGCCTTCTGAGTAGCTGGGATTACAGGCACGTGCCAGCATGCCCAGCTAATTTTCTGTATTTTTAGTAGAGACGGGGTTTCACTATGTTGACCAGGATGGTCTCAATCTCTTGACCTCGTGATCCACCTGCCTCGGCCTCCCAAAGTGCTGGGATTACAGGCGTGAGCCACCACACCCGGCCCTAAGTCTGGTGATCTTGTATGTCTGTCCGCGGAGTTATGTATGTATGCCCTTTAATATCTGGAGTGTTTTCATTTTATTATCTTACCTAATTGCCCTGGTAGCATCTTCTTTAACATGTTAAATAGAAGTGATGAAAGCAGACACTCTTGTTTTGTTCCTGATCTAAGATAAAAAGCATTCAATCTGACACCATCAAGTATGATTTTAGCTTTGAGTTTCTCATAGCTGCCTTATAGCAGGTTGAGAAAGTTCCTTCCTATTTGTACTCTATTGAGTGTTTTCATTGTAAAGTGGTGTTGACTTTTGTCATGTTCATTATCTGGCCAGGCATGAGCCACACCTGTAATTCCAACACCTTGGGAGGCTGAGGCAGGAGGATCACTTGAGGTCAGGAGTTTAAGATCAGCCTGGGCAATATAGCAAGACCTCATCTCTACAAAAAAATTTAAAGATTAGCTGAGTGCACTGGGTATGGTGGCTCACACCTGTAATATCAGCATTTTGGGAGGCCAAGGTGGGCGGATCATGAGGTCCGGAGATCCAACACCATCCTGGCCAACATGGGGAAACCTTGTCTCTACTAAAAATACAAAAATTAGCTGGGCATGGTGCTGCATGCCTATAATCCCAACTACTCCAGAGGCTGAGGCAGGAGAATTGCTTGAATCAGGGAGTTGGAGGTTACCGTGAGCCAAGATCATGCTACTGTACTTCAGCCTGGCAACAGAGTGAGACTCCATCTCAAAAAAAAAAAAAAAAAAGCTGAGTGTTGTGGTGCATGCCTGTAGCCCTAGCTACTTGGGAGGCTGAGGTGGGAGGATCACTTGAGCTCAGGAGTTCAAGGTTGCAGTGAGCTTTGATTATACTACTGTACTCCAGCCTGTGTGACAGAACAAGACCCTGTCTAAAAAAAATAAAGTCATTTCCTGTACTTTTTGGGGTGATGCTATGATAATAGAGCCCTTATTCTGTTAATATGGTATATTAGTACATATTTATATATAAAACCAACATTGCTTTTCTGAGTTCAGTTCAACTTGGTCATGTTGAATAGGTCTTTTTATATATTGCTAGATTCAATTGGCTGGCATTTTGTTGGGCCTTTGCAGCTATATTCAGAAGAGATATTTGTGGACCATTTTCTACTATATAGTACAGCATTATCTTGTATAGGCTATAGTGTGTTTACATTGTATATTTGTAGATATATTTGTATATATAGTATATAATATATTGCAAAATGTTATATAACTGTAAATATTATACATAACTGGTATATGTTATGTATAACTAAAATATATATTACTATTACACTATACGATATAATATAGTTTTATACTGTTTTTTTTTCTTTTTTTGTTTTTTTGAGATAGAGTTTCGCTGTTGTTACCCAGGCTGGAGTGCAACGGCCTAATCTTGGCTCACCGCAACCTCCGCCTCCCGGGTTCAGGCAATTCTCCTGCCTCAGCCTCCTGAGTAGCTGGGATTACAGGCATGCGCCACCATGCCCAGCTAATTTTTTGTATTTTTAGTAGAGATGGGGTTTCACCGTGTTGACCAGGATGGTCTCGATCTCTTGACCTCGTGATCCACCCACCTCAGCCTCCCAAAGTGCTGGGATTATAGGCGTGAGCCAGCGCGCCCAGCCCCTAGTTTTATACTATTAAAGCATAGTTATATAGTCTTTGTCTCTTGTATAAGGGGTTTCAGATCCCTGCTAACCCACACATTATTCAAAGGAGTGAATCACATCCTCTCAGGGGAACCAAGGAGCACCTTACCCTTTTGATACTACAAAGCCTGTTTCCCACAGCCATGTTTGGGCCCTCTGCTCCCAAATGCATTTTCTTTGTGGATCTGCATGATTTATGGTACCCTCCTCATCTGGGCTGTGAATATATATGACTAACAAACTGCTGTCAATTGGATTTATCCAGCGATGGATATCATGTGTTAGACTATCTAAATAGCCCTAGGGTCCTAATTGCCCTCTCACCAATGGGGTGAGTGGGAGGCTACTGAAACAACTGGTATCACAAAGAGGACAGACCAACCATAACTGAGGCCATCTTCTCTACTTTAGCTGGTTTTGGTTAGCTAATTGGTTTCATGATACAGGGAAGGCCATTTGGAACAGAACCACCACTTGCTGGTTGGTTTGCACTTTGGCCTGCACAGCACTTTTTGGTCTTTATTAGGTGTTGTCATCCCTTCCCATCCAAACACATTCTCACCCCATAAACCACAACTGTTAATTGACTATGCACCACCAGCATACTTGTCCTCAGATTTGGCCTACATTTGGCAGGCAGAGTCTGCATCACCTGCCTGTAAAAGCAGTGACAACATAGCACCTTAAGCAGTCAACACTTCAGTCCTGATTACCAAGGGTCAGGCTAGAGCTCTGTGGTCACTTCATCTGGCGTGGTCTCCATCACTGGATGCTTGGAGTAGCCCAGGAGATATTGTTCATGATTGTAGACCACCAGGCGAGACCCAGAGATGGTTCTTTGTGAACTCGGCAGAAAGGAAAGAGACCTCCACCTTCGGGATAATTAAGCATGACACCTCAGTTGCTTAAGAAGAGTTGTTGCATTCGTAAGGGTAGTCCCCTTGCTGGTTTCCTATCCTCGTGCTTCTCTTGTTCCATGTATATTCTCTTGGACCCCCAAAGTTATCAAAATGCACATCCATGGTACCCCATGGTCAGGCAGTGATGTGGAAAGAAACAAACGTGCATTCGTCTTTTCCAAAGGATGAGAAGATGTAACTCAACTGTTCTCTCAAAGCAAAACAAGTAGCCAGGGGGCCTAAGTTGTTTTCTGTAGTACTGCTGCTTACCAGCATGGCAAAGGGATAATCTTGAGATCATAAGGCTGTTGGTCTTAGACAAAATGACCTGAATGGCAATCCCTGGAGTCAGAGGTGGTCCCATCCAATGTAGGTTGCTGGTGTCCTGAACTTTTCCCCATAATCACAGAGATGGTCCGTAATACAGGTGATCTATCAGAACCAACCAACCTGAAACTTGCAACTTTATATGAATTTTGAGGGATTTTTTTTTTTTTTTTTTTTTTTTTTTTTTTTTTTTTCAGAAAGGGAAAAGCAATGCAAACTGAATTTAACAATACACCAAAGCCGGGCATGGTGGCTCACACCTGTAATCCCAGCACTTTGGGAGGCCGAGGTGGGTGGATCACGAGGTCAAGAGATCAAGACCACCCTGTTCAACATGGTGAAACCCCGTCTCTATTAAAAATACAAAAAATTAGCTGGGCATGGTGGCACATGCCTGTAATCCCAGCTACTCAGGAGGCTGAGGCAGGAGAATTGCCTGAACCCAGGAGGCGGAGGTTGCGGTGAGCCGAGATCGCGCCATTGCACTCCAGCCTGGGTAACAAGAGCGAAACTCCGTCTCAAAAAAAAAAAAAAAAAGCCGGGCGCGGTGGCTCACGCCTATAATCCCAGCACTTTGGGAGGCCTAGGCGGGTGGATCACGAGGTCAAGAGATCGAGACCGTCTTGGTCAGCAAGGTGAAACCCCATCTCTACTAAAAATACAAAAATTAGCCGGGCATGGTGGTGCATGCCTGTAGTCCCAGCTACTCGGGAGACTGAGGCAGGAGAATTGCTTGAACCCAGGAGGCGGAGGTTGCGGTGAGCCGAGATTGTGCCATTGCACTCCAGCCTGGGTAACAACAGTGAAACTCCGTCTCAAAAAAAAAAAAAAAAAAAAAAAAAAAATCTTATCTCAGAGATCATTCATTAAATGATCTCTGAGACAAGTTTGTTTGGTTTTTTGTTTGTTTGTTTGTTTTGAGATAGAGTCATGCTCTCTCATGCAGGCTGGAGTGCAGTGGCTTTTGACAATATTTAATATCCCTTCATAATAAAAACCCTAAAAAAAACTGGGCATAGAAGAAGCATTCCTTAATATAATAAAAGCCGTATATGGCAGACCCACAGCTAGTATGATAATGAATGGGAAAAAAGTGAAAGCCTTTCCTGTAAGTTCTGGAACACAACAAGAATGCCCACTTTCACCACTGTTATTCAGCATAGTACTGGAAGTCCCAGCTCGAGCAATCAGATGAAAAAAAAAAAAGAGGGCATCCATATTGGAAAGGAAGAAGTCAAATTATTATTGTTTGCATATGATATGATCTTATATCTGGAAAAACCTAAAAACTCCACCAAAAAAGTATTAGAAGTGAGAAATAAATTCAGTAGAGTTGCAGGATACAAAATCAGCATACAAAAATCAACATTTTTATATGTCAACAATGAACAATCTGAAAAGAAAATCAAGAAGAAATGATACTTACTACAGCTTCAAATAAAATTAGATACCTAAGAATTAATCAAAGAAGTGAAAGATCTCTGCAATAAAAACTGTGACACATTAAGGTAAGAAACTGAAAAGAACACAAAAAAATAGAAAGATGTTTATGGATTGGAAGAATCAATATTGTTAAACTGTCCATACTCCACAAAGCAAGCTACAGATTTAATGCAATCCCAGTCAAAATTCCAATCATGTTCTTCACAGAAATAGAAAAAAAAAATTCTAAAATTTATATGGAATCATAAATAACCCAGAATAGCCTAGGCAACAAGAACAAAACTGGAGGAATCGTATTACCTGACTTTAAATTATACTACAGAGCAATAGTAACCCAAACAGCATGATACTGCCATAAAAACATGCAGTGGCTCACTCCTGTAATCCTAGCACTTTGGGAGGCTGAAGCGAGTGGATCAGGAGGTCAGGAGATTGAGGATCCTGGTTAACATGGTGAAACCCTGTCTCTACTAAAAATACAAAAAATTAGCTGGGCCCGGTGGCATGTGCCTGTAGTCCTAGCTACTCAGGAGGCTGAGGCAGAGAACTGCTTGAACCCGGGAGGCAGAGGTTGCAGTGAGCCGAGATTGCGTTACTGCACTCCAGCCTGGACAGAGTGAGACTCCATCTTAAATAAATAAATAAATAAATAAATAAATAAATAAATGACACATAGATCAGTGAAACAGAATACAGAACTCAAAGATAGGTTTATACATCTACAATGAACTCATTTTTGACAAAGGAGCCAAGAACATACATTGGGGAAAAGACAGTCTCTTCAACAAACACTGCTAGGAAAACTGGATATCCAGATGCAAAAGAATGAAACGAGACCCCTATCTCTCAACATACATAAAAATCAAATCAAAAGGCATTAAAGACTTAAATATAAGACCTCACACTATGAACATACTAAAAGAAAACATTGGAGAAACTCTCCAGGACATTGGGACTGGGCAAAGATTTCTTGAGTGATACCCTGCAAGTACAGGCAACCAGAGCAAAAATGGGCAAAGGGGATCATATCAAGGTAAACACCTTTTGCACAGCAAAGGAAACAATCAACAAAGTGAAGAGACAACCCACAGAATGGGAAAAAATATTTGTAAACTATCTATCTCACAAAGGATTAATAACCAGGACATATAAGGAGCTCTGTAGAAAAAAAAAAGACTCTGTAGGGAAAAAAAAAAATCTAAATCTGATTTTAAAATAGACAAAAGATCTGAGAACACATTTCTCAAAAGATTGACATACAGGCTGGGCAAGGTGGCTCACGCCTGTAATCCCAGCACTTTGGAAGGCCAAGGTGGGAAGATCATGAGGTCAACAGATCAAGACCCTCCTGGCCAACATGGTGAAACCCCACCTCTACTTAAAATACAAAAATTAGCCAGGCATGGTGGAACGTGCCTGTAGTCCCAGCTACTTGGGAGTCTGAGGCAGGAGAATTCGTTTGAACCTGGGAGGCGGAGGTTATGGTGAGTCAAGATTGCACCACTGCACTCCAGCCTGGCAACAGAGCGAGACTCTGTCTCTAACAGAAAAAAAAAAGGACATACAATGGCAAAGAAGTATATGAAAAAATGCTCAACATCCTTGATCATCAAAGAAACGCAAATCGAAACTACAATGATATATTATCTTGCCTGAGTAAAAATGGCTTTTATCCAAAGACAGGCAATAGCAAATGCTGGCAAGGATGTGGAGAAGAGGGAGCCCTCTCATACACTGTTGGTGGGGATGTAAAGTACAACCACTATGGGTAACAGTTTGGAGGTTCTTCAAAAAAATAAAAATAGAGCTACCATATGATCCAGCAATCTCACTGATTTCCAAAAGAAAGGAAAGCAGCATATTGTAGATATATCTGTATTTCCATGTTTCTTGTGGCACTATTCACAACAGCCAAGATTTGGAAGCAACCTGTGTCCACTGATAGATGAATGGATAAAGAAAACAATGGAATACTATTCAGCCATAAAAAATGAGATCCTGTCATTTGCAACAACATGGATGGAACTGCAAGTTATTATTTTAAGTGACATAAGCCAGGCACAGAAACACAAACTTTGTATATTCTCACATTATTTTTTTGAGATGGAGTTTGCTCTTGTTAACCCGGCTGGAGTGCAATGGCAGGATCTCAGCTCACTGCAACCTTCGCCTCCTGGGTTCAAGCGATTCTCCTGCCTCAGGCTCCTGAGTAGCTGGAATTACAAGTACTCACCACCACACCCGGCTATTTTTTTCTATTTTTAGTAGAGACAAGGTTTTACCATGTTGGCCATGCTGGTCTCAAACTCCTGACGTCAGGTGATCCACCTGCATCAGCCTCCCAAAGAGCTGGGATTACAGGTGTGAGCCACCGTGCCCGGCCTATTCTCACTTATTTGTGGGAGGTAAGAATTAAAATAATTGAACTTAGAGAGTAGAAGGACCTGACCTGGGTGTAATGGCTCATGGCTATAATATCAACACTTTGGGAGGCTAAGGCAGGAGGATCACTTGACCCCAGGAGTTTGAAATCAGCCTGGGCAACATAGTGAGACTTTATTTCTACAAAAAAATAAAATAAAATAAAATTAGCCAAGCGTGATGGTTCATACTTGTGCTCGCAGCTACTTGGGAGGCTGAGGCAAGAGGATTGCTTGAGGTTGGGAGGTCGAGGTTGCAGTGTCATGATGGCCCCACTGCACTCCAGCCTGGGCAACAGAGCAAGACCTGTTTCAAACAAAAAGTGTAGAAGGATGGTTACCAGAGGCTGGAAAAAGTAGTAGCGGGGAGTAGTTAGTGGAGAAATGAGGATGGTTAATAGGTATAAAAAAATAGAGGCCGGGCACGGTGGCTCACGCCTGTAATCCCAGTATTATGGGAGGCCGAGGCGGGTGGATCACGAGGTCAGGAAATCGAGACCATCCTGGCTAATATGGTGAAACCCCCTCTCTACTAAAAATGCAAAAAATTAGCGGGACATGGTGGCATGCGCCTGTAGTCTCAGCTACTCAGGAGGCTGAGGCAGGAGAATCGCTTGAACCCGGGAGGCGGAGGGAGGCGAAGGTTGCAGTGAGCGGAGATCGCGCCACTGCACTCCAGCCTGGGCGACAGAGCGAGACTCCGTCTCCAAAAAAAAATGAATTAGACCTAGTATTTGCTAGCACAACAGAGTGACTATAGTAAAAAATGTAATTTAATTGTACGTTGAAAAATCACTAAAAGAGTATAATTGGTTTGTCAGTCCGTATCCAGGAGGAAGAAGCAGCAAATCCTATTGAGTATCGGCAGGAAATTCCGCTTAAGTGAAAATATCCCCCGGGAGGGTTCAGGTTACAGTGCAGGAAGGAAGACCGCTCTGCCAGGGACTGTGTCAGGAACTTGTTCATCCGGCTCCACTCAGCTGTGCAAGATCGCTTCTTCTGTCAATCGGTCCGCAGGGGGCGGGACCTGACGCTCTGTCCAATCAGGGCCATGGGGCGGGGTCGTGGAGCTGTCAATCAAGCGCGCTGCCTAGAGGTGGGTGTGTGGTTGAAAAAGCCCGCCGCGTCTTCTCCACCCACCTGCGGTAGGCTCCGGGCTTCGTCGCTGAGAGACGACCTGGAAAGTCTGTGGCAGCCTTTGTCGCCTTGGAGTCCGTATTGGCAGCGGGAGCCGTTCGGAGGACCTGGGACACCGCGGAAGTCGGGAAATGGTGCGTGTGCCGGGGCCGGAGTCGGCGTCCCGAAGAGGGGGAGGGGCTGGGTGGAACCGGCCGGAACCGGCTGTGGGGGGACGCGGGCCTCCCCGCGGACCACTTCGGGGTCTGCGGACCCAGATCTCCCTGGTGCAGCTCGGCCCTCGGTCCTCTGGGCCGCAGGGTAGGGCTGGACCGGCAGCCAGATCTCCGGGTGTGCTGTCTTGTGCCTGCGCGGAGACTGCGGCCCGGGCGCCGGCGCCCTCTCTGGGCAGCTCCGCGCGCAGCCCCGAGTCTCCGCAGATCGTGCGGCTGTAACCCGCACGGCTTCGCTGCCCGAGTCAGTGCACCGAGACGCCGAGGGCTAGCGCAGGAGCAGTTTAATAGGGGGAGAGGGGAGGACACCCCGGATCCGCCTCCCTGAGGGATTTGTGATCTTCACGGGGGCGGCTGGGGCGTGGGATCGCTAGTTGGTGGGGAAGTGAGGGGCGAATCCTGGGTCGGGAGGTGAAGAACCGTATTCTGCTGAGTGGGCTCGTTCGTGGGGTCTTCAGCCTGCTTGGCGCCAACCTTTCCGCTGGAATTCAGGATCTGAGAAAGAACTCTGTTGACTCTTGAGCAGCTCTCAGAGATCTTATCCCCAGGCACAGTGGGGAAGCCGGCGTCTGCCGTGACCTGACTCTCAGGGAGGCGGCCCCGTGAGGCGGCGGGGCTGAGGGCACCTGGTTAGTATCAACTGCAATCTGACCTCCAGCCTGACTCGCAGTTCTGTGAACCCGGTGAGGGCACTGCACGGTGACGACAGGAGGGTCACCAGGCAGAATCCAGACTCGTTTGTGGGGTTCGTGTGTGGGAGGAGCTGTGGTCTCTGTGGTCCTCAGTCGCTTCTTTCTTTCCAAAGGCGACCGTTTTTCCTCGGAGTCTTGCAGAGATGTGGGCAGCAGGATCTGAAATCTACCACCCTGTCCCCTCAGTCTAACTGCTCCTGGGGCTGGCAGCAGATCTCTTGGTTTCCAGAGCCTTCCCCAGGCTGTCTTCCCAATTCATAGGAACTTTATGAAGTCTTTGGCCCCTAGGCGATGTTTCACTAGTTTGTCATCTTGTTTTCAGCTAGCAATGTATGCCTTTTTCTTGAAAGAATTGTTCTGGGTTCCTGAACAATGTTCTGGGTTCCTGGTCATTCTTGTAATTCCAGCTCTTTGGGAGGCTGAGGCAGAGGCATTGTTTGATCCCAGTAGTTCCAGACCAGCCTGGGCAACATGGCAAGACCTTGTCTCTAGATAATGATAATAAAATCAGCTGGACTTGGTAGCCGTCACTTGTAGTCGCAGCTACTCCTGAGGCTGAGGTGGGATGATGGCTTGAGCCAGGGAGTTTGAAGCTGTAGTGAGCCATGATCGTGCCTCTGCATCCCAGTCTGGGCAACAGAGGCAGACCCGTCTAAAAAAAAAATGGATGCCCACAGCTGCCAAGTCTCTAGGAGGGTCTAGTGAATATGAGCCACTGGGTCACTCCTGCCAGAGGACAGCCTGAGATAGGGGGCATGGGGCTTCCTGGGGAGCAAGTGGATCCCCTGGGGTAGAAGGAATCTTCTGGTGTAGCATTCCCGTAAAAAGCTAACCCCTGGGACACTCACCTTTTCTTTCCCAACCCTAGTTTCCATTCCTTGGGGACACATTGATCAGCCAATTTCATGGTTGTATTCCACGGAAAAAAACCAAATGACTTCTGCCTTCTGGACTCTGTCAAACTTAAAAAAGAGAAAGTTAAATCTAAGGACTGGAAAACCTGCTCGTTGAGGTAGTGCAAGAGCCTAGAAAGCACACAAGACAGTGTCTCCTGGGAGGGTGGTGATCAAAATAGGGTTAGGGGATGTCCCAGGTGATAGGATGACCTGTCCTGATACTTGCAATAGACTTTGATGTGTTCCAGTCAGCACTGCTCATTCCTGTGTTTGTTACCTTGAAAAGATATGTTGACTCTTTTCGGCCTAAATTTTTGATTAAATGTAAAATGCATCCTATGATTAGAGATTATTAGTGAACTACAATCCCAGCACTTTGGGAGGCCGAGGTGGGAGAATTACCAGGTCAAGAGATGAGATCATCCTGGCCAACATGGTGAAACCCTGTCTCTACTAAAAAAAAAAAAAAAAAATACAAAAATTAGCTGGATGTGGTGGAACGTACCTGTAGTCCCAGCTACTTGGGAGGCTGAGGCAGGAGAATCACTTGAACCTGGGAGGTGGAGGTTGCAGTGAGCTAAGATCATGCCATTGCACTGCAACCTGGTAACAGTGAGACTTTGTCTCAAAAAAAAAAAATAAAATAAAAAAATAAAAATCGTTAGTGAAGACAAAGTATTCCCAGAGTTGAACTTCAGAAAATAAATTGTGTATGTAATTCTAGAAAGAGTTGGATTTCAGAATATAAATGGTATATGTAATCTTCTATTCCATTTTTTAAAAACCTTTATTTATTGATTTTTGCCCCAGAGCTTATGTAGTATGTTTGTTTTTTGGTGTGTTTGTTTTTTGGATGATTTCAGATGGAATTTCAGGGTTTAGTAGTATAACTACTACCAAGGAAAAATATTGGGAAAAACCCTCTTCCATTATAGCTGCAAAAAAAAAAAAAAAAAAGAATACGTTTTTACAACAAAGTGTAGCAGGTACTTTGATTGAATTTAAAAGATTTAACAAAAGTTCATTTCCTCCTCTTTTTCGGGTGGAGATTTTGGAACAATGGAGAAGTCTGTTCTGTTCCTGTTATGTGGATTTGGCAGATTAGTGCTAAATTCTGTGGGACAGGACTTTCCAACAGCTAAAAAAGTAAAATATATATATATATATTTTACTATACGGCTTACTACCATGGAAGTAGTAATTAAATGGCATTCATTGTCTTAAATGGATAGATACTTGTGCTTTTCCTATTGAACTATATAGAATGTAGGTGCCTTACGATTTCCTTCCCACCCATAAACATAAACACTGAATTTGAGTGATTTTCCTGGATTCAACAAACATGAGTATTTTGTTTTTAAATATCCATGTAAAGCATAGAAGGGTGAGTAGCTTTGACCATGGCTTGAGGCTGATGCCCACTTTTTTTCTTTTTTTTGAGACAGTCACGCTCTGTTGCTTAGGCTGGAATGCAGTGGCACGATATTGGCTCACTGCAACCTCAACCTCCTGGGTTCAATCAATTCTGCTTCAGCCTCCAGAGTAGCTGGGATTACAGGTGCGTGCCACGATGCCCAGCTAATTTTTGTATTTTTTAAATTTTATTTTATAGAGATGGAGTTTCACCATGTTGGCCAGGCTGGTCTCGAACTCCTGACCTCAGGTGATTCACCCGCCTTGGCCTCCCAAAGTGCTGGGACTACAGGCATGAGCAACTGCACCTGGCCTAATTTTTGTATTTTAAGAGACAGGGTTTTGCTTTGTTGGCCAAGCTGGTTTTTTTTGTTTTTGTTTTTGTTTTTTTTGAGACAGAGTTTCGCTCTTGTTGCCCAGGCTGGAGTGCAATGGCGTGATCTCGGCTCACCGCAACCTCCGCCTCCCGGGTTCAGGCAATTCTCCTGCCTCAGCCTCCAGAGTAGCTGGGATTACAGGCATGCGCCACCATGCCCAGCTAATTTTTTGTATTTTTAGTAGAGACGGGGTTTCACCATGTTGACCAGGATGGTCTCGATCTCTTGACCTCGTGATCCACCCACCTCGGCCTCCCAAAGTGCTGGGATTACAGGCTCGAGCCACCGCACCTGGCAGTGGCACAATCTTGGCTCACTACAATCTCTGCCTACCATTTCAAGAAATTCTCCTGCCTTAGCCTCTTGAGAAGCTGGGGTTACAGGCACGTGCCGCCACACTTGGCTGGCTTTTGTATTTTTAGTATAGATGGGGTTTCACTGTGTTAATCAGGCTGGTCTCAAACTCCTGACTTTATGATCTGCCTGTCTTCGCCTCCCAAAGTGCTGGGATAACAGGCATGAGCCACTGTGCCTGGCCAGGTCTTGTTTTTTTTTCATTCTACTCTGTCAGTATCTGTCTTCTTGTATATTCATATAATGTACATTTAAAGTGGTTATTGATGTACTTCGATTCATATGTACTTATATAATTGTTTTATACGTGTTATATTTGTCTCTTTTTTTCCGGCTTCCTTTCTTTTTCCACCTCACTTTATTTTAACTGAGCGTTCTATATGATTTCGTTTTCTTCTAATAGTATGGGAAGTTTACTTATTTCTGTGTCTCCCTTTCCCCCCGCTCCCTTTTTTTTGAGACAGAGTCTCACTCTGTTGCTCAAGCCTGGAGCGCAGTGGCGCGATGTTGGCTCACTGCAACCTCCACCCCACCCCCCAGGTTCAAGCAGTTCTTCTGTTTCACCTTCCAGAGTAGCTAGGGTCCCTCCGTCCCTCCCTTCCTCCTTTCCTCCCTCCCTTCTTTCTTTTCTTTTCTTTTCTTTGTACAAGATCTTGCTCTATCACCTATACTAGAGTGCAATGGAGCAATCATAGCTAACTGTAACGTCCAACTCCTGGACTCAAGAGATCCTCCATACTTGCTCTTCTGGGTAGCTGGGACTACAGGTACAGGGCATCACACCAGGCTAGTTTTTTTTTTTTTTTTTTTTTGGATAGAGCCTTGCTCTATCTCCAGGCTGGAGTGCAGTGGTGCAGTCTCCACTCACTGCAGCCTCTGCCTCCTGGGTTCAAGTGATTCTTCTGCCTCAGCCTCCTGAGTAGCTGGGACTACAGGCTAGCGTCACCCAGCTAATTTTTGTATTTTTAGTAGAGATGGGGTTTTACCATGTTGGCCAGGATGGTCTTGATCTCTTGACCTTGTGATCCTCCCACCTCGGCCCCTCAAAATGCTGGGGTTACAGATGTGAGTCACTGCATCTGTTTTCACTTTTTGTAGAGTCTCATTGTGTTGCTGACTGTGGACTCAAACTCTTGAGCTTAAGCAATCCTTTTGTCTTACATCTCAAGAGTGTTGGCATTACATGAACCACTGTGATAGGCTGTTGTTTCTTAAATTTTATTATTGAATTCCCTAGCATTTGGAGTAAACCATTCACAACAAATGAACCTTCAGTTTTAAATAACACTGTACTAACGGGGTAATGCTAGTATAACACAGTGTTCAGAATTCCTCCTTCCCTCCCAGTTTAACATCAGTACATTGTTCATGTTATTTTTTGAACAAACTTTTATGATACCCAATAGGAATAAGAAAAGGAAATAATTTTTGTGCCTTCATTGACTTATTTTCTTTCTTTTCTTTCTTTCTTTCTTTTTTTTTTTTGATAACAGAGTCTGGCGTGCCCAGGCTGAAGTGCAGTGGTGCAATCTTGGCTCACTGCAACCTCCGCCTCCCAGGTTCAAGCTCTGCCTCAGCCTCCCAAGTACCTGGGACTACAGGCACACGCCATCACACCTGGGTAATTTTTTGTATTTTTAGTAGAAATGGGATTTCACCATGTTGGCCAGGCTGGTCTTGAAGTCCTGACCTCGTGATCCATCTGCCTCAGCCTTCCAAAGTTCTGGGATTACAGGTGTGAACCACCACACTGTCCAACATCTTTGTTCTTTAGTGTGTGTTCATCCAATGTTCTGACAGAGATTTCCTGAATGCTAGAAGCTAGTAAAAAGAGATAAAGCACACAAAAGCCTGACCTCTTCTAGTCTTCATGGATGGCTCTGTCCTGGGGCATTCCTTGAAGACTAAGCCAGGCTGTTTAACACTCTACTTTAGCCTTTATTTTCTGCTTAACAAAACCTACAGATCAGCCAAAACTGAAAATGAGGGTTTCTTCTCAGGTATCTTTTGTGAAAATGTATTATTTACTGTGCATGCATGAGGCTTTCTCAATTCCCCAGAATACCTGGGTGCTTTTGAGTACTCTAGTATCTGGAGGACATTTTCTCTTCAGCTCTTTTTCCCCCGTGACTGAGTTGATCTACTGTATGTCTTAATCATAGTCTGTTCTTCCAGTTGGCTGGAGGCTTTTTGTATATTTTGCAACATTCTCATGCAGTTCTTGCCAACTTTGACCCGATTGTGTTATATTGTAGCTAGAATAGAAAAGAGAGCCTTGGCTGGGCGTGGTGGCTCACACCTGTAATCGTAGCATTTGGGGAGGCTAAGGCAGATTACTTGAGGTCAGGAGTTTGAGACCAGCCTGGCCAACGTGGTGAAACCACGTCTCTAGTAAAAATACAAGAATTGCCCGGATGTGGTGGAGCACACCTGTACTTCCAGCTACTCGGGAGGCTGAGGCAGGAGAATTGCTTGAACCCAGGAGGCGGAGGTTGTAGTAAGCCAAAGTCACGCGACTGCACTCCAGTCTGGGTGACAGAGCAAGACTCTGTCTCAAAAAAAAAAAGAGAAAAGAGAGCCTTGTTTCCGACCATTGGATAGTCCTTATACAGATTGGAAAATACAAAGGCAATAATTTTCAAATAAAATCTGATCTGCTGTCTCTAGAATCAGCGTCCAGGGTTCTATACCAGGAACTTGGGCTGCTCTGTTGAAGACTGGCATTGATAGGGGGAGGGACTGAGCCAAGAACAAATAAAAATTCCACAAGACTTCTACCACTTTTCATTTTTCTTTATATATATGGTTTCTCTCTCTGCTAATAGTATGGGATGCCACATCTAACCAGAAAGTTCATTATAGAGCCAGTGCCCAGAGTGTTTCTTTATAGCTGTCTTAGCCTGTTTCTTGTTATTCATAACAGCATTACTGGACCTGGGTAATTTATAAGAAACAGTATTTAGTTTTTACATTTCTGGAGGCTGGGAAGTCCGGGATTAAGGCTGGGCATCTGGTGAGAACCTTCTTGCTGGTGGGGACTCTGCAGAGTCGCTAGGTGACATAGAGTATCACATGGTGAGGAAATGGAGTGTCTAGCTCAGATCTCTTTCTCTAGAAGGACATGAGTCCTACTCCTGAGATAGCTCATTTATTCACCCATTATGGATTAATCTATTCATGAGGTCCAAACCCTCAGGACTAAATCACCTCTTAAAGCCCCACCTTTTTTTTTTTCTAACTGCCACTTTGGAGATTAACATTCAGTGTGCATTTTGGAAGGGACAACCATTCAAACCTAGCAGTGGCTAATCAGGTGCACTCCCTCTGCTGAGTATGTAACAAAATTCTAAACTCTCAGAAGGAAGAGGGGAGTTATGGTAATAATATATATTGTTTTGCCTAAACAGTTTAGGCACACTCCACTTCTGTTATGTTCATGGGGCCTTCCCCTAAATACATTGTCTAGGCACCATGAAAGGCCCAACTTTGTGATCAAGCATTTGTAAGGATATGTAGTCTCAGGACTGCTAATGGTAACTCTCTGTTGCACAATAAGTAGTAGGACTTTATCATGCCAAGGACTGTAAACCCACTGTGGAATAGACATTAGGGGTGATCCGGGCTATGTGATTCACTCACTTAGTTCACCACCAAGTGGCATGTTTCTATTCAACTGTTAATTTACTAAACATGTTCAGTTCTAACTTCAGAGTTAATGTGTAGGAGAAAGTGAGTGTAGACAGAGAATAAGTGGATTTACCATGTCATTGAATAAAATGTTTGGAAACCACAGCATCATGTGAAGTTTATGAAGTGAGTATAGATTATCAGTACTGTGATTTTCGCCCTTCCTCCTCTGTACATGTGGGATGGATCAGGCCTCAGTGGCTTTAGAGGATGTGGCTGTGAACTTCACCCGAGAAGAATGGGCTTTGCTGGGTCCTTGTCAGAAGAATCTCTACAAAGATGTGATGCAACAAACCATCAGGAACCTGGATTGTGTAGGTAAGGATGACATTGCATTTCCACTTAATTAATTGGAGACATGTTTCTTAGTCATTCATGCTGTTCAGATATTTGGAATATGGAAAGGGAATATGGTTGGCCCTGGAAAAAAGAAACAGATTTAGGGGTGCCAGTTCCCATTGCAGTTGTACATCTTCATATAACTTTTTGTCAGGCCGAGTACAGTGGCTCACACCTATAACCAGCACATTGGGAGGCCAAGGTGGGTGGATCATTTGAGGTCAGGAGTTCGAGACTAGCCTGACCAACATGGTGAAACCCCTCCTCTACTAAAAATACAAAAACTAGCTGGGCATGGTGACATGTGCCTGTAATCTGAGCTACTCAGGAGGCTGAGGCAGGAGAATCGCTTGAACCTGAGATGCAGAAGTTGCAGTAAGCCAAGATCGTGGCACTGCACTCCAGCCTGGGCAAGAGACTGTCTCAGAAACAAACCAAAAAACAAAAAACTTTTTGTGCAGAACATCTTAGCCTACTGTTGACAGGCAGCATTATCTATCCACATAAGCAGTGATTAATACATATATTTTATGTCATATTATTACATCCTATATTCTCACAGTAAAGTAAGCGAGAAACAAAAAATGTTAGTAAGATAATTATAAGGAAGAAAAACTATATTTACTGTTCATTAAGTAGAAGCACATCATCAGAAAGATTTTCATCATTGTCTTTGTCTTGAGTAGGCTGAGTAAGAAGAGTGGTTGGTCTCACTGTCTTGGGTAGCAGAGACTGAAGAACATGTATGTGTAAATGGACTTGTGCAGTTCAAACTTCTGTTTTTCAAGAGTCAACTGTACTTCAGTGAATGCATTTTGCATGATTGCAGTGTACATCAAAATCTTACTGTTGGTCTGTAATTTTGTAAAAATTTACAATGATTTTTCTGGGTCTACCTTTTAGGAATGAAATGGAAAGACCAGAACATTGAACATCAGTACAGATATCCCAGGAAAAATCTAAGGTAATTTATACTCACAGGAGAAAGATAGGTCCCTGGAACTGTTCTGAGAATGACATGAAATTTTATTTTATTTTATATTATTTTATTTTTTATTATTTTATTTTATTTTAGAGACAGAGTCTCTCTCTGTCGCCAGGCTGGAGTGCAGTGGTATGATCCCAGCTCACTGTAACCTCTGCCTCCCGAGTTCAAACGATTCTCGTGCCTAAGCCTCCCAGGTAGCTAGGACTACAGACGTGTACCACCATGTTTTTAAATTTTTGTAGAGATGGGGTTTCACCATGTTGGCCAGGATAGTCTCAATCTCCCGACCTCATGATCCGCCTGCCTTGGCCTCCTAAAGTGCTGGGATTATAAGCTTGAGCCACCGTGCCTGGTGACATGAAATTTTAAAAACAAGCAAAGAAAATGAACAAGCCTAGCTTAAATTTATTTATCCTTAGAAAATTTTCTCCAAAAACATATACTTAAATGTTCCATAGCTGTTCAGTGTTTGTAAAATAGTTCCCATGGTAACAATATTAGGAATCCACATATGAATATCATTGTCTTAAGAACACTTGGGGTTGAGCTATCTTGTACAACATTCCATCCATTCACGTTCAAGCAGGGCATGAAGCCTACAGTTTACATGGTAATGTTAAAAATATACATCCAATACCTATTAATGCCTATAAAATGATTTATAAACCTTTAGTGACATATTTCCCATTTTTTACAGATGTTATATGTTAGAGAGATTTGGTGAAAGTAAAGATGGACGTCAGTGTGGCGAAACATCTAGCCAGATTCAGGATAGTATTTGGAACAAGAACACTCTGCCTGGAGTAGGTCCATGTGAAAGCAGTATGTGTGAAGAAATCGTCATGGATCATTCATCCCTTAATTGCTACATCAGAGTTGATGCTGGGCACAAACCACATGAGTATCATGAATGTGGAGAGAAGCCAGATACACATAAACAATGTGGGAATGCCTTCAGTTGCCGCAACTCATTTCAAACACCTGGAAGTCCTCACACTGGAAAGAAACCATATGATTGTAAAGAATGTGGAAAATCCTTCAGTTCTCTGGGAAACCTTCAAAGACACATGGCAGTGCAGCGTGGAGATGGACCTTATAAATGTAAGTTGTGTGGGAAAGCCTTTTTCTGGCCCAGTTTATTACATGTGCATGAAAGAACGCACACTGGAGAGAAACCGTATGAATGTAAGCAGTGTTCTAAAGCCTTTTCTTTTTACAGTTCCTATCTAAGACATGAAAGAACACATACTGGGGAGAAACCATATGAATGTAAGCAGTGTTCCAAAGCCTTCCCTGATTACAGTTCTTGTCTAAGACATGAAAGAACTCACACTGGAGAGAAACCCTACACATGTAAACAATGTGGGAAAGCCTTTAGTGCTTCCACTTCCCTTCGAAGACATGAAACAACTCACACTGGAGAGAAACCCTATGCATGTAAGCAGTGTGGGAAGGCATTTCATCATCTGGGGAGCTTTCAGAGACACATGATAACACACACTAGAGATGGACCTCATAAATGTAAGGTATGTGGGAAAGGTTTTGATTGTCCCAGTTCACTGCAAAGTCATGAAAGAACTCACACTGGAGAGAAGCTCTATGAATGCAAGCAGTGTGGGAAAGCATTATCTCATAGCTCAAGCTTTCGAAGACACATGACAATGCACACTGGAGATGGACCTCATAAATGCAAGGTATGTGGGAAAGCCTTTGTTTATCCCAGTGTATTTCTAAGACATGAAAAGACTCACACTGCAGAGAAACCCTATAAATGTAAACAATGTGGCAAAGCCTACCGTATTTCCAGTTCCCTTCGAAGACATGAAACAACTCATACTGGAGAGAAACCCTATAAATGCAAATGTGGGAAAGGCTTTATTGATTTCTATTCCTTTCAAAATCACAAAACAACTCATGCTGGAGAGAAGCCATATGAGTGTAAGGAATGTGGGAAAGCATTCAGTTGTTTCCAATACCTTTCTCAACATAAAAGGACTCACACAGGAGAGAAACCTTATGAGTGTCAAACATGTAGGAAAGCCTTCAGTCATTTTGGTAACTTAAAAGTCCATGAAAGAATTCACTCTGGAGAGAAGCCGTATGAATGTAAGGAATGTGGGAAAGCATTCTCTTGGCTCACTTGCTTTCTACGACATGAAAGAATTCACATGAGAAAGAAATCCTATGAATGTAAACAGTGTGGTAAAGCCTTCACTCATTCTCGTTTCCTTCAAGGACATGAAAAAACTCACACTGGAGAGAACCCGTATGAATGTAAGGAATGCGGGAAAGCATTTGCTTCTCTCAGTTCCTTGCATAGACATAAAAAGACTCACTGGAAAGATAATCTGTAAATGTCTGGAATGTGGGAAAGCATTTATTTATTTCATTTCAGAAACTTGGAAGAAACACATTGGAGATAAACCCTGTGAATGTAAGCACTTTGGGAAAGCCTTAAGGAGTTTCAGTTTCTTTCTAATACAGTTATCCTTTGATACATGCTGGGTATTGGTACCAGCACTCTGTGAGCCATTTCAAGTCCCTTTTATAAAATGACATATTTGTATGTGACCTACCCACATCCTCTTGTATACTCTCAATCATGTCTAGATTACTTAAAATACCTCATGCATTGTAAAAGCTATGCAAATAGTTGTTCTATTGTATTGTTTAGGGAATCGTGATAAGGAAGAGTCTATGTACTTTCAGTACAGATGCAGTAATTGTGAGCCTGTCGACATAGTATATGTCAGCCAGACCATTAAAGTTTCTTTCTTTCAGCCGTCACATATTGCTTTTGTTAAATGTGTTAACATCCAAAATCCTGGGTCTTTTCTCTTGATAACCCAAATATAATGATTATAGTGATGATTATTCTGTGGTGCCTAATGTTTTGATGTGTTGAGATGACTAAATGTATGGCACTGTGGGTAAGTAGTGAGACATCAGGTTAACTTGAATCTTGACAGGCCATCAGGACTATCATCTATGTTGGAAGAACCAAGTTGCAATTATAGATGTGGACTCATTTGATGAGGCTACATAATACTAATGTCAGGATCTGTTTGGCTTGAGGGCTGAACATCTGTAACCATTGAATGTTCCAACTTATTTGCAGATGCTTAGTTATAGGAAACTAGTTCTTCTTTTCCTTTGCTTCATCACAAAAAATCTTACAGTGTTTATAGGCATGTTGTTATTTCTCAGGTAAAATGAAAGCTTTGTTTCATTGTGGGATCTTTGAGGATCATACCACTTTTTCACCTTTGTCTGCTGAAAAACCGGCAAACTTTTCAAGTGTCCAAATCAGTGACTCTTTGTCTTCTAAATTTTCTGATCATCATCATCTGTAGTGGATTCAGCAGACTTTGAAATTCCTAGTTGGTAAGGTTTTCTTTTTGCTCTTTTGTGTGTCATTTCAGACAGCGCTCCTCACCAACTTTTTTGGACAACATTTCAGATATTCTTAATGACTGCATTAATAGTTAGGAAGTCCCTGAAGACTCCCTTATTCCATGATGGCTTGTAACATACATTGGCTGTCCTGGGCTTTAGGGCATCTAAGCCTTCCCATTGTGAAGCTCATTCAAAGTTAGTATCAAGACCCCATGAATTCACCCAAGGTCAGGTGGATATAAGTCACTTTAATGCACTTGATGATGCCTTGATCTAGTGACACAGCAGTGATGTAGTTTTAGGAGGCAGAAATATCACTTGCATTTTTTTTTTTTTTGAGATGGAGTCTCGCTCTGTCACCCAGGCTAGAGTGTAGTGGCGCGATACTGGCTCACTGCAACACCTGTCTCCTGGGTTCAAGCAATTCTCTGCCTCAGCCTCCCGAATAGTTGGGATTACAGGCACCCACCACCATGCCCAGCTAATTTTTGTATTTTTAGTAGAGATGGGGTTTCACTATCTTGGCCAGGTTGGTCTTGAACTCCTGACATCGTGATCCACGCTCCCAAAGTGCTGGGATTACAGGCATAAACCACCCACCCTCCCAAAGTGCTGGGATTACAGGCGCAAGCCACCATACCCAGCCACTTGCATGTTTTTTTTTAGGCAAAACAAAGATTGGAGAGAGAGCCTGGAGTATTGTCAATTCTGAGGAAGACCTTGAGTGGAAGTCTCATTGAGGTATTCCATCACATCAGGAGTGAAGCATTGGTAAAAGAAAACCTTCTTATTTATTTTCTTGGCAGGACACAGGTGAGCAAGTTTTGTTTTTGTCCTAAAGAGCCTGCTTATTGCCCAGTAGATGAAGCCTGGGTTATTCTTGTGAACTGATTGATGTATTACCTGACAGCAGCAGAATAAGATGATCTTTCCAGGCCTTGAACCCCAGTACCTGCACTCACGGATGAAGGTGCCATTGGACTTCTAGAATATGCCTGATTCATGACAGTAGAAGATTTGCTCTGGAAGGTAGTCTTTCTTTTTTGTTTTACGAGCTCCTCTAGGAATGCTGTGTTTTCCCTGGTATCAGCCAATGACAATTCTTTCCTGTGGTCTTCAAGTTCTTGGGCTGCAGTATGTTTCATAGCTAGCCTAGCCAGACCTTACAGGCTTTAGACTCCTTCCTCTTGTTCTCCTCAGCCCTCTCACAGTGGTGCTCATAGAGGCTAAGTGTTTTTTTCAAGTATGATGTTACCATCAACAGGGATGTGGTTCTTCGATGTGTCCTCCAGCCACACAGTTAATGCTTTCTTAGTCTTTATACTTAGTTTATCATGAACCAGAGGGATCATTTTTGCCATCATAGGGGCAGCTCTAACACTTTCAGGAATTTTAGCTTCTGTCTGCTTTAGTGTGTGATTTCTTGGTTCTATTTTATTTATTTATTTATCTATCTGTCTATCTTTATTTTTTATTGGTTTGGTGTCACTGAAGATCTTGTTTCCTTCTTACTGACCTTACGAACTTTCCAAGGTGACATGCCACTTTTCAAAACATCTTAGGTTTGTATTTTCTGATTGAGAAAGCACTTTTTGTTTCCTGCTAACCTTTTAGGGATAGCTTTGACCAGTTGATTCCTTCATAGGAGCCATTTTTGAACATTTAAAAATTTTTTTATGTATGACATTTCAAGGGACTGTAAATCAACAAAACAGTCTTTAAAAGCTGGAACAAGTTGGTGAACTCATACTTCCGGATTTCAAAACTTATTACAAATCCATACTAATAAAAACAGTTTGGTACTAGCACAATAACAGAAATAGAGAAGGCAACAAGATAGCACAGAAAGTCTAATAAAGTTTAATTTATATAAAGTCTTAACAATTGTTGAAAAGTCTGCTTTGACTATTCAGTGGGGGATAGCTTAGTGTTCCCATAGAATGATGCTGTTGGGAAATGCACGTCCACATACAGCAGGATGAACTTGTACCCTTACCTAACATGTATGAAAGTTCAAATGAATGAAATACGTAAGTGTACATCTTAGATCTATAACTATTAGGTGAAAATACATGGTAAAAGCTGTATGACAGTGAATTTTGCAATGATTTATTAGATTTTGGCACCAAAAGCATTGACCCATAAGGGAAAAAATAAGACAGACTTTGTGGAGCTTATGCATCAAAAGGCAGTATTAGCAGAGTAATTGGGTAACCCATAGAATGGAAGAAACTATTTCCAAATTGTATATCTGATAAGGGGTTAACATGCGGATTATTTAGAGAACTATAAAAAGTTAGCTACTAATAAATTACTTGTTATGAAATTAATGTTTGTGTCCTTATAAAATTGTATTTATTTTTCCACTTCCCTGATGTGGCAGTATTAGGCAATGGTTTTTTTGAGACATAAGGATTAGGTTAGATTATGAGAGTGGAACCTCAAAAATGAGCGTGGGCTGTGCATGGTGGCTCATGCCTGTTATGGCAGCACTTTGAATGACCAAGGTGGGAGGATCGCTTGAGGCTTGCATTTTTTTTTTGGTAGCTGGGATTATAGGCGCCTGCCACCGTGCCCGGCTAATTAAGTAGAGATGCAAAACCCCATCTCTACTAAAAATACAAAAGTAGCTGGGCATGGTTGTGGATGCTTGTAGTTCTAGCTACTTGGGAGGCTGAGGTGGGAGAATCTCTTGAACCCAGGAAGCAGAGGTTGCAGTCAGCCGAGATCGTGCCACTGCACTCCAGCCTGGGCAATAGAGTGAGACTCCATCTCACCACTGTGCCTGGCCTATTTTTCTTTTTCTTTTTTTTTTTTTTAACAGGTTCAGTGATCTGTGCAGATACATGCTGCTACCATGCCAACTGATTTTTTAATTTTTTGTAGAGATGGAGTCTTGCTGTCTTGCTCAGCCTGGTCTTGAACTCCTGGACTCATGCATTCCTCTGTCCTTGTTCTCCCAAAGTACTGAGATTACGTGAGCCACCACACCTGGCTGGACCTTTCTTTTTTTTTTTTTTTTTGAGATGGAGGCTCACTCTGTTGCCCAGGCTGGAGTGCAGTCGTGTGATCTTGGCACACTACAACCTCTGCCTCTTGGGTTGGAGTAATTCTTCTGCCTCAGTCTCCCGAATAGCTGGGATTGCAGGTGCCCATCTGGTAATTTTTGTATTTTTAGTAGAAACTGGGTTTTACCATGTTGGCCAGTCTGGTCTTGAAATCCTGACCTCAGGTGATCCACCCACCTCGGCCTCCCAGAGTGCTGAGATTACTTACAGGTGTGATCCACCACACCCGACCCAGACCTTTTTTAATGAGCCAATATGCTGATTGCAAACACAGTAATTATGACTAAATAAAGTATTTTCCATTCATTTGGAAAGATGTTATTTGCTCAATATAGGATTCTTTGTTCAAATACTTGTTCTTTTAGTTCTTTAAGGATATTGCTCCATTGTCTTCCAGTTCGAATTGTTTCTGATAGTAAGTATGTAATCAGTGTTACACTTGGTTGTCTGTTGTTAAGGTGTCTTTTTCCCCCAGTTTCTTCAAGTAATTCTTTATTATACCTGGTTTTCAGCAATTTGATGCTGTGTCTTGGTGTGGATTTGTTGATATATATTGTGGTTGTGGTTGAGCTTTTTGCATCTCTAGGTTCATAGTTTTTATCTGTTTTGGAAAATATGGGACTAATATTTGTTGCCTTTTTTTTTTTTTTTTTTTCTGGATAGAGGGTCTCACTCTGTTACCCAGGATGGAGTGCAGTGGCTCAAACATGGCTCAGTGCAGCCTCATCCTCCTAGGATGATGAGGCTTCAACTCAGCCTCCCAAGTAGCTAAGACTACAGGTGTACACCACCATGCCCGGCTAATTTTTTTGTAATTTTAGTAGAGATGAGGTTTCACTTTATTAGCCAGTATGATCTTGGTCTCCTGACCTCATGATCTGCCCGTCTCAGCCTTCCTAGGTGCTGGGATTACAGATGTAAGCCACTGTGCCTGGCCCATTTTGCAACATTTTAAAGTAGTTCTTGCCAAATTTGACCCTGACTGAGTTATTGTAGATGTAGAACAGAGAGCTTTGTTTCAGACCTTTGGAAAGTCCCCATACCAATTTGAAAATACAGAGGTGATACTTGAGTGATTAGGGTTTTATACTGGGATCTCCAGCTGCTGACTTTAAGACTGGCACCGAGGTAGGGAGGGATTGGGCCTAGGACAAACAGAAACTCCACAAGGCTTTCCTGCCATTTTCACTTTCATTTTTATTTCTCTTTATCTCTCTGTTAATAGTATGGGATGCTGAATATTATAATTTCAGAATTCTTTATCTGTTTTTATAATGCTGTCACTTTCTTAATGAGGAAGTTTTAAGCATTTTTAGCCATTTTTGACTTCAGTTAGATTTGGTAATGTCATCTTTGTTGACTAGTAAAGGTCTATTTTAGGGATTTAAGGAATATTATACATATTCATAAGAGATGACTGAGGTTTTTTTTTTTTTTGTTTTTTTTTTTTTTTATGAGACGGAGTTTTGGTCTTGTTACCCAGGCTGGAGTGCAATGGCGCGATCTCGGCTCACTGCAACCTCTGCCTCCTGGGTTCAGGCAATTCTCCTGCCTCAGTCTCCTGAGTAGCTGGGATTACAGGCATGCGCCACCATGCCCAGCTAATTTTTGTATTTTTAGTAGAGACGGGGTTTCACCATGTTGACCAGGATGGTCTCGATCTCTTGACCTTGTGATCCACCCGCCTCAGCCTCCCAATGTGCTGGGATTACAGGCTTGAGCCACCGCGCCCGGCATGACTGAGTTATTTCTAAGAACATGCACAGTCTGCCCTTTCTTTCCTTCTTTTTCTACATTACTCAATAATAAGTTTAAGATTTTTTCCTTGGGATTGTGAAGTACATTTTATTAGTCTTTTGTCAAACTTCGCTACGTTTGATCTAGTGGAAACCAGTTGCCAGCTTCCAAATATTCTCTCTTACTGTAATCACACATATGCTGGGCCTGATCCCCTGATCACAAGTTGCAACAAAGAATATGAAATGTAATCCACCAGCCTTGTTCATTAGAGACTCAGTGCCTAGAGTGTTTCCTCATGGCTGTTTTTCTCTTGTTTTTCTGCTTTTAACAGAATAAGCGAACCTGGGTAATTGATAAGAAATCATACTTAGTTTTTACAGTTCTGGAGACTGTCCCACGTCAAGGCTGGGAATCTGGTGAGAACCTCTTGCTGGTGGGGACTCTGTAGACTCCCTAGGTAGCACAGGTATCACATGGTGAGGGGATTAAGTGTGTAGCTCAGATCTTTTCTTCCTCTCATGATAGCAACTGTGCCACTCCTCAGATAACCCATTTATTCATTCAGCCATTTTGGATTAATTTATTTATGAGCTCCAAACCCTCAGGACCCAAAGCCCCACCTTTGATTACTTCCACATTGGAGATTAACATTCAACATGTATGTTTTGTAGGGGACAGACATTCAAACTTAGCAGTGGCTGATGAGGTAGGTGCACTCCCTCTGCTGAGCATGAAACAAAATTCCAACTCTCAGAGGACTATAGGAGCTAAGTAAATGCCTTAATATTTTTTTTCATAAATAGTTTAGGTACATTCAGCCCCTGTTACTAGTCACATTGGTGAGGACCCTCCCTAAATCTAGTATCTAGACACCATGAAAGGTCCAAAATTGTAAACAAGCATTTGTAAGTATATGTAGTCTCAGTACTACTAACATTAACTCTCTTTTGCACACTAAGTAGTAAGACTTTGTCATAAGAAGAACTGCAGATCCACTCAAGAAATAGACATTAAGGTCCTTGTAATAATACTCACTTCACTCACCAAAAGGAGACCTGTTCCAATTCAGCTGTTGTGTTAGCAAACACATTCAATTTTAGCATCAGAATTGCTATGTGGGAGACAGTAAGTGTAGACAGAGAATGAAAGTGGATTTACCATGTCATTGAATAAATGCTTGGAAACCACGCACCCAGGAAATTTAAGAATTAAGTCTAGATTCTCAGTACTGTCAATCTCATCTTTCCTCATCTACGTATGTGGGATGTTTCAGGACTCAGTGCTTTTGAGGATGTGACTATGAACTTTATCTGGGAAGAGTGGACTTTGTTGGGTCCTTGCCAGAAGAATCTCTACAAAGATGTGATGCAGGAAACCATCAGGAACCTGGACTGTATAAGTAAGGATGATGTCATATCTCCACTTAGTCAATTAGAGACATTTGTTTCTTGATCTGCAATGCTGTTCAAAGATTTGCAATATGGGAAGGGGGTATGATTGCATAGAATAACAGAGTTTAGGGGTGTCATCCTCCCAAGCAATTGCACATCCTGATGCAACTTTTTTCTACCACAGCTTAACTAATGTTCACTGGCACCCTGATTGGTCACATAAGCAATTGATAAATATATATATTATGTGTTATATTTGTTATATACTATATTCTCACAATAACATAAGCTAAAGAAAGAAAATAGCAATATGGGCTGGGTGTGGTGGCTCACGCCTATAATCTGCACTTTGGGAGGCTGAGGCAGATGGATCATTTGAGGCCAGGAGTTCAAGACCAGCCTGGCCAACATGGCGAAACCCTGTCTCTACTAAAAATACAAAAAAAAATTAGCCAGGCGTGGTGGCACATGCCTGTAATCTCAGCTGCTTGGGAGGCTGAGGCCCGAGAATTTCTTTAACCTGGGAGGTGGAGGTTGCAGTGAACCGAAATCTCACCAGTGCACTCCAGCCTGGGTGACAGAGCAAGACTCTGTCTCAAAAAAAAAAAGAAAATGGTGATATGAAAATCCTAAGGAAGAGAAACTATAGTTACTATTTGTTAAGTGGAAGTAGATTCTCATAAAGGTTTTCATCTTGTCTTCATATTGAGGAGGATGAGTAAGAGGAGAGATTGGTTTTGCTATCTCAGGTATAGCAGAAACTGAGGAAAATTTGTATATAAATGGACTTGAGCAGTTCGAAACTGTTTTTCAAGAGCCCACTGTAGTTTGATGAATGAGTCGTGCATGATTGCACTATAATATCTTACAGTTTTTCTATAATTTTGTAAAAAATTTTTCTGGGTCTATCTTTTAGGAATGAAATGGGAAGACCAGATCTTTGAAGATCAATACAAAAGTCCCAGGAGAAATGTAATTTGCTGCCACAGGAGAAAGATATGTCTCTGGAGTCATTCTTCAAATGATAGGAAATTTTACAAAGAAGCAAAGAAAATGAACAAGCCCAGCTTAAATTTATTTTAGAAGATTTTCTCCAAAAGTATATCCTTTTTTCATAGCTATTCAAGTGTTTGCATAATAGTTTCCATGGAAGCAACATTAAGAATCCCTACATTGCTGGGTGTGGTGGATCACGCCTGTAATCCCAGCACTTTAGAAGGCTGAGGTGGGTGGACCACGAGGTCAGGAGTTCGAGACCAGCCTCACCAACATGATGAAACCCCATCTCTACTAAAAATACAAAAATTAGCCTGGCTTGGTGGCACATGCCTGTAATCCCAGCTACTCAGGAGGCTGAGGCAGGAGAATTGCCTGAACCTGGGAGGCAGAGGTTTCAGTGAGCCGAGATCATGCCATTGCATTCCAGCCTGGGCAACAGAGTGAGACTCTGTCTCAAAAACAAAACAAACAAACAAAAAAACAAGAACAAGATTATAGTAGGCTCTAACTTCTGGATTTCAAAATGTACTGCAAATCTATGCTAATAAAATGTTTCATACTAGCATAATGACACAGAAGTAGACCAGTACAACAAAATAAACAGCACAGAAATATGGCTTTGCAATTTAAGTCCAATAATTTGTAACAAGTTTGCTATGACCTTTCAGTGGGGTATAGATTAGTATTAATATGTTGTTTTAGTAGCTCAAGCTGTGTAAAACATAACCCCATTAAAAAATAGGTCAAGGACTTACTCTAATGAGCATATACAAATAGACAATAGTTACCTGAAGATCTTTAGCATCACTCATCATGAGGGACATGCAAATGAAAACCACAATGATGGATGGACGCAGTGGCTCATGCTTGTAATCTCCCACTTTGGGAGGCCAAGGTGGGGAAATCATGAGGTCAAGAGATTAAGACCATCCTGGCCAACTTGGTGAAACCCTTTCTCTACAAAAATACAAAATTAGCCGAGTGTGGAGGTGTGTGCCTGTAGTCCCAGCTACTCAGGAGGCTGAGGTAGGATAATCACTTGAACCTGGGAGACAGGTTACAGTGAGTCAAGATCACACCACTGCACTCCAGCCTGGTGACAGAGCGAGACTCAAAAAACAAACCAGGTGTGGTGGCTCACACCTGTAATCACAGCACTTTGGGAGGCCAGGGTGGGCGGACCACGAGGTCAGGAGATGGAGACCATCCTGGCTAACATGGCAAAACCCTGTCTCTACTTAAAAAAAAAAAATACAAAAAAGTTAGCTGGGCGTGGTAGCACATGCCTGTAGTCCCAGCTACTCCAGAGGCTGAGGCAGGAGAATGCTTGAACCTGGCACCCTTCTTTCAACAATTTTGGCTAGATTGAGGTTGTGGTGAGTCGAGATCGCACCACTGCAAGACTCCATCTCACAATAACAACAAAAAAAATACCCACATTCACACACACTAGAGTGCTTCTAAGAACAACAAAATAAATGTTGTTGATGTGAAATAATTGGGGCCTTTGTACACTGTGGGAATGCAAAATAGTACAACCACTGTTGAAAACTATAGGATAGATCATCAAGAAATCCAAAATTGAGATAACATATGATCCACATATCTGCTTTCTGGGAATCTACCCAAAATTATTGAAAGAAGGGTCTCAGGTAAGAAGGCTTTTATGTGCCAGGTGGGCATAGGGCACCTTCTTTCTGCCCTTCTCTGAAGCCTGGTGGGCCCTTGTCAGAGAGGGTTGTTGGCAGGCAGAAGGGTCTCAAATGTTTTTCCAAGGGTGACATGGACTGGGTCATGTGAAGAAATACTTTTGAAAGAAAGTATTTACCTCAAAAAAGGTAAACCCATATTTATAGCAGCATAATTTGCCACCAGATAAACTGTGAAAGCAAACCTCATGTTTATTAACAGATGGTACTAAATGCATACAGTGGAATATTGGTCAGTCTTCAAGGAAGGAAAATGTGACATAAGCTACAGTGTGGGTGAACCTTGCAGATACTGTGCTAAGTGAAATGGGCCATTCATATAAAAAATATATATAAAGTCAGTTCACCTAATTCCTCCCGCTTTCCTCCAGATATAGACTCTTTGATATATAGGAAATTGAGAAAATATAATGCAAAATTAGAGAAGATTGACTTGTAATTCTGAACCTGGGCTGCAAGTTCAAGAAATGGATGAAAAAGATCATGACCTGCACAGGAAATAATTTTCTGACTTTAATAGCATAGTGAAGGTTGAAAAAGAAAGATGTGGCTGGGCACGGTGGCTCCTGCCTGTGATCCCAGCACTTTGGGAGGCCAAGGTGGGCGGATTGCCTGAGGTCAGGAGTTTGAGCCTGGCCAATATGGTGAAACCCTGTCTCTACCAAAAATGCAAAAATTAGCCAGGTGTCGTGGCAGGCGCCTGTAATCCCAGCTACTCAGGAGGCTGAGATGGGAGAATCGCTTCAACCCAGGAGGCAGAGGTTGCAGTGAGCCAAGATCGTGCTTTGAAAAAAGGTTGGGAACTGCTGCTTTAGAGCATCAACACCTTATTGTAATACAAAAATCCACACCTGTAGAAGAAAATGATGGTGGCTTTTTGAACATGTATGGTGTAAAGAGACATGTTTATGATTTATGCTTGCACATGTGAAATTCCTTTTTGCCCATACTACAAACCTTCCCGTCCCGTACCTAGCTGCTTAAAATTCCCCAGCTTCCAACAGCTCTAGGAGGAGTAAGTGTCTTGGGAGCAAAAGACTCTGACCCCATCACCTTCTCTGGCCAGAATATAAATCCTCCTTGCCTTTTTTTCGTTTCATTAGTTATTCTTTCATTGTGCATACACACTGGAGAAAGAACTCAGTTTACTGGTGACACTTGTAATTTCATACAAATATGGGAAACGTTTATATTTTCAAAAGCCTTGGCTTTTGATTGGAACATTTAATTCATTAATATTTAAAGTCTTGAATGAGAGAGCATGTCCACATTGTGCAGAGGACACAAGAGGGCAAGCTGAGTTTCCTCCTCTTTAAATCCTTCAGTGCCAGTGCTTCATCACCAGGTGCTGATCCCGCTTGTAACTGGCAAAAGGGTCTGACTGCTCGCGGCTTGTGTAAAGAAGTCAAAATAATAACAACTTGTGATAAGAAGGACTGAAATTTCTGTATTATCTGTCCTAGCAGGGAAGAGCTGAAAGCAACCCCACTGTTCAATTTGCGGAGGAGATGCAGAAGTTTTTATAGGAAGGGTTTGGAATGCAGAAGAGGCGAGGGGCGCTAGGAGGTACCAGGTGGCGTGACTTGCTCTGGTTGCCCCTCTTGAATTATTGTCCCATTTGGTGAAGGGACTACTCCATTGTGGATCCTGCCAGCTTATAAATTAGTTGCAGACAGTCTTGTAGTCCATCTTCAGCGAGGTGTGGGTTCCGTCTTTAAATTAATCTTTTGTTGGAAAGAGGATTCCAGAGGTGTCTGGTCCCTACCAGAATCCAACCCCTGAAGCTTCTAAGGAAATATATGACCAAATAAGAGAGCATAGTGTGTGCTTAATAAGTATTTAGGTAAATAAGTATGCATGGGCTGGGCGTGGTGGCTCATGCCTGTAATCCTAGCACTTTGGGAGGCCAAGGCCGTCAGATTGCCTGAGCTCGGGAGTTCGAGACCAGCCTCAGGCAACACGGTGAAAACCCCGACTCTAATAGAATACAAAAAGTTAGCTAGTGGTAGTGGCCGGTGCCTGTAGTCCTAGCTACTCGGGAGGCTGAGGCAGGAAAATCGCTTGAACCGGGAGGTGGAGGTTGCAGTGAGCTGAGATTGTGCCACTGCACTCCAGCCTGGGTGACAAAGCGAGACTCCGTCTCCAAAAACATAAAAATCAATATGCATAAGGCATGGCAGTATAGTATGGGAAAGGAAAGGGTGTGGAGGTTCACAGCACATTCTGAGGCTGTATTTCAGGATGAGAGGAAAAGGGAAAGAAGAAGAAGGAAAAAAAAAGATTTAAAATGGGGTTTGAGACTCAGCTGCTAAGCTGCTGGTTACATACTCGGACTCAATTTCAGGAGTCAGAATCTGGCCCCTAAACTTGGAAATATGTTTAACCTCCTCAAAGGGGTTTCCTGCTGAACTGTGGCTGAAACTTCTCTGAACTAATTTAGGTTTTTTTCTCTTCCCCACTTTTGATTCCATTGTAGAAGATTGCTGCCATATAATCCCAGGTTTTACATGCACTTAATTTTATTTCATTGTTGATGGTTTTTTATTTTCCGATCTGAGAATGAGAGATAAGGTGGGTTGAAGGCTTGGCCATGCAGCCAGTAGCTTCATCCCAAATTCCTGATCCCCGGAAGACACCAGGCCTTCCCTTCTGCTTCAGAGTGGTTTGTGTGGCCTGGGCTCCCCTCCTGCTCTGAGGCCAGGGAACGGCTCCACTGGGCAGTGAGTCTGGAATTTTCTGCACACGCTTGTGGGTCCCTGTCAAGGAAGAAAGAGCAGGAAGAGCCATTGAGTACAGGCAGAAAATTCTGCTTAAATGCAAATATCCACTGGGAGGGGTCAGGTGATAGCGAAAGGAGGAAGCCCACCCTATCAAGGGCTGTATCTGGAAGGGCTCCATCTGGAACGGCTCCAATCGGCTGTGTAAGAACGCTTCTTCTGTCAATCAGTCCCCCGGTGGGGCGGAACTTGGAGCTCTACCCAATCATGGTTGGGGGCGAGTTCGTGGGAATTGTCAATCAGGCGCGCTGCCGGGAGGAGGGTGGAGACTTCTCTTCTGAGCTCAGGCTCTCGGCTTTGTTGCTAAGAGACGCTCTGGCAGGTCAGTGGCCGGTTCTGTCACACTGAGTCCTATACTGGCAGCGGCAGCCTTGGGGAGAACCCGGGAAATGGTGAGTGTGCGGGGCCCGGCGTCCTGAGGCAGGGTGAAGGGCTGGTTGGAACCGGCCAGAACCGGCTGTGGCGGGACCCCGGCGTCCCCGCGGCGACTGCGGGGTCTGCGGCCCCGAGTTTGCCTGGCGCAGCTCGGGCCTCGGTTGCCGGGTGCGGGTGGGGCTGGGCCGGCAACCGGGACCCCGGGTGTCCCGTCCAGTCCCTGCGCGGCGGCTGTGGCCCTGGCCCCGGCCCCTGCCCCGGTGTCCTCTCGGCAGCTCCGCACCCTCAGCCTTGCGTCTCCCCAAATTGTGCGGCTGTAACCGGCAGAGGTTCGCGGCACCGAGACGCCAAGAGCTGCAGCAGAAACAGTTAAATAGGGGGAGAGGGGAAGACACCCTAGATCCGCCTCCCTGAAGGATCTGGGGTCTGGACAGGGGCGGCTGGGGCGTGGGGTCGCTGGTTTGGTGGGGAAATAAGGGGCGAATCCTGGGACGGGAGGTGAAGAAACTGCGTTCTCCCGCTGAGTGGGCTTCCTCGTGGGGTCTTCAGCCTGCTTGGCGCCAGCCTTTCCGTCGGAATTAAAGATCTGAGAAAGAACTCTGGCGACTCTTGAGCAGCTCTCCGAGATCTTATCCCCAGGCACAGTGGGGAAGCCGGCGGTCGGCGTCTGCCGTGACCTGACTCAGGGAGGCGGCCCCGTGGCCCGGTGAGGCGGCGGGGCTGAGGGCACCTGGTTGGTATCAGCTGCAATCTCGCCTCCAGCCTGGCCCTCAGATCCAGTGAACCTGGTGAGGGTGGGAGGGTCACCAGGCAGAATCCAGACTCTTGCGTGGGGTTCATGCATGGGCGGAGCGGTGGCCTGTGGGGTCGCCAGTCCCTTCTTTTCTTCCCAGGGTGACTGATTTTTCCTCGAGTTTTTGAGAGATGAGGGCAGTAGGGCCTCAAATCCACCACCTATTCCCTCATCCTAACTTCTAGGGCTGATAGTAAATCCCATGGTTTCCAGATCCTTTCCCCAGGCTAACTTTCTCTCCTCAATTCACAGCAACATCATGAATTCCTCTCTCCCCCACCCACCCGTGCTAAATTTCAGAGTCCCAGTATTTTTAATTTTGTTTTCAGAGCGCAATCAATGTGTGGCTGCTGCTTCTGCTTCTTCCTTCTCCCTCTTCCTTCTTTCTTCTTCTTTTTTTCTTATTATTATTATTATTTAATAAAGACGGGGTTTTACCATGTTGGTCAGGCTGGTCTTGAACTCCCCACCTCAGGTGATCTGCCCACCTTGGCCTCAAAAGTGCTCGGATGACAGGCATGAACCACTGAGTCCGGCCTTCTTTTTTTGAGGCCGAGTTTCGCTCTTGTTGCCCAGGTTGGAGTGCAGTGGTGCAATCTTGCCTCACTGCATCCTCTGCCTCCTGGGTTCAAGCAGTTTTCCTGCCTCAGCCTCCTGAGTAGCTGAGATGACAGGCACCCTCCACCATGCCAGCTAATTTTTTGTATTTTTAGTAGAAACAGGGTTTCACAATGTTGGCCAGGCTGGTGTCGAACTCCTGACATTAGGTTATCCACCTGCCTCAGCGTCTCAAAGTGCTGGGATTACAGGTGTGAGCCACTGTGCCCGGCTCGGCTTCTTCTTAAAAGATTTGTGTTCCTGAACATTTCACATGTGAGGAAGCAGAGAATAATGTGACACTCCACTGTAAAAAAAAACCTTTGTGTCTCTCCGTTTCTTTCCCCTGGGTACAGATACCTTCTCAACGTCTTTGGGTTGAGAGTCCCCTTTGGAGGGTTATGTCCTCAGCCCACCCTCTGTCTTTTCCTGGTTCTGTTTCAGAACTGCCTGAGGTTGACCCAAGATACACACAGCTGTCCTTCTGGGAGGGTCTAGTGAATATCAGCCCTTGGGTCATTTCTCCCAGTGAGTAAGTAGCCTGAGGTGTTCTCACAGAGAGCAGCTGGATTCCCTGGGTGGGATGAGATATCATTTCTGTAAAAAGCTAACCCTTGGGACACCTTTTCCTCCCCAACCCCAGTTTCCATTCCTAAGGGACACAGGCTGGTCAGCCAATTGAATGGTCGTGTTTAGGGAGGAAGACAGAAATGATTTCTTCCTTCCAGACTCTCAGACTAGTGAAGAGAGAAAACGGTATCTAAGCACTGGAGAACCCAGGAATTCTGGTTGTACAAGAACCTCCCATTCAGGTCAGGTCGTGCAACAGCCAGAAAAGCACACAGTGCAGTATCTCCTGGGGTGGTGGGGGGTGGTCCCTGAGCACTTTACTGAGTAGTATGGGGGTGACAAATGTCCTAGGAGATAGAACCACCTGACCTAACACCTGAGTTAGACACGCGTTGCAGTCAGCACTGCCCATCCCTGAGGTTTTCACATTGAAAAGAGGTATTCCTGGCCGGGCGCGGTGGCTCAAGCCTGTAATCCCAGCACTTTGGGAGGCCGAGGCGGGTGGATCACAAGGTCAAGAGATCGAGACCATCCTGGTCAACATGGTGAAACCCCGTCTCTACTAAAAATACAAAAAATTAGCTGGGCATGGTGGCGCGTGCCTGTAATCCCAGCTACTCAGGAGGCTGAGGCAGGAGAATTGCCTGAACCCAGGAGGCGGAGGTTGCGGTGAGCCGAGATCGCGCCATTGCACTCCAGCCTGGGTAACGAGAGAAACTCCGTCTCAAAAAAAAAAAAGAAAAGAGGTATTCCCTCATTTCAGCTTCAATATTTTACTAACAATAAGATGTATCCTATCATTAGAGATTGATAGAGAAAATAAAGTATTTCCAAAGAGACCAGAAACAGTTAAATTTCAGAAAACAGATCACGTATATAGTCATCTATTCCTTTTTTTTTTTTTTCTTTTTTTTTTTTTTGAGATGGAGGCTCACTCTGTCACCCAGGCTGGAGTGCAGTGGCACGATCTTGGCTCACTGCAGCCTCCACCTCTCAGGTTCAAACGACCCTCCCATCTCAGCCTCCCGCGTAGCTAGGATTACAGGCCTATACCACCATGCCTGGATAATTGTTTTGTATTTTTAGTAGAGATGGGGTTTCACCCTGTTGGCCAGACTGGTCTCAAACTGCTGACCTCAAGTGATGTGCCACCTCAGCCTCCATTTTTTGTATTTAAAAAAAACAAAAACAAAAACAAAAAACCCTTCATTTACTTTTTTTCCCCACCAGAGCCTGTCTGGTAGGTTTCTCTGATTATTTCAAATGGAATTTCAGGGCCTAGCAGTGAAAGTATGACCAAGGAAAAATGTTTGGTTATACTTTCTTTATAGCTGCAGAAAAAGTGAACACATATTAACAGAAAATGTGGTAGTTATTTGATTAATTATAAAAATTTACCAAAACTTTAGTTTCTTTCTTTTTAGTGTAGGGGAATTTAGGACCGTGGATAACTGTTCTGTTTCTATAATGTATGCTTTACGGACTAATGCCAAATTCTGTGCTAACCCCTCCCCTTTCTTTGCTGTGTTCCTCTTTTTCGCTATTCTTTTTTTTTTTTTTTTTTTTTTTTTTGAGACGGAGTTTCGCTCTTGTTACCCAGGCTGGAGTGCAATGGTGCGATCTCGGCTCACCGCAACCTCTGCCTCCTAGGTTCAGGCAATTCTCCTGTCTCAGCCTCCTAAGTAGCTGGGATTACAGGCACGAGCCACCATGCCCAGCTAATTTTTTGTATTTTTAGTAGAGATGGGGTTTCACCTTGTTGACCAAGATGGTCTCTTGACCTTGTGATCCACCCACCTCGGCCTCCCAAAGTGCTGGGATTACAGGCTTGAGCCACCGCGCCCGGCCTCTTTTTCGCTATTCTTAAGATATCCTTTATAACAAACTGATAACCTTAAGCAGAGGGTCTTGCTGAATTCTGTGGGTTGGCTTAGCACAGTATTGACCCTGAGGGGGAGATCATTGATTTTATACACATTTGATTAAAAGATGGTCTCTGGGGCTTGCCCCTGGCATCTGCCTGAAGGCTGATAGGTTGTGATACTCAACCCTCAACTTGTGGGGTCTGTACTAATGTTGGGTGGACACCAGGTTTTGTTGGAGAATTTGTGCTCAGCAAATGCTATGTGTTTGTTGTCAAAAGTTGTGTGAGGTGGCTGGGTGCAGTGGCTCACACCTATAATCCCAGCACTTTGGGAGGCCGAGGCGGGCGGATCGCCAGGTCAGGAGTTTGAGACCTGGCCACCATGGTGAAACTCCTTCTCTGTAAAAAAGAAAAGAAAAAGAAAAAAAAATTATGTGAGGTAACATTACAGGTTAGAAACATAACTGACATAGAGTTTGTATTTCGTTACTCATAGGTTCAGCATGTATTCATCTAGAAGCATAGTTTTGCCTCTTTTCTGTTTTCAGTTAGTTAATATTACCATTAATATGCCATAAATATTATGCTGAAAAGCCAGTCCTGCTACTGGGTATCTATCCAAAAGAAAAGAAATCAGAACATCAAAAAGATACCTGCACTCGTCTGCATATTGCAGCACTATTCACAATAGCAAAGGTATGGAATCGACCTAAGTGGAGGATTGAATAAATAAGATGTGGTATGTATGCTCACTGGGATACTATTCAACCATAAAAAGGAATGAAATCATGTCCTTTGTGATAACATAGATGGAATGGGAGGCAATTATCTTAAGCAAAATGATTCAGATGCAGAAAGACAAATACCACATGTACTCAGTTTAAAGTGTAAATAATGTGTACACATGGAAGCAGACTGTGGAATGATGGTCACTGGAGACTCCAAGAGGGTGGAGGATGGTAGATGATGGGCAGTTGCTTCGTGGGTACATGTGCCTTGCTGAGGTGATGGATGCACTGAAGGCTCCAGCTTCATTCACCACAATGCACTATATCACTGTGGCAGCATTACAGTTGTACCCAGTGAATATGTACAAACAACAACAACAAAATTTAAAAAGGAATGCAGATTTCAGGGTTCTACTCCAGTCCTACTGAATTAGAAATTCTGGGGGTGGGGTGGGGCACAAGCTCATGCCTGAAATCCCAGCACTTTGGGAGGCCAAGGCAGATGGATCATGAGGTCAAGAGATCGAGACCATCCTGGCCAACATGGTGAAAACCTGTATCTACTAAAAATACAAAAATTAGCTTGGCTTGATGGCGGGTGCCTGTAGTTCCAGCTACTCAGAAGGCTGAGGCAGGAGAATCGCTTGAACCTGGGTGGCAGAGGTTGCAGTGAGCCGAGATCACACCACTGCACTCCAGCCTGGTGACAGAGCAAGAGTCTGTCTCAAAAAAAAAAAAATTATGTTTTATATAACTCCGTTGGTTTTTGCTGATTAGCATTGATGTTGTGCATTTTCTCTTTGCGGTCTTTCATCTTCGTAAAATAATTTTCAGTCTTTTCTCAGGTTTAATTTATTTGGATATTATTGCCTTGCTTTTCTCATTCTTTTTGTTTTTAAGCATACTGTACATATTGACCAGTTTTCACATGGAGGAATTGCTAGTATTTCCTTCCAGATAATGGTTTATCTTTCTTCCCTTTTTTTTTTTTCCCAAGGCAGAGTTTTGCTCTATTGCCCAAACTCTGCCTCCTGGGTTCAAGAGATTCTCCTGCCTCAGCCTCTGTAGCTGGCACTGTAAGAGCACGCCACCATACCCAGCTAATTTTTATATTTTTTGTAGAGACAGTGTTTCACCATGTTGGCCAGGTTGGTCTCAAACTCCTGACTTCATGATCAGTCTGCCTTGGCCTCCCAAAGTGCTGGGATTACAGATGTGAACCACCACACCTGGCCTGGTTTATCTTTTTATTTCATTCTACAGTTTGATGGACTCTTTATTTTTTCTTTTCTTTTTCTTTCTTTCTTTTTTAAGCTAGAATCTTGCTCTGTTGCCCCAGGCTGGAATGCAATGGTGCCATCACAGCTCACTGTAGCCCCAAACTCCTGGGTTCAAGGGATCCTCCCACCTCAGCCTCTCAAAATGCTGAATTAAAGGTGTGAGTCACTATGCTTAATTTTAATAGCATTGAATTTGGAAGACTCCTCATTTGGGACCAACTTTCTTTTTTTCCTCTTTTCTTTTTTTTTGGGGAGGTTGACGGGAGACAGGGTCTCACTCTGTTTCCCAGGCTAGAGTGCAGTGGTGTCATCCAGGCTCTCTGCAGCCTCTACTTCCCTGGGCTCAGTTGATTAGCCTCCCAGGTAGCTGGGACTACAGGCATGCAGCCCCACACCTGGGCTAATTTTTGTATTTTTGTAGTGATGAGGTTTCGCCATGTTGCCTAGGCTGGTCTTGAACTACTAGACTCAAGAGATCCACTTCCCTTGGCCTCCCAAAGAGTTGGGATTGATTACAGGTGTGAGCCACTGTGCCCAGCCTTTGTTTTCTTACTTAAGAAAACTCTCATCTTGTTAAATCTGAAGAAGACCTTTGTCTGTAACTGTTTAAAATACTAGTTTTGTCTTTCATAGGTATTGAGTTTTTTCTCATTTAATCTTGAGGTCTGTCTCTGGGGACTGGCTATAAACCCTATTCCTGCTCTGATGGTTCTCTAGGGATTTGGTGGTGGATGTTTACATTGTGGAATACTTCTGTTTTGGCGGAAATCATTTGATAAAAGTTTATTGGAAGTCTAATTTGAGGATGGACTAGGTAAGACCCACCAACAAATTTGGGTATGTTCCAAAGTCTCTTGCAAAATGATACCTTTAGAGGAAAGTTTAGGAGAAAGGAGGGGGTCTCCTCGTATCAGAGTTGTCTCATAGAGAAGTATAATGTCAGGGCAGTGTTTGCATTATAACGTAGATTAGAAAGTGTTCCCTCTGCTTCTGTTTTGCAGAAGAGATTGTAAAGAATCTGTGTCATTTCTTTTGTAAGTGTTTGCCAGAATTCCCCAGTGAAATCATCCTGGCCTGTTCCCACCCCCCTTCCCTGGGACATTTATTATTTATTGATTCAATTGCTTCAGTAGATATAGGCATATTCGTTATTCACTTCTCTTTTTGTGAGTTTTAGTAGACTGTGTCTTTCAAGGTGTTAGTCCATTTCATGTCATTTATTAAATATGTAGGCATTCAGCTGTTCTCACTATTCCTATGTGGCCTATTTAATATCCTTGAGATTGTTAGTGATAACCCAGCCCCTCTTTTTATCTGACTTGACTATGGACTTAACGATTCTATCCAGTTTCGGTTGTTTTGTCTTCATTTTAGCTGAGTTTTTCTTTGGTTCTCACATCTGTTGAATACTTACTTTAGTTGTTGTACCTTACAGCTGCAGAAATTCTGTATGGCCTAGTTGCTGATTTTTTATTGGTATCATTTTCTCTATTTCTGGTTTTCTTTTAGCTCTGTGTTCATCATTGCCTTTAGCTCATTCAGTGTATTTAAGACAGTTGCTTCAAGTTTTTAATTCAGTAAGTTCATTATCTGAGATTTCATGGAGATGGTTTATCTGAGTTAAATTTTTCCACCAATAAAGTATATTTTCATGTTTCTCTGTGTTCTTCATAATTTTGTTTGTGTTCAAAGGAAGACATTTGAATGTTGTATTGGGGTAACTCTAGCAGTCTGATTCTTTCCCATTCACTGGTTGCTATTCTTGTTTGTTGCGAGCTGTAGTTACTCATTTTTTAGTAACATTTCTTTCTTTATTTCTTTTTTTTTTTTTTTTTTGAGACGGAGTTTTGCTCTTGTTACCCAGGCTGGAGTGCAATGGTGCGATCTCGGCTCACCGCAACCTCCGCCTCCTGGGTTCAGGCAATTCTCCTGCCTCAGCCTCCTGAGTAGCTGGGATTACAGGCACACGCCACCATGCCCAGCTGATTTTTTGTATTTTTAGTAGAGACGAGGTTTCACCATGTCGACCAGGATGGTCTCGATCTCTCGACCTCGTGATCCACCCGCCTCGGCCTCCCAAAGTGCTTTCTTTCTTTTTTTTAAGACAGAGTCTTGCTCTGTCACCCAAGCTGGAGTGCAATGGTGTGATCTTGGCTCACTGCAACCTCCACCTTCCAGGTTCAAGACATTCTCCTGCCTCAGCCTCCCAAGTAGCTGGTACTACAGGCATGCATCACCATGCCTGGCTAATTTTTATATTTTTAGTAGAGATGGGGTTTCACCATGTTAGCCAGGCTGGTCTCAAACTCCTTACCTCAAGTGAGCCGCCTGCCTTGGCCTCCCAGAGTTCTGGGATTACAGGTGTGAGCCACCACGCCCGGCCTTTAGTAACATTTTCAAAATGTGTTTGTAGAGACTATATTCCCTAATCACACTGAAGTCTCTCTTCTTTAGCTTGTGTTTATCCTGTGTTCTGACAGAGATTTCCTGAATGTTTGAAGCTAAAAGTAAAAAAGATGAAACACACAAAAACCTGACCTCTTCGGGTCTCTGTCCATCGCTCTGTGCTGGGTCATTCCTTGAACACTTAGCGAGGCTATTTAAAACTCTGCTTTTTAGCCTTTATGTTTTATTTTACGAAATCCAGACATCAGCCAGAGCTGAAATTGAGGGTTTCCCTAGGTCTTCTATGAAAATGTTACTTCCTGTGCCTGCTTGTGGCTTTCTCAATTCCCCAGCATTCCTGGGTGTCTTTGAATACCCTAGTTTCTGAAGGAAAATTTCTCTCAGGACTTTTTCCCTGGGACTTAGATGGTCTCAGATCTTAATAATAATCTGTTTCCTGAGTGATTGCAGTCTTTTCGTGTATTTTGCAGTCTTTTTGTGTATCAAGTTGTTCCTGACATGTTTGTCCCTAATTTCCATTACAGATGAAATAGAATAAAGAGTCTTAGGGCCAGGTGCAGTGGCTTGCTCCTGTAATCCCAGCACATTGTGAGGCTGAGGTGGGCAGATGACAAGATCAGGAGTTCAAGACCAGTCTGGCCAAGGTGGTGAAACCCCGTCTCTACTAAAAATACAAAAATTAGCTGGGCGTGGTGGTGGGTGCTTGTAATCCCAGGTACTCAGGAGGCTGAGGCAGGAGAATTGTTGGAACCTGAGAGTCAGAGGTTGCAGTGAGCCGAGATGGCACCATTGTACTCCAGCCTAGGCAACAGAGGGAGACTTGTCTCAGGGGAAAAAAAAAAGTCTTGTGTCAGACCTTCACATAGCCCCTATACTAATTGGGAAATACAAAGGCAATACTTTGCAAATAAGATCCGATCTGCTGTCTGTAGAATCGTTGACCAGGGTTTCATGCTGGGATCTCAGGCTGCTGTGTTCAAGACTGACACTGCAGTGGCTCATGCTGGTAACCCCAGCACTTTGGGAGGCCAAGGCGGGAGGATCACCTAAGGTCAGGAGTTTGAGACCAGCCTGACCAACATGGAGAAACCCCGCCTCTACTAAAAATACAAAATTAGCAGGGCGTGATGATGGATGACTGTAATCCCAGCTACTCAGGAGGCTGAGGGAGGAGAATTGCTTGAACCTGGGAGGCAGAGATTGTGCCATTGTACTCCAGCCTGGGCAACAAGAGCAAAACTTCATCTCAAAAAAAAAAGACTGACACTGAGGTGGGGAGGGATTGGGCCAAGGACAAATGAAAACTCCACAAGGCTTTCCTACCATTTTTCACATTCATTTTTAAATTTGTTTGTGTCTCTGTTAATAGTATGGGAGCTCAATATTATAGTTTTAAGATTATCTGGTCTGGTAAAGCTGTCACATTGTCGATGAGGAGCTTTTCAGCATTTTTATACATTTGTGACTTGTATTAGATTTGGTGATATAATTTTTTGTTGACTACTAAACGAAAGTCTGATTTAGCTATTTAGGGAATGTTATAGATATTCATGAGAAGTGACATTTAGTTCTTTATTTTTATTTTATGTAATATAGATATAGATATAGATATAGGTATAGATATAGGTATCTTGAGACAGAGTTTTGCTCTTGTTGCCCAGGCTGGGATACAATGGCATGATCTTGGCTCACTACAGCCTCCGCCTCCTGGGTTCAAGCGATTCTCCTACCTCAGCCTCCTGAGTAGCTCAGATTATAGTCATGTGCCACCACGCCTGGCTAATTTTATATTTTTAGTAGAAACAGGGTTTCTCCATGTTGGTCAGGCTGATCTCGAACTCCCGACCTCAGATAATCTGGCCACCTCAGCCTCTCAAGGTGTTGGGATTACACATGAGTGAACACACCCAGCCTGACGTTGAGTTCTTTCTAAAAACATGTGCAATCTGTCCCCTTTGTTATCCTTTGACATTACCTAATAAAAAGTTTAAAAGTATTCCATTGGGATGATGAAGTGTATTTTATTAGTCTTTTGTCTTGCTTTGCCACATTTGATTTAAAGGAAACCTGTTGCCAGCTTCTTAACGTTCTATCTTAGTGTAATCACGTAGGATGGATTGAATCCCCGAAGTAACATGTTGCAACAGCGTTTTGAAAAGTTATTTATCAGTGTCATTCATTAGAGACTCAGTGCCCAGAGTGCTTCCTTGTGTCTATGTTTTTTTGTTGCTTATAACAGAATACCTGAAGCTAGATAATTTAAATGAAATAATATATGTATTTTGTAGTTCTGGAGGCTGGGAAGTCCAAGGTCAAGGCTGGGCATCTGGTGAGAACCTCCTTGCTGGTGGAGACTCTGTGGAGTCCCTGTGTGGCACGGGGCATCACTTGATGAGAGAGCTGAGTGTCTAGCTCAGGTTTCTTTCTCTTCTCATAGGGACATAAGTCCAGCTCCTATGACTACCCATTTATTCTTTAAGCCATTAATTCAAAAATGGATTAATCTTGATTTTCTTGAGATCCAAATCCTCAAGACTTCTTCAAGCTTCACCTTTCATTACTGCCACATTGGGGGTTAAGTGTCAGCATGCATTTTGGTGGAGACAAACTTTCAAACCTAGCATTGGCTGATCAGCTGTGCTCCCACTGCTGACCATGTAACAAAATTCCAGGCTCTCCTAGAGAAGATAAGTGTTAAGCAAATTCTATACTTTTTCCATAAACAGTTTATGCACACTCAGCACCTGTTATTAGTTATGTTGGTGGAGACCCTGTATAAATCCAGTGCCTAGAGTACATGAAAGATCCAACTTTGTTAACTGGTATTTGTAAATTATATACAATCTCAGGACTCCTAATATTGCCCAGTAAGTAGTAGGACTTTGTCACAACAAGAATTACAGACCCGCTATGAAGTAGACATTAGGGATGATCCTGGCAGTAAAATTCACTCATTTAAGTAATTAAAAAGAGACCTGTTCCTGTTTGACTGTTACTTATGCCAAACATTCAGTTCTAGCATCAGAATTGCTGTGTAGGAGAAAGTGAGTGTAGAGAAAGAATAAGAGTGGATTGACCATGTCATTTAATCACTGTTTAGAAACAATAGCATCATGCCAAGTTTATGAAGTGGGTGTAAATTTTTGGTACTATCAGTCTCAACCTTTCTCCTCCGTACATGTGGGATGTTTCAGGGTTCAGTAGCCTTTGAGGATGTGGCTGTGAACTTCACTCAGGAAGAGTGGGCATTGCTGGGTCCATCACAGAAGAGTCTGTACAGAGATGTGATGTGGGAAACCATCAGGAACCTGGACTATATAGGTAAAGATAACATTATGTCTTCACTTAGTCAATTAGAGACATTTTTTACTTGGTCATCAATGCTGTTGAATGATTTGACTTATGGAAAGGGGATATGGTTGACCCTTCAACAACCCAGGGTTAAGGGGTGTGGGGTCACCAACCAGTTATACATATTCAATAACTTTTTGTTCACCATAACTTAACCTTCAGTTGACTGGCAGCCTAATTGGTCACAAAAACAATTGATTAACAGACATATTGTCTGTTACATGTATTCCATGCTATGTTCTCACAATAAAGTAAGCTAGAGAAAATAAATGTCAATAAGAAAATCACGAAGAGGAGAAACTATATTAACTGTGCATTAAATTGAAATGGATCATCATAAATATGGGCTTTCATCCTCCTTGTCTTCTCACTGAGTATGCTGAGTAAGAGGACGGGTTGGTCTTAGTGTCCCAGGGGTAGCAGACAATTTATGAAGAAAATTTATATATAAGTGAACTTACGTGGTTGAAACCTGTGTTGTTCAAGAGTCAACTATAATTCAGTGAATGAATCATGTATGATTCCATTGTACATAAAATCTTTTTTTTTTTTTGAGACGGAGTCTTTCTCTGTTGCCCAGGCTGGAGTGCAGTGGTTTGATCTCAGCTCACTACAACCTCCACCACCAGGGCTCAAGCAATTCTCTGCCTCAGCCTTGCCAGTAGGTGGGATTACAGGTGCCCACCACCATGCCTAGCTAATTTTTGTAATTTTAGTAGATACAGGGTTTCACTGTCTTGGCCAGGCTGGTCTTGAGCTCCTGACCTCGTGATTCACCCGCCTCGGCCTCCCAAAGTGCTGGGATTACAGACGTGAGCCACCACACCCAGCCTGTACCTAAAATCATATAGTGTTTTTAGAATTTTATAATAATCTACAGTGTTTTTTCTGTGTTCACCTTTTAGGAATGAAATGGGAAGACACAAACACTGAAGATCAGCACAAAAATCCCAGGAGAAGCCTAAGGTAATTTGTACTCACAAGAGAAAGACATATCTGTGGAGCAATTCTTAGGACGACAGGAAGTTTTACAAACAGGCAAAGAAAATGAACAAGTCCAGTATAAATTTATTTATTCCTAGAAAATTTTATCCAGAAACATATATATATATATATTTGAGACAGCATCTTGCTCTGTCTCCCAGGCTGGAGTGCAGTGGCACGATCTTGGCTCACTGCAACCTCCTCCTCCTGAATTCAAGTGAATCTTCTGCCTCAGCCTCCCAAGCAACTGAGACAACAGGCACCCGCCACCACTCCTGGCTAATTGTATTTTTAGTAGAGACAGGGTTTCACCATCTTGGCCTGGCTGGTCTTGAACTCCTGACCTCATGATCTACCCGCCTTGGCCTCCCAAAGTGCTGGGATTACAGGTGTGAGCCACTGCACCTGGCCCAGAAACGTATACTTAAATGTGACATAGCTATTCAGTGTTTTCAAAAATTGTTCCCTTAGAAACAATATTAAAAATTCTTTGTGTTTATCGTTGTCAAGAAAACAGCTGGAGTCAGGTTATCTTGTACAAAGTTCAGTGCATTCACTTTCGAGCAGCACCTGAAGCCTACACATTGCATGATTATGTAAAAATGTAAATACAAAGCCTATTAATAAATATAAAATCATTTATAAGTAAACCTTTATTAATATACGTCTCATGTTTTACAGATGTCATATTGTAGAGAGATTCTGTGGAAGTAGCCAGATTTCAGATAGTATTGTGGATGAAAAGACTCCTGGAGTAGATCCATGTGAAAGCAGTGTGCATGGAGAAGTCGTCAACATGGATTGTTCGTTCCTTAATTGCATCACATTTGATGCTGGACACAAATCAGGTGAGTGTCAGGAATATGGAGAGAAGCTACATACATATAAACAATGTGGGACAGCCTTCAATTATCACCACTCCTTTCAAACACAAGAAAGACCTCACACTGGAAAGAAACGCTATGATTGTAAGGAATGTGGGAAAACCTTCAGTTCTTTGGGAAACCTTCGAAGACACATAATAGTGCAACGTGGAGGTGGACCTTATAAATGTAAGTTGTGTGAGAAAGCCTTTTTTTGGCCTAGTTTATTTCATATACATGAAAGAACTCACACTGGAGAGAAACCATATGAATGTAAGCAGTGTTCTAAAGCCTTCCCTATTTACAGTTCCTTTCTAAGACATGAAAGAACACATACTGGGGAGAAACCATATGAATGTAAGCAGTGTTCCAAAGCCTTCCCTGATTCCAGTTCCTTTATAAGACACAAAAGAACTCACACTGGAGAAAAACCCTATAAATGTAAACAATGTGGAAGAGCCTTCAGTGTTTCCAGTTCCCTTCGAATACATGAAAGAACTCACACTGGAGAGAAACCCTATGTGTGTAAGCAATGTGGGAAGGCATTTCATCATCTGGGAAGCTTTCAAAGACACATGATAATGCACACTGGAGATGGACCCCATAAATGTAAGGTATGTGGGAAAGGCTTTGATTGTCCCAGTTCACTGCAAAGTCATGAAAGAACTCACACTGGAGAGAAACCCTATGAATGCAAGCAGTGTGGGAAAGCATTATCTCATCGCTCAAGCTTTCGAAGTCATATGCTAATGCACACTGGAGATGGACCTCACAAATGCAAGGTATGTGGGAAAACCTTTGTTTATGTCAGTATATTTCAAAGACATGAAAGGACTCACACTGGTGAGAAACCCTATGAATGTAAAGTATGTGGTAAAGCCTTCCGTATTTCCAGTTCCCTTCGAAGACATGAAGCAACTCACACTGGAGAGAAACCCTATAAATGCAAATGTGGGAAAGCCTTTATTAATTTCTATTCCTTTCAAAATCACGAATCAACTCACACTGGAGAGAAGCTATACGAGTGTCAGGAATGTGGGAAAGCTTTCAGTTGTTCCACATACCTTTCTCAGCATAAAAGGATCCACACAGCTGAAAAACCTTATGAGTGTCAAACATGTGGGAAAGCCTTCGGTCATTTTGGTAACTTAAAAGTCCATGAAAGGATTCACACTGGAGAGAAGCCATATGAATGTAAGGAATGTGGGAAAGCATTCTCTTGGCTCACTTGTCTTCTGCGACATGAAAGAATCCATACTGGAAAGAAATCTTATGAGTGTAAACGATGTGGTAAAGCCTTCACTCGTTCTCGTTTCCTTCGAGGACATGAAAGGACTCACACTGGAGAGAAGATGCATGCATGTAAGGAATGTGGGAAGGCGTTGAGTTCTCTCCGTTTCTTGCATAGACATAAAAGGACTCACTGGAGAGATACTCTCTAAGTGTGGGAAAGCATTCGTTAATTTTATTTCATTTCAGAAACATGAAAGAAATCACATAGGAATAAGCCTCCTGAATGTAAACAGATGGTAAAGCCTTATGATGTTTCTTTTGAATATGGTTATCCCTCAGCCATATGCAGGGGATTGGTTCCAGACCCCCTAAGCACACCTAAATCCACAGATGCTGTGTCCCTTTTATAAAATGACTTTTGCATGTAACCGATCTGCATCCTCTTGCATCCTGTAAATCATGCCTACATTACTCAATTTTTCACCAACCCAAAGTTTTTGTCAAAGTAAAAATAAAAAGTAGATTACTAAAATGCCTCATGTGTTGTAAATGCTATGCAAATGGTCATTTTATTGTATTTTTTAAAGAATCATGATGCGAAAATAATCCTATAATGTTGAGAACAGACGTAACCTTTGCAGGCCTGCCTACATAGTACATGTCACCTAGAATGTTACAGTTTCTTTTCTTTTTTGGAGATGGAGTCTTACATTGTTGCCCAGGCTGGAGTGCAGTCAGTTGATCTTGGCTCATTGCAACCTCCACCTCCTAGATTCAAGTGATTCTCCTGCCTCAGCCTCCCAAGTAGCTGGGATTGCAGGTGCCCGCCACCATGCCCAGCTAATTTTTTGTATTTTTAATAGAGACGTGTTTTCACTATGTTGGCCAGGCTGGTCTCAAACTCCTGAATTCGTGATCCACCTTCCTGGGCCTCCCAAAGTGCTGGGATTACAGGCGTGAGCCACTGTGCTTGGCCCTTTTTTTTTTTTGAAACAGAGTTTCCCTCTCGTTGCCCAGGCTGGAGTGCATTGGCTCACTGCAGCCTCCACCTCCCAAGTTCAAGCGATTCTCTTTTTTTTTTTTTTTTTTTTTTTTTTTGAGGCGGAGTTTCGCTCTTGTTACCCAGGCTGGAGTGCAATGGCGCGATCTCAGCTCACTGCAACCTCCGCCTCCTGGGTTCAGGCAATTCTCCTGCCTCAGCCTCCTGAGTAGCTGGGATTACAGGCACGCGCCACCATGCCCAGCTAATTTTTTGTATTTTTAGTAGAGACGGGGTTTCACTATGTTGACCGGGATGGTCTCGATCTCTTGACCTAGTGATCTACCCGCCTCGGCCTCCCAAAGTGCTGGGATTACAGGCTTGAGCCACCACGCCCAGCCCAAGCGATTCTCTTGTCTCAGCCTCCCAAGTAGCTGAGATTACAAGTGCATGCCATGCCACCATGCCTGGCTAATTTTTTTTTTTTTTTTGTATTTTTATTAGAGACAGGGTTTCATCATATTGGTCATGCTGGTCTTGAACTCCCGACCGCAGGTGATTTGCCCGCCTAAGCCTCCCAAAATGCTGGGATTACAGGTGTGAGCCACCACACCCAGCCTCAGTTTCTTTTTTCAACACTCGTAAATTGCTTTTATGTAATGACCTGGAATCATGTGTTAACACTTAACAAAATCCTGGTCCTTGCTTGATAACCCAAGTATGATGATGATGATTACAGTGTGGTGCCTAATGTGATTCACTGAGGTAACTAGATGGCTGGCATTGTAGATAAGCAGTGAGACATCAGGCTCACTTGAATCTTGACAGGATATCAGGATGATTATCTGTGTTGGAGAATCATGTTTCCTGTGAGGAACACCTGGTCATTCATTGACTTTTTTATTTTTTTTTTGAGACGGAGTTTCACTCTTGTTACCCAGGGTGGAGTGCAATGGCGCGATCTCAGCTCACCGCAACCTCCACCTTCTGGGTTCAGGCAATTCTCCTGCCTCAGCCTCCTGAGTAGCTGGGATTACAGGCATGCGCCACTATGCCTTGCTAATTTTTTGTATTTTCTTAGTAGAGACGGGGTTTCACCATGTTGATCAGGATGGTCTCGATCTCTTGACCTCATGATCCACCCACCTCGGCCTCCCAAAGTGCTGGGATTACAGGCTTGAGCCACCATGCCCGGCCTTCATTTACTTTTTTCTTTTTTTTTTCTTTGTTTTGTTTTTTTGAGATGGAGTCTCACTCTGTCACCCAGGCTGGAGTGCCATGGCACAATCTCGGCTCACTGCAACCTCCACCTTGCGAGTTCAAGCAACTCTCCTGCCTCAGCCTCCTGAGTAGCTGGGATTACAGGCATGCATGCGCTACCACACCCAGCTAATTTATCATTTTTTTGTATTTTTAGTAGAGATGTGGTTTCACCGTATTGGTCAGGCTGGTCTCGAACTCATGACCTTGTGATCTGCCCACCTCAGCCTCCCAAAGTGCCGGGATTGCAGGCATGAGCCACCACACCTGGCTGACATTTAAACATTAGTCCTTTCACCAGAATGAATTGCCATGAAAGGTACACTGTAAACACAACCAGATGTCTGGGAGCCCCATGATGGCAGCACTAGAGTTTGTAGCCACACTCCTGAGAGACCCCAGTGCCAAATTAGAGGAAAATACATGTGCATGGCTCTCTGCAACAGAGGTAGTGGGAAGAAAGGTAGCTGGTCCTATGCCGAATGTTGAAATGGCCACAATTAACCAGTTTACCATCCAGATCTTTTTCTGGAATGTGATGTTTTCTTTTCTTTTTGAGACAGAATCTCACCATTGTACTCAAGCCTGGTCGATAGAGCAAGATTCTGTCTTGGTGTCGCCCAGCCTGGAGTGTAGTGGTGTGATCTTGGCTCATTGCAACCTCTGCTTCCTGGGTTCAAGTGATTCTCCTGCCTCAGCCTCCTGAGTAGCTGGGACTATAGGCTCCCACAACCATACCTGGCTAATTTTTGTATTTTTAGGAGAGATGGGGTTTCACCAGGTTGACCAGGATGGTCTTGATCTCCTGACCTCGTGATCCACCTGCCTTGGCCTCCCAAAGTGCGGGGATTATAGGCGTGAGCCACCGTGCCTGTCCAATTTTCTGGAACATTCAAGGCTTCAATAGACTGTTAACGAGAACAGAAGCAAATAAAATGGATGTGGTACTCACCCTAGACATCACAGTCTATCTGGGAAGACAGTTTGATTAGTTATTTTACATAACAAGTTTGTTAAGGTAAAAATAATAGTTTGTTAGCATGTTTGTTTCTGAAAGAAATAATTATCAGTTGGTTTTTTGTTTTGCTTTTCAGGAGACAGGATCTTCCCATGTTGCCCAGGCTGGTCTCCAATTCCTGGGCTCAAGCAATCCTCCTGCCTCCCAAAGTGCTAGGATTACAGGCACAAGGCACCATGCCCAGTCTGTTTACCAGTTTCCAAATCCCTATTTAAAATCTTAGAATTTTTTTTCCTCTACTTGATATATAAGCACAGGAAGAAACCCAGGACTCTGCCAGTTTTTTATGCAAACAGTGGAATTGAGGGACTCTGTCTCATTTAACTCATCAGTGCTGGTGAGAAGCACATGAAGACTCTTGCAGCGGCCATGGGAAATGTTCTCTTTGGTCCTCTGATGTTTTGCTGAATTAATTGGAGAGAAGAGAGACTAATTGGAGAAAAAGCATACAAATTTTATTTAACGTGTATACTTCGGAAACTTCAAAATGAAGACCCAGAGATACAGAGGAAATTGTTTTTTTTTTCTTTTGAGACAGAATCTTGCTCTGTCGCCCAGGCTTGAATGCAGTGGTGTAATCTCAGCTCATGCAACCTCCGCCTCTTGGGTCCAAGTGATTCTCCTTGCCTCAGTCTCCTGAGTAGCTGGGATTACAGGTGTGTACCACCACATCCAGCTAATGTTTGTATTTTTAGTAGAGATGGGGTTTCACCATGTTGGCCAGGCTGGTTTCAAACTCCTGACCTCAGGTTATCTGCCTGTCTCGGCCTCCCAAAGTGCTGGGATTACAGGCATGAGCCACCGTTCCCAGCCTGGAAATGGTTCTATTTTATGCTTAGGTTTAACAACATATTGATAGCCATGTAGGAATGTGATTAGACCAAAAGAGTATGACCCCATACTAACAGACTGAGTGGGGAAACTCAACAGGGCCTGGCTAGATTGTTGTTGGCCTTTCTGAGCATGCATTCTTTTCTTCTGGGTATAAGGCAGGACCCACTCTGAAATGGGGGGGGGGGGTCTTATGACCCACAGCAAGCTTGTCTAACCTACTGTTCAGGATGGCTTTGAATGCAGCACAACATAAATTCATAAACTTTCTTAAAACATTAGGGATTTTTTGTGTGTGTGTGATTTTTTTTTTTTTTTTTTTTTTTTTTTTTTTTTTAGCTCATCAGCTATTGTTAGTGTTAGTGTATTTTATATGTGGTCTAAGACAATTCTTCTTCCACTGTGGCCCAGGGAAGTCCCAGGGACACCCCTGACCTACATTGAAACAAGGTTGGCAATTAATTTGCTCATGGCCAGTTTTTAACTTAGAAAGGACAATGGAAAGAGTAATACATTTAGGTTTTATGCCTGGATTTAGGGGAAAAGGGTTCTGGATTCTATGACCTGGAGAAGAGAGGTTCTAGTTTCTATGACGAGCCTTGAAAAAGAATGGGACTGAGTTTTTCCTCTCCCTACTGCAGATAAAAACTTTTGCTTCTGAGGCTTCTTCCAGGGTCTTTGTTTTGGGGTATTATTTTCTGAGCCCCAACCACCTGGAGTGGGCAGCAGAGCTGGAGCCAGTGACTCCACGCTGAGCCCATTCTGAAGGCTGCAAAGGGAGGGAAATGAAGCCTCCTCTTTCGTGCTTCCTCCACAGCCTGTGCTGGTCTGCACACAGTCTGAAGCTGTGCTTAAAATCAGATGTTAGCCTTTATGTATTACAAAAATCTGGGTAAAGAGTTTATGAATTTGACAGTTTATATAGGTCAGTACCTTGAACTAACCTTTTTTTTTTTCCTTTTTTGAAACCAAGTCTTACTCTGTCACTCAGGCTGGAGTGCAGTGGCATGATCTTGGCTCACCACAACCTCCTCCTCCCGGGTTCAAGTGATTCTCCTGCCTCAGCCTCCCGAGTAGCTGGGATTACAGGTGCCCACCACCATTCCCAGCTAATTTTTGTATTTTTAGTAGAGACAGGGTTTCACCATGTTGGCCAGGCTGGTCTTGAACTCCTTATCTCAGGTGATCCACCTGCCTCGGCCTCCCAAAGTGCTGGGATTACAGGCATAAGTCACTGTGCCCGGCCCTTAAACTAACTTTACATGAAACTTTACTGCTGGTGAAAATGCAGGTCTTGAGGGAGGGGGCATTGCCACACTCTGCAGAGGGCACAGGGAAGTATGTTGAGCTCCCAGAGTCAAATCCTTCAGTGTCCCAGTCTCATCACTAGGTTTTTATCCACTCTGGGGTTCCATTTCAACAGTTAAGAGGCGGCTGCCAAGTTTGGGACTATGTTTAGCCTCCTGAATGGGACGTTTGCTTGTGAAGTATGAGTGCAGCAGGCTGCTTTATCTGAACTAGTTCAAGGTTTTGCTTTTCTTTTTTTTTTCTGTTTTGATTCATTCATTCATTTATTGCTGCTGTGTGATTTCAGTTCTTCCACACATTGGATATTTAATACTGTTTACTTGTTTTTATTTCCGTGGCTGAAAATGAGTAGATTGAGATGCAAGGTGAGAGGAAGGCTTGACCTTACCACCAAGAGTCTTATCCCCAAATCCTGACGACCCGTGGACATCAGGCTCCCTCCTGCTGCAGTGTGGCCTCTGTGGCCTGGGCTTCCCTCTGCTCTGACGCCAGGGGAATGGCTCCACTGGACTGTGGGTCTGGGATTCGCTGCACACACGTGTGACTCCTTCTCCAGGAGGAAAAGCAATGAGGGCCCGCTAAGTATGGGCAGGGGATTCTGCATACATGCAAATATTCCCTGGGAGAGATCAGGTCACACTGCAGGGAGGAAGCCTGCCCTGCTAAGGGCTGTCTGGAACCCGTTCATCCCGCTCTACTCAGCACTGTGTGATCGCTTCTTCTGTTACTCAGTGCCCAAGGGGCAAGACCTGGAGCCCTATCCAATCAGAGCCATAGGGCGGGGTCATGAGGACTGTCAATCAGGCGTGCTGCCGGGAGGAGAGTGCGAGGTTCAAATAGCCCGCGGCGTCTCCTCCACGCCCCTTCGCTCATCTCGCGCCTCCGCCGCTGAGGGACGTCGGGAAAGGTCTGTGGCAACCTCTGTCACACTGGGACCCGCACTGGCAGCAGGAGGCAGAAGGAGGACTCTGGAACGTCCCGAAAGCCGGGAAATGGTGCGTCTGCGGGGCCAGGCGTCCCGAAAGGGGGGAAGGGCTGGTTGGAACCGTCCAGAACCGGCCGTGGCGGAAGCCGGGCCTCCCCAGCCGTCAGCTCCGGGGTCTGGGACCCGGGTCCGCTTGGCGCAGCTCGGTTCATCCCCTCGACCGCAGGGTGAGGCTGGATTGGCAGCTGGGACCCCAGGCGTCCTGTCCTGTCCCTGCGCGGCGACTTGCGGTCGCGACATCGGAGCCCTCTCTGGGCAGCTCGGCTCCCGCAGCCCCTTTCTCCCCCAGATTGTGGGGAGGTCACGGGAGGGTCATGGGGGAATCCCTACTCGTGTGTGGGGTTCGTGGGTGGGAGGCGCTGTGATCTGTGGGATCCTCAGTCTCTGTGTTCTTCCCAAATGGGACCAGATTTCCTCTGTCTTCAAAGGTTTGGGAAGCCAGGTGGCTAATGCCTTACCTTGTCCCCTCACCCTAACTCCTAGGGCTGGCAGTAAATCCCTAAACTTCCAGAGTTCGCCCTGCATTTCATAAAGCTGATTTCCTCTCTGTCACAGGGGAACGGCTACTATCTGGGCCGGTAACGCTGGGGTAAAAGAATTTTTACCAAGACAGTTGTAGGTGGAGAAAAGCAGATTTACTAGCACAAGTAGGAAAATCTGACCCAAGGGAGGCAAAGGGGAGCCTGCAGGAGAGAAGCGGAGGCTTGTGGGCGATTTTATAGAATGGAACTTGGGCTGATGGATGGTGCCAAGGCAGCAAGGAGCTTAACTTGCATTCCTCTGTCAGCCCAGGTGTTTGATAATTGAGGCGTTTGATGGTGAGCAGGAATTCTGTGAATTAAGTACTTTATCTGGGCAAGAAGGCCACGTGTTGGGCCATATATCTTAGGCCAGAAAGAAAGACATGTACAGGAGTTCAAGACCAGCATGGACAATGTGGTGAAACCTCATCTCTACTAAAAATACAAAAATTAGCCAGGTGTGGTGGTGCATGCCTGTAATCCCACCTACTTAGGAGAATCGCTTGAATGCAAAAGGTGGAGGTTGCAGTGACCTGAGGTCACACCACTACCACTCCACAGTCTGGGCAACAGAGTGAGACCCTGACTGGAAAAAAAAAAAAAAAAAAGTTAGACCTGTAACTTACCTGCATTCTCTTTTGTTTAAATTCTCTGGACAGGAGGATAGGCAGATTTATAGCTTATTTGCTTTATCTTTCTGCTTTCCCCTGTTGCCCTTAGCCTGACTCCTTTTCCCTAATTAAGACTCCCCGCTCTGCTCAGTTCACAGCAACATAATGAACTCTTTGTCCCCCAGGCTGTATTTCAAACAGATGCAGTATTTTAGCTGTCTTTTTTTTTTCCCCAGTTAGCAATGTATGATTCTTTTTTAGAAGATACAATTTTTGTTTGTGAATATTTCATGTGTGAGAATGTAGAGAATAACCACCTGTCAGGTAGTTTAACCACTCTGCTGTAAAAACGAACAACATCAACAAAAGTTTGTGCTTCTCCTCTTTTTATTTTTCCTAGGCAAAGGCACCTTATCAGAATTTGTTTGGGTTGAGGTTCCCCTTTGGAAACCACCCAGTGATGAGTCCTGAGCCCACGCTATATTTTCCTGGTGCTGGCTTTGATAACTGCCTGGGGCTGGCACTAAGTGAATACAGCAGCCTTGTCTTGGAGGGTGTAGTGAATATCAGCCTCTGGGTCACTCTTCTCAGAGGACAGCCTGAGGTGTGGGGGTGGGGCCTCCCAGGAAGAGCTGGATGCCCTGAGGTAGGATGATTCCCCTGGTGTCCTCTTCTAAAAAGTTAAACCCTAGGACACTCAATTTTCTCACCCCAAGCCCAGTTTTCATTGCTTGGAGACATGACTGGTCAGCCACTCAAGTCCTGTTATTGAGGGGGTGAAATAGAAATGATTCTCATCCTTTGAATTCTGTTAGACTGGTGAAGCAAGAAAAACTATCCCAAAGGTCAAGGATAACGTACCATAGTGCTCGCTTCTGCAGCACATACACTAAAATTGGAACGATACAGAGAAGATTAGAATGGCCCCTGCGCAAGTATGACATGCAAATTCGTGAAGCGTTCCATAAAAAAAAAAAAAAAAAAGGATAACGTAACATAGTAAGGTGGTGCAAGAGCCTGAAGGCACACAGTGCAGTGTCCGGTGGTTGGGGGTGGGGAGTGGTCACTGAGTACTTCAGTGAGCAGCATGGGGTGGGGGATGTCCCAGGTGATAGGAGGACCTGACCTGACCCTTAAATGAAACTTGTCTGTGTTCCAGTCAGCACTGTCCCTCCCTGGGGTTGTCAACCTGCAAAAGATTTGTTCACTCCTTTTTGTTCAGTTATTTTCTTTTCTTTTCTTTTCTTTTCTTTTTTTTTTTTTTGAGACGGAGTTTCGCTCTTGTTACCCAGGCTGGAGTGCAATGGCGCGATCTCGGCTCACCGCAACCTCCGCCTCCTGGGTTCAGGCAATTCTCCTGCCTCAGCCTCGTGAGTAGCTGGGATTACAGGCACGCACCACCATGCCCAGCTATTTTTTTTTTTTTGTATTTTTAGTAGAGACGGGGTTTCACCATGTTGACCAGGATGGTCTCGATCTCTTGACCTTGTGATCCACCCGCCTCAGCCTCCCAAAGTGCTGGGATTACAGGCTTGAGCCACCGCGCCCGGCCTTCTTTTCTTTTTTTTTTTTTGAGACGGAGTTTCACTCTTGTTACCCAAGCTGCAGTGCAATGGCGCGATCTCGGCTCACCGCAACCTCCGCCTCCTGGGTTCAGGCAATTCTCCTGCCTCAACCTCCTGAGTAGCTGGGATTACAGGTACACGCCACCACGCCCAGCTAATGTTTTGTAGAGACAGGGTTTCACCATGTTGACCAGGATGGTCTTGATCTCTTGACCTTGTGATCCACCCGCCTCGGCCCCCCGAAGTGCTGGGATTACAGGCTTGAGCCACCATGCCCGGCCGTTCAGTTTTTTCTTAACTGCAAAATGCATTCTGACATTAGAGATTGATAGAGAAGATAATGTTTCTAAAGGGACAAGAGAGAGTTGGATTTCAGAAAACAAAGTATATACATTTAGGCCTATATGCTCTTTTTTTCTTGTTTACTTTTTCTGTCATACTGTAAGTTTCCCAGATCTGGCTTTTTTTCTTTCTTTTTTAATTGAATGATCTCAAATGGAATTTCAAGGCTAAGCAGAGAAAATGCTACCAGGGAAAATAAATTGGAAAAAACTTTCTTTCATGATGACTACAGAAAAATGGATACTGTGTCAAGGCTCTTAAAGTACTTTTTCTGGTAGGAGAAAGGTAGAACTATATTCAAAATGGAAGCTGAGGTAACGTAGGGTAAATAAAAATTCATGAAAACAGGCAGGTCTGTAATTAGTTGATTTTTGTATGTGGAGGTGTTGGACAGAAGATTGATTATTTTCCTGGAGATAACAATTTGTCCCTGTTCTTTGTGTTGAAGTGGCTGTCATTTGTATCACTGCCTGGCAATAGCTGCTGTGCCATAGTTTCTCTTACCTTAAATAGATGCTTTTGTTCCAGAATTTGCTGTTTTCCATTGGACTTTGTACCCACCACTTTGCTAACACCATACTTTCCTGATTACTGTAGACGTCAAAGCCTTGATGTGTGGTAGAGAAAGAGCCTACCTGTCTTAATTACTTAGGATTGCTATAACAGCTTGCCATCAACTGCATGCCTTAAACAACATTCGTTCATATATCAAAGGTGCAGAGGCTGGGAATCCAAACTCAAGCAGGTCAGATCTCTGGTAAGGGCCCCCTTCCACATTTAAAGATGGCACTCTTCCGCTTATGTCCTTACGTGGTGGAGATATGTCGGCAATGTCTGTCTAGTTTTGGTACTAGGGCAATGTTGGCCCTTATTTATTTGTTTAGAGATGGAGTATCCCTCTGTCGCTAGGCTGGAGTGCAGTGGTGTAATCTTGGCTCACTGCAACCTCCAACTTCCGGGTTCAAGCGATTCTCCTGCTTCAGCCTCCCGAATACCTGGGACTACAGGTGCATGCCATCATGCCCAGCTAATTTTTGTATTTTTAGTAGAGTTGGGGTTTCACCATGTTGGCCAGGATGGTCTTGATCTCTTGACCTCGCAGTCCACCGCCTCAGCCTCCCAAGTGCTGGGATTATAGGCGTGAGCCACCACGCCCAGCTGAGAGTCTGCATTTCTTTTTTTTTTTTTTTTTTTTTTTTGAGACAGAGTTTCACTCTTGTTACCCAGGCTGGAGTGCAATGGCACGATCTCAGCTCACCGCAACCTCCGCCTCCTGGGTTCAAGCAGTTCTCCTGCCTCAGCCTCCTGAGTAGCTGGGATTACAGGCACGCGCCACCATGCCCAGCTAATGTTTTGTATTTTTAGTAGAGATGGGGTTTCACCATGTTGACCAGGATGGTCTCGATCTCTTGACCTCGTGATCCACCCGCCTCGGCCTCCCAAAGTGCTGGGATTACAGGCTTGAGCCACCGCGCCCGGCCGAGAGTCTGCATTTCTAACTCGCTCCCATGTGTTATCATATGGGTCCATGGACCACAGTTAGAGTGCTGAGGTAATAAAAGACGTGGTTAGATAGACAGGCAGGAGACAGATCCCATCGGGCCTTGTGAGCTAGGTTATGGACTTTTATATGACTTTGAGCAGGGAAGTGATGTTTGGTTTTTGTTTGAAGAAGTCTACTCCTGCTGGTGGGCAGAGAATAGATGGTAGAGGGGAGCTGGGAGACCAGCTTAAAAGCCATAGTTGTAGTGTGAAGAGAGGTCATGCTAGCCTGGGTTTGGGTAATGTTAGTGGATATCGACCAAAGGTTGTGTTTTGAGAAGTCTAGTTATGAACCCAAGCTGTGTTTGTGGAGCCAGGTTCCAGAGTAGGGAAAGGCCGTGTCAATCACACTATTTAGCAGTTCTGCACATAAAAGATCAGTGGTGATTGTCATCAGTGCGGTAGAGAAGAGTATGTGGCTCTAAAATGTAATGGTAGAGGGGGTTCTCACACTAGTCTGAGAGGTTAGAGGAGGCTTTCCCACTGGGACTAATTCTCAAATTGAAAACCTGAAGGTGGCCAGGCACAGTGGGTCACACCTGTAATTCCAGCACTTTGGGAGGCCGAGGAGGGCAGATCACCTGAGCTCAGCAGTTAGAGACCAGCCTGACCAACATGGTGAAACCCCTTCTCCACTAAAAATAAAAAAATTAGCTGGGTGTCATGGTGGGCGCTTATAATCCCAGCTACCCTGGAGGCTGAGGCAGGATAATCGATTGAACCCCGGAGGCAGCAGTGAGCCAAGATCGTGCCACTGCACTCAAGCCTGGGCAACAGAGCAAGACTCTGTTTCAACAAACAAACAACCTGAAGGTGGCTGGGCACGGTGGCTCACGCCTATAATTCCAGCACTTTGGGAAGCTTTGGTGGGCAGATCACTTGAGGTCAGGAATTCCAGACCAGATGAGCCTGGCCAACATGGTGAAACCCTATCTCTACTAAAAATACAAAAATTAGCCAGGCTTGGTGGCACATGCCTGTAATCCCAGCCACACGGGAGGCTGAGGCAGGAAAATCACTTGAATTCGGGAGGCGGAGGTTATAGTGAGCTGAGATCAGGCCACTGCATTCCAGCCTGGGTGACAGAGCAAGAGCAAGACTCTGTCTCAAAAAAAAAAAAAAAAAAAAAAAAAAAGAGAGAAAGAAAAGAAATGTACTTCAAATAGATTTTCAAGATGTTGCCTAGGACAGGGATGCCTAACCCTTGGGCAACAGATTGGTAACAGGTCCATGACCTGTTAGGAACTGGACCACTCACATTACTGCTTGAACTCTGCCTCCTGTCAGATCAGCAGTAGCATTAGATTCTCATGGGAGCACGAACCCTGTTATGAACTGCACGTGTAAGGGATCTAGGTTGTATGCTCCTTACGAGAATTGAATGCCTGATGATCTGTCACTGTCTCCCATCACCCCCAGATAGGACCATCTAGATGTAGGAAAATAAACTCAGGGCTCTCACTGATTCTACATTATGGTGAATTGTATACTTATTTCATTATATATTACAATGTAATAATAATAGAAATAAGGCGGGTGCAGTGGCTCACGCCTGTAATCCCAGCACTTTGGGAGGCTGAGTCTGGCAGATCACCTGAGGTCAGAAGTTCGATACCAGCCTGACCAACATGGTGAAACCCCGTCTCTACTAAAAATTTAAAAATCAGCTGGGCATGGTGGCGTGTGCCTGTAATCCCAGCTACTCAGGAGGCTGAGGCAGGAGAATTGCCTGAACCCAGGAGGCGGAGGTTGCGGTGAGCCGAGATCGCGCCATTGCACTCCAGCCTGCAGCCTGGGTAACGAGAGCGAAACTCCGCCTAAAAAAAAAAAAAAAAAAAAAAAAAAAAAAAAAAAAATCAGCTAGGTGTGGTAGCCAGCACCTGTAATTTCAGCCACACAGGAGGCTGAGGCAGGAGAATTGCTTGAACCTAGGGGACGAAGATTGCAGTGAGCTGAGCTCATGCCACTGCACTCCAGTCTGGGTGACAGAGCGAGACTCCATGTCAAATAATAATAATAATAATAATAGAAATAAAATGCACAGCCCAGCATGGTGGCTCATGCCTGTGATCCCAGCACTTTGGGACTCCGAGGCAGGTGGATCACTTGAGGTCAGGAGTTCAAGACCAGCCTAGCAAACATTGTGAAACCGCATCTCTACTAAAAATACAAAATTAGCCGGGCATGGTGGTGCATGCCTGTAAACCCAGCTACTCAGGAGGCTGAGGCAGGTTAATCACTTGAGCCCAGGAGGCGGAGGTTGCAGTGAGCCAAGGTGGCATCACTGCACTCCAGCCTGGGCAACAGAGTGAGACTCCATCTCAAAAAAAAAGGAAAGAAAAGAAATAAAGTGCACAATAAATTTAATGCACTTGAATCATCCCAAAACCATACCCCTCCCCCACAGTCTGTGGGAAACTTGTCTTTCATGAAACCAGTCCCTGGTGCCAAAAAGGGACCACTGTCCTCAGAGCAGTGATACCCTTGGAACTGCTAAGTTTAACCACTGGATTTCTTTTCTAGTTTCACAGAGGAATCACCATTACTGACTTTTTTCATCATGGTAATGTGAATGTCTATTTTTGTCTCAAAGTTTTTATGTGTATTTAAATCAACACAATACTCGACGACTTGATTGCTGCAGTTTGTAAAAATATGCAAAGTCTGTAAGTGAACCTCTGACACCCACTTAGTTCGACTCACTGCAGCCTCTTTTAATGCCTGTCTGCAAACAACAAAATATGACATTATTCCAGGAGCAGTTAATGTGGAGTGAGGAGTGGAGCATCTTACAGAGCAGTGGTTTATTTTTCAGGGAAGGAACAACGTCCTGTAATTTTAGACTCTGTGTGTGTGTGTGTGTGTGTGTGTGTAGTTTCCTAAGGAAATAGTATTATTTCTTCATTAGTTATACTCAGACATCATTTTTTTTTTTTTTTTTGCTTATTTTCCTAACATGCCCACTTGTCATGGCAGAAAATGATACAGTTTTTACAAGTTAATTAAAGATTTTGCTTCATCTAATGACATCCAATGTTTGGCTCCTTTCTTTTTAGCCATGGGTTCCAGCTTCCACTTCATAATGCTTTTATACCTGGTACTTTTACTTTATAAAAATATGGGGCAATCCTCATGTTTTCAAATTAAAAGTCAGATGTCTTGTCATTTGATTGAAGAGTTTAATGCACGGGTGTTTGAGACCAGCCTGAGTAACATGACCAAACCCCAGCTCTATAAAAAAATACAGCCAGGCGCGGTGGCTCAAGCCTGTAATCCCAGCACTTTGGGAGGCTGAGGCAGGTGGATCACGAGGTCAAGAGATCGAGACCATCCCGGTCAACATGGTGAAACCCCGTCTCTACTAAAAATACAAAAAGTTAGCTGGGCATGGTGGCGCGTGCCTGTAATCCCAGCTACTCAGGAGGCTGAGGCAGGAGAATTGCCTGAACCCAGGAGGCAGAGGTTGCGGTGAGCCAAGATCACGCCATTGCACTCCAGCCTGGGTAACAAGAGCGAAAACTTCGTCTCAAAATAAATAAATAAATAAATAAAAATACAAAGAGTTAGCTGCGTATGGTGGTGGGCACCTGTACTCCCAGCTACTTGGGAGGCTGAAGTGGGAGGAGGATTGTCTGAGCTCCAGAGGTCAAGGTCGCCATGAGCTAAGATCATACCACTGCACTCCAGCCTAGGTGTGGGAATGAGACCCTGTCTCAAAAAAAAAAAGAGAAAAAGAAACCACCATCTTCCAGCATAAGATTGTGATAGTTCTACATCCATTTTTATTTTTGTCTGTCCTCCCTAACCTGTCACACTACCTGCTTATTGAGAATATAGACAGATTTTTTTTTTCTTTTTTTTTTTTTGAAATGGAGTTTTGCACTTGTTGCCCAGGCTGGAGTGCAATGGCGTGATCTTGGCTCACTGCAACCCCTGCCTCCTGAGTTCAAGCAATTCTCCTGCCTCAGCCTCCTGAGTAGCTAGGATTATAAGCATGCACCACCATGCCTGGCTAATTTTGTATTTTTAGTACAGACAGGGTTTCTCCATGTTAATCAGGCTGGTCTTGAACTCCCAACCTGAGGTGATCCACCTGCCTAGGCCTTCCAAAGTGCTGGGATTACAGGTGTGACCCACCACGCCTGGCCTATAGACAGAATATTTTACTCTGACCATCTTTTGTAAAAATACTGGAGGTCTTAGCATGCTCGGGTGTGTTGATTAGAGTCAGACTGTAATTTGTGCATATGAGGGAAACCTATGAAGATCAGACTTTGACAAAGACCCATTGGATTGCCTCATGGAGAAAGAGTTGATGAATTTGGCAGTTTATGCAGATCAGTACTGTAAACTGACTTTAGGTGAGTTTCCTGCTGGTGGAAATGAAGATCTTGAAGGAGAGAGTGTTTTCACACACTGGAGAGAAAACAGGAGGGCATAGTGAGCTCCAGTATTAAACCTTTAAGTGTCCCTGTCTCATCAGCAGGTTCTGATCCACTCGGGGCCTCCATTACAGTAGTCAGAGTGGCTTTCTGTGAAAGGAAAACACAATCTCAGGACCCACACCTCACTATGCCAGAGGGAAAGTTAAGTTTGGGAAATGAATCATACAGAAACTTCCTTTCTTGTTTCCAAGCAGATAGCTGCAATTTCTTTTTTTTTTCTCTCTCTTTTTTTTTTTTTTTGAGACAGATTCTTGCACTGTTACCCAGGATGGAGTGCAGTGGCACAATCTTGGCTCACTGCAACCTCCGCCTCCTGGGTTCAAGTGATTTTCCTGCCTCAGCTTCCTGAATAACTGGGATTACAGGTGTGCACCACCACACCCACCTAATTTTTATATTTTTGGTAGAGATGGGGTTTCACCATGTTGATCAGGCTGGTCTTTTTTTTTTTTTTTTTTTTTTTTGAGACGGAGTTTCGCTCTCGTTACCCAGGCTGGAGTGCAATGGCGCGATCTCGGCTCACTGCAGCCTCCGCCTCCTGGGTTCAGGCAATTCTCCTGCCTCAGCCTCCTGAGTAGCTGGGATTACAGGCATGTGCCACCATGCCCAGCTAATTTTTATATTTTTAGTAGAGACAGGGTTTCACTTTGTTGACCAGGACGGTCTCGATCTCTTGACCTCGTGATCCACCTGCCTCAGCCTCCCAAAGTGCTGGGATTACAGGCTTGAGCCACCGCGCCCGGCTCACGATCAGGCTGGTCTTGAACTCCTGACCTTGTGATCTGCCTTGGCCTCCCAAAGTGCTGGAATTACAGGTGTGAGCCACCATGCCCAGCGATAGCTGTAATTTCACATGCTGACTTGAATCTTACTTAAAATGTAAATGTGAGCATGTGATGAATGCGGAAGTGACTCCTCCTCCCTCTCTTTCTTTCCACATGTACAGTGTAGATGCACAGAGCACTAATAAGAGCCTCCGAAGAATGTGACCCATTGCCTACCTCTACCTTTTTTTTCCTGCCCTCTTTCCCTTCCTGCCCTCTCTTTCCTCTCTAAATATTTAAGTCCTCAAACGCTCTTTGGAAAAAGCACAGGTTGCAGATCTACTGTGACTGTGACTTGCGTTTCTCTTTTCCTGACACATCCTCAGCCTTGTAAAAAGAAACCTCTAAATCCATTTGAGATCTGCCTCAGTCACTTTTCCATTTATATTCTCAAGCTTGGGCAATATGTTTATCCTCCTAAATGGGGATTTGCTTGTGAAATGTAAGTGCTGCAGGCTACTTATCTGACCTAATTGATGTATTTTTTTCCTGTTCTTTTTTTTTTTTATGGAGCTTCTTTCTGTTGCCCAGGCTGGAGTGCAGTGGCACAATCTCTGCTCACTGCAACCTCTGCCTCCCCCGAGTTCAAGTCATTCTCCTGCCTCAGCCTCCTGAGTAGCTGGGATTACCGCCGCATGCCACCACAACTGGCTAGTTTTTATATTTTGGGTAGAGACAGCGTTTCACCACATTGGACAGGCTGGTTTAGAACTCCTGACCTCATGATTCACTTGCCTTGGCCTCCCGAAGTGCTGGGATTACAGGCGTTAGCCACTGTCCCTAGCCTCTTTTTTGATTCTTTGTAAGAAATTGCTGCCATGTAATTCCAGTTTTTCTGTACATTTAGCAATTTTATTTTGTTGTTGGTGTATTTTTACTTTCAGAGCTGAAAATTGGCAAATTGAGAGACAAGGTGGGAGAAAGGCCTGGCTGTGTTGCCAGTAGCCTCATCCCACATTTCTGATGCCTGGAGGACATTGGCCCTCCCTGTCACTGGTGGTGAATATCTGGGGTCAGGGTCACATGGGCAGTAAAAACAATTTACCGAACAGTTGTAGGTAAAGAAAGGCAGGTTTATTAGCGAAAGTAGAAAATACTTTTATTAGTAGAAAGTAGAAAAACATTTTGCAAGGATGCAACAGGCAGGTCAGCAAAAGAAGAGCTGACTGCCAGGGAACAAAGGTGTGCTGGGGATTTTATAGAATGGTGCTTTTGCTGTGAGCTGAAGAGGGCTTGGGCAGTTCTGATCATGCCAAGGTTGCAAACTACTACAGAGGCAGTAGTTTGCCATTTTGTTTTCAGTTAACAATGTATGGCTTTTTAAAAAGTATTGTTTGTGCTAATTTGCAATTTCCTATCAGCCCAGAGGTGTCTGTTGATAGCTGGATGAGGAAGATTGTGAGTCATTTGCACAGGCAAACTGTGTGTCCCAGACCATAAGGAAAGGCAGACTTGTAGCTTATCTGCTTTCTCTTTTTGCTTTCCCTGCTCCTGTCAGCCCGACTCTTCCTCCCTGATTAGTACTTCACACTCCCTCCTGCTGCAGTGTGGCCTGCGTGGCCTGGGCTCCCCCCCACCCTCTCCGTGCTTTGACACCGAGGGATGGCTGCACTGGACAAGGGGTCTGGAATTCCCTCCACGCATTTGTGAGTCCCTGTCTAGGAGGAAGATGCAGAAAGGGACCATTGCATCCAGAAAGGAAATGCGGCTTCAATACAAAGGTCCCCTGGGAAAGGTCAGGTCACAGCGCAGGGAGGAAGCCACATCCCTGCACTCCAGTTCCCGGTTCTGGCTGAGATCCGCCCTTGTTAGTTCTACAGCAGCCTTTGTCCCGCAGGGTCCTGGCTGTGGGAGGCGGAGAGAGGGCTCGGGACGCTGTGGAAGCCTGGAAGTGAGTGTGCGGGGCCAAGTGTCCCTAGGTTGGGGGGAGGGGCTGGCCGGAACCGGCTGTGACGGGACCCCGGCCTCCCCGCAGGCGACTCCCAGGTCTGCAGACCTGAGTCCCCCTGCTCACCTCTCTGCGAGGCGACCCCGGCCCTCTCTGAGCAGCTTCGCGCCAGCACCCCCGCGTTTCCCCAGATTGTGCGGCTGTAACTCACACGGATTCGCGGCCCAAGTCACAGCGCCCGGACGCCGAGGGCTGCAGCAGAAACAGTTTAATAGAGGGAGAGAAGAGAACAAACACCCCAGATCTGCCCTCCTGAGAGGTTTGGGGATGGGGTGTTTAGGGGTCCGGACAGGGGCGGCTGGGATGTGGGGTCGCCGAATGGTGGGGAAGTGAGGGGCGAATCCTGGGTCGGGAGGTGAAGAACTGCGTTCTCCTGCTGAGTGGGCTCCCTTGCGGGGTCTTCAGACTGCTTGGCGCCAACTTTTCTGCTGGAATTCAGGATCTGAGAAATAACTCAGGCGACTCTTGAGCAGCTCTCAGAGATCTTATCCCCTGGCACAGTGGGGAAGCCGGTGGTCGGCATGTGCTGTGACCTGACTCTCAGGGAGGCGGCCCCGTAAGGCGGCGGGGCTGAGGGCACCTGGTTAATATCAACTGCAATCTGACCTCCAGCCTGGCTCGCAGTTCCCGTCAACCCAGTGAGGATGTTGCACGGTGACGACAGGAGGGTCACCAGGCAGAATCCAGACTCGTGTGTGGGGTTTGTGCTTGGAAAGAGGCACTGTGATCTGTGGGGTCCTCAGTCCCTCTTTCTTTTCAAGGGGGACCATTTCCCCTCTGAGTCTTCCAAAGATGTGGGCAGCAAGGTCTCAAATCCACCACCCTGGTCCCTCATCCTAATTCCTCCTAGGGCTGGCAGCAAATTCCTTTTCCCCAAGCTAACTTTCCTCAATTCACAGCAATTTTATGAACTCTTTGTCCCCCCAGGACAATATTTCAAACAGAGGCAATGGTTTGCCGTTTTGTTTTCAGTTAACAATGCATGGCTCTTTTTAAAAGTATTGTTTGTGCTCATGAACATTTCACATGTGAAGAAAGCAGACAATAACCTCCTGACACCCTGCCGTGAAATAAAATCTGTCTTTCATTTCATCTTCCCTAGGTAGACACCTTCTGAGAATGTATTTGGGTTGAGGTTTCCCTTTGGAAATGTTACAGGGTGATGTGACCTCAGCCCACCCTCTATCTTTTCCTGGTTCTGGGTTTCGGAACTGCCTAGGGCTGACCCAAGATGCTCACAGAGGCGAAGTGTCTTGGAGGGTCTAGTGAATATCAGGCCCTGCGTCACTCCTCCCAGAGGACAGCCTGAGATGTGGGGTTGGGGCCTCTCAAGGGAGCAGAAGGATTGTATGGCGGGGGCAGTGGGTGCAGGTAACTTTCCTCTTCCTCAGAGGAAGGCAGTACAGGAGGAGCAGAAGGTGCCACTCAAGCAGTAGGTTTTAGTCGAGCAGAGGCAGGGCGGGGATTTTACTCCACAGGACCTTAGAGGTGGGGTTGTGAATGGCACAAGACTGGAGCCCGGGGGAGGGTTTCGAACCAAACTCAGGTGTCTCCACGTCTTAAAGGCAGAGAGTTCAAATTTGGCCTTTTCTTTTAAGGGTTTTAGGAAGGATAACAAAGCCAAGTCCTGAAGACACTGGACTTGCCAAGACACAGGAAAACAAGATGTCCAGGGTAAAGGATGGGGGTGACAAGGAGGAAAAGGGCTACCTGAATCCTCTGAAAGAGTAGAAATTACCCATGTGGGAGGACGGTAGGTGTGCAGAAAAATCAGAGCATTACGGGCATAGGTCTCCCTATACAGTGCCCTATTCAGGGGCACTGGGAAAGTCATAGGGTGACAGAAAAGGTGAACAAGGAGATCTACAGGATGGCTATTCTATTCTACAGAATCCACTACTGCTCTGAGAAGTGGGAGAGAGTTAGCCAGTCATTAGGGCATGGGGTGTGACAATCCAGGCGCCAATAATCTTTGTGGTGCCATAACTCCCAAAGTGGTGGATGCTTTGCATAATTTTCCCTATAGCAACACCTGACCTGTTTTTGACAAGAGACAGGACTGGGAAGGCCAGCCCAACCTGCAAATGAGGGATTTGACCTCCTCAGATAGAAAATCTGTGCTAAGGGCCGGGCACGGTGTCTCATGCCTGTAATCCCAGTACTTTGGGAGGCCGAGGCGGGTGGATCATGAGGTCAAGAGATCGAGACCATCCTGGCCAACATGGTGAAACCCTGTCTCTACTAAAAATACAAAAATTAGCCAGGCATTTGGCACGCGCCTGTAGTCCCAGCTACTAGGGAGGCTGAGGCAGAAGAATCGCTTGAACCCAGGAGGCGGAGGTTGCAGTGAACTGAGACTGCGCCACTGTGCTCCAGCCTGGCAACAGAGCAAGACTCTGTCACATACAAAAAAAGAAAAAAAAAATCTGTGCTAAGGACCTTAAAGAAGTCCTTGCCCAGCTGTCACGGACAATAACGGCAACAAGACATACAAACTTAAACAGACACCAAACAGAATAGTCACTGGGACATAGAAACTGTTATGATGGTTTCAACAGACAGAGTCCCGTGTTAGGATTAGTCAGACGCCCTCCTGGCCTCTTCCCTTACAGAGATTTAGGAGCCTCATAGCATCGGCATGTCAGTATAAAGCCCCGACTCAGATCAAGCTAGGGCTGATACTGTCATAAGCCTTTTGAGGTCGCCATGGAAACTCAGTGGGGGCCCACTCAGACTCCGTAGCTTTCGCCATGGAGCCACAAATTGGATCCTCGGAGGCAGGCCTCCGAGGTCCCCACTCACTCACACATGCACGCACACAAGCACTCAAGAGTTTATTTAACAATTCTGAAGTAGAAGTTTACTGACAGAAACTTGGGCTCTGTCTTCTAGTGTCCTGGAGTGTTGACAGAGTTATGAGGGAGGACCCCCGTCAGGGAAGGGTTTCGAACCAAACTCAGGTGTCTCCACGTCTTAAAGGCAGAGAGTTCAAATTTGGCCTTTTCTTTTAAGGGTTCATCAGGGTCGATTCCCTCCCAGAAACAGGCAGAGTCAGATCTGTCTTACCTTCCTGCGACCAGAGACAGAGGACTCAGAGGCTGAATTTGGTGGGCACACCAGCAGTCGATCCGTTCCCCTGTGGACGGCAGTGAGCTGTGGGGCCCTGGAATGTCTCAGGGGGTGCCTCCCCTATAGACTGCCATTCATCCCGGGGACTCCTGGAATGAGTCTGGTCTGCGCCGGCTGGCATGGAAAAATGACACTGGAGCCTCCAAATGTAATACCTTAGTGAGTCGAGGAATGTGCCACACTCTGAGATTGAGTTACGTTTTTGCTGGTGACCAAGAGATGGTTAATACCCCAAATTCTCTCTGCCCTGAAGAAAGTGGTGGTTTCTTATACCCTGGTTTGAAAAGGGGAGGGGGATTCTAGCTGAAGCAATTTTCTCACAGAAGCAGAGCAAGCAAAAAGTTAAAAGATAAACTAGTACATAAGAAGTAAACGGTACCAGGTGCAGGGGCTTAAGCTGTCACAAAAGATATACAACTTATAGATATGGGGACTCTGGGTACTTAGCAACATCAGCATTCCCAGGGCTGCTGGTACGCTTGGCTCGGTATCTTATTGGTAGAGGAATGCATTTCTGATGTGCCTGGTGTCATCCAGCCCCAGCTACACATGATAGCTATATACTTAACGCAGGGGTAGGGAATAACTATAAGTGAAGAAGTTAATATGGAGTCAGTCTGGCTAATTTTTCAATTAAGAATGAGTTGATTAGGCCAACACGTAGGTTAACACACTGTCTCAGCCTCCTGAGTAGCTGGGATTACAGGTGTGTGCCACCATGCCTGGCTAATTTTTGTAGAGATAGGGTTTCACCATGTTAGGAAGGCTGGGCTTGAACTCCTGAACTCGTGATCCACCCACCTCAGCCTCCCAAAGTGCTGGTATTAAAGGCGTGACCCAGTGCGCCCATCCCATTCTTACAATTATTACTTTGCCATTGGTAGTTCTTTAGATAGTTCAGTTTTTATGGTGGTGTTTATACATATAATACACACATGTTACATTGTTATATGTTGTAGGCCCAACAATTCACCAGTGATTTATAATTTTACACATACCTTATAAATCAATAATGAGAAGAACAGTGAAGAAATACACATTCAGTCTGGTTTTTATACTTATATAATGACCTTTAATGGTGGTTTCTGTTTTTTCTTGTGGATTTTGACATCCTTTGGTTTCAGACTTAAGAACTTTCTTTAATTTTTCTTGTAGGGCTAGTGTGCTAGAAACCAACTGTCTCAATATGTATATTTCTTTTTGAGACAGAATCTCTCTCTGTTGTCCAGTCAGGAGTGTAGTGGGGCAATCATAGCTCATTGCAACCTCAACCTACTGGGCTCAACCTAAACCTTGAGAGTCACTGGGACTACAGGCATGCAACACCATGCCTGGCCTCAATATGTATACTTTTAAACCTGGAAAAGTCTTTCTTTTGCCTTTCATTTTATTTATTTTATTTATTTATTTTTTTGAGACGGAGTTTCGCTCTTGTTACCCAGGCTGGAGTGCAATGGCGCGATCTCGGCTCACTGCAACCTCTGCCTCCTGGGTTCAGGCAATTCTCCTGCCTCAGCCTCCTGAGTAGCTGGGATTACAGGCATGCGCCACCATGCCCAGCTAATTTTTTTTGCATTTTTAGTAGAGACGGGGTTTCACCGTGTTGACTAGGATGGTCTCGATCTCTTGACCTCGTGATCTACCCGCCTCGGCCTCTCAAAGTGCTGGGATTACAGGCTTGAGCCACCGCGCCCGGCTGCCTTTCATTTTAAACGTGGACTTTGCTGCATATAGGATTCTTGGTTAAAGTAAGTGTTAGAGCACAGCAGGATGAGATATAGGTGTGTGAGAGGCTTCCTCTGAAAGAACAACAGTTACCTAAGTAAAAGCAGATATTCCAGCCTAGGTAACATGGCAAAAACCTGTCTCTACAAAAAAGATAAACAAAAAACACAATTTAGCTGGGCATTATGGTGTGTGCCTGTAGTCCAGCTACTCCGGAAGCTGAGGTGGGAGGAACACTTGAGCTTAGGAGGCAGAGGTTGTAGTGGGCCCTGATCATGCCACTGCACTGCAGCCTGGGTAATACAGGAAGACCTTGTCTCAAAAAAAAAAGTCTATTTCCCTTCAATTATTTTATCATTATGGTAGTCTGTATGACTTAATGTCAAAAAAACAATGAAGAAACCAGTGTGGTGGTTCATGCCTGTGATTCCGGCATTTTGGAAAGTCGAGGTGGGAAGATCTCTTGAGGCCACTACCTGCAGAACAGCCTGGGCAACATACCTAGAACCAGGCCCTACCAAAAAAAGAAAGAAAGAAAAAATGAAATGAGTTGAGCATAATGGCATGCACCTATAGTCCCAGCTATTTGAGAGGCTCAGGTGGGAGGATCGCTGGAGCCCAGGAGTATGAGGTTGTAGTGAGCTATGATTGGGCCAGTTCATTCCAGCCTGGGTGACAGAGCAAGATCCTGTCTTAAAACCAAAACCAAAACCAAAACCAAAAACAAGCAATATGAAGAATAGGATGGAAGAAACAAATATTGTGATTAAAGACCGTAGCCATGTTTACTTGGGAAACTAACGACAAAATAATTTAAACTATTAGAAAACTATTAAAACTTGGGAATGAGTCAGTTTGCTGCTTTTGGAGTAAACATACACTATATACACATACACAACATATGCCACATCATTACAAAGTAAAATTACATCTTACAAATGTTACACCTGGCTGTTTTCCATTTTTCTATATTACGTTTAAACTGCTACTTGCCAGTATTCTGGTACATGTATATTTTCCAGGAGTGAGCTTCCCCACCAAAATGTGTTTCCTCAGGGCTCACCTCAAGCCATGTACTGTAGGTTTCTAGCTTATCTTACAATGTTAATTTCTCAGAGGAATCACTTTTTTAAAACTTTGTTTCAATTATTTTTCATCATGGTAATGTGAATATTTATTTTTGTCTAAAAGCTTTTGTAAGAATTTAATCAACACAGTTATCAACTACTGAATTGTTGCAATTTGTAAAAATACACTAAATCTATACATAACCCTGACAGCAATTAGTTTCACCCACTTCATCCCCCTTATTTATTTATTTTTTTTGAGACAGTCTCACTCTGCCACCTGGCTGGAGTGTAGTGGTGCAGTGTCAGCTCAGTGCAACCTCTGCCTCCCTGGTTCAAGCGATTCTCCTGCCTCAGCCTCCCGAGTAGCTGGAACTACAGCCGCGCACCACCATGCCCAGCTAACTTTTGTATTTTTAATAGAGACAGGGTTTCACCATGTTGACCAGGATGGTCTCTATCTCTTGACGTCATGATCCGCCCTCCTTGGCCTTTCAAAGTGCAAGGATTACAGGCATGAGCCACCAAGCCCGGCCCTGCAACCTCTTTTTTATACCTGTCTTAGAACAAATAAATATAATAGTATTTCAGAAGAAGTTAATGTGAGGAGTATCTTACAGAGAAGTAGTTTATCCTCCAGGGAAACAACAGTGGCCTGTGATAATAGGATATCTCTCTTTCTCTCTCTCCCTTTGTGTGTTTGTGTGTGTGTGTGTGATCTTTGAAGGCAAGAGTATCATTTATTCATTAGTTATAATCGGATATCATTTTTTTTCTTATTTTCCATTTTTCCTGTCTGGAAACACTACCAAATGCATAAAAATTTCGTGTAATCGAATGACACCTGAAATTTGACTCCTTTCTTTTTAAGTCATGAGTTCCAGCTTCCAGTTCGTGATGGTTTTAGGTCTCCTACTTTTTGCTTCAAAGAAGTATGGGGAAAGCTTTATGGTTTTTGTTTTGTTTGTTTGTTTCGATGTTTTATGGAGAACTTTATTGTCAAATTTCAAGTTTATTTAACCATTTTCTTGAATGGATTGTTTCTTTTATATATAGTGTGACAATGACCATTCTTGCATGTCCTTTTACATGGATCGTTGGAGATAAATATGACTTACATATTATTCAAATCTGGCTTTTTTTTTTTTTTTTTTTTGAGACGGAGTTTCGCTCTTGTTACCCAAGCTGGAGTGCAATGGCACAATCTCGGCTCACCGCAACTTCTGCCTCCTGGGTTCAGGCAATTCTCCTGCCTCAGCCTCCTGAGTAACTTGGATTACAGGCACACGCCAGCATGCCCAGCTAATTTTTTGTATTTTTTAGTAGAGACGGGGTTTCACCATGTTGACCAGGTTGGTCTCAATCTCTTGACCTCGTGATCCACCCGCCTCGGCCTCCCAAAGTGCTGGGATTACAGGCTTGAGCTACCGCGCCCCGCCCAAATCTGGCATTTTTATATATTACAAATATAAATATATTACAAATATATATATTTATATATATGTATATATTTATATATATATACACGTACATATATATACACATACACATAAATGTCTATATAAATATCTTTAGATGAAGGGTTGCCAAAGGTAAAATATATTACCAGATTGTAGCATTCAAATATGAAATTCTAGTTTTCACTTTATCTAATTCATACTTTCTAGGAATTGCTAAAATATTTATTAGTTTATTTGCCTATTTCTGACTTTCTCTTTATTGAATATATGTCATTTTTGTTCACAAGCAAACATAGTGGCACATCCCCTTCTGTCTTACTCTTTTTTGTGGTGGTGCACAAAACTGAAATATTTAGCTAAGTCCTTGGCTCAACTACTTTTCTTTCTTTTTTTTTTTTTTTTTTTTGTTGTTTGTTTTTTTTGAGATGGAGTCTCGCTCTTTCATCAGGCAGGAATACAATGGCATAATCTCAGCTCACTGCAACCTCTGCCTCCCGGGTTCAAGCGATTCTCCTGCCTTGGTCTCCTGAGTAGCTGGGGACTACAAGCACCCACCACCACGCCCATCTAATTTTTTGTATTTTAGTAGAGACAGGATTTCACCAAATTGGCCAGGATGGTCTCGACCTCCTGACCTTGTGATCTCCCACCTAGGCCTCCCAAAGTGCTGGGATTACAGGTGTGAGCCACTGTGCCCGGCCAACACTCATGTCTTTCAATTCAGTGTCTAATGTTCCGGCTTCTGATTGGAGCTTTTAAGTAATTAACATTTAAAGTCTTGAAGGAAGGAGTGTTTCTACACTTTGCAGAGGGCACAGGAAGGCAGGTTGAGCCCCCAGAGTTAAATCCTTCAGTGTCTCTCCCTCATCACCAGGTGCAGATCCACTGGGTTCAAGCGATTCTCCTGCCTCAGCCTCCCAAGTAGCTGGGATTACAGGGGCCTGCCACCACATCTGGCTAATTTTTTGTGTTTTTAGTAGAGATGAGGTTTCACCATGTTGGCCAGGCTGGTCTCGAACTCCAGACCTCGGGTATTCCACTCGCCTCGGCCTTCCAAAATGCTGGGATTACAGGCATGAGACACTGCACCTAGCCTATAATTCCAGTTTTTTCACACATTTAACATTTTTTTTTTTTTTTTTTTTTTTTTTTTTTTTTTGTCGTTGATGTGCTTTTATCTTCTGGGATGAAAATGAGTAGATTTAAAAATAAGGTGTTGAAACCATCTGCAAAAATTATATCAGTGAGAAAATTATGACAGTGAAAGAGATCTAAGCTAACACGTCCCTTCCACCCAGCTCCCCAGCGTATCTTTCCCTTAATCCTGGGCTTTTAGGCCCAGCTAACTTTGGAAGATAGGCTGAATGATTATAAGCCTTTCCCAAAACTCAACTGCCTTTGAAAAACTAATGAATGGCCATCAGGCTGAGGGATGAGAGGAATCGAAATTCTGCTAAAGTGTAGACATAGATTGCTAGCCGTTTCTGCAGAAAACACCACAATCATAGATTGGCCTTTTGAGATACATTTTCAGGTTCTTTTGCACATCTGACACCACCTGCACCTGCCAACTCCGCTCCTGGGGCCCCACTCAATAAGTGATTCAGCATAGTAGGGCAGCTTTTATTTTCTTCTTCTTTAATTTTTTAAATATAATATAAAGACAGGGTTTCACTCTATGCCTAGGCTGGTCTTGAACTACTGGCCTCAAGCGATCCTCCTGCCTCGGCCTCCCGAAGTACTGGGATTACAGGGATGAGCCACCGCGCCTCGCCAAGAGGACAGATTCCACCCCCTATGATTTCATTCCCACCTCAACCAGTCAGTAGCAAGCCTGGCCGCCCCCACCCTTTTCTCCAAACTGCTTTTGAAAAACTACCTACGGAGCTTGGATGAGAATGATTTGAGTAGTAACTCCGTCTCCCACATATCGTAGCAGGCCTAGTGTTTTATTAAACTTTTTTTTTTTTTTTTCAAACTGCAATGCCGTGGTTTTTATTTGTGTAGCGCGCAAGAAGAACCCGTCCAGCACTTATAGTGGGAGAAAGGCTTGGTCTTGCAGGCGACAGCCTCATCCCAAATTCCTGATCCCCGGAGGACATCAGCCTCCCTCCCCCCACCCTTCCCCATCTGCAGTGTGGCCTCGGCTGCCCTCCTGCTTTGAGGCCAGGGGATGGCTCCACTGGACAGTGAGTCTAGGATTCCTTGCACACAGTTGTGACTACAGGTAGAAAATTCCGCTTTAAGGCAAACGTTCCCCGGGACTCGTCGGGTCACTGCTCAGGGAGGAAGCCCGCCCTGTGAGGGCGGGGTCTGGAACCCGTTCATCCGGCTGCACTCAGCCCTGTGAGATCGGTTATTCTGTCACTCAGTGCCCAGGAGGCGGGACCTGGGGCATTATCCAATCAGAGTCGCGGGCGGGTTCCTGAGACCTGTCAATCAGGCGCGCTGTTGGGTGAAGGGTGTGACGTTTTAGCAGCCAGTGGCCTCTTCACCCTGGTGACCTCTGTTCGGTCTTCTGTCGCTGAGAGACGCCCTGGAGGATCTGTGGAGGCTTCTGTCGCTCTGGGCCTTACCCTGGCAGCGTGCGGAGTTGGGAGGACCCGGGACACTGCAAAGCCGGGAAATGGTGAGTGTGCGGGGCCCGGCGTCCTGAGGCAGGGCGAAGGGCTGGTCGCAGCCAGTCGGAACCGGCTGTGGCGGGACCCGGGCCTCCCCGCAGCGTCTTTGGGGTCTGGAACCTGAGTTCCTCTGCGCACCTTGGTCCTCGGACCGTTTGGCCACAGGCTGGGGCTGGACCGGCAGCCGGGACCCCGGGCGTCCTGTCCGGTCCCTGAGCGGTGACTGTGGCGCGGGCCCCGGCCCCCTCTCCGGGCAGCTTCCGCCAGCAGCCCCGCGTCTCCCCAGACTGCGCGGCAGAACCGGCACAGGTTCGCTGGCCGAGTCACTGCACCCAGACGCCTAGGGCTGCGGCAGAAACAGTTTAATAGGAGAGGACACCCTAGATCCGCCTCCCTAAGAGGTTTGGAGGTGGAGTGTTTAGGGGTCTGGATGGGGGCGGCTGGGATGTGGGGTCGCTGGTTGGTGGGGAAGTGAGGGGCGAATCCTGGGATCCGAGGTGAAGAACCGCATTCTCCTGCTGAGTGGGCTCCCTTGTGGGGTCTTCAGCCTGCTTGGCGCCAACCTTTCCGCTGGAATTCAGGATCTGAAAAACAACTCAAGCGACTCTTGAGCAGCTCTCAGAGCTCTTATCCCCAGGCACAGTGGGGAAGCCGGCGTCTGCCGTGACCTGACTCTCAGGGAGGCGGCCCCGTGAGGCGGCGGGGCTGAGGGCACCTGGTTAGTATCAACTGCAATCTCGCCCCCAGCCTGGCTCGCAGTTCTGTGAACCCGGTGAGGACGCTGCACGGTGACGACAGGAGGGTCACCAGGCAGAATCCAGACTCGTGTGTGGGCTTTGTGTGTGGGAGGAGCCACTGTGGTCCTCAGTCCCTTTTTTCTTTCCAAGGGTGATCATTAGTCTTACAAAGATTTGGGCATCAGGGTCTGAAATCTACCACCTTGTCTCTTCATCTTAACTCCTCTTAGGGCTCACAGTAAATCTTTTGGTTTCCAGATCCTTCCATATGCTTACTTAACTCGTCAATTCACAGTAACATCATGAACCCTTTGTCCCCAAGATGATATTTTAAATAGACACAGTATTTTGTCGTTTGTTTTCAGATAGCAACGAATAGCTCTTTTTAAAATTATTTATTTTGTTTTCCTTAACATTTCACACGTGAGGAAGAAGAGAATAACTACCTGACACTCTGTTGTAAAAACAAACAAACAAAAAAACCCGAAACCTTTGTGCCTCTTTTATCTCCCCTAGGCACAGATACCTCATCAGAATGTCCTTTACAGGGTGATGGGACCTCAGTCCACTCTATCTTTTCCAGGCCCTGTGTTACAAAATTTTCTGGGGCTACCCTAAGATGCTGGCAGCTGCCAGTCTCACGGAGGGCCTAGTGAATATCAGCCTTGGGTTACTCTTCGAAGAGGACAGCCTAAGGTGTTGGGGTGGAGCCTCTCAAAGGACCAGGTGGATGCCCTGGGGTGGGAGGAGTCTGGTGTATCATTCTTGTAAAAAGCTAACCCCTGAGACATTGACCTTTTCTTCCCCAAGGCTAGTTTCCATTCCTTGGTGAAACATGGCTTATTAGCAAATTAGATAGTGTTATTCAGGCGACAAGACAAATGATTTCTGCCTCCTGGACTCTCTCCGACTAGGAAGCTAGAAAACTATATCTAAAAACTGGAAAACCCAGCTGAGTGAGGTGGCTCACACCTGTAATCCTAGCGCTTTGGGAGGACAAGGTGGGTGAATCACAAGGTCAGGAGATCGAGACCATCCTGGCTAACACGGTGAAACCCTGGCTCTACTAAAAATACAAAAAATTAGCCTGATGTGGTGGCAGGCTCCTGTCATCCCAGCTAATCAGGAGGCTGAGGCAAAAGAATTGCTTGAGCCTGGGAGGCGGAGGTTGCCGTGAGCTGAGATCGTGCCATTGCGCTCCAGCCTGGGCAACAAGAATGAAGCTCTTTGAAAAAAAAAAAAATGGTGGGAGCCAGAATTGATGTCAGCGAAGGATGTTTCTTTGTATTGGGCTACTTGTCCAGAACAGAAAGATGGTGGGGGGCAGGCAATTTGAGGTGATTTCTTAAATTTTTTTTTTTTCTTTTTTTTGAGATGGAGTCACGGAGTCTCACTGTGTCGCCCAGGCTGGAGTACAATGGCGTGATATTGGCCCACTGCAACCTCTGCCTCCCTGCAACCTCTGCCTTCCAGGTTTAAGCAATTCTCCTGCCTTAGCCTCCTGAGTAGCTAGGATTACAGACGCATGCAAGCATGCTTGGCTAATTTTTGTATTCTTAGTAGATATGGGGTTTCATCATGTTGGCGAGGCTGGTCTTGAACTTCTGATCTTGTGATCCGCATACCTCAGCCTCCCAAAGTTCTGGGATATAATGGGTAAGCCACTGTGCCCAACCTCTTAAAACATGCATATTACAGAGCTTGTGTAAAACTGAAGATTTTCAGCTGGTTGGTTTTGTATTCAGTGAGTTGAGTAGAAATTGTACAAATTAAAATGTCTTTGAGGGCTGACATACATCTCTTCCATTTAGTTATTCTCAACATATCCTTTATAACAAACTGATAACCTTAAGCAACTTGTTTAACTGAATTCTTCAACTTGTAGCAAATTATTAAATCTCACAATAGAGTTGTTTTTATACACATTTGGTTAAAAGGGTGGTCCCTAGGGCCTGCATTTGGCATTGCAGTGGGGTTTCTGTTATAGAACTGAACCCTCAATTTGTGGGGTCTGTGCAAATGTTAGGTGGTGTCAGCACTGAATTATTGAACACCAGTTTTTGTTGGAGAATTGGCTCATGTTCAGCAAATGCTACATATTTGTTGTCAGATAAAAGACACCATGGGTCAGAACTATATATCTGAATTCGTCATTGTTACTCATTATAGGTTCAGCATGTATTCATCCAGAAGCATAGTTTTACCTCTTCGGTTTCCAGTTAGTTAATACACCATCCCTATAATGCTGAAAAGGCAATCCTACTGCAGGGTATCTACCCAAAGGAGTGGAAATCATTATATCAAAAAGTTTTCTGTACTCATGTATTTATTGCAGACTATTCACAATAGCAAACATGCAAAATCAGCCTAAGTGTCTATCAACAGAAGATTGAATAATGAAAATGTGGTATATATGTGGTATGTTCACATAATGGAATATTATTCAGACATTAAAAAGGATGAAATTGTGTCTTGCAACAATGTGGATGGAATGAGAGGCTATAATCTTAAGTGAAACAACTCAGACACCGAAAGACAAATACTGCCTGTTGTCATTTGTAAGTGGGAGTTTAAGAATGTGTATATATGTGGAGACTCATGGGGATGAAGGGGAGGTTATTTGGTGGATAATGTGGGTTGCTCCAAGTATGGATACACTGAAAAGCCTGACTTTACAAGATGTATATCAGTGTAGTAAAAGTGCACTTGTGCCCCATGAATATATATATATACATACATACATACATACATATGGAATGTGTGTTTTAGGGTGCTATCCTAGACTACTGAATTAGTAATTTTTGGAACGGGGCCCAATGATCTTGTTTTTATTTTATTTTATTTTATTTTTTATTTTTGTAGGAGACTTCACCTGGATTTTTTTTTTTTTTTTTTTGAGTCTCACTCTGCTGCCCAGGCTGGAGTACAGTGGCATGTTCTTGGCTTACTGTAACCTCCGCCTCCCAGGTTCAAGCAATTATCCTAACTCAGGCTCCTGAGTAGTTGGGACTGCAGGCATCCACCACCACACCTGGCTAATTTTTGTATTTTTAATAAAGACTAAAAATACACCATGTTGGCCAGGCTGGTCTTGAACTCCTGACCTCAGGTGATCCACCTGCCTCAGCCTCCCAAAGTGATGGAATTACAGATGTAAGCCACTGCAACCAGCCCCTACAATCTGTTTTTTAAGAAGCCTTTCAGATTATTCTCATGCACATAAAGTATGAGCACTAGTTCATCAGAGCAACCTGTTAACATATAATGCAAAAAGACATAACTTAAATCTTTTTTTTTTTTTTCTTTTTTAGACGGAGTTTCGCTCTTGTTACCCAGGCTGGAGTGCAATGGCACGATCTCGGCTCACCGCAACCTCCGCCTCCTGGGTTCAGGCAATTCTCCTGCCTCAGCCTCCTGAGTAGCTGGGATTACAGGCACGTGCCACCATGCCCAGCTAATTTTTTGTATTTTTAGTAGAGACGGGGTTTCACCATGTTGACCAGGATGGTCTCGATCTCTTGACCTCGTGATCCACCCGCCTCGGCCTCCCAACGTGCTGGGATTAGAGAGGCTTGAGCCACCGCACCCGGCCTGACATAACTTAAATCTAAATATAATTAGTAACTATATTGAAATATTAGGGAATATTGATTTGATTCAAAGACACCAAGAAAGGATGAACAGTGGGGGAAACCCAAAAATTGTGCTGAAAAGGTTTTTGTTTTGTTTATTTGCCTCAGTCTGACACATGCTGATATCTGAGACTATGAGTCATGCAGTTCACTCACACATTGCAGTGCTCATAGGACTTGACTTTTAAATTCATTTTTTGATCTTGTTGATAATCCTTTTTTTGTTTTGTGTCTGCATGCTAACAGTTGATGAATTTTTTTTTTTTTTTTTTTTTTGAGACGGAGTTTCGCTCTTGTTAACCCAGGCTGGAGTGCAATGGCACGATCTCGGCTCACCGCAACCTCCGCCTCCTGGGTTCAGGCAATTCTCCTGCCTCAGCCTCCTGAGTAGCTGGGATTACAGGCACACGCCACCATGCCCAGCTAATTTTTTGTATTTTTAGTAGAGACGGGGTTTCACCATGTTGACCAGGCTGGTCTCGATCTCTTGACCTCGTGATCCACCCGCCTCGGCCTCCCAAAGTGCTGGGATTACAGGCTTGAGCCACCGCGCCCGGTCAGTTGATGAATTTTTTAATGCATGAGGGGAACATTATAGACCAACAGATTATAGACAAACTTTAGTTTATTAGAAAATCATAATAGCATGTATGGATTAACTGTCTGACCAGGCCAGGTGCTGTGGCTCATGCCTGTAATCCCAGTGCTTTGGGAAGCTGAGATTGGTGGATCACCTGACCTCAAGAGTTTGAGACCAGCCTGGCCAACATGGTGAAACCCTGTCTCTACTAAAAATTATCTGGGCATGGTGGTAGGCACCTGTAATCCCAGCTACTCTGGAGGCTGAGGCAGGAGAATTGCTTGAACTGGGGAGGCAGAGGTTGCAATGAGCCAAGATCACACCATTGTACTCCAGCCTGGGCAACAAGAGCAAGACTCTGTTTAAAAAAAAACAAAAACAAAAAACAACTGACCATGTATGCATGTTTGTTTATACCTTTTAACATTTATCTTTTAGTTATCTCCATGTGATTACATATTGTGTTTTTACTGGATTAGCATTCATCTTGAGCATATTTCCTTTGTGGACTTTCATCTTCTGTGAAATAATTTTCAGGCATTTAATCATTTGCATAGTAAAGGCAAATGTTTGCTTTGTCTCCCTCTTTTTGTTTTAGACATACCTTATACATGAATCCTTTTTTACATGGAGGGATTGGTAATATTTCCTTTTGGATAGTGGGGTTTTTTTGTGTTTTTTTTAAGACGGAGTTTTGCTCTTGTTACCCAGGCTGGAGTGCAATGGCGCGATCTCGGCTCACCGCAACCTCCGCCTCCTGGTTCAGGCAATTCTCCTGCCTCAGCCTCCTGAGTAGCTGGGATTACAGGCATGCACCACCATACCCAGCTAATGTTTTGTATTTTTAGTAGAGACAGGGTTTCACCATGTTGACCAGGATGGTCTCGATCTCTTGACCTCGTGATCCACCCACCTCGACCTCCCAAAGTGTTGAGATTACAGGTGTGAGCCACCACGCCCGGCTGGATAGTGGTTTATCTTTTAATTTTATTCTATTTAAATGATCTCTTCCTAAAATTTGAATTTTTTTTTTTTTTTTTTTTTTTGAGACGGAGTTTCACTCTTGTTACCCAGGCTGGAGTGCAATGGCGCGATCTCGGCTCACTGCAACCTCCGCCTCCTGGGTTCAGGCAATTCTCCTGCCTCAGCCTCCCGAGTAGCTGGATTACAGGCATGCACCACCATGCCCAGCCAATTTTTTGTATTTTTTAGTAGAGACGGGGTTTCACCATGTTGACCAGGATGGTCTCGATCTCTTGACCTCGTGATCCACCCGCCTCGGCCTCCCAAAGTGCTGGGATTACAGGCTTGAGCCACTGCGCCTGGCCTTGAATTTTTTTTTTAGATAACGTCTGGTTGTATCACCCAAGCTGGATTGCAGGGGCACAATCCCTGCACACTGCAGCGTCAAACTCCCGGGCTCCTAAGTAGCTGGGACTATAGGCATGTGCCACCACACTTGGCTAATTTTTAAATTTTGTGTAGAGAGAGGGTCTGCCATGTTGCCCAGTTGATCTCAAATTCCTGGCCTCAAGAGATCCTCTTGCCTTGGCCTTCCACAGTACTGGGGTTACAGACATGAGTCACTATGCCTGCCTCTTCTTAATATAATTAGAGTTCAGTTTGCCAGAATTCTTCTTTGGAAGCTACCTTTTTTCTTATATAAGAAGAGTCTATGGCTGGGTGCGGTGGCTCACGCCTATAATCCCAGCACTTTGGGAGGCCGAGGCGGGTGGATCACGAGGTCAAGAGATTGAGACCATCCTGGTCAACATGGTGAAACCCCATCTCTACTAAAAATACAAAAAATTAGCTGGGCATGGTGGTGAGTGCCTGTAGTCCCAGCTACTTGGGAGGCTGAGGCAGGAGAATTGCCTGAACCCGGGAGGCGGAGGTTGCGGTGAGCCGAGATCGCGCCATTGCACTCCAGCCTGGGTAACAAGAGCAAAACTCCGTCTCAAAAAAAAAAAAAAGAGTCTATTGTTAAATAAGAAAAAAACATTTTTCCGTAATTTCCAAAAGTATGCTACTTTTGTCTTTCATAGATGTTGTCTGTTCTTCTAATTTAATCTTTAGGTCTGTCTCTTGAAACTGACTATAAACTTTATCTCTGTTCTGGTGTATCTCCAGGGATTTGGTTGTGGATAGTCACATTGTGCCTTTCGTAAGATACTTTTGTTTATCAAAAATAAGGCCATTGAGGCATATATAATTTGGTAAAGTTTTATTATAAGCCAAATTCAAGGATCAACTTGGGAAGACACACCAACAAATTTAGATACGTTCCAAAATCGGTTACAAGTTGGATAACTTTTTAAGAAAGTTTAGGAGAAGCTGGGGGGACTACTCATACCAGAATTGTCCTTTACTTTGAAGGGTACAATATAGACGTTATAATCATTGCCTATAGATGACAGCTGACAGGCTAAAATGTTCTAAGTGGAAGAAAATCAGCAAAACATGATTCAGAAATAAATCAGTGTCTTTTTTGACATTAGTAGGTCACATGTTAATCATATCAACAGTTTGAAGAACTCACAGTAAGATTTGAGGGACTCATGATAAGATCTTTTACTCACAGACAGGACATAAACCATGAATTGGAAGACTTCTTGGTGGGTGCAGTGGCTCATGCCTGTAATCCTAGCACTTTGGGAGGCCAGGTTAGGTGGATCCATGCAGTCAGGAGTTCGAGACCAGCCTGATCAACATGGTGAAACCCTGTGTCTACTAAAAAATACAAAAATTAGTCAGTCATGGTGGCAGGAGCCTATAATCCCAGCTACTCTGGAGGCTGAGGCAGGAGAATCACTTGAACCTGGGAGGCAGAGTTGCATTTAGCAGAGATTGTGCCATTGCACTCCAGCCTGGGTGACAGAGCAAGACTCTGTTTAAAAAAAAAAGAGGGGGCCGGGCGCGGTGGCTCAAGCCTGTAATCCCAGCACTTTGGGAGGCCGAGGCGGGTGGATCACGAGGTCGAGAGATCGAGACCATCCTGGTCAACATGGTGAAACCCCGTCTGTACTAAAAATACAAAAAACTAGCTGGGCGTGGTGGCGCGTGCCTGTAATCCCAGCTACTCAGGAAGCTGAGGCAGGAGAATTGCCTGAGCCCAGGAGGCAGAGGTTGCGGTGAGCCGAGATCGCGCCATTGCACTCCAGCCTGGGTAACAAGAGCGAAACTCCATCTCAAAAAAAAAAAAAGAAGAAGAAGAAGAAGAAGACGAAGACTTCTCTAAGTGGGTTGATTTGGAAGCCTGCCAAATGTGACCTATAGGTTATCACTTTTTTATCCTGAGGCCTAATGCCTGTATATGAGACTAGTAACCTGATTCCTGTAGACTTCAAAGCCTGAGGTGTGGTAGAGAAAGAGTCTACCTGTCTTAGTCACTTCGGACTGCTATACCAAATTGCCATAAACTGTGTGCCTTAGGCAACAAACGTTTATTTCTCAAAGGTGTAGAGTCTAGAAGTCCAATATCAAACAGATGAGGCCTCTGGGAAGGACCTGCTACCTGGTTTGCAGATGGTAGTCTTCTCCTTATGTCCTCACATGGTGGAGATACATCTGTAGGTCTGTCTAGTTTTGATATTAGGGCAATGTTGGCTTTATAACATGGAATAGAGTGTGTTTCCTCTGCTTCTATTTTCTGGAAGAGATTGTAGAGAATTGGTTTCATTTCTTCCATAAATGCTTGCCAGAATTCAGCAGTGAAATCATTCTGACCTGTTTACTTGTTTTTTTCTGGGACATTCATTATTTATTAATATATTCAATAGATACAAGCCTATTCATATTACTTAGTTCTCCCTTTGTGAGTTTTGGTAGATGCTGTCTTTCAAGGAATTATTCCATTCCATGTAATTTTATCAAATATGTGGGCACTTAGTTGTTCTTAATAGTCTTTTATGGTCCTTTTACTGTCCATGGGATTAGTAGTGATGCCTCCTCTTCTTTCTGAGTTAACTTGGCTATGGGCCTATGAATTTTAATGATCTTTCCAAAGAACCATCTGTTGGCTTGTTGTTTTCTGTTGATTTCTTCATCGCTATTTTATTAATATCTCTTCCCATTATTCCTTTCCTCTGTTTGATTTATATTAATCTTGCCAGTTTTCTCTGGTTTCCTAAAATGGAAGGTTAGGATATCAATTTTAAACCTTTACTTTCTAGGGAGTGCATTCAATTCTTTAAATTTCCCTCAAAGCACTGCCTTTTCTGTATTCCAAAGATTTTGTTAAGATGTATTCTTTTTCATTAACATTCAGTATTTACATTTTGCTTGACAATTCTCTTTGAAGTTTGTGTAGTTGAGAAGTTTGTGGCTTCAATCTCCACTTTGTTAAGGTTTTTCAACAATGCTTCTGTTATTAATTTTTACATGAATTTTAATACGATTTTATTGCATACTTTATAGAGTTTCAATTTTTTGTCTCTTTGTTTGGAGTCTTGCTCTTGCTGCCCAGGCTGGAGTGCACTCTTGGGATCTCAGCTCACTGCAACCTCCGCCTCCCAGGTTCAAGCAATTCTCCTGCCTCAGCCTCCTGAGTAGCTGAGATTACAGGCACCCGACACCACACCCGACTGATTTTTGTACTTTTAGTAGAGGTGGGGTTTTGCCATGTTGGCCAGGCTGGTCTCGAACTCCTGACCTCAGGTGATCCGCCCATCTCAGCATCCCAAAGTGCTGGGATTACAGGCATGAGCCACCACACCCAGCCGAGTTTCTATTATATTTTTTAAAATTTGCTAAAATGTGTTTTACAGCTGAGAGTATTGTTCATCTTGGTGAATATTTCACGTGGGCCTGAGAAGAGTATGTATGCTGTTATTGAACGAATGATGCTATAAATATGTTACCATTAAATACGGTTGATTGATAGTGCTGTTGAGTTCAGCTGTATCATTAGTGATTTACTGCAGAACTGATCTGCCAATTGTTGATAGAGGTGAGTTGTTTTCTCCCAATTATAATTATAGATTTGTGTATTTTGCCTTGTGGTTTTATAAGTTTTTGCATTATATATTTTGATGCTCTGTTTCATGGGCATAGATGTTATGGTTATGTCGTATATGATTGACTTCTTTATCATTATGAAATCTCTCTATCACTTGTAATTTTTAAAAATCTAAAACCTGATTTGTCTGAATGTTACATAGCTCTTCCAAATTTCTTTTGATAAGGGCTAGAATGGCCTGTATTTCTCCATACCTGTATATTTAATGTATCTGTGTCTTTCTGTTTAAAATCCTTTTTTTAAGTACAGTTTTGGGTCTTGTTTTGTTATTTCACTCTGCCAGTCCCTGTCTTTTTTACTGGTGAATGTAGATAATACACATATAAGTACCAGTTGGCATAATTGGATTCATATATACATGTATATTACTGTTTTCTATTTGTTGTTCTTGTCTGTTTTTTTTTTTAACTTCTCTTTTTCTGCCCCTTTTCCTTTTAGCTGAGCATTCTATATGATTTTATTTTCTGTATTATATCTATCTAGTTTGTCTACTTTTTCTTAGATTCTGTTAGTGAATTCTGCAGAGTTTATGGTATAGCATTTGCAACTAATGGACCTTCAATTTCAAATACACTATAGTGGCTTCAGGAATAGGGCTGGTATAGTAGTTCCAAAGTATAATAGATTGTTCTTCCTCCCATCACATATACCATTACTGGCATTCATTAGTTCAGCTGGGAGCTATAAACCACCAAATACATCATTGATATTATTATTATTATTATTTTGAGACAAGAGTCTCACTCTGTTGCCCAGGCTGGAGTACAATGGCATGATCTTGGCTCACTGCAACCTTCGCCTTCTGAGTTCAAGCAATTCTTCTGCCTCAGCCTCCCAAGTAGCTGGGGTTACAGATGTGCACCACCACACCCAGCTGATTTGATATTATTATTTTGGACAAACCTATATTTATTAGATCAGATAGCTATAAGAAGAGTAAAGAATTTTTTGTGCCTTCATTTAATTCTTTCCTAACACTCTTCATATGTGTGTGTGTGTGTGTGTGTGTGTATGGGTGTGTATACACACACACACACACACGATCTGAATTTCTAACCTATATAATTTTTTTCTCTCTGATGAACTTTTTTTTTTTTTTTTTAAGACAGAGTTTCCCTCTTTTTGCCCAGCCTGAAGTGCAGTGGCCGATCTCAGCTCACCGCAACCTCCATCTCCTGGGTTCAAGCTATTCTCCTGCCTCAGCCTCCCTAGTAGCTGGGATTACAGGCATGCGCCATCACACCTGGCTAATTTTGTATTTTTAGTAGGGATGGGGTTTCTCCATGTTGGTCAGGCTAGTCTCAAACTCCCAACCAAGGAGGGTCACCCACCCTCCTTGGTCTCCCAAAGTGCTGGGTTTACAGGTATGAGCCACCACACCTGGCTGAACTTCTTTTAGCATTGCTGGCAAAGCCAGTCACGCATTTTTTCCATTTCATTCTCCCTCTTTTTTTTTTTTTTGCTCAGACCAGGTAATTTCAATTATTTTATCTTCATTTTAGCTATTTTTTCCACTGGTTGTTCACATCTGTTGAGTAACTTCAGTGATGTTTTTATTTAAGTTGTTGTATCTTGCAGCTGCAAAATTTCTATATGACTGTTTTTAATATTTTTTGGTATTATTTTATCCCTACATTGATTTTCCTGTTTTCTCTTAGTTCTTTGTTTATCATTGTCTTTACCAAGTTGAATATATTTTAGACAGTTGCTTCACAGTTTTTTTTCAGTAAATACAATGTCTGAGGTTTTTCAGAGATGATTTATCTCAAATTGTTTCCATTAATGAACCATATTTTCATGTTTGTTTTATTTTATTTATTTATTTATTTTGCGGTATCGAAAAGGAGACATTTGAATGTTATAATTGGGTAACTCTGGAAATCAGATTCTTTCCCCTTCATTGTTTGGTATTATTCTTGCTTGAAGGCTGAAATTATTCATTTCTTTTTCTTTTTTTAAATAGAGACAGAGTCTCACTATGTTGCCCAGGCTGGTCTCGAACTCCTGGCCTCAGATGATCCTCCTGCCTCAGCCTCCCAAAGTTCTGGGATTCCAGGCTTGAGCCACTGCACCTAGTCATTTGTTTAGTAACATTTTCAAAGTATGTTTGCAGACACTGTATCTCCTACTGGGTACAGACACTGAAGTCTTTGTTCTTTAGCTTATGTTCATCCAGTGTTCTGACAGATATTTACTGAATGTTAGAAACTAAAAGTAATAAAGAAGATGAAACAAACCAAAACCTGACCTCTTCCACTCTTCGTGGATGGCTGTCTGCTTGGACATTCTTTGAGCACTTAGCCAGAGCATTTACAACTTTAGTTTTCTTTTTCTGTTTAGCTAAATCTGGATGTTAGCTGGAACTGAAAAAGAGGGTCCCCACCTATCTTTTATGAAAATATGTTGTTTCCTTTGCCTGCATGGGACTTTCTCTGTTCCCCATTATATCTGGGTGCTTTTGAATATTCTTATTTGTAAAGAAAAATTAGACTTTAGTGTTTTCTCCTGGGACTTAGATGGTCTAATTAATATATGTTTCCCCACCATTGAGACAGTGTCACTCTTTCACTCAGACTGGAGTGCAGTGGCATGATCTTGGCAGCATCAACCTCCTGGACTCAAGCAATCCCTCTACTTAAGCCTCCTGAGTAGCTGGGACTACAGGCATGAGCCACCATACCTAGCTAATTTTTTTTTTTTTAGAGATGAGGTTTCCTTCTGTTGCCCAGGCTGGTCTTGAACTCCCTGCACTTAAGTAATCCTACCCCCTTGGCTTCCCAAAGTACTGGGATTACAGGTGTGAGTCACCACACCTGGTCTTCTAATGTATATCTTAGTTATCTTGTGTTGTCCCAAGTGGTTGCATGCTCTTTGTGTATTTTGCAGCATTTTAAAGTAGTTCCTGCCTAGTTTGACTCTGATAGGATTGTAAATGAAATACAAGAGAGCCTTGTTTCAGACCTTTGAAGAGTCCCCATACTGATTCAAAAATACAAAGGCAGTAATTTGGAAATAAGATGTGATCCGTACTCTCTGTAGTGACCAGAGTTCTACATTGGGAACTCTGACTGCTGTCTTCCAGACTGGCAATGAGGTGGGCAGGGATGGAACCAAAGAAAAAACAATACAAGGCTTTTCTATCATTTTTCACTTTCCTGTTTATATTTATTTTTCTCTTTGTTTAATAGTATGGGATGTGGAATATTATAGTTTTAAATCCTCTATTTGTTTTTGTAAAACTGTCTACTTTCTTGATGAGGAGGTTTTTTAAAGCATTTTTAGACATTTATGCTTCATTATTATTATTATTATTATTACTTTTTCTTCAGAGAAGAAAATAGGTACTGTGAGACATTTATGAATTCTATAAAAATTGGTTATGTAATGTTGCTGACTATTAAATGTGTGCTGTAGGGCCGGGCGTGGTGGCTCATGCCGGTAATCCCAGCACTTTGGGAGGCCGAGACGGGTGGATCACGAGGTCAAGAGATTGAGACCATCCAGACCATCCTGGTCAACATGGTGAAACCCTGTCTCTACTAAAATTACAAAAATTAGCTGGGCATGGTGGTGCGTACCTGTAATCCCAGCTACTCCGGAGGCTGAGGCAGGAGAATTGCCTGAACCCAGGAGGCAGAGGTTGCGGTGAGCCGAGATCGCTTCATTGCACTCCAGCCTGAGTAACAAGAGCGAAACTCCATCTCAAAAAAAAAAAAAAAAAAAAATCTGCTGTTGAGATTTATGGAATATAATTGATACTCATGAAAGCTGACTCTGAATTCTGTCTAAGAACATGTTCAATCTATCCTCTTCTTTTCCTTCTCCTCTGACATTACCCAATAAAAAGTTTAAAATTTTTCTATTTGGTTGGTGAAATCTCTTTTGTTAGTCTTTTGTCACACCGAACTGCATTTGATCTACAGGGAACCAGTTGCCACCTTCCAAATATTCTCTCTGTGTAATCACATAGGATAGGCTAAATCTCCCAAGTAAGAAATTGAAAAAACCAAAACAACAATAAAATTGTATGAAATATCGGCCGGGCCTGGTGACTCAAGCCTGTAATCCCAGCACTTTGGGAGGCCGAGGCGGGTGGATCACGAGGTCGAGAGATCGAGACCATCCTGGTCAACATGGTGAAACCCCGTCTCTACTAAAAATACAAAAAAATCAGCTGGGTATGGTGGCGCGTGCCTGTAATCCCAGCTACTCAGGAGGCTGAGGCAGAAGAATTGCCTGAACCCAGGAGGCGGAGGATGCGGTGAGCCGAGATCGCGCCATTGCACTCCAGCCTGGGTAACGAGCGAAACTCCGTCTCAAAAAAAAAAAAAAAAAAAAAAAATCGTATGAAATATCATCTACCAAAGTTGCTCATTAGGGACCCAGTGTCTAGAGTGCTTCTTTGTGTCTGTCTTAGTCTATAAGACTTTTATTGTTACTTATAACAGGATACCAGAACTGGGGTAATCTATAAGCAATGGTATTTATTTTTTGCAGTTCTGGAAGCTCAGAAGACCAAGTAAGGTCGAAGTGGGCATCTGGTGAGAACCTTCTTGCTAATGGGGACTCTGTAGAGTCCCTGGGTGGCACAGGGCATCACATGATGAGGGGGCTGTCTGCCTCAAGTATTTTTTTCTTCTCATAAGGACATCAGAACCTCACCTGTGATAACCCATTTATTCATTAAGCCATTAATTCATGAGTGGATTAGCCCATCCATGTGTTTCAAACCCTCAAGATCCACTCACTTCTTAAACTACTACCTTTCATTACTACCACAATGGGGATTCAGTTTCAACATGCATCTTGGAGGGGAAAACATTCAAACCTAGCAGTAGCTGATCAAGTACGCTTCCTCTGCTGAGCATGTCATACAATTCCAAACTCACAGAGGGAAAGTTAAGAGTTAAGCAAATGCCGTAATTTTTACATCAACAGTTTAGGCACACTCCAACTCTGTTATTAGTTACACTCATGGAGCCCTCCCCTAAATACATTGTCTACACACCATGAAAGGTTCAACATCATGAACAAGCAGTTGTAAGGATATGCAGTCTCTAGTCTGTTAACTGTAACTTTCTTTTGCACAATAGGTGGTAGAACTTTGTCATGACAAGAACTACAGACCCACTGTAGAAATAGACAATAGGAGTAATCCAGGCATTAAGACTCACTTGCATAATTCGCCAACAAGAGACATGTTCCTATTCAACAGTTACTTTAGCAAACACAATTCCAGCTTCAGAATTCCAGCATCAGACAGTGAGTGTAGACAGAGATAAGAATAGATTTACCATGTCATTAAATAAATGCTTGGAAACTGCAGCATCATGTGAAGTTTATGAAGTGAGACTAGGTTCTCAGTACTGTGAGTTTCAACCTTCCTTTTCTGGACATATGGGATGTTTCAGGACTCAGTGGCCTTTGAGGATGTGGCTGTGAACTTCACCCATGAGGAGTGGGCTTTGCTGGGTCCATCACAGAAGAATCTCTACAGAGATGTGATGCAGGAAACCATTAGGAACCTGAACTGTATAGGTATGGATAATACCATGTCTTCATTTAGTCACTTAGAGACATTTGTTTTGTGGTCATCAGTGGTGTTTAGTTATTTGAAATACAGAAAAGAGATACAGCTCACCCTTGAACAACACAGGGTTAAGAGGTGCTAGCCCCCAACCAGTTGTATGCCCTCATAAAATCTTTTGTCTGCCACAGCTTAACCTACTTTTGACTGGCAGCCTTATCAGTCACATAAACAATTGATGAGCACATATATGTCATATGTATTGCATACTATATTTTCAGAATAAAGTAAGTTAAAGTAAATGTTAGTAAAATCTTAAGGAAGAAAAAAACTATAGTCTGCATGAAAGTGGATCATCATGAAGGTTTTCATTCTTATTTTCACATTGAGTAGGCTAAGTAGGAAGAGAGATTGGTCTTGCTGTCACAGGGGTAGCAGAGATTGAAGAACATTTATATATAAATGGACTTGTGCAGTTCAAACCTGTGTTGTTCAGGAGTCAACTATAGTTCAATGAATGAATCGTGCATGATTGAAGTATACATAAAATCTTAACAATTTTTGTATCATTTTGTAATAATTTATAGTGATTTTTCTGGATCTCTCTTTCAGGAATGAAATGGGAAAACCAGAGCACTGATGATCAGTACCAAAATCTCAGGAGAAATCTAAGGTAATTTGAACTTATAAGAGACAGGTGATATCCCTGTAATGTTTCTGAGAATGACAAGAACTTTTAAAAACAAGCAAAGATTATGAACAAGCTCAGCTTAAATTTATTTATTCTTAGAAACATTTCTTTAAAAATATATTATTAAATGGGAGATAAATATATTAAATGGGACATAGCTATTCAGTGTTTGCAAAATAATTCCCATGGAAACAATATTAAGATTTCCCATATGAGACTGGGTGTGGTGGCTCATGCCTATCATGCCTACAGTCCCAGCATTTTATGAGACTGAGACAGGAGGAACACTTGAGCCTGGGAGTTCAAGGCTGCAGTAATCTGTGATGGCACCAGTGTACTCTAGCCTAAGTGACAGAACAAGACCCTGTCTTAAAAAAAAAGAATTTAAGAATCTCCTTGGGATTTCCCTCTCTGGGATCCCCTCCCACAACAGTGTGGGAGCTCAAAAAAAAAAAAAAAAGTCAAAAAAGAATCTCCTTGTGCATATCACTGTCTTGAAAATAGCTGGAGTTGAATTACCTCGCACCACATTCAGTCTGTCCATATTCAAGCAGGGCATGAAGCCTGTAGCTTGCATGATAATGTTAAAAATGTAAATCTAATACCTGTTGATAAATATAAAGTCAATAATAAACCTTTAGTAATGTACTTTTCATTTTTTACAGATGTGATGTGGTAGAGAGATTTGGTAAAAGTGAAGATGGTAGTCAGTGCGGAGAAACCTTAAGCCAGATTCGAAATAGTATTGTAACCAAGAACACACCTGCCAGAGTAGATGCATGCGAAAGCAGTGTGAATGGAGAAGTCATAATGGGTCATTCATCCCTTAATTGCTACATCAGAGTTGACACTGGATACAAACACCGTGAGTGTCGCAAATATGCAGAGAAGCCATATACACATAAGCAGTGTGAGAGAGGCTTAACTTATCACCACTCCTTTCAAACACGTGAAAGGCCTCATACTGGAGAGAAACTCTATGATTGTAAGGAATGTGGAAAAACCTTCAGTTCTCCTGGAAATCTTCGAAGACATATGGTAGTGCAAGGTGGAAATGGACCTTATAAATGTGAATTGTGTGGGAAAACCTTTTTTTGGCCCAGTTTATTACGGGTACATGAAAGAACTCACACTGGAGAGAAACCATATGAATGTAAGCAGTGTTCTAAAGCCTTTCCTGCTTATAGTTCCTATCTAAGACATGAAAAAATACATACTGGAGAGAAACCGTATGAATGTAAGCAGTGTTCTAAAGCCTTCCCTGATTATAGTTCATATCTAAGACATGAAAGAATTCACACTGGAGAGAAACCCTACAAATGTAAACAGTGTGGGAAAGCCTTCAGTGTTTCCAGTTCCCTTCGAGTACACGAAAGAATTCACACTGGAGAGAAACCCTATACATGTAAACAGTGTGGAAAAGCGTTTTGTCATCTCGGAAGCTTTCAAAGACACATGATAATGCACAGTGGAGATGGACCTCATAAATGTAAGATATGTGGGAAAGGCTTTGATTTTCCTGGTTCAGTACGAATTCATGAAGGAACTCACACTCTAGAAAAACCCTATGAATGTAAGCAATGTGGGAAATTGTTATCTCATCGCTCAAGCTTTCGAAGACACATGATGGCACACACTGGAGATGGCCCTCATAAATGCACGGTATGTGGGAAAGCCTTTGATTCTCCCAGTGTATTTCAAAGACATGAAAGGACTCACACTGGAGAGAAACCCTATGAATGTAAGCAATGTGGAAAAGCCTTCCGTATTTCCAGTTCTCTTCGAAAACATGAAACAACACACACTGGAGACCTACCCTATAAATGTAAATGTGGAAAGGCTTTTAGTGATTTCTTTTCCTTTCAAAGTCATGAAACAACACACAGTGGAGAGGAGCCTTATGAATGTAAGGAATGTGGGAAAGCATTTAGTTCTTTTAAATACTTTCGTCACCATGAAAGGATTCACAGTGAAGGAAAATCTTATGAGTGTCCAACTTGTGGGAAAGCCTTCACTCGTTTCAGTTACTTAAAAACTCATGAAAGGACTCACACGGCAGAGAAGCCATATGAATGTAAGCAATGCAAGAAAGCATTCTTTTGGCCCTCCTTCCTTCTAAGACATGAAAGGATTCACACTGGAGAAAGACCCTATGAGTGTAAACACTGTGGTAAAGCCTTCAGTCGTTCCAGTTTCTGTCTAGAACATGAAAGAACTCACACTGGAGAGAAGCCCTATGAATGTAAGGAATGTGGGAAAGCCTTCAGTTCTCTCAGTTCCTTTAATAGGCATAAAAGGACTCACTGGAAGGATATTCAATAAATGTATGGAATGTTGGAAAACATTCATTAGTTTTATCACATTTCAGATACTTGAAAGAAATAAATCAGGCCGGGCGCGGTGGCTCAAACCTGTAATCCCAGCACTTTGGGAGGCCGAGGCGGGTGGATCACGAGGTCGAGAGATCGAGACCATCCTGGTCAACATGGTGAAACCCCGTCTCTACTAAAAATACAAAAAACTAGCTGGGCATGGTGGCGCGTGCCTGTAATCCCAGCTACTCAGGAGGCTGAGGCAGGAGAATTGCCTGAGCCCAGGAGGCGGAGGTTGCGGTGAGCCGAGATCGCGCCATTGCACTCCAGTCTGGGTAACAAGAGCGAAACTCCGTCTCAAAAAAAAAAAAAAAGAAAGAAAGAAAGAAATCCTATGAACGTAAACTTGGTAAAAGCCTTAAGAAGTTTCCATTTCTTTCAAATAGTACTCCCTGATACATGCAAGAAGACTGATTCCAGTACACCCTGAGTATACCTAAATCCACAGATGCCAGCTCTTTTATAAAATGGAATATTGGCATGTACCTACCCACTTCCTCCTGTATACTGTATGTCATGTCTAGGTTAATTAAAACATCTCATGCATTGTAAAAGCTGTGTACATGGTTGTATTGTTTAGGGAGTCACAATAAGAAAAAAAAAATCGCTGTTTTTGTTCAGTACACACCAACTATTGCAAGCCTATCCTATATATGACATATAATGTTACAATTTCTGAAGGAATGTGTTAAGACCAACCACAATTCTGGTTCTTCTCTCTTGATAACCCAAGTATTATGATGGTTATGACAATGATGATTGCTGTGTGGTGCCTAATATGATGTGTAGAAGTGACTGGATGTGTGGCATCAGGTAAACAATGAGACCTCAGAATAACTTGAATCTTGACAGGACATCAAGACCTTCGTCTATGTTGAAAGACCCAGGTTCTCATTGCAGATGTTGACTCTTTGCAGGAGATTAGCTAATACTAATGTCAGGATCTGTTCGGTTTGAGGGCTGAAGATCTTTGTCTTGAAGGGTATGTCTTCATAGTTGCAGATATGGCCGGGCGCGGTGGCTCAAGCCTGTAATCCCAGCACTTTGGGAGGCCAAGGCGGGTGGATCACAAGGTCCAGAGATCGAGACCAACCTGGTCAACATGGTGAAACCCCGTCTCTACTAAAAATACAAAAAAATTGGCTGGGCATGGTGGTGCGTGCCTATAATCCCAGCTACTCAGGAGGCTGAGGCAGGAGAATTGCCTGAACCCAGGAAGTGGAGGTTGCGGTGAGCCGAGATCGCGCCATTGCACTCCAGCCTGCGTAACGAGCGAAACTCCGTCTCAAAAAAAAAAAAAAAACAAATAAATTAATTAATTAAAAAAAACATAGTTGCAGATATTTAGTTAGAAACATTGTTTTAAGAACTAGTTCTTTTTCTTTCTTTTTTTTTAAAGATGGGATTTCATCATGATGGCCAGGCTGGTCTTGAACTCCTGACAGGTGATCCACCCACCTCGGCCTCCCAAAGTGCTAGGATTACATGTGTGAGCCACCACACCCAGCCTAGTTCTTTTTCTTTGAATCCTTAAAAAAAAAAAAAAAACCTTACAGTGTTTATTTGCATATTTTTCCCTCATATGACACAGAAGCTTTTTTCAATCAAAGGATCTCAGTTGAGGTTGATAAACTTTAACACTTGCACCTTGCAGAGGCTATAGATGCCCCAAAATCTGCTGCAAATTTTTCATGTGTCCTAATCAATGGCACTGCCTCTTCTTAATCTTTTGCATCATCATCATTCATCATCACTTGTAGGGGATTTCAGTATGTCTTCAATTTCCTTATTAGTAAGGGTTTCTCTGTCCTCTTCTGTGTTCCTTGATTTTGTCTTTATTCCTGCTGTCGGAGATAGCTTTTTCCACCAACTTTCTTTGGAACATTTAAGATAACTCCAGCCAGGCACGGTGGCTCAAGCCTGTATTCCCAGCACTTTGGGAGGCCGAGGCTGGTAGATCACGAGGTCAAGAGATCGAGACCATCCTGGTCAACATGGTGAAACCCCGTCTCTACTAAAAATACAAAAATTAGCTGGGCATGGTGGTGTGTGCCTGTAATCCCAGCTACTCAGGAGGCTGAGGCAGGAGAATTGCCTGAACCCAGGAGGCGGAGGTTGCGGTGAGCCGAGATCATGCCATTGCACTCCAGCCTGGGTAACAAGAGCGAAACTCCGTCTCAAAAAAAAAAAAAAAAAAAGAAAAGAAAAGATACTACTGACTGCTGTATCAGTCTTTGAGAAACCCCTGAAATCACTTACTCCCTCATTCTAATGCCTTCCAATATGCTTTGGGTATCCTGGGCTGTAGGGCATCTGTACCCTCTGCAGTATAAATAAATAAATACACTATGGTATAGTCAGGGTTAGCATCAAGGCAGCATAAATTGTATAAAAGTTGAGATGGGGCTGGATGTGGTGGCTCACACCTGTAATCCAAGCACTTTAGGAGGCTGAGGCAGATGGATCACTTGAGGTCAAGAGTTCAAGACCAGCCTGGTCAACATGATGAAACCCTATCTCTACCAAAAATACAAAAATTAGCTGAGCCTGGTGTCATGCACATGTACTCCCAGCTACTTGGGAGGCTGAGGCAGGAGAATCACTTGAACCCAGGAGGCAGAGGTTGCAGTGAGCCAAGATCATGCCACTGCACTCCAGTTTGGGTGACAGAGTGAGACTCCATCTCAAAAAGAAAAAAAAAGTTGAGGTAGGTGTAAATTGCCTTAATCTGCTTGACGATGCCTTGATCGAGTGGCTTTAGCAGTGATACACTGTTAGAAGGCACAAACATCACTTACACTTTTTTATCACCATAACAAAGAGATTAGAGATCAGGGCATTGTCAGTTATGTAGAGGACCTTGAGGGAGCCCTTTCTCTTTGTATAATTCCTTCACAGCAGGAATGATGCATTGGTAGAACCAAGGCTTTGTGCATTCTTGTGAGAACACAGGCAGACAAGTTTTTCTTTTTTTCTTTCATTTTTTTTTTTGTTGTTGTTGTTTTTTGAGCTGGAGTCTTGCTCTGTCACTCAGGCTGGAGTGCAGTGGTGTCATCTTAGCTCACTGCAACCTCCACCTTACAGGTTCAAGTGATTCTCCTGCCTCAGCCTCCCCAGTAGCTGGGATTACAGGCACCTGCTACCATGCCTGGCTAATTTTTGTATTTTTATTAAAGACAGGGTTTCACCATGTTAGCCAGGCTGGTCTCGAACTCCTGACCTCAAGTGATTCACCTGCCTCAACCTCCCAAAGTGCTGGGATTATAGGCATGAGCTACCGTTCTCAGCCAGTTTTGCTTTATTTCTAAACAACCCAGGGATTGTTTGCTTAGTACTTGAAGCCTGGCTTGATCTTGTGACAAGAGTTCAAGACCATCCTGGCCAGCATGGTGAAACCTCATCTCTTCTAAAAATAGAAAAATTAGCTGAGCCTAGTGGCATGAGCCTCTAGTACTAGCTACTTGGGAGGCTGAGGCAGGAGAATCACTTGAACCCAGGAGGTGGAGGTTGCAGTGAGCTGAAATCGTTCCACAGCACTCCAGCTTGGGCAACAGAGTAAGATTCGGTCTCAAAAAAGAAAGAGATCATCACATGCACATAAAAGAATTTTCTGGTTTTAATAGTAGAATAAATGTTGAAAGAGAAGGAAATTGGTGATATAACATGGGAATTTCTGAGTGGGGAGAATGAGGTTGTCTCCACATGGATGTGAAGTAAATGTTCCATTAAGGAAGGACAGTAAATTCTGATTTAATACAGTATGCCTTTGCAATATAGGATGATTTATTTTTCATTATAGTTCTGAGATTTTTGTGGTGACTACTTGAGTGTTTATCATGTAATTGGTAACTCATCACAATCAGGATCAGTTCTCCAGTGATCTCTGGAGAAATTACAGTGATGTACAAACATACTTAATCTCTATAACTCCATTATATTTTGCCTTTTAGGGGTATTTTGTTACATGTGTAACAATTTTTAGGATTCCACATCCATAGATTTTTCTAATTATTACATTGTCATTGGTACTTGTTTGGTTAGCCCACTTTATGGTGTTATTTGCAAATATAATACACGTTATATTTTTATGTGTTGTGGGCCCAATAATCCATCAGCTCTTCATTATTTTACAGTTGCCTTTTAAATCCATAAGGATAAGAAAGGTAAAGAAATACATGTTCAGTTTGTCTCTTCTTATATAATGATCTTTAATGTTGGTCTCTGTTTTTTTCCTATGTATTTTGGCATCATTTGCTGTCAGAGTAGAACTTTTGGGGCTGGGCACAGTGGCTCACGCCTGTAATCCCAGCACTTCAGGAGGCAAGGTGGGCAGATCACTTGAGCCCAGGAGTTGGAGACCAGCCTGGGCAATATAGTGACACCTCATCTCTACAAAAAATCAAAAAAGTTTGCTGGGCCTGGTGGTATGTGCCTGTAGTTCCAGTTACTCGGGAGGCTGAGGTGGGAGGATTGCTTGAGCTGGGGAGGTAGAGATTGTAGTGAGCCAAGATTGAACCACCACACCCCAGCCTGGGCAACAGAGTAACACCCTGTCTCAAAAAGAATAATAAATTTTTTTTTTTTTTTTTTTTTTTTTGAGACGGAGTTTCGCTCTTGTTACCCAGGCTGGAGTGCAATGGCGCGATCTCGGCTCACCACAACCTCCACCTCCTGGGTTCAGGCAATTCTCCTGCCTCAGCCTCCTGAGTAGCTGGGATTACAGGCACGTGCTACCATGCCCAGCTAATTTTTTGTATTTTTAGTAGAGACAGGGTTTCACCATGTTGACCAGGATGGTCTCGATCTCTTGACCTCGTGATCCACCTGCCTCAGCCTCCCAAAGTGCTGGGATTACAGGCTTGCGCCACCGCGCCCAGCTGCAAAAATAAATTTTAAAAACAACTTCCTTTGATCTTTTTTGTAGGGCGTGTAAGGTAAGAACAAATTCTCTGTGTGTGTGTGTGTGTGTGTGTGTGTGTGTGTGTGTGTGTGTTTGTGTGTGTGTTGTGTATACACATATATATATGTGTGTGTGTACATATATATATATACACAATGGGGAAAATCTGTTTTGTCTTCTGTATTGAACATTGAACATGTGCTTTGCTGGATATAGGATTCTTGGTTAAGGTATGTTTATAGCAGAGCATGGTAAGTGTGGGAGAGGCTTCCCATTGAAAGGAAGAATGGAACCTAAGAAAAAGATTCCATTTGGTAAAAAAGAAATAAAAAGGGTAGAAAATAAAAAAATAAAGAAAAAGGGTAAAAACCAAATATATTTTACCCTAGTCATTTATCATTACAGTAGTCAGTTAGCTTCACTAAACAATGATAAATATGAAGAATGGGGTAGAAAAAGGAAATAACGTAGTTGGAGATGATAGCATCGTCTGCTCAGGAAACTGAGGACAAAACAACTGGAAATTATTAAAACTGGTGAAGGAGTGAATTTCCTGATTATGGAGTAAGCATATCCTGTATCCATGATAATATACCATTGACTTAAAAGTATGTTTCTTGCCGGGCGCGGTGGCTCAAGCCTGTAATCCCAGCACTTTGGGAGGCCGAGGCGGGTGGATCACAAGGTCGAGAGATCGAGACCATCCTGGTCAACAAGGTGAAACCCCGTCTCTACTAAAAATACAAAAAGTTAGCTGGGCATGGTGGTGCGTGCCTGTAATCCCAGCTACTTAGGAGGCTGAGGCAGGAGAATTGCCTGAGCCCAGGAGGCGGAGGTTGCGGTGAGCCGAGATCGCGCCATTGCACTCCAGCCTGGGTAACAGGAGCGAAACTCCGTCTCAAAAAAAAAAAAAAAAAGTATGTTTCTTGCAAATATATATAAATCTCTGAGGATGGCACTAATGCTATGTGCAGCATCTATTTGTGGACAAGTATGAGTGTTTTCTGATGATACTTAGGTGTATATATATACACACACACACAAACACAACTTTGGTGGATTGAAGTCTTCTTATCCCAATATTCACTGGAGAGAAATCCTAAGATGTAGTAATTTGGGAAAATCCAATCCAAATTAACTCCTGTATAGTGCTCCAGAAAATTCACATCATCAAATGTGAATGTTATACAGTTACACAGAAATGTTATACAATTTATAACTATTGGCCAGGCGTGGTGGCACACATCTGTAATTCCAGCACTTTGGGAGGCTGAGGTGGGAGGATTGCTTGAGGCCAGGAGTTCAAGACTAGCCTGGGCAACATAGTGAAACCTGTCTCTCTCTTTTTTTTTGAAACAGAGTCTCACTCTGTCACTTAGGCTGGGGTGCAGTGGTGCAATCTTGGCTCACCACAACGTCCGCCTCCTGGGTTCAAGTGATTCTCCTGCTTCACCCTCCTGAGTAGCTGGGATTACAGGAGTACACCACCACGCCTGGCTAATGTTTGTACTTTTTAGTAGAGACAGGATTTCACCAGGTTGACCAGGCTGATCTCGAACTCCTGACCTTGTGATCCACCCGCCTTCACCTCCCAAAGTCCTGGAATTAGTGGTGTGAGCTACCATGCCTAGCCTGACCCCATCTCTTTTTAAAAAAATAACTGTTAAAAAGCCGGGCTCGGTGGCTCAAGCCTGTAATCCCAGCACTTTGGGAGGCCGAGGCGGGTGGATCACAAGGTCAAGAGATCGAGACCATCCTGTTCAACATGGTGAAACCCCGTCTCTACTAAAAATACAAAAAATTAGCTGGGCATGGTGGTGCGTGCCTGTAATCCCAGCTACTCAGGAGGCTGAGGCAGGAGAATTGCCTGAACCCAGGAGGTGGAGGTTGCGGTGAGCCGAGATCGTGCCATTGCACTCCAGCCTGGGTAACAAGAGTGAAACTCCGTCTCAAAAAAAAAAAAAAAAAAAATAACTGTTGTCTTTATCAGTGGCTCTGGACTATGGTTTCCCGCTTCTTACATTCAGGAACAAAAAACAAAGGTGAAATTATTTTGTAAATTTTCTTTACACAAAAGTTTATAAGTTAAATAGGTAGTCTTTTTTAAAAATCAGTTGATAATTTTTTTTCTTTTTATTTTGTAGTGTCTTGAATCTTTGAGTTTATTGAAGCGTATTTGTTTGTTTCTTTTTCTTTTTTTTTTTTTTAAGATGGCTGCTCACTCTGTTGTCCAGGCTGGAATGGTGCAGTGGTTCGATAGCTCACTCTAACCTCCGCCTCAAGCAATTCTCCTGCCTCCAGATTTCTGCCCACTGCAACTTACACCTCCCAGGCTCAAGCATACTCCTGCCTCAGCCTCCCGAGCTGGGATTATAGGCATCGGCCACCACATCCGGGTAATTTCTGTATTTGTAGTAGAGATGGGCTTTCACCATGTTGGTCAGGCTAGTCTCAAATTCCTGACTTCAAGTGACCAACCTCAGCCTCTCAAAGTGCTGGGATTACAGGCATGAGCCACTGCGCCCTGCCTCTTTTTGTTATTTAAAAAGGTTTTTTTTTTTTTTTTTTTTTTTTTTTTTTTTTTTTTTTTGAGTCAGAAGTTTGTTTCCCATTGGAAGGAGGAACAGAAACTAACAAAAAGCAAGTATGTCTATTTACCCCAGTCATCTATCATTATAGTAGTCTGTTACTTAATGTCACAAAAAATCAATATGAAGAATGGGATGGAATAAGCAAACGTAATTGGAGATGATAGCATTGTTTGCTCAGGAAACTGAAGACAAAACTGGAAATTATTAAAACTGGTGAAGGGACCGGGAGTGGTGGCTCATGCCTGTAATCTCAGCACTTTGGGAGGCCAAGGTGCATGGATCACGAGGTCAGGAGATCGAGACCATCCTGGCTAACACAGTGAAACCCCGTCTCCAGTAAAAAGACAAAAAAGTAGCCAGGCATGGTGGCATGCACCTGTATTTAGTTCCAGCTACTCTGGAGGCTGAGGCCGGAGAATTGCTTGAACCCGTGAGGCTGAGGTTGCAGTGAGCCGAGATCGCACAGCTGCACTCCAGCCTAAGCAGCAGAGCGAGACTTGGGCTCAAAAAAAAAAAAAATCTAACTGGTGAAGGAGTCAATTTGCTGCTATGCTTTGCTGGAGCTATGATCACACTACTTTGTCACCCAGGCTCGAGTGTAGTGGTGTGATCATAGCTTAACTGCAGCCTCAAATTCTTGGGCTCAAGCAATTTTCCCACCTTGCTGAGACTAAGGGCGTGCACCCTGATACCTGGTTAATTTAAAAAATTTTTTGTGTAAAAGTGGGGTTTTGACATCTGGCCCAGGTTTCCAACTCCTGGCCTTAGCCGATTCTTGCGCTTCGGCCTCCCATGGTGCTGGGATTACAGACGAGGGCCACTGCAACCGCCTTGTAGTGTATTTCTAATGGGCGAGTAGGTTTAATTTCATATGGTTATAAAATTGTCATGTAAGGGGCCTTTGAAGCATGACATTTTGGTATTTGTTGTGACTTTCCCATTGGCCTTGTGTGGCAGGTAATGGATATCCACCCTGTGAACTGCAGACTGGCCTGGATCTCAGCGGAGGTGGGAAACCCTTTCCTCCTCCTGTCCAGCTGTCTCTGGCCAGTACAGCCTGATTGGCAGGTACGCTCCCTTTGCTGCTTGTCTGTGCGCATGCTGACTTCAGTTCCCTTCGGAGCCTCTCGGTCCCACTGTGTGTGCCTTAGGTTCGAGCGCTTGGTTGCCACGCCAAGGGGCTCTCCTTCTAGGCAGTTCTTATAAGTGGTCATTCCCATAATGAGAAGCAGTAGGGCCGGGTGTGGTGGCTCAAGCCTGTAATCCCAGCACTTTGGGAGGCCGAGGCGGGTGGATCATGAGGTCAAGAGATCGAGACCATCCTGGTCAACATGGTGAAATCCCATCTCTACTAAAAATACAAAAATTAGCTGGGCATGGTGGCTCGTGCCTGTAATCCCAGCTACTCGGGAGGCTGAGGCAGGAGAATTGCTTGAACCCAGGAGGCGGAGGTTGCGGTGAGCCGAGATCGCGTCATTGCACTGCAGCCTGGGTAACAAGAGCAAAACTCTGTCTCAAAAAATAATAATAATAATAAATAAAAATAAAAAGTAGACAAACTGTTTTTGGAGCTGGGAGGGAGGGTATGGAAAGGCCCCACCATTCCCATTATTTAGTGGAGTCTAGACACAAACCTGAAGAATCTATTTTGATTCTTCCATGCAGTAGAGAAGGCTGTGTAGGTCTGAGAGCATATGCTGGTGGGGTGGGTTCCCAGTTTAGTCTGAGAGTCTATGGGAGGTTTCTCTGGAGGGCTGATGCTCCAATTCAATCCTGAAGCCTGAGTAGGAGTTACACAGGCAGAAGTAGCTCCTCTAGAGTTTCTGATGGAGTGAAGGATTGAGGAGAGTTAAGGATGGGTCCTATTGTTCAGAGATCCTGGGCGCTGCCTCTCACTCAGAGGAGGAAGTCTCAGGGGAGATGACTGGAGGGAAGAGAAGGGTTATGTTTTGTGTTTGTCCATGATATATTTCAGACAAAGGGAGGTGTTCAGTAGCTGTTGGACCTGGGATTGTGGAGCTTGGGAGAAAGATCTGGGTAGAATTCTGAGTCATTAGCATATGAAGGTTATTTGAAAGCCTGGGTCCAGAAGATGCCACCTGGTTCCAGGGTGAGTGGCGAAGTATAACCAAAGAAGAAGGCTCAGGGGACCAAGGCTGTCTACCTCTGAGGGCTGCAGAAGGACAAGCCTGCAAGACGCTGGGCAGGTTGTGGGGCTCAACCCCAAGGCAGCATCTAGGGGTGTGTGTTTACAGCTGAAGCCCTAGAAAGCATATGTTACAGCTCTTTCAGTTTAGCTGTCTGTAGGCAGCTTGTGTTAGTTCAATAAGACCCCCTGCCTTATTGCAAGGACAGAGGGCTTTCTGTATCCAGGGCTTTCTTGCCTTGGCGTACCAGAAGAATCAGACCACATGTGGGCTTGGAGAATGAATGTAAGATTTTTTTATTTTCTTGTTTGTTTGTTTGTTTTTTGAGATGGAGTCTCACTCTGTCACCCAGGCCGGAGTGCAGTGGCAGGACCTTGGCTCACTGTAAGCTCCGCCTCCTGGGTTCAAGCAATTATTCTGCCTCAGCCTCCCCAGCAGCTGGGACTACAGGCACACGCTGCCACGCCTGGCTAATTTTTTTTTTTTTGTATTTTTGTTGTTGTTGTTGTTGTTTGTTTTTTGTTACTTTAATTTTATAAATTCAGTTGCTCAAAAACTTGAAAAATGTCACTTTAATTTTGATGACTAAATTTGGAGAGCTTTTCAAATAATCTTACACCAAGGAAAAATTTTATTATAGATGCCAGTTATTTAAAAATACATGGGAAAAGACAAATATACAAAGGTAGTATCATACAACTGATTTCTAAACTCAATACTTTTGAAATACAAAACAATGATCATTACCCCCAGAAGTCAGTTTACTGACACAGATTGATGTTTAACTTGATCTATAACTCTTTTCATTCAATTTTGTTTATAAATGTTACTGAATTTTTAAATTTCATCACATCTGAATTTTATGGGATTGTTTTTGAATGTTTACTTCTTAAAGTAGTATATAGTTATTTCTTGTAGTTAATGTCAGCAACTATAGGAAGCTTTCCTAAGTCACAAGAATTCAATGTGGTTGCTGTTCTGAAGACAGTTACCATTTTGAGCTATCTATACTAAGACCCATGTATTCAAAGACAAAATATTAATGGACAAAATGTGGGGGTTGAGAGCAGGAGCAGGACTAAGAAAAGAAAATGTTATCTTTTACCGCAGACCTGCCAAAAAAAGACTGTTACTTACTTTGGTACTATTGCTAGAGAAGCAGTTTCTGCCAGACCAGAGGTTGGCCATACGGTTGTTCCTTTTATATTTCCTTTTCCAAATGATAACAGACTTTGCCAACTAAATTGTTCAAGCAAATAAGCAGATACCTTTAAATTACCATATACTTTTCAGTTGCTTGAAATAAATTATTTTCTCAATTGGTTTAGCAGCCTTGTGTCTGGAAAAGCAGTAAAACCCACTTTGTTCCAAAATTAGAACACTGACTCTGAGGCTGCTTGTAAAATGCTTGGCTATCTTCTATCACCAATCAGTCATGAAGGTGAACCTCCATGAACTCTGTAATGTAATAAATGTAAAAATGACCTCATCGATCAATACACAATATTGAGCCAGCAAAACCAAAAAAGTACCCTCATAAGTAGGAACTGGCTTGTATAAAACAAGAGGATATATAATACTCTTACATAAAACAAGAGAAATATGTATGGTAATAAAAACAATCTTTAATAAACCTATATAGAGATGATTCTGGTTTACATGTAAGTCTGCTTTAACCATAACTGAATGATTGAAAATGCTCTTTTCTTAACACAATTCCCATTCATTATAAGTTATGCTGGTCCTAGTATCTTACAAATTCTTATTTCCTTGAATTTATCTACTACATCTTCACTGTGTTGCCCTTTAACTTATAAGCTGGGCCTGCCCAGCCTGCTTATAAAGCCTCTCTTCAGATACCACATGTATTAAAGAGAGGCATCATTTAACAGAAATCTGCACTTCAAAACAGCACTTGAAGGACCAGCCATTGGCTCTCCAACATAAATACCTGTCATTTCACATTATCACAGAAACAGTGCAGTTTACTAACCACTCCTTCCTTATAAGAAATTCAGTAGCTATAAAAATTTTTGTTCAGTTTCAAAAAATGTCAATACTTATTAATTCCAAAGATCCGAACACCATGTAGTTGTGGCATTTTGGGAATTAGCACACTCAGGAGAGAAGCTGTGTTTAGGATGAAGTGAGTTGAATCATACTTCGTATAGAAACTTGCCAGAAAATATAGAATTATTGGAGAAATTGTGAAAAACTTCCGTGAAGATGTAAACTGTACTCCATAGTCCAGTTGTTCCCAATGAGTTAGGAGTCTTGCTTTACCCTGGTCAGGAGTTTCAAAAGGTGTTCCTTTCACTGCATGCAAAAATACATACATCCCCAGATTATGTATAATATTTGTTAAAGTCCAAGCAACAGGAACACTGAAGAAGGGAATGCTGAGTAAGACAATATGAAGCAAGCCAACTCCCAATGCATATGTCAGCCACATACCCCGACTGTTCATGACACGGGTATTTGGATTCACTTCACAGTGGGCGACTCCAACATTCATGTTTGCTCCGCAGCCCTACTCCGCGCCGCCGGCTCGCTGCAGGTCCAGCCCCGCGGCTACGGCTGCAGATTGACGCTCTCAGCCCGGGCCTTTTTTTCGTATTTTTACTAGAGATAGGGTTTCACCACGTCGCCCAGGCTGGTCATGAACTCTAGGCAATCCGCCACCTCTGCCTCCGCCTCCCAAACTGCTGGGATTACAGGCATGAGCCATCATGCCTGGCCAAGTGTAAGGTTTTACTGAGTGAAAGTAGCTCTCAGCAGATGAGGGAACCAGAAGGGAGATGGGGTGGGAAGGTGGTTTTCCCCTAGAGTCAGGCCGCCCAGTGGCCAGGCTCTCCTCCGACTGCCCCAGCCTAACTGCGTCCTTCCACCGGTGGATGGTCTGTTGGTATCTGCCAGTGCCTGTTGGTGTGCTTCTCCCCCACTGTGTTCCTCTTGATGTCCAGCCGTTTGTGTCTTCTTCTGCCTGTGTGTTCCTCTTGACGTCCAGCTGCTTGTGTGCATGCCCACTAGGGTCTCAGGGTTTTTATAGGCACAGGATGGGGATGTGGCAGGCCATGGTGGTCTTGGGAAATGCAGCATTTGAGCACAAAAACAGAAAGGCCTGTCCTTACCCAGGTCCATGGGGACAGACTCAGGGGTTGAGCCCTCATTAGGGACCAGCATGGGGTTCCACCCTTCCCTTCCCAGCACTTCCCTGCCCCTCTCTTGTACCATTTCCCCCTGTGAAGAGGTACATATAACTCCCATTAGAATATGGATGACAGTCAGTCTTAGGCTACTTCCTGCTGACAGGGGGCATTGTTTTGGGGATAATAGTAGTTAGATTCCTTCCAGAGGTCTATCTAAGGGTTCTTAGCAAAGGGGAGCCATTCATCCGAGGCTCCGGTTGCCTGTTTGGAGTTAGATGGCTTCTAAGCATAAGAGGAAAATAAAACAAGTTTTATAAGGTTTAGTATGCATTGGTTAAACATGTGTATTATACAAGGAAAAAATGTAGTGCCAAAGAGTACAGAGATAAGAAGTGAGATATACTAACAACAACATTGTACCCTGAGCTGTTTCAACCTGGTGAAAGAAATTGAACCTTGTATGGGAGCGGTTAAATTTTAGAAGACAGATAACTATTCTTGCCATATGTTTAGGAGTTAACAGGTGTACCCTGGGAATTCTGGGGTTTGTGTGCTTGCACGGTGGCTATTAAAGCTTTTGCCTCTTTCTTGTGTTTCCCTTTCTCTGTTGTGAAAAACTGAGGTGGCCACTTTCAGGAGGTCCCCTAATGTACTATCTGGTCCCGGGGCCTGTGTCTAACTTCCTCTTGATGTCAAGAGCTGCCTGAGTAAGAAATTTGTCCTTTAGGATTAGTTGTCCAGTGACTGAATCAGGAGATAGGGAGGTGTGCTTTACCAAGGCCTCTCTTAGCCTTTCCAGGAAGGCAGTGGGATTTTCATCAAATTCCTGGTCGATCATGTATAACATAGTACAATTGAGAGGCTTGGTCTCATTCCCACGAAAGTCCTCCATTATGCACACCTAAAAGTGTCTCCTTTTGCAGTCTTCCATCTCATCAGTGGGATCCTATTTAGGGTCATTCACTGGTACTGATTCTCTTCTAGTTGGATAATATTCATCCTCTTCCCTGATGCTATGTGTGATACAAGGCTCATCCCCACACCTCTCTGCTACCTGCAGAGTGGCCTGCTTCTCAGTGTCCATCAGGGTCTGATTCAGGAGTAACATAATGTCTTCCCAGGAGAGTTCAAATATCTGAGTGAAGTTCTGGAAAGCCTCTATATCTATTAGGGTCATCTGAAAACTTGCCAAGATCCCCCTTGATTTGCTTTAAGTCCTGTAGGGAGAAGGGGACTTGGAACTTACTGAGCCCAAGTTAACTCGGCATCTGTTGGAGGGACAAGAGTGAGACTGGGGCATGTTTACAGCGAGGATTTCTAGGAGGGGGCAAGTGAGAGGCTGGAGCTGGATAGGGAGGTCGGAGTAGACCCAGAGGAGCAGGGGTTGAGGGAGCTGGCTTCTCTGCTTGGGGTGCGTCTGGGACTCATGTCTTTAATTCCCTGGGCTTGCCCCTTGTAGCCTTCCCTGAGATGGCGAACAGGAAGGCTGGATCAATCCTGCACTGTGGGCAAAGATCTGGATTGCCTTGCAAGGTATAGAAAGCCTGCACCTATGGGGCCTCAGACCATCTGTCCTCACATCTGCAGAAAAGTTCCAACTGCTGGATAGTATTGAAATGAATCGTTCCTTCCTGAGGCCCAGCCAATCCTTTATAATTTGGCCAAACCTTTGTACAAAGGACTGTAGGGCATTCCGCCCCCCTCCCCAGATTCAGAGGGTCAAAGCAGGCCCAGTGGTTCAGGATACACTCCAGAGGAGTATAAGCAGGGGTTGGTGAAGAGAACTGTTTGCTCATTCTAAAAGACAGGGAATAGAGGTGTCCCTAATTCCCTTCCTTCTTTCAGTGAATACTCAGGGTTTGATGGAGAGAGAAAGACAGCATCCTCCCTTCCCTTCCACTTCTTATCCCTGAGTCCCAGTGACCTTGGCAGATGCTGGCCATCGGTACTGATGCAGTATGTACCCATGAAGCAGGGAAAACCTGGAAAATAGGAATTAACCGCTCTTGCCTATGCCTTCATTTTTTCCTGCTGTTGGTAACCTTTGAGTTCCCTCAGCCTGTTTATGCCATGAAGCATGGCCTCCTTCCATGGGTTTGGGGTGTTCATTCAGCAGGAATCAGTCCTTCCCATTTACACTGTGGCTGTTGCCTGGCTTTGGATCCCTCTGACCTGGTTTTTCTTTCTAGGGCCTCAGCCTTAAGCCCAGAATGGAGTTTGGGACTGAAAAGGTTATTTCAGAGGCTGTATCTGTTGAGAGTCTCATATGTGCCCTGCCAAATTTACAGTTATCGGCAAGCAGGGGTGGTTCCTCTGGGAGGCCAAGGAGGGCGGATCACGAGGTTAAGAGATTGAGACCATCCTGACCAACATGGTGAAAACCCCTGTCTACTAAAAATACAAAAATTAGCTGGGCGTGGTGGTGCGTACCTATAGTCCCACCTACCAGGAGGCTGAAGCAGGAGAATCACTTGAACCCAGGAGGCAGAGGTTGCAGTGAGCCGAGATCACTCCACTGCACTCCAGCCTGGTGACAGAGTGATACTCTATCTCAAAAAATAATAATAATAAATTTTTAAAAAAGAAAAGGAAAAAGAGAAAAATAGTTTAAGGGTGAAAGGAGGAGACCCATCCTGGGAGAAGAACCCCTTGCTCAGTGTAAGTGGGTCCCTCTGATCCTTATATTTTTTTTCCCCTGGTTCAGACCAGGTTGAATTCCATGGCCCAGGGAGAAATGTTCTGTTGGCATGGTGTGCAAGAAGTGTCCTGTGTGGTCCCAGGTACCACCAGTTTTTCTCCCATCCCCCATGTCCCGGATGTTGGAGGCAGAGGTAGAGGCAGCAGTGGCCATGGCTCTGCTCCCCATCACCCCTTCATGGCTGTTGAGCTCAGCTGTTGCCTGCTGCAGGCATGCACAGGTGCCTGAGCTGGGAGAGAAAATGATAAGGAGAGGTGCCCTGAGCAGTGTGTGTCTGCATCTGTTGGGGTGAGGCATAGGTGGCACCTCTAGGAACAGTTAGTCTGATTTGCATCTTTGGCGGCTGAGCCAAACACTTATTTTACTGAGTAACAAGCTGCAGCCTGTAGCAAAACATTTAACATTATAAAGGAAGAGATAAGAGCCGTTTCAAACCTTGAGAGAGAGAAAAGAGATGAAGTCTGGGGGTTTTAACTGGCCGGTCAGAGCAGTTTTAAAACTCCAGGAAGGGAAACAGAGCCTCTTTCCTGCAGGAAATAGAGTGGTGACAGGGTTTTGGAAGAGAGGCAGACCTGCATTTCCTTACACTCACCTTCCAAGATGCTGGACAAGCTCCCAGTTGAAATGGGTAAAGTTCCTTTAGCGCCCTCAAAGGGTATGTGACAGGGGGAGTGGCTCACTTCTTCAGTGCCCCACTGCTCAAACTTCTAGTGGGAGTTTGCAGACAGGCAGGTTGTGGGGCTCCGACCCCACAGCAGCATCTAGGGGTGAAGGGCTTATGTTACAGCTCCTTCAGTTCAGCCATCTGTAGGCAGCTTGTGTTAGTCAGCTCAATTAGACCCCCTGCCTTATCGCAAGGACAGAGGGCTTTTTGTATTTTGGGATTTCTTGCCTTGGTGTACCAGAAGAATTGGATCACATGTGGGCTTGGCAATTGAGTGCAAGGTTTTATTAAGTGGAAGTAGCTCTCAGCAGATCAGGGAACCAGAAGGGAGATGGGGTGGGAAGGTGGTTTTCTGCTAGAGTCAGGCCACCCAGTGGCCGGGCTCTCCTCCTCTCCTCCATCCCAGCCAAACTCTGTGTTGTTCCGCTGGCATCTGCTGGTGTCAATTGGTGTGTTCCTCTTGATGTCCAGCCACTTGTGTCTTCTTCTACCTGTGTGTTCCTCTTGACATCCAGGTGCCTGTGTGCATTGCATGCCTGCTACGGTCTTGGGTTTTTGTTTGCTTTGAGACAGAGTCTTGCTCTGTTTCCCAGGCTGGAGTGCGGTGGCGTGATCTCAGCTCTGCAACTTCTTCCTCCCAGTTCAAGTGATTCTGCCTCAGCTAAGTTTTGTATTTTTAGTAGAGACAGGGCTTCACCATGTTGGCCAGACTGGTCATGAACTCCTGACCTTGGGTGATCTGCCTGCCTCAGCCTCCCAAAGTGTTGGAATTACAGACATGAACCACTGTGCCTGGCTGGTGTCCCGAGGTTTTTTTTTTTTTTTCTTTTTTGAGGCGGAGTTTTCACTCTTGTTACCCAGGCTGGAGTGCAATGGCGCGATCTCGGCTCACCGCAACCTCCGTCTCCTGGGTTCAGGCAATTCTCCTGCCTCAGCCTCCTGAGTAGCTGGGATTACAGGCACGTGCCACCATGCCCAGCTAATTTTTTTGTATTTTTAGTAGAGACGGGGTTTCGCCGTGTTGACCAGGATGGTCTCGATCTCTCGACCTCATGATCCACCCGCCTCGGCCTCCCAAAGTGCTGGGATTACAGGCTTGAGCCACCGCGCCCGGCTATTTTTTTTTTTTTTTTTTTTTTTGAGACGGAGTTTTCACTCTTGTTACCCAGGCTGGAGTGCAATGGCACGATCTTGGCTCACCGCAACCTCCGCCTCCTGGGTTCAAGCAATTCTCCTGCCTCAGCCTCCTGAGTAGCTGGGATTACAGGCACGCGCCACCATGCCCAGATAATTTTTTGTATTTTTAGTAGAGACGGGGTTTCACCATGTTGACCAGGATGGTCTCGATCTCTTGACCTCGTGATCCACCTGCCTCGGCCTCCCAAAGTGCTGGGATTACAGGCTTTGAGCCACCGTGCCCGGCCTTCCCGAGGTTTTTATAGGCACAGGTTGGGGGTATGGCAGGCCAGGGTGATCTTGGGAAATGCAGCATTTGGGTATGAAAACAAAACAACCTGTCCTCACCTAGGTCCATGGGCACAGGCCTGGGGGTAGAGCTCTCACCAGGGACCATGCCTTTCTTTTCCCAGCACTTCCTTGTCCCCCTTCTGTATTAGTACCCTGAGTTCTTTGTCTCACATTAAGAAGATTAAGGGATGTGGACACAGTGTTCACTTAGGCAGCACATATACTAAAATTGGAACGATACAGAGAAGATTAGCATGGCCCCTGGTCAAGGATGACATGCAAATTTGTGAAGCATTCCATATATATATATTTTTAAAAGGGATGTGGACATAAAGGTAAGGTTGGAGCAAAAGTTTAATAAGTGAAAGAAGAAAGCTTTCCACAGTAGAGAGGGGGTACGGAATGCATTGCCCACTATGAGGCTGAGGTCAGGGGTTTTCATGGCTTGGGAAGGGAAGGAATGTGCTTACTGGTGTTTGAGAAAGCACTACTCAGCTTGGCCCAAGGACCTTGGCCCAAGACCAGTTGGGAGCTGAAGTGAAAGTTTAGCCTGGGACCTTGGTCTGGGACCACTCAGAGGCCGAGTTGATGATGCGTAGTGGCTTGGCTCACAGTCCAAAGTATGTTCAGAAAAGGAAAGGAAAGTGTGCAGTGGAACCCACCAGAGCCTCCTGTGTCTATGCCCACAAAAGGAGAAAAGACTATTTCCTGGAAGCCCTCTGGTTATACAAAGGACAAAGGTGTTTTTATGCTGGGCCTTGCTTCCTTATCAGAGTGACTGTAGGCATGTCTTTCACACAAAGAACAAAGGCATTTCTGTGCTGGGCCTTGTTCCTTTATCTTAGTGGGCCAGAGGTTTGTGCAAGTTTTCTTATCTGTACCTGCAGCCTGATTTTTCAGCTGTTTCTCTGTTTAAGTGAGTTTTACCAAGGACCCATCCATCCTAACTGCCTAAATCTGCTCTCAGAACTACTTGAGACTGGATAATTTATAAAGAAAAGAGGTTTAATTGGCTCACAGTTCTGCAAGCTGTACAGGAAGCACAGCTGGGGAGGCCTCTGGAAATGTACAATCACGGCGGAAGGCAAAGAGGAAGGAGGCACATTATACATGGCTGGAGCAGGAAGAAGAGAGAGATGGAGGGGTGCTACATACTTTTAAACAACCAGATCTCATGAGAACTCACTCACTATCACTAGAACAGCAAGGGGGAAGCCCACCCACAGGACCCAATCACCTCCCACCAGGCCACTCCTCCAACAGTGGGGGTTGCAATTTGGACGTGAAATTGGGTGGGAACACAAATCCAAACCATATCAACATGTTACCATGCAACTTGCTATTTCCACTTAAAGTTTCATACACATACACTACCCTTGTTCTTAGCGGCTATGCTATTCATTGTGTGACTCTGCAATAGTATAGTCAACTATTATCCTACTAAGGGATAATCCCAGAAGCTTTCTGATTTTTATCAGTGTGGTGATCCAGTAAAAGTCTCTGGACCCATATTAAGAATAATGACTTAATGAGTGTGGTGGCTCATGCCTGTAATCCCAGCACTTTGGGAGGCCAAGGTGGGCGGATCATGAGGTCAGGAGGTTGAGACCATCTGGCCAACATGGTGAAACCCCATCTTTACTAAATACAAAAAGCTAGCTGGGCCTGGTGGCATGTGCCTGTAATCACAGCTACCTCAAGAGGCTGAAGCAGGGGAATTGCTTGAACCTGGGAGGTGGAGGTTGCTGTGAGCTGTGATTGCACCGCTGTACTCCAGCCTGGTGACAGAGCAAGACTCCATCAAAAAAAAAAAAAAAAAAAGAATAATGACTGGATCTGTTATTGTGAAGGATAGATTCCCACAAAAGACATTGCTCATTCACAATGTATATATATTTTCTTTTTGCTTGTGATTGCCAGGTTAAGGTTTTTCCTTCTTTCTTTTCTTCCTTCCTTTTTTCTTCTCTTCCTTCCATTCTTTTCCAGCTTTCTTGAGATATAACTAACAGATATAAACTACTTGGATTTAAACTACAAAATTTAATGTTTCACATATATATGCAGGTGAACCATCCCTACAATCAAGATAGTGAACATACCCATCACTGTAAAAACTTCCTCATGCTCCTTTTTCTCCTTTTTTTCCTTTCCCCATCCATAACTTCTGACTCCAGCTGATCTGTTTTGTTTCTATGGCTTTCTATTTATAAGAAAGTCACTGCCAGGTGGGGTGGGTCACAACTGTAATCCCAGCATTTTGGGAGGCTGAGGCAGGAGAATCCCTTTAGCCTAGAAGTTTGAGACCAGTCTCGGCAACAAAGGGAGACCCCTGTCTCTACAAATAATTTTTTAAAAAATTAGCTGGGCATGGCAGCACACGCCTGTAGTTGTAAGTACTCAGAAGGGTAAGATGGGAGAATCGCTTGAGCTCGGGAGGTTGATGCTGCAGTGAACCATGATCAAACCACTGCACTCCAGCCTGGGTGATGGAGCAAGACCCTGTCTCAAAAAAGTTATATAGTATGAAGCCTATTGTATTTGGCTTTGGTCACCTCCTGTGTCTAACCCTGACATGGTACCTCTTTCAGGCCTGGACAGAGGCCTGGACCCCAAATCCCTCTCTAGATCCTTGGAGGAAAGCCTCACAGTGAATCAGTGAAAACCCTTCTTAGGGCCTGGATTCTGTTCCTGGTCCCTTAAATCCCACCCTCTGGTCTTGGACACCATCCCCAGAGCCACAAATGATTTCCTGGGATCTAGACACCACCCTCAGTCCTCCCAATCCCCACCCCAGGGTATTGGAGACCAACCCAGCCCTTCAGGGCCTTTTCCCATGTGAGGGAGGCATCCAGAATGTACAAGTCCCATCTTCCCAGCTTAGATTCCACCCCACATCCTCATGCTCTGCCTTGAAGCTCAGAACTGTGTCTGTAGGCCAGTGCAGTGGCTCACGCCTATAATCCTAGCACTTCAGAAGCCTGAGGTGGGAGGATTGCTTGAGGCCAGGAATTTGAGACCAGCCTTGGCAACATAGTGAGACCCCTGTTTCTACAACCAGTGGAAAAAAAAAAAAATAGCTAGATGTGGTGGTATGTGCCTGTCATCCTAGTTTCTAGTGGAGGGAATGGGAAGCGGGTAAGGTAGGAGGATTGCCTGAGCCCGGGAGGTTGAGGCTACAGTGAGCCGAGATAGTGCTACTGCACTCCAACCTGGGCTATAGGCTACAGAGTGAGAACCTGTTTTAACAAAAGAGAGAGAGAGAGAGAGAGAGAGAGAGAAAAGGAGAGAGAGAAAAGAAAGAGGAAGAAAAAAAAGGAAAGAGGAAGGGAGGGAGGGAAGAAGGAAGGAAGGAGGGAGGGAGAGAAAAGAAAAGGAAGGAAGGGGGGAAAGGAAAAGGAAAGAAAGGAAAGAAAAATCTGTCTCCAGTTATCAGTTCCCCCATAAGAGCATGGACCATTATCTCACCTCCTTTCATAGTCCAAATAAACTCATGCTCTTCATCCACTGCGCTTGGAGGCACCACCTAGGGCTGGTTGACCTCAGTGGTGATGGATAAGTTGGAGAACAGGTCCTGCCAAGTGGAAGCGCCTGGCTGAGTATGGGCAAAGCTGGGTTACCCTCCCCCCCGTTGTGTCACTCCTGTCTCCTCACCTCTGCCGGCCTCACTTGCAAGTCCCAAGGTTACAGGGAGCTCAGGTATCGGCCAGTGTTTTTCCCTAAGGTAAACTGGCGCTCCAAGCATCCCCTGGCCCCAGTCAACCACTGACAGTGGGACAGAGGTTGTTGCTTCTTTGTTTAGCCCTGAGAACCACAGAAAGGGTACAAGGCAGGGCTGAGTGCAGAAGGGCAGGCTTTGGGGAAAGGGAAGGGGCTGATCCAGTCCCTTACACCTATAGCCCAGGCCCTGGCAGTTCAGCACTGGGTCAGACGTACCTAGATAATCCTCCAGTGAACCTAGGGAATGACTGTGTTAAGAGATGAGAGCCTGGGAGATGATGTGACTAAGGAGGGATGTTAGGTGTGGCGGAGGTCTGTGGGAGGGAGTGGGTTGGAGAGGAGCTTGTGGTAAACTGGGAAATGAGTTAAAGTCCTCAAGCGGGAGCAGGCCAGGTTCACGCCTGTAATCCCAGCACTTTGGGAGGCTGAGGCTGAAGGATTGCTTGAGGCCAGGAGTTCAAGACCAGCCTGGGAAACATAGGGAGACCCTGTCTCTACAAAAATTAATATTAAAAAATAGGCCGGGTGCGGTGACTCACACCTGTAATCCCAGCACTTTGGGAGGCCAAGGCGGATCACAAGGTCTGCAGTTCAAGACCAGCCTGGCCAACATGGTAAAACCCTGTCACTACTAAAAATACAAAAGTTAGCCAGGCATCATCGTGTGTGCCTATAACCCCAGCTACTTGGTAGGCTGAGGCAGAATTACTTGAACCAGGACCCAGGAGGCAGAGGTTGCAGTGAGCCGAGATCACACCACTGCATTCCAGCCTGGGCTATAAAGCGAGACTCCGTCTCAAAAAAAAAAAAAAAAAAAAAAAAAGCCAGGCATGGTGACACATGTCTGTGGTAGCTATGCAGGAGGCCGAAGTGGGAGGATCACTTGAGGCCACAGGTCAAAGGCTGCAGTGAGCCGTCATCACAGCCTGAGCAACAGAGGGAGACCCTCAAAATTTTTTTAAAAAATGAAGTCCAGGCTGGGTGCAGTGGCTCAAGCCTGTAATCCCAGCACTTTGGGAGGCCGAGGCGGGTGGATCATGAGGTCAAGAGATGGAGACCATCCTGGTCAACATGGTGAAATCCCGTCTCTACAAAAATACAAAAACTTAGCTGGGCATGGTGGCACGTGCCTGTAATCCCAGCTACTCAGGAGGCTGAGGCAGGAGAATTGCCTGAACCCAGGAGGCGGAGGTTGCAGTGAGCCGAGATCACGCCATTGCACTCCAGACTGGGTAACAAGAGCAAAACTCCGTCTCAAAAAAAAAAAAAAAACTGAAGTCCAGCGGGGCGCGGTGACTCACGCCTGTAATTCCGGCACTTTGGGAGGCTGAGGCGGGCAGATCACCTGAGGTCAGGAGTTCGAGGCCAGCCTGACCAATATGGTGAAACCCCATCTTTAAAAAAAAAAAAAATTAAGTCCTGAGATGCCTGAGGATCAAGGTGTGGTAAGGGACCAGGAAGGAACTGGAGTTAGACCAAGAAAGGGATCAGGACACTGAGAAGACAAGGACCTCACCTGGTGACCTGGATTGGACAAGGTCCCTGAGCAGGACTTGGGCAAGAAATAGATAATGACCTAGAGAAAAGAACCACCTGGGTAAGCCGGCTCAGCTTACAGGGGCTGGTACAAGGCTCATAGTCCACCCTCCACATCCTGGGGGGTGCATCTGGTAGGCAACTGAGACAGAAGTTGGGCTCAAGGACCAGTAAGGGGATCAGGGTGGGAACCTGGTACTGCAGTGGGAAGGGATCACAGGCCAGCCGGGGCCACCTGAGTGAAGACAAGGATATGTGCCTGGGGGTGGGAGGATCTGAGTGAAAACTGGGATCAGGCTGGGTGGGGTGACCTGAGGAGGAACCAGGTAAAGACTTGTAGCAGACCGGGGAGTGGATGGGGCTCTGCCTCACTCACCCTGAACTCGACGGAGCTGTCCTTCAGGCTGCTGCAGCCCTGGGACTGTTCCTTCAGCACAGTTGGCTACATGTACCCACCCTGTGTGTGAGGGTGTCTGGGTGAGGGGCTGCCTCCCCATGCCTGTATGACACAGAGGAGGTGGAAGAATGGACTGTAGGATGAAAGGCACAGGATAAAACGCTGATTCCCCTGTCTAAAGAATGAGGGGTGAGATGCGTGGTGGAGGTCAGGCTGGGGTTCTGGGGCCAGCATGATATAAACACAGCTGTTAAGTGGGTTGTAGTGTCCTACCACCAGCTCAGTCTGGCCCACATTCCAGGTGGGTCAACAATATTGTGTAGGTCAACAGGGTGGGGATGAACACAGTATTAGAATGAGAATAATAAACAGGAAAGAACAAATGTAAGCACATTTCCCCTTATTTCATTAAACAATTCCCCAAACATGGGACTAGATCATTCCCCGCTAAAAATGGTTGAGATTCATTCATCTGTTGGAGAGTGTTTCTCTTTTCTTTTTTTTTTTTTTTTTTTTTTTTGAGACAAAATCTTGCTCTGTCACCCAGGTTGGAGTGCCGTGGCACAATCTCGGCTCATTGCAACCTCTGCCTCCCAGGTTCAAGCGATTCTCCTGCCTCAGCCTCCCAATTTGCTAGGACTACAGGTGCAGGCCACCATGCCTGGCTAATTTTTTGTATTTTTAATAGAGATGAGTTTTCACCATGTTAGCCAGGATGGTCTTGATCTCCTGACCTCGTGATCTGCCTGCCTCAGCCTCTCAAAGTGTTGGGATGACAGGCATGAGCCACCGTGCCTGGCCTTCTCTTCTTTTTTAAAATGTGTAAATTAGACACTATTTTTCTCATGTCATGCACATAAAAGCAGTGTTTTCCATCATTGGTTACCCACTCTCCTCCTTGTTGGGCAGACAGTCAGTGTATCTAGGGTGCAATGATTTTGGAGTATCCAGATGTGGATAAACTATTTACTTGTGGCTGCAGTGCTTCCCAAATTCTCATAGCCAGAGGTCCGTGTATGGTGACTTAAGCCTGTAGTCCCCACATTTTGTGAGGCCAAGGCAGGAGGATCACTTGAGTCCAGGAATTTGAGACTAGTCTCAGGAAGAGACCCTGTGTTTACAGAAAATTTTAAAAATTAGTTGGGTGTAGTGGCGCACCCCTGTAGTCTCAGCTATTCGGGAAGCTGAGGTGGAAGGATTGCTTGAGCCTGTCAGGACGAGACTGTAGTGATTGTGCATGCTCTGAGACAGAGTGAGACCTTGTCTCAGAAAAAAAAAAAAATTAGCCAGGCATACTGACATGTGCTTGTAGTCCCAGCTACTTGGGAAGCTGAGGTAGGAGGATAACTTGAACCCAGGAGTTTGAAGCTATAGTGTGCTATGATCGCACCTCTGTACTCCAGCCTGGGTGACAGAGTGAGAGAGACCCTGTCTCAAAATAAATAAATAAATAACAGTGTAAATTAAGTAATAATAAGAAAGAGATTTTTTTCCTGGCTCTGACACCATTTCTGGAACCTTCAAGGCAATCATGTGGAATGGAGTGGGGCTCTCCATCACCAGGGCAGGCAATAGATAGCCAGATTTACTGATATAATGGTAGACATAGCCCAATAGAACAAATAGAGAGACCAGAAATAATCTCCTTAATTTATAGTCAATAGATTTTCTACAGATGCCTTAAGATAATGGGAAAAGTATTTTCAACATGGTGCTGGGACAATTGTATATTAACCTGCAGAAAGATGAACTGAGATGTTTATCTCATACCATATATGAAAATTAACATATGCTAAAATGGTGAAAAGTACAAACATAAAGTTAGTATCAGATGTAGGAGGGTATCTTTGTGACTGAGGGGTGGGGAAGGAGCTTTGTTGTGTGTGTGTTTAAGAACACCAAAGGTGCCTGGAATCTCTGCACTTTGGGAGGCCGAGGCAGGTGGATCACCTGAGGTCAGGAGTTTGAGACCAGCCTGGCCAACATGGAGAAACCCCATGTCTACTAAAAGTACAAAAATTACCCAGGCATTGTGGTGCTCACCTGTAATCCCGGCTTCTTGGGAGGCTGAGGTAGGAGAATTTCTTAAACCTGGGAGGCAGAGGTTGCAGTGAACCCAGATCATATCACTGTACTCCAGCCTAGTGACAGAGGAAGACTCTGTCTCAAAAAATTTTTTTAAAAAGGCTGGGCACAGTGGCTTATACCTGTAATTCCAACACTTTGGGAGGCTAATGCAGGGGGATCATGAGGTCAAGAGATCAAGACCATCCTAGCCAACATGGTGAAACCCCATCTCTATAAAAATACAAAAATTAGCTGGTGGCATGCACCTGTAGTCCCAGCTACTTGGGAGGCTGAGGCAGGAGAATTGCTTGAACCCAAGAGATGGAGTTTGCAGTGGGCTGAGATTGCGCCGCTGCACTCCAGCCTGGTGACAGAGCAAGACTCCATCTTAAAAAAAAATAAAAATCTGTAAAGGTGAGACTTAGAGAACGTCTCATTTGGGTTGTCTCCTAGAGGAAGGGTTTATAAAGTTGGCAGCAGTTTATTTAGGGCAGAACCTTAAACTGACTCCAGGGGAGAGTTTCTTGCTTTTAAAAATAAAGATCTTGAAGGAGAGGTTGTTCCCACATGAGGTGGAAACAGGAAGGCATGTTGAGCTCCCAGAGTTAAATCCTTAGATTTCTCTGCCTCATCACCAGGGACTGATAGACTCTTGGGCTCCATTTCGATAGAGTCTAACTCTCAAGCTTGGGAATATGTTTGTCACTTGGAGTTTTCCTTGTAAATGGTAGTGCAGCAGACTGCTCAAATGAACCAATTCAGATGTTTCCTTTTCTTCTCTTTTTATTCCTTTATAGAATATTGCTGCCATATAACTCCCCTTTTCCCTATATATTTAATAGCTGTATTCCCTTGTTGGTGTGTTTTAATTTTTTGGCTGAAAATGAGTAGACAGGTCGGGCATGGTGGCTCACACCTGTAATCCCAGCACTTTGGGAAGCTGAGGTGGGCAGATCATTTGAGGTCAGGAGTTTGAGATCAGCCTGACCATCAAGGTGAAACTCCGTCTCTACTAAAATACAAAAATTAGCTGGGTGTGGTGGTGGGTACCTGTAATCTCAACTACTCGGGAGGCTGAGGCAGGAGAGTCACTTGAATCAAGGAGGTGGAGGTTGCAGTGAGCCAAGATTGTGCCACTGAACTCTAGCCTGGGCAACAGAGCAAGACTCCTTTTCAAAAAAACAAAAACAAAGAAAAGGAGTAGACTGAGGGATAAGATGTGAGGAAACTGGGCCGGGTGCGGTGGTTCAAGCCTGTAATCCCAGCACTTTGGGAGGCTGAGGCGGGTGGATCACGAGGTCGACGGATCAAGACCATCCTAGTCAACATGGTGAAACCCCGTCTCTACTAAAAATACAAAAAATTAGCTGGGCATGGTGGCACGTGCCTGTAATCCCAGCTACTCAGAAGGCTGAGGCAGGAGAATTGCTTGAACCCAGGAGGCGGAGGTTGCGGTGAGCCGAGATCGCGCCATTGCACTCCAGCCTGGGTAACAAGAGCAAAACTCCGTCTCAAAAAAAAAAAAAAAAAAAAAAAAAAAAAAAAAAAAAAGGCCGGGCGCGGTGGCTCAAGCCTGTAATCCCAGCACTTTGGGAGGCCGAGGCGGGCGGATCACGAGGTCAGGAGATCGAGACCATCCTGGCCAACATGGTGAAACCCCGTCTCTACTAAAAATACAAAAATTAGCTGGGCGTGGTGGTGTGCGCCTGTAGTCCCAGCTACTTGGGAGGCTGAGGCGGAAGAATTGCTTGAACCCAGGTGGCAGAGGTTGCAGTGAGCCGAGATTGTGCCACTGCACTCCAGCCTGGCACCTGGCGAAAGAGTGAGACTCTGTCTCAAAAAAAAAAAAAAAAAAAAAAAAAGATGTGAGGAAACTTTGGCCATGCCACCAACAGCCTTTCTTTCCAAATTCCTGACCCCTGCAGGACATCAAACCTTCCCCCATGTTCCCGTGTGGCCTGGCCTAGGCACCACCCCTCCTGCTCTGAGACATGAGAATGGTTCCTTTGGCCAATGAGAATGGAATTCCCTTTTCTCCAAGAGGAAGAAAAAAGAAAGGCCCATTAGTACAGGGAGACACCAGTGCCAGTTCTAGAAAGCCAGGAGCAAGTTCTTAAATGCCAGTGTCCTCTGGCAAGGCCACATGCTACTGGTTTCTTATTTAAACAGTAGGTTTGAGGATCTTTGACTCATTTAACTTATTGATGGAGGAGAATGGATCAGGGAGGATGCCCAAGCTGGCAAGGGCAATGGCAAAGAACCTGCCACTCTGGCTCCTCTCAGGCACTTGCCTTATTTCTCCTCTCTGCACTGTGGGGGGAGGGGGCCTAGGGAACTATCCAATCAGGAGTTCTGAGGGCAGGGCCGTGGCAACTATCCAATTAGACGTGCTGCAGGGCATCACGTGGGGTGACGCACAGCAGCCCGTGCGTTTGGGTTGTTTTCGCCGTCTAACCTTCGCCGGCTTTGTCGCTCTCGGCTACTCTGAAAGCCTTGAGGTGGCTCCGCCTCAGCGCAGGGTGTGGCGCGATTTGCCTGCTCTGGCCAGGACGGCTGTAAGGAGGATGCTAGGACACCCTAGAGTCCAGGAAATGGTGAGTCTGTGGGGCACGGCCCCAACACGCTGGGGGAGGGGCTGCCTGAAACCGGCCAGAACCGGCTGGAACCCGCTGTGGAGGACCCGGGCCTCCCCGCGGGCGCTGGAACTCGAGTCTTCCATGGCGCAGCTCGGCCCTCGGTCCGCTTGGCCGCAGGGTGGGAATAGGTCGGCCGTCCGGACCGCGGGGTTCCTCTAACGTCTCTGCGCGGCAACTTGGGCCCCAGCGCCGGAGCCCTCTCCGGGAAGCCCCGCGTGCGCAGCCCCGCGTCTCCCCCAGATTGTGCGGGGGGCCATGGGAGGGTCATGGGTAGAATACCCACCTCGGGTGTGGGGTTCGCGCAACGTGAGCCAAACGACGTACCTTAGGTTCTAGAATGTTCTTACAGCGTTGAGGAGGAAATAAATAGGTTTCGTTACACCATTAAGTCGCAGTTTCTAAGACCCTGTAGACGACCTTCAGGGAAGACTTACTGTATTTTAGTAAGTTATTTGCCACAGAGCCAAGGAGTAGTCTTTTAGATTTAATTTTGTTGTCGTTTGTGGGTATTTTACGAGAGAGGAAAGCAGACATTGCAGCCTGGAAGTCAGCTGTATGCAGTGGTTGTGCGTCGCCTCCCAGAATCTCTCCTCCGCACAGACATCCTACATGTTGAGGATCCTCTTTGGAAATTTTTCTGGGTGATACGTCCTTGAGGTTAGTTGCAGATCAGCACTGAGCCTCCCTGGCTTTGTCACCTTGGAAACGTCGATTTACTTGTGTGTCAGTATTTAAGTAAATGTAAAGATGTGTTCAGTCACTGTAGTGTGAAAGATGGTAAAAAATGTTTCCAAAAAGGCAAGAAGGTGAATTTCCCGGGGGGTGGGGGGCGGCGGGGGGAAGGCAGCATTACATTCTGCTTGTTATTTTTCACTAGAGTGTGAAAGATGGTACAAAATATTTCCAAAAAGGCAATAAAGGTGAATTTCTGAAGGAAAAAAAAAGCCAGTATTACCTTTTTTTTTTTTTTTTTGACAGAGTCTCACTTTGTCACTGAGGCTTGAATGCAGTGGGGAGATGAAGGCTCACTGCAGCCTCAAACTCTCCAGCTGAAGCGATTCTCCCACTTCAGCCTCAGGAGTAGCTGGGACCACCGCATCTAGCTAATTGTGTGTGTGTGTGTGTGTGCGCGCGCGCGTGCGTGCGCGCGAGCGCGTTGTTTCTTCCCAACTAATTTTTTGTAGAGAGGGGTCTGTCTATGTTGTTCAGGCTGGTCTCAAACTCCTTAGCTCAGATGATCCTCCCAAAATGTTAGGATTGCAGCCGTGAGCCACTGTGTCTAGCCTAAGTATTACTTAAACCTCTTTTTCTTCTAAGCTTCTGAGGCTTATTTTTTTCTTTTGGTTGATTTCAAAAGGAGTTCCAGCGCTTAGACTTAGAATTTGCAGGTGTGTTAAAATACGATTGTTTAGAAAACCACTTCTGGCTGGGCCTAGTGGCTGATGCCTGTAATCCCAGCACTTTGGGAGGCCAGGGCGGGTCGATCGCCTGAGCTCAGGAGTTCCAGACCAGCCTGGGCAACATGGCTGAACCCTGTCTCTACCATAAAATGAGTCAGGTGTAGTGTCATGTGCCTATGGTCCCAGCTACTTGAGAGGCTGAGGTGGGAGGATTGCTTGAGCCCTGGAGGTGGAGGTTGCAGTGAGCCGAGATAGTGCCACTACACTCAAATCTGGGTGACAGAGTGAGACACCATCTCAAAAAAAAAATTTACTTCTAATAATTAGTTATTGATTAAATTATTAGTTTGACTAATGATTATAGTTTACCATGATAAATGATTGTTTGACATGATTAAATTATTTCAAATTAACTTGACATCTTCATTTTCCGAAAGGAATAGATATTTGTGGGTTTTGTGGTGGAACTAGATGATGTTTTACAGTTTGCTTTGATACTTTATACTTAACGTAAATACTTGGTTTGAGTGATTTTGCTGAATTCCTCAAACGCTAGGTTTTTCTGGTTTAAAATACCAAAAGTGTTCCAAAGCTGCATGACTGTTGAGCAGAGGCCTGAGGCAATGACTGGAAGGTAGGGCCACCTTTGACTCTGACAAGGGAAGTAATTAAGACCCAGGTGATTCTTCTTAGGGTGCCTCCCCTGCAGGTGTCCTACATACTCTTATCAAGGAGAGCAGGTGTCCTATGTTAACACCTATCAAGGAAAGACCCCTTTAGTACTGACAGAAACAGCATTGAAAACCTGGGGATCCACATGTACGTGGTGGGGAGGGGAACAGCATGATACTTTCTGAGGTTGTAATTGTAGTTTCCTTGGGCCTGCTTTTAGACATTGGATTTGAGTGGTGGTAGTTGTTGTTTTGAGAAAGGGTCTTGCTCTGTCACCCAGGCTGGGGTTCAGTGGCACAGTCTTGGCTCACTGCAGCCTCGACCACCTGGGCTCAAGTGATCCACCTGCCTTAGCCTTCCAAGTAGCTAGGACTGCAGGCACATGCTTCCATGCTCGGCTATTTTTTTTTTTTTTTTTTTTTTTGTAAAGACAGGGTCTTGATATATTGCCCCAGCTGGTCTCAAACTCGTGGCCTCAAGGAATCCCATCTTGGCCTCCCAGGTGCTGGGATTACAGACATGAGCCAGCACTCCCACCCTTCAGTTTTGAATCCCCAGTGTTGCTGCATTCAGAGTGTAATACTTACATGTTGAGAAAGTCTGTGAAGTTAGGACTTTTGTCTCCTGGATCTAAGATTGACGAATTTGAGAGTTCATTTGGGTCAGAACCTTAAACTGAATCTGGGACTGAACTATTGTAGGTACCTTAATGGTGAGAGTCTGAACCCCAAGCTTGCTAAGGTGTATGACCTGCTGCAGGTGGGTTTTACAGTTCTGAATTGTGGGGAAGCAGGCTGCTTAGCTGTTTAGAATATTTGTGTTTCTTTCCTTTGGATTCCTTTATCTGTTTATTTTGGTGCTTCAACTGTAGTTTCCCTTAGCATTTTGTAATTTTATACAACATGTGAGTGTGAAGGGTTTTAGTTTCTTCAGCCTTGAAAATGAAAATTGATAATGAAATACAATGTAAGGCAAGACAATTCTGGAACCAAATAGAATTTTGTGTTCCTTTTGTGCAAAAGAATCTCAAGAAACAAAGTGAGTGCATTGAAGATCTCGGGTGCATTTTTCTTTTCTTTCTTTCTTTCTTTTTTTTGAGACAGAGTTTCGCTCTTGTTACCCAGGCTGGAGTGCAATGGCGCGATCTCGGCCCACCGCAGTCTCCGCCTCCTGGGTTCAGGCAATACTCCTGCCTCAGCCTCCTGAGTAGCTGGGATTTCAGGCACGCGCCAACATGCCCAGCTAATGTTTTGTATTTTTAGTAGAGACGGGGTTTCACCATTTTGACCAGGATGGTCTCGATCTCTTGACCTCGTGATCCACCCGTCTCAGCCTCCCAAAGTGCTGGGATTACAGGCTTGAGCCACCGCGCCTGGCTGCATTTTTTCATTTTTAATTCAGTTTTGTGTTTGCATATCCCTAGAGAGCATGGCATTTAAAAGGCTCTACTCTTCCTGCCGGGTGCGGGGGCTCACACCTGTAATCCCAACACTTTGGGAGGCCGAGGTGGGTGGATCACGAGGTCAAGAGATCGAGACCATCCTGGTCAAAATGGTGAAACCCCGTCTCTATTAAAAATACAAAAAATTAGCTGGGCATGGTGGCGCGTGCCTGTAGTCCCAGCTACTCAGGAGGCTGAGGCAGGAGAATTGCCTGAACCCAGGAGGCGGAGGCTGCGGTGAGCCAAGATCGCGCCATTGCCTTCCAGCCTGGGTAACAAGAGCGAAACTCCATTTCAAAAAAAAAAAAAAAAAAAGCCTCTACTCTCTTCCTAAGAAAAATAAATTTTTATTTTAATTGATCAAAATTCAGTTGCATTCCTATTTTAATGATATGAGGGAGACTACTCAAAGCTTATGTAATCTTTGAGGCTTTTTTACGTTCAGAAAATTAGGTTTAAGGCCGGGTGCGGTGGCTCAAGCCTGTAATCCCAGCACTTTGGGAGGCCGAGGCAGGTGGATCACGAGGTCAAGAGATCGAGACCATACTGGTCAACATGGTGAAACCCCGTCTCTACTAAAAATGCAAAAAAATTAGCTGGGCATGGTGGCACGTGCCTGTAATCCCAGCTACTCAGGAGGCTGAGGCAGAAGAACTGCCTGAACCCAGGAGGCGGAGGCTGCAGTGAGCCGAGATCGCGCCGTTGCACTCCAGCCTGGGTAACAAGAGCAAAACTCCGTCTCAAAAGAAAAAAAAAATTAGGTTTAATTCCATCATGCATTAAATAGGCTACTCATCTCTGAAAGCACTGCCCTCTGTGGGATACAGTAGAAAGACAAAATGTGATGCAATTTGTCATTTAGTTAGAGATTTTTTTTCTTTTTCTTTTTCTTTTTTTCTTTTTTTCTTTTTTTTTGAGACGGAGTTTCGCTCTTGTTACCCAGGCTGGAGTGCAATGGCGCAATCTCTGGCTCACCGCAACCTCTGCCTCCCGGGTTCAGGCAATTCTCCTGACTCAGCCTCCTGAGTAGCTGGGATTACAGGCACGCACCACCATGCCCAGCTAATTTTCTTGTATTTTTAGTAGAGATGGGGTTTCACCATGTTGACCAGGATGGTCTCGATCTCTTGACCTTGTGATCCACCCGCCTCAGCCTCTCAAAGTGCTGGGATTACAGGCTTGAGCCACCGCACCCGGCCGACTTTTTTCTTGATTTATACCTTTATACCCATTATTTAATGGATGAAATCTTAGAATGGTTTCCTATGTTTAAAACAAGTTAAAATTCAATAAATTTTAGAAATAATTAAAAATAATGACTAATAGTAAATTATGGTTTAAATAATTTTTCAATCATTTAAAATACAAAGGTTTTTAAAAAATCTAAAAAAGTGTAGGTTGAGAAAACTTACTGCCAGATTATCCTGGTTTACCCTAATACTCTCGCTCCAGCCACCCCCAGATAACCAGTTTCGATAATTACTTGTGCATCAGTGTTTCTTTATATAAAAACAAACAATTGCAAATGCGTATTTTTTCCTATTCATTATGGGCAAACACATTGTCGTCGTCATTGTGGTCGTCATCGTTGTTTTAGAGACAGAGGACAGTGTCTTGCTCTGTCACCCAGGCTGGAATGCAGTAGTGCAATCATAGCTTCCTGTAACCTTGAACTCCTGGGCTCAAGTGATTCTCCCATGTCAGCCTCCGGAGTAGCTAGGACTACAATTGCATGCCACCACACCCACCCGTTGATTTTTTATATAGAGATGGGGTCTGGCTGTGTTGCTTAGGATGGTCTTGAACTCCTGGGCTGGAGTGATCCTCTACTTCGGCCTCCCAAAGCTTTGAGATTGCAACCATATGCCACCAGAGAGCCACCATGCCTGGCCCAATTCATCATTGTTGTTATAATTAGTGGTTGGACTCCACTTTTTTTTTTTTTTAAGACGGAGTTTCTCTCTTGTTACCCAGGCTGGAGTGCAATGGCGCGATCTCGGCTCACCGCAACCTCCGCCTCCTGGGTTCAGGCAATTCTCCTGCCTCAGCCTCCTGAGTAGCTGGGATTATAGGCACACGCCACCATGCCCAGCTAATTTTTTGTATTTTTAGTAGAGACGGGGTTTCACCATGTTGACCAGGTTGGTCTCGATCTCTCGACCTTGTGATCCACCCACCTCGGCCTCCCAAAGTGCTGGGATTACAGGCTTGAGCCACCAGCACGCCAGGCTTGGACTCCACATTTTTAATGTTTCACAACTGACCACCTCATCCTCTTCCCTTTATGCCCCACATCTGGACAAGTTGAGAAGGCCTGAGCATACTTCCTCTGTCAGGGACAGGAGATTCAAACCACGTAACCAGCTGCCCATGCAGAGGAACTTGCACCCAGCCCCATTTCCAACCACTGGGCAAGTTCCTTTTCCTGCTCTTTTAAGCCATTTCCCACCTGCTTGAGAGGCTTACCCTGTTCTCCCTAGAGACCTCAATCATGGGAGTAATAAGCCTTTTCACACCCTGTCCGTGTGTGTATCATCATTGCAGCCACGGCTCTCTAGGTGACCAGCAGTTGGTGCTGTCAACAGGATGTTTAGTCACTGACCACCAGTCACAGATATATCTTTTTTTTTTTTTTTTGAGACGGAGTTTCGCTCTTGTTACCCAGGCTGGAGTGCAATGGCGCGATCTCGTCTCACTGCAACCTCCGCCTCCTGGGTTCAGGCAATTCTCCTGCCTCAGCCTCCTGAGTAGCTGGGATTACAGGCACACGCCACCATGCCCAGGTAGTTTTTTGTATTTTCAGTAGAGACGGGGTTTCACCATGTTGACCGGGATGGTCTCGATCTCTTGACCTCGTGATCCACCCGCCTCGGCCTCCCAAAGTGCTGGGATTACAAGCTTGAGCCACCGCGCCCGGCCACAGATATATCTTGTTCTGAATTGCTAACCTGCTCTGTGGCCCATTTATAGTTTGAGCTGCTGCTTACTGGGAGCTGTGCTTTGTGCTGTGCTGCTCTGTGTTTCTTCCATTGTTGTGCCTTACCAAGTCTGGTTCTAGATTAAGCTGACCTTAGTTGACAGTTCGATAATTCCTTGGAATTTGGGAGCTGGAGTTTGGGAGTAGGACCCTCCTTAAAGTGGTCCTGGGTTTACATCCCAGGCAGGACCTACCTGTGTGTTTGTTTTGTTTGTTTTTGTTTTTTTTGTTTTTTTTTTTTTTTGGCCGGTGGGGGAGGGGTGGAGGGGAAGGCGTGAGAGCCAGCTGACTCTTGCTTTGAGGGTGTGGGGCCCAGGAGCTCTTGGTGGGGGCGGGTCTGCCTCCTCTTCACTATCACAGGCTTTTGGCTGTACAGGATGGCGCTGGCCCTGCGATGGCTGCCATACACAGCTTGGGGGTGCGGTACTTGTTCTTGTGGATCATGTGTCTGATGCTGCTGAGCATGATGCCAGCGTTCTTGTTGATGATGGTCCACATGTAAGAGGTGGCAGGCTTCTGCTGGCCCGATCTCTGCTTGGTGACCACTACACTACACCTTTGGTGTCGGCTACCAGCTCCATGCCCACAGTCTTGTGGTGAATCAGCCCCTTGTAGCAGAAGTTGTGGGCCTTCAAGTTACTGGGTTCAGTGCTATAGGTCTGCTTATTCCTCTTGATCAGGAAACAGGAGCATTTCCGCATGGCCATCCAGTGCAGATTCGCAGAGTTGGCAGCGGCTTCTCTTGCAGCACCGGCCTGAGACAGAAAGAACCCTACCTGTGTATTTATAGTGAAATTGTAACTCATGTCTGGGTTGCCCCAAATGTAAAGAGTGGGAGTGGAGGGGGGACTATATACATTGGGCCAGAGGTTGGTCATTATGTGGCTGCTCCTGGAAAAGCAGTCCTTTAAAAAGAAGAGACGGAGGGAAGAGGAGGGGGGAACAGCAGCCATTAGATGATGGGCTGAGTCCACACTCTAACAGCAGAAGCTTCCCCAAGACCCTTAAGTGCTAATGCTGTTGCTTTGTGTGCCTCTACCACAACAGAGATCTTGACCTTGGATTTAGTGGGGGATAATGCCCATGGCAAAGCTGTGGCATAGCAAAGAAGTTAGTTCAAACCTCACTTGACCTGGGGTTCTTTTTTTTTTTTTTTCCAGATGGAGTTTCGCTCTTGTTACCCAGGCTGGAGTGCAGTGGCGCGATCTCGGCTCACCGCAACCTCTTCCTCCTGGGTTCAAGAAATTCTCCTGCCTCAGCCTCCTGAGTAGCTGGGATTACAGGCACGCACCACCATGCCCAGCTAATTTTTTTGTATTTTTAGTAGAGACGGGGTTTCACCATGTTGACCAGGCTAGTCTCGATCTCTCGACCTCGTGATCCACCCGCCTTGGCCTCCCAAAGTGCTGGGATTACAGGCTTGAGCCACTGCGCCCGGCCTAAACCTGGGGTTCTTAAACGTGTAGACCAAGCATTGTCATAGGGGAGGCCCTTCACCCTGGTGGTAGAAAAAGTATTAGTACTAAGTTAGAGAGGACACACCCTCTCCCAAAGTATATATAGTAACCAAAAAATCAAAACAGGGAAGGGAAGAAACAAAAAAAAACACTGATGAAATAGAAGTTCACATTTTGACCCAGTTGGAAATGTATTAAAGGAATTTGGATAACAAAAAAAAGGGCACTCCTTGGCTTTTGGCCTCTACAATGGAGGTTCTGGATTTTAACATCCTCATCAGTTGATAAACCTTCATGGGATGAATACAAGGCTCATGTTATAGTTACACCTGGGTATCCCACCAAATTTAATGAAGGTATGCTGATAATCATAGAGGAGTTACTGAATATAAAATAAAGAGAGCAGAAATCCCTGTCCCTCTCCTTAGCCATCCAACTATTGTCTTGGCTAAGTCACTCTTGGTTTTATTATAGAACAGATTGTCTTAAAATATCCCATAGGGCTCGGTGAGGTGGCTCATGCTTGTAATCCCAGCATGGGAGGCCAGGGTGAGTGGATTGCTTGAGCCTAGGAGTTGAAGACTAGCTTAGGCAACATGTTGGGACCTGGTATCTACAAAAAATACAAAAATGAGGTAGGCATGGTGGCACGCACCTGTAGTCCTGGTTACTTGGGAGGCCGAGGTGCAAGGGTAGTTTGAGCATGGGGGTTGAGGCTGCAGTGAGCTGTGTCTGTGCCATTGCTCTCCAGCCTGGGTGACAGGGCATTCCTTAAAGAATCCCACAGTGACCAATGTTCTGGGATTACAGGCATGAGCCACTGTACCTGGCCATAAATTTAAATTAGGTCTTTAGCACCTACAAATTGACAAAATGGGATCTCATGGAACTTACTCCCCAATTAAATTAGTTAATATGACTCAACGTAATTGAACTGGGACTTAAAGGATTGACAACCATTTTACAAAATCATTATACAAAATGGTTGTAGTAAAGGGGCAGTTGTCCCCAGTGCTTCTTTTGTTTGTTTCTGTTTGTTTTGGCAACATCTCTGTTGCCCAGTCTGGAATTCAGTGATGCAATCATAACTCACTGCAGCCTCCAACACCTGGACTCAAGAAGTCCTCTTGCATCCGTTTTCTGAGAAGCTGGGACCACAGCTGCACTACCATGCTCAGCTAATTTTTTTTTTTTTTTTAAAGAGATGGTATCTCACTATTTTGCCCAGGCTGGTCTTGAATTCCTGGGCTCAAGCAGTCCTCCTGCCTCAGCCTCCCAAAGTGCTGGGATTACGGACATGAGCCACTCCTGGTCTGTTCTGTTCTGTTTGTTTTTTTTTTTTTTTTTTTTTTTTTGATAGAGCCTTCCTCTGTCACCCAGGCTGGAGTGCAGTGGTGTGGTCTTGGCTCACTGAAACCTCCACCAGCTGGATTTGAGTGCTTTTTCTGCCTTGGCTTTCCAAATAGCTGGGATTACAGACATCCACCACTATGCCCAGCCAATTTTTGGATTTTTAAAAGTAAAGACAGGATTTCACCATGTTGGCCAGGCTGGTCTTGAATTACTGACCTCAGGTGATCTACCCCTCTCAGCCTCCCAAAGTGCTGGGATTACAGGCATGAGCCACTATGCCCAGCCATTCATTCATTTAGATAAAACAGTTTTATGAGATTTTGAGGGCTGCTTTTTAACACAAAACAAAATATTTTTAAAAAAGAAAAAAACTGATTTTTAATTGCCCTTGAAACAACTTTCATCTGTGGGTCGTTCAGAAGTGTGTGGTTTAATCTGCAAGTATTTTGAGTTTTTTCAACTGTTTTTTTGTTACTGATTTTTAGATTAATGTCACTGTAGTCTGAGAGCATATTTTATATAATTTTTCATTCAAGTTTGTTGAGGTGTTTTTTTTTTTTGTTTTTTTTTTGTTTTTTTTTGGTTTTTTTGAGACGGAGTTTCACTCTTGTTACCCAGGCTGGAGTGCAATGGCGTGATCTCGGCTCACCACAACCTCTGCCTCCTGGGTTCAGGCAATTCTTCTGCCTCAGCCTCCTGAGTAGCTGGGATTACAGGCACGCGCCACCATGCCCAGCTAATTTTTTTGTATTTTTAGTAGAGACAGGGTTTCACCATGTTGACCAGGATGGTCTCGATCTCTTGACCTCGTGATCCACCCACCTCGGCCTCCCAAAGTGCTGGGATTACAGGCTTGAGCCACCGCGCCCGGCTGAGGTGTTTTTTTTTTTAATCTGCTGTGACCTAGATAAGATGTGTTTTATGTTCCACAATGTAGTCTGTCTTATCTTGGTGGCTGTTCTTTGTGAACTTGAGAATTATGTGTATACTACTGTAGTTGGATGAAGTATTCCATGGATTTCAGTGAAATCTATTATTTGGTGCTACTCAATTCACATGTCCTTACTGTTTTTTCTTTTTCTTTTCTTTTTTTTTTTTTTTTTTTTTTTTTGAGACAGAGTCTCACTGTGTCACCCAGGATGGAGTGCAGTGCTGCCATCTGGGCTCACTGCAACCTCTGCCTCCTGGGTTCAAACAATTCTGCATCAGCTTCCCGAGTAGCTGGGATTACAGGCATGTGACACTACACCTGGCTAAATTTTGTAATTTAAATAGAGACAGGGTTTCACCATGTTGGCCATGGTAGTCTCAAACTCCTGGCTTCAAGTGATTCCCTTACCTCGGCCTCCCAGAGTTCTGGGATTACAGGAGTGAGCCACTGCTCTCGGCTTGTCCTTCCTGTTCTTTCTGCCTACTCGATCTCTTAATTACTGATAGAAGGGTATTGGAATCTCAGCCATAGTCATGGATTCATGTATTTCTCCTTGTAGTCCGATCAGATTTTGCCTTGTGTATTTTGCAGTTGTTTTGTTATACACATATACGCTAAATTAGATCTAAAATTTAAACATAGATTCTCTATGTCCTCTTAGAGAATCAACCCCTTGGCCAGGTTGGCTCATGCCTGTAATTTCAGCACGGGAGGCTGAGGCGGGTGGATCACCTGAGGTTAGGTGTTCCGGACCAGCCTGGCCAACATGATGAAACCTTGTCTCTACTAAAAATACAAATTGGCCAGGTATGGTGGCACATGCCTGTAATCCCAGCTACTCAGGAGGCTGAGGCAGGAGAATTGCTTGAACCTGGGAGGCAGAGGTTGCAGTGAGCCAAGACTGTACCACTTTATTCCATCCTGGGCAACAGAGCAAGACTCCATCCCCCCAAAAAAAGAGAGAGGGAATTAAACCCTTTATCATTGTGGAATACCCTATGTTATGTTTATAAGTGTTCCTTGCTCAGAAGTCCACTTTGTTTGAAATTAATAAAGTATTGCTAGGTTTTATTTGATTAGTGTTAGCATGGTATGCCATTTTCTATTACTTTACTTTTAATCATCTGTGTCTTTATATTTAAAATGTGTTTCTTATGCTGGGCGCGGTGGCTCACGCCTGTAATCCCAGCACTTTGGGAGGCCAAGGTGGGTGGATCACGAGGTCAACAGATCGAGACCATCCTGGTCAACATAGTGAAACCCTGTATCTACTAAAAATACAAAAAATCAGCTGGGCATGGTGGTGCGTGCCTGTAATCCCAGCTACTCAGGAGGCTGAGGCAGGAGAATTGCCTGAACCCAGGAGGCGGAGGTTGCGGTGAGCCGAGATCATGCCATTGCACTCCAGCTTGGGTAACAAGAGAGAAACTCCGTCTCAAAAAAAAAAAAAAAAAAAAAAATGTGTTTCTTGGCCAGGCATAGTGGCTCTTGCCTGTTAATCCCAGCACTTTCGGAGCCCAAGGTGAGCAAATCACCTGTGGTCAGAAGTTTGAGACCAGCTGGCCAGCATATAGTAAAACCTCATCTCTACTAAAAAATACAAAAGTTAGTTGGGTGTGGTGGCACACACCCATAGTCCCAGCTACTTGAGAGGCAGGAGAATCACGTAAACCTGAGATGAGGAGGTTGCAGTGAGCCGAGATCATGCCAGTGTACTCCAGCCTGGGAGACAGACAGAGTGAGACTCCATCTCTTTTTTTTTTTTGGAGACGGAGTTTCGCTCTTGTTACCCAGGCTGGAGTGCAGTGGCCCGATGAGACTCCATCTCTTAAAAAACAAAACCAAAGAAACAGTTTCTTATAGACAACATATAACTAGGTGGTTTTCTTGTAGATAACATAATTTAAAATTTTCTTTGTGACTTCTGTCTTTTGACTGTTAACCTGATTTCATTGTTTTCCCCTTAACATAACAATTATACTTTTTAAAAATTATTTTAATGATTGCCCTTGAGTTTGCAGTATACAATTATCTCAAGCCCTCTTGCTAGCAATCTTAGACCACTTCACTGGTTGCCCAAGTAACTCATAATACAATATTCCCAATTCCTCCCTCATAACAATGCTGTTAATCATTTCACTAATCCATAAGCTGTACTTACTGAATGTGCTGTAGCTATTATTACTGTGAACAGCCTGTTACCTGTCACATTAATCGAGAATGAGAAAATGATTATATTTTACTTCCACTTATGCCTTCTCTATGGCAGAACTTTGTCATTTAACTTCTTTCTGGTGAATTTAGCATTTCTTGCAAAGTGGGTGTACTAGTGACTGAGTGAGTCCCTCAGTTTTTGTCTCAAAGTATTACACATTCATTTGAAGGATAATTTTGCTTGATACAGATTTTCTTCTTTCAGAACTTTCACTCTACTTTCTCCTTGCTTGTATGGTTTCTAAAAAGAAGTTCAATTTAAATCATCCTTTTTTGTCTAGAGTGGCTGGGGAATTACTTCCTTCTTAAATTGGAGAAAGGGCATTTTATATTCTTTTGGAGGAAACCTCTGCTGAGAGTCTTTTATACATTTTATAATCATAGGTAAATTCATATCATTGTGGACTGTAATACACTTTCTTGTAAATTGCAAATCCTAACCTGTTCATCAAGGTCAGCAAAGCCCAAGGTTAACTGTAATGGTTCTGCTGGAAAGAGCTCATTTGGCTTTTTGCCATCTCAGGATGTGTGCATGTATTTGCGAAAAATTGGTGGGAAGTACCCCTGAATATTGTTACAAGTTTGGTTTCCATATGCCTCTTATTCTCATGTTTCGTGATGGGAATAGTAGAAGCAGCTTCTGGTTCTCCGGTGTACTTGTATTCATTCACATATTACCCAGATTTGACCCTTTGTCTCATGGAATGTTGAGTGATGTGATGTATAAGAAGAAAGGTGAATTTTTCTCATAAAAAATGGATGGTTTTAAAATGGAATTTTTTTTTACAGCCCTTCTCTTTTCCAGCTTGCTCTGGATCCTCCCAATGGAAAGCAATATGATTGAGGTGATCACTCAGTGATCTTTCTACAGTGAAAGTGTAGAAATAATTTCATGGGTTCATAATGCTGATAAATTTCTGAGAGTGTGGCCAAAGACAGTTCCGACAACAAATGCATAGAATAAATCTCTGGAGATCACAGAATTAGGTGAACATCTTATGACTAGAGTATAGATGCCCAGTGCTGTCAGTCTCACCCATTCTCCTTTACACATATGTGGGATGTTTTAGGACTCAGTGACCTTTGAGGATGTGGCTGTCAACTTCACCCAGGAGGAGTGGGCTTTGCTGGATCCTTCACAGAAAAAACTCTACAGAGATGTGATGTGGGAAACCTTCAGGAACCTGGCCTCTATAGGTAAAAATGAAATAATTCCATCATGTTCTTGAATGAATTAGAGAGTCCCTTTTTCTTAGATATCAGTGCTTTTCCAAGATGTGGAATGTGAAAAGGCAGTACTTTTGTAAATAAATGAGACACGGTCACACATAGACCTAGAATCTAATAATTTTTCTGTAATTTCTAATAATTTATGATAATTTTTCTGGTTCTGCATTTCAGGAAAACAAGAATGGAACATTGAAGAGGAATACAAAAACCAGGGGAGAAATCTCAGGTGAGCCACACTCACAAAAGGAAGCAGTATTCTAGGTGAAAATCTTAGTATGCTATTAAATTTGATAAATAAGGAAACAAAACGAATAAGCCGAGCCTAAAATGTTCTTAGAAAATATTAACCCAGCCGGGTGCAGTGGCTCACGCTTATAATCTCAGCACATTGGGAGGCTGAGGCAGGTGGATCACCTGAGGTCAGGAGTTCGAGACCAGCGTGACCAACATGGAGAAACCCCGTCTCTACTAAAAATACAAAATTAGCTGGGCGAGGTGGTGCATGCCTGTTATCCCAACTACTCAGGAGGGTGAGGCAGGAGGATTGCTTGAACCTGGGAGGTGGAGGTTTTGGTGAGCCAGATCATGCCATTGCACTCCTGCTGGGCAACAAGAGCGAAGCTCCATTTCAGAACACACACACACCCACACCCAAAGTGCTTTCTAAAATAGATGTTCAGTGTTTGAAAAATAGTTCAATTGGAAACAGTATTAAGACACCCATATGTGAATATCAGTGTTTTCATAACAGCTATGTTTGAGCCCTCTTGCAGAGCCACAGCATTCAATACATTCACTTCTCAAGCAGTTTAGACAGGACAAAAATTCTATACTTCCCCTGAAAGTGGAAAAAAAGTTAATCTAGTATCAATTAATAGAAAATATTTAATAAATAACTATTAATGTGCTGCTCATTTTTTACAGAAGTCATATGGTAGAGAGACTCTTTGAAAGTAAAGAAGGTAGTCATGGTGGAGAAAGTTTCAGCCAGATTCCAAATCTCAGTCTGAACAAGAGAACATTTTCTGGAGGAAAGCTATGGGAAAGCAGTGTATGTGGAAAAGTCTTGAGCCATCATTCATCCCTTAACAGGCACATTATATCTTACATAAGACACAAACTGTCTAAGTGTCAGGAATATGGAGAGAAGCCCTATAAATGTAAGGAATGTGGGAAACCCTTCAGTTATCTGCAATCTTTTAAAAAACATAAAAGAACACACAGTGCAGGGATATGCTACAAATGTGAGGCCTGTGGGAAAGCCTTCAGTTGTCAACGTTCTTTCCAAATACATGGAAGGACTCACACTGGAGATAAACCCTATAAATGTAAAGAATGTGGAAAGGCATTCAGATATTACCAGTCTGCTCAAAGACATGAAAAGGCTCATACTGGAGAGAAACCCTACAAATGTAAGGAATGTGGGAAACCCTTCATTTACCGCCATTCTGCTCGAGCACATGAAAGGAATCACATTGTACAGAAACGCTATGAATGTAAACAATGTGGAAAAACCTACATATCTTCCGTAGGTTTTCAAGCACATGAAAGAACTCACACTGGAGAAAAACCCTATGAATGTCAAAAATGTGGAAAAGTGTTTGTGTATCACAACTCTGCTAAAAGACATGAAAAGACTCATACTAGAGAGAAACCCTACAAATGTAGGGAATGTGGGAAGGCCTTCAGTTATCACTATACTGCTCAAAAACATGAAAAGAATCACACTGCACAGAAACACTATGAATGTAAACTGTGTGGGAAAACTTATATGTCTCGTTTAGGTTTTAAAGCACATGAAAGTATTCACACTGGAGATAAACCCTTTGAATGTCAAAAATGTGGAAAAGCATTCAGATATTACTACTCAGCTCAAAGACATGAAAGGATTCATACTGGAGAGAAACCCTACAAATGTAGGGAATGTGGGAAAGCCTTTTATTGTTGCAGTTCTGCCAAAAGACATGAAGGGATACACACGGCAACGAAACAGTATGAATGTAAAGAATGTGGGAAAATGTACGTTTCTCTTCTAGGTTTGCGAACACATGAAAGAACCCACACTGGAGAGAAACCTTATGAATGTAAACAGTGTGGTAAAGCCTTCAGTAATTCCAGTTATATTCACATACATCAAAGAATTCATACTGGAGAGAAACCCTATGAATGTAAAGAATGTGGAAAATTATTCAGTTTTCGTACAGGCTTTCGAGTACATATCAGAATGCACACTGGAGAGAAACCTTATAAATGTGAGGATTGTGGCAATGCCTTCATTTGGCGCACATCCTTACAATACCACATGAGGAAAGTGCACACTGACTAGAAACTCTATAAATGTAAAATATCAAAAGGTTTTCAATTTTAGTGCTTTTCAAAGTCATACGAAAGTTTATACTGGAGAGTAGTTGCATGAATGTAAGTAATACAGGAAAGCCTGATACAAATTAATGCAGGTATAATGCTCTAGAAGATTCATGCCATGAAAAAAATATTACAAATGTGCTATCTTTATCTGTGCCACATCCTTTTTTCTTCCTAGTTTTTAATATATTTGTATTTTAATAATTATTTTTATGTGTGTGTGTGTATGTATGTATATGTTTGTAGAGACAGGCAGCATTGTGTTGCCCAGGCTGACGGCCAACTCCCCTGACCTCAAGTAATCCTCCCACCTCAGCCCCACAAAGTGCTGAGATTATAGGCATGAGCCTCCACACTGGGCCAGGTTGGGTGTTTTGTTTTGTTTTGTTTTTGAGATGATGGGTCTTGCCATGTTGCCCAGGCTGGCCTTGAACTTGCAGGCTCATGAGATCCTCCCACCTCAGCCTCCTGAGTAGCTGGGGCTACAGGTGTGTGCTGCCATGCCTGGCTTAGTGCCACATTTTTTTTTTTTTTTTTGGAGGGGCGGAGTTTCGCTCTTGTTACCCAGGCTAGAGTGCAATGGCGCAGTCTCGGCTCACTGCAACCTCCGCCTCCTGGGTTCTGGCAATTCTGCCTCAGCCTCCTGAGTAGCTGGGATTATAGGCACGCGCCACCATGGCCAGCTAATTTTTTGTATTTTTAGGAGACACGGGGTTTCACCATGTTGACCAGGATGGTCTTGATCTCTTGACCTCGTGATCCACCCGCCTCGGCCTCCCAAAGTGTTGGGATTACAGGCGTGAGCCACCGTGCCCGGCCAGTGCCACATTCTTAAAAGTGGATCTCTGAACTGTGGGTTCCTACTTATTTTCATAAATGAACACTGATGTGGGATTGTTCTGCAAATACTGCTTAAGAAATAGCATAGAACTGTAATTGGTAGTTTTTTTTCTTAAGTCACTTAATAAAATGTTTCCTCTTAATAATTTTTTTTTTTTTGAGATGGAGTTTTGCTGGTTGCCCAGGCTGGAGTGCAGTGGCGCAATCTCAGCTCACTGCAATCTCTGCCTCCCAGGTTCAAGCAATTCTCCTGCCTCAGCCTCCCAAGTAGCTGAGATTACAAGAGCGTGCCACCAGGCCCAGCTAATTTTTAGTAGAGACGTGGTTTCTTCTTGTCGGTCAGGCTGGTCTCAAACTCCTGACCTCGGGTGATCTGCCCACCTTAGCCTCCTAAAGGGCTGGGATTACAGGAATGAGACACTGTGCCTGGCCTTCTCTTAATAATAGTTTAACTAAGGAAGGGGCCATTGAACAATGATGATTTGGTATTGGGAGTTTTCTACTGGCATTGTATGGCAGGTATTGATGTTCCCTTATCCTTTATATATATATTATACATTAGGAGAAAACCTTTGTTCTTTCTGATTAGAAGAACTTTATTTTACTTCTCTTGCTACTGAATAGTGGGCCACGGTTATCATATAATATAGTCTTATATAAATTATTTCCATAGTTTGTTCTTTTTCTGGCTAAGATATGGATGAGATATTGAATTAAGAAGTGAAATCTGGCCGGGCGTGGTGGCTCACGCCTGTAATCCCAGCACTTTCGGAGGCTGAGGTGGGCGGGTCATAAGGTCAAGAGATCGAGACTATCCTGGCCAACATGGTGAAACCCTATCTCTACTAAAAATAGAAAAATTAGCTGGGTGTGGTGGCATGCACCTGTGGTCCCAGCTACTCGGGAGGCTGAGGCAGAAGAATCGCTTGAACCCAGGAAGTTGCAGTGAGCTGAGATTGCGCCACTGCACTCCAGCACTCCAGCCTGGTGACAGAGCAAGACTGTGTTTCTTTAAAAAAAAAAAAAAAAAAAAAAAAAATCTGTGATAGGACAATAAAATCTAGGTTGGAGATGTTCCTCTTGATTGTTATGTCATTATGGGTAACGTGAACTAAATTTTCTAGAATCTCTTCCCTTTTGGATTCCATGTTGGAATTCAGCAGTAGCCTAGCCGACATGAAAGTTGGAAGGCAGAACTGAAGAAGGCACTAGTCAGGTTTTGGACCCATCTACATGAAGAAAGACAGATGCATAGGGACAAATCAGGGCTTGCAGGAAAATCCAAACTGCAAATGGATCTTTGATGTGAAGAATATGGAGACATCTGTGGAACCCTACCCCTCTGAGAAAATAGATGTCATGTAGACAGTGGTATTTTAAAGAAACTCTTGATTGTCAGGGCAAAGTATCAGGAAAACAGGCAGGAAGCCAGTGTCCATGCAGTCCCCTTGCAGCCTTAAGTTCTGCCTTCCAACTTTCATGTCATTAGGCTATTGGTGAATCCTAACATGGAAACAAAAAGAGAATAGATTCTAGAAAATTTAGTTAGCAGCATTACCCATATCAGCATAACACAACCCACCAGGCAACTAATTAAAACTGTCATCGTTGAGGGTATTTTCTCTTGTTCTGACTCCCCTCATCTCTAGATTATATTCAAATAAGATCTAATATACATTGTAAACACTTAGTTCTGTTAATATTGGTAATAACTGTGTTCCTGATTTCTCTGTGACAGCTACAATAACACAGTCACATAGAACCACATGGGGACTTGTTCCTCTGTTACATTGTGCAGTAACTGCTCTGACACAGTCTATTTGAGAACAAGTGACTTATGTCAGACAGAATGTGAGAATTTCCAGTTACAGTTGAATATGATCGTGTACACATTCTCATTTATGTGTGTACGTGATTTTAAAAAATGAATTTTTATCAAACAAAGGCTTCTGCAGCCCGGCGTGGTGGCTCAAGCCTGTAATCCCAGCACTTTGGGAGGCTGAGACGGGTGGATCACGAGCTCAAGAGATCGAGACCATCCTGGTCAACATGGTGAAACCCTGTCTCTACTAAAAAAAAAAAAAAAAAAAAAAAAAAAAAAAAAAAAAAAACCCGGGCGCGGTGGCTCAAGCCTGTAATCCCAGCACTTTGGGAGGCCGAGGCGGGTGGATCACGAAGTCGAGAGATCGAGACCATCCTGGTCAACACGGTGAAACCCCGTCTCTACTAAAAATACAAAAAATTAGCTGGGCGTGGTGGCACGTGCCTGTAATCCCAGCTACTCAGGAGGCTGAGGCAGGAGAATTGCCTGAACCCAGGAGGCGGAGGTTGCGGTGAGCTGAGATCGCGCCATTGCACTCCAGCCTGGGTAACAAGAGCGAAACTCTGTCTCAAAAAAAAAAAAAAAAAATTAGCTGGACGTGGTGGCGCGTGCCTGTAGTTCCAGCTACTCAGAAGACTGAGGCAGGAGAATTGCCTGAAGAGGTTGCAGTGAGCCGAGATCACGCCATTGCACTCCAACCTGGGTAACGAGCGAAACTCCGTCTCAAAAAAAAAAAAAAAAAACTTCTGCAGGTGTTTCTTTGAAATATTTTATTTATTCTTTTAAAACTTGTATAATAAATATTAATATTTTCCATTACCTGAGAATATATATTAAAATATTCCACAGTATGCATTTACAAGTCAACTTTGTAGTTTTGTCAGGCTATTATACATCCTAAATAATGAGTCAATATTACCATTTGCATTTAAGCTTTTTTTGGTTGTTTTTTTGAGACAAAGTTTTGCTCTTGTTGCCCATCTGCAGTGCAATGGCACAATCTTGGCTCACTGCAACCTTCACTTCCTGGGTTCAAGCAATTCTCCTGCCTCAGTTTCCCAAGTAGCCGAGATTACAGGCATGCGCCACCATGCCTGGCTAATTTTTTATGTTTTTAGTAAAGGTGGTGTTTTTCCATGTTGGTCAGGCTGGTCTCGAACTCCTGACCTCAGGTGATCTGCCTGCCTTGGCCTCCCAAAGTGCTGGGATTACAGGCATGAGGCACCATGCCCTGGCAAGTACTTTTTTTCTTTAAAAAAGTGTTAAAGAAAATTTAAATTTAAAGGAAAATTTTCTTTAATTTTTACATGGGCATAATTTTTCTAATGAAACTAATTTCGCATTTATAATAGCACAAAAACAAAGCGTGTTTTGTGCCATCTTGCCAAAGACCACTAGAATCACACTTAGTCAGAGAATGGCATGTAAAGAGTTACTTTAATAAGGATGAACACAAAGCATAAATGACAGGGTTATCAATAAGAGGGTGCTCAAGAGGACTTCTTACAGGATTTCTGTTTTAGGTGACTTAACTGCTGTTCAACAAAGTGAGGTGTTTGTATTGGATGCTGTGAGGTGAACTCAGTTCCATCCTTGGAAATTCTAATAGTTCTTATCTAGGAGGCAGAATAGAGTGGTGCTAACCCTAATTCATAAGAAGCATAAGTCATATTAGAAGAGATTTCTAGTCATTTTTAGGGTTTGGAGTCTGTTTTCTTTTGGGTTATCTGTTTCTTTTAGGTTACAGAATTTCTTTTTTTTGAGATGGAGTTTCGCTCTTGTTACCCAGGCTGGAGTGCAATGGCGCGATCTCGGCTCACCGCAACCTCCGCCTCCTGGGTTCAGGCAATTCTCCTGCCTCAGCCTCCTGAGTAGCTGGGATTACAGGCACGCACCACCATGCCCAGCTAATTTTTTGTATTTTTAGTAGAGACGGGGTTTCACCATGTTGACCAGGATGGTCTCGATCTCTTGACCTCGTGATCCACCCGCCTCGGCCTCCCAAAGTGCTGGGATTACAGGCTTGAGCCACCGTGCCCGGCCAGAATTTCATTTTGATCCATATGGTCGCCTGGTAGCTTTGTGTGATAGCAGTGTGTTAACAGTTTTCCACAGGGTAGGACTTGGCCTTGAGGTGAGTTGGGGAGCAGCTGTCACTGGAACAGCTTCTGCTTTCCTCATTATGTAAACACGGAAGTATTTCCTACGGTATAATGGAAACTGTTATCTATAAAGTACCTTCGTTAAATTGTTGACCAAAATTAAGTCTGTTGAGTCAGAAATAATTTGATAAAGGTTTATTCATAGCCAAATATGAGGATTGGCCTGGGAAGATACCAGCAAAGTTGGGTATGTTCTAAAGTCTGTTTTTTACAAGTTGGAATGCTCTTATAAGAAAGTTAGGAGGCCAGGTGCTGTGGCTCATGCCTGTAATTCCAGGTACTTGGGAAGATTGCTGGAGGCCAGGAATTTGAGGATGAACCTGGGCAACATAGGGAGACTTCATGTCTAAGTAAATAAAAAAATAAATTATAAGCTGGGCATAGTGTTGCACAACTGTAGTCCCAGTACTCAGAAGTGTGTCAGGAAGATGGTTTGAATCCAGGAGTTCAACAGCAACCTGGGCAACATAATGAGAACCCCCATATCAAAAAAACTAAACAATTAAGAAAAAGACTGATTTCTGTAAGGGGTAAAAATAAGAAAAAATAAATTTTAAAGACCCTGAATGGTCATTTTTTTCAAAGACATACAGATAGCCTAAAGGCATATGAAAAGAGACTTAGTATCACTAATCATTAGAGAAATTCAAATCAAAACCACAATTACATGTTACCTCATACATGGAAGGATGGGTACTATCAAGAGATTAGTGTTGGTGAGAGTATGGAGTAAAAGGAAGCTTTGTACACCGCTGACAGAAATGGACATTGGTACCTCTTTGTGAAAAACAATATAGAGGTTCCTCAAAAAAAAATTAAAAAGAACTAACATATGATCCAACAGTATCACTCCTGGGTATATGCATATATGCCCAAAGGCAGTAATCAGTATTTCAAAGAGATACCTGCCACCCGAGTGTTCATTACAGCATTATTTACAATAGTCAACATACGGAAACAAGCTTAGCATCCATCAGTGGATGAATAAAGAAAATGCGATGTATATTTAAACAACGGAATATTAGCCATAGAAAAGAAGGGAATCCTGACATGTCACAACATGAATAAACCTGGTGGACACTATAAGATAAGGCAGACCTAGGCAAATACTGCCTGGTTGCACTTAATTGTGGAATCTTAAAATCTCAAACTCAGAGGCAAAGGGAGGAACGGTGGTTACTAGAGGCCAGAGGGCAGGGAAAATGGAGAAATGTTGGTCAAAGGTTAAAAACCAAGTTGTAAGGCGAACAAGTTCTGGAGATTTAATGTACAGCATGGGTGGTCATCAGTGTTTATAATTCATTTGACTGTGATAACCATTACAGAATGTATATGTACATCAGACATTGTGCGTCATGAATATGTACAATCTTTGTCAAGTATTTTAAAATAAAAAAAAGAATGTTTACTGAATCTACACCTGTGGATGTTGGAATTACTGAAAAGTGTTAAAAGTCCAGTTAATTGTGAATTTGTCTGTCTCACCTTGCAGTTCTGTGTGTCCTTGCTTGGTATATTTTGACAGTTTGTTAGGTGCATGTATTTAAAATTACGTCATTTCTATTGCTAGGTCTTAAATTTCACTCATCTTTTCTTCCTGAAATATCTGGTTATTCAGTCCAGTGGTTATTTTATACCAGCATTGTCGTTTTCCTCTCGAGTAGCTCAAATTGTGTCTTCATTTTTAATTTTCTTTCTTTCAGACAGAATCTGTCCTTGTCACCCAGGCTGGAATTCACTGGTGGTATTGGCTCACTAAAACTGCCACCACCCAAGCAAATGATCCTCCTGAATAGCTGGGACTTCATAGTGTGTACTACCATGCCCAGCTAATTTTTTTTTTTTTTTTTTTTTTTTTTGTAGAGACAAGGTCTCACTATTATTGCCCAGGCTGGTTCCTTGGGCTCAAGGGATATTCCTGCCTTGGCCTCTCAAAGTGCTGGGATTACAGGCATGAGCCTGGCCAGTTTTTAATTTTTTTAAGGTTCAATAGAGTAATATAACATTTACCGTTTTAAGTATGCCATATGCCATTCAGTAGCATTAAATACATTATTTTTTTTTTTTTTTGAGATGGAGTTTCACTTTGTTGCCAGGCTGGAGTGCAGTGGCATGATCTCGGTTCACTGCAGCCTCTGCCTCCTGGGTTCAAGTGATTCTCCTGCATCAGCCTCCCTAGTAGCTGGGACTGTAGGCGTATACCACCATGCCCAGCTAACTTTTGTATTTTTAGTAGAGACAGTTTCATCATGTTGGCCAGGATGGTCTTGATCTCTTGACCTTGTGATCTGCCCATCTCAGCCTCCCAAAGTGCTGGGATTACAGCTGTGAGCCACCAGGCCCAGCCACATTAACAAAACCATCATAGCAAGCTAGCTCGAGAATTTTTTCATTCTTCCAAAGAAAATTGTGCCCATTAAACAACCATTCCCCACATTCCCCCATCCCTTGGTAATATTTATTTTCCTTTCTTGCTCTGTGAATTTGCCGATTCTAAGTGCCTCATGTAAGTGGAAGCATACAGTGTTGTGTCTGACTTATTTCACTTTAAGCATAATGTTTTCAAGGTTCATCCCTATGTTAGCATTTACCAGTAATTCATTGTTTTTGTGCCCGAATTGACACTCCAAAGTGTGGAATATGGATACCTCACACTGTTTATCCATCCGTATGCTGAGCACTTGGGTTGTTTCCATAAAACTCTGACTGCTGTGAATAATGCTGCCCTAAAATTGGTGTATTTGTCTGAGTCCCTGCTTTCTATTGATTGATTGATTGAGATGGAGTCTTGCTGTGTTACCCAGGCTGGAGTACAGTGGTGCGATCTCGGCTCACTGCAGCCTCCACCTCCTGGGTTCAAGCGAGTCTCCTGTCTCAGCCTCCAGAGTGGCTGGCATTACAAGTGCCTGCCACCATGCCCAGCTAATTTTTGTATTTTTGGTAGAGATGGGTTTTCATCATATTGGCCAGGCTTGTCTTGAACTCCTGACCTCAGGTGATCTACGTGCCTTGGCCTCCACACACCACTGCACTGCAGCCTGGGTAATGGAGTCAGACTCCTAAAAAAAAGTCTGTGAAGGTCAGGTTTACAGAAAGACTTGTTTGGGTTGTCTTCTGGAAAAAGGGTTTATGATTTTGACAGTTTATTTAGACTTAGAACCTTAAGCTGATTCCAGGTGAGAGTTTCCTGCTGATGAAAATTAAGTTCCTGAAGGAGGGAGCATTTCCACACTGTGAGGAGGGGACAGGAACTCACGGATTGATCCCCTTTGGGGCTGCATTACTGCAGTCAGAACCTGGCTGTTAGGGTTGGGAATATGATTCATTTTCCGAATGCAGCTTTTCCTTATGAAGGAGGCTGCTTACCTGAGCTACTTCAAGTGTTTGCTGTTGTCTCCTTTTTCTTTCTTTCTTTTTTTTTTTTTTAGACAAAGTCTCACTTTGCTGCCCAGTCTGGAGTGCAGTGGCTCGATCTCAGCTCATTGCAACCTCTGCCTCCTGAGTTCAAGTGATTCTCCTGCCTCCACCTCCTGAGTAGCTGGGATTACAGGCAGGTGCCGCCATACCCAGCTAGTTTTTGTATTTTTTTTTTTTTGAAATGGAGTTTCACTCTTGTTACCCAGGCGGGAGTGCAATGGCGCGATCTCGGCTCACCGCAGCCTCTGCCTCCTGAGTTCAGGCAGTTCTCCTGCCTCAGCCTCCTGAGTAGCTCGGATTACAGGCATGTGCCACCATGCCCAGCTACTTTTTTGTATTTTTAGTAGAGAGGAGGTTTCACCATATTGACCAGGATGGTCTCGATCTCTTGACCTCGTGATCCACCCGCCTCGGCCTCCCAAAGTGCTGGGATTACAGGCTTGAGCCACCGCGCCCGGCTAGTTTTTGTATTTTTAGTAGAGATAAGGTTTCACCATGTTGGCCAGACCAGTCTCAAGCTCCTGACCTCAGGTGATCCGCCTACCTTGACCTCCCAAAGTATTGAGATTACAGGCGTTAGCCATCGCACCCAGCCTCTTGATTTCTTTACAGAATATTACTGTAATATAAATCTTTTTTCCATGCACTTAATTTTTGTTCCCTTCTTGGCATGTTTTTATTTTCTTCCCTGAAAATGGGTAGACTGAGATAAGGTGTGAGGAGGCCTTGGCCATGCCACCAGCAGCCTATCCCAAATTCCTGATCCTTGGAAGACATCCGGGCCCTTCCTCCTGTTCCAGCCAGAAGCTTCCAGGAAGGGTATTGCTTCTTTGGACACGGAGTGTGGAATTGCCTGCTCACACTTGTGAACCCCTGTCCAGGAGGAAGAAACAGGGCCCAGTGAGTACAGGAAGATGCCAGTGCCCATTGTGAAAAGCCCGGAGCCAAGTTTTGCTTAAATGCAAATGTCCCCAGTGTAGGGTCCCGTCCATGCTCCAGGAGGAAGCCTGGCCTGGGATGTTGGGAGGGCTGTTGCTAGAACCTGCCAATTTAGCTCCACGCTTGTTTTCTGTGACTTCTGACATCCGGGGACTAGGGGGTGGGGCCTGATCTCTATCCTAGGGGTACTGAGCGGGGCCATGTAAATCATCCAATCAGGTGCTCCGCCAGGAAGGTGAGGCCAAGCTACCCAAGTCAAGGGGGCTGCTGTTCCTCAATCCACTGAAATCAGCGTTCCAGAGGCCGAGGTGGCTCTACCACAGCTTCTGTCTGGTGGTGACCAGCACTGACGCCCAGAGCCAAGGGAGGACCCGGGACACCTGGGAGTCGGGAAATGGTGAGTGCAAGGCTGGGTGGGAGAAGGGGCTGGTTGGGACCTGGGCCTCCCAGCAGCCATTCCAGGGTCTGCAGACCTGAGTCTCCCTGGCACAGCTTGGCCCTCAGTCCCCTCGGTCACAGGGTAGGGCTGGGCCGGCAGCCGGGACCCTGGGCATCCTGTCCAGTCCCTGTGCAGCAACTGTGGCCCCGGTCCGGAGACCTCTCGGCAGCGCAGCGCCCACAGCCGTGCGTCTCCCCAGGTTGTGCAGGGGCCACAGGAGGGTCATGGCGAGGATTCAGACTCGTGGGCAAGGTTCTCCTGGGAGGAGCTGCGGTCTGTGGGGTTCCCAATCCCACCTTTCACCTGTTAAAATTAAACTGAAGCACCGTTAAATATTTAATAATTTATTTAGCCAACAGCGATTCATGAATAACCCAACAATCGCTTGTTCTCTGGGGTCCCATGAGGAAGCAAAGCATATTAAATATTTGATTGGTTATGAGTCGCCTTATTTGGTCTGTCAACCAAAGATTTTAAAACAGGCGTTTTATTCTGAGTCAAGTTTGAGGAAGATAGCCTGGAAGGCAGACCCAGCACAAACCGAGAATGTGCCCTGGAGTGGGCTACGTTAAGTATTATACCTTGTGTTACACAGAAAATGTGAGAGGTGGACAGTGACCTTATACATAAGATAAGGTAAATCAGTACACAGGCATCTTAGGGTTTAGAGAGGGATGATTGGGCCTATCCTACCTTTGTACTTCATCTGATAGGTAAGGGCTGTCATCAGTATAGGTCAGTGAAATATTTGACTTGCGGGCTGAGAGTTCAACTTTGGCTCATAGGCCTGGTTTCTATTATCCGTATGTCCAACCTGCAGCCATCTTAGGCCACTTTTTAAAAACTATTTTCTTTCAGTTTTTCCTTTTTCTGACAGGTCTATCCAGGTGGAAATGTTCTGGTTATGTAGTAGGAGGCTAAATTTCATTTTATTATAAATGGGTAATTTCCAAGATGCATTTGTGTTAGATTTTGGTGTCCTTGGTAGGAACTCGGGGCACTACAGCCACAACAGTCTAATTGCACCTCACTTATTTTGTAGTTTTATATATATTTTTTGATCCAAGTCTTTTTTTTTTTTTGAGACGGAGTTTCGCTCTTGTTACCCAGGCTGGAGTGCAATGGCACGATCTCGGCTCACCGCAACCTCCGCCTCCTGGGTTCAGGCAATTCTTCTGCCTCAGCCTCCTGAGTAGCTGGGATTACAGGCACGCGCCACCATGCCCAGCTAATTTTTTGTATTTTTAGAAGAGACGGGGTTTCACCGTGTTGACCAGGATGGTCTCGATCTCCTGACCTCGTGATCCACCCGCCTCGGCCTCCCAAAGTGCTGGGATTACAGGCTTGAGCCACCACGCCCGGCGATCCAAGTCTTAAAAACAAAGTTTGTTTCATATATAAAACATATAGCCTGAAGGTAATTCTGTATAATATTTTACATGATTTTGTTCATAAGATAAAGTTTATGTTAGGTATTTATGTTCAGATTTTTTTTTATTGCATTTTAGGTTTTGGGGTACATGTAAAGAACATGCAATATTGTTGCATGGGTACACACATGGCAGTGTGATGTGCTGCCTTCCTCCCCATCACCTATATCTGGCATTTCTTCCCATGCTATCTCTCCCCAACTCCCCGCCCCCATATATATATATATATATATATATATATATATATATATATAATTATTATTTTTTTTTTCCGAGACAGTCTCTCACTCTGTCACCCAGGCTGGAGTGCAATGGTGCGATGTCAGCTCACTGCAACCTCTGCTTCCTAGATTCAAGCGATTCTCCTGCCTCAGCCTCCTGAGTAGCTGAGACTACAGGCACGTGCTACAACGCCTGGCTAATTTTTGTATTTTTAGTAGAGATGGGATTTCACCATGTTAGGATGGTCTTGATCTCCTGACCTCATGATCTGCCTGCCTCAGCCACCCAAAGTGCTGGGATTATAGGCGTGAGCCACCACACCGGTGGCCTCTTACTGATTTTAACACTTCCCCAGCAGTACTGATTTTCTGCTGTGTATTTGTTTTCCCTTGCATTTTCCAAATGTGTGGGACGTAGGGTCAAATTCACAGTTCTGTTTGCCAACCTTAACCCTTCCATGATTTGTATGAATTCTTGCATTTCCAATTCCTTCCCAACATTCCCAAGTGCCAACTTTCCTTCATCAATTCAAAATATTATCAACTATTTGTCTTTTATTGTACATTTCAAACAGATGCAGTACTTTGTAATCTTTTCACAGAGCAATAGATGGCTCTTTTAAAAATATTTGTTTGTGGACATTTAACATGAGGAAAACAGAGTAAGTGCATGAAACTGCTGCAAAAAATCTTTGTGCCTCTCCTCCTTTTATCTTCCGTAGGCATAGACACCTTGCCAGAATGTCTTTGGATTGAGGTTCCCTTTTGGAAATGTTATAGGGTGATCTGTCTTCACCTTCCTGTCCTTTCCTGTTCCTGGGTTTCAGAACTTCCTGGGATTGACTCAGGAATGCCAACATACCTTGGAAGGTCTAGTAAATATTAGCCCCTGGGTCACTCCCAGAGGACAACTTAAGATGTGGGGGTGGTGCCTCCCAGGGGCATCTGGATGCCCTAGGGCTGGGAATATGTCCTGGTATCCCCTTCATCTAAAAAGCTAACCCCTTTGGACATTAAGCTTTTCTTCCCCCAACCCTAGTTTCTATTCCTTGCAGACACAGGGATGATCAGCCAATCAAAATGATTCCTGCTTAGGTGAATATTACATTTTATAATCATTTTCTATTTATAATATTTACAATTTATAATCATTTTATGTTACATTTTATAATCATGAGAAATAACATAATACATTAACTAAAACTCATACTTCAGGTTCACTTTGTGTTGTACAGTCATGGGTTTTGACAAATGCATGTGCCATGAATCCCCCAGCACTAAAACAGATGTGTGCTTTGTCCCAGTTTATGCCTTGTGTTTTCATATTCTCATTCTCTCCCTTGGATCCTCTTGCCTCAGCCTCCCAAGTAGTTGGGACTACAGGAGTGCACCACCACTGCTGTCTAATTTTAAAAGTTTTGTAGAGATGGGGTTTCACTGTGTTGCCTAGGCCAGTCTTGAACTTCAGGGCTCCAGTGATCCTCCCACCTTGGCCTCCCACAGTGCTGGGATTACAGGCATGAGCCACCACACCAGGCCATATGTTTTCATTCCCTTAGCACTGTCTTTCACAAAACAGAAAACAAATTTCAATAAAGTTCCACTTACCAATTTTGTCATTCATGGGTCATGCTTTTTGGTTTTGCATCTAAAACCTCATTGCTAAGCCCAAGGTCATCTAGACTTTTTCCTGTGTTATTGTCTAGGAATTCTAAATGTTGCATTTTATATCTAGGCTCATGGTCCATTTTGAATTAACTTCATGAAAGCTATAAGGCCTGTGTCTAATTCATTTATTTGCATATGGAAATAACTGTCCAGGTGTTCTAACAACATTTGCTGAAAAGATTATACATACTTTTTACATTGAATTTCCTTACACAAATGTAGTCAAAAAGCAGTTGACTTTATTTGTATGGGTTTATTTCTGGGTTTTCTGTTCTGTAATCTTTTTTTCTAGCCTTTCCCCTGTATCACACTGTCCTGATGACTGTAGCTTTATAGTAAGTGAGGTAGTGTAAGTCAGATAGTGTCAGTCCTGTGAATTTATTCTCCAGTATTATTTTGAACATTGTGGGTCTTTCATCTTTCCCTATAACCTTTGGAATCAACTTGTTAGGATTTTTTTTTCTTTTTGAGACGGAGTTTCACTCTTGTTACCCAGGCTGGAGTGCAATGGCGTGATCTCGGCTCACGGCAACCTCCACCTCCTGGGTTCAAGCCATTCTCCTGCCTCAGCCTCCTGGGTAGCTGGGATTACAGGCACGCACCACCATGCCCAGCTAATTTTTGTATTTTTAGTAGAGACGGGATTTCACCATGTTGACCAGGATGGTCTCGATCTCTTGACCTCGTGATCCACCCGCCTCAGCCTCCCAAAGTGCTGGGATTATAGGCGTGAGCCACAGCGCCTGGCCAACTTGTTAGGATTTTTATTGGGATTGTGTTGAGTCCAATTCAAAGTGAGAAGAACAGACATCTTAACAATACTGAGGCTTTCTATCCATGATAGAAATTGAATATTGCTTCATTTACATAGCTCTTATTTAATTCTTTCATTAGAAATTTGCAGTTTTTGTTATATAGATCTTTGTCAGATTTTTATGTAGGTATTTTTCCTGGTGCTGTGTAAGTGGTGTTGTGTTTGTAATTTAATTGTTCTTGCTGATACCAGGAAAACGACTGACTTTTGAATATTAACCTCACATTCTACAACATTGTATAATCTCTTAATAGTTCTCAGAGTTTTTTGTTGGTTCTTTGGGATTTTTAACATAGAGAATCATGTCATCTGCAAACAAAGACTGTTTTCAACCTTCTCAATCTCAGTGTCCTCCCCCGACCCGCCTTTTTCTAGCCTGATTTTCTGCAACTATTGATAAATGATTTTGGTTGTTTATTGATATGAAGTATTACATTAATTGATTTTTGAACTTTGGTATTTTGTGGGGTTTGGGGGTTTTCTGTTTTTTTTGAGACAGGGTCTTGCTCTTGTTGCCCAGGTTGGAGTGTAGTAGTGCGATCTCAGCTCAGTGCACCCTCTGCCTTCTGGGCTCATATAATCCTCCCACGTCAACCTTCCTAGTATCTGGGACTTATGGGTATCATACCTGGCTAATTTTTTTATTTTCAGGCAAGACAGGGTTTTACCATGTAGCCCTGGCTGGTCTCAAACACTTGGGCTCAAGCGATCCACGCACCTCAGCCTTCCCAAATGATGGGATTATAGGCATGAGCCACTGAACCCAGCAATTTTTGAATTTTGAATTAGCCTTGTATGCCAGTAATGATTCCCACTTGATTGTGATATATAATTCTTTTTATACATGTTTAGATTTAATTTGTGAATACTTGTTGAAAACTTTTAGTATTTATGATCCTAAGCATTACTGAAGTATCTATGATCCTAAGCATTACTGGTCTATAGTTTTCTGCCTTTGTAATGTATCCATCTAGTTTTGGTATGCTGTTGGCCTCGTAGCATGTACTAGGAAGTGTTTACTTTGCTTGTATTTTCTAGAAAGATTGTAGTGAATCTGTATCAGTTATTCCTTAAATATTTGGCAGAATTGACCAGTAAGACCATCTTGGTTCTTATCTGTGCTTTTTTGGTCCATTACTAGCTGATTCACTTGCTTTAACACATATATACCTATTCATATTGTTTCTCGCTCCTCGTGTGTGTTTTGGTAGATTGTCTCTTTTATTTTTATTTATTTATTTTTTTGAGATGGAGTTTCGCTCTTGTTACCCAGGCTGGAGTGCAATGGCACGATCTCGGCTCACTGCAACCTCCGCCTCCTGGGTTCAGGCAATTCTCCTGCCTCAGCCTCCTGAGTAGCTGGGATTACAGGCACGCGCCACCATGCCCAGCTAATTTTTTGTATTTTTAGTAGAGACGGGGTTTCACCATGTTGACCAGGATGGTCTCGATCTCTCGACCTCGTGATCCACCCGCCTCGGCCTCCCAAAGTGCTGGGATTACAGGCTTGAGCCACCGCGCCTGGCCGATTGTCTCTTTTAAAGGACTGGTCCATTTCATCTAAGTTATCAAACTTGTGGGGGCATGGAATTGTTCATAATCATCCGTGATGGTTTTTTTGTTCTTTTTTTTCCCCCTGGATTGTGTTCTCTGATAAAGTTGCATCCTTGATGGTTTTTTTAATGGCCATGGAATTAATAGTGATGAATAACTTTCATTTCCGGTCAGTAATGTTTCTGAGTATTCTTTTTTTCTTACCTGGCAATAGGTTTATAAATTTTATTGATATTTTCACAGAACTAGCTTTTGATATTGTTGATTTTCTTTTCTTTTTTTAATACGGAGACTCGCTCTGTTGTCAGGCTGGAGTGCGGTGGTGTGATCTTGGCTCGCTATAACCTCTGCTTCCTGGGTTCAACCAATTCTCGTCCCTCAACCTCCCAAGTGGCTGGGATTACAAGCACACACCACCACACCCAGCTAATTTTTGTATATTAAGTAGGGACGGTGTTTCACCATGTCGGCCAGGATGGTCTTGCTCTCCTGACCTCGTGATCCACCTGCCTCAGCCTCCCAAAGTGCTGGGATTACAGGCCTGAGCCACCGTGCCTAGCCAATATTGTTAATTTCCCATTTTCAATTTCATCGATGTTTTCTGTAATTGTTATTTTCCTGTGTTTGATTTAGATTTATCTTGCTCTTGTTTCTCTAGTTTCCTAAAGGAGAAGGTTAGATTAGATTGATTTTAGACTTACTCTGTTTTGTTGGTTTTGTCTGTTCGAGACAGGGTCTTACTCTGTCTCTGGCTGGACTGCAGTTGTGCAGTCTCAGCTCACCAAAGCTTCAACCTCCTGGGCTGACGCAGTCCTCCCACCTCAGTCTTGTATATTTGTTAAGGTGTGTTTTACGGCTCAAAATGTGGCCTAACTTGGTGAATATTCCATGCAATCTTGGGAAGGATTTGTACTTTGCTCTTGTTGGTTGCAATATCCTGTAAATATCTCTTAAATCCAGTTGACTGATGATGCTGTTGAGTTAAAACTATACTGTTAAATATCCTTTGGGGCCAGGTGCAGTGGCTCATGCCTGTAATCCCAGAACTCTGGGAGGCTGAGGCAGGTGGATCACCTGAGATCAGGATTTCAAGACCAGCCTGGCCAACATAGTGAAACCCTGTCTCTACTAAAAATAAATTAGCTGGGTGTGGTGGTACAAGCCTGTAAGTTCAGCTACTTGGGAGGCTGAGGCAGGAGAACTGCTTAAACCCGGGAAGTGGAGGTTGAGGTGAGCAGAGGTCATGCCACTGCACTACAGCCTGGGTGACAGAGCAAGACTCCATCTCAAAAAAAAAAGAAAGAAAGGAAAAGAAAAGCTGGGTGCAGTGGCTCATGCCTGTAATCCCAGCGCTTTGGGAGGCTGAGGTGGGCAGATCATGAGGTCAAGAAAATTGAGACCATCCTGGCCAACATGGTGAAACCTCATCTCTACTAAAAATACAAAAATTAGCTGGGTATGGTAGCATGTGCCTGTATTCCCAGCTACTTGGGAGGCTGAGGCAGGAGAATCGCTTGAACCCAGGAGGCAGAGGTTGCAGTGAGCCAAGACGGTGCCACCCCACTCCAGCCTGGCAAGAGAGCAAGACTCCATCTCAAAAAGAAAAAATAAAAAGAAAAAAAATTATCTCTGGTATTGAAAAGGCAAAAAAAGAAAACCAAACAAACAAACCTATACTATTAATGATTTTCTTTCCACTTGATTTGTCAATTACCAATAGAAGTACGTTGCTGTGTCCCACTATAAAGGAGAATTTACTTACTTTTCTTTGCCTAAGTTTTTGCCTTACGCATTTTGACGCTCTGTTATAGCTGCATACCTATTAAGGATATACGACAATTGATTTGGTCAGATGCAGTGGCTCACATTTGTACTTTTAGAGGCCGAGGCAGGTGGGTCATCTAAGGTGAGGATTTTGAGACCAGCCTGACCAACATAGTGAAACCCCTTCTCTACTGGGTGTGGCGGTGGGCGCCTGTAATCCCATCTACTGGGGAGGCTGCGGCAGGAGGATTGTTTGAACCCAGGAAGCAGAGGTTGCAGTGAGCCGAGACTGCACCAGTGCACTCCAGCCTGGTCAACAGAGTAAGACTCCATCTCAAAAAATAAAAAGATAGTTGATTTAAAGTCTTTGTCTAGTAAGTCCAATGGCTAGGGTTTTAGAAATGGTTTATCTCAAATGCTTTGTTTCCATTAATGAGCTTTTTCTGTTTCTCTGTATTCCTCATAAACTTTATTGTTGTTGAAACATGGATATTTGAGTATCATAAGGGGTAACTCTAGAAATCAGTTTCTCCCTCCTCAGTGTTTGCTATTTTTGTTGACTTTTCCAAAGTATATTTGCAGATTGTATTACTTGTTAGGCATAGCCCTTGAAGTTTCTGTTCCTTTAGTTTGTGTTTAGCCTGTGTTTTGACAGCGATTTCCTTGCATGCCAGGAGCTAAAGAAGCAGAAACAAGAAAAACCTTGGCCAGGCACGGTGGCTCAATCCTGTAATCCCAGCACTTTGGGAGGCCGAGGCGGGTGGATCACAAGGTCAAGAGATCAAGACCATCCTGGTCAACATGGTGAAACCCCGTCTCTACTAAAAATACAAAAAATTAGCTGGGCATGGTGGTGTGTGCCTGTAATCCCAGCTACTCAGGAGGCTGAGGCAGGAGAATTGCCTGAACCCAGGAGGCGGAGGTTGTGGTGAGCCGAGATCGCGCCATTGCACTCCAGCCTGGGTAACAAGAGCGAAACTCCCTCTCAAAAAAAAAAAAAACCACCTCACACCTTCCAGTTTTTATAGATGGTTCTATCCTGCAGCATTCCTTTAACACTTAGCAAGGCTGCTTAAAACTTTGGTTCCACCTTCACTTTCTACCTAACTGATCCTAGATTAGCCAGTGCTGAAAATGAGGGTGTTCTTAGGTCCATGGTGTTAGCTGTGGGTTTTTAATAGATGCCTTATAACAGGTTGAGGAAGTTCTATTCCTAGTTTATTGAGTGTTTTCATTGTGGAGATGTTGAACTTTGTCAAGTGCTTTTCCTTTGTACATTCTGGATATTAATACCCTGGCAGTTACATGATTTGCATTTTCTGCAATTCCATGGGTTGCCTTTTCACTCTTCATAATATCGTGAGGGACAGAAGTTTTTAACTTTGATGAAGTTGAATTTGTCTATTTTTTCTTTTGTTGACTGAGCTTGTGTCATATCTAAGAAATCATTGCGAAATTCAATTTCATGAAATTCTCCCCTCCATGTATTCTTCTAAGAGTAGTTTAAGTCCTTGACTCATTTTGTTTTCATTTTTGTATATAGTGTAAGGTAAGGGTCCACTATTTTGTATATAGTGTAAGGTAAGGGTCCTGACACTTCTGCATGTCAGGATTGTTTTCCCAGCACCATTTTTTTTGCAACAACTTCCTTTTCCCACTGCATGATCCTGATACCTTGCTGAAAATCATTTAATCATATATGTGAGGATATCTTTCTGGATTATCTATTTCATTGATGTATATGCCTGTCTTTGTGCCAGTACTATACTGGTGTTTTGTGTGTTTGTTTTTTTTGAGATGGAGTTTTGCTCTTGTTTAATGAGTGGAGTGCAGTGGCTGGGTCTTGGCTCACTGCAACCTCCACCTCCCGGGTTCAAGTGATTCTCCTGCCTCAGTCTCCCAAGTAGCTGGGATTATAGACACCTGCCATCATGCCTGGCTAATTTTTGTATTTTTAGTAGAGATGGGGTTTCACTGTGTGGACCAGGCTGATCTCAAACTCCTGATGTAAGGTGATCTACCAGCCGGGCGCGGTGGCTCAAGCCTGTAATCCCAGCACTTTGGGAGGCCGAGGCGGGTGGATCACGAGGTCGAGAGATCGAGACCATCCTGGTCAACATGGTGAAACCCCGTCTCTACTAAAAGTGCAAAAAATTAGCTGGGCATGGTGGCGCGTGCCTGTAATCCCAGCTACTCAGGAGGCTGAGGCAGGAGAATTGCCTGAGCCCAGGAGGCGGAGGTTGCAGTGAGCCGAGATCGCGCCATTGCACTCCAGCCTGGGTAACAAGGGCAAAACTCCGTCTCAAAAAAAAAAAAAAAAAGGTGATCTACCCACCTCGGCCTCCCAAAGCGCTGGGATTACAGGTGTGAGCCACCAATCTATTGTATATTTAAGTTTGAAAAAAAGAGTGAGACTTTATAATTTGTTCCTCTTTTTTGAGATGGAGTCTTGCTGTGTCACCCAGGTTGGAGTGCAGTGGCATGATCTCTGCTCAGTGCAACCCCCACCTCCTAGATTCAATTCTCCTGCCTCAGCCTCCTGAGAACCTGGGACTACAGGCACATGCCACCACACCCAGCTATTTTTTTGTTTGTTTGTTTGTTTGAGATGGAGTCTTGCTCTTGTTGCCCAGGATGAAGTGCAATGGTGTGATCTCAGCTCACTATAACCTCCACCTCCCGAGTTCAAGCAATTCTCCTGCCTCAGCCTCCTGAGTAGCTGGGATTACAGGCATGTGCCACCTTGCCCAGCTAATTTTCTCTTTTTAGTAGAGATGAGGTTTCTCCACGTTTGTAGGGCTGTTGGGCACCACAGAGTCATGGGGTGTCCGTTATGCTGTGCTGAAGTGCAGGATCCAAGAAGTAAAGAGACAGGACACTGAAGAGCTGGTGAAGAGCAGCTGGACTTGGTGGGCCACGCCACCTATCAGCGGAGATCGGTGAGGCCCCAAACGCGCACAAGCGTCTGTATTTATTAGGTACAGGCAGGGGGCAGGGTGCTAAGTGAGGTCATCATCTATAGGCTTTGTAATAGGGCATACATAATCACATGAGTCACAAGCGAGGGGGCTACCCCATTATGTCACTTGGGCAGAGAGGTGGGCCGTGCACAGTAGTAGAGGGTCGTGTACAGAAAAGGAGTCCACCCCCATTAGGTCACTGAGGCAAGGAGATGGGCTGTGTGCAACAGGTGTCGTGCACAACATTTCTTATCCGGGGGCTGGAGACTTCAAAGGATTTCTAATAGAAGGATACTATAAGCCAATGCAGTGGGAGCTGACAGACTTGTGCTCTTCTCTTAAGATATTTATGGGAAGATGATTTGAGCTGGCACAGAAGCAAGAAAAGACTGACAAGGTGTACAGCCGCTGTGACTGGTCACACCAGAAGAGTTCTTCTCCTTCGGCTATTTCCAGGATCTCAGGCCTGAGGCCTACTTTCCACAGGAACTGGATGCAAGGTACTACAACTCTTTTATCAGGAGGAGAGACTCTTGCTCCAAGCCTGCCATATAGCATACACCCTTTCAGGCAGGGACACCACGGCCTGGGTCTTTGGTTCTTGTCCTGGTCTGGCTGTTTTCCCATGTGCTGCTTCTGTTCTGTGGCTGCTCTAGGCATTCCTCCTACTACAAACTACTATATGGTAATATAGAAGGATTCTATAAATCAGCACTAAACGTGTCAGTACAGCTCCGATTACAATACCTATATGATTATATAGAAAGATTATATGGGACTAAGCATGTTAGATATAAGTATTAACTATGATTAAGCTAGATATATGTAAGCAGTAAGTTATACTTCAGACACGAATTCTATAAACTAATGAGTATATATAAAGGATTATATAAAGGAAATAGCTGAGTAATAACACTATAAACTAAGGTATTCTTCAGGCACTAATTGTGCCTGGGGTCTGGACAGTTCTCCTTCCATGGGGGGTGCTACCCACACACATTGGTCAGGCTGGTCTCGAACTCCAGTGATCTGCCCACCTCGGCCTCCCAAAGTGCTGGGATTATAGGCATGAGCCACCATAATTTTTAGAAATACTTTTAGTAGAGACAGAGTTTCACCATGTTGGCCAGGCTGGTCTCAAACTCCTGATCTCAAGTGATCTGCCTGCCTCAGCCTGCTAAAGTGCTGGGATTACAGGCGTGTGCCACCACACCTCACTTGTTCTTTGTCAATCGTTTTGGCTATTTGGGGTTCCTAGATATTCCCCATGAATTTTAGGATGGACATTTCTATTTTTTTTTTTTTTAATTCATTGGTACCAGATGTAGTGGCTCACACCTGTAATCCCAGCACTTTGGCAGGCCGAGGCAAGTGGATCACCTGAGATCAGGCGTTTGAGACCACTCTGGCAAATGTGGTGAAACCTCATCTCTACTAAAACTACAAAAATTAGCCGGGCATGATGGTGTGTGCCTGTAGTCCCAGCTACTCAGGAGGCTGAGGCAGAAGAATCCCTTGAACCCGGGAGGCAGAAGTTGCAGTAAGCCAAGATCGTTCCACTGCACTCCAGCCTAGGAGATAGAGCAAGACTCTGTCTCCAGAAAAAAGGTCGTTGGTATTTTTATAGGAGTTGCATTGAATTTATAGACCATCTTAAGTAGTATGGATATCTTAATATTAAATCTTAAATGTCTTTTTATTCATTTATATCTCCTTTAATTTCTTTCAGCAACATTTTATAGTTTTCAGTGTAAAGGTCTTCTGCCGCCTTTATTATTGTTCATGGTATTGTTTCTTAATTTCTTTCTCAGATTATATATTGTTAGTGCGTATAAATGAGACTGATTTTTCTTTAAGGGATGGGGTCTCACTCTTGCCCAGTCTGGAGTACAGAGGCTGTTCACAGGAGCAATCAATAGTATGCTACAGCCTTGAACTCCTGGGCTCAAGCAATCCTCCTGACTCAGCCTGCAAAGCAGCTTGGACTACAGGTTAATGCCGCCGCACCCAGATGAAGTTGTTTCATGTTGATTTAGTATCCTGCAACTTTGTGGTATTTACTAGTTCCAATATTTTGGGGTGTTCTCTGTGTGTGTGTGTGCATGTGCACAGTCTTTAGGATTTTCTACTTACTGTTTCATCTGTGAACAGAGATAATTTTACTTCTTCCTTTCCAGTTTGGATGCATTTTTTTTTTTCTTGCTTAATCATTCTGTCTAGGACTTCCAATAGTGCATTGAGACAAGTGATGAAAGCAGGTATCCTGGTTTTTTCCTGATCTTAGTGCAAAAGTTTTTTGTATTTCTCCACTGATTTTAATGTTTCTGTGGATTTTTAAAATATGGCTTTATTGAGTAGTTTCTTTCTAGCCCATGTTCTGTGTTTTTATCATGAATTGGTTTTGTATTTTGTCAAACGCTTTTTCTACATGTACATTGAGATGGCTGTGGTGTATTATGCATTTTTACATGTTGACCCATCTTTGCATTTTAGGGATAAATCTCACTTGGTCATGGTGTGTAATCTTTTAATATGCTGCTGAATATGGTTTGCTAGTATTAGGGGATTTTTGTGTGCATATTCACGAAGGACACTTGTCTGCAGCTTTCATTCTTGTCGTGTCTTCAGTGTCCGTGTAATTTGGGTCTCTTAAAATGAGATTGGAATTGTTTTTCTCAAAGTTTTGGGAAGATTGATATTAGTATCTTAAATGTTTAGTTGATTTTAGCAGTAAAACTCTGCGCTTTGGTTTTTGTTTTTGTTTTGTTTCTTATATCAGTCTCCTAGAACTGAAGATCTGTTTGGATTTTCTGTTTTGTCATGACTCAGTCTACGTGTTTGCAGACATCTGTCCACTTCATTAGTGTCATCCCAACTTATTTCCGTACCCTTAGACGTCTTTAAGTAAAAGGTCTGAGGCATTGTGTTTTGCCATTATTATGGTACACATTCTGCTGCTGTTGATGTGGTGGTCAGGTGTGGGACTATGGGATGCATTTCATGGACCTATGATTTGACTTCGTTTGTAGGAAGCCTGTGTCCCTGTGTTGTGACTTTTGTATTTCTCCCTCACCTCTGCTTAGCTGAGGCAAAAACAGGGGGATGGAATGAGTTATTTTCTTTACCCCAAGAGGTGTGGCTCTGGTAAAACTCAATTAGGGTTTTGAAAAACAGTTTATTTTGAAGGCATCTTCCAAAATAACAGCAGGGTGCTTTGGAAAGGAACAGAAGGATCACTTGAGGCCAGGAGTTTCAGACCAGCCTGAGAAACAGAGCCAGACCTCATCTCCAAATAAATGAATAATAAATAAAATAATAAATCGATAGCTAGAGAGATAGGCTTTATTTCATTAAAATGAAAAGGCTTATTGCTGGTTTCCTTGCCTCAGCACATACCTGCTAGTGTCTAAGGCTATGTGCCATTCACTTCACTCATCCATTCCACTACTTATGGTGCTTGGGCTTCTTCAGGGTTATTTTTTGCTCTTAGGAAAAATACTGCTCCAATGGTCTTTTTTTTTTCCCTCAAGATGGAGTTTTGCTCTGTCACCCAGGCTGGAGTACAGTGGTGTGATCTCAGCTCACTGCAACCTCCGCCTCCCAGGTTCAAGAGATTCTCCTGCCTCAGCCTCCTGAGTAGCTGGGATTACAGGCTCATGCCACCACACCTCGCTTTTTGTATTTTTGGTAGAGACGGGGTTTCACCATGTTGGTCAAGCTGGTTTCAAACTCGTGATCCGCCTGCCTCGGCCTCCCAAAGTGCTGGGATTACACATGTGAACCATCTCGTTTGGCCTGTTCCAATAGTCTTTAAGCACAAATGCACAATAAACTACGTGGACATTAGAGAAAAATTACTGGGCTGCAGATTATGGTAAAGTTCAAGTTACATGAAACAGCACTGCAGTGTATCTATTAACACCCCTCCTTCCTTAATGCATATTTATTTATTTTCTATGGTCATCACCACTTAGGATTCTCGAATTGACTAATTTTCGTACTTTTAATCAATGAGAAATGTCATCTAGTTGACATTTTATTTGGCTGTTTCCTCATTACCAAGGAAATGGACCTTTTTTCATACATGGTCTTTCATTTTCAGTTAAATGTTTATTTTCCTATGTTTTAATCATGTGTTCATTTTTACTCTACAAATTAATCCTTTTATATTGCATGTACTGCAGGTATTTTTCTCCTACTTTGTTCTTTGTTGTTTACCTTCCTAATTTTAGTATATTTAAATTTATCACTATGTTCTTTTCATTGCTTACTCTTGTATATTATTATTTTATTTATTTTGAGACAGAGTCTCATTCTGTTTCCGAGGCTGGAGTGCAGTGGTTTGATCTTGGCTCACTGCAACTTCTGCCTCTTGGATTAAAGCAATTTTCAGCCTCCTGAATAGCTGTGATTACAGGCATGTGCCACCATACCTGGCTAATTTTTTGCTTTTTTTTTTTTTTTTTGAGATGGAGTTTCGCTCTTGTTACCCAGGCTGGAGTGCAATGGTACGATCTTGGCTCACCGCAACCTCCGCCTCCTGGGTTCAGGCAATTCTCCTGTCTCAGCCTCCTGAGCAGCTGGGATTACAGGCACGCACCACCATGCCCAGCTAATTTTTTGTATTTTTAGTAGAGACAGGGTTTCACCTTGTTGGCCAGGATGGTCTTGATCTCTTGACCTCATGATCCACCTGCCTCGGCCTCCCAAAGTACTGGGATTACAGGCTTGAGCCACTGCACCTGGCCTGCATTTTTATTAGAGTAAATCCCAGCACTTTGGGGGGCTGAGATGGGCGGATCATGAGGTCAGGATTTCAAGACCATCCTGGCCAACTTGGCAAAACCCCATCTCTACTAAAAATACAAAAATTACCTGGGCATGGTAGTGGGTGCTTGTAGTCCCAGCTCTCAGGAGGTTGGGTCAGGAGAATCGTTTGTAACCTGGGAGATGGAGGTTGCAATGAGCCTAGATCGTACCATTGCACTCCAGCCTGGCAGAAGAGCAAGACTGTGTCTCAAAAAAAAAAAAAAAAAAAAGTGTTCCGGTTTTATGTTTTATATTAAGTCTACAATAAATTGATTTGCCCATCAAGTATAGTGATGAATTTTCCTAATTACGTAAGTTTGTCCCTGTCCTATGTAATAAGGTGCTCTTGATTCTGCCACTCATTGTACAATGCCTCCCCTGAAATTAATCAATTTTGCATAATGCAAAATTGCTGGCTCATTGAAGACATTTCCTTTGATCTCTGCTAACACTGTGCTGTCTGGAATATTACACTTCGAAAATCCTTTATGTACATTAGACAAGCCATCACAGTGTTGGTTAGAAGACTTTGACAGCTGACCGATTTCATTATTCCTAATAAGTTAGTAAATGTCAAACTTTGTGATCAGCCATTTCAAAGGATAAGCAGTCTCAGAACCACTAATATTAACTCTCTTCTGCACACCAGGTAGTAGGACTTTCTTATAACAGGTACTAGAGTTTGACTTTACAAAGAAAAATTTGGGGGCAACCTAGCAGCATAGAATTCTGTGTGGAAGTTAGTATAGACAGGAGAGTGCAAGTTCGACCAAGTTGTAGAATAAATGTTTGGAGACCACAGAATCATGTTGATACAAGAGCTAGAAAGAAATTATTTAAGCAGATAGTGAGGGTAAAGGAGTCCTTGGCAAGGCTTTCCTTTTAACAAAAAGCGGCCCCGAAATCATTTCTTTTCTAACAGAGAGCAGCCTGAAAAATCAGGCTGCAAACATAGATAAGCAAGCTGGGAGCTTGCACAGGTGAATGCCAAAAGCTGTGCCAACAGAAACGGGCTATCTGGGAGTCATACATGTTCAACCTGGAAGCTTTATCTTCCCTTTTGTCACCATGTGTACAGTAAAGGAATAAGCAACATGGCACCAGGTGGATAACCCATCTGCATAATAAAAGCTTAGGGTGGGGGTGGCCAGATTCTCACATGTTATGCAAATAGTACACATGGTCTTACCAATCTTTTGTGCCCTATGTAAATCAGACACTGCCTCCTCAAGTTCATCTATAAAACTCTGTATTTCACTGGAGAAGCAGCAACCCATTTCTCCGGGATGCCTCTCTCTGCAGAAAAGAGAGCTCATCTTTTTTTTTTTTTTTTTGAGACAGAGTTTCGCTCTTGTTACCCAGGCTGGAGTGCAATGGCGCGATCTTGGCTCACTGCAACCTCCATCTCCTCGGTTCAGGCAATTCTCCTGCCTCAGCCTCCCGAGTCATCTTTTTCTTTTGCCTATTAAACTTCTGCTTAGAACCTCACTCTTTGTCTCTCTAGGTCCTAGTTTTCTGTGGCCAAGACAACGACTTTCACAGGTGTTTACCCCAGATGATGACACTGCTTCAGTATGAAGTCTCATGAACTGAGTCTAGACCCCCAGTGAGGTCAGTCTCACCTGTCCTCCTCTGCACGTATCTGGGATGTGTCACGGCTTGGTGGTCTTTGAAGATGTGGCTGGAACTTCATACAGGAGGAGTGGGCTTTGCTGGATTTTTCCCTGAAGAATCTGTACAGAGATGTGATATGTGAAGCCATCAGCACTTGAATTCTATAGGTGAGGATATGTTTTTATTTTAGTCAATTAGAGAACAAGTGTTTCTTGGCTATCAGTGCTGTTTCAAAATTTGGAATGTAGAAAGGGAGTATTTTCATGAATTGATCAGGCGTGGCTGCAGTGTACAATGAACCTACAATCCAGTAAGTTTTCCATACTTTCTAAATGATAATGATTTTTCTGGGTCTATATTTTAGGAAACAAATGGGAGAAACAGAACATTAAAGATCAATACTAAAACCCCAGGAAAATCTAAGGTGATTTGCACTCACAAGAGGAAAAAAATGTCCCTTGAGGGGAATCTTAGCATGTTATCAATTTTTCAAACAAAATTTTCAACAAAAATATATACTTAATATAACATAGATGTTGAAATGTTTGTAAAATAGTTAATTTGGAAACATAACTAAGAAACTTTATATATGGATGTTACTATTTTTATAATAGCTATGGGGGAGCCCTGTTGCAGAGTAATCAATGCATTTACTTTCAAACAATTCATACATGGCAGAAAGCCTGCACTTTCCATGATATTGGTAGCAATGTACATTCAAAGCCTATTAATGAATATGTGTTTAATTAATGAACCACTAATAATGGGTTTGTCATTTTTTACAGAAGTCATTGTAGAAAGATTGTGAAAGTAAGGTAGTTGGTGTGGAGTAACCTTCAGCTAGATGTCAAATATGAATACCTTTGAGTCAGGCTCTCCTTTGGTTCTGTGAACACATTTATAATGTACACACTGAAGTATTCTTCTATTAAATCTGCTATGTTTTCTCACAGGCAGTTTCTATTGTCAGCTTTTCTTTTTCTTGATGTATAGGCTGTACTTGTTGCAAATGGGACATTTTTGATAACATACTGAATCCTCTCAGAGTATGTTCAATTTCTGCAAGGCCTTGTTATTTCCTTTATTTTTTTACTGACTGATTGGACTATTTTGGTGAAGTCTATTTCTGTAAGAGGAAAGAAACATAGCATTAAAGAGAGATTTATTTTAGAAATAACCTGAGGCCGGGCGCGGTGGCTCACGCCTATAATCCCAGCACTTTGGGAGGCCGAGACGGGCGGATCACGAGGTCAAGAGATCGAGACCATCCTGGTCAACATGATGAAACCCCGTCTCTACTAAAAATACAAAAATTAGCTGGGCATGGTGGCGCAAGCCTGTAGTCCCAGCTTCTCAGGAGGCTGAGGCAGGAGAATTGTCTGAACCCAGGAAGCGGAGGTTGCGGTGAGCCGAGATCGCGCCATTGCACTCCAGCCTGGGTAACGAGTGAAACTCCGTCTCAAAAAAAAAAAAAAAAAAAAAAAAGAAATAACCTGAAAGAGGCTTCTGGCCAATTTTGGCCAGGAGTCATTTTTCTTATAGACTAAGAATATATATTGGTTTTAGGGTGAGGGGGCTTATTACAAGCTTGGAATGTTTACGTGTGGGGAAAAGTTTATGGTAGAGTTAGAATGTCTCTGGGAGGAGTGAGGGTTATCTTGGGGCTGGCATCTTCCCAGCCAGAGCAGAGTTATCTTGGCACTAGCATGTGTCTAACTGGGGAGGAGTCTGGAATGTTTTTAGTCAGAGATGTTATTTTTGGTTTATGGTCATGCTGACCTTAGCCATTAGGCTGATGCTGTTTGGATTTAGGCAGTGTTTGATTAAGGTGAATTTTTTTTTTTTTTTTTTTTTTTGAGACGGAGTTTCGCTCTTGTTACGCAGGCCAGAGTGCAATGGCGCGATCTCGGCTCACCGTAACCTCCGCCTCCTGGGCTCAGGCAATTCTCCTGCCTCAGCCTCCTAAGTAGCTGGGATTACAGGCACGTGCCACCACGCCCAACTAGTTTTTTGTATTTTTAGTAGAGACGGGGTTTCACCATGTTGACCGGGATGGTCTCGATCTCTCGACCTCGTGATCCACCCGCCTCAGCCTCCCAAAGTGCTGGGATTACAGGCTTGAGCCACTGTGCCCGGCCTAAGGTGAATTTTTAAATGAGATGTTTGTCCACTATAGCGTTCACGATAGAGATGCTCCAGCTCTGTCAACTGCTTCTCGTAACTTTAAGCCTTTGATATTGCTCTTGGGGAGAAGTGGCTCAGCTTTGTTCCTGCATGCAGTCATCCTGTTCCTCTCTTGGACAGCACTCAGAGGTTAAACTGCACTAATTGCTGGTTGATGGCTCTATTGTTCTCAAAAAAGTCCAGGGTCAAATTTGCCATATAAATTAATCAAAATGTGTTCTGTCTTTCGAAGAGTACTATCTGAGATCAGTGTTTAATAGGTGTTTGTTTAGACTCTTAATGGACTTCTCCTAACAGTGTTTTTCCCTAGTTTTCTCCACAAATTAGCTGGCCTAGAGTTCAGGCTGTATCTTCATTAAATCCATGAATCTCCTGTGAAATTTCACCTCCATTTCCACTGCATTAAGAATGGGGTGCTATTTGGCAAGAGGTTAGGAGCTATGTGTTCAACACCTTGCTTCTCTTCCACTTCAAGGCAAAATCTGACAGGGCTCTGAAGCTTAGGTAGAAACATTGGCAAGCTGCTTTCTGAGTGATCTTTTTGGGAACTGAGTGTTCAGAGGCAGGGAGGGACAAGAGCCTGATGTCTTCTTGGCCTGTCTCCTGGCATGGATCCACCACCTCACGAGCTGAGGTAAAGTTGATCAGTGTCCTAGTAGTCTGAGCACACCATGCTCACAGTAGAACCTCCAGTTAGTAGCTGAGTGCAAAAACCATGTCCCCACTTTTCTAACGTCCCCACACAGGATGTAACTTCAGTGATGGGTAGGTGGAGGTAAGATGAGAAAAGCTTAATTCTTGCCCTTCCTAGGAAAAAACCTGACTAGAAGCTGGGTGACAGAGTAGGAGCACTGCCATCGTGTACAAGCACCCATTTAAAAATTCACCTTAATCAAAAACCACCTAAATCCAAAGGGCATCAGCCTCATTAGGCTGATGGTCAGTATGACCATAAACCACAAATAACATCTCCAACCAGAAACATTCCAGACTCCTCCCCCACCAGAGACATGCTAGCCCCAAGATAACACCCGTCCACCTAGGAAGATGCTAGCCCTGAGATAACCCCCTGCTTGCCCAGAGACATTCCAACCCCAGCATAAACTTCTCCGCCACACCACAACATTCAAGCATGTAATCCCTCTCTCTCTAAAACCAATATATATTATTAGTCTGCAAGGGAAAGTGCTCCTGACCAAAATCAACCAGAAGCCCCTCTCAGGTTTTTTTCTAAAATAAACCTGTCTTTGATTGTCAAGGTATGTTTCATGTTTCTTTCCTCTTTCTCTAACTCTTACATTTTGTGCCAAAACTCAGGACGGGTGCTGGGGACACAGGCTCTCTTGCAACTCAGGAAGCAGTGCGCAACGGCAGCTCATCCTGAGTTAATTCCTGGATCCTGAGGGTCTCTGGCCACTTGCCCTGTCTTTTCTCTCAGTTCACTTTGCCCTTATCCTCCCATTTATCCCTCTCTCTTTTCCTTGTGAGGCTGCAGTCCAAAAGGCCCTTTGCCGATTCCAACCAGAACATCCAACATCAGACACTAATCCAGCAGACTAGTAAGATCTGCCCTCCCCTGGCTTTCTCATGGTACCCAGGAAAAGTCAGGTCTGCAGTCTTGGTCCTCAGACAACCACTGGGACTAAGCTAAAGGAAATCTTGGGGACACCCAGTTTCTTCTCATCTTGACTGTCCTATTTAGAAAGAGGACTCCACCTCTCTGTCTTTTGTCTGGAGATGCCTAGAACTAAAACAGACACCCCTGGATTCTTCTCACCAGTCCACATGGGTGCCAAACAATCCTGCATTCCTATGCCCTGTCCACTTTGCTGTCTTCTTCACAACCTCGCCAAACCTGCCTTAAGCATTTAGTCTTTTATGGTAACATGGCCAGGGCCCCAATAGACATTAAATAATGACAGCTGATGGCCCCAAAATGGCATCTTTAAATTGCATATTCTCAGGAACCTTAACAACTTTATAACCAGGAACAGCAAATGGCAAGAGGTTCTCTATATTCAGGCTTATAAGGGAGACCCCCTCACCTCCTTCTGTTTCCCAGTCTCCACCTCCTCCCTCCCCTCCCCTCCAGATGGGAAGGAGGGTGAAAAAAAAAAAATCACCAAAGATTTGGGAAGATGACTCCCTTTTCTGTTCCCAGCATCTATGCTATCCGTAAGCCTTGAAAGAGTTGCAAATGAATGTTATCCCTACTGGCTGGAGCCCGGCCCTGGGTCACACCTCCATGTCTGCACAGCCCAGGCTCCCTCCTGGAAACACCTCTGCCAACTTACACTTTACTGCCTTTGTCTTGTCTCTGTAAGCCCCCTCCCCTGCTGGTCCCCATTCACACTGCATATGAATTAGCAAATCAGTAAAGCCAGAAAAGTGTAAGGTCGGACATCCAACAAATGGACAATGACATAGTTTCACTTCAGTTTCCCCTTTAGCATTGTAAGCCTATAAAAGGGGAGAGAAGCTGCTTCTTGGGGAGCTCAGTAAATGAGGCTGTTACCTCCCCACAGCTCCCAGCCAAATAAGCCACTTCCTTCCTCACTTTAGTGTTCAATAGGTTTCTCGCCATTCCTGTTTCACCTTAAATCCCAACCCTCCCTGTATCAAGCTTGCACCTCTCAAAATCTTTCTTTTTTTTTTTTTTTTTTTTTTTTTTTTTTTTTTGAGACGGAGTTTCGCTCTTGTTACCCAGGCTGGAGTGCAATGGCGCGATCTCGGCTCACCGCAACCTCCGCCTCCTGGGTTCAGGCAATTCTCCTGCCTCAGCCTCCTGAGTAGCTGGGATTACAGGCACGTGCCACCATGCCCAGCTAATTTTTTGTATTTTTAGTAGAGACGGGGTTTCACCATGTTGACCAGGATGGTCTCGATCTCTTGACCTCGTGATCCACCCGCCTCGGCCTCCCAAAGTGCTGGGATTACAGGCTTGAGCCACCGCGCCCGGCCCTCAAAATCTTTCTTAATGAAAACCCTCCCTGGGTCTCTCCCTCTTCCAAGCTATGTGTATATTCAAAAGGCTTCTCTCCATAAATCTTGTTGTCCTGGTGTCCTGGAAAAGGTTTCTTCCCGGTTAACTGGGAAGAATTACTTTTCTCCACTCTGTCCTGCCACTCTTGGTGCATGTATAAAAGACCCTAAGAATGACATCTAGTGGCCTGGGAAAACAGAAAAGGTGCCAACAGATCCTGTTTTGGGAAAAATCTGTTTTCCTTATGGAACCCCTGGAATTAAAGGTGAATACATACCTCTCAAAATCTTTGTCTTCTTGTTTATCAGGCCCTGGAAACTGTTTTCCTAGTCCTGTTCTTAAAGGGCCCCACCCAAAAGCCAATAATCCAATTGGGAAATTAGTAGAAAAAAATCTTATAACTACTTAATCTTCTTGTGGTTGTCTGTGTGGCTCTGTATGTGTTATGTGTGCAATGTCTATTAAAGGAGCTCTAATTGGCCAAAAAAATAATAAGCACTTAAATATTTTTAAGGGAAAAGTAAAAGTTGTGGGACCTTTCAGTTCACATGTTAATCTTTAAAACTTATTGGTACAGTAAAGTTAGAAGTGTTTTAAGAGTTGACAGCATACATTCTTGTTTGCATTTATTAATCAAGTAATTTCATTTTTTTTTTTTTTTGAGACGGAGTTTCGCTCTTGTTACCCAGGCTGGAGTGCAATGGCGCGATCTTGGCTCACCACAACCTCTGCCTCCTGGGTTCAAGCAATTCTCCTGCCTCAGCCTCCTGAGTAGCTGGGATTACAGGCATGTGCCACCATGCCCAGCTAATTTTTTGTATTTTTAGTAGAGACGGGGTTCCACCATGTTGACCAGGATGGTCTTGATCTCTCGACCTCGTGAACCACCCGCCTCAGCCTCCCAAAGTGCTGGGATTAGAGGCTTGAGCCACTGCGCCTGGCCCAGTAATTTCATTCTTACCTCTGCCAAAACAAAACTATAACTCAGCCCAGACAAAATATGTGCTTGTGTAATTTTTTTTTTTTTCAGACGGAGTTTCGCTCTTGTTACCCAGGCTGGAGTGCAATGGCGCGATCTCGGCTCACCGTAACCTCCGCCTCCTGGGTTCAGGCAATTCTCCTGCCTAAGCCTCCTGAGTAGGTGGGAGTACAGGCATGCACCACCATGCCCAGCTCATTTTTTGTATTTTTAGTAGAGATGGGGTTTCACCATGTTGACCAGGTTGGTCTCGATCTCTTGACCTCGTGATCCACCCGCCTCGGCCTCCCAAAGTGCTGGCATTACAGGCTTGAGCCACCACGCCCAGCCTGCATGTGTAATTTTTTAATAAATTAAAGATTAATATTGATTTAATGAAAATGGCTATATCTTAAGCTATTCAGTATCCTAACTTCTAATCTTGTGGCCTTAGGCAGTCTAGTCCACAGGCATGAAGGAAGTTTGTTTTGGGAAAGGACTATTATCTTTGATAATAAAGAAAAAAATATATATTTAAAAATTTTTATATGGTAAACTTTTGTCCTAAAGTAAATTAACTGGTTGTTTAAAGAGAGGGATGTTTACAACAAGTCAGAAAGTTGAGGCATGTCAGAGATCGTCTGTGAAAGTCATGAAAATTTTTACAAAATGGAACTTAATGCAAGAAGTGTACAATTTTAAAGTGATTAGGCCTCCTCACTGCTTTATAAAGTGTCACTGTAACTCTGCCTGCTTTACAGCTAGGTAAAACTTAGGACACAGAGTTAAATGGTGGAATAAGCCAGACTTTATCTGTACTTCTGTCTAGGTCCAAAGTTTTCAACAAAAGTTAACAGTGTAACATGTATTTGAAACTACTGAAGAAACAGTTTATGTGCAAAGTGTTTAAGGAAAGTAAAACATACTTTTGGTAAAAAGATTATAAGGAGGCATGAGAATGTGGATTTATACCTATATTAAAAGGTTACAGAATTGTTTTCAAGGTTTAAGCAAGTTTTGGAAGGTTAATTGTAAAGGAATTTCTGTGTGTAAACATACTGGCTAAAGTTCAAGGGTGTTATCCAGTTTTTCTGTAAATTGAGCATTAAAATAAAAGCACAGGGGTGCAGTGGCTCATGCCTGTAATGCCACCACTTTGGGAGGCTGAGGTGAATGTATAACCTGAGGTTGGGAGTTTGAGACCGGCCTGACCAGCATGGAGAAACCCCGTCTCTACTAAAAATACAAAATTAGGCACGGTAGTGCATGCCTGTAATCCTATCTACTTGGGAGGCTGAGGCAGGAGAATCGCTTGAACCTGGGAGGTGGAGGTAGCAGTAAACCGAGATTGTGCCATTGCACTCCAGCCTGGGCAACAAGAGCGAAACGCCATCTCAAAAAAAAAAAAAAAAAAAAAAAGCACAATGGGTTTCTCTTAAAGCACTAAGCTGCTTTTTAACAAAAATTGTAAAGGATTAAAAGTGTCTATAAAAATCTTACCTTTTGGTCAAACATTAAAATTTGGTAAATGCATCTACATGGTTTTATTAAAAATGGAGTTTAATAGCACACTAATATAAAGGTAAAATTTGGCTTATTTGGTATAAAATCATACAGGAAGCATTGTTAAATACAAACTGGTGTTTGTCTTTCTTTGGGCTATAGTTGTGTAAATACATATGTGTTCCAAACTTATGGGAGATTCCTATAATTCTCATATATCTTAGTATATACTAATTGTTAGGTTAAAAATATTGTGTGCCACAGAGGAACACATATCCTTCTCAATTGTGTCTTTATAGCTATCCTAAAACTTTTTTTTTTTTTTTTTTGGAGACAGAGTTTCGCTCTTATTACCCAGGCTGGAGTGCAATGGTGCGATCTCGGCTCACCGCAACCTCCGCCTCCTGGGTTCAGGCAATTCTTCTGCCTCAGCCTCCTGAGTAGCTGGGATTACAGGCACGCACCACCATGCCCAGCTAATTTTTTGTATTTTTAGTAGAGACGGGGTTTCACCATGTTGACCAGGATGGTCTCGATCTCTTGACCTCGTGATCCACCCGCCTTGGTCTCCCAAAGTGCTGGGATTATAGGCTTGAGCCACCACGCCTGGCCACTTTTTTCTTTTTTAAAGGATTTTTGCTCTTGTTGCCCAGGCTGGAGTGCAATGGCACAGTCTCGGCTCACTGCAACCTCTACTTCCTGGGTTCAAGTGATCCTCCTGCCTCAGCCTCCACAGTAACTGGAATTACAGGCACCTGCCAGCACGACCAGCTAATTTTTGTATTTTTAGTGGAGATGGGATATCACTGTATTGGCCAGGCTGGTCTCAAACTCCTGACCTCAAGTGATCTGCCTGCCTGGGCTTCCTAAAGTGCTGGGATTACAGGTGTGAACCACCACACCTGGCCTGTCCTAAAACTTTTTGTCATCCATAAACAATTGTTGTCTTGTTTTGGTCCTCTTTAAAAAGGTAGTTTTATAATCAGCTATAAAGCTCTGACAGGTGCTCTTGAATGCAGGTTTCTGATAACTTTGAAAATGATGACATCAGAATAGAGGAAAAACGTTCAGAAGTCTTAAAATGCTAAAATGGTAATATCCATCAGAACAGGAATTAACTGCATGAACTAAACTACAGGAGATTGGAGTGATTTTTTTTTTTTTTTTTTTTTTTTGAGACGGAGTCTTGCTCTGTAGCCCAGGCTGGAGTGCAGTGGTGCAATCTTGGCTCACTGCCACCTCCACCTCCTCAGTTCAAGCAATTCTGTCTCAGCCTCCCAAGTAGCTGGGATTACAGGCACGTGCCACCACACCTGGCTAATTTTTGTATTTTTAGTAGAGATGGGGTTTCACCATGTTGGCCTGTGGGTCAAGATGGCCAGGGACAAACCTATGTTATTTCTAGTTAAGTAATTATAAGCTTGCTTTGCTTATTGCACACTTAAGTTTATACCCCAAAGTAAGCTATATCAAATATTGATGCAGTAAAACAGAAATCAAGTGGCAACAGGAGGCCTAAGGTAAAGACCATCTGAGAGCGCTGTAAAACCGTGAACACCACGAGGTGGTTGCAGAGCAGGAAATACTGCTTTGGTCCCATGAATGCCTTTTCAACATGGAGGTGGCATGAAGGTCTTGTAAAGAGGGCTCATGTAAGATCTCTGAGAAGAAAGGTAACCTCTGCTCACAAGATCCAGGAGAATCTTTGCAGATGGGAGCTTGCAAGGAAGAAAAGCCTTGCAGGGCAGAGATACTGGAACACAGGCTCTCTCAGAATATGGAGTAATTTTGATTGTTCTGTGTCCAAAATGCTTGGAAGATAAAAAGCCCTTTGATGCATTGGGTGTGGTCAGACCTGGTAGATAAGGTGCCTTATCCACTGTGCTTCTGATGCAAATACAACTTGGTAGAATTCAGTGTTCTAGCTTTGCCTAAGAATCACATCTGCTACTGAATACTGCAGACCACACCTCTCCCCCTGGCTATCTTGATCCACATTAGTTTCAAGGCCTTCTACAATAGTCTCAAGGCCTCCCCTGATCACCTTCCCTGCTCCCCCACCCCTCAATTAACAAGTGTGTGCACCTAATAAAAGCCTATGAAAACGAGAACTTGGGGTCAGTGCAGTCCCCACGCTTGTGTTACCCATGCTGTAAAATTCTACTCTTGGGTCTTTGTCTTTAATTCCGTTTCTCAATCTCTCATCACTGCCAGGACTAAAGGGCACCCACGAACAGGGTTGGGCTGGTACCCAACATTGGCCAGCCTGGTCTTGAACTCAGAACCTCAGGTGATCCACCCACCTTGGCCTACCAAAGTCCTGGGATTACAGACGTGAGCCACTGCACCCGGCCTGGAGTGACCTTTTTAGTGTATTGCTTAAAATATTGCTAATCGTTTGTTTTGCTTTTCAAAGTCCAAGATGTTTTTGAGCTATTGACAGCTTTTAACAATTAAGTATAGGAGCATACTTGTTTCTCTCTACCTGATTTTCTCCAGAATTTAGAAACTATCTATAAGTATTCTTAAGTTATGGTAGCATAGTTATTTGCATAAGTACAATAAGAATCTGTTTTCTTTTGTAACAGGATACAACTGGAAAAACTGGTTATTTTACCAAGGCTTTAACTGAAATGGTTTGCTAACCTTTAAGCAATCAAATTAGACTCAGGGAGTCAATAAAGTTCTTGAAAAGCTAGCCTCAGATTTTGTGTACACAGTCCCGGTATGGGTTTCTGATGTGTGGTAAATAAAGAATGACACTTTCTGGCTGGGCGCGGTGGCTCAAGCCTGTAATCCCAGTACTTTGGGAGGTCGAGGTGGGTGGATCACGAGGTCAAGAGATCGAGACCATCCTGGTCAACATGGTGAAACCCTGTCTCTACTAAAAATACAAAAACTTAGCTGGGCATGGTGGCACGTGCCTGTAATCCCAGCTACTCAGAAGGCTGAGGCAGGAGAATTGCCTGAACCCATGAGGCGGAGGTTGCAGTGAGCCTAGATCATGCATTGCACACCAGCCTGGGTAACAAGAGTGAAACTCCATCTCAAAAAAAAAAAAAAAAAAAAAAAAAATGCCAACTTGATAGCTGCCGCTATTGAGCACCCGAAAAAGGATGGGGAAAAGGGGGGCTCCTGGAGAGCTGCCCAGTCTAATTGCTCACCCCTACAGTATGACTGAAGCATGAGGAAGTTCATGGGACTACTTCTTAATATTTGGACTTGCACAGTAGGGACATTAACTGATTTTGGAGGATGCTCTCTGTTTGCACTAGGTTACTGAGGTAGGACGTAAAGTTACTGCCATTCTTTTGTTCTGCAGTTATGAATATGCAGGGACACAGAAGGGAACCCGTTAATATAATGGTACTCAGTATAAGGTGTGTAATTCAGAGAACCACATCACAAATATATGCATCATTATCAATCAGTTTCTTCAGAGGATCATGAAAATGAGAATGAGAGTGAGAATTCTCACTAATGTTATATGCGAAATTCTCAAAAGGGGGAGTGAGGGAGGAGACCTTAATCATCCTTAAGCATCTAAGACCATCCCCACCCTTGACTTCCACCCTGCATTTCAATAGAAGAAGTAAAGGCTGGCAGACCCAGCGCCACCTTAATTGCCCTCCTGTAGATCACAGACAGCCTGATGTCTGCTACGATCCATCAGAGCCCCCTACACATACGACTTCTGAAATCCAACTCCTAACAGGGCTATAAACAGCCCTACTAAGTTTTTTTTTTTTTTTTTTTTTTTTTGAGACAGAGTTTCGCTCTTATTACCCAGGCTGGAGTGCAATGGCACTATCTCGGCTCACCGCAACCTCCGCCTCCTGGGTTCAGGCAATTCTCCTGCCTCAGCCTCCTGAGTAGCTGAGATTACAGGCACGTGCCACCATGCCCAGCTGATTTTTTGTATTTTTAGTAGAGACGGGGTTTCACCATGTTGACCAGGATGGTCTCGATCTCTCAACCTCGTGATCCACCCACCTCAGCCTCCCAAAGTGCTGGGATTACAGGCTTGAGCCACCACGCCCGGCAAGCCCTACTAAGTTAATAGCTAAAACAGAGGAAAGGGAAGCCCAAAATAGGTCACCCTAAGGTTTGATGCCTGTACAGCCATAAATGCCTATCATTTCGGTGGGGAGGGGGCTGTGGTTCCCTTGGATGGGAACAAAGTTATGTAAAAGAGCGTATGTACAGCTGCCTAAAAGATGGAGAGGTAGCTGGGTCAAAGGCATCATATTAAGCCTGCCTTTTTCTATTGTCTGCCAAGACGGGTAAGCTGTTAGAACATCCAGTCTACTCCACCTGGGAGAAGAGAAGTCTAAAGATAGGTGAATGGGAAGATAATGAGTGGCCACCTGAAAGAATTAAGTGTTATGGGCCGGCCACATGGGCAGAGGATGGCTCATGAGGACACCAGATTCCTGTCTCAATCAGCTCAATCAGATCATCCCGTTGCAGGCTGCCTTGGAAATACTCCTTAATGAAACACGCAAAGCTCTGTCCATTTGGCCTGACAAGAAACTCAAATGTGAAATGCGATTTATCAGAAGCGGCTGGCCTTAGATTATTTGCTAGCAGCTGAAGGAGTCTGTGGAAGATTCAGTCTAACCAACTGCTGCCTACACACAGATGACCAGGGTCAAGCAGTGGAGGACATTGCAAGAGACATGACCAAACTGGCACACGAGCCTCTGCAGGTATGGCACGAATTTAACCCTGAGTCCTTGTTTGGAGGTTGGTTCTCATCTTTAGAAGGATTCAAGACTCTCATCTTAAGTGTTGTAATAATAATAGGTGTTTGCTTGCTACTTCCTTGTTTACTTCCCCTGTTCCTTCAGATGATTAGAGAAATTCTTCACTGCTGTAATAGACCAGAGAACCACATCACAAATATATGTATCATTATCAATCTTCAGAGGATCATGAAAATGAGAATGAGAGTGAGAATTCTCACTAATGTTATAGGCGAAATTCTCAAAGAGGGGAGTGAGGGAGGAGACCTTAATCATCCTTAAGCATCTAAGACCATCCCCACCCTTGACTTCCACCCTGCATTTCAATAGGAGAAGTAAAGGCTGGCAGACTGGGCGCCACCTTAATTGCCTTCCTGTAGATCACAGGCATGGCGTGGAGGAATCTTTCTGGAAGGCATTGTTTTTACTTAAACCTGATCAAACCCCCACCTAAGTCACTATACTCCATGCCTACTCCAGGGCCCAAGACCCTTTCACATGTAAATTCTAGAGTTGTAAGCCCAAGGTCCTTTCACCTGTAACTTCTAGAGGTGTAGCCTTTAAAATGGCAGGGACTTTCTCTTCCAAGCTCAAGCTTGGCTGTTAGGCAACTATGCCACCTTGCACCTAGCCAAATAAATCACCCTTTCCTTCCCAGTTTGGTGTTCAAGAGGTCTGTTTCTCGAGGCTGCTCCTGCTTCATTACGATTTGTCTTTTAATGAAAATGGTAAACTGGAGAGAGAAAATGTTTCAAAAACTATAGCATATCTGTTCTTAAATTCCAGTGTTGTCTAATGTTTTTTAATTTTTACTATTTTCTGTTCAAGTTAAATTCTAATTTTTCTGGCTACAAGTTTCCAAAATATGCTGTGCCTTCTAAAAGTCCTATAAACTGAAAACTAGGTGTTTAAGCTGGTGCTGTCCCTAAGCCCCCTAACCCTCACAGGAAGAAATAAGTAGAAACTCTTAAGCTAAAAATCCTAATAAGTAAGTAACCCAGTGAGAAATATCCTACTCAGTCTCATCCCTTCCTCAGCAAATACTTGTCATTTCTGTCTCTCCTTTTAAGCCAAATATTAAAACCTTTTGATGGAAATTATTTACTACACCACCCGTGTGGAATTGCTTTATTCACTCTACTGTCTGCAGTAGCACCCTCAGGGTAAAACAGCAGACAGAGAATCTCAATTACCATAGCATTTTAATTATTATCCTCATAGCAGAAATAATGGTTACTAACAGAAAACAACACAGGGGCCTTTCCAAACCTGTGCCTCTGCCTCTCATTAGGTAAGGTATGTTGTTTCTCTAATCAGCAAATCTGGCCTAATAGAAAGTGCTGCTAAAAAACTTTTTAAAAAGGGCTAAAAAGTTAAGGGAGTACCAAAACAACCCCAAATAGATTCTTGGTTTGGGAACAAAATCATAGCATGGGTTATCCCATTCCTCAGCCTTGTCCTAATAATATGCCTGGGACTATTGTTCTTACCCTGCCTAATTAACTGTTACCAAAGATTAAAAAATCTGACAGGATCATGGCGATTTCACAGACAGCTACCCAAAAACATCTATAGATGGTATTGCTCCTACAGTCAACCCGAAACCAGAGAACTCTCTGTCCCTTTGACATCAGGAAGTAGCCAGAAAGAACATGCCACCCCTTGTCCTTTAACTATAGGGTCTGGATTGACAGAGCAGGAGCATTGCTATCATAGACAATCACTTCATTTTAAAAGTCATCTTAATCAAAAACCGCCTAAATCCAAAGGGCACAAGCCCAATGGCTAAGTCAGCATGACCATAAACCACAGATAACATCTGCAACCAGAAATACTCCAAACTCCTCCCCAGAGACATGCCAGCCTCAGAAAAACCCCTCTCCTGCTGGAAAGATGTCAGCCCCAAGATAACCTCCCCTCTGCCCGGAGACTTTACAACCCCACTACAAACTTCTCCCCAACACAGAAACATTCCAAACTCATAATAAGCCCCCTCACCCTGAAACCAATATATATTCTTAATCTGTAAGAGAAAACACTCCTGACCAAAAAAAATCGGCCAGAAGCCCCTCAGGTATTTTTGTAAAATAAACCTGTCTTTGACAGTCAAGCCATGTTTTGTGTTTCTTGCTTTTTTTTTTTTTTTAAACAGAGTCTCACTCTGTCACCCAGGCTGGAGTTCAGTGCTGCAATCTCTGCTCACTGCAACATCTGCCTCCCAGGTTCAAGTGCTTCTCCTGTCTCAGCCTCCTGAGTAGCTGGGATTATAGGTGCACCCCACCACACTTGGCTAATTTTTTTATTTTAATAGAGATGGGGTTTTACTGTGTTGCCCAGGCTGGTCTTGAACTCCTGAGCTCAGACAATCTGCCCACCTCGGCCTCCCAAAGTGATAAGATTACAGACATGAGCCATTGCGCTCGGCCTCTTTCCTCTAACTCTTACACTGGGGAAACAGAGGACCTTGTGTCGTTGGCTACACAGTCTGGAGTGAAGTGTTCACCTTACTGAGGCAAGGATGGGGGGGTTGCAGGATCAGGGAACAGTAAGGGTTTAAATACCACAAACTCACATTTCTCACAGAATTTTCACAGATTCTCTTGAATAGGTTTCCTCACTGGCCGTTTGCCTTTAGGATGATTTCCAGGGGTTTTAAATGGTTGTTGTAAAGTAACTGTCACGTTTTGCTAGGGAATGGATTAGTGAAGCTCCTCATGCTGTTATGCAATCCTAATGCCATAATATTCTGCCCATATCAAAAAATGCCCTGCAGGTTGATATATGATGGCGGTACAACCTGAAATATCACTTGTAATTTTATTTACGAACCAAATGTTTAAAATTATTTTTTTCGTTTCTTTTATTTTTTTTAGACATGGGGTTTTACTTTGTTGCCCTGGCTGGTCTTGAACCACTGAGCTCAAGTGATAAAAAGATTTTTTGTTAACATTTACTTTTTAAAGATTCCTGGGATGGAATATACAAACCCACATCTCATGAACATCAGGAATCATATCACAAAAATATACATTTCTATTTCTTAATAATTTCATTTTAGATTCAAGGGGCAGATGTACAGTTCTATCAGTGGGAACACTGTGACACTGAGGTTTGGGCTGTGGGTGATCTGGTCATCCTGGCAGTGAGCACAGCACCCCACAGGCAGTCCCTCAGCCCTCACTCTCCACCACCCCTCCCCTCTCCAGCACTCCCCAGTGTCCACTGCTCCCATCTTTATGTGCAAAACAGTATTTTATGGTTTGTAAAAACGTATTTCTCACTTTACAAAACTACTTCTTTAGAGGACTGTAACAGAGAAATGGTTTCCTGTTAAAAGTCATTTGATTTATGAGCTATTAAAATATAGTTAATGCAAATTTTCTTTAATAATCGTTTATAGTGAATGTCAGGATTCAAAAATTCAACCTGAGGCTGGGCACAGTGACTCATATATGTTTGGGAGGCCAAGGCCAAAGGATCGTTTGAGGCCAGGAGTTCTAGACCAGCCTGGGAAACATGGCGAGATCTTGTCTCTGTACATACACACACCTCAGCCTGAGATTTAGAAGTAGTCTACCTGAAGGCTCACTCCTAGCATGTCCTCTAGCATTCATGTCTAGTGGCCTCAGGTTCCCAAAGATAACAATTTTTTCTTGTCTGTTCAGCATTCACATAAAAAGCAATTTAAACTACATATTTTTCTTTTATCGCTATAAAAGGCAACATGGTTTACAGACTTTGCTTTTTTGTTCATTTGAAAATAAATCCCGCAGCTTTTTTCATATCCACTAGTGCCTTCCCTAATTCTTATAAAGGTTCCCAAGATGATGAAGTTGAGCCAGTTGTGGCGGCTCACATTCCTGTAGTCTCAGCTACTTGGGAGGCTGAGGTGGGAGGATCACTTGAACCCAGGACTTCAAGGCTGCAGTGAACTATGTGCTACTATACTTGCAGCTTGGGCAACAGAGATAACCTGTCTCCCCTAAAATATTTTTAATAAATACATTTTTTAAAAGATGGAAGTTTATGTAGCCAGTTCTCTCTAAATAAACATTGAGTATGTTCCCATTCTTTTACCAGTCATTGCTTGCTGAAATCAAGGTGAAAAGCAATAGGTGCAGTCTAAGAGACTTAAAAATCTGCGCTGAACTAAGGCAGTGAAATAAGAACTGAGGAGGTAGTTAGAAAACATGGCAAAATAAATATTTGAAAATTATTGGCCAGGTGTGGTGGCTCACGCCTGTAATAACAACACTTTGGGAGGCTGAGGCGAGCGGATCATGAGATCAAGAGTTCGAGACCAGCCTGGCCAACATAGTGAAACCCCATCTCTACTAATAATACAATTAGCCAGGTATGGTGGTGGGCACCTGTAATCCCAGCTACTCAGGAGGCTGAGGTAGGAGAATGGCTTGCACCTGGGAGGCACAGGTTATAGGGAGCCAAGATAGCACCACTGCACTCCAGCCTAGGCAACAACGTGAGACTCCATCGTCTCAAAAAAAAAAAAAAAAAAAAAAAAAAAAAAAAAAAGATTTTTCATGCTTTAAAAGAATTACATATTTATATTTAAAAGACATTTTATTTTATTGGTAGAGATAGGGGTCTTACTGTGTTGCCCAGATTGTTCTTGAACTCCTAGCCTTAAGTGAATGTCCTGCCTTGGCATGCGCCAACACACCGAGCTGAATTATATTTTTGTAGTGAAATATAGCATACTGGCCGGGTGCAGTGGCTCATGCCTGTAATCCCAGCACTTTGGGAGGCCGAGGTGGGCGGATCACCTGAGGTTGTGATTTCAAGATCAGCCTAACCAACATGGACAAACCCCATCTTTACTAAAAATGCAAAGTTAGCCAGGTGTGGTAGTGCATGCCCTTAATCCTAGCTACTTGGGAGGCTGAGGCAGGAGAATCACTTGAACCCAGGAGGCCAAGCTTGCAGTAAGCTGAGACCGCGCCCCTACATTCCAGCCTGGGCAACAGAGTGAAACTCCGTCTAACACACATAAAAAATAATATATATATATCTCTCATTATAGAATGCATAGAATGTTTTATGTTTAAACCTAACTATAAAATTATACAATTCTGTAGCCTGGGCACTCACAGAATGAATGGACCTTGAGTATGTCCTATCTCCAGTGCTGCTTCACCGTGACTTTGGTTTCCTCCTGTCTCCAGAGGTGACCACTGCCCATAGTTTTGTGGATATTCTTTATAGCTATGCCATTATTTTATCACCAATGTTTTGCTTAGGCTTGCCTCTTTTGCACTTTCTGTGAAAGGAAATAATGGAAATAGGTGTATCCTTGGTGTTTTCCTCCAGTTGTTTCAACATATGCTGGTGTCTGAGGCTTGAGCTACCCAATTTGCTTGACCTTTCTAGTTGGTTTGTGTGTGCACGCTTTTTTTTTGTTTTGAGGCGGAGTTTTGCTCTTTTGCCCAGGCTGGAGTGCAGTGGCACCATCTCAGCTCACCTCAACCTCCACCTTCCGGGTTCAAGCAATTCTCCTGCCTCAGCCTCTTTAGTAGCTGGGATTACGGGCATGCACCATGTCCAGCTAATTTTGTTGTTGTTTTTTAGTAGAGACAGGGTTTCTCCATGTTGGTCACCTGGTCTCAAAATCCCGAACTCAGGTGATCCGCCTGCCTCGTCCTCCCAGAGTTCTGGGATTACAGTCATGAGCCACCATGCCTGGCTGCTGTGTTTTGTTCTTACGGAAAATGCTGCTTTAATCATACTTTAAGTCCCCAAATGCCTATGCATAGTAAATTCTCTATACATTAGAGAAAACTTGCTGTGTTAGATTCTGAGCAACTTTAAGATTGCCACAAAGTCCCAATGGAGTATACAAACTGACCCTCCCACCATTCTTGCACGTGTAGATAATTCCAAATGTTGTCAATCATGTGGAATAATGTTTTTGTTTTTGTTTTTTTTTGAGACGGAGTTTCGCTCGTTACCCAGGCTGGAGTGCAATGGTGCGATCTCTGCTCACCGCAACCTCCGCCTCCTGGGTTCAGGCAATTCTCCTGCCTCAGCCTCCTGAGTAGCTGGGATTACAGGCACGCGCCACCATGCCCAGCTGATTTTTTGTATTTTTAGTAGAGACGGGGTTTCACCATGTCGACCAGGATGGTCTCGAACTCTCGACCTCGTGATCCACCCGCCTCTGCCTCCCAAAGTGCTGGGATTACAGGCTTGAGCCACCGCGCCCGGCGGAATAATGTATTTTTTGCCTGTCTAGTTGGTGTGAAATGAGATCACTGTGTGATTTTTTTTTTGAGACAGCGTCTTGCTGTCACCCAGGCTGCAGTGCAGTGGTGCAATCTCAGCTCACTGCAACCTCTGCCATTTGAATTACCACAGAAATGAATGTTCCTTTGTTCTGCATCTTTGGAAGCATTTGGTGGTGTCAGTATTTTGGAGTTTAACCATTCTGAGGTGTGTAGTGATATACATTCAAAACGTTACAGGAATAATGGACAAAAACGGTCTAGCTTTCAGAAGAACAAGATGAGACCTTGCCTAACATACCTCCAATATTTTAAACTATAGAGAGGGAGCAGAGCAAGATGGCAGAATAGAAGGCTCCCCTGATCATCCCCCTGCAAGGACACCAAATTAACATCTACACAGGAAAAAAAAAAAAAAAACACTTTCATACAAACCAAAAATCAGATAAGCACTTACATAGTACCTAGTTTTAACTTCATATCGCTGAAAGAGGCACTGAAGTGATTTAAAAAATAGTCCTGAATTGCCAACAGTCCCCCTCTCCCACTGCCGGTGGCAGCAGCAAAATGCAGAGAGCATCTCTAGGTGCTGTAGGAGGGAGAACATAGCAATTGTGAGGCACTCAACTCAGTGCTGTCCTATTAGAGCATAAAGGAAAGAAAACCAGACCAAATTCAGCTGATACCTGCCCACAGAGGGCGCATTTAAACCAGCCTCAGCCAGAGGGGAACTGCTGATCCCAGTGGTCTGAACTTGAGTGCCTGCAAACCTCATTGCTGAGGGCTGCAGCTTCTGTCTAAGTAAAGTTGAAAGGCCATCTAGGCCATAAGGACTGCAACTCTTAGGCCAGTCCTAGTGCTGAATGAGGCCCAGAGACAGTGAACTGACAGGGCAGGGAGGAGCAGTGACATATGGCATCAGCCCTCCCTTAACCCCAGGCTGCACAGCTCTCACCTCCAAAAGAGACCCCTTCCACTTGAGGTAGGACACAGAATCAGAGTGGGCTGTGTCTTACATCTTGGATACCAGCCCAGCCATAGCAGGATAAGGCACTGGTCAGAATCAGGAGGCTCCTGTTACAGGGCCTAGCTCCCAGACATTTCTAGACACACCTTGGGCCAGAAGGGAACCTGCTGCCTTGAAGGAAAGGACCCAGTCCTGCATCATCTGTTAACTGAAGAGCCCTTGGACCCTGAATAACCAACAGCAATATCCAGGTACTACATCAAGGGCCTTGGGTGGGCCTCTGAAACTTGCTGGCTTCAGGTGAGACTCGGCACATAACCAGCTGTAATGGCTACAGAGTAAAACCCCTTCTGCTTGAGAAATGCAGAGGGAAAAGTAAGGGGACTTTGTCTTGCCCCTTAAGCACCAGCATGGCCACAGGAGGACAGAGCAACAAGCAAGCTCTTGGGGCCCCTGATTCTAGAATTTGACTCTGATGGCATTTCTGGACCTGTCCTGGGCTAGAGGGGAGCCCACTTTCCTGAAGAGGCAGCATTCATGACAAGCTGACTTAAGAGACCTTTGGCCCTAAGGGAACATCAGCAGTACTCTGACAGAACTCCCTGTGGCTTAGGGTGGTGGCTATGGGGGGAGGTTCCTCTGTCTTTCCAGGGAAGGACTTGTATGATTTGAGTGCCAGCTCAGCCAAGCCACAATACAATAGGACACAAGGTAGACTTCTAAGGTTTTGTGTTTTTTTTTTTTGAGACGGAGTTTCGCTCTTGTTACCCAGGCTGGAGTGCAATGGCGCGATCTCGGCTCACCGCAACCCCCGCCTCCTGGGTTCAGGCAATTCTCCTGCCTCAGCCTCCTGAGTAGCTGGGATTACAGGCACGTACCACCATGCCCAGCTAATTTTTTGTATTTTTAGTAGAGACGGGGTTTCACCATGTTGACCAGGATGGTCTCGATCTCTTGACCTCGTGATCCACCCGCCTCAGCTCCCAAAGTGCTGGGATTACAGGTTTGAGCCACCGCACCCGGCAACTTCTAAGGTTTTTTTTTTTTTTTTTTTTTTGAGACGGAGTTTCGCTCTTGTTACCCAGGCTGGAGTGCAATGGCGCGATCTCGGCTCACCGCAACCTCCGCCTCCTGGGTTCAGGCAATTCTCCTGCGTCAGCCTCCCGAGTAGCTGGGATTACAGGCACGCACCACCATGCCCAGTTGATTTTTTTTGTATTTTTAGTAGAGACGGGGTTTCACCATGTTGACCAGGATGGTCTCGATCTCTTGACCTCGTGATCCACCCACCTCGGCCTCCCAAAGTGCTGGGATTACAGGTTTGAGCCACCGCGCCCGGCCCTAAGGTTTTTTTTATTGTAATCCCTGACTACCAGACGGCATTTCTGGACTCACCTGGGGCTTGGGGGACCTTGCCACGCTCAAAGAAAGGACACAGGCCTGGCTGCCTTTGCCATCTGATTGTAGAGCCCCAGGGGTGGTGAGTGAAGTAGGCAGTAGCCAGGGAGTGGTTATAGCAGGCCTTTGGCAAGACACAGTGCTGGCTTCAGGTCTGACCAAGTGCAGTAATCATGATGGTGGCCACAGGGGTGCTGGTGTCATTCCACCCTCAGCCTTGAGTGACTCAGAACAGAGAGAGAAAAAAACTATGTTTGGGAGATCATAAGGAAAGAGATCAAGAGTATCTACCTGGTAATCAGAGAATTCTCCCAGATTTTGTCCAAGACCATCAAGGCAGTGCCTCTATGCCTGTGCAAGAACCACAGCATTACCGAGTTTGGGGTGCTCCCTAAAGCAGACATAGCTTAGATATCTGGAAAGCCTTCCCTAAGAAGGACAGCTACAAATAAGCCAGGACAGTGAAGACTACAATAAATACCCAATCCTTCAATGCCCAGGCACCAAAGAATATCTACGAGCATCAACACCATCCAGGAAAACATAACCGCACCAAATGAACTAAATAAGGCAACAGGGACCAATCCTGGAGAAAGAGATATGTGACTTTTCAGACAGAATTCAAAATAGATGTGTTGAGGAAACTCAAAGAAATTCAAGATAACACAGAAAAAGGAATTCAGAATTCTATCATGTAAATTTAACAGAGATTGAAATAATTAAAAATCAAGCAGAAATTCTGGAGCTGCCGGGCGCGGTGGCTCAAGCCTGTAATCCCAGCACTTTGGGAGGCCGAGGCGGGTGGATCACGAGGTCGAGAGATCGAGACCATCCTGGTCAACATGGTGAAACCCCATCTCTACTAAAAATACAAAAAATTAGCTGGGCATGGTGGCACGTGCCTGTAATCCCAGCTACTCGGGAGGCTGAGACAGGAGAATTGCCTGAACCCAGGAGGCGGAGGTTGCGGTGAGGCGAGATCGTGCCATTGCACTCCAGTCTGGGTAAAAAGAGCGAAACTCTGTCTCAAAAAAAAAAAAAAAAAAAAAAAAATTCTGGAGCTGAAAAATGCCACTGGCTTATTGAAGAATGCACCAGACTCCTTTAATAGCAGAACTGATCAAACAAAAAAGAATTAGTGAGCCTGAAGACAGGCTATTTGGAAATACACAGAAGACTGAAGAAAAAAGAGTAAGAAACGAACACACCTACAGGATCTAGAAGATAGCCTCAAAAGGACAAATCTAAGAGTTACTGGCCTTAAAGAGGAGGTAGAAAAAAAAAGTAGTAGAAAATTTATTCAAAGTGATGATAGAGAATTTCCAAAACTAGAGAGAGATCAGTATCCAAGTACAAGAAGGTTATGGAACACCAAGCAGATTTAACCCAAAGAAGACTACCTCAAGGCATTTAATAATCAAACTCCCAAAGCTCAAGGATAAAGAAAGGATCCTAAAAAGCAGCAAGATAAAAGAAACAAATAACATAAAACGGAGCTCCAGTACCTCTGACTGCAGACTTTTCAGTGGAAATCTTTAGGGCCAGAAGAGAGTGGCATACATACTTAAAGTGCTGAGGAAAATACTTTCACCCTAGAATAGTATATCCAGTGAAAATGTCCTTCAAGCATGAAGGAAAATTAAAGGCTTTCCCAGATAAACAAAAGCTGAGGGATTTCATCAATACCAGAACAGTCTTACAAGAAATACTAAAGGGAATACTTCAATAAGAAAGAAAAGGACATTAATGAGCAATAAATAACTACCTGAAGGTTCATAATTCACTAGTAACAGTAAAGAGGAAAATACAGAATATTATAACATTTATAACTCTGGTATGTAAACTACTTTTTTTTTTCTTAGAGTCTTGCTCTGTCGCCAGGCTGGAGTGCAGTGGTACAATCTCGACTCACCACAACCTCTGACTCCCTGGTTCAAGTGATTCTCCTGCCTCAGCCTCCTGAGTAGCTGGGAATACAAGCAGGTGCCACCAGGCCCAGCTAATTTTTGTATTTTTAGTAGAGACAGGGTTTCACCATGTTGGCCAGGATCGTCTCGATCTCCTGACCTCGTGATCCACCCTCCTCAGCCTCCTAAAGTTCTAGGATTACAGGCATGAGCCACTGTACCTGGCCCATAAACTACTCTTATCCTAAGTAGAAAGACTCAACAGTGAACCACTCAAAAATAATAAACGTAATTTTTCAAGACATAGTACAGTAAGATATAAATAGAAACAAAGTTTAAAAGTGGGTTGTAGAGTTTCCATTTTCTTTTTGCTTATATATGCAAATGGAATTATCAGTTCAAAATAATGGGTTATAAGATAGTATTTACAAGCTTCCCAGTAACCTTAAACCAAAAAAAAATGGATACAAAAAAAAAATAGACACTAAGTCTTATCACCAGAGAAAATCACCTTCACTAGAGGAAGACAGGAAGAAAAGAGAAGAGAAGAGAAGACCACTAAACAACCAGAAAGCAAATAACAAAATGGCAGGAGTTAAGTCCTTATTTATCAATAATAATGATGAATGTAAATGGACTAAACTCTCCAATCAGAAGACACAGACTGGCTGAATGGATGAAAAAACAAAACCCGGCTGGCATGGTGGCTCACACCTGTAATCTCAGCACTTTGGGAGGCCGAGGTGGGCGGATCACCTGAGGTCAGGAGTTCAAGATCAGCCTGGTCAACATGGTCAAATCCTGTCTTTAAAAAAATTAAAAACAGCCGGGCGCGGTGGCTCAAGCCTGTAATCCCAGCACTTTGGGAGGCCGAGGTGGGTGGATCACGAGGTCAAGAGATCGAGACCATCCTGGTCAACATGGTGAAACCCCGTCTCTACCAAAAATACAAAAAATTAGCTGGGCATGGTAGCGCGTGCCTGTAATCCCAGCTACTCAGGAGGCTGAGGCAGGAGAATTGCCTGAACCCAGGAGGCGGAGGTTGCGGTGAGCCGAGATCGCGCCATTGCACTCCAGCCTGGGTAACAAGAGCGAAACTCCCTCTCATTAAAAAAAAAAAAAAAAAAAAAAAATTAAAAACAAAACAAAACAAAACACTGATCTCCTGCCTACAAGAAATACACTTCACCTATAAAGACACACATAGACTCAAAATAAACGGATGGGAAAAGATATTCTATACTAATGGAAACCAAAAAAGAGCAGTATTTGCTATACTTAGACAAAATAGGTTTCAAGACAAAAACTAAGAAGAAACAAAGAAGGTCACTATATAATAATAAAGGGGTCAGGTCAGCAAAAGGATATAACAGTTGTAAATATATATGCACCCAACACTGGAGCACCCAGATATAAAAAGGAAGTATTATTAGAGCTAGAGAGACAGGCCCTGATACAAATAAGAGCTGGATACTTCAACACCCTGCTTTCAGATTTAGATCTTCCATCCAGAAAATCAATGAAGAAACATCAGACTTAATCTGCACTATAGATGAAATGGATCTAATAGATATTTATACATTTCATCCCAAAGCTGCAGAATACACATTCTTTTCCTCAGCACGTGGATCATTCTCAAGGATAAGCCATATGTAGGGTCACAAAACAAGTCTTAAAACTTCTAAAAACTGAAATAATATCAAGCATCGTCTCTGACCACAATGGAATAAAACCAGAAACAAATAATGAGGAATTTTGGAAACTATACAATATATATAAAGTAAACAATTTGCTCCTGAATGACCAGTGGGTCAATGAAGAAATTAAGAAAACAGAACAGCTTTCCGCTTTGGGCTCGGAGGAGGCCAAGGTGCAACTTTCTTCGGTCATCCCGAATCCGGGTTCATCCAACACCAGCCACCTCCAGCTTGCCACCGAAGTTCGACCCCAACGAGATCAAAGTTGTATACCTGAGGTGCACTGGGAGTGAAGTTGGTGCCACTTCTGTGCTGGCCCCCACGATTGGCCACCTGGGTCTGTCTCCAAAAAAGGTTGGTGATGACATTGCCAAGGCAACGGGTGACTGGAAGGGCCTGGGGATTACAGTGAAACTGACCATTCAGAACAGACAGGCCCAGATTGAGATGGTGCCTTCTGCCTCTGCCCTGATCATCAAAGCCCTTAAGGAACCACCAAGAGACAGAAAGAAACAGAAAAACATTAAACACAACGGGAATATCACTTTCTATGAGATTGTCAGAATTGCTCAACAGATGCAGCACTGATCTTTAGCCAGAGAACTCTCTGGAACCATTAAAGAGATCCTGGAAACTGCCCTGTCTGTGGGCTGCAATGTTGATGGCCGCCACCCTCATGACATCATAGATGACATCAACAGTGGTGTTGTGGAATGCCCAGCTAGTTAAGAAGCACAAAGGAAAACATTTCAATAAAGGTCATTGAACAACTGGTGAAAAGAAAAAGAAAACAGAACAATTTCTTGAAACAAATGAAAATGAAAACACAACATACCAAAAAACCCTATGGCATACAGCAAAAGTAGTACTCAGAGGGCAGTTTATACTTACTATGTGCCTAGATCAAAAAAGAACTTGAAACGATCTAACGAGGCATCTTAAAGATCTAGCAAACAAAAGCACACCAAACCCAAAATTGGTAGAAGAAAAGAAAGAGTAAAGATTAGAGTAGAAATAAATTAAAATACCAAAAGAGGCCGGGCACGGTGGCTCAAGCCTGTAATCCCAGCACTTTGGGAGGCCGAGGCGGGTGGATCACAAGGTCAAGAGATCGAGACCATCCTGGTCAACATGGTGAAACCCTATCTCTACTAAAAATACAAAAAATTAGCTGGGCATGGTGGCACGTGCCTGTAATCCCAGCTACTCAGAAGGCTGAGGCAGGAGAATTGCCTGAACCCAGGAGGCAGAGGTTGCGGTGAGCCGAGATCGCGCCATTGCACTCCAGCCTGGGTAACAAGAGCGAAACTCCGTCTCAAAAAAAAAAAAAAAACAAAAAAAAAAAAAGATTAAAAATTTTTTTGAGATGGTGTCTTGCTCTGTAGCCCAGGCTGGAGTGCAGTGGTGCAATCTCATCTCAGCTCACTCCAACTTCCACCTCCCAGGTCCCGGTTCAGGCAGTTCTCCTACCTCAGCCTCCAGGGTAGCTGGGACTAAAGGCACGCACCACCATGTCCAACTAATTTTTGTTATTTTTAGTAGAGACAGGGTTTTATCATGTTGGCCAGGATGGTCTCTATCTCTTGACCTCATGCTCTGCCTGCCTTGGCCTCCCAAAGTGCTGGGATTACAGGCATAATCCACTGCGCCCAGCCCAATTTTTTTTTTTTTTTTTTTGAGACGGAGTTTTCGCTCGTTACCCAGGCTGGAGTGCAATGGCGCGATCTCGGCTCACCGCAACCTCCGCCTCCTGGGTTCAGGCAATTCTCCTGCCTCAGCCTCCTGAGTAGCTGGGATTGCAGGCACGCGCCACCATGCCCAGCTAATGTTTTGTATTTTTAGTAGAGACGGGGTTTCACCATGTTGACCAGGATGGTCTCGATCTCTTGACCTTGTGATCCACCCGCCTCGGCCTCCCAAAGTGCTGGGATTACAGGCGTTAGCCATCGCGCCCGGCCAGCCCAATTTTTTAAGTTAAACAAAACTAACAAATATTTAGCCAGACTAAATTAAAAAAAAGAGAAAGGATCCAGATAAATAAAATCAGAAATGAAAAAGACGACAAATTATAATGCAAAAATTCAAAGTGGCTTACTTTGAGTAACTATGCCGATAAATTGGAAAATCTGGAAAAAATGCAAAAATTCCTAGATACGCGCTTTCTTTCGGAGCGGCCGGCAGCGGTAGCGGCGACCTGTGCAGCGATGGCCAAGATAAAGGCTCGAGACCTTCGCGGGAAGGAGGAGGAGCTGCTGAAGCAGCTGGACGACCTGAAGGTGGAGCTGTCCCAGCTGCGAGTCGCCAAAGTGACAGGCGGCGCGGCCTCCAAGCTCTCTAAAATCCAAGTCCGCAAATCTGTTGCCCGTGTTCTCACAGTTATTAATCAGACTCAGAAAGAAAACCTCAGGAAATTCTACAAGGGCAAGAGGTACAAGCCCCTGGACCTGCGGCCGAAGAAGACGCGCGCCATGTGCCACGGGCTCAACAAGCACGAAGAGAACCTCAAGGCCAAGAAGCAGCAGCGGAAGGAGCGGCTGTACCCGCGGTAGTACGCGCTCAAGGCCTGAGTGGTGCGCTGTCAATAAAGCACAGCTAGCCTGAGGAAAAAAAAAAAAATTCCTAGATACATACAACCTACTAAGATTGAATCAGGAAGAAATCCAAAACCTGGACGGACCAATAACAAGTAACAATATTGAAGCCATAATAAAAAGTCTTCCAGTACAGAAAAACTCAGAACCCAATGGCGTCAGTGCTGAATTCTATCATTTAAGGAACTAATACCAATCTTACTCAAACTATTCCAAAAAAATAGAGAAGTCGGGAATATTTCCAAACTCAATCCACAAGGCCACTATTACCTTGATACCAAAACCAAAGACTGAGACCATCCTGGCCAACATAGTGAAACTCTGTCTTTACTAAAAATATAAAAATTGGCTGGGCATGGTGGCATGTGCCTGTAATCACAGCCACTTGGGAAGCTGAGGCAGGAGAATCACTTGAACCCATGAGGTGGAGATTGCAGTGAGCGGAGATCACACCACTGCACTCCAGCCTAGGCAACAGAGCAAGACTCCATCTTAAAAAAAAAAAAAAAAAAAAAAGTCACAAGGTTTTGAGAGGAAAAGTTTTCAAGAGAAAAAGCCCACAATTTAGACATGATTTGACTGCTCAAGGAATTTTCTTCTCACCTGAAACAAAAACTATTCCAAGTTTTTTTCAGCCTACAACCAGACAATTGAGTTTTTTTTTTTTTTTTTTTTAAGACGGAGTTTTGCTCATTACCCAGGCTGGAGTGCAATGGCGATCTCGGCTCACCACAACCTCCGCCTCCTGGGTTCAGGCAATTCTCCTGCCTCAGCCTCCTGAGTAGCTGGGACTACAGGCACGCGCCACCATGCCCAGCTAATTTTTCTTTTGCATTTTTAGTAGAGACGGGGTTTCACCATGTTGACCAGGATGGTCTTGATCTCTTGACCTCATGATCCACCCGCCTCAGCCTCCCAAAGGCTGGGATTACAGGCTTGAGCCACCGCGCCCGACTGAGATTTTTTTTTTTGGATTTACAGGATAGAGCAGATCCTGGGTCCCAACTATCTCCTTACTGGCCTCACCACTGAAGGAGCTCACCAGGAGCTCTGTACCCAAGTCTTTACTATGGGAAGAGAGTCACGAGCAACCTTTGAACAACATGAAATTGGCCCTACAACAGCCCCAACTTTAGGACATCCAAATTATACTAAACCTTTTATCTTGTTTGTTCATGAATGTAACAATCAGGCATGAAGAGTTCTTACCCAGAACATGGAGGAAAATGTAAACCCATCACTTATTATATAGCCTGCAATTACAGCCAGTAGCTATCCTAATTCTTTCCCTTTCCTTAGAAAAATCCTCGGGACCATAATCTGTGGATGGCTTTAGCTAAGGCTTATGCTCTAGCAAAAAAAAAAAAAAAGAAAAAGAAAAAAGCAATTCTTGGATTTGTGATTTGTGGGCCGATGCCTAAAAGTCAGAAAACAATTCCACTAATGTCGTATTTCCAGTGAGAGTTATCCTGAAACCCCAGAGTGGAAAGTTACCCTTGATGTTCTAAACATCATTGCCACTTACTTTTCTACACTTGCTGAAAGCAATACACTGACCTTTCGAATTGACCTAACTGCTATACAGAAAACTTTTTTTTTTTTGAGACGGAGTTTCGCTCTTGTTGTCCAGGCTGGAGTGCAATGGCGCAATCTCGGCTCACCGCAACCTCCGCCTCCTGGGTTCAGGCAATTCTCCTGCCTCAGCCTCCCGAGTAGCTGGGATTACAGGCACACACCACCATGCCCAGCTAATTTTTTGCATTTTTAGTAGAGACAGGGTTTCACCATGTTGACCAGGATGGTCTCGATCTCTTGACCTCATGATCCATCCGCCTCGGCCTCCCAAAGTGCTGGGATTACAGGCGTGAGCCACCACGCCCAGCCCCAGAAAACTCTTAAGTTTCCTAGTGGACCTTTTCAGGAGCTATGTGAAGTGATTATAGCAACATAAGGGGCTGCAGCATAACTCCAGCCACTTCAGACCCTGACTCTCAAATCAGGATCAGGGTCTGAAGTGGCTGGAGTTATATTCAGTTATGGGTAGACAAATTTAACTGACTGGTCTGTGACAAAATGGCCAACAACCGGAAATTAGCACCAACCTTGAAACAGATAAAGCTGAACTATGTTCCACTGAGGAGAAATGGGGTTCCTAAGGGTTCATGCTTAGTGGGGTGCCAGTTATATGGAATTTCAAACTAAATCAGGCTGGGTGCAGTGGCTCATGCCTGTAATCCCAGCACTTTGAGAGGCTGAGGCAGGGTGATTACCTAAGGTCAGGAGGTCAAGACCAGTCTGGCCAACACGGTGAAACCTTTACTCTACTAAAAATACAAAAAGTAAACAGGCGAAGTGGCACGTGCCTATAATCCCAGCAACTCGGGAGGCTAAGACAGGAGAATGGCTTGAACCTGGGAGGCAGAGGTTGCAGTGAGCAGAGATCATACCACCGCATTCCAGGTTGGGTGACAGGGAGAGACTCTGTCTCCAAAAATGAAAAATAAACTTAATCAGTAATTTGGGGAAAATCGTAGATTTTCTGGTCAAACAGACCTCCAAGTTTTCAGACAGGTAGAAGCCATCCTCCAAAAGGTGGATGGTAACTGACGTACTCAACAAAAGCACTTAACAGACCATGATGCAGCTTTCGATCTCCTCCTTGCCCATGTTGGGGGCTTATGCATGGCGCTAAACAAACGTAATGGTGTACTTATCTTTCCCCTGATTTTTGCTACTACAAAAAAAGCTTAATTAAAAGGGTGACTGGCCGGGCACAGTGGCTCAAGCCTGTAATCCCAGCACTTTGGGAGGCCAAGGTGGGTGGATCACGAGGTCAAGAGATTGAGACCATCCTGGTCAACAAAGTGAAACCCCGTCTCTACTAAAAATACAAAAAATTAGCTGGGCATGGTGGCACGTGCCTGTGATCCCAGCTACTCAGGAGGCTGAGGCAGGAGAATTGCCTGAACCCGGGAGGCGGAGGTTGCGGTGAGCCAAGATGGCGCTATTGCACTCCAGCCTGGGTAACAAGAGTGAAACTCCGCCTCAAAAAAAAAAAAAAAAGGTAGACTGATAGCACTGTTTCTTTAGACACAAGAAACAAATACACTAAATATTTTATTTATTTATTTTTATTTATTTATTTATTTTGAGACAGAGTCTCACTGTTGCCCAGGCTGGAGTTCAGTGGCACGACTTCAGCTCGCTGCAGCCTCTACCTCCTGGGTTCGAGTGATTCTCCTGCCTCAGCCTCCTGAGTAGCTGAGACTACAGGAACATGCCACCATGTCTGGCTAATTTTTTTTTTTTTTTCTTTTAGTAGAGATGGGTTTTACCATATTGGCTAGGCTGATCTTGAACTCTTGACCTCAAGTGATTTGCTCGCCTCAGCTTCCCAAAGTGTTGCAATTACAAGCATAAGCCAACATGCCCGGCCAAGAATGTTATAACAGAAAAGGAATATATGACTGACCTAACATTGTGACTCGTGAATTCCATACCAAGGCCAAACAAGTCCCACTATGATGGTGACAAAGAGTGACATCAATGACCAAGATTTTGGTCAATCTCTCAAAATTTAGAAGATGAAGAAATAAAATTATCTTTGCAGATGACATAATCCTATGTGTAGAAAATTCTAAAGATTACACACACAGCCGGGCGCGGTGGCTCAAGCCTGTAATCCCAGCACTTTGGGAGGCTGAGGCGGGTGGATCATGAGGTCAAGAGATCGAGACCATCCTGGTCAACATGGTGAAACCCCGTCTCTACTAAAAATACAAAAAACTAGCTGGGCGTGGTGGCGCGTGCCTGTAATCCCAGTTACTCAGGAGGCTGAGGCAGGAGAATTGCCTGAGCCCAGGAGGCGGAGGTTGCGGTGAGCCGAGATCGCGCCATTGCACTCCAGCCTGGGTAACAAGAGCGAAACTCCGTCTCAAAAAAAAAAAAAAAAAAAAAAAAGATTACACACACATTTATGTACACAAAAACTGAACTCATAAATGAATTCAGCAAAGCTGCAGGATACAAAATTAACATTTAAAATTACATTTCAGTACACTAACAATGAATCACCTGAAAAGGAAATTAAGAAAACAATTGCATTAGTAATAACATCAAAACGAATAAAACAGGCCAAGGACAGTGACTCACACCTGTAATCTTAGCAGTCTGGAAGGCCAAGGTGGGAGGATCACTTGAGCCCAGAAGTTCAAGACAAGCCTGAACAACAAAGTCAGACCTCATACAACTACAGATACATAAACACCATGGAATACATGGAATATCATGTCTTTTGCAGGAACATAAACGGAGCTGGAGGCTATATCCTTAGCAAACTAATGCAGGAACAGAAAACCAAATACTGCATGTTCTTACAAGTGGGAGCTAAATGATGAGAACTCACAAGGAAGGAAACAACACACACTGGGGTCTACTTGAGGGTGGAGGGTAGGATGGAGGGAGAAGAGCAGAAAACATAACTATTGGATACTGGGCTTAATACCTGGGTGATGAAATAATCTGTACAACAAGCCCTCATGATGCAAGTTCGCCAGCGTAACAAACCTTCACATCTACCCTCAAACCTAAATTAAAAGTAATTTTAAAAAAAGAAAAGAAATGCCTGCTTGTCAGCCCGGGCAACATGGCAAAACCCTGTCTCTACAAAAAATATAAAATTAGTTGGGCATGGCGATGCATTCTTATAGTCCCAGCTACTCGGGAGGCTGAGATGGGAGGAACACTTGAACCCAGGAGGTCAAGGAGTGAGCCATGCAGTGAGCCATGATTGCTCCACTGCGCTCCTGCCTGGGTCACAGAACGAGACACTGTCTCAAAAATAAAAATAAAAATGAAGATGTCGACTAGTAGCCTGGGCAACGTAGTGAGACTCTGGCTCTACAAAATATAAAAACCAATAAATAAGTTTAATTTAAAAGACCATTTAAGACCGGGCATGGTAGCTCACTGCTCATGCCTGTAATCCCAGCACTTTGAGAGGCCAAGGCGGGTGAATCACCCGAGGTCAGGAGTTCAACACCTGCCTGGCCAACATAGCGAAACCCCATCTCTACTAAAAATACAAAAATTACAGGCATGGTGGCACATGCCTGTAATCCCAGCTACTCGGGAGGCTGAGGCCGGAAAATCACTTGAACCAGGGAGGCAGAGGTTACAGTGACCTGAGATCATGCCATTGCACTCCAGCCTGGTGACAAGAGTGAAACTCCGTCTCAAAAAAAGAAAAAGACAGCCGGGCGCGGTGGCTCAAGCCTGTAATCCCAGCACTTTGGGAGGCTGAGGCGGGTGGATCACAAGGTCGAGAGATCGAGACCAACCTGGTCAACATGGTGAAACCCGGTCTCTACTAAAAATACAAAAAATTAGCTGGGCATGGTGGCACGTGCCTGTAATCCCAGCTACTCAGGAGGCTGAGGCAGGAGAATTGCCTGAACCCAGGAGGCGGAGGTTGCGGTGAGCCGAGATCATGCCATTGCACTCCAGCCTGGGCAACAAGAGCAAAACTCCGTCTCAAAAAAAAATAAAATAAAATAAAAAAAGACAATTTCAATTCATGCTTCATTGGTTCAGACCTCTGCTAACTATGGAATATTTTAGGACAATAGGTGCTATGGCAATGAGGAACTGAGAATTTACGCATGAAAAACTATTCTGTTGGTTAAAGTGAGGAATATCTAATTTGTGCTCCACTTAATACTCAGTAACTTACTAAGATTATCAGGCGTATCTTGCTTAAATTTAGTCGGATGCCCAGTATAACTACAATTTGAGTCCTAGTATTGATTAATCTCTTAACTGATACATTACAGCAGATGTCAAATTTAATTCAGAATCTATCTTGTACAGGCCCCAAGGCCAAGCAGACCATAACATTTTTGTTTTGTAAATTCTCTTAATGTATATTAGATTTCCAACTGGGTTAAGTTGTGGACTTATTTCAGCATTTATTTTATTTTATTTTTAACAGATGGGGTGTTGGCTGGACACAGTGTCTCATGCCTGTAATCCCAGCACTTTGGGAGGCCGATGCAGGCAGATGGCTTGGGCCCAAGACTTCAAGACCAGGCTGGGAACATGGCAAAACCCTACCTCTACAAAACACAAAAAAATTGCAGTGTGGTAGTGGGTGCCAGTGGTCCCAGCTACTCAGGAAGTTGAGGTGGGAGTATCACATGAGCCCAGGAGGTCAAGCCTGCAGTGAGCTGTGATCATGCCACCACACTCAGCCTGGGTGACAGAGCAAGACTCCATGTCAAAAGAGAGAGAGAGAAAGAGAGAAAGGGAAGGAAGGGAGAGAGGGAGGAAAAAAGAACCACTACAACCACTAATGCCATCCATCCTCCTTTCTACCATCATATCTTCCTTGCCTTAACCCTTGCATATGAATCCCTCTCCCTAAACCTCATTTTTTTTTTTTTAGGCAGAGTTTTGCTCTTGTTACCCAATAAACCTCATTTCTTAATATAAATATGAGTATTGCTGGGCGCGGTGGCTCAAGCCTGTAATCCCAGCACTTTGGGAGGCCAAGGCGGGTGGATCACGAGGTCGAGAGATCGAGACCATCCTGGTCAACATGGTGAAACCCCGTCTCTACTAAAAATACAAAAATTAGCTGGGCATGGTGGCGCGTGCCTGTAATCCCAGCTACTCAGGAGGCTGAGGCAGGAGAATTGCCTGAACCCAGGCAAAAAAAAAAAAAAAAAATTCACCTGCCTCATCCTCCCAAGTAGCTGGGATTACAGGCGCAGGCTACCACGTCTGGCTAATTTTTGTGTATTTAGTAGAGACGGGGTTTCACCATGTTGGCCAGGCCGACTTCAAGTGATCTGCCCACCTTGGCCTCCTAAAGTGCTGAGATTACAGGCGTGAGCCGCCGCCCAGCCTGGATATTGAGAGATGTCATGTGCATAGGCTGACATCTAAGATAAACAGTTTGTTCACAGAAGATGCATAAGTGAATCATATCAAAATTGTGGGAATGATAACTGAATTCATAAGAATAAAATAGTTAATAGGAGCGTTTTAATAACAAAATTGTGTATATTTCCTTTTGTTGTTGTTGTTGGGGGGTGTGTGTGTGTGTGTGTGTGTGTGTGTGTGTGTGTTTTGAGATGGAGTCTTGCTCTGTTGCCCAGGCTGGAGTGCAGTGGTGTAATCTCGCCTCACTGCAACCTCTGAGCCTCCTGGGTTCAAGTGATTCTCTTGCCTCAGCCTTTTGGGTAGCTAGGATTACAGGAGCATGCCACCAAGCACAGCTAATTTTTGTAGTTTTAGTAGCAATGGGGTTTCTCCATTTTGGTCAGGCTGGTCTCAAACTCCTTGGCCTCCCAAAGTGTTGCGATTTTAGGCGTGAGCCACTGTGCCTGGCCAAAATTGTATATAGTTCTAGTGTGAAGATATGTAATGCTCCTAGGACAATAGTAGTAGTTAGGGCATTTATTATAATAATATTAGTGTATTCTGCTATGAAAAATAGGGATAGTAGATGTTGAAGGCCAAGACTAGTTCTGATTTGCCTTAAGTCAAATGGGGCGCATTTAGTTTCCACTAGCATTGAAATGAATCCTGCTATGGCCAGGGGTCGTAATGGTAAAATTAATTGTCCAAATTCTTGTGTGAAAAGAATTGATAAAGCCAATGATCCACTTATCAAGGAAACTGATAGGAGACTAATGGCTAAGGCCCCTTCATATAGAATTGTCTGGGCTACTGCTGGGAGTGTGCCAATCAGTGCATATTTTGAATTGGATGCTCATCCTGATCTTAAAATGGGGTAGATTCAGGAGGTGGAGGTTGCAGCGAGCTGAGGTCGTGCCACTGCACTGCAGCCTGAGCAACACAGCAAGACTCCATCTCAAAAAAAAAAAAAGAAAAAAAAAAAAAAGGGTAGATGGCTAAACTTGATGTGGCTAGAATAAATAATACTCTTTTTTTTTTTTTTTTTTTGAGACGGAGTTTCGCTCTTGTTACCCAGGCTGGAGTGCAATGGCGCGATCTTGGCACACCGCAACCTCCGCCCCCTGGGGTCAGGCAATTCTCTTGCCTCAGCCTCCTGAGTAGCTGGGATTGCAGCATGCGCCACCATGCCCAGCTAATTTTTTGTATTTTTAGTAGAGACGGGGTTTCACCATGTTGACCAGGATGGTCTCGATCTCTTGACCTTGTGATCCGCCCGCCTCGGCCTCCCAAAGTGCTGGGATTACAGGCTTGAGCCACCGCGCCCAGCTGAGGCAGGTGAACTGATTGAACCTCAGAGGCTGAGGCTGTAGTGAGCTGAGATGGTGCTACTGCGCTCCAGTTTGATTGACAGAGCAAGACTGTCTCAAAAAAAAAAAAGAAAAAAAGTCAATGTCCACCCTAATATTTAGTATCCCAACACAAACATAAAAAATATGTATGATAAAACAGTTACTTTAATAGAGTAAATAAAAAAATCATAAAAGTTTAAACCCTCTTGTTACTAGCATTGTTAGAGAGGGAGAGAGAGAGAGACAGACAGACAGACATGAGGTCACACTAGATTCCCCAGGCTAAGAGTGTAAGAGGTCAAGAGATCTCTCCCTCCCTTCCTTCCACCTTTTTTTTTCCTTTCTTTTCTTTTTGGTCAGTGGATCTACTTCAAGGAAAAAGAATATTTTCGCTAATTTTTTTCCTCCAGAGAAGCTCAGTTCAGTGTCATCAGAGTTAGGGGCCTCCTTCATGGCAGTGGTTCCTTCATAGGGTTTAAGAATCTCTAGCCTATGTTGGGTTTAAACTAACCCCTTTGTTATGCCACTGGGGTATCATGTGTATTGTCCTATCTACACCCCAGGGTCAGGATACTTGCTGTGATAAAGGCATCTGAAGCAGCAGCAGCAGAGGTACTTAAGGTCCTGGTAAGCCCTCTGCTTTTGGCAGTGTGGATTCAGTGTGTCACCTAACAGCTGCCTTTCTTCCCTTTCTCTCTCTCTCCCCTTTAAATGACCGCTGTTTCAGGAGCTCCCCTCATACAGAATGGACAGTCCACCCTCTCGCTGCACCCTGCTCACCAGTATCAGGCAGGGCTTCACTCTAAACACACAGATAGATCCAGCATCAATTGAAGGAGACTTCTAATAGCATATTCCTGTTCTTAAATGCCAAAGAATTATTTTTTAAAAAGACAGACTCAGTCAGCTGAATATAAAACTCATACTTGATAGGGCTCAACATAAAACACCAAGCAGTACACTCGAAGGACCGGCTCTCTAGCCAGCAGTGTACATGTTGGCCCTCAGGCAGGACAGTGGGTTAGCAAGTCAGAGCAAAACAAGATCCACAAAAATAAGCCGGGCGCAGTGGTGCACACCTGTAATCCCAGCTACTTGGGAGGCTGAGGCAGCAGAACTGCTTATACCTGGGAGGCAAAGTTTGCAGCGAAGTATGATCATACCACTGTACTCCAGCCTGGGTGACAGAGCAAAACTCTGTCTCAAAAAAAAAAAAAAAGTTAATAAAAAAAAAGGAGGAATCACAGGTTGCAATCGGTCTCTGGACAACATGCTCAGGGCACTAAATCATTGTGGTCACCTTCAGAGATGTAGTTCTGATGAAACTGATGATGGTCTGGCACTCACAGAGGGGGTATTAAAAGTTTTATTGCGGCTCAGCATGGTGGCTCATGCCTGTAATCCCAGCACTTTGCAAGACTGAGGCAGGTGGATCACCTGAGGTCAGGAGTTCAAGACCAGCCTGACCAATATAGTGAAAGCCATCTCTACTAAAAATATAAAAATTAGCTGGGTGTGGTGGCCGGCACCTGTAATCCCAGCTACTTGGGAGGCTGAGACAAGAGAATTTATTGAACCTGGGAGGTGGAGGTTGCAGTGAGCCAAGATGGTGCCACTGCACTCCAGCCTGGGTGACAGAGCAAGACTCAGACTTAAAAAAAAAAAAAGGCCTGCCGGGTGCGGTGGCTCAAGCCTGTAATCCCAGCACTTGGGAGGCCGAGGTGGGCGGACCACAAGGTCAAGAGATCGAGACCATCCTGGTCAACATGGTGAAACCCCGTCTGTACTAAAAATACAAAACATTAGCTGGGCATGGTGGCGCATGCTGCAATCCCAGCTACTCAGGAGGCTGAGGCAGGAGAATTGCCTGAACCCAAGGGGCGGAGGTTGCGGTGAGCTGAGATTGCGCCATTGCACTCCAGCCTGGGTAACAAGAGTGAAACTCCGTCTCAAAAAAAAAAAAAAAAAAAAAGCCCTATTGCTCACATTGTTGAGATCTTGGGGAGAGCAGGGCAGGCCCATCAGTCACAACTGAAATGGCCTGAGAGCAAAGAAAGGAGCCTGGCCAGGGTGTGTATTGTGGTTGGAATAGAGTTAGGCACAAGGTACTCTGCACAGGCAGGTGGTTACATGGTTTAAATCTCTTGCCTATGACAGACAAGGGAGCACTTAGACTCATCAGCTTGTCCAGATGTGGGTCACAGGGGAAAAAGGGAAGGATGAGTCTTATGTTATTAGCAATTATTAAATAGGGATTCTGGGCCAGGTGTAGTGGCTCATGCCTGTAATCCCAGCACTTAGGGAGACCAAGGTGGGCAGATCATTTGAGGTCAGGAGTGCGAAACCAGCCTGGCCAACATGGTGAACCCTATCTTTACTAAAACTACAAAAATTAACTGGGCATGGTGGCACACACCTGTAATCCCAGCTACTGGGATTACAGCTCCTGCCGAGGAAGGAGAGTCAATTGAATCCGGGAGGTTGCAGTGAGCTGAGATCGTCCCACTGCACTCCAGCTTTGGTGACAGAGTGAGTCTCTGTCTCAATAAACAGCTAAATAAAATAAAATGCATCATGGATTTGGATTTGGTCCTAATCCCTTAAATATATCAGGAGTTTCAAAGATTATATAAACTTTAGTTTTCCTCACATCAATTAAAACAGGAATTCAATTGTGTTTTCCTCTTACCAATGGAATCAGGAATCCATCTGTCTTAGGAACTGCATACCTTTTTAAATTTCAAAGTTCTCTATGGATATTCACATATGAAAACCGATCTAAAAATGAAAAAAGTACCTGAGAACTTAAATATACCCACTCTAGTATCTTGAGGTTCTCTGGCCTCAAGAAACATAAATTTTTAGTCCCAGAATTTTCTTGCCTTACTCCCACCATATCTAACAACCTTCATTTTCAAAGTGAGAGAAACTAAAATCTTACACACTGACACAGGGAATAAAATTATAAAATGATAAGGGAAACCAGAGTTGAAGGGCTACAACACTCAGCAGATAAAATAATCCAAAGGAAACGTAAACATTCTAATTAGCTCAGATAAGTGCCTGCTTCCCCACAATTCACAAGGAAAACCCACATTTAAGAGGTTAAACACCTTAACATGTTGGAGGTCCATACTCTCCCTTTGGCATGTAATTTCTACAGTGCAACAGTCCCTGGTGATGAAGGGGAGAGAGTAGCCACAGGAACGTGCTCTGGGAGCTCCACACATCCTAATTGGCCCCTGGCAGTGTGAAAACACTTCGCCTCTCAGGCTTCAATTCTCAGGGCAGAAGAAACTCTCAGCTGGATTCACTTTAAGGCTCTGACCCAAAAATAACCTCCCAAATTCATTAACCCTGTGTCCCGGAGACAGCACTCCTGAACTTCACACACTTTATCAATATGTAGCAATTATATTCTAAATGCAGCAACATAACTAATGCAAAACTCAAACCTCATGTCTAAAAACATGCCCAAGAAAACCACAATTACAACCTCAGAAAGCAACCCCTCTACCCAAAACATGTACATGGGGTCCCCAGCTTTCTAGGGCTCTGTAGCTTCTCTCGATATAAAGGGCTTAATGGGTATGAACAGGGAGGCTCCCCAAGAAGAACAAACAGGGCCTTTAATTACTGCTCGTGGCAGGCTCAAGGTTGGGCAGTAATGTTACTTTAGACCATCATGTTTATGGATTGCAAGAATCAATATTGTTAAAATGTCGATTTACCCAAAGCAATCTACAGATTCAAGGCAATCCCTATCAAAATACCAAGGATATCTTTCACAGAAATAGAAAAAACAAACCTAAAATTGATATAGAACCCCAAAATACTCAGAATAGCCAAAACTATCCTAAGCAAAAGATTGAATAGACAGTTTTCAAAACAAGACATATGAATGGTGAACAGGCATATGAAAAGGTGCTCACATGAAAAAGTGATCAGAAAAATGCAAATCAAGACTACAGTGAGACATTATCTCACCCCAGTTAAAATGGCTTATGTTAAAAGGGCAGGCAATAACAAAAGCTGGAGAGGATGTGGAGAAAAGGGAAGCTTTGTACTCAGCTGATGGGAATGTAAATTAGTACAACCACTACAGAGAATGGTTTGGTAGCTCAATTTTTAGTTTTTTGAGGAACCTCCAAACCATTCTCTGTAATGGTTGTACTAATTTACATTCCCATCAGCAATCCCACTGCTGGGAATATACCCAAAAGAAAGGAAATCAGTATATGGAAGGGACAGCTGCACTCCTATATCTGTAGCCGCACTGTTTCAATAGCCAAGATTTGGAAGCAACCTAAGTATCACTCAATAGATGAATGGATTTTTAAAACGTGGTACAACTTTGGGAGGCAGAGGCAGGTGATCACCTGAGGTCAGGGGTTTGAGACCAGCCTGGCCAAGACAGTGAAACCCCGTCTCTACTAAAAATACAAAAATTAGCCCTGTGTGGAGGCACATGCCTGAAATCACAGCTTCTTGGAGGCTAAGGCACAAGAATTGCCTGAACACTGTAAGCAGAGGTTGCAATGACCTGAGAACATACCACTGCACTTCAGCCTAGGCGACAGAGTGAGACTCCTCTGCCAAAAAAAAAAGGTGGGGGGGGGAGGGATACATATACACAATAGAGTACTATTCAGACATAAAAAAGAATGAAATCCAGTCATTTGCAATATGGATGGAATTGGAGATGATTATGTTAGGTGAAATCAGCCGGGCACAGAAAGATAAACACCACATGTTCTCACTTATTTGTGGGATCTATTATAAAAATCCAACAAATGAACTCATGGACATAGGGAATAGAGTGGTTGCTAGAAGCTGGGAAAGGTAACGCGGGCCTGGGGGAAAGGAGAGGATAGTTAACGGTTGGAAAAAAAAAAAATAGAACTATACATTTTATAATAACTTATAGAGTGTAACTGGATTGTTTGCAACTCAGATGCTTGAGGGGATATCCCTTTCTTCGTGATGGGCTTATTTCACGTTGCATGCCTGAATCCAAACATCTCATGTCCTCCATAAATATATACGCCATGTACCCACAAAAATTAGAAATAAAAAATTATATTTTTAATAGCTATTGATTATATACATTTCAAATACATGAAGAAAATGACACCCAAATATGTAGTAAAATCTCTTCCAGATGACAAAGCCAAGTAGGGGCAGTGCCGAACTGAAACTGCTAAAAAGATCACCCAGGCAAGTTCCCAAAGAGGAGCCTCTACCCAAGAGTTCCCAAAGCATTTCTGGACTCAGGAGAGATACTGGAAGGTATGTCATAAGGATTTCTACAACAATTCTAGGTGGGTATTCTTTGCCTTTCTCGCCTGTAAAATATCCGCAAACAAAAAATAAATCTTTTAAAACGAGTCATCCCTGGTTCTTTGGAAAAATGAGAAACGGCGTCCGTGTGAAATGCACCAGAGGCCAAACAATTGATAACGGTTACGCTGTGCACTGGAGAGGGAACGTCAGACTTTGGGAATGCAGGAGGGGACCCGCAAACTTAGGAATTTACTGCCAGCCCTAGGAAGAGGTAGGCTGGGATAGGATCATGGATTTGACACCCTGCTTTCCATACATTTGGAAAGCTCAGGGGAAGATGAGTGACCTTCATGGAGAAAGGAGGCACTGAGGACCACACAGACCTCTGCTCTTCCCAAGCACGAACCCCACACACGAGTCGGAATCCTCCCCATGACCCTCCTGCGGCTCCCTCACGATCTGGGGAGACTCGGGGCTGCGGACGCGGAGCTGCCTAGAGGCGGCGCCGCGGCAAGAACCGGGGCCGCAGGCGTCGCGCGGGAACGGGACAGGACGCCGGGGTCCCGGATACTGGCCCAGCCCCAGTCTGCGGCCAGGGCACCGAGGGCCCAGCTGTGCCAAAGGGACCCGGGTCCCAGACCCCGGAGTCGCCAAGGGGAGCCCCGGGTCCCGCCACAACCGGTTCCAACCTGCCCCTCCTCAGGTCTCGGGATACAGGCCCCACACACTCACCATTTTCCGGCTTCCAGGTGTCTAGCCGTCCTCCCTCATCTCTTCTATGCAGCATTGGTCCCAGCGTTAGTCCCAGCGCACACAGCAAGAGTCAGCGGGGTACGTGATAGTCTAAGCACCCGTCAACTGCGGCGCGTCACGACGTACGACCCCCACCGCGTTTGTGACGCGTTGCCCCACCCGCCTTCACGTGGCCCAACCCACCTTCACGTGGCACCTCTGATTGGACAGTTCATGAAGCCCCACCCCCTCACACGGATTGACAGAGCTGCGAAAGGCTGCTGGGGCAACCAGGCTTCAGTCCAGGCAGAAACCAGTCACAGCCAGGGACGGTTTCGTTGAAGCTGAACTTGTTCCCAGCCTTTTCGATGGACCTTGGCATCCTGTCGCAGCTGTTTCTGAACGCGGAGACACAAGTCTGCGCAGCGAATTCCAGCCTTAGTTGCCAGATGTAGCGATCCTTTAAGGAGCAAGTCCACAGCAGGAGGGCCACCCAGACAAGTCCAGATTGGAACAAGAGGGTCTGACACCTCCAGGGGCCAGGGACTTGGCCTGAGTTTTGAGAGCACACGTGGAACTGGGAGCCCTGTTCACAAACACAGACACTTAAAACTGACCTCACCATGTGTGATAAGAATCTAGCTCCACTTTGATATTGACAGCTAACGGCATTGAGGCTTCCACCCATCTCTTCCCCAATTCCTAACGGCATTGAGGCTTCCACCCATCCCTTCCCCAATTCCCAGAGCCTTTTACACACAATCTCTTTGAACCCCACATCCCTAGCATGGAAGCTGAGATGTGTTCAACTAAACTCTGAAGTGTACATTTCACACTACAGGGAAATTTATTTTAGATAGGTTACAGATTGTGTTCACAGAGAACTTTAAAATGTAAACGACTTGATATACCTAAGGTAATTGAATTATTATTTTCACTGATTAAAGAATAAACAATAAAAAATGATGTAAATTTAGGGTGTATCTGGAAACTCTTAATATGCTTAACAGATTAGATCAAAAATCTGAAGTCATGTGTATTTATCTGAAAAGCTACATCAAAATAAAATACAAATACTACACAATGCACCCCCCCCTTTTTTTTTTTTTTTTTTGAGACGGAGTTTCGCTCTTGTTACCCAGGCTGGAGTGCAATGGCGTGATCTTGGCTCACCGCAACCTCCGCCTCCTGGGTTCAGGCAATTCTTCTGCCTCAGCCTCCTAAGTAGCTGGGAGTACAGGCACGCGCCACCATGCCCAGCTAATTTTTTGTATTTTTAGTAGAGACAGGGTTTCACTATGTTGACCAGGATGGTCTCGATCTCTTGACCTCGTGATCCACCCGCCTCGGCCTCCCAAAGTGCTGGGATTACAGGCTTGAGCCACCGCGCCCGGCTAGAATGCACCCCTTTTAAGTGTACAATTCAGTACAGTATATTCAAAGATACAAACACATAGTCATCACCACAGCCAATTATAGAACATTTTCTATTTCTTTCTTTTTTTTTTCAGACGGAGTCTCACTCTGTCATCCAGGCTGGAGTGCAATGGCTCGATCTTGGCTCACCGAAACCTCTGCCTCCCAGGTTCAAGTAATTTTCCTGCCTCTGCCTCCAGAGTAGCTGCGATTACAGGCATGCACCACCAGGCCTGGCTAATTTTGCATTTTTAGTAGACACTGGGGTTTCTCCACGTTGGTCAGGCTGGTCTTGAAAACCCGACCTCGGGTGATTTGTCTGCCTCGGCCTCCTAAAGTGTGTAGTAACCAATCGAGGTAGAAGGAATGAGCCACACACTGAGTTCCAAATTATGAGTCCTTTTATTAGCCAGCAACCGAGAGACCGCCAATGCTCAAAGTTCTCTCGGCCCGAGGAAAGGGCTTGATTATCTTTTATACCTTGATTTAGGTAGGGGAGGGGGTACCTAGCTGAAGCAGAATTTTACAGAAGCAGAAAAGCAGGTTAGAGGGAGGGGCTGTGAGCACAGGTGTTTTCCATACAATTACCAAGAAGCGGGGTGATCAGGCTCGTTCTACACAATGATCAAAGGGAAACTTTTTTTCTTAGCGGGGAGTATGCCAAGCAGGATGCGGTTACAATGTTTACAAGTGTTAAGAACAGTACCTTCAATGCTTCTAAGTGCAGCAGGACCCAGTTATGCACCCAAAGGGGCTGTGGTAGTGGGGAGGAAGCTAGGTTGGAGTTTATAGCCAAGATGGAGTCAGTGATACTAGCCCAGAGTAGGTTATTACAAGTGCTGAGATTACAGGTGTGAGCAACCATGCCTGGTCTAATTTACACATTTTAAAAGCGTAGAGAAACACTCTCCATCAGATGAATGAGTCTTAACCAATTTTTTTTTTTTTTTAATGATCTATTCCTGAGGTTGGGAAAATGGTTTAATGAGATATGGGGAAATGTGCTTAGATTTCTTCTTTCCTGTTGATTATTCTCATTCCAATCATCTGCGTTCATCCCACCCACTTCCCCTACAGGGTACCACTGACCACCTGTAACATGGGCCAGACTGAGCAGGTGGTAGGACACTCCAACCCAGTTAACAGCTGCATTTACCTGAGCCTACTCCCAGGCCCCCAGCCTGACCTCCACCATGCATTTCACCCTCCCATTCTCCAGATGGGGGATCAGCCCTTCATTGTGTGCCTTCCATCCTACAGTCCATTCTTCCACCTCCTCTGTGTACTACCTATAAATTGGGGCAGGTGTGGGGGGCAGTCCCTCACCCAGACACCCTCACATGCAGGGTGGGTACATGTAGCCAACTATGCTGAAGGAACAGACCCAGGGCCGCAACAGCCTGAAGGACAGCTCCGTAGAGTTCAGGGTGAGTGAGGCAGAGCCCCATCCAATCCCAGGTCTGCTACCAAGTCTTTACCTGGTTCCTCCTCAGGTCACCCCACCCAGCCTGATCCCAGTTTTCACTCAGATCCTCCCACCCCCAGGCACATATCTTTGTCTTCAGTCAGGTGGCCCCGGCTGGCCTGTGATCCCTTCCCACTGCAGTACCAGGTTCCCACCCTGATCCCCTTACTGGACTTGGAACCCAACTTCCATCCAACTTGTCCACCAGGTGCACCCCCCGGGATGAGAAGTGTGGACTAAGCACCTTGTACCAACCCCTCTTATCTAAAACCCTCTCTACTGAGACGGTTCCTTTTCCCAGGTCATTATCTAGTTCTTCTCTCGGCCTCCTTGTCTCCTCCCTGTCCTGATCCTTTCCCCCCCTTTTTTTTTTCTTTTTTTGAGACGGATTCTCACTCTGTCGCTAGACTGGAGTGCAGTGGCCTGATCTCGACTCATGGCAACCTCCACCTCCTGGGTTCAAGCGATTCTCCTGCCTCAGCCTCCTGAGTATCTGGGACTACAGGCCCATGCCACCATGAATTTTTGTACTTTTTAGTAGAGATGGCATTTCACTATGTTGGCCAGGAGGGTCTTGAACTCCCGACCTCAGGTAATCCGCCCACCTCGACCTCCCAAGGTGCTGGGATCCCAGGCGTCAGCCACCGCGCCCGACCTTGATCCATTTTCTTTCTCTGACTCCTATTCCCTTCTGGTTCCCTTGCCAGACTTACACCCTCAGACGCCAGAGAATTCTTCCTGGTCTCTCCCAAGCCACGGACGTCAATACCCCACCCACGGACGTCCACCAGACCTTCACCTGTGTAACCACGTCCTCTCCCGTGCTCTCATCTCTTACTCAGCTTGTCTTCCACCAAGTGCATCAGTCATCAGGCGTCAGACGATTACATAGGTAAGTTTCAGCCAGTGTTGGCCTGGTAGAGCCTGGTCTGTGAGTGCTAAGATGCCTGCTCGGCCCCGCCCTTTCCGACAAGGCCCGCCGTTCTCCGTTTGGCCCTCATCCTGCCTCTCTCGCTTAGGCACCCGTCAGCCTAGGAAACAGCTCTACCCTTCTCATCCCCTTACTGCCCCTGGGCTGAGCCTCGCCGCCTGACTCCCATCCCCTTTGCGGGTCAGTCTGGGCCAGTCCGGGCCAGTCCAGGTTCAGCCCCTCAAGCTCCGAGCCCCGCACAGTCCAGCTCAGCCCCGCCCTTTCCTGGCCCAATCTTTCCGCCCCGATAGGCCTTAGGTGCGCTTAGACCCCACACGTCTCTTTGGGTCAGGCCACTCCCTTCATAGAACTCCTCGCCCCACTGTGCTCATCCCTATCCTCCTCTCCTAGGGGCTGCCGTCCTCGGTGCTCCTTCTCTCCTAGTCCGCTGGGGCCCAGAGATGTCGCTGTTGCGCCAGGACCAGGTTTCCTCTAGAGGAGAGCTCGGGCAAAACCTGTGAACTCCATGACTTTGAAATATGCATTTAAGAGCAGCGATGAGAAGACAGGAGACGAGGAGAGGATAACCCAGCCTTGCCCCCACTCTAGCCATACCCATCCATGCCCGCAGGACCTGTTTTCTGCTGTCACCATCCCCACCTCCGCCTGCAGACCACCCTACGGCCAAGCAGCTCTGGACCAGCACCTGCAGGTTCCAGTATATGAAGAGCACACCTAGGGGTTGGCGTGTGGGAGGAGGTTTAGGGAGGTGAGTCGGTTTCCATGGATACAATGGAGGGGCTTGCCTGTCAAGACAGGGAACTTTGGACATCAAAGCAGTTTGAGAATGTTGGATGGAATTTCAGCTCCAAAGAGGACCTTGTACATCATGGGTAGCTCACAGACATGGAAAGGGTCTTGAAGATCTAGGGTGGTGTCCAGTGCCCCAATGTGGGGATTGCAAGGTCCGAAGCTGGTGTCCTCGTCCCAGGGAATCATTTGTGGATTTGGGAACCATGTCCAAGATTAGAGGGTTGGATCTGATAGACCAGGGGCAGCACCCAGAAACCACTAAGGGAATTAAGAGACTCAATGTAGGAGTGTCATCCAAGGACCCAGAAGCCATTCGGGTCTCAAGGTCTCTGTCCAGGCCTGAAGAAGACACCACTTGTAGGTCAGATACAGGAAGCAATAAAAACCAAATTCAAAAGGCTACATATTCTGATTCTGTTTATATGAGTTTCTGAAATATGTATTACAAAGCTAGGAACCAAAAAACAGATCAGTTGGGACCAGGGAGAGGGCCATGAGGTGAGGGAAGGAACACAAAGGGGTATGAGAAAATTTCTTAAGGTGATGGTTTTACGGGTGTTAACATATGTCAAAACATACAATTTCGTATTTTAAATACAGGCAGTTAATTGTCAATTATATCTCAAGTCAAGAAGGGAAGAAAATGCAGGGAGGAAAGAAAGAACATTAGAAAATCATGAGCAATATGAAAAACATACACACAGTGACAGAGCAATGTCATTTTTGGAAATCTTTCACAATGAAAGATAGTGTTAGTAATAGGAGGCTGGGTGCAGGGGCTCTCGTCTGTAATCCCAGCACTTCCGGAGGCCAAGGCCAGCGGATCACAAGGTCAGGAGTTCAACCAGCCTGGCCAATATGGTGAAACTCCATCTCTACTAAAAAAAAACAAATTAGCTGGGCGTGGTGGTGGGCGCCTGTAGTCCCAGCTACTAGGGAGGCTGAGGCAGGAGAATCACTGGAACCCAGAGGTGGAGATTACAGTAAACCAAAATCGTGCTACTGCGCTCCAGGCTGGGTGACAGAGTAAGACTCTGTCTCAAAAAAAAAAAAAAAAAAAAGAATATGGGTGCAAAGCCAGTTGCAGCGGCTTATGCCTCTAATACAAGCACTTTGGGAAGCTGAGGAGGGAGGATTGCTTGAGCCCACCAGAAGTTGAAGACCAGCCTGGGCAACATAAGGAGACCCTGACTCTATAAAAACTTTAATAATTTAGCCAAAGCTGGGCACCGTGGCTCACGCCTGTAATCCCAGCACTGTGAGATGCCAAGGTGGGTGGGTCACGAGGTAAAGAGATGAAGACCATCCTGGCCAACATGATGAAACCCCGTCTCTACTAAAAATACAAAAATTAGCTGGGTGTGGTAGTGTGCACCTGTAGCCCAGCCACTTGGGAGGCTGAGGCAGGAGAATCGCTTGAACCAGGAAGCAGAGGTTGCAGTGAGCCAAGATGGTGCCACTGCACTCCAGCCTGGCGACAGAGCAAGACTCTAAAAAAAAAAAAAATTAGCCACAGGTAGTGTGCATGCCCCCAAGCCAGGCTAATTTTTGTATTTTTAGTAGAGACAGGGTTTTGCTTTGTTATCCAGGCTGGTCTCCAACTCCTGGCCTCAAGTGATCTGCCCGCATCAGCCTCCCAAAGTGCTGGGATTACATGAGTGAGCCACTGCACCCAGCCCGTGGTAATATTTATTACTACAATTTATTACCCCTGTTTGACAACACGTATGTTCTTGGTAGTCCTTGGAAATAAATCACCTGCAACATGATGTACTTTTGGTATTATGCATATGAAAAACTACTGTCATCATAAAAGTTGTAATCAAGCATGAAAACGAAAATTTGTATGAGGAAAAAAAGGCCTGAAGTTGCAAGCTCACAGTAATATGGACTCACAATGTTGGACAAATAGTTAATTCATAAAGTTTATCTGATCCATGATTGTAATGGGATATTTTAATATATATTATCAGTAAATACAAAACTCACTGGATAGTATGCAAGTTGTTCGCACACTGTTAATATTTTTAAGAAACATGTAGAGAACTTTTGTTTGAGGAAGACAGGTATATTGTTTGTAATCATATATACTCAAACATAATTCAAAATAAACTGAGGGACTGCATTCAGCTATGAGTAACAGGAAACACCCACAATCTTCTGTAATGAATAAGATGCTTATTCTCACATGAAAGGGCAGGGTGAGAACCATCTCTGCATAATGCAGCAGAGGAACAAGCTCCAAGCTCCACATAGGGTTTTTGTTTTTGTTTTTGGATAGTGCCACTGTAGCTCTCAACCTACCTCAGAAACAGCCACCATCCCTATGGACAAAAATGTTTATGTACAAACTGGACCTTACAGGAACCAAGTCAGATCATCAGACTATTCCCAACAATGACAATATAAACTGATTACTTGGTGGATACATTAGCGCTTTCAGGAATATAAAAATAGCAGCTGTATCTTTGATATGAAGCTTGTAAGAACATCTATGGAAATCTATAACTTTGAGAACATGGAGGTGAAGTAGCTGGTGGTGGTTTAGAGGATACTGTTTTTTTTTTTTTTTTTTTTTTTTGCGGTGGGGGACAGGGTCTTGGTCTGCACTCTGTCACCAGGCTGGTGTGCAGTGGCGCAATCTCAGCTCACTGCAACCTTCACCTACCTGGCTCAAGCGATTTTCCTGCCTCAGCTAGGACTATAGGCATGTGCCACCATGCCCAGCTAATTTTTATATTTTTAATAGAGACAGGGTTTCATCATATTGGTCAGGCTGGTCTCGGACTCCTGACCTCAGGTGATCAGCCTGCCTCAGCCTCTCAAAGTGTTGGAATTACAGGCGTGAGCCACCGCACATGGCTAAGGATACTCCTGATTGGCAGCGCAGATAATCAGAAAGATTAATACGGGCTGTTTGGACAGGTCTAGATGAGCATGTCCAAACAGCCTGTATTAATCTTTCTCCCCATATGATGCCTCCAAAATCTGACTAATGCCTTCACTTCTGCATTCTAACCTTCCAGAAATAAAGGCCATTGATGCAGTCTACATGTAACCATAAAAGAAAGAAATTTTGGGCCAGGTACAGTGTCTTATGCCTATAATCCCAGTGCTGTGAGAGGCTGAGGCTAGAGCATCACTTGAGGCCAGGAGTTTGAGACCAGTCTGGGCAACATAGCAAGATACCATCCTATAAAAAAAATAAAAATAAAAAAACAAAAACATTAGCTGGGCTTGGTGGCACATACCTATAGTTCCAGTCACTTGGGAGGCAGAGGTCAGAAGACCACCTGAGCTCGGGAGTCTGAGGTTACAGTGAGCTACAATCATGCCACTGCACTCCAGCATAGGTGACAGAGTGAGACCCTATTTCAGAAAGAAAGAAAGAAAAAAAGCAAAGTGAGAAAGAAAAGAAGAAATAAATGAAGTCTGAAAGGTTTAGTTCCCATTACCCAGACTGACATGACACAATCCATGAAAGGCATCTCCCATTCTAGATTTTATTATCCCATCATAGCTCTCTCCTTATCCCAAATCAATTACACAAAGAGCAGCCAGAATAAATAACAAAGAGTAAAGAGCAACAGGTTAAAATAATAATGAACATGAGACTACAGTCTGTAATACACTTTACACTTAGAATTAATACCAACTCTTTTTTTTTTTTTTTTTTTTTTGAGACGGAGTTTCGCTCTTGTTACCCAGGCTGGAGTGCAATGGCGCGATCTCGGCTCACCGCAACCTCCACCTCCTGGGCTCAGGAAATTCTCCTGCCTCAGCCTCCTGAGTAGCTGGGATTACAGGCATACACCACCATGCCCAGCTAATTTTTTGTATTTTTAGTAGAGACGGGGTTTCACCGTGTTGACCAGGACGGTCTCGATCTCTTGACCTCGTGATCCACCTGCCTCGGCCTCCCAAAGTGCTGGGATTACAGGCTTGAGCCACCGTGCCTGGCCAATACCAACTCTTTAATAACAAGGAAAATTAAATACTTTGAGCCAAAAAGAAAAAAATGGGCCAGGTGTGGTGGCTCACACCTGTAATCTCAGCACTTTAGGAGGCTGAGGCGGGTAGATCACTTGAGGTCAGGAGTTTCAGATCAGCCTGGCCAACATGGTGAAACCCATCTCTACTAAAAATATAAAAAAATAGGTCAGGTGTGGCGGCACATGCCCGTAGTCTCAGCTACTTGGTAGGCTGAGGTGGGAGAGTCATTTGAACCCACAAGGCAGAGGTTGCAGTGAGCCGAGATCATGCCACTGTAGTCCAGCTTGGGTAACAGAGCATAGAGACCCTGTCTCAAAAAAAAAAAAAAAGAGGCCGGGCGCGGTGGCTCAAGCCTGTAATCCCAGCACTTTGGGAGGCCGAGGTGGGTGGATCACGAGGTCGAGAGATCGAGACCATCCTGGTCAACACGGCGAAACCCCATCTCTACTAAAAATACAAAAATTAGCTGGGCATGGTGGCGCGTGCCTGTAATCCCAGCTACTCAGGAGGCTGAGGCAGGAGAATTGCCTGAGCCCAGGAGGCGGAGGTTGCGGTGAGCCGAGATCGCGCCATTGCACTCCAGCCTGGGTAACGAGAGCGAAACTCCGTCTCAAAAAAAAAAAAAAAAAAAAAAAAAAAGAAGAAAGAAAAAAAAAAAGGAGTTGTTCTAATAAATATGATGGAATATATATAATGTGAGAAGGAAATGAGGAACCTGCTAAATGAAGCAAGTAGGTTCTTACCAACATTTATCAAGACTTATTTTTCAATGGTCCTCAATCACAGAACAATTAAGCAACCATATACAATTTAACATACTCAAATATGAGAAACACATTTAAATCTTCATTGGATTAAACACAGTTCAAAATGGAAAGACAAATATTTTATTTACTGACCTAAAACAATGCTACCTATGAAATTCATGCACTATTGCTTTAAAATTACTTACGGGATTTTATCAATTTAACATTTCTTTGTGAGATTAAGCATTTGAAACCATAGTCCAGGGAATTATTTTAAATATGAGCCACTAACAAAATATACATATAACGTCTACATTTCCATCAGGTTATATATTTTCTGGAGACTACATGACCTGCTATGCATGAGGCTTTTTGAAGTATTTACATTTATAGGATTTTGCTACATTAGAAGTTTTCAAATGACTTTTTTTTTTTTTTTTTTTTTTGAGATGAGGTCTTGCTATGTTGTGCACACTGGTCTCAAATTCCTGACCTCAAGTAATCCTCCTGCCTCAGCCTCCCAAAGTGCTGGGATTACAGGTGTAAACCACCACACCCAGCCAGAGTTGAAGTCTATTCAAATTCAATACCTCAACTAGTGAGGCCCTGCTGGGAAATGACACCCAGCATTTCCTGTTTGCTAGACAAGTACTTTAACCCACAAAGCCACAGAGCCCTCAAATGACTTTACAAGTGTATTATAAAGGAAAACCTTCCTTGTGGTTTTCATATTTATAGTATTAGGATCCAGGGTACATTCTTACATGTTGCTGAAAACATGTGGGCTGACTAAAAACGTTTGAACACTGCTTATATTCAAGAGCTTTCTCTCTTCTATGTGTTCTTTACTGGCTTCAAATGGAAGTGAAATGACTAAAGGCTCTCCCACACTCTTTACATGTACCAGGGTTCTCTCCACTATGCATTCATATGTGTCACAGGATTGTGTGACGACAAAACCTTTCCCACACTCTTTACACAGGATTTCTCTCAAATATGGGTTCCTTTCAAAAAAGGATTTGTTCGGTTTTTCTCCATGATGAGTTCTTTCATGTATTTGAAAGGAACTAAAATGACTGAAGGCTTTCCCATGTTACTTACATTTATATGGCTTCTCTCCAGAATTATTTCTTTCATGTATTAAAAAAGGCACCAACAGCATTTCATGCTTTGCCACATCATTTACATTCACAGGGCTTCTCTTCAGTGTGAGTACTTTAATGTATCCGACATGAGTCTAGAACATTAAAGGCTTTCCCACATGGATTTATAAGGTGGTCCATCTTCAGCATGTGTTAACATGTGTCTCTGAAAGCTTGCACGGCAAGAATAGGCTTTCCCACATTCCTTACAATGATAGGGTTTCTGTCCAGTGTGAGTCCTTTCATGTAGTCGAAAGGAACTAGAAGATCTAAAGGCTTTACCACATCGCTTACATTCATAGGGTTTCTCACCAGTGTGAATCATTTCATGTGTTCGAAAGGAGTTGAGATAACTGAAGGCTTTCCCACATTGCTTACACTCATAGGGTTTCTCTCCAGTATGAGTTCTTTCATGTATTCGAATTGATGTGGAAGAAACGAAAGCTTTACCACAATGTTTACATATATAAGGTTTCTCTCCAGTGTGAGTTCTTTCATGTATTCGAAACGGACTCAGAGAATGAAAGGGTTTCCCACATACCTTACATTTGTAAGCTCCTTCCCCAGTATGCTTTATCATGTGTCTTCGCATACTTGGGATACAACTGAAGGCTTCCCCACATTCCTTACATTCGTAAGGTTTTTCCCCAGTGTGAGTCCTTTCATGTATTTGAAAGGTACTGGCAGATCTAAAGGCTTTACCACATTGTTTACATACGAAGGGTTTCTCACCAGTGTGAATTCTTTCATGTAGTCGAAGGGAGGGGAGATAGCTGAAGGCCTTCCCACACTGCTTACATTCATAAGGTTTCTCTCCAGTATGGGTTCTTTCATGAATTCGTAAGGTTGGGGAGCAACTGAAGGCTTTACCACATTGCTTACATTTAAAGGGTTTCTCTCCAGTGTGAATTCTTTCATGTACTTGAAATGAACTCAGAGAATGAAAGGGTTTCCCACATACCTTACATTTATAAGGTCCATCTCCAGTGTGCTTTATCATATGTCTTCGAACACTTGTGATACAAGTGAAGGCTTTTCCACATTCCTTACATTCATAGGGTTTCTCTCCAGTGTGACTTCTTTCATGTGTTCGAAATCTACTGGGATAATCAAAAGCTTTCCCACACACCTTACATTTATATGGTGTATAGCCACTGTGTGTGATTATGTGTCTTCTAATTCTTTTGAGAGAAAAGAAGGTTTTTCCACATTCCTTACAATCATAGAGTTTCTCTCCAGTGTGAATTATCTCATGTGTTCGAAAGGAGTGGTGAGAATTGAAGGGTTTCCAACGCTGATTACGTGTATCTGACTTCTCTCCATATTCCTGATATTCCTTTGGTTCACGTCCACTATGATCTCTGATGTGTCTATTAAGGGATGAGTGATCCATGCTGACTTCTCCATATACAATGCTTTCACATAGTTTCACTCCAGGAATTTTCTTGCTCAGATTATGATTTGCAAACTGGCTAAAAATTCCTCCATCTTTACTTTGATAGAGCCTTTCTACCATATGACGTCTGTGAAAAATGAGAAGGAAATGACTAGGGATTTTTGTTATCTGTTTTATATTAATAGCTATTAAACTTGCATTTTTCACATTCGCAGGGAAAGTGTAGACTTGATGCCAAGTTTGATTTATTTGAGTATGAATGGATTCAATGCTCTGGGCTAGAGTGCAATGGCACAATCTCAGCTCACTACAACCTCCGCCTCCCAGGTTCAAGCAATTCTCCTGCTGCAGCCTCCCGAGTAGCTGGGATTATTGGCACCCACCACCATGAGCGGCTAATTTTTTGTATTTTTAGTAGAGACAGGGTTTCACTATGTTGGCCAGGCTTGTCTTGAACTCCTGATCTCATAATCTGCCTGCCTCAGCCTCCCAAAGTGCTGAGATTACAGACTTGAGCCACTGCACCCAGCCATGCTTTTACAAAAACTAAACATCTGTTTACTCTCAAGAATATGTATTTGGGGAAAATATTCTAAAAATAAATAAATTTGAAGCTTGGCTTATCAGTTGTGTTTACCTGGTTTTAAAATTTCATAACATGCTAAGATACTTTCAAGTGAATTTGTTGTCTCTAAGGACAAATTACCTTAGGTTTCTCCCTTGGTGTTTGTAGTGATCTTTAATGTTCTGGTCCTTCCATTTCTTCCCTAAAACAGAGACCCAGAAAAATTCTGAATTAGTACAAAATTATAGAAAAATTATTATTCTAGGTTCATGTTGCCCTGCCCTGTGACTATGCATATTTTAGCCCCCTAAGTATTCTCCCTCCATGATGCAAACCATGTAACAGCGTCAATGCACAGGAAACACTTCTTCTCTAATCGACTAAATGATGGAAGTATATAATCCTTACCTATAGAGGCCAGATTCCTCATGGTTTCCCACATAACATCTCTGTAGAGATTCTTCTGGGAAGGATCCAGCAAAGCCCACTCCTCCTGGGTGAAGTTCACATCTATATCCTCAAACGCCACCAAGTCCTGAAAATCCCACATATGTGGAGAGAATGGGTGAGACTGACAGGGCTGGGGATCTATACTTAATTCCTAAGAAGCTCACATGCTTCAGGAGTCTCCAAACATTAACTCCACTGTTAAGTCAACATACTCACTTCCTTCCAACACAGCAATTCTTACACTAGTACTGAAATAATGTGTAGAGCAATAGCATAGTCTCATCATCTTTCTTGGTGATGGTTCCAAGGAGTAATATGTGCTGCTTGAGTCACATCTAATGTCTGCCCGTACAGTGGACCTGGAGAACCTGTCATAACAAAGTCCTACCACCTAGTGTGCAGAAGAGTTTATATTAGCATTCCTGAGAACGCTAACCCTTAAAAAAAGGCTCCTCACTCCTCACAGTGTTCATCTGAGGTAGGAGACCAGCAGGACTTATTTTCTGATTACAACCCTACTGGCTAAAACAGGATCTGGCAGAAGAAGGGTAAAGTGAATAAAGTGGCCAAAACCAGATGTCAAGGACTGCGATCTCTAGCGGCTCTCACTGCTCATTAGCATAAAACACTCCCACCAATGCCAAAACCATTTACAAATACCATAGCAATGACCTGAAAGTTATCACCTCTTCCCTGGAAAGTTTTAAATAACACGCTCCTTAATTCACATATAATTGAAAGTGGGTACAAATACAGTTACCAAGAGCCCATATGTTGCTGACTCTGGGTGTACTGCCTATGAATCAGCACTGATCCACAAAGACCAGCACTGTTAAATAAAAGACTGCTGTCTGGCCGGGCGCGGTGGCTCACGAGGTCAAGAGATCGAGACCATCCTGGTCAACATGGTGAAACCCCGCCTCTACTAAAAATACAAAAATTGGCCGGGCGCGGTGGCTCAAGCCTGTAATCCCAGCACTTTGGGAGGCCGAGGCGGGTGGATCACGAGGTCGAGAGATCGAGACCATCCTGGTCAACATGGTAAAACCCCGTCTCTACTAAAAATACAAAAAAAATTAGCTGGGCATGGTGGCTCATGCCTGTAATCCCAGCTACTCAGGAGGCTGAGGCAGGAGAATTGCCTGAACCCAGGAGGCGGAGGATGTGGTGAGCCAAGATTGCGCCATTGCACTCCAGCCTGGGTAACAAGAGCGAAACTCTGTCTCAAAAAAAAAAAAAAAAAAAAAAAAACACAAAAATTAGCTGGGCATGGTGGCACACACCTGTAGTCCCAGCTACTCGGGAGGCTGAGGCAGGAGAATTGCTTGAACCCATGAGACAGAGGTTGCGGTGAGCCGAGATCGCGCCATTGCACTCCAGCCTGGGTAACAAGAGCGAAACTCAGTCTCAAAAAAAAAAAAAAAAAAAAAAGGGCCGGGCGCGGTGGCTCAAGCCTGTAATCCCAGCACTTTGGGAGGCCGAGGCGGGTGGATCACAAGGTCAAGAGATCGAGACCATCTTGGTCAACATGGTGAAACCCCGTCTCTACTAAAAATACAAAAAAAATAGCTGGGCATGATGGTGCGTGCCTGTAATCCCAGCTACTCAGGAGGCTGAGGCAGGAGAATTGCCTGAACCCAGGAGGCGGAGGTTGCGGTGAGCCGAGATCGCGCCATTGCACTCCAGCCTGGGTAACAAGAGCGAAACACCGTCTCAAAAAAAAAAAAAAAAAAAAAAAAGACTGCTGTCTAACACTACCAGCCTGCCCCTGAATTTTTCCCTGGGCAAAGCCAGAAACCATCTGGGATATACCCCAATTTTAGGGCACACCTGTCCTGTATCACAGCCATTGCTACTATCTGGGAAAAGGATTTGGGGAAGGAGCCCAATCACCTATATAAGAGTAGCTTGGTGCCTAAACTGTTTATGGAAAAAAGATGAAAATTTCTGGTCTGTCTTCCATCTGAGAGTTTGGGATTTTGTTACAGGTGCAACACATGGTGCCTACCTGATGAGCCACCAAAAACACTCTAGGAAGTATTTTACATGTGTTCTCACAACTGTTTACTTGGAAAATTAAGCCCATCTTCTGTTATTACACTAAGAGAAAGTACTCTCAAGCTCGTATCTATCCTGCAGATTAAATATAATGAAGTACTAAACGAGACTAATGAAGGATTTTTTACCATCTTAATGGCGATTTTTTTTTTTAAGACAGTTTCGCTCTTGTTGCCCAGGCTAAAGTGCAATGGCACAATCTTGGCTCACTACAACCTCCGCCTCCCAGGTTCAAGCAATTCTCCTGCCTTAGCCTCCTGAGAAGCTGGGATTATAGGCATGCACCACCATGCCTGCCTGATTTTGTATTTTTAGTAGAGACAGTGTTTCTCCATGTTGGTCAGGTGGGTCTCGAACTCCTGTCCTCAGGTGACCCCCAAGCCTCAGCCTCCCAAACTGCTGGGATTACAGGTGTGAGCCACCATGCTTGGCCTTTTTTTTTTTTTATATGGAGTCTTGCTCTGTCACCCAGGCTGGAGTGCAGTGGCACATTTCAAGCAATTCTCCTGCCTCAACCTCTTAAAGAGCTGGAAGTACAGGCATACGCCACCACGCCTGGCTCATTTCTGTATTTTTAGTAGAGATGGGGTTTCACCATGTTGGCCAGTCTGATCTCGAACTCCTTATCTCAAGTAATCTGCCTGCCTTGACCTCCCAAACTGCTGGGATTACAGGCATGAGCCACCCCACCCAGCCTGGTGAATCTTCACTAAATTGGTGAATAAATTAGTGAATTCACCAATTTATCTACCGTACTTTCTCTTCAAAATGTATTCAGTGGCCGGGTGACCTAGATCACACCTGTAATTTCATCACATTGGGAGGCTGACACAGAAAGATTGTTTGAGCCCAGAAGTTCGAGACCAGTTTTGGCAACACAGTGAGAACCTCCGTCTCTACAAAAAGTTTTAAAAATTAGCCAGCAGTGGTGGCACATGCCTGTAGTCCCAGCTACTCAGGAGGCTGAGGTAGGACTGCTTGAGCCCAGGAGTATGAGAATGCAGCAAGGTAGAACGGTGCCATTGCATTCCAACTTGGGCAAAAGAGGGAGACCCTGTCTCAAAATAAATATATACATACATATATACATATTCAGTTATCTTAAGCCATAATGAAGAGTGATCCTCCCTATTTCTCTGAGATTCTTTCTCTGTAGCCTTCTCAAGCCTAGATTCTAGGATTGTTTGAAATTTAAAAAAAAGGCTGGATGCAGTAGCTCACACCTATAATTCCAGCACTTTGGGAGGCCAAGGTGGGAGGATCGCTTGAGCTCAGGAGTTTGAGACCAGCCTGGGAAACATGGTCAAACGCTATCTCTACAAAAAATTAGCCAGTCATGGTGGCCTGCACCTATGGTCCCAGCTACTCAGGAGGCTGAGATGGAAGGACCGCTTGATTCAGGGAGGTAGAGATTGCAGTGAGCCATGATTATGCCACTGAAGTCCAGCCTGGGTGACAGAGCCAGACTGTATCTCAACCACAACAAATAAAATCACAAAAAAGAACAGACTTGAGAAATTTACTGCATATATGCTCTCGGGGGAACAGTAAATACAATTTTTTTTTTTTTTGAGACGGAGTCTCACTCTGTCACCAGCTGGAGTGCAGTAGTGCAATCTCAGCTCACTACAACCTCTGCCTCCTGGATTCAAGCAATTCTTGTGCCTCAGCCTCCCGAGTAGCTGGAATTATAGGCATGCACCACCACACCCAGCTAATTTTTGTATTTTTGTAGAGATGGGTTTCACCTTGTTGGCCAGGATGGTCTCCATCTCCTGACCTTGTGATCCATCTGCCTTGGCTTCCCAAAGTGCTGGGATTACAGGCGTGAGCCACCATGCCCAGATGTAAATACAAATTTTTAACAAATATTAGGGTAGAAATTTATTTTTCTGAGACCTACCTCTCATCTCTTTGGAAATATTTTAGCCTATCTTTCAAGCTCTAATGGTAAAATACATTTCACATGATGAAGTAAGTCAACAAATCTTCTTAAGGTAACAAAACCAGGGAAGGGCCCAGCTGACCTGGAACACAGACAAATCTGACTTAACTGCCCAGTCAGGTCATCCTATCACATGGGACATCTCCCCAATCCCCATCTTGTCACTGAAATGTTGCTCACTGACCCTTCCCAGAGACAGTGGATGGTGCTGCCACCCACTCCCAGGCCGAAGTGCATTTTGCCTGTCTAGTTCTTGTATCACCTGGGTTTCCTTGATTCTTAGGATCATTTTTCTCCCTTCAAGTACTCTGGGAGAATCCACAGGGCAAGAATCATTTTCTGTCTTTCCCTTCAATATCGCCATCCAATTAGATGACCACCAACATAACTCCAGAGAATGGAAACTGGGGCTTGGGAAAAACAAGCTGAGTGTCCCAAGGGGTGAGCTTTTCAGATGAAGGGTATACCATGTCACTACTTCCAGTCCCAAGGCATCCAGCAGCTCCCCTGAGGGGCTGCATGGGCTGATGCTCACTAGACCCTGCAAGAGACATGAAAGCTATGGGATTCTTGGGGAAGCCCCAGTCAGTTCTGAACCCCAGGACCAGGAAGAGAAAGGGTAAGCTGAGGAAAATCAACCCTGCAAAGTTTCCAAAGAGGAACCTGAACACAAAGGCATTCTGATAAGGTTTCACACTTAGGGAAGATAAAGGAGGAGAGACACAAAGGTTTTTCACAGTGGAGTTTAAGGTGGTTATTCACTGCTTACCTCTCAGGTGAAAAGGTCACAAACATAAAAAAAGAAATCTTTATAAAAGAGTCATCCACTGCTTTGTGCAAAAATGATAAAATATGACATCTGTCTCTAATGTAGAACAAAGGACAAATAGTTGGCTGGGTGTGGTGGCTCACACCTGTAATTCCAGCACTTTGGGAGGACAATGTAAGTGGATGACTTGAGGTGAAGAGTTCTAGATTAGCCTGGCCAACATGGTGAGACCCCGTCTCTACTAAAAATACAAAAAAAGTTAGCTGGGCGGCCGGGCACGGTGGCTCAAGCCTGTAATCCCAGCACTTTGGGAGGCTGAGGCGGGTGAATCATGAGGTCAAGAGATCGAGACCATCCTGGTCAACATGGTGAAACCCTGTCTCTACTAAAAATACAAAAAATTAGTTGGTCATGGTGGCACGTGCCTATAATCCCAGCTACTCAGGAGGCTGAGGCAGGAAAATTGCCTGAATCCAGGAGGCAGAGGTTACGGTGAGCTGAGATCGCACCATTGCACTTCAGCCTGGGTAACAAGAGCGAAACACCGTCTCAAAACAAAACAAAACAAAACAAAACAGAAAACAAAACAAAAAAAATTATGTACAGGCCAGGCATGGTGGCTCACGCCTGTAATCCCAGCACTTTGGGAGGCCGAGGCAGGTGGATCACGAGGTCAAGAGATCGAGACCATCCTGGTCAACATGGTGAAACCCAGTCTCTACTAAAAAGACAAAAAACTAGCTGGGCATGGTGGTGCGTGCCTGTAATCCCAGCTACTCAGGAGGCTGAGGCAGGAGAATTGCCTGAACCCAGGAGGCGGAGGTTGCGGTGAGCCGAGATCGCACCATTGCACTCCAGCCTGGGTAACAAGAGCGAAACTCAGTCTCAAAAAAAAAAAAAAAAAAAAGTTAGCTGGGCATGGTGGCAGGTTGCAGTGAGCTGAGATTGTACCACTACACTCCAGCCTGGGTGAGAGTGAGACTTCACCTCAAAAAAAAAAAAAAAAAAAAAAAAAAAAGTTAAATAATACTATGCATTCGAGAACAGAGGTTGGTGCTTGGGACTGCAGAAATGATACCTACAATTTAGGAGTTTGCTGCCAGATCAAGGAAAGGGGTGGGGGTGAATTTGATACCACGTTTCCCACACATTTGGGCAACGCAGATAACAGACTCAGATGCAGACGGCAGGGAGGCCTAGGCCCCTGTAGCCACATCAGACCCTAGGCCCCTGCACACTTGCCATTTCCCACACTCGCCATTTCCCAGCTTCTGGGGTCTCCTGGGTCCTCCCTTTGGCTGCCACGGCCAGTGCAGAGCACAGTGCTGGGGTGTGGAGCCAGGAGACAGAAGAGAAAGGTAGTGCAGCCTGCGCAAGAAAAGAAAATTCACCACAAGCTCCTACAGGGTTGGGTAAGGTTGGGGATGGACAGAGCTCCAGAGAGCGTCCGATTGGACAATAAGTAGGATGCCATCCTGGCATCCCTAACTGGATATGACTTCAGGCTCTGTCCCCTGTGGCTTGAGGAGCAGAACACATTAAGATGTTTCAACGGGGACCAGATACAGTTCTAGCACACACCATCAGCAGTGGTGCACCTTCCTCCAGGTTCCAGATAACCATGTCCAAAGTCAAGATCATATGTTACACGCACTACAACTTTTAACCAATGCAAAAATGACAATAAGCCATACCTGTCTCTTTATGGGGAATCATTATTGTCAACCCCAAAAAGGCAGGACTGTCTATATGACTACACGCTATCTACATCCACACTTAAGCAGTTCCTGAAATGGTGCTGAAGATTAGTATTAGAGGTGGAAATATAAATGATCGATGGTGATGTTTCTTCACTCACTGATGTCCCTACCCTCTACAAAGAACACAACATACACACCCTCAGCTTCCATATTACCTCATGCCATCATTTACTTTCCTTCAAAGTGCTTATTTCCTTCTTAGAAATCAGTCTTACCATTTTCTCAATCCTCCTTTCTCCCAAAAATATAAGCACCAGGATTTCAAGAATTTATTCGGCCGGGCGCGGTGGCTCAAGCCTGTAATCCCAGCACTTCAGGAGGCCGAGGCGGGTGGATCACGAGGTCAAGAGATCGAGACCATCCTGGTCAACATAGTGAAACCCCGTCTCTACTAAAAATACAAAAAACACCTAGCTGGGCGTGGTGGCGCGTGCCTGTAATCCCAGCTACTCAGGAGGCTGAGGCAGGAGAATTGCCTGAACCCAGGAGGCGGAGGTTGCGGTGAGCCAAGATCGCGCCATTGCACTCCAGCCTGGGTAACAAGAGCGAAACTCTGTCTCAAAAAAAAAAAAAAAAAAAAAAAAAGGAGTACCCCTCCCCACTCTTGATAATAGTACATGCAGGAGGCAGCCAAAAAAGTAAACAAACAAACAAAAATTTTAGAGAGTACATCAAAATGTAGAATGGAGTGAAAAGATAAATCACTTCCTGTAACAAAGTATTAGCAATCCCTACAAATGAAAAAGAATTGGTATACAGAGTATGTTAAAAAAAAATTAAAAAGGGGCCAGGCGCAGTGGCTCACACCTGTAATCCCACCACTTTGGGAGGCCGAGTCAGGCAGATCAAGAGGTCAAGAGATCGAGAACATCCTAGCCAACATGGCGAAACCCCCATCTCTACTAAAAATACAAAAATTAGCTGGGTATGGTAGCGTGCACCTTAGTCCCAGCTACTCAGGAGGCTGAGGCAAGAGAACTGCTTCAACCCAGGAGGCTGAGATTGCAGTGAGCTGAGTTTGTGCCACTGCACTCCAGCCTGGCGACAGAGCGAAACTATCTCAAAAAAAAAAAGAAAAAAAAAAAGGGAAGAAAGAAATGAAGCAATTAAACACAGAAATGACTTTAAGATGACACGATGACTGAAAATTATTTTACAGAAGATGAAGGGCCACACAGGAAAAATAAGGAAAACTATAAGGAGTAAATACACATGCACACATGGTCAGATGGCTAATCCATATACTCCATTGGTGTTCCCAAGTCAATTTGAATTTATCTATGGGCTACATCCCAGGGATTTTTTTCCCAATGTATAAAAAATTTACGAAGCATGGCTAGACACGGTGGCTCACATCTATAATACCAGTACTGAGCCCAAGCATTCAAGATCAGCTGGGCAATATGACAAGACCCCAACTCTATAAAAAATACAACCATTAGTCAGATGTGTGCCAGCTACTTGAGAGGGTGAGATGGCCTGGGAGGCCAAGGTTGCAGTGAGTTGTAATCGAGCCACTACACTTCAGTCTGGGCGATAGAGGAAGCCCTGCCTCAAAAAAAAAAAAAAAAAAAAAGAGAAATTTATGAAGCATTAGCACTTGAAGACAAAAATAACAATTACAATGGCAATAAATAAAATACTAACAACTCAAATCAAGCAGTGGAATGGTTAGTAAACTGAGTGACCCACAGCCTCAGACAGCAGCATGTATGCAACAGACTGAGGCAAAGAAACCACAAAAATTCCTTTTCAGTATAATATTAATGTTAATGTCAACTCACTGAAAACTGAAAAGTGGCAAAACTCTGACAAAGCAACAATAAAGCTATGAAGAATAACAGATGCAGCACACAGTGGCTCGCGCCTGTAATCCCAATACTTTGGGAGGCCGAGGTGGGCAGATTGCTTGGGCTCAGGAGTCAGAAAACAGCCTAGGCAGCATGGCAAAACCTCATCTGTACAAAAAATACAAAAATAAGCCAGGCCTGGGGGTGGACACCTGAAGTCCCAGAAAGATGAGGTGACAGGATGGCTTGAGCCAGAAAGGTAGAGGTTGCAGTGAGCCAAGACTGCCACTGCACTCCAGCCTGGGCAACAGAGCCAGACCTTGTCTCAAAAATATATAAATAATTTTTTAAAAATCAGAATCAGGACCTGGCACAACAGTTCACGCATGTAATCCTAGCATTTTGGGAGGCCGAGGTGGGTGGCTCACCTGAGGTCAGGAGTTTGAGACTAGCCTGACCAATGTGGCAAAACCCTGTCTCTACTGAAAAACACAAAAATAAGCTGGTGTGCTGGCGTGCACCTGTAGTCCCAGCTACTCGAGAGGCTCAGACAGGAGAATTGCTTGAACCCGGGAGGCAGAGGTTGTAGTGAGCCAAGATCATGCCACTGCACTCCAGCCTGGGCAACAGAGCCAGATTCTATCTCAGAAAAAAAAAAAAAAAAAAAAAGAGGCCAGGCACAGTGGCTCACGTCTGTAATCCTAGCCCTCTGGGAGGCCAAGGCAAGCGGATCACCTGAAGTCAGGAGTTCGAGACCAGCCTGACCAACATGGAGAAATCCAGTCTCTACTAAATATACAAAATCAGTTGGGTGAGGTGGCACATGCCTGTAATCCTAGCTATTCAGGAGATTGAGACAGGAGAATCACTTGAACCCAGAAGCCAGAGGTTGCAGTGAGCCAAGATCACGCCATTGCACTCCAGCCTGGGCAACAAGAGTGAGACTCTGTCTCAAAAAAAAAAAAAAATCAGAATCTGTACTATGGTCACCTCTAGGTACAGAAGGAGAGTGAAATCAGGGAGACAAACCACAAATGCCTAAGGCTTTTTATTTACTTTTACCCACATTGAGAAGTTTACTACACTCTCAATTTGGAGATGTAGCCCAGAGTGGCTCCTCCTAGGTGATGAGTGAGGAATAGCTGAGTAACTAGAAAACATAATCCTAGGAGCACTACTCACTCTACTGTCCTCTCCTCAGTGTGGAAATGCTCCCTCCTCCTGGGTCTCAATTCTCACCAGCAACCACTCACCCGGAGTCAATGTAAGGTTCTGACCTGTGATGTCATTTTTTCTGACAACAAATATCTGGAGACTGCTCAATATCAATTAACTCTTCAACACCAGCAGGGGATCCAGTAATTCAGTTCTGACATTACCTGGCATTAGCCCAGACCCTGCAAGTCCAGGGCTCACCCCAGAACACAGCCCCCACTGAAGATGCCAGTCACAAGCCCTAATGGGGGGAGGGGAGGCACTCTTAATTCTAACCAACTGCATATAAATCCAACAAACTCTTCTCACTTTCAATAATTTGCTAATACCCAAAACCTAAAATGCAATAAAAAAAAAATTTGCTAATACTACTCACAGAACTCAGCGAAACACAAGTTTACCAGTTTTGTTATAAAGGATGACCTCTGTAATCCCACCACTTTGAGAGGTTGAGGCGAGTAGATCACCTGAGATAAGGAATTCAAGACCAGCCTGGCCAAAGAGTAAAACCCCGTCTCTACTATAAATACAAAAAATAAAAATAGCCACTTATGGTGGCAGTTGCCTGTAATCCCAGCCACTCAGGAAGCTGAGGCAGGAGAATCGCTTGAACCTGGGAGGTGGAGGTTCGGGCAAGCCAAGATCGTGCCACTGCACTCCAGCCTGGTGACAGAGCAAGACTCGGTCTCAAAAAAACAAATAAAATAACTTGCATATTTAAAAAACTCAATATCCAGGTTCTCCCCCTTTATGGTTGTCAAAAAAAATGGGGCTTAGGCTGGGCATGGCTCATGCCTGTAATCCCAGCACTTTGGGAGACCGCGGTGAATGATCACCTGAGCTCTGGAGTTCGAGACCAGCCTGGGCAACATGGTGAAAGCCCATCTCTACTAAAAATGCAAAAAATCAGCTGAGTGTGGTGGTACACACCTGTAATCCCAGCTACTTGGGAGGCTTAGGCAGGAGAATCGCTTGAATCTGGGAGGTGGCAATTGCAGCGAGCTGAGATCATGCCACTGCACCCCAGCCTGGGTGACAGAGTGAGATTCTATCTCAAAAAAAAAAAAAAAAAAAAAAAAAGCCGGGCGTAGTGGCTCAAACCTGTAATCCCAGCACTTTGGGAGGCCGTGGCGGGTGGATCACAAGGTCAAGAGATCGAGACCATCCTGGTCAACATAGTGAAACCCCATCTCTACTAAAAATACAAAAAATTAGCTGGGCATGGTGGCGCGTGCCTGTAATCCCAGCTACTCAGGAGGCTGAGGCAGGAGAATTGCCTGAACCCAGGAGGTGGAGGTTGCGGTGAGCCGAGATTGAGCCATTGCACTCCAGCCTGGGTAACAAGAGCGAAATTCTGCCTTAAAAAAAAAAAAAAGAAAGAAAAGAAACAAAAAGGCAGGGGAATATCTTACAGTTCCAACTCTCTAATGATATGTTTGCTCTTTCTGGTTACCAGCACATCCAGAAGTTATCTAGGAGCTTCACCCTGAGTCACCTGATAGCATAAATTAAGCTAAGCTTGCTAGGAATATGAAAGACACTTGGGCTGGGCACGGTGGCTTACATTTGTACTCCCAGCACTTTGGGAGTCCGAGGTAGGCAGATCACCTCAGGTTAGGAGTTCGAGACCAGCCTGACCAATATGGAAAAACCTCGTCTCTACTAAACATACAAAATTAGCCAGGCATGGGGGCACATGCCTGTAATCCCAGATACTCAGGAGGCTCAGGCAGGAGAATAGCTTGAACCCAGGAGGCGGAGGTTGCAGTAAGTCAGGATCATAACATTGCACTCCAGCCTGGGCAACAAGAGCGAAACTCCAACTCAAAAAAAAAAAAAAAAAAAAAAAAAAAGACACTCTTATCACTCATGAAAATATAAGGATATTAGGATCTCTAATCGAAGAACTAGAGAGAAAGACCCAATATATTTTTATTCTATCACAGATCCAAAGAAACTCATTCATAAACCCTATCTCCAAAAGGCAAAAGCATCTAAGTCTGCCCCTCAGAGACTTTCCCAATTTATACGATTTATTCTACAGTTAAGCCAATTCTGTGGAAGCAAAATCTAACTGTTCATCATGTTGAGTTTTACTCAAGCCCTATAATCATAGAAATCACTGCCCTGTTAACCACTCAGTCCTTTTTCTGCAGAAGCAGACTCACGAAAAGATATCCTTCCCATTACTTTAAGGCTCTTTTCAAAAAATAACAAAGCCAGATAGTGACTACAAATGCCCATTCTTTTTTCTTTTCTTTTTTTTTGGGACAAAGTCTGGCAATATTGCCTAGGCTGGTCACAAACTGCTGAGCTCAAGCTAATCTCCCACCTCAGCCTCCCAAAGTGATAGGATTACAGGTGTGAGCCATCGAATCAGGCCTACAAATGCCCATTCTTTGCTTCATAAAACATTAGCTGAACAGTTTTGTCTTCACTGATCAGTAGGAACAAAACATTTGTTAACCAAACATTCCTCAAATTTCTCTCCTTCCTCCAGACCCTTATCTTTGACCCACTCTCAGCCTGAACAAATAGGCAATGCTTCCTAAGAACAGAATAACCTCAGAATAAAACATGCTCTGACCTAGGTCTGATTTTGCACCCTCCATCCTGCCTTCCTCCTCCTCCTCAACTTCCTTATAATCTTGTTTTCCAGGAGAATTGCTTGAACCCAGGAGGCAGAGGTGGCAGTGAGCCAAGATCGTGCCATTGCATTCCAGCCTGGACTCCATCTCAAAAAAAAAAAAAAAAAAAAAAAATAGTTGGGTGTGATGGCATGCCCCTGCAGTCCCAGCTATTCAGGAGTCTGAGGCAGGAGAATTGCTTGAACCCAGAAGGCGGAGGTTGCAGTGAGCCAAGATCTGGACACTGTGCTCCAGCCTGGCAACAGAGCGAGACTCCATCTCAAAAAAAAAAAGAATTTTTAAAAAGAAAAGAATTTTTAAAAAGAAAAGAATTTTTAAAAAGTAAAATATGAAGGCCGGGCGCGGTGGCTCAAGCCTGTAATCCCAGCACTTTGGGAGGCCGAGGCGGGTGGATCACAAGGTCGAGAGATCGAGACCATCCTGGCCAACATGGTGAAACCCTGTCTCTACTAAAAATACAAAAAATTAGCTGGGCATGGTGGCACGTGCCTGTAATCCCAGCTTCTCAGGAGGCTGAGGCAGGAGAATTGCTTGAACCCAGGAGGTGGAGGTTGCAGTGAGCCGAGATCGCGCCATTGCACTCCAGCCTGGGTAACAAGAGTGAAACTCCGTCTCAAAAAAAAAAAAAAAAAAAAAAAAAAGAGTAGAATATGAGACTAGATCATTCCTTTTCCCCTGAAATCCACCTCTTGGGAAATATATTATCTTCTCTATGAGGCTCTACTGATAAAACACAATTTGGACTAAGCGAAAAAACTCAAGCTGAACTTGTTGTTAAGGCAACAAACCCAGGGAGAAACAGTGCTGACCTGGAATACGGACATCCATTTGACTCCAGTGTCAGCAGGTCAGCAGTGGTCATCCTATCTATCAGGTGGGACATCCCTCTAACCCCATCATGCTCATGGAAGTGCCCTGTGACCACCTGCCCAGGAGACACTGCATTATGCCCCACTGTGTACCCGAAGTGCATTTTGTTTTTTTTTGTTTTTTGTTTTTCTTTGAGACGGAGTTTCGCTCTTGTTGCCCAGGCTGGAGTGCAATGGCGCGATCTCGGCTCACCGCAACCTCCGCCTCCTGGGTTCAGGCAATTCTCCTGCCTCAGCCTCCTGAGTAGCTGGGATTACAGGCATGTGCCACCATGCCCAGCTAATTTTTTGTATTTTTAGTAGAGACGGGGTTTCACCATGTTGACCAGGATGGTCTCGATCTCTCGACCTCGTGATCCACCCGCCTCGGCCTCCCAAAGTGCTGGGATTACAGGCGTGAGCCACCGCGCCCGGCCGAAGTGCATTTTGTTTCCCAGGTTCTTCCACCACCTTGCTGAGTTTTTCTCCCTTCACAAGGCTGAGAGAATCCAAAGGACAGGAATCATTTCCATCTTTTCCCTTGTCGACCTAAAAAGTCAAGGCTGAAGCACAAAATATGACCCAAAGTGTCTGAAAAACGGGGACAGGGAATGGGCTGATACAAAGCTGTCAAGAATTCTCACTGATTTACAGAAGTAACACTGATTAGTGCATGGCTATGCACTGTTAAGCTATAAGGTGTGGGCCGGGCGTGGTGGCTCAAGCCTGTAATCCCAGCACTTTGGGAGGCCGAGGCGGGTGTATCACGGGGTCGAGACCATCCTGGTCAGCATGGTGAAACCCCGTCTCTACTAAAAATACAAAAAAATTAGCTGGGCATGGTGGCGTGTGCTACTCAGGAGGCTGAGAGGCAGGAGAATTGCTTGAACCCAGGAGGCGGAGGTTGCGGTGAGCCGAGATCGCGCCATTGCACTCCAGCCTGGGTAACAAGAGCGAAACTCCGTCTCACAAACAAACAAACAAAAAAAGCTATAAGGTGTGGGTTCCAGGGTCCCGTGATGCATTAGTAAATTAATTATACCTACTTGTGGCAACAGCAGTTTCAAAAGATGAATTCATAGCTCCAGCGATTTAGAAGGTGATTGCTGTATCATTTGAATGTCTCTATGGGACCGTTCATTTACAAGGACCCACATTTCTCAGATGAAAATTAGTTTCTTGAGGCCAGGTGCAATGCCTCACGCCTGTAGTCCTAGTACTTGGGAGGCCAAGGCAGGTGGATCACTTGAGGTCAGGAGTTCCAGACCAGCCTGGCCAACATGGTGAGACCTCATACTAAAAATGCAAAAATTAGCTAGGAGTGTTAGTGCGAAACTGTGGTCCCAGCTACATGGGAGGCTGAAGCAGGAGAATCGCTTGAACCCAGGAGGCGGAGGCTGAGTGAGCCAAGATTGTGCCACTGCACTCCAGCTTGGGCAACAAGTGCGAAACTTCGGCTCAAAAAAAAAAAAAAAAGAAAAAGAAAAAGAAAAGAAAACCTTTTCTTTTCTCAGTCCTCAATACCAGCATCTGATTGGCTGACCATCAATGTGTCTCCAAAGAGTGAAAACTGGGGCTGAGGCAGGAAAAGCTGAGTGCCCCCAGAGGTTGGCTATTTAGAAGCAGCGTATGCTAGATTTCCCCTAGTCTCAGAACATTGCCCCAGCCTTCTATTTCAACTGTCCTCTGGGAGGAGTCACCCAAGAACCAATATTCACTGGACCGTCCAAGAGATTGGGCAGCTGTGGCAGCTCGAGTCAGCCCCAGGCAGTTTTGAAACGCAAAACCAGGAAAAAATAAATAGGAGGGCGCGATGAAGGCATACCACCCTGTAAAGATTCCCAAGGGGAACCTCAACTCAAAGACATTCTGATGAGGTGTCCGTGCCTAGGGAAGATAAAAGGAGGGGCACAAAGGTTTGTGGTTTTTTTTTTTTTTTTTTTTTTTAAGCGGAGTATCAAGACTACAAACAGAAAACATCTTTATGGAAGAGTAATCCATTGCTTTGTTGAAAAATAAACAATGAAACCACAATGTTTGAAAGGTAGAATAAAAGAGAAAAGGTTGCTAATGTTGTCGTGAATTGGAGGGAAGAGGTTGGCGTCTGGAAAAGCAAGAAGAGAACCGGAAAATTGGGGATTTACTGCAAGCCCTAGAAACAGCAAGCTGGGGGACGGGGTGAGGTTTTGGGACCCTGCATCCCATACTGTTAGTAAACTCAGGGGGAAAACAGGTGTCCTCTGGGAAGAGAAAAGAAACTGGGATCTCACACACTACAGCTCCTTCCACGTATAAGTCAGGATTTCCCCCACCCCATGACTCTCCCGTGGCCCCTATACAATCTGGGGAGACTCGGGGCTCCGGGGCCGGGGCCGCAGTCGCGGCACAGGGCGGAACACGACGCCGGGGGTCCCGGCTGCCGGTCCAGCCCCACCCTGCGGCCGAGGGGACCGAGGGCTAAGCTGCGCCAGAGGGACTCGGGTATGCAGACCCAGAGTCACCCGCGGGAAGGCCCGGGCCCCGCCACAGCCAGTTCCGGTCGTCCAATCAGCCCCTCCTCCCGGTCTCGGGACGCTGGAGCAGACACACTCACCATTTCCTGGCTCCCGGGTATCCCGGCTTCCTCCCTCCGGATCCCAAGGCCGGCACAGGGAACAGCGCCACACAGGGTGCAGTCGAGCCACTCCGGGCCTCTGGGACCGGCGAAGCGAAACCAAGTACGGAGGACGCGAGAAATGAAAATCCCGCGAGAAGGTTGAACGTCTGCAGCTGCGTCCCCGGCGGCGCGCCTGATTGGACCGATCGCAGAGCTCCGCCCCGGCGCCCCTGATTGGGTACTGCTTCGGGCTCTGCCCCTTGCATCTTGACAGATGTGAATGACAGGAGATGTGATACCCAGATGAGTGGAGCGGGAATGAGCGGGTCTCGGCCCCAGCCCTCAAATGCAGGGTGGGCTTCTTCCTCTCGTCCCCTTTACTGTACTTGGTTTGCGGGGGATGGGCAGATGGGAGATATTTGCATTTTAGCAGAACTTAATCCGGGTTTGCCAAAGGAGATACTTCCTGTACTCAATGGGTCATTTCTTTATTTACCTCTTGCATGATGAGTCACAGGTGTGCGCAGGGAGCTCCAGGCAGGACTGGAACAGTAGAAAGAGTGTGATATTCTCAGGGATCGGAAATAAGATAAAGATACGGGAAGCATGCACAAGAGCAAAACTCCGTCTAAAAAAAAAAAAAAAAGTAAAAACTTTTTTTTTTTTTTTTTTTTTTTTTTTGAGACGGAGTTTCGCTCTTGTTACCCAGGCTGGAGTGCAATGGCGCGATCTCGGCTCACCGCAACCTCCGCCTCCTGAGTTCAGGCAATTCTCCTGCCTCAGCCTCCTGAGTAGCTGGGATTACAGGCACGCGCCACCATGCTCAGCTAATTTTTTGTATTTTTAGTAGAGACGGGGTTTCACCATGTTGACCAGGATGGTCTCGATCTCTCGATCTCGTGATCCACCCGCCTCGGCCTCCTGAAGTGCTGGGATTACAGGCTTGAGCCACCGCGCCCGGCCTTTTTTTTTTTTTTTTTTTTAAGACGGGGTTTCACCATGTTGGTCAGGCTAGTCTTGAACTCCCTACCTCAGGTGATCCGCCCGCCTTGGCCTCCAAAGTGCTTGGATTAAAGGCGTGAGCCACCATGCCCAGTCTATGTTTTTACTTTTAATATTTTATTTATTGGCCCGGTTCGGTGGCTCACATCTGTAATCCCAGCACTTTGGGAGGCCGAGGCGGTGGATCACGAGGTCAGGAGTTCAAGACCAGCCTTGCCAATATGGTGAAACTGTGTCTCTACTAAAAATACAAAAATTAGCTGGGGGTAGTGGTGGTTACCTGTGGTCCCAGATACTCAAAAGGCTGAGGCAGGAGAATCCCTTGAACCTGAGAGGTGGAGGTTGCAGTGAGCCAAGATGCCCCACTGCACTCCAGCCTGGGCAACAGAGCGACACTCTGTCTCAAAAAAAAATTTATATATATATGTATATATGTATATATGTGTGTATATATATATATATATATATATATATATATATATATATATATATTTGAGACAGGGTCTAGCAGTGTCATTTAGGTTGAAGTGCAGTAGCATGATCATAGCTCACTGCAGCCTCCATCTCCTGGGTTCAAGTGAACCTTCGTGCCACCAAGCCCAGCATATTATTTAATTTTTTGTAGAGACAGGATTTCCTTTGTTGCCAAGGCTGGTCTTGAACTCCTGGCCTCAAGTGATCCTCCCACTTTTGCCTCCCAAATCAATCTACTCATTTGCACCCAAGAAAATAAAAAATCCCCCAAAAGGGAATAAAATTATTAAATGCATAGAAAAACAAGTTATATTTCCATAATATTCGGCAAAGAAATCAAAAGGGCTCATACTACTATATCCATTGAGACAAAGGCAAAAAAAAACAAAAAAGAAAAAAATCAAAAGGGAAGTAAAGCAAAAATTTGAACTAGCTCAGATTAGCAGGGCACTTCAGAACATTTAAAAAGGAAAACGTATGGCGGGCGCGGTGGCTCAAGCCTGTAATCCCAGCACTTTGGGAGGCCGAGGCGGGTGGATCACGAGGTCGAGAGATCGAGACCACCCTGGTCAACATGGTGAAACCCCGTCTCTACTAAAAGTGCAAAAAATTAGCTGGGCAGCCGGGAGCGGTGGCTCAAGCCTGTAATCCCAGCACTTTGGGAGGCCGAGGCGGGTGGATCACGAGGTCGAGAGATCGAGACCATCCTGGTCAACATGGTGAAACCCCGTCTCTACTAAAAACACAAAAAAGTAGCTGGGCATGGTGGCGCTTGCCTGTAATCCCAGCTAGTCAGGAGGCTGAGGCAGGAGAATTGCCTGAACCCAGGAGGCGGAGGTTGCGGTGAGCCGAGATCGTGCCATTGCACTCCAGCCTGGGTAACAAGAGCGAAACTCCGTCTCAAAAAAAAAAAATTAGCTGGGCATGGTGGCACGTGCCTGTAATCCCAGCTACTCAGAAGGCTGAGGCAGGAGAATTGCCTGAGCCCAGGAGGCGGAGGTTGCGGTGAGCCGAGATCGCGCCATTGCACTCCAGCCTGGGTAACAAGGGCGAAACTCCGTCTCAAAAAAAAAAAAGGAAAATGTGAATTCAGAAGGTAAAACGTATTTCCAAGCTTGAGAGCCAGTGACTGCTAAAGTGGAGTCACAGAGTATATTAGAATACCCTGGTGATGTGGCAGGAAATGTAGGGCTGAGGGCCCCACAGGGTCGTTGGGTGAGCCTTATGCTGTGCTGAGGCACAGAATCTGAGAAATAAAGAGACAGGACACAGAAATACAAGAAAAACGCAGCTGGGCTCAGGGGGCCACGCCACCTATAAGCGGAGTCAGGGGAGGCCCCGAATGTCCAGAAGCATGAGTATTTATTGTGTATAGGTTAGGGGGCAGGGCAGTGAGTGAAATCACCTTTAAGGACAGTGATAGGGTCCTGAGCAATAAAACATGGGGTCGACCCCCATTAGGTCACCTAGGCCAGGAGGTGGACAGTATGCCGCGAGGGCCTGTTCCCATGCAGGCAAGGGCCGTGTCCAGTAAGGGTTCTACCCCCATTAGGTCACCGAGGCTTGAAGGTGGGCCGTATGCAGTGAAGAGGGTACAGTGTGCAATACTTCTATCTATGGGCAAACTACTTCTAAGATTTATAGGGGGATGCTTTAAGATACATAGCAGTGACTGATCTGTCAAGGTTACCGCCACCTTCTGGCAGCTTCCAATGGGTTCTGTGGGAAGATGCTTTTCAAGCAGCACAGTAGCAAGAGCTGATAAAGTTCCCAGTCACCAAGGTGGATTGCCGTTCTGAGGGCAGCCTTCCACAAGAACTGGAGCAAGGTCCTACAACTCCTTTATCAGGAGTGGCTCTTGCCCCAAGCCTGCCATACAGTGGGTATCTTTACACTACTGAACACTGCCGCCTGGGCCATGGATTCTTGTCCTGTATAACTGTTTTTCCCTTAAATCATGCTCTGCACTGTGTCCACTGTAGGCATTCCTCCGATTATGAACTAAGATATAATTATAGGTATATATGTTAGTTAATTATAGGTATATATATTAGTTAATTATAGGTATATATGTTAGTATATAGTATATATAGGAAATATTCTTTAGGCACTCATACTATCAACTATTGTATGATTATATAGAGAGGATTATATAAAGGGAGCCCTATTTCTAGAAACTAATATATGATTATAAAAGGAAATAGCTGAGTAGTAACACCATAAAGTGAGATATTCCTCAAGCCCTAACTGTGCCAGGGTTCTGCTTAGCTCTCATTCCTCGGTGCCTATATGGGAGGTTACCCACAGGAAACCTAATGACTTAACTCTGGGAGCTCAACACACCCTCATGTCACATCATCACAATTCGGGAGTGCTCCCTCCTTCAATACCTTAATAATTTACACCAGCAGAACCCTCTCACCTGCAGTCAGTTTAAGCCCTTTGAAATACAGACCTCTCCAACGCATAAACCATTTCCCCCAAACACTACCTAAATAAGTCTCTAAATATGACCTTTACATATTTTCTTCATATATACAAATTACAGTCTGACTACAGCAACTCTATACATAGAAACAATCGGCTGGATGCGGTGGCTTACACCTGTAATCCCAGCACTTTGAGGGGCCAAGGCAGGCGGATCACTTGAGGTCAGCAGTTTGAAACTAGCCTGGTCAACATGGGGAAACCCTGTTTCTACTAAAAATACAAAAATTAGCCAGGTGTGGTGGCGGGCACCTACAATCCCAGCTGCTGGGGAGGCTGAGGCACAAGAATCGCTTGAACCCTGGAGGTGGAGGTTGCAGTGAGCCAAAATCCATGCCACTGCACTCCAGCCTGGGTGACAGAGCAAGATTCCATCTCAAAAAAAGAAGAAAGAAAGAGAGAGAGAGAGAGAGAGAGAGAGAGAAATAAATAAATAAATAAATAAAAATGTTTTGCAGAAATCAGCCATGGGAAACTAGAGGTTCAACCTCAAAAAGGACAGAAATCCGCACCTGCATTTGCCTGTGAAGTTCCTGCTTTCCAGGCCTCTGTAGTTTCTCAGAATCCACACTCCTAGAGCTATTCCGAGCAGCTGGGTGCTATCTGCGGCAGAGGGCAGGCTGCCCAGGAAGCACCCAGGGGAGGTCCCTTTCTCTCCTTTTGCAGGCTCCAGACTGGTCTTATCGTGGGTCACTGGCCTCGGGCTATGCTGCCCTCTGCAAGTTTTTCACCTGCTTTTCACCCACATTGTTCAGTTTCAGGAGACAAACACCCTCAATCCTAGTGTTTGAATGAGAATCCAGCAGAGTCCCTGCTTTCCTCCTGTGTTTACCATAAAGTAGAAGATAAAAATTTCAAGACAGTTTAAGTGGATTTAAAAACTGACAAATAATAATTCCTTTGAGAAAATGAAGAAGCCAGCAAACTATTATTTCAACATTAACAAACTGTTATGTAAAACCACTAATGAAATATGAACTCTCCCCTTTTTCTTCTGCTTCCGAAGCTCCCTGACATGCAGTTGATGACTGTCATCAGGTGCTCTGTGTCAGGGTATGTACATGTGCAGTTTACCCACTGAAAATTCTAAGTCGTGCGCGGTTGCTGCCCCATGGGAACTCCGATCCACACATCCCGAAGTCGCCCCCGGACAGGCCCGGGTCCCGCCACGGCAAGTTCCTGTGGGTTCCATCCAGCACCTTCCTCCACAGTCTCGGGGCGTCACCCCTCAACACTCACCATTTTCCGGCTTCTGAGATATCTGTGGTTCTCCCTGCAACTCTCCTGTTCATTGCAGGTCACAGCCGGAAAGAAGCTGCCGCGAAATCACCTCTGGTGCTTCTCCGGGCCACATAGACTGACACCCACCGTGTGGGCGGGTGAAAGGAACGCCTTGCAGTTCTGTGAGGCTTCGCGCCCTCCTCCCGGAGCCGTTTCTGATTGTACAATTTGCACAGCCGCAGCACGCCGCTCCTGATTGGAAAGTGCCAAGGGCCCCGCCTTCTGGGGTCGCTGAGTGAATGGAAGAATCTAACACCTGGCTGAGTGGAGCTTGAATGAAAGGTTCTGGCCGGGCACTGTGGCTGACACCTGTAATCCCAGCATTTTGGGAGGCTGAGGAGGGAGGATCATGAGGTCAAGAGTTCGAGACCAGCCTGACCAACCTGGTGAAACCCCGCCCCTACTAAAAATACAAAAATCAGCCAGGCGTGGTGGCATGCCCCTGTAATCCCAGCTATTCAGGAGGCTAAGGCAGGGGACTTGCCTGAACCCGGGAGGCAGAGGTTGCTGTGAGCCGAGATCGCACCACTTCACTCCAACCTGGGAGGCAGAGTGAGACTCTTTTTCAAAAAAAAAAAAAGAAAGAAAGGTTCTAGGTCCGACACGTGGCTCATACCTATATAATCCCAGGACTTGGGGAGGCCTGGGAGGACCGCTTGAGGTCAGGAGTTCAAGACCAGCTTGAGCAATGTACTAAGACTTCATCTCTTAAAAAAAAAAAAAAGCCGGGCGCGGTGGCTCAAGCCTGTAGTCCCAGCACTTTGGGAGGCCGAGGCGGGTGGATCACAAGGTCGAGAGATCGAGACCAACCTGGTCAACATGGTGAAACCCCGTCTCTACTAAAAATACAAAAAATTAGCTGGGCATGGTGGCACGTGCCTGTAATCCCAGCTCCTCAGGAGGCTGAGGCAGGAGAATTGCCTGAACCCAGGAGGCGGAGGTTGCGGTGAGCCGAGATCGCGCCATTGCACTCCAGCCTGGGTAACAAGAGCGAAACTCCTTCTCAAAAAAAAAAAAAAAAAAAAAAAAAAATTAGCCAGGCCTAGTGGCCCTGTGCCTATTGTCCCAGATAATTAGGAGGCTGAGGAAGGAGGATTGCTTCAACCTTGGAGGTAGATGCTACAGTGAGCTATGATCACGGCCCTGCACTCCAGCCTGTGTGACAGAGTAATACCCTGTCTCAAAAAAAAAAAAAAAAAAAAGATAAGAAAGTGGCCGCGCACGGTGGCTCACGCCTATAATCCCAGCACTTTGGGAGGCCGAGGCGGGGGATTATGAGGTCAAGAGATCTAGAGCATCCTGGTCAACAAGGTGAAACCCCGTCTCTACCAAAAATACAAAAATTAGCTGGGCATGGTGGTCCGTGCCTGTAGACCCAGGTACTCGGGAGGCTGAGGCAGGAGAATTGCTTGAAACCAGGAGGTAGAGGTTGCGGTAAGCCGAGATCGCACCATTGCACTCCAGTCTGGGTAACAACAGAGAAACTCCATCTCAAAAAAAAAAAAAAAAGAAAGAAAAGAAAAGAAAAGAGAAGAGAAGAAAGAAAAAGGAAAGAAAGAAAGAAAGGTTCTAGCCACAGCTGGATTTCCTCCTTGAGCTGCAGCCTGGTCCCTACCCTGGGGATATTAGCATTTCAGGAGAACATGCTTCAGGCTTTCCAAAGCTGACATTGGTGTCTTCCTGTATTCAGTGAGCCCTTCTTTCTGGAAATGGGGGATTGAGGGGAGTAGGGGGTAGTAGGGGAAGGTGGTCCACCTCGAGGTCTGGTCAGGCCAGCACTAGAACAGGAGAAAGGGCCTCATGTCATCAGAGATTGCAAATTCCGGATGAGGGATGGCCAAAGTTTTTTTTTTTTTTTTTGTGAGACGGAGTTTCACTCTTGTTACCCAGGCTGGAGTGCAATGGCGTGATCTTGGCTCACCGCAACCTCTGCCTCCTGGGTTCAGGCAATTCTCCTGCCTTAGCCTCCCGAGTAGCTGGGATTACAGGCATGTGCCACCATGCCGAGCTAATTTTTTTGTCTTTTTAGTAGAGACAGGGTTTCACCATGTTGACCAGGATGGTCTCGATCTCTCGACCTTGTGATCCACCCGCCTCGGCCTCCCAAAGTGCTGGGATTACAGGCGTGAGCCACCGCGCCCGGCCGGCCAAAGATTTTTTATACCCTATCTCTCAATCTACTCATTTTCACTCAAGAAAATAACACACCAACAACAGAATAAAACTAAGGGCATGGAAAAACTGGAATTATATGGCAGATATATATGTATATATATTTTTAGACAGAGTCTGGCTCTGTCTCCCAAGCTGGAGTGCATGGTGCGATCTCAGCTCACTGCAACCTCTGCCTCCTGAGTTCAAGCGAGTCTCCTGTCTCAGCCTCCTGAGTAGCTGGCATTACAGGCACACACCACCACACCCGGCTAATTTTTGTATTTTTAGTAGAGATGGGGTTTCACCGTGTTGGTCAGTCTGGTCTCAAACCCCTGACCTCATGATCCACCCGCCTTGGCCTCTCAAAGTGCTGGGATTACAGGTGTGAACCACAGTGCCCAGCCGGCAGCAATATCTTATAAAGGAATCAAAAGAAAAGTAAAGCAAACATTTAAAGTAGTTCAGGTAACCAGCCTGCTTCATGCATAGTTCACAAGGAAAACCCACTGTCAGAAGGTAAAGTATATTTCCAAGCTTGGAAGTCAAACCATGACTGCTAAAATGGAGCCCGCCCCCGCAGGGCGGATCAGTGCCAGATGATGAGGCAGAGAAAATGAAGGATTTATCTGGAAATTCAAAATGGCCTTCTGTCCCCTTCTCAGTTTAGAAATTATTCTCTCCTTTAAGACCTTCATTTTCACCAACAGGAATCTCTCAACTCGAGTTAGTTTAAGCTAAATTTACTGTTAAATTAATAAACCCTTTCTCTAGGAGACATCCCAAATGGATCTTGTTCTAAGTCTGACCTTCACAGATTTTCATTCTAGTGACTCTTTGCATAATTAGAGAATTCTTGTCTGAGGAAAGTGAGTTATTTTAATTATCAGGACCCTAGAGACATTAAAATGAGAAAGCAGGCTAGGCGAGGTGGCTTACGCCTGTAATCCTAGCACTTTGGGAGGCCAAAGTGGGCAGATCAGGAGGTCAGGAGACCGATACCATCCTGGCCACAAGGTGACACCCTGTCTCTACTAAAATGCAAAAAATTATCCTGGCATGGTGGTGTGAGCCTGTGGTCCCAGCTACTCGGGAGGCTGAGGCAAGGGAATTGCTTGAACCCAGGAGGCGAAGGATACAGTGAGCTGAGATCCTGCCACTGCACCCCAGCCTGGCGACAGAGCAAGACTGGGTCTCAAAAAAAAAAAAAAAACAATCCCACCTGAGTCGGGGCCCAGTGGCTCAATGCCTATAATCCCAGTACTTTGGGAGGCCAAGTCAGATGGATCACCAAGTCAGGAGATCAAGACCATCCTGGCCAACAGAGTGAAGCCCCTACAAAAAATTAGCCAGGTGTGGTGGTATGCTCCTGTAGTCCCAGCTACTCGGAAGGCTGAGGCAGGGGAATCGCCTGAATTCAGGAGGCAGAGTTTGCAATGAGCCAAGATCACACCACTGCACTCCAGCCTGGTGACAGAGCAAGACTCCATCTTAAATAAATAAATACACCTGAAAGTGGTGCTAATTGAAGTGTATATTCAGGGCAACTTGAATCTGTGCTCCAGTGTCAATCCTCAAGCCTAGCCCAAATAAACGCTTTGCTTACATTAATTTTGCCTTAGGTTCTTCCTCTTAGGTTGACAATGACAAAACCAAAACATTCTGCAAAAAACGGCCACAACACAACCAGAGTTACAACCTCAGAAAGAAAGTTTTTTTTTTGGTTTTTTTTTTTTTTTTTTTGAGACAGAGTTTCGCTCTTGTTACCCAGGCTGGAGTGCAATGGCGCGATCTCGGCTCACCGCAACCTCCGCCTCCTGGGCTCAGGCAATTCTCCTGCCTCAGCCTCCTGAGTAGCTGGGATTACAGGCACGAGCCACCATGCCCAGCTAATTTTTTGTATTTTTAGTAGAGACGGGGTTTCACCATGTTGACCAGGATGGTCTCGATCTCTCGACCTCGTGATCCACCCGCCTCGGCCTCCCAAAGTGCTAGGATTACAGGCTTGAGCCACCACGCCCGGCCTCAGAAAGAAAGTTATAACTCGCATGCCCTGCTAAAAATCAATGAATGATGATTACACCATTGCACTCCAGACTGGACAATAGAGTGAGACCCTGTCTCAAAAAAAAAAAAAAAAAAAAAAATGTCTTCCAGGACTTCGATAGCTCGGGTAAGTACCTCATGCACTTTAGTTACTTCTATTCTCCTTATTTTGTCCCCTGCTCATTCAAGGAAAACATAATGTTATAACCAGACAATCATCTGCTGTAAATACTGGAATTCTTAGCACAACCCTGAGAAATCCACACTCACAGAGGGCGTGTGGATATTAAAGATGGCTGGCTCACTAACAGGGAGAGCGTCACCAACTTTTTCTGGAAAATGCCTCAAAGCAGTTAACTGGAAAATTTTTCTGTTTCTGTGTTTTCCTTTGTTTGTTTGTTTAAGACGAGGTCTTCTCTGTCGCTGAGGCTAGAGGACAGTGGTGCCATCTTGGCTTACTGCAGCCTTGACCTTCTGGGCTCAAGCCATGCTACTGCCTTAGCCTCCAGAATAGCTAGGACTACAGATACAGGCCACTAGCCCCGGCTACCTTAAATTTTGTATAGAGACAGTCTCCCTATATTGCTTAAGCTGGTCTGGAACTCCTGGCCTTAAGTGATCCCCCACCTTGCTGTCCCAAAGCGTTGGGATTATAGGCAGGAGCCATTGCGCTTGGCTCCCCTTGGAAGACTTTTATTTATTTATTTATTTATTTATTTATTTATTAAAGATGGGGTTTCACCATGATGGCCAGGCTGGTCTTGAACTCCTGACCTCAGGTAATCCACCCACCTCAGCCTCCCAAAGTGCTAGGATTACAGGCGTGAGCCACTGTGCCTGGCTCGGAAGTCTTTTATGTGGGAACATACAATTGATAGAAGTAAAGATTTTTTTTTTTTTTTTTTTTGAGACGGAGTTTCCCTCTTGCTATCCATACTGGAGTGCAATGGCGTGATCTCAGCTCACCGCAACCTCCGCCTCCTGGGTTCAGGCAATTCTCCTGCCTCAGCCTCCCGAGTAGCTGGGATTACAGGCACACACCACAATGCCCAGCTAATTTTTTGTATTTTTAGTAGAGACGGGGTTTCACCTTGTTGACCAGGATGGTCTCGATCTCTTGACCTCGTGATCCACCCGCCTCGGCCTCCCAAAGTGCTGGGATTACAGGCTTGAGCCACCGCGCCCAGCCTAAGATTTTTAAACAATAAAAATGGGGGTCTCCTTGTGTTGACCAGGTTGGTCTTCAACTCTTTGTTTTAAGCGATGCTCCAGTCTAGGCCCCCCTGAAATGCTAGGATTACAGGCATGAAACATTGCACCCTGCCTGTGTTTGAGTCACAATCTCTCCGAGATTGGATAAAGGGAAAGAAAGAGCCAGGCACAGTGGCTCACACCTGTAACCCCAGCACTTTGGGAGGCCAGGGTGGGCAGATCACCTGACGTCGAGAGTTCGAGACCAGCCTGACCAACATGGAGAAATCCCGTCTCTACTAAAAATACCAAATTAGCCAGGCCTGGTGGCACCTGCCTGTAATCCCAGCTACTCAGGAGGCTGAGGCAGGAGAATCGCTTGAACCTCGGAGGTGGAGGTTGCAGTGAGCCGAGATTGTACCACTGCACTCCAGCTGGGCCACAAGAGCAAAACTGTCTCAAGAAAAAAAAAAAAAGGTGGGGGGAGGGGAGGAATAAAGGGGAGAGGGGTTGGTTTCATCAATGGAGATTCTCTGCAGATGCTAATTTTTCTTCTCAAAGACAACTTTGCCAGGCCACTTTTGTTTGCGACCGAGCGACAGCCATTTCAAAATCTGTCAAAGAAAAATATTTTTGCTTAAAATATTTTAATTTCCTTCACCTCCACTGGACTCCAAGTCTGGAATTCCCTGCGCGGGACAAAGGACCAGGAACAGTCCATTGAGTGAGGAAGACAATGGTGCCCCCTCTAGCAATTCGGAGCAAGTTTGACTGAAATGCAAATACCCAAACAGCAAGACGCAGTGGCTCGCTTAGACAATCTGTGCTTAGAACAGGTCAGGTGGGTTCTGCAGGGCCCCGTTACCCAGGGCTTCCGCTGTCAATCAGGACCGAGGGGACGGGGACTGGAGGCTCGTCCAATCACGGGCGCTGGGGCGGGGTCCTGCCAACTGTCCATCCGGGGAAGGGGAGGCCGCATTCCCGCTCTCCTGACTCTCTGGTGTCTTGCACCGAGGGGAGGTCGGGATTTCGGCTTTCCGGCCCCGAGAGGGACCAGGTGCCTCCGCCAGAGCTTCTGTCGCTCGGTCGCCTGCGAAGTGACTGGACTGTTCGAGGGATCCGTGGAGAGGAGGCCAGGACACCTGGAAGCTGCGAAATGGTGAGTGCGCGGGACCGGGGGTCCCGAGACGGGGGAGGGGCTATGTGGAACCGGCCGGAACCGGCTCTGGCGGGATCCGGGCCTCCCCGCAGCGACCTCGGGTCTGTAGACCCGAGTGCTCCTGGCGCAGCTCGGCCCTCGGTCCCTTCGGCCGTAGGGTGGGGTTGGGCCGGCAGCTGGGACCCCGGGCGTCCAGTCGGTCCCTGCGCTGCAACCGCGACCCCGGCCCCGGCCCCGGCCCTGGCCCAGGAGCCCTCTCTGTGCAGCTCCGCGTCTCCCCAGATTGTGCGGGTACCACGGGAGGGTCATGGGGGGGAATCCCGCCTCGGGTGTGGGGTTCGTGTGGGAGGAGCAGTGGGCTGTGGGGTCCCCAGTCCCGCCTTTTTTCCTTAAAAACTACACTGAAGGCCAGGCGTAGTGGCTGACGGCTGGGAGGTTGAGGCGGGGGATTGCTTCAGCTCAGAAATTCGAAACCTGCCTGCACAACACTGCGAGACTCCCGTTTCTATAAAAAATAAATTAAAGGTGGGGTGATGCCGCCCGGTTGTAGTCCCAGGTACTCAGTCCCGGGGGGCTGAGGTGGGAGGATGGGGGGCTGAGGTGGGAGGATCGCTTGAGGGAGGAGGTTGATACCGCAATGAGCCGAGGTCGCACCACTGCACTCCAGCCTGGGCGACAGAGCGAGACCTAGTCTCAAACAAAACAAAGCAGAGAGAACAACAACAACAACAACAACAAAACCCTAAACTGAGGCCTCTTAAAAATTAAAGCGTTTTCCGTCTCAGAAGAGGAGTTTGAAAAGAAAAATAGAGTTCACTTGAGCAAACAGCGAATCCTGAATGAGAAACACCCAGTCATGGCTTGTGGTTTAATAACGGAAAAACCAAAACTCTATGCAAAATAACTTGAACTGTATTTTATGCTGAATATGAGAGAACATGACCAAGGGAAACAACCCTCTGAAGCCTCCAGTAAATGGTCCCCAGGAGGTTCAATGGCAGTTTGGTTTTATTCATTTCAGCGGGACAGGAATTGCAGGGAAAATCATAAATCAATGCGTGGAAGACGGGAAGGGCAGGACCCATAGAAGCGGGGCTTAGAAGGCACAGGTGGTTCAGGGATTCTGTAGCTGGCAGTTGGTTGAGAGTGTGAAGTTATGTCCAAAATTTGAAAGGGGCAGGAAGGAATGCATAAGCGAAGAGGGTCTGTTACTTGCCATATGATTCCATCCCCGTCAAAAAACCGATCTGTTTCACTAGATTTTATGAATTCTAATGCGTGACTTAATCCTTCCCTTGGATGGCCTTAGGTCTTGTTTGCTATTTAGTATTTTATTGGCACAAAGGGTCTCTTTGCAGGTCTTTTTTTGAGATGGAGTCTTCCTCTGTAGCCCAGGCTGGAGTGCACACAATCTTGACTCACTGCAAACTCCGTCTCCCAGGTTCAAGCAATTCTCCTGCCTCAGCCTCCCAAGTAGCTAGGATTACAGGTGCCCACCACCTAGCCCGGCTAATTTTGTATTTTTAGTAGAGGCAAGGTTTCACCATGTTGGCCAGGCTGGTCTCGAACTCCTGACCTCAAATGATCCACCCGCCTCAGCCTCCGAAAGTGCTAGGATTACAGGAGTGAGCCACCACACTCAGCCTCTTTGCAGTTATGTCTGTTTTAACATGAATGTGGGTCAGTTGCTGAATCTAAACTCCAGAAAGGAGAGTGTGGAGTGTCTGATCTCCCTTACTGACATAGCTAGGAACTTTCAGGTTTTTGGGGGACCTCCCATTGGTAAAGAACCAGTCTGTCGACTTGATGGAGGTGGGGTGGGGAGCATAGGTTTTTATTTTTAGTTTACAGGTTGAAGGATAGGCTTTCATATGGTGCAACAGAATAAAAATTAAAAAAATACTATATTGGTTACAGTGATGTAGTCACCTTATTTGGACTTTTCAACCTTAAATAATTGAAACGATCAGATTCCCATTATAAGGAGATTATTTGAGCGAAAATCTGAGAATTGCCATTCAGGAAAATACAGATTCTAGGGAAATGGGCTTAGAACTCTAGAGTTAAAAGTTAAACTCTTGGCCGGGCACGGTGGCTCACGCCTGTGATCCCAGCACTTTAGGAGGCCAATGCCGGTGGATCACCTGAGGTCAGGAGTTTGCGACCAGCCTGACCAACATGTAGAAATCCCGTCTCTACTAAAAATACAAATAATTAGTTGGGACCAGGCATGGTGGCTCACGCCTGTAATCCCAGCACCTTGGGAGGCCAAGGCAGGCAGATCACGCGAGGTCAAGAGATGGAGACCATCCTGGCCGTGATGAAACCCCGTCTTTAAAAAAAAAAAAATTAGTTGGGTGTGGTAGTGTGTACCTATAATCCCAGCTACTCAGAACGCTGAGGCAGGAGAATCTTTTGAACCTGGGAGGTGGGGGTTGCAGAGAGCTGAGATTGCGCCATTGCACTCCAGCCTGGGCAGCAAGAGAGAAACACCATTTCAAAAAAAAAAAAAAAATAGCTGGGCATAGTGGCGCATGCCTGTAGTCCCAGCTACCAGGAAAGCTGAGACAGGAGAATCAGTTGAACAGGGGAAGCAGAGGTTGCAGTGAGCCAAGATCACGCCACTGCACTCCAGCCTGGTGACAGAGTGAGACTCAGCCTCAAAAAAAAAAAAAGCCGGGCGTGGTGGCTCAAGCCTGTAATCCCAGCACTTTGGGAGGCCGAGGCGGGTGGATCACAAGGTCGAGAGATCGAGACCAACCTGGTCAACATGGTGAAACCCCATCTCTACTAAAAATAGAAAAAAAAAAAAATTAGCTGGGCATGGTGGCGCGTGCCTATAATCACAGCTACTCAGGAGGCTGAGGCAGGAGAATTGCCTTAACCCAGGAGGCGGAGGTTGCGGTGAGCCGAGATCGTGCCATTGCACTCCAGCCTGGGTAAAAAGAGCAAAACTCCGTCTCAAAAAAAAAAAAAAGTTTAACTCTTGACTGAGTGGGGTGTCCCACACCTGTAATCCTAGCTTTGTGAGGCTGAAGCAGGAGGATTGCTTGAGACCAGAAGTTGGGGACTAGCCTTGGTAGTACAACAAAACCCATCTCTAGAAAAGAAAAAATAGAAAAATTAGACAGGCGTGGTGGCACTCACCTGTAGTTCCAGCCACAAAGCAGTCTGAGGCAGAAGGATCACTGAAGTCCAGGAGTTTGATGCTGCAGTGAGCCAGTATCAAATTTGACATTCCAGCTTGACATTGTGATGGCTGTGAAGTGTTTGTGTGAGAAAGGTAAGAGAGAGAAGTTAATCTATAATGAAGATCAAGAGAAAAGGGGCGGCCAGACGTGCCTGTAATCCAAGCACTTTGGAGGCCAAGGTGGGCGGATCACCTGAGGTCAGGAGTTCAAGACCAGCCTGACCAACATGGTGAAACCCAGTCTTAGGAAAAAAAAAAAAGAAGAAGAGAAAAGGGGCCCTTCCTGGCTCTGTTCAGGCATTTGCAATATTTTACAAAAGAATATAGGTACAAAAGAAAGTTAGTCTGTATTCAGGAATAGGAAGGTTCCAGCTGGCTATGTTACTACTGCCAGTCAGATGATTCAACCCCAGAATCACACTGCTTTAAGCCTCAAGATAGGTTTCACTTTTTTTTTTTTTTTTTTTTTGTGAGACGGAGTTTCGCTCTTGTTACCCAGGCTGGAGTGCAATGGCGCGATCTCGGCTCACCGCAACCTCCGCCTCCTGGGTTCAGGCAATTCTCCTACCTCAGCCTCCTGAGTAGCTGGGATCACAGGCACGCACCACCATGCCCAGCTAATTTTTTGTGTTTTTAGTAGAGACGGGGTTTCACCTCGTTGACCAGGATGGTCTCAATCTCTTGACCTCGTGATCCACCCGCCTCGGCCTCCCAAAGTGCTGGGATTACAGGCTTGAGCCACCGTGCCTGGCCAACTTTTTTTGTATTTTTAGTAGAGACGGGGTTTCACCATGTTGACCAGGATGGTCTCGATCTCTTGACCTTGTGATCTGCCCGCCTCGGCCTCCCAAAGTGCTGGGATTACAGGCTTGAGCCACAGCGCCCGGCCAGGTTTCACATTTTCACCAGCATTTGGTAATGTCAGTGTTTTTTGGATTTTAGCCACTCCACCAAGCAACAATTCAGTGGTGCATTGTTGTTTTCATTTGCTCTTCTCTAATGGCATGCTGTTTTTGATTGGGTGGTTGTTTTCTTATTGAGTTTTGGGAGTTCTTTCTATCTTTTGGGTGTCAGTCCTCCATTAGATAGGTATCTTGCAAATATTTTGTCCCAGTCTACAGCCTGTCTTTTCTTTTTTTTTTTGAGATGGAGTCTCCTACTGTCACCCAGGCTGGAGTACAGTGGCATAATCTCAGCTCACTGCAACCTCCGCCTCTTGGGTTCAAGCTATTCTCCTGCCTCAGCCTCCCAGTTAGCTGGGATTACAGGCACCTACCATCATGCCTAGCTAATTTTTTGGATTTTTAGTGGAGACGGGGTTTCACTATGTTGGTCAGGCTGGTCTCCAACTCTTGACCTCAGATGATCCACCCGCCTCGGCCTCCTGAAGTGCTGGGATTACAAGTGTGAGCCATCGAGCCCAACTCTGTCTTTCATTATGTTAAGTGTATTTGCCAAAACAGAAAGTTTTTTATTATTTGAGACAGGATCTCATTTTGTCACCCAGGCCGTAGTGCAGTGGTGTAATCTTGGCTCAGTGCCGCCTCGACCCCACCATGCATGTATATTTACTATAGATCTGGAAGGCTTTTATTTTCTGACCTGGTTGGCCTAGTAGCATCTCCCTTCTCAAGCTGAGTAGAAGGCATCAGAGCAGACATCCTCATCTGTGTCTTATCTTTGGGAGAAAGCAGTTAGTTCTTCACCATCACAAATGAGGGTTGTTTTGCCTTTTTTGTATATACCTTATAGTAGGTTGAGAAAGTTCCTTTGTATTGAGTGGATTTTTTTTTTTTTTTTTTTTTTGAGACGGTGTTTCACTCTTGTTACTCAGGCTGGAGTGCAACACTGAGATCTCAGCTCACTGCAACTTCCACCTCCTGGGTTCAAGCCATTCTTCTGCCTCAGCTTCCCGAGTAGCTGGGATTACAGGCACGTGCCACCACACCCAGCTAATTTTTGTATTTTTAGTAGAGACGGGATTTCCCCGTGTTGGCTAGGCTGGTCTCAAACTCCTGACCTCAGGCGATTCATCTGCCTGGGCTTCCCAAAGTGCTGGGATTACAGGCATAAGGCACTGTGCCTGGCCGAGTGTTTGATCATGAAGGGATGTCAAGGTTTGTCATATGCTTTTTCTGCATCTTTTAGAATGTTCTTGTGTTGTTTGCTGTTGATCCTATACTATTAAGGTGTATGGCATGAATGGATTTTCAGAGTTAAAAGCAGCATTGCTTTCCTGAATTTAATGCCACTTCATCATGGGTTATGATATAGTTATATATTACAGCATTCTCTTTTCCAATACTTTGGTAAGTTATTTTCCATTGAAATTTAAAGGAGAGATATTCATGTACAGTATTACAATATAGTCAAGCATTGTCCAGTACCAGATACAGTGCATGTGTGTATATATACACAAACACATGTACACATGTTGCATTTATATACAGTACATTGTTTGGTTATGGTAGGTAATTGGTAAATATTACATGTAACTTGTATATGATATATAATCGCCATATATAAATGGTATTAGACTATATAGCATTATACTGTTACAGTGTAAATTTGTACTTTTTTTTTTTTTTTTTTTTTTTTTGAGACAGAGTTTCGCTCTTGTTGCCCAGGCTGGAGTGCAATGGCGCGATCTCGGCTCACCGCAACCTCCGCCTCCTGGGTTCAGGCAATTCTCCTGCCTCAGCCTCCTGAGTAGCTGGGATTACAGGCACACGCCACCATGCCCAGCTAATTTTTTGTATTTTTAGTAGAGACGGGGTTTCACCATGCTGACCAGGATGGTCTTGATCTCTTGACCTTGTGATCCACCCACCTCGACCTCCCAAAGTGCTGGGATTATAGGCTTGAGCCACTGCGCCCGGCAATTTGTACATTTTTATCCTTTATAGCATAGCGAGTTTCATTTCCATATCAGCCTGCAGCATAAATTGAATACACCAGTCTCATCCACCTTTGGGAGCAAAGGAGAATCTCACCCTCTTGTTGCTACAGAATATGCCACCCAAAAATATTCATGATCTAAGGGTGTGGTGGCTCATGCCTATACCTCCAGCACTTTGGGAGGCCAAGGATGGCAGATCACAAGGTCAGGAGTTTGAGATTAGCCTGACCAACTTGGTGAAACACTGTCTCTACTAAAAATATAAAAATTAACCAGGTGTGGTGGCACATGCCTGTAATCCCAGCTACTCAGGAGGGTGAGGCAGAAGAATCGCTTGAACCCAGGAGGCAGAGGTTCTGGTAAGCCAAGATCACACCATTGCACTCCTGTCTGGGCAACAGAGTGAAACTCCATCTCAAAAAAAAAAAAAAGAGAGACACACACAAAAGTGGGTTGCTGAAATATGTGATAATTTTATTATTTTTTTCAAGCACCATCATGCTATAGGGGCTGAACCATTTACAGTCCTTTGGACAGAGCACATAGGGTTCATTTTCTCTCTTTTTTTTTTTTTTTGAGACGGAGTTTCACTCTTGTTACCCAGGCTGGAGTGCAATGGCGCGATCTCGGCTCACCGCAACCTCCGCCTCCTGGGTTCAGGCAATTCTCCTGCCTCAGCCTCCCGAGGAGCTGGGATTTCAGGCATGCGCCACCATGCCCAGCTAATTTTTTGTATTTTTAGTAGAGACGGGGTTTCACCATGTTGACCAGGATGGTCTCGATCTCTTGACCTTGTGATCCGCTCGCCTTGGCCTCCCAAAGTGCTGGGATTACAGGCTTGAGCCACCATGCCCGGCCCATTTTCTCTCTTAATGGAGTTCTCTCACACCATTTCACACAAAAGTTTTTGTATTTGATAAATATTTACCTTTTTGTTGAGACTGGACACCCTGGAGTTTTTGCCTCTCAATCTTGTTGCCATTCAACTTTCAGCAATTCATCAATTATAATCCAGGCATTTCTATCCAAGCACAGTTTCCAAGAAAGGTTTCTGCTCTTGATTTTTTGTTTTAGTTAGTTATGACTCTTATAAGTCAGATTGGTAGGGCCTCAGCCAGCCACGGTGACTCATGCCTGTAATTCCAGTACTTTGGGAGGCCGAGGCAGGCAAATCACTTGTGGTCAGGAGTTTGAGACCAGCCTGGCCAACATGGTGAAACCCTGTCTCTATTCAAAATAACAAAAATTAGCTGGGTGTGGTGGCACGTACTTGTGGTCCCAGCTACTTGGGAGGCTGAAATGGAGGAATAGCTTGAACCCAGGAGGCAGAGGTTGCAGTGAGCAGAGATTGCACCACTGCTCTCCAGCCTGGCATCAGAGCAAGACTCCATCTCAAAAAAAAAAAAAAAAAAAAAGTCTGATGGATCAAATAGTGGAATAAATGTTTGGAGTTCCCCACAGCACCATGGGAATTTCGTAGGAATAGAGTGTAGGAACCCAGTGCTGTCAGTCTCACCCGTGTTTCTTTACCTATGTGAGATGTTTCAGGACTCAGTGGCCTTTGAGGATGTAGATGTGAACTTCACCCAGGATGAGTGGGCTTTGCTGGATCCTTCCCAGAAGAATCTCTACAGAGATGTAATGCAGGAGACGTTCAGGAACCTGGCTTCTGTAGGTAAGAGTAACAGCATTACTTTCCTCAGTGAATTAGAGAACAAGTATTTGTAGCTTGTCAGTACTATTGGGTGATTTGGAGGGTGGATAGGGAATAGAAATATGAATAAGTGAAGCAAGGCTACAGTGTACCATGAACATAGAATCTAGTAATTTTTTCATAATTTTACTAATTCAGGACTATTTTTCTGTGGCTGTATTTTAGGTAAAAAATGGAAAGATCAGAAAATTGAAGATGAGTACAAAAATCCCAGGAGTAACCTAAGGTAATTTGCATTCACAAGACAAAGCAGTGTCTCTCTATAGGCAATCATAGAATGGAATAAAATGGGCTGGGTGCAGTGGCTCATGCCTGTAATCCCAGCACTTTGGGACGCTGAGGCGTCCTGAGGATCACCTGAGGTTGGGAATTCGAGACCAGCCTGACCAACATGTGGAAACCTGTCTCTACTAAAAAATATAAAATTGGGCCGGGTGCGGTGGCTCTTGCCTGTAATCCCAGCACTTTGGGAAGGTGAGGCGTTCAGATCAGGAGGTCAAGGGATCAAGACAAAAATTAGCTGGGTGTGGTGGTGGGCACCTGTAGTCCCAGCTACTCAGGAGGCTGAGACAGGAGAATCACTTGAACCCGGGAGGCAGAGGTTGCAGTGAGCTGAGATCATGCCACGTATCCAGCCTGGTGACAGAATGAGACTCCATCTCAAAAAAAATACAAAATTAGCCGGGGGTTGTGGCGGATGCCTGTAATCCCAGCTACTTGGAAGGCTGAGGCAGGAGAATCACTTGAACCCTGGAGGCAGAGGTTGCGGTGAGCTGAGATCCTGCCATTGCACTTCAGCCTGGGCAACAAGAGCAAAACTCCATCTCAAAAAAAAAAAAAAAAAAAAGGAAGAAAATGTTAAAAAGAGCCGGGCACAATGGCTCATACGTGTAGTCCCAGCACTTTGGGAGGTTGAGGCAGACATATCACAAGGTCAGGAGTTCGAGATCAGTCTGGTCAACATGGTGAAACCCTGTCTCTACTAAAAATACAAAAATTAGCTAGGCATGGTGGTGTGTGCCTATAATCCCAGAAGGCTGAGGCAGGAGAATCACTTGAATCTGGGAGGTGGAGGTTGTAGTGAGCCAAGATTGCGCCACTGCACTCCAGCCTGGGCAACAGAGTGAGACTCTGTCTCACAGAGAGAAAAAAAAAAAAAAAAGTTAAAAAGAAGCAAACAAGAAATAAGCCAACTTCCACTGTATTTATTCGAAGCAATTTTTCTCTAAAAACATGTATTTAAGTGTGTTATAGGCTGAATATCATGGCTGAAGCCTATAATCCAGCCCTTTAGAAAGTTCAGGTCAGAGGATTGCTTAAGCTGAAGAGTTTGAGGCTGTACTCGGCCATGACAGCACCATTACAATATAGCTGGGGTTAAAGGGCAAGACCGTGACTCAGAAGCAATAAAACTGACAGACAGTTAGTACTTGTAAAATAGTTTACTCGAAAACAGCATTGGCTGGGTGCTCAGGTGCATGCCTGTAATCCTAACAACTTTAATAGTGGCAGGCAAATTGCTTAAATCTAGGCATTTGAGACCAGCCAAGGGAAATGTGACAAAACCCCATCTCTATTAAAAAATACAAAACCAGGCCAGGTGCACTGGCTCGTGCCTGTAATCCCAGCACTTTGGGAGACGAGGCAGGGGGATCACAAAGTCAAGAGATCAAGACTAGCCTGGCCAACATTCTGAAACCCTTCTCTACTAAAAAGTACAAAAATGGCCGGGCGCGGTGGCTCAAGCCTGTAATCCCAGCACTTTGGGAGGCTGAGGCGGGTGGATCACGAGGTCAAGAGATCGAGACCATCCTGGTCAACATGGTGAAACCCCGTCTCTACTAAAAATACAAAACATTAGCTGGGCATGGTGGCATGTGCCTGTAATCCTAGCTACTCAGGAGACTGAGGCAGGAGAATTGTCTGAACCCGGGAAACGGAGGTTGCGGTGAGCCGAGATTGCGCCACTGCACTCCAGCCTGGGTAACAAGAACGAAACTCCGTCTCAAAAAAAAAAAAAAAAAAAAAAAGTACAAAAATTAGCTGGACGTGGTGGTGCGCACCTGTAGTCCAGCTACTCAGGAGGCCGAGGCAGGAGAATTGCTTGAACCTGGGAGTTGGAGGTTGCAGTGAGTCAAGTTTGCACCACTGCACTCCAGCCTGGCATCAGCGAGACTCGGTCTCAAAAAAAAAAAAAAAAAAATAGCCAGGCATGATAGTGTATGCTTGTAGTCTCAGCTAATCGGGAGGCTAAAGTGGCAGGATGGCTTAAAATTGGGAAATGGAGGTTGCAGTGAGCTGGGATCTCACCACCACACTCCAGCTTAGATGACAGAGTAAGACCCTATCTCAAAAATATATTTAAATGTATTAAGAAGCCCCATATCAATATTATCTTTCTAGATAACAGATATAGCTGGGCCATCTTGTAGAGCAAGTGGTCTGTTCATGTTCAGACAGGACAGAAAGCCTATACATTGCTGGACAGTGCGCCTATAATCCCAGCACTTTGGGAGGCTGAGGCGGGTGGATCACGAGGTCAAGAGATCGAGACCATCCTGGTCAACATGGTGAAACCGCGTCTCTACTAAAAATACAAAAATTAGCTGGGCATGATGGTGCTTGCCTGTAGTCCCAGCTACTCGGGAGGCTGAGGCAGGAGAATTGCTTGAACCCAGGAGGCGGAGGTTGCGGTGAGCCGAAATCGTGCCATTGCACTCCAGCCTGGGTAACAACAGCAAAACTCTGTCTCAAAAAAAAAAAAAAAAAAAAAAATGCAAGTGCAGACCGGCGCGGTGGCTTATGCATGTAATCCCAGCAGTTTGGGAGGCCAAGGTGGGCAGATCACAAGGTCAGGAGATGGACACCATCCTGGCCAACATGGTGAAACCCCGTCTCTACTAAAATACAAAAAATTAAGCAGGCATGGTAGTATGTGCCTGTAATCTCCGCTACTCTGGAGGCTGAGGTAGGGGAATTGCTTGATCCCGGGAGGTGGAGGTTGCAGCAAGCCAAGATCACACCACTGCACTAAAGGAAGAAAGAAAAATTAGCTGGGCAGGATGGCTTGAGACTGGGAGATGGAGGTTGCAATGAGCTGAGATCTCACTACCACACTCCAGCCTGGATGATAGAGTGAGACCCTATCTCAATTTTTTTTAAAAAAGTACTAAGAAGCCCTGTATCAATATTATCTTTCTTGATAACAGGTATAGCTGGGCCATCCTGTAAAGCATGTGGTCTGTTTACATTCAGACAGGGCAGAAAGCCTACACATTGCTGGAGAGTGTTTAAAAGTCCCAGTGCAATAATTTGTTAATGAATATTAAATCAGTGGTAAAGAAACCCATTATGATATACTTCTCATTGTTCACAGAGGTCTTATGGGAGAGAGACTCTTGGAAAGTAAAAAAGATCATCAGCTTGGAGAAATTCTGACCCAGGTTCCAGATGACATGCTGAAGAAGAAAACTCGAGTGAAATCACGTGGAGAAGTCAGCGTGGGTCATGCATCCCTTAGAAGGCACCTTAGAGCTGACACTGGACACAAGCCATATGAGTGTCAGGAATATGGACAGAAGCCATATAAATGTACATACTGTAAGAAAGCCTTCAGCGATCTCCCCTACTTTCGAACACACGAATGGGCTCACACTGGAGGGAAACCTTATGACTGTGAGGAATGTGGAAAAAGCTTTATTTCCCGTTCAAGCATTCGAAGACACAGGATAATGCACAGTGGAGATGGACCCTATAAATGTAACTTTTGTGGGAAAGCCTTGATGTGTCTCAGTTTGTATCTTATCCACAAACGAACTCACACTGGAGAGAAACCATATGAATGTAAACAATGTGGTAAAGCCTTTAGTCATTCTGGTAGTCTTCGAATTCATGAAAGAACACACACTGGGGAGAAGCCTTATGAATGCAGTGAATGTGGGAAAGCATTCCATAGTTCCACATGCCTTCATGCACATAAAATAACTCACACTGGGGAGAAGCCATATGAATGTAAACAGTGTGGGAAAGCCTTTGTTTCTTTCAATTCTGTTCGATATCATGAAAGGACGCACACTGGAGAGAAACCCTATGAATGTAAGCAATGTGGAAAAGCCTTCAGATCTGCCTCGCACCTTCGAACACATGGAAGGACTCACACTGGAGAGAAACCTTATGCATGTAAGCAATGTGGGAAAAACTTTGGATGTGCCTCGAGTCTTAAAATGCATGAAAGGACTCACACTGGAGAAAAACCCTGTAGTTCCAGCAATTTGGAAGGCCGAGGCGAGAAGATCGATTAATTCACATAAGATTCCTTGAAGCCACGGAATCCAATCATGGCAAAAATGTGTTTCCCTCAAATAATGGGAACCATCAGAAAATGATTCTGAAGCTTCTGCAGTCACTTGTCATCTGACAGCATCACAAATAAATGCCAGTAACCCAAGAGCAAAAAGTTTTGGGGGTTAGTTTAGCTGATGCCTCACTCTGAGACCTAGGACACAGAGTTGGAAATAACTATTAAGAGAGACACATCTCAAACAGGCACAGTGGCTCATGCCTGTAATCTCAGTATTTGGGGAGGCTGAGGTGGGTGGATCATGCAGGAGTTTGAGACCAGCCTGGCCAACATGGTGAAACCCCATCTCTACTAAAAATACAAAAAAATTAGCTGGGTGTGGTGGCACAGACCTGTAATCCCAGCTACTCAGGAGGTTGAGGCAAGAGAATCACTTGAACCTGGGAGACAAAAGGTTGCAGTGAGCAGAGATCACACCACTGCCCTACAGCCTGGGAGACAGAGTGAGACTCTGTCTCAAAAAAAAAAAAAGGCACAGCTCCAGTAAGACGTTAAGACAGTTCCGTCATTCAAACAAACAAACAAACAAACAAAAAAAAACCGGAAGATTTAGCTGGGCATGGTGGCTCATGCCTGTAATCCTAATACTTTGGGAGGCCAAGGCAGGCAGATCACACGGTCAGGAGTTCCAGACCAGCCTGGTGAAACCCTATCTCTACTAAGAAATACAAAAATTAGCTGGGTGTGGTGGCATGCACCAGTAGTCTCAGCTACTCAGGAGGCTGAGGCAGGAGAATTGTTTGAACCCAGGAGGTAAAGGTTGCAGTGAGCTGAGATCGTGCCACTGCACTCCAGCCTGGGTGACAGAGTGAGACTCCATCTCAAAAAAAAAAAAAAAAAAAAACAGGTTAGCCCAGCAAAGTGGCAGGTGTATATATACAGGAAAGTCTGTTCCCTCCTATTGAAAGCTCAATACCTAAGCAGCAAGCCCTCACTTTAAGAAACTCACTAAAGGGATAACTGAGTTAACCATTGTCAGACTCATTGCCTAAGAAAGACTTTTATCAAAACAAAAGGCTAAAGTTCCTATTCATAAATATCCCTAAAATATCCTATCCCGGCTGGGCGCGGTGACTCAAGCCTGTAATCCCAGCACTTTGGGAGGCCGAGGCGGGTGGATCACGAGGTCAAGAGATCGAGACCATCCCGGTCAACATGGTGAAACCCCGTCTCTACTAAAAATACAAAAAGTTAGCTGGGTGTGGTGGCGCGTGCCTGTAATCCCAGCTACTCAGGAGGCTGAGACAGGAGAGTTGCCGGAACCCAGGAGGCGGAGGTTGTGGTGAGCCGAGATCGCGCCATTGCACTCCAGTCTGGGTAATGAGAGTGAAACTCCGTCTAAAAAAAAAAAAAAAAAAAAAAAAAAAAAATCCTATCCCCTAGTATAGGATATTAATAAATGGTTGGCTATTGAATATACTACATATTTTATACCATTCTTTCTCATGCGTTTTTATTTTTTTTGAGATAGAGTCTCGGTCTATTACTGAGGCTGGAGTGCAGTGGCACATTCTTGGCTCCCCACAACCTCTGCCTCCTGGGTTCCAGTGATTCTCCTGCCTCAGCCTCCCAAGTAGCTATTTTACAGGCATGAGCCACCATGCCCAGCCTCTAATCTCTTTTTTTTCTTTTTTCAAGATAGTCTCACTCTGTTGCCCAGGCTGAAATGTGGTGGTGCAATCTTGGCTCACTGCAGCTTCCACCTCCTGGCTTCAAGCACTTCTCCTGCCTCAGCCTCCTGGGTATCTGGGATTACAGGCACCCACCACCACTCCAGGCTATTTTTTTATATTTTTTAGTAGAGACAGGATTTTACCATGTTGGTCAGGCTGGTCTTAAACCCCTGACCTCAAGGAATTTGCACCAAGGCCTCCCAAAGTGCTAGGATTACAGGTGTTAGCACCATGGGAGACAGAGTGAGACTCTGTCTCAAAAAAAAAAAAAAAAAAAAAAAAAAAAGGCACAGCTCCAGTAAGACGTTAAGACAGTTCTGTCATTAAAAAAAAAAAAAAATAGAAGATTTAGCTGGGCATGGTGGCTCATGCCTCTAATTTTTTTTTTTTTTTCGATGGAGTCTTGCTCTGTCACGCAGGCTGAAGTATATTGGCACGATCTCAGCTCACTGCAACCTCTGCTTCCTGGATTCAAGCGATTCTCCTGCCTCAGCCACCCGTATAGCTGGGATTAGAGGCGTGCACCACAGTACTGAGCTAATGTTTTGTATTTTTAGTAGACACAGGCTTTCTCCATATTGGCCAGGCTGGTCTTGAACTCCTGACCTCAAGTGATCCACCTGCCTCAGCCTCCCAAAGTGGTGGGATTACAAGCCTGAGCTACATCAGGCGTAATCTCTTTTTAAAGTACTTTTTTCTTTTCTTTTTTTTTTTCTTTTTTTTTTTTTTGATGGAGTTTCGCTCTTGTTACCCAGGCTGGAGTGCAATGGCGCAATCTAATCTCGGCTCACCGCAACCTCCACCTCCTGAGTTCAAGCAATTCTCCTGCCTCAGCCTCATGAGTAGCTGGGATTACAGGCATGTGCCACCGTGCCCAGCTAATTTTTTGTATTTTTAGTAGAGACAGGGTTTCACCATGTTGACCGGGATGGTCTCTATCTCTTGACCTCGTGATCCACCCGCCTCGGCCTCCCAAAGTGCTGGGATTACAGGCATGAGCCATCGCGCCCGGCAAGTACTTTTTTCTTTAATGAATGTGTTAAATGAAAACCATTTTTCTTTCTTTGTTTTTTTTGAGATGGAGTTTCGCTCTTGTTGCCCAAGCTGGAGTCCAATGGTGCAACTTGGCTTACTGCCACCTTGGCCTACCAGGTTCAAGCAATTCTCCGGCCTCAGCCTCCGAGTAGATGGGATTGCAGGCATGTGCCACTGTGCCCAGCTAATTTTATATTTTTAGTAGAGACAGGGTTTTGCCACATTGGCCAGGCTGGTCTCAAACTCCCAACTGGGTGATCTGCCTGCCTTGGCCTCCCAAAGTGCTGGGATTACAGGCATGAGCTACTGTGCCCAGCCTGAAAACCTTTTTTCTAATCACAAATATTTTCTTTTTTGTTTATTTTTTTAGAGATTTGGTCTTGCTATGTGGACCCAGCTGGAGCGCAGTGGTATTCATAGGTGTCATCTTAGTGCACTAGTACTTCAAATACTGGGCTCACAATCCTACCTCACCCTGCCAAGTAGCTGTCACTACATGTGTCAGCTGCTGTGCCTGGCTTCCACTTTTTTTTTTTTTTAATCTTTAATCAGTTCCCTTTAAAGACCAAAGAAAACCTTTCCTCTTGTGTGGCCTGAGTTGATCTATGAACAGTATTCACTATGACCTAGGAAATCCCACAAAGTTACGCATGTTAAAAGGATGAAACTCTCATGTTCACTGTAAGTACTCCTGTGAAGGTGCTCAGGCCATCACGGGTACGACTAAATGAAAAGCCACGAAGTATCTGAAATATTTTCTTTTACAGAAATTATATGTACCATTGCAACCTTAGAAGGTGGAGTTGGTAGCTGTACCCAAGACAACCAACACGGGCTAGACTCAGCATCAGTGGCCCAGAAGAGGTACTGAAATTTGCTTAAAAATGCAGAGTTATGCTGCATTTAAGGGTATAGATGTAGATTCCCTGGTCATTGAGCACATCCAGGGGGAATAAGGCACCCATTAACGTATCACTTGACTTACAGAACTCATGGGCAGACGAACCCATCCACAGACTCCTCCTGCGATATCCAGATGATGCTTAGTGAAAAGAAACACGTTGTTCCAAAAGCAGAAAAGGAGACGACTGTACAGAAGAAAAAGACAAGAAGCATAAACTTAAGAGACAAATTCAGCAAAAGAAGATGCAAATAAAAGTTCAAAACAAAAAAACAACTTTAAAATTCATAAAACAAAATGACATACTCTGTTATAAAGTATGCCTCCATGATAGCTCGCCAATAAAAGTTGGCTATAATAGGTGAAATGAAGATAGCTGTTGGTGACCAGCATATTCTGGGTCTATGATAAGTCAGAGAAGGATGCTTTTCACTTTGTTTTACATTTTTTTAATGCCTGATATTGACTTGGTAGAAAGATGATAATAAATTCTATGTGTTTCTTTTAGATTACTCATGAACTGAAGAAAAAAATTTGTTAGATAGTTTGATTTAGGATTGTGACTGAGGACAATAGCCTGGAAGCAGTTCTGACAGACAGCTGCTATGCTGTGTTTTGGTTCACAGTTTAAAACAGACAGGCCGGGCATGGTGGCTCAAGCCTGTAATCCCAGCACTTTGGGAGGCTGAGGTGGGTGGATTACAAGGTCAAGAGATCAAGACCATCCTGGTCAACATGGTGAAACCCCATCTCTACTAAAAATACAAAAAATTAGCTGGGTGTGGTGGCGCGTGCCTGTAATCCCAGCTACTCAGGAGGCTGAGGCAGGAGAATTGCCTGAACCCAGGAGGCGGAGGTTGCGGTGAGCCGAGATGGCGCCATTGCACTCCAGCCTGGGTAACAAGAGCAAAACTCCATCTCAAAATAAAAAAACAACAACAACAACAAAAAAACAGACATGTGGGCCCTGTGCTCTACTTTGTTTTTTCTTCAAAGCATATTTCTGAAGAGCTGCAGAGTCCCGGAGTCAGGAATGTTATAAAGTCAGGCTGGAAACCAGAAATAAGTAAACATGACTAAGTTATGTGTTTTTTTTGTTTTGAGATGTTGCCATCTGTTGCCCAGGCTGAAGTACAGTGGCGTGATCTCGGATCACTGTAACCTTTGTCTCTAGTACAAACGATTCTGCCTCAGCCTCCCAAGCAGCTGGGATTATAGGTGTGCACTATCACGCCTGACTAATTTTTGTATTTTTGGTAGAGATGGAGTTTCACCATGTTGGCCAGGCTGGTCTTTAACTCCTGATCTCAGGTGATCCACCTGTCTTGGCCTCCCAAAGTGCTAGGATTACAGGTATGAGCCACAGCGCCCCGGGGACTCCTGTTTCACTTTCATGGAGTTAAATAATCTTAGATGCTTCCTCCTTGACTTTATACATGCACACTGGAGGAAAGTGGGACTCTGCTCATATTTGCATTTTGTTGTTGTTGTGGAGATTCTCGCTCTTGTAGCCCAGGCTGGAGTGCAATGGCACGATATCAGCTCAACTCATCCTCTGCCTCCTGGGTTAAAGTGATTCTTTTGCCTCAGCCTCCCAAGTAGCTGGGGGTTACAGTCATGCACCACCATGCCTGGCTAACTTTGTATTTTTAGTAGAGACAGGGTTTCTCCATGTTGGTCAGGCTCGTCTTGAACTCCCAACCTCTGGTGATCTGCTTGTATCAGCCTCCCAAAGTGCTGGGATTACAGGTGTGAGCCACCGTGCTCAGCTAAGAGTCACGCCATGTTGCCCAGGCTGGAGTGTAATGGCTCACTGCAACCTCTGCCTCCCAAGATCAAGTGATTCTCCTGCCTTAGCCTCTTGAGTAGCTTGGATTACAGACTCGGGCTACCACACCTAACTAATTTTTTGTATCTTTAGTAGAGATGAGGTTTCACCATGTTAGCCAGGCTGGTCTCGAACTCGTGGCCTTTGTGATCCACCCGCCCCAGCGTCCCAAAGTGCTCGGATTACAGGTGTCAGCCACTGCACCAAGCCCTCTGCTCGTTATTTTTGTTTGTTTTTTGAGATGGAGTTTCGCTCTTGTTGCCCAGGCTGGAGTGCAGTGGCATGATCTTAGCTCACTGCAACCTCCACTCCCCAGGTTCAAGTGAGTCTCCTGCGTCAGCCTCCTGAGGAGCTGGGATTATAGGCATGAGCCACCACAACCGGCTAATTTTGTAATTTTTTTTAGTAGAGACCGGATTTCTCCATGCTGGTCAGGCTGGTCTCAAACTCCGGACCTCAGGTGATCCACCCACCTCAGCCACTCAAAGTGCTGGGATTACAGGCGAGACACCGCACCTGGCCCTCTGCTCGTATCATTCACACTGGGATTGAGAATGTGTCTTGGAATTGATAAATCATGTGAGGAGCAGGTGAATAACCTGCAGGGGGCAGCAGAGGCCACGCCAGAGACTGCACGCGGAGGCGAGTATGGAATTCTGCCAAGGAGGAAAGTGGAGTTCTCCTGGGTGGTACCTGGACAGCTGCCCTTCCCTGCAGGCGGCTTCCAGCTGCTCAGAGCAGATCCAGGAGTGTGGATTCTGAGATGCTGCAGCGCCCTGGAAAACAGGAGACCCACGTGCAGGTGCACTTGAGGAGTTCTGTCCTTTCTGTGGTTGTACCTCTGGAATCTGGGGCCGTTTTCAGGAGCAGTGTTTTGGGTTTGACATGTAATTTGCATATCTGAAGAAAATATGTGAAGATCAGGTTCCGAGAAAGAATAGTTTGGGACCTCTCCTGGAGAAGGGGCTTATGAAGTTGACAGTTTATTTAGGTCAGAAGCTTAAAATCACCAAGTCAGAGTTTACTGCTGATGAAGATGAAGGTCTGGAAGGAGGGAGCGTTTCCACAGAGTTAGGGTGAGATGTGTGAGAAAGCCTTGGCTTTGTCTCATCCCTAATCCCGGCCAAAAGGACAACTGCTTCTCCCTCCTGGTGCAGTCGTGCCTGGCCTGGTCTGGGTTCCCCTTCCTGCTCTGAGGCCAGCAGATCCCTCCATTGGACACACTTAGGACCCTGTGCAGGATGAAATATGGACAGCCCATTGAGTGAGGAAGCAGATAGTGCCCTGTCTAAAAATCTGGAGCAAATCTGGCTGAAAAGAAAATATCCAACGACCAGGGCTGAGGGAGAGAGTCGTCCTTTAGAGAGAGGCTGTGGCTAGAACCCATCACTGCGGCTCTGCAGGACCAGTTATCCAGGGCTTCTGCCGTCACTCAGTTCTGATGGGGCGGGGCCTTGCACCTTATCCAATCAGGAGCGCTGCGGCGGGCCCGGCCTACTGTCCATCCGGAAGGAGGAGGCCCATCCCGGCTTCTGCTTTAGTTGCTGTACAGGTTGTTGTCGGCATCCCAGATTTCCTGCTCCGAGAGGCGCCGGGTCCCTCTGCCTCAAGTTCTGTCGCCCTGTTGCCTGCGCTGTGACCTGCTCTATTCACGGGAGCCCTAAAGAGGACCCCAGGACACCCAGAAGCCCGGAGATGGTGTGTGGGGCCAGAGTCCCTAGACGGGGGAGGAGCTGGGTGGAACCGGCCGGAAGCGTCTGTGACGGGACCTGGGCCTCCTTGCGGCGCCTCGCGGATCTGGGACCCAAATTCCCTGGCGCAGCTCGGCCCTCTGTCCCCTCGGCCGCAGGGTGAGGCTGGGCCGGCAGCCAGGACTCCAGGCGTCCTGTCTTGTTCCGTCCTTTCTCTGCGCGGGCAACTGTGGGCCCCGGCCCCAGAACCCTCTCTGGGCAGCTCCGCGTCTCGCCAGATTCTGCTGGGACGGGAGGGTCATGGAGGAATCCCACTGGGTTCGTGTGGGAGGAGCTGCGGTGTGTGGGGGGGTCCCTGTACGTTTTTTCCTGTTAAAAATTGAAGAGTTTGAGCAAACAGCGATTCATGAATGAGCAACACTCAGTCATGATTTGTGGTTTGTCACCAGAAAACTTTAAGAAGAATAGCATTTTATGGCCGGGTGCGGTGGCTCACGCCTGTAATCCCAACACTTTGGGAGGCCGAGGCGGGTGGATCATGAGGTCAAGAGATCGAGACCATCCTGGTCAACATGGTGAAACCCCGTCTCTACTAAAAATACAAAAAATTAGCTGGGCATGGTGGCGCGTGCCTGTAATCCCAGCCTCTCAGGAGGCTGAGGCAGGAGAATTGCCTGAACCCAGGAGGCGGAGGTTGCGGTGAGCCGAGATCGCGCCATTGCACTCCAGCCTGGGTAACAAGAGCGAAACTCCGTCTCAAAAAAAAAAAAAAAAAAAAAAAAAAGAAGAAGAAGAATAGCATTTTGTTAACGGTGGAGGATGTCCAGGTTTTTGGCGTCTTGAACAAAGAATTGGACAACACGCACAAAGCAAGCAAGGAATGAAAGGCTTTAACACTCAGTGTGCGAGCGGGCCTGAAGCACAGGGGCTCAAAGGCCCCGTTACAGAATTTTTGGGAGTTTAGCCCCTAGAGGATTCCATTGGTTATTTGGGGTATGCCCTATATAGAAGGAGAGGATGAAGTAAAGTTACAAAGTCATTTATTTCGCTTATGCCGTATGGAGAGGGTATTTCCTTTCATAGCTGAAATGTGAATGGGCCTTATGTTTCCTGCTTCCAGACCCTATTTTCCTGCCTCAATCTGAGTTGGATTTTGGTGTCCTTAGGTAGTTCCTTACATTGATAAACATACTTAAGTCTAATTGTTGCTGCTTTAAATTTGTTCACACTGTCTATGGAGACTGGTTTCCTCTTGCATTTTCCTAATCTATGGGATGCAGGTTCTCAAATCCTCCACCCTGCTACCCCACCCTAACTCCTCAACGGTTTGAAATTACATCTTATATTTTCAATTTCTTTCCCACATCTCCAAACATTAACTCTGCTTCTCCAGCTCACAGTATGATCAACTTTCTTTTGAGATGCAGTTTCGCTCTTGTTGCCCAAGCTGGAATGCAATGACATGATCTCAGCTCACTGTAGCCTCCACCTCCCGGGTTCAAGCGATTCTCCTGCCTCAGCCTCCTGTATCAACTCTCTTTATTGTAGAGTATATTTCTTCATCCTTTCTTTAACAAAGATGCAGTATTTTAGTGGTTTATCATCTTTTCACAGGGTCATGGATGACTTTTTAAAAAATATTTGTGTTCTACCTGGGCGCGGTGGCTCACACCTGTAATCCCAGCATTTTGGGACGCTGAGGTGGACAGATCACGAGGTCAGGAGATCAAGACCATCCTGGCTAACAAGGTGAAACCCTCTCTGTACTAAAAATACAAAAATTAGCCAGGCATGGTGGCACACACCTGTAGTCCTAGCTACTCAGGAGGCTGAGGCAGGAGAATCACTTAAACCAGAGAGGAGGAGGGTGCAGTGAGCCGAGATCATGCCACTGCACTCCAGCCTGGGCAACAGTGAGATTCCATCTCAAAATAAGTAAATAGATAAATAATAAAGTATTTGTGTTCTATTTCTGAAATTTCATAAGAGGAAAATAGAGAATAACCACTTGATACTCCAGTGAAAAACCCGTTCCTCTCTTATCTTCACTAGGCAAAGACACCATCTCAGAATATTTGTGGGTTTTTCCTTTTTTTTTTTTTTTGAGATGGTCTCACTGTCTCCAGGTTGGAGTGCAGTGGTGAAATCTCAGCTCACTGCAAACTTCGCCTCCCAGGTTCAAGCAATTATTCTGCCTCAGCCTCCTCAGTAGCTAGGACTACAGGCATGCACCACCATGCCCAGCTAATTTTTTTTGAGGCAGAGTGTCGCTCTGTTGCCCAGGCTGGAGTACAATGGCGCAAACTCAGCTCTCTGCAACCTCTGCCTTCCAGGTTGAAGTGATTCTCCTGCCTCAGCCTCCTGAGTAGCTGGGATGACAGGCATATGCCACCACACCCAACTAATTTTTTTGCATTTTTTAGTAGAGACCGAGTTTCACCATGTTGGTCAGGCTGGTCTCAAACTCCTGACCTCAGGTGATCCACCTGCCTCAAACTCCCAAAGTGCTGGGATTACAGGCGTGAGCCACCATGCCTGGCCCACAGACATTTTTTTTTTTTTTTTGAGACGGAATTTTGCTCTTGTTACCCAGGCTGGAGTGCAATGGCACGATCTCGGCTCACCGCAACCTCCACCTCCTGGGTTCAGGCAATTCTCCTGCCTCAGCCTCCTGAGTAGCTGGGATTACAGGCACGCACCACCATGCCCAGTTAATTTTTTGTATTTTTAGTAGAGACGGGGTTTCACCATGTTGACCAGGATGGTCTCGATCTCTTGACCTCGTGATCCACCCGCCTTGGCCTCCCAAAGTGCTGGGATTACAGGCTTGAGCCACCGCACCCGGCCCACACATTTTTAATTTTAATAAATATTTGCCTTTTGTCTTAAGATTGGGCCTCTTGGTTTTTGTTTTTTGTTTTGTTTTGTTTTTTTTTTTTTTTTTTTTGGTCAAAATTTTTTCTGCAATCAGCCTTCAGTAATTCATCAATTACAATTTAGGTTTTCCTACTCCAGTACTCATTCCCATAAAGGCTTCTGCTCATGCGTTTGTTTCAGTTAGTTGGGACTCTTATCAGATCAGTTGGTGGAACCCCTTGCAAAATCCAGTCTTTTTTTTGTCTTTTGTTTTTGGTTTCTGCTGCTTGAATCAGAACAAAATCTACCTTCCAGACGCCAGCAATGGTTAAAGTTTGTGAATAGGTATTTTTAAGGATACCCAGGCTCAGGACTGCTAATGTTAACTTTTTTCTACATACAAATTTGTAGGACTTTGTCATGAGAGATGCTATAAATCCACAGTACAAAGATACAGTAGGGGCAGCCCAGACAGTACATGTTTTTTACTAGATTCACCAGAAAAACACATTTTCCTATTCTGCTGTTGCTTTACCTCATAGCTCACTTCTATTATAAGAATTCAGGGCCCGGGCGCAGTGGCTCATGCCTTTAATCCCAGCACTTTGGAAGGCCGAGGCGGGCAGATCACGAGGTCAAGAGATTGAGACCATCCTGGCCAACATGGTGAAACCCCGTCTCTACTGAAAATATAAAAACTGGCCGGGCGCGGTGTCTCAAGCCTGTAATCCCAGCACTTTGGGAGGCCGAGGTGGGTGGATCACGAGGTCAAGAGATCGAGACCATCCTGGTCAACATGGTGAAACCCCGTCTCTACTAAAAATACAAAAAATTGTTGGTCGGGCGCGGTGGCTAACGCCTGTAATCCCAGCACTTTGGGAGGCCGAGGCGGGTGGATCACGAGGTAAAGAGATCGAGACCATCCTGGTCAACATGGTGAAACCCCGTCTCTACTAAAAATACAAAAAAATTAGCTGGGCATGGTGGTGTATGCCTGTAATCCCAGCTACTCAGGAGGCTGAGGCAGGAGAATTGCCTGAACCCAGGAGGCGGAGGTTGCAGTGAGCCGAGATGGCGCCATTGCACTCCAGCCTGGGTAACAAGAGCGAAACTCCGTCTCAAAAAAAAAAAAAAAAAAAAAGAGAATTCAGGGCCCGGGCGCAGTGGCTCATGCCTTTAATCCCAGCACTTTGGAAGGCCGAGGCGGGCAGATCACGAGGTCAAGAGATTGAGACCATCCTGGCCAACATGGTGAAACCCCGTCTCTACTGAAAATATAAAAACTGGTCGGGCGCGGTGGCTCAAGCCTGTAATCCCAGCACTTTGGGAGGCTGAGGTGGGTGGATCACGAGGTCAAGAGATCGAGACCATCCTGGTCAACATGGTGAAACCCCGTCTCTACCAAAAATACAAAAAAATTAGCTGGGCATGGTGGCGCGTGCCTGTAA